>NC_134579.1:19888750-21257500 GCF_037038515.1 Microtus pennsylvanicus
AGAGTAAACTAACATATCTACAACAGAACTCTACACTCAAGGCTCAGAGAACAATACTGAGGAGGGAAGCAGAAGGTTGTAAGAGCCAGAGGACCAGGATATCCACTGTTATACAGTCTCTTTTACAGGGAAATTTCACTAATGGAATCTCAAAAATATGGTAAGCTAAACAAGACTAGCACAATGATTGCACCAGCTGACATACCAAGAAATATGGTGGAATTCTCAAAAGGTGCCTCACTTAGTTGAAGAACTACAAGCTATTAATGTCCTCTCAGACATTATATATCTATAGGTAGGTTGATTTCACAGAATTTTCTCACAAATCAGTCACCATAATCAGTATCATAAGCAAACAAATTGACTTTGGAACTAATTGTAATATAAATTATCTGATTACTTTATATATAATCTTTCCATTTTCATGTTTTATTTTCTTCACCATTGACACATGCTGTCTTTCACATAGGTACAGAAAGACCAACCAGAAAATAGGATTTGCCTAAGTTCAATGTTTTAAATTTTGTAGAGAAATAAAAAAGTTTTTAGGAATAAACAAGTTATACTAAAAAAATTAAAACAAAATTTAGTTTATCTAGAATGATGTCATATATCATAAAAATTAGTTCTTAGTGATTTATAATAGAGAGGTGCACACTATAAAAAGAAAGAGATGTAAACCAAAGTTAAGAAAATGAATTGTATAAAATTATTTTAAAACATTTATTATTAAATTAATTTTAATTTTTAATGATTCTATTAAATATAAACTATCTTGTGGTTTTATATTGTTGTGAAAAGTCACCACGGTCATGGCAACTCTTGTAAAGTAAAACGTTAAAAAGAGATAGTAGCTTACATTTCATAAATTCTGTTGATTATCATGGAGGGAAGCACTGTTGCTTGTAGACAGACATGCTGCTAGAGGAATAGTTTAGAGTCCTACAACTTGAAGGAATAGGAAGCCAATTGATGGTCACAAAGAGGGAAACTTGAATAAAAAAGACTTTAAAGCCCACAACCAAGTAACATATTTCTTCCAACATGGCCATGCCTTCTACTAATGCCACTCCCTTTAGGGACCATTTTCTTTAACAATACCACATAATCCCAGAGTATTTTTGAAGTTAATATTTAAGGAGACAAAGTAATTATATATTTTTTAAAATCTATGAAGCAAAAGTCATATAGAAGATTGCTCTGTGAGACATCATACAAAAATACAAAACCTCCAATAATATTATAGGCATGGAAGAGATGAAATGGATAGTGTTGGGAATGCTAAATTTCATTTCCTTTAACAAATGTTGGAACTATTCCCTGTGGATGAGAATAATCATCTTTCAGTTGATTCACTGGGCTTTCTTCCAACTAGAGAAAAGTTTGTTTTGTTAGTTCTCAGACTTTTAAACTTAACAGTTAATACAGTTATGAAAGAATATACGCTTCTCTGTGGCTTATCTACAATGTTTTACAATGAGTTTCAAAAGATATTTACACAATACATTATTACATGCATTTTACTGTAGAAACAATTTACATTTTGTTCAACATTTTAAATTTCTGGTTAACCAGTCTATATTAAGGGATATACATACAGAATAAAGTATAATTTTAGTTATATGATTTATATTCAGAAAACATGTTGATATGTTTTCATCTTATAATTTTCTCCTTTAATATGTGTATTAAATATCACTGTATAAACACACATATTTGTGCCTGTGTATGTTGTATAGAGCAATATACTTGAAGTGAATTATTAACTATATTTTCTCATTCATATTTATATAAAATTACTAGATAAATTCCCCATTTTTGTAAATACTGTTTGATAATATTTTACAATGAAAGATTTGCTATATTAAAAAATCTTATCAATAAGTTACCAAATAGATGATCGTTTTTCTCTTAATATATAATACCTGGAAATACCATATCCCTTTTAGCTTGTAGAAAAATACTAATGTTCTCAAAACCACATTAAGTTAATAAAAAAAAAAAACGTTTTAAAGATGCATTTCTCCAGTAACATCGCCATCTTTATGTGTCTATTACTATAAAATGAAAATAATGTATTTACTCATATTTTGTTAGTTAGTTTCTATATATTAGCACAACAATTAATATGATAAATGGAAGATTACTATGCTATAACATACTTGGCATTAGTTACAGAAACTCCAATTTCCAAACTAGTTAGAAAAATAATAACTGAGAATTAATATGCAATCCATAATATAAGCCTAATTTATTAAAACCTGTATAAGCATTTTGAAGAGTAATCAGAAGCATATTTTCCTCTTTACCTGAGAATAAATTCCAATAGATTTTGAATATGTATATATATATATATATATATCCACTTAAATTCAAAATTGATTCCTTTAGTACTCCAGTATTATAAAGAAAATTTGCATTTCAAAATGTGTTTCTAAAAGAAAACTAAAAATTGATATTTCATTTAAAAAGTCATCAGTGGACAAAGTGCAGAAAATAAAATACCATATTATAGAGAAAATTTAAATACTGTGTCTGAGTCTCCTTTCTTTCCAGAATTCAATATGATTTCCCTTTTTCTCCCAATCAGTCCAGTATCTTTCTTCCTTGATTTTTTTTATATTCAGAGCCTTATATTATGGATTATTCTATTGTATTAGATGAATAGAGGTTTGAGACTTCTGTTTTATTTTCATTTTCATAAATACCAGTCACTCTCCTGCTACACTGTAAGCTCTGGAGACATGCCCACTGCATTGAAAGACTGGTCTTGTCTTAATTATCCTAAGAGTTTAACTCTCCTCTTGAGTGTTTCTGCATGGGAAAAAATGGCAATGGTCATTTGTAAAATAAATATGGTTCTTTATCAAACTAAAACAATAGAGCTTACTATATTATTCAGCAAATACATATCTATCTCAAGTTGTCTTATCACATTACTGATGCTGAAAGTTATTTTTCTGGGACATGATTTTATGCATTATAATATATAAAGCTATAATGAAGGAAAATTATTGAAAAAAATAAAAACAGGTCATGGGCATGGGGTTAAATACATTTTTCCATTGAAGCCATCTTCTCCTTTCCCAGAAAAATTTACATTTCTAGAATAAGTAGACAAAACTGTCAGTGATCACCCAGTTCTACTGTTAGGAATCCTACAAGAACAACAAGCTACTCAGAGATACCCTATATGTAGAGGACCTACGTCAGACCTCTACAGACTCTGATCTCTGTGAGACCACATGAGGCCAAGGCAATTAATTTTGTTGACCTTATTCTCATGGTGTCCCTGACCCCTCTGGTTCCCCTGATACTTCCTTCCTTTCTTCTCCTCTTAGACTCCCTGATCTATGACTAATGTCTGGCTATTGGTACTCTGTAACTACTCCCATTGGTTTTTCGATGAAGTCTCCGTGGTTTCTTTGATGACAGTTCTGCTAACCCCACAACAGATGGCGAGCAGGACAAACTGTAGGTCAAAAATTTTGTGGCTGGGTTGGTGTCCCAAACCCTTCATTTGAGGCCTCAACTGGTTACAGAAGATGGTGGAGTCAGGATCTGTGTCCCTATTACTTGGAATCTTTGCTGGGGTTACTCTCATTGATTCTATGGAGTTTCCATTGCGCTAGGTTTCCACCTCACCCCTAAAATGACCCCCAATCTCCGGTATTTTGTCCCTCCCCAGTTGACTTCTTTTTCCCATCCCAACCTCAACCCACCAGCGAAGTCTATTCTATTTACCCTTCTTAAGGAGATCTTTGCATCCCTTTAAGCCTCGTTGTTATGTAGCCTCTCTTTTGTCATACAATGTGAACTATATTTTTTTTCTTTTTTTTTTCTTTTTTTTATTGATAAAAGGATAAAGAAAAAAAAACAAATTTCCACCTCCTCCCACCAGCCTCCCATTTCCCTCCCCCTCCTCCCACTCTTCTCCCCCTCCTCCCACCCCTCTCCCCTTCCCCCCACTCCTCTCCCCCTCCCAATCCAGTCCAAAGAGCTGTCAGGGTTCCCTGCCCTGTGGTAAGTCCTAGGTCCTCCCCCCTCCATCCATATCTAGGAAGGTGAACATCCAGACTGGCTAGGCTCCCACCAAGCCAGCACATTGCGTAGGATCAAAACCGCGTGCCAATGTCCTTGGCGTCTCATCAGCCCTCATTGTTCGCCATGTTCCGAGAGTCCAGTTTTATCCCATGCTTTTTCTGGTAACAGTCCACCTGGTCTTGGTGAGCTCCCAGTAGATCATCTCCACTGTCTCAGTGGGTGGGTGCACTCCTCGTGGTCCCGACATCTTTGCTCATATTCTCACTCTTTCTGCTCCTCATTGGGACCTTGGGAGCTCAGTCCAGTGCTCCAGTGTGGGTCTCTGTCTCTATCTCCATCCATCGCCAGATGCGAGTTCTAGGATGATATGCAATATATTCGTCAGTATTGCTCTAGGGTAGGGTCATTTCAGGTTCCCTATCCTCAGCTGCCCAGGGAACTAACTGGGGACCTCAGATTGGGCACCTGGGAGCCCCTCTAGAGTCAAGTCTCCTGCCCACCCTAAAGTGGGTCCCTTAACTAAGAATTGTGGTTCCGTGCTCCCCTATCCAACCTTCCTTTATCCCGATCCTCCTGTTTCCCCAAGTCCCCCCTCCTTTCCTTCTACCTTTTCTCTCCCCATCTCCCCTAACCCCCATCCCACCCCACCCCCAAGATCCCACTTTTCTCCCCGGCAATTTTGTCTACTTCCCTTATCCAAGAGGATAACTACATGTTTTTCCTTGGGTTCACCTTCTTACTTAGCTTCTTTAGATTCACCTATTGTAGACTCCGTGAGCTCTATTTATGGCTAGAAACCAATTATGAGTGAGTACATCCCATGTTCATCTTTTTGGGTCTGGGATACCTCACTCAGGATAGTGTTTTCTATTTCCATCCATTTGCATGCAAAATTCGAGAAGTCATTGTTTTTTACCGCAGCGTAGTACTCTAGTGTGTATATATTCCATACTTTCTTCATCCATTCTTCCATTGAAGGGCATCTAGGTTGTTTCCAGGTTCTGGCTATTACAAATAATACTGCTATGAACATAGTTGAACAAATGCTTTTGACATGTGATAGAACATCTCTTGGGTAAATTCCCAAGAGTGGTATTGCTGGGTCCAGGGGTAGGTTGATCCCGAATTTCCTGAGAAACCGAAACACTGACTTCCACAGTGGTTGCACAAGATTGCATTCCCACCAGCAATGGATGAGGGTACCCCTTCCTCCACAGCCTCTCCAGCAAAGGCTATCCTTGGTGTTTTTGACTTTAGCCAATCTTACAGGTGTAAGATGATATCTCAAAGTTGTTTTGATTTGCATTTCCCTAATCGCTAAGGAGGTTGAGCATGACCTTAAGTGTCTTTTGGCCATTTGAACTTCTTCTGTTGAGAATTCTCTGTTCAGTTCAGCGCCCCATTTTTTAATTGGGTTAATTAGCATTTTAAAGTCTAGTTTCTTGAGTTCTCTATATATTTTGGAGATCAGACCTTTGTCTGTTGCGGGGTTGGTGAAGATCTTCTCCCAGTCAGTAGGTTGCCTTTGTGTCTTAGTGACAGTGTCCTTTGCTTTACATGTAGGCGGGCTGTTCCCCGGTGCCGCAGCACTCACTCACCACAATGATGTCTCACTAGGTGCCCTGATCGAAACTCCTTGCTGCTTGGTTCGCTCGCAGACAAAGGGCCCACCCTGCTTGCTGCAGGCGGGCTCTGGGGACAAAGAAGCCCCCGAGCTCCCCTTTGCCCTATGCTTTGGGTTAGGACCCAGCGCCCAGGCAGGCCGAGCAGGGAGGCACTCTGCCACCGAGGAAGGGAGGGGGGAGAGAAACAGGTGGTGGGGGGATCTGGATGTAAGCTGGATGGGATAGGAATAGCGAGGATGTACCAGGCAGTGTAGCCCTGTAGGTTGATCAGGAAGTGTCTGAACTATATTTTTAACTCTCAATATGTTTAATGTTGTAGTTGAAAATTATCAAACAATTTGTTTGAGAAAATTTCATATTTTCTTGTGCTGACTCAGTCTTGTTTTGGATTCCAGTTCTGCTTGTAAATGAGCTTATTAAGGAACAAGAGCCTATGGAGGAAATCAAACAAAAAACAGAGTAAGAAAGGTACCAATAGAAGAATAAGACAGACAAGGATTTCCTAAAGAAATCAGCAGGAAAAAAGAGGATATGGACACAAAGGAAAAAAAAAAGTTCCACTTAGGACAGAAAGATAATGTTAACTTTATAAAATCTCTAAGGCTAACATTATTAGTGATAACTGATATATGTAACATATTCAGAAAATCCTACACCAGCTTCACATTGCTACATTTTAAGTAGATTTCATACATAATGCATTTGTTTCAACTTGGTTATTTAAGAGTGTTTCTTCTAGAATCTTTCATTTTTTATTCTGATTTTATTTTTTTGCAAGAAATAATAAATCGATGCCAGAAATAGTTCTTAGATCCAACTCAAAGTATCAGCAAAATAATATTTAATCAATCACTTTAAAATCCACTTAACTCTAGAGAAATCTTCTCTTTTCCGTGTTAAAACAAGTAATCTATACTCAGTATGTCAGTAAGTGTGATCTAGTTGTTAATTAGTAGGAATGTCTTAGAATCTGAGCACAGGAATGTACATTAAACCTAATTTAAATAACTTCTCTTTGTTACAGAGACCATTATGGAAAACTACAACCAATTTTAATGGGGAATTGTAGAGTGCAGTCCTAATTGATACATTTACAAAAGAACTCCAGTGCCTAAGGTCCAGGGAGAGGGAGAGGAAAAATTATTAAAAGCCAGAAGATCAGGGAGTTTGCTGTGAGAATGTGTCTTCTAGTAACGTGTGAAACTACATACATGAAGTCTCACCAATGTGACTACCAAAACATGACCTGTACAAAGACAAGAGACATGAAAAAATAGGCTTAGTAAAGTCCATAAGTTGCCACATACAAAAAATAACTACAAACATCTAAGGAATGCAGAGAATGGAAGAAATAATCTTTCCCAGGGAAGAATATACCAGTTGGTTACCCAATATCAAATGATTGGCACTGAAAAGTACAGGCAGACAACCTTATACAGACCAAGGAGATTGTATTTAGAATACATGTACACATATATAAATGTAATGACAATTAATAAAAAAGAGGTTATGAGTTTGAAAGGGAAGGAATAAATTCTGTAATTCTATTATAATTTCAAAATTAAAGCAAATTCTTTATAAAAAGTTTTTTGTCAACCAAATCTAGTGCTAAAATTATTTTGTTTTTGTCTACTCTAACATTAGGTATGGCAATTTAATGTGGAAATCTATTTTGCAGAAGCAAATTCCCTTAACTTTAGACCTTCAATATTACAAACTTTTGCCTAGGACTCACCATATCAGTGGTCTTTCAACACAAGCTACCATAAGATTACCTGAAAAGTACAATAATTAAGAATTGATTTTATAGGTCATGAGAAATTAAAAATGTTAATATTACAATTGAGTCATGAAAATGACTATGATGATGTGGTTGACCTTAATTTATTGTTCTGCCTTTGTTGTGTTGTCCATGAGTGGATGCTATTTCCAAATATTGTCTAATTTCATAGTGTTGGTTACTTAGAGCCATACATGTAAAGAAATATTAGAAATAATATATTGGCCTAATGATACCTCCTTTCAAAGACCACATATCACTAAAAATGTGCTATTTGATCAAGTGCTATAACATAAACCATTTCTGAATACACAGAAAAAATTCAGGAAAGCAAATAGACATTTGCCAAGCTACATCAGTTTATAAGTGATTATAGGAGTCAAAATGTAGAAGCAATTTAAGAGCACATAAAAAGATGGATGTGTAACCAAACACACAGTGGAATATTATTTGGTTTTAAAAATCAGAAGAACTTATAAACAATGACATTGCATTGGAAAAGCAAACCAATTATAAAAGCATGAATTCTCCATCATGTCATTACAATAAATTCTTTAGTAAAATTTATATAGAGTAATGGCTCTCAGCCTTCCTAATGCGGAAACACTTTAATACAGTTCCTAATGCTGTGGTAAGCCTGGACCATAAAATTATTTTTGTTATTAATTCATAACTATAGTTTTGCTACTGTTAGGAAGCATAATGTAAATATTTTTGGAGAGAGAAGTTTTTTAAAGAGGTCTCAACCCACTGAGAAATGCTGTTATAGCGGGAAGTAGGATGTTGTTGCTGGGAGTCCCTGAGGAGTGATGCAGGGAGGGAATGGAAAGTCATTGTTTAACAGGTAGGGGTTAGTTTTAGGGAAATAAAATATTCTGTGGATTGATGATGACTATGACTGCATAACAAAGTAAATGTCATTGACACCATGAATCGCACTTCTACAATTTTCAAAGAAATAGACTTCACACTGCATGTTTTACCATAAATGTTAGGTAATTAAGTTAAAACCATTATTGTGCAACATCAAATATGAGGCACAATGATATATGAGAATGCCTCAAAACCTATTTGAAGTCTCTTTGTTCCATGCTTTTTGGTTTTCTTATAATAATTTTAAGAAAAAACCAAAACGACAATAACAATGACAGCAAAACCTAACAGCAACAAAACTGTATAAGGTAATCCTTTGTTAAGCTAAGTCTTCTATGATTATTTTTTGCTTTCCAAGCATATGTATATAAGAATAGAAAAGCATAAGACATAAATTTATTATGTTTAATCAGAATATTCAAGTACCATAGTAAGAATAATTGCAATGCTAATTTTAAAAGTTATAATTTTAAGTAGAAGAATAAATAGTGTACATCTAAGCATACATGAAACAACTTTGCTCTTTGAAAATTTTCTAATATCTTAAACATCATATAGATTTTGTTCTTAATTCGTGTGTATTTCTTTGCCCTTGCTCATATGATAGATCATGGTGAGTAAAACCACAGAGACCTCTGACCTGAGCTGGTGTGAGCTGAAGATCTCTGGACTGATCTCTTGTTGTGGAGTTTACATGGGTTAGAACAAGGCTCTCTAAATGTGGATGACATCTTGTGACGATCTGCTTGTAGGACTCCTGGCAGTGGGACCAGGATTTATCTTCTGTGCAAGAACTGGCTTTTTTTGGAGCCAATTTTATATGGTTGGATACCTTGTTCAGCCTTCATGCAGTGAATGGCGCCTGTTACTACCTCAAATTCCTGTTCCAGACTTTGTTGATGCCCCAAGGGACCTTGCCCCATCTAAGGAGAAGATGGAGGGTTGGATGGGGAGAGAGGGGATGCAGGAATGGGTGAAAGGGATAACTGGAGTTGGTGTGCAAAATGAATAAAATGTGCATTTCTCTGATAAGAGCTCACGTTATATTATACCAAGACCAGATATAATTCCTAAGTTTTCAAAACCAGTATATAGCTTAATTGAAAACAAAAAATCTAAAAGCTTGCCAAGTGTGTATTAACAAAAATAGTAAAAAATTGCAGTTCTTTCTATCGTATTAATTGTTTGAGCCATGCAATATATGACCGACCCTAAAAGACTAAATGCCCTAAGACCATATTATAGCATTCTAAAACCCCTTTTTAATGCTGATATTTTTGTTCATGAAGACATGCATTAATATGTACATACAGATGTCAATAATATTTGATCCAAAGTTTTTATTTTATCTTTATTAAAGAGCAAAAGAGACAGAGATAATACTGAGTAATACCGAGGAAGTTGCTTTTGTTTATTTGTTTGCTTTCTTGTTCTGTTCTTTTTATTGCTGTTGCATGTTTCACCTGTCATCTGTTTGATCCTTAAGGATAGATTCTGCAGTTTGAGATAAACATACAATATCAATTTTCAACACATCTATATTCTTTTATCTCACTCCTATTTATCTGCCTTAAGCAACTATAAACACAAGCCAAAAATCTGTGAATGAAAGGATGGAAAACATTATTTTTTACTTCTCCATGGCTAGTTGATCTTTGCTTAAATCGTGAAAATTTAAAAGAAGTAGGTGAAGGTTTCTTCTTAGAAAATTATATATTCCCTTTAATAATTACCATTGTTTGCATCCTTATACAGTCCAATTAGTGATCAGTGAAAAAATCACAACTATGTATGTAGGATAATTTGTAGCAGGGACAGGGAACATGAAGAAAGTCTGCTTTGGAATGGTTATCAAAAATCTAGTTTGTAGTACATCATTCCCCTAGGGAATACTCCCTGAAGCAAATGACAAGTTTGTGTGGTAAAAGAACAAATTCAAAAGAGTAGACTGAAGGTGAGATATTTTTGTCTTCTGCTTTCTTCAACCAGTGTTTTGGTGAGTATGATTAATAGTACCAGTTTCAGTTTCCAGAGGACTGAAAAAGAAGTTCCTATATTAGAGAACATTTATAAAGGAACTACACTGAATGCAAGTATAAAATAAAAGTAATCAGTGTTTGAGGGTTTAAAGAAGTTAAGAAATTTGCACTAGCCATCACATGCAATTTTTTTATTTTGTTACACATAGTCTTTTCAAATAAATAATACCAAAAGATTTAAGATTTACCTCTTTTGAATATAATTTATAAAACTAACACTTTGGTCTTATTTTATGCCTTGATTCTTGTCCCCTTTTCACTTCTTGATCAATGAGATAAAGCATGTTGCAGAACCTTTTTATGGAGAAGTGCTTGACTATGGTGGAGATATCAGGACAAGAGAGTGAAAAGTCAGATTATGGAAGTCTCTGTGAAATGATTATTCCAGACTAAATTGTGGCTGAGCAAGCACTAATGCCCAAGAGTTCCATAGAGGTTAAAATGTACCATCTGGGACTCCATCAAAGAGGCTTCAAGGCACAATTTCTTTGAGAATCTGTGTGAGTAAGAACTTGTATTCCTACAGCTAATGGAAAATCAGAAATGTGTCTGAACAACTATTAGTAGGTCATGCTTGAAATCTGAATTTGCAGAAATCAAAGGCACTATTCCAGGCTCCTGCCATTTGTAGGGAAAGATGACCTTCCTATCAAAGTGGCTTCATTATTTATATGTGTTGAAAGAGATTTTGAGGGCTGTGATACAGAAGAATCTGAGGAAAACTAACTTTCCCTCTTTTTTTTTTTTTTTTTTACTGGTTCTTTAGTTAGACTTAAGGAAAATGAAATACAATGGATTTAATATGACTATTAGAAAGTTTAAAAAGTTTTTAAAGAATTAGAAAGGAAGCAGGGTCATTTTCTTTATACAAGTTATGATAGAGAGATACATGGTTCTCAGTTGCTCCATCAAGTTCCATCTTTTCAGAAAGCCACAATAATCTCACACTTTTTTACGCCACACATCTGGTGACCTAATGTGTAGCACAAATTAGGGGATATATATTTCAGCTTGACAATTTAGTACTGTGTCAAGCAATTTCTATCACAGTGAAAGCCCCACATTTGTTGAGTCTGCTTATGGAAGACAAACCATTCTGGATAGGAAAAAAAGTTAGTATATTAGTTTGAACAGGAATGGTTTCCATAGGCTCATATATTTGAATGCTTGGTCATTAAAGAGTGATTTTATTTAGGAAGTTTGGCTAGGTTAGAGGATGTGTATCACTGGTAGGGGGCTTTGGGATTTCAAGGGTCCAAGGCAAACCCAATGGCACTATCTGGAAGTCGAGATATAAAGCTCTTAGCTCCTCTATAGCACCATGTCTGTGTGTCACCCAGCTTTCCAACATTATTGTAATGAACTAAACCTCTGAATTGTAAGCAAGCCAAATTAAATGCTTTCCTTTATAGCAATCGCAGTGGTCCTGGTTTCTCTTCACAGGAACAGGACATTGACTAAAATGGAATTATCAAACATCGCGATTCCCAGGTTGGAAGAAATGAGGGAGGGATAGAGAGAACAGCACAGCACTTTTTTCAAGATAAGTGCAGTGTTTTCAGAGAATGATAAGAGAAGGTCAGTCTTGAAAAATTACTGAGGCTCCACTTCTTTAAGAAGATCTGAGCAAAATCTTTAGTCCTATTCAATACACAGAACACTGAACCTGGGAAGAAGATTAGAACTCAATAAACGACCCATTATTTGTTCAGCTGTGTGAACTGAGACAAGTTGCTTATAATCACTGAGCTCAGCTTGCTTATTGGCAAAATGATTCATTACTTCTACACAACAGGGTTTGTCTCCCTTCTCCTCATTCCCAGTTTGCAGTCATTATTACACTTTCTTGGTTCTGGTATCCTTTTGCAATTGACCTAGAATGTCCTAGTGAGCTAGAAAACCATTTATCTGCCACCGTAATGACTCAATGCAAAAACTGAGAAGTATCTTCCCCTTTTGTTGAAATGATCTTCAAAAGCCATGTTTGATTAAAACTATGTATGAGAAATTATATGAAACTATGATTCATTTTCCTATTACTTCTTCTCAGTCTTTAACATTCAAAAGCCCTTTGTGTGGACCATGAAAGAACTATATAGTGTAATATAACGTGCATGGATCAATTCTTACATTCTTATTCAAAATTTGGGTTAAAATTATTCTGCCATTCAGAACTTCAGTGAGAATCACAAAACACTTACATGGATTTTAGTTTCTATTTAAAAATTTTCATTGTGTAAATTTTTTTTGAAATTTCCAAAGCTATGAAATCAATTTTAATAATCCATACTTGTGATATGGTTATGAGTGGAGTAGGGTTATGACTACATTTGTATGTATGTGCATGAAGGTACAAGTATACATAAATACACATTGATGTGGAGGACAGAAATAGAGAGATGCTAGCTGCTTTTGTCCATCATTCTCCATGTCACTTCTTGAGAAAAAATTTCTCTGTCAACCTCTATCTTTTCTAATTTGCTATGATGACTGGCCAGGGAGCTCTGGGGAGGGAGGGTGTCCTCCTATTTGCACCCTTTCAGTGCTTCCCTGGGTTACAGACGCATATTTACACTCCTGACTTTTAGCAGGACATCGAAAAATCTGTATAAACTGAAACTGCTTGCTTGTTTCCCAGGTGCCCTGACCTGAATAATTGCACAGAAGCTATCTTAATTGCAGCACTGCTTGGCCAATGACTTAGGTGTCCTTCTAGCTAGCTCTTACATCTTAAATTAACCCATTTCTTTTAATTTTTACATAACCACAACATTGTGGCCTACAGGTAAGTTTCGAGCGGCATCCTTCTCCTTCAGTAGCTATATGGTATCTCCGCAACTCTGCCTACTCTTCCTATGTATCTCTTTCATCCTGGCTATATTTTGTAAGTGGAGACTGCAAGTTTGTTTCCAGGCTGCCTAGACCCAAATAATCACACAGAAGCCATATTAATTATAATACTGCTTGTCTAATGGCTTAGGCATCTCTCTAGTTAGTTCTTATATCTTAAATTAATAGGTTTTTATCAATCTATGTATCACTGTGAGGTTGTGGCTTACTGGTAAAGTTCCTGTGGCATCCTTCTTTTTCAGCAGCAACATGATGTATCCTTGACTTTGCCTACTCTTCCTATATATCTCTTCCATCCTGGTGGTATTGTGCCCTGCCATAGACAAAGAAGTTTTATTCATTAATGAATAAGAGCAACACATGTACAGAAGGACATCCCACATCAGAATTGTACTTCGTTTCCTCCAATAGTATGACAGGCTCTTTGTCCCTTCATTTCTATTCTACATTGACTAACATGCTGATTAAATAGTTCAAGAAAAAAAATGAAATAGTCAATAGTGTAAGGGTCTTTAAAAATCAAGAGTTTAGTAAAATTCCTGGTCATAATTTTGTATTTGACATATTTGTATCAAAAATTTAATGGTACTTGATTTAATTACCCTTTTCAAGAAAACTGTCTTAGCTGAAGAGAATAAATGAACTACTCTAAAATTGTATCAATACATACAACAGTTCTCACCAACATGACAATGAAGAAATTTTAGTAATTCTCATATCTGTGTTTCTGCAACTAGTTTGAGCAAGCAATGAGTATAAAAAGATATCACCAGATTTTACACCCTTATTGTGCAACTTTTTAAAAATAATGTTTAATGTTAGAATTGAATTACCACTGTTTTCTTTCTACAAATATTATATTAGATGTTCAGATCTGTCATTTTCCCATATGACTTCAAAAAGAACAGTTTATATCAGTGAGGACTATTTCAAAAAGCAAGACTGGATTCATCATTTTTTTTTAATTTGTTGTTTTAAGACCATATGGGTCATAGAGTCAAGTTTTCAAACATGCAAGAAGCACACTTAGTGGGAATGTTATTAGCATAGAAGATGAAATTAGGAGCTCAGTCTATGATCATCTGGAATATTTTGTATGAATACTAGGCTTACAGCTGGTGGAGACTATTTCTAATGCCTTTATGATGAAACCCAATGAATGTTAACTTCTTTTCCCAGTACCCAGTTCCACCATTGAGGAGCCCTTCCTCTTTGTGAGTCCTTCCACCCCTTTTACTCTAGAATCAACACTCACACCCATCTCTTCACCTCTACAGGCTGAAATAAGACAAATAACAATACCCCAGGTTCTACCAAAAATATTTATCTGACATAAGGAATATTCATTTATTTTCCACATAAAACTGTGTCATTTTCAATTTTGATAACTGCCCATAATTTCAATTTTCCCCAAAACAACATACTGAAAACATGCAAAACTTTAAAATTAAAGGTAGTACCAAAATTATGGTATAACTCTAACATAAACATTTCTAAAATAAATTGACATAATGTGTGTTTTCAAATCAAAAGATAGACTGCTCATAGTATGCAAGTGAACAGCCTTCAAAGATGGTGCAATTTACTAGAAAGAACATGAGATTGATTATGAAAGTTTTTGGATTCTTCTCATAGTTTTGCAGTTGCTCAGCTTTGGCAAGATTTAAAATATAGTCAACTCTTCACTTACTTCATGCATATGAACTAAATTAAAGAATTCCCCTCCCATCCGTATGCTGGTCTTTTTGCACAGATGTAGTTAGTAATCCATGCTGCAACAAATCCCAGCTGCACAAGGAAAATGGGGCTTTCATTTATTTTATATTGCTTTTAAAAAAATAAACTTTAAAGGCAACTGAAAAGAAAACAGAAGATAACTGTGTAGGTCCACATTTTGGTAAGGGAAGATAGAAAGAGATAAAAACCGAGTGGAAAAATAAAAAGGCATTTCAGTGATAAGTAAATTCACAGATTGAAATAGGTGGGCTATACTCCTGTGAATGGCTCTGTACTTTTTCTTGCTCCTTTGGCATGACAATAATTAGATCCAGTGAGTTATGAAAAGAGGTAAAGTCAGGAAAGGAAAATGGTGGAAGAGAGTCTGAAAGTTGGAATGATTAAAAAATGCAGATATAATCAAAATATATTACATAAATTATGAAATACTAAAGGAAAAAATAGAAAATACATTTTACAATATGTTATGTGCACATTAGTTGTAAACATTTAGAGTATGTATCCTCTAAAGGAAAATGAAACAGTGTGCCTAAAAACAGGCCTCGTGTGGGAAAATGTTTGTCATCTGTAATTCTGTTCATGCAATGAGTTCTTAGAGAAAAAAAAATGTGGGCTGTTTATTTTCAACAAGTATAGACATTGTCAAAAGGGAATGAAATATAGTATTTTACATGTATTAGTTAGCATTCAAATAAAGCTACACACAAATCTCAGGATTTTAATTTTTTAACCTGTATTTAAGGAAGCATTGTTATCGCATATTTGTGGAGGTTATAGAATAACTGGCAGGAATCTGTTCCCTTCTTTTGCAATGTAAACTACAGAAACCACATTCAAGATTTCAAGACTTTATTCTGCTGAGCTATCCTACCAGCCATACAACATTTAAGATAGTTGGGTTTTGCTCAGAATAATTATTTTCTGTAGCTCAATTCTTCTAATGATGAATTTATGCCTAAAATACTCTTCTGGTTTCCAAGGTATTTTGTCAAAAACATTCCTGAGAGAAAAACATCTTCAGTTGGAAATCATACAATTTGGTTAAGAGAAAAAAAAATTTGTAAAGTTTGCATCCTGCAATACAGCCTCCTACTTTTATTATTACAATGATGCATAGTAACATTAGGCAAAGTTACAAAGAACAGATATGAAGTTTGCTGTTTTTTTAAGTGTCAAAAATAGTCATCATTATTTAAAACTAATACCTGGCAACATGAGATATATCTGTTCCTAGAAAATCTTGATAGTATCCACATTGCTCTTGATTAAAAGTAAAGTTTCTTACATGTCCTGGAAAATGTCCAATATCCCTATCTCAAATAATGAATGAATATACATAAATTATGTATATACTAATTGGTTCAAACATCTCAGATATGCTTCATTATATGTTCATTATATTTCAGAGACTAGAAGAATATTTAAGAGGGCTTCAGCAAGAATCTCTCCTGGCGAGTTTGAGGCAGATACCAAAGTAATGCATGTACATGGGTATCTTGTTTCTATACTCAGAAAGGATTTGTCCAATGTGGAGAGGAATCCCATGAAAAAACTCTAATACTATCATAGATGCCCATGATATTTGGTGCTGAAGAAACCTGCAGATTGTAAGCTCTGAACCAAGTATTTGGTACTGCCTATGAATCCTCACTTTGCTATTACCCCTGAGAAAAGTCCATGTCGCTTCTTCTACCCAGAATGTTGTTGATACATAGTGCCACATTGAAGCTCTATCTAAACTACCATTTCACGGAACAACCTACAGCTCAGGCAGCCTGTGTCAGAAAAGAGCTGGGGGACGCTAACCAACTGTCTCATAGACTGTAAAACAGCCATGGAACTGTCTAATCGTTGTGCTTCTAATCAGTGTGTCAGTGAAAGCGATTCACAGCTCCAATCCAACTCTCCATTCCTAAAGCAGACAGGTCAACTGCCACACTGAAAATGTGTGAATGTAAATGGCCTCATGAACTTGTCAGAATCCCAGGATGAAAACTGAGAAGCTTGGATAGGGAACTAGTCACACTAAGAAACTTAAGAAGCAGTCGTCCCTATCGCATAGCCTTGGCCTGGGAAGAAACGACAATCCTCCTTAAATATGGGGTCCCTAAGTGCCGACATATATACAAGTATGAATTTTGAACAATAATGGGCTCTCTATTCTTTGCATGTGTACTATCCATGGCCTAAACTGTAGATAGACAGGCTCTTAATTTACAATGTCAAGAACAATACCACTAAACCTGTCTAAACAACCAAGTACTGCCCCACATTATTAAAACTTGAGTATTCTATGATAATCTGTCTGTATGAAGAAGGATGCACAAGGATGGGTGCTTTTTTGTCTGACCTACTGAAATTGTCAGGCCTCCAGAACCTTCAATGAAATGCACGAACTCCCAGCTAATGGATCAAAAACAATCAATCAAAAACAAACAAACTAAAACCTGCCATATATAAGAGAGCTTTATCCCATGTGGCAGAGATATCCTACAAAATCCCCCTCATCCTAGAACAGTGGGTAGCCAGCAATCCTCTTGATTAACTACAGGAGAAGTATGTGGAGGCTACACTATTGTACCCACTGAGGGTACAGCACATTATAGATTATAAAATTAACATAGAACTTCAAAAGAACCCTTATCTGTGTAAATGTAGTAGTGTAAGTTACCTTTTCAATCTGAAAATGGAAGAACCAGATGACCCAGGAGGTCCACATGAGGCCTATATTACATAAATGCAATCAATACATCAAAGAAATAGCTACAACTTATATTTATTACATTCAGAATGGTTTAGATATGAAGATAAATGTGGTTTCTACTTAGATGAGTAATGAAAATGTGGTACAATCACTCACACACATATTTATATGCATATATGTGTGTATATATAAAGATGTATATATAATGCAATCTTTTCGATGTAGAAAGAATAAAGTATCATTATTTGTAACATCTTGTATGGGACAGGATACAATTGTGCTTGATGCAAAATTGGTCACTTTTATTCACATGACCTTATTCATATACAAGGATAATTTAAGTGTAATATAATAGTCTCTAGTGATTGTGAATCATGGAACTATGATAGTAGGATATATAAAATGTACCTATATTTATGCAAGTAGATTAAGATCTGATATTCTACAACACAGGAGAGTGAGTATAGTTCTTAGTATATGTATAAATTTAACTATAAATAGAAGACAGAAATTCAAAAATGCCCAACACAGAGAAATGATGAATATGTAAGAGATGGGAATGCCAATTATACTGATTCAGTCATTATTTATTTTATAATACTTATTATTATTGTAATTCATTTCATTTTTTCATTTTCATGTATAAACATATTTATACATATGTGCTAGAACATATATGGGATCACTGTGGGAGGTGAAGGTACATATATTTATGTCTGTGAGAAACCATGTTAACATTGAGTGTCATATTCAGTTATTCACCCCATACTTATTGAGACAATATCATTTTCTTGTACCCAGAACTCAATAATTCAGCTGGCAGACTGCCAGTCTGCTAATGAGATTCTCATATTTGTTTTCAAAGCATTGAGATTATATGTGGGTTACCATACCTAGCTAGCATTTATGTGAGTGCTAGAAAATTGAACTCTGATACTTAAATTGTTAGCCATTTATCTGTCTCTTTTATACCTATATTTACCAATCTGTTTGTACTCCATAAATATGCACAATAATGTGTAAAATGTTTTAAAAGACAAACATAATGTAATATTACAAACTAATGTGAAGAATGTTGGACATTTCTGAATGGAGCTAAGCAAGCAGATTGAAGTTGGAAGGTTTTGAGTTCCTTTTCTCTATAATGATGTAGTTAGCAATATCTAGAATAGTGTATTAAAACAATACTTAGCTTGATCATAGATCTGCAGTTCCAGCAGGACTTAAGTTGGATGGCTTGCTTCTGTACCACAGGGCGCTAGTTGATTTTGTTGGCTGAAGCTGCAAAATGCCTTCAACCTCTTGTATTGGTGGAAGCTGAACTAATGTTGCCAGTCATAGATATCAGCTTTTCTCCTAATGAGACTCTCTGAAATACTGCTTGGGGCTTTTCTCAGCATTTGGCTGAGCCTGAAGAGATTGTTCCAACAGATTAGAAGTGGGGATTGCCGTCACACACCATGCGTGAGCCTGGAAATGGTCACAGCCTTATCCCTGACATATTCTGTCACAGAAAACTTACAAGCTGAAGAAGGGACTTAAATTTTATCCCTTGGTTGAAAAGGTGAAGAATTTGAAGACACTCAAATATAAGCAGATGTATACAGCAAAATCATTAAGCAATAACTGAAAAAGCAATTTACTATAGATATGTTACTATCCAAATGTTGTTTTTGTTTTTTCATTTTGCTTTCACATTTGTATTTAATGAAATTATTTTATATCAACTAAAATTCAATGCCAAAGCTGATAAAACTAAAAGATAATGTTTAGTAAACTTTTTTTATTTTAATGAAAATTACTTATGGGTTTGACCTAGAATATTATGCTTAGAAATTTATATTAATATAAATATAGGATAAATTCTTTTTTTTCTTTTTTTTTTGTTTTGTTTTATTAAGAAAAGGAAAAAAAAGTTTCCCCCTTCTCCCAGCCTCCCATTTCCCTCCCCCTCCTCCCACCCTTTTCCCCCTCTCCCCACTCCTCTCCCCCTCCCTCTTCAGTCCAAAGAGCAGTCAGGGTTCCCTGCCCTGTGGAAAGTACAAGGTCCTCCCCCCTCCGTCCATGTCTAGGAAGGTGAACATCCAAACTGGCTAGGCTCCCACAAAGCCAGAACATGAAGTAGGATCAAAACCCCGTGCCATTGTCCTTGGCTTCTCATCAACCCTCATTGTTCGCCATGTTCAGAGAGTCCGGTTTTATCCCATGCTTTTTCACTCATAGTCCAGCTGGCCTTGGTGAGCTCCCAATAGATCAGCCCCACTGTCTCAGTGGGTGGGTGCGCCCCTCGTGGTCCTGACTTCCTTGCTCATCTTATCCCTCCTTCTGCTCCTCATTGGGACCTTGGGATCTCAGTCCAGTGCTCCATTGTGGGTCTCTGTCTCTATTTCCATCCATCACCAGATGAAGGTTCATAGGCAAGAGGATAACTATATGTTTTTCCTTGGGTTCACCTTCTTATTTAGCTTCTTTAGGTTCACCAATTGTAGCCTCCGTGACCCTTATTAATGGCTAGAAACCATTATGAGTGAGTACATCCCATGTTCATCTTTTTGGGTCTGGGTTACCTCACTCAGGATAGTGTTTTTTATTTCCATCCATTTGCATGCAAAATTCAAGATACCATTGTTTTTACCGCTGAGTAGTACTCTAATATGTATATATTCCACACTTTATTCATCCCTTCTTCCATTGAAGGGCATCTAGGTTGTTTCCAGGTTCTGGCTATTACAAATAATGCTGCTATGAACATAGTTGAACAAATGCTTTTGTAATATGATCGGGCATCTCTTGGGTATATTCCCAAGAGTGATATTTCTGGGTCCAGGGGTAGGTTGATCCCGAATTTCCTGAGAAACCGAAACACTGATTTCCAAAGTGGTTGCACAAGATTGCATTCCCACCCGCAATGGTATTCAAGAAAGACAAGATATTAAAGGGTTCTGTATCCAAAATAAATAGTTAAAATATGATTTTATCATGAAATATTATAAATCTCTAAAATAAATGTTTACCAGAATGTACAAAAACAAATTAAGTCACATAATCAAATCCTTAAAATCTAACAATGTACAGTACCACCAACTATTAAACCCACATTTTCAGGGAAGAAAGTACATTATATATTTACAAAATAATTGTTGTGAACCATAATTAATGTAAGATGAGGGACACAGGTTTCTGGTCTTTCAATTTAGAGAAATTTTTACTACCAATTTCTACCAAAATATATTATCTGTAGAAGCTATTATATAATGTACTTGGTCATCAGCATGTTAACCACTATATACAGAAATATTTTTGCTGATTATCAGTCTCACTTTTATAAAGAAGGACACATATCCAAGGAAGGACATGGCTGATATTAATCTCAGATGAGAGCAAAATGCTATAATTTTGGTATATCTAGAAATATGATGAATAAACTATAAAGTTCTTGTCATACCTTGATATTCATGGGGAACTGATTCCATAGAACACAAAAACACACACATATTTACCATATAATAGCTATCTAAATGCAAATAAGATACCAATAATCAATGCCTTAAGTAAAAATGTGATATTGGTATATAATCAATGGATGTCTTCATATATGCTTTAAATAATCTGTAAAGTATACATTATCACCAAGAAAATGTAAATGCTTGGTGAATTGTTATTATATTGTATTGTTTGGATAATAATGACAGGAGAAAGGCACCTATAGGGGAGATTCAACTTTCTTTTTTCTCTAAATACTTCAATCTAGTTCTGGGTTCTTTGTAACAACCATGAGTAATAATCAGCAAGGGACAAGGAAGTAGTTTGGTTCCACACAACTCAATAGCCAGTGTAGATTAAAGTCTGGGTGGGCCTCTGACTTCAAGTATTTCATTGTAGGCATATTTAATCACAGTACAATTTGTTGAAAATTTTCATGATGATGACTCACTCAATCTTGTGTGCACAATAAATCTTAAGACATGATTACATTGAAACTTTTTGTAAAGTACATGAGCCTTCTAAAAATATCTTCTAAAAAATAGGTTCTATAAACTGCAAAAAAAACCACATTATGTTAAAGAGTCTTGGGGAAGATTTAATATGTTCTGACCACACAGATAGTGCAAAAGTCAGCCAGATGGTGACCATGCCTGCTCCCAGGCTTGTGGATAGAACAAGAGGTTATCCACCCCTTCCTTTGAAGGAAACAACCCTGTGTTTTAATATTCATGGACCATATATCAGTTATTACCTATGAACATAAAAACCTCTGTGCCTCCTACAGTATGGAATTGATTTTATCCATGGATGGAACCTTATGGGAACTCATTATTACACTAGGATAACCATACACACACACACAAACACACATATGTGTGTATATATGTATATGCATTTATATATATAAATACATAGATAGAAATCTTCCAGGCATCCTTAGTCTTATTCCACAGGGAAATGTGAGTGCTCTATCTGTCCTTTCTGAAGCCCTACAAAGCAGGATAGTCAGATCTGCAGCCCCACAATGCAGAACAATCAGATATGATAGGAAGTCAAGTCAAAGCACAAACTCAGTTTATTATTGTGAGTGTCAGCTTATATAGGTTAAGTGACATATTGTGATGTGGGGGTGCCTCCAACCAATGAGAGACAGCCAAGCACTCCTTCTGGCTGGAGGGACATCGAACATCTCCTAGATTTTGCTCTCTCATACCAACTTGGTAGCTTTGAGACTATCCTTCAAACTCAAGCCACGATTTTCTCTGTCCTACATGCCTTGAGGTACAGGCACTGAAATAATTTTGACCCAACAGAAATTTAATGTTTCCAAGTCCATTCTGCTATAATAAAAATGTCAGGGTAAAGTTCCATATAAAAAAGACAGATTTATTTTTCATATATCTGGAGTCAATGGAATGTGAGAAAAATCTGTGTGTGATACCTGGAGAAGGCATTCTTGTGTGTCATTTTATGGTGAGAAACACGAGGGCATTGTAGAGAGAAGTTTCTGTCTCTCCAGTTCCCACTGCCATTCAGTCCCAAATAAATACACAGAGGCTTATACTACTTATAAATGGGTTAACTGGTTGGCCTATTACTCAGGCTTATTACTAACTAGCTTTTGCAACTTAAATTAACCCATTATTCATATCTATGTTTAGTCATGTGGCTTGGTAACTTTTCTCAATAAAGCATTGTCATCTTGGTTCCTCTGCCTCTGGGTTGTGATTTCATCTCTGTCTTTCCTCTTCCCAGAATTCGCCTAGTCTGGTTGGCCTATTTTTACTTCCTGCCTAGCTACTGTCCAATCAGTGTTTTAGTAAACCAATATAAGTGACAAATTTTTACAGTGTACAAAAGCATTATTCTACATCAGGGCATAAAAGGGAATGATGCTGACCTCTTTCATGATACAAATTGGAAAGAAATTTGAATGTAATAAACATTGTGAATATATTAATATAAACATGTAAGAAGATCCTAATCACGTCCAAAAACTTTATCCTGCAATATCATCACCTTGATGGTTAATGGGATTATGGAGGAAACACCCCATTAAAGTCATCGCTGAGTCTATATATCTAGTATATATGTAACATCATTTATAATATACATATGCGTATTTATACATAATTACACATACATATATGTATAAATATATGCTTATCTATATTATTTAATATTCTATTATTTATCTCTTTCAAGTTAGGAAACAGACTAGTTGAAGATGACAAATGAAGTGGCTATATTTCCTAGCAGAAAATGATCCAAGAAGTTATGATTTATGTTAATTGTAATCTGTTTTGCCAGAGTTTCAGTACAACACTCTGTATGGACTTCATAAATATTGTCCGTTTGCATGTTTGGTGTTTTTTTTTTTTGGTTAGACATATATATTACTTGGCTACATGTGTATGTAGCTATGGAATCTGAATACACTGGTCAAAGATTGATAGTGGGTATAAGTACACTAGCTATAAAAATGAAGAAGTAATAACATCTGTGAGGAATGATACTGCTGATGACTTCTATTAGAGCATCATTGATACACTGTCAACTGACACTAAATTGTAGAACAAGTGTGAACTAAAAATCTATCATTGTAAATTCTTTGTTGAAAACACACATAATCATTAATCATACTGAGGGGGTTTCTATAAGAATTTCTGTTAGTGTTTGTTCTATTTAAACACAAATGCACTTAAATAAAATAATATTTTAATAAATGGATTGATATTTTTTGATCAAGAGGTGAGTTGGGAAAGCAGCAGAAGAAACACCTTCCAAATGAGAAGTCTGACAAATGGTAAAAAGAGGAAGGCAATTGTTAATTTTTACTCTCAAACACTAAGTCAGATGATGTGCACAATGAATGGCTGAGACTTCCCTGAGAACTCCTTTAAGTCTTCAACCTTCCCAACAGGCTGGAAAGAAAGTTCTCTTAAATATTGCATGAAGTTGTCTTATAGGTAACCTATAGCCTGCAGTTACATTGGTTAAAATGTTCTGGAAATGGAGGTACCCTGCCTCAGTTTAGCTGTTAAGAGTAAACTTTGAAGGAAGGTTAGCTGATATTGCACTAGAAGGTACTGGCCCCAACAAGAGCATTCCTCTCCCTCAAGGACACCTCCATAATTCTGGGGACAGATTAAACTCAAACATGGAAAAGTCCTCTAACACAGTGTTCAGATAGAAACTGGCAAACATAGATATGTTTCCTTTCCTTGAAAAGAAAATCAGATAATTATTGAATCACAATATAAATTGAAAGTCTATATATATCTAAACACAACACAGTTTGAGAAAATAAATTAAGAATAAGAATATTTTTAAATCATACTGGAATTCTAGAAATCTTGAAAGTTGAGTGAGTGCAATGAGTTCTGAGCAGGAAAATTATAACAATGTCCACTTTCATGGAAGAGATAATCAAATGATGCTTCTGTTCACTAGTAATTAAGCAATTAAACAATATAGTGACATCTAAAATTCAAATACTGTCTCATGATGTTTTCTTAATCACATTATCTTTTAAAACAATTACAAGTTTATTAAAATGTGTTTTGCATCTACTCATGGGAGGCAATTCAAGGAAAGATAAATTCTTCAAAAACTGTGTCAGTACTTAAGTTCATATTAGGTCTCCAAAAAAGAGGAATATATTTTATATAATAGTTAAATTTATCTTTAAAGTTTTAGTAGGTTAATCAGAAAACTATCTATAATAATATTGATTCTAGCTTTATATAACAGAAGTTTGCATGAGAAAACAGGTATTATGGTTAATATGGTAAAAATATGTAAACATGAGTTCTTTGTCTATCACTATTGTTGATTTGATTGCTTAAATTTACAACAGGTATCTTTTAATTAGTTGATCATTTTGACACTTATTTTAAGGTATGCATTAATAATAATAAATAAAATGAGAAAAATAGTAGGTATTCATTGTTTATTTAGTGCAGAAAACTGTAAGATAATAGATGGAAGGGAAGGTGACAAGAATATGGGAGAAGTTGGGGGACTGGAAAGTAATCAGAATTGATTGTATAAAAAATACCTATTTTCAATAAAAGAAAAGTAGAAAAATAAAAGAAGTTATAAAATATTTTTAAACTTCTCACCAGTTTCATTATGGAATCATAGCTGTTTTAAATGATGCTATTATGTGGATTATAATGCTCCAATAAGAGTACAAGTTCAAGATCAAAACTGCTTTTAAGTGTAAGAATGACTAATGATGAACATTGATGGTTTCAGGTTATACTGACCTCAGAATTAGACATAAACACACAAATCTATTAGCACTGAGACATCATAGTTAATTGCCACTTCTTTTGATTGAACTGTATTATATGGGGTGAATATGTAAATTATTAACTACATTAATTTTAAAAGTTACAAAATTGTTAATAGTTGTATAAGATTCATGGAGTCTTCAGAACTTGGTATGATTCACTGAACCAATCTACAATATAAGTAAGATACAGAAATGTGAAATCTTAAAAGGGGAAAGAAAAATGTTCCGAAGGTTGCTTTGTGTTTCTTTAACAACAAATGTTGCAAAGTGAAGTTCTGGGTTTCATAGAATACAATTTATATTATAAAATCTTTGTAAATTAATTGTATATATAGTAGATGCTTATTCAAAACCAGACCAATTTACAGACAGCGTATTGCCTCTATAGAAAAATGTTGCTCACAGTCAAAATAGTTGTCAGTCTGAATATCTTTGAAATGGAAAGTCCTCAGAGCTTTGTCTTCAAAGAGGTGGATACAAGTTAATACTTTCTTGACAGAATTTTTCATAATAATTTTCTTCTTGTTATCATTTATTGTCTTGGAGTTGGATTCTCCTTCTAAAGCTATCATTCATAGATAGATGATAGATAGATAGATGATAGATAGATAGATAGATGATAGATAGATAGATAGATAGATAGATAGATAGATAGATGATAGATAGATAGATAGATAGATAGATAGATAGATAGATGGATGATAGATAGATGATAGATAGATAGATAGATAGATAGATAGATAGATAGATAGATAGATAGATAGAGATATAGTAGTATTCAATTATTTATAACTTTCAAATTATTGATAAGGCATGATAGTGATTCATACTTGCCATCAAATAGCAACTTTCAATTTCTTATTGATGTGTTGCAATGTACTTAAAAGTACCTGCAGTAGTATTGTCCATAATGAGTTAGAAAGCAAATTTGTGGAGAAGTAGAGGAAAGACATCAATCTATGACAGAGGGATTATCGAGAAGGAATAAAAGTCTCACGGTGGTCATATATCTGACCCAGCAACAGGACTTACTTCTTGTTTTTCTCTATTCTAATTGGGAATTATACGGAACATCAAAATACTTCCCCTGCTCCTAAAATGAATGTGTTGACTGATTAAAGATTCAGTGACATTTCACCCAAAGTAGCTGTTGATGGGACAAGTAGAGCTCATGTTTCCCATGGTAAAAGAAGGACTGTACTTTTAAAGTATGAACTAAGCAAGTATTTGAATAAAAGGCTATTTCATCCACTCTCAAAATAAATATGGAAATTCCTTTATAACAAACAAATAAAAATACAGAAAATTATTTGTTCTATAAAAAAGGAAACCAATTAGAAAGAAAAAGAAAAGTGTTACTGGATTAAATATGCTGCAGTACATTGCCATAATGAAGCCTGCTATTTTGTATAATTGACAAATGAATAACAAAAAATAAATAGATCAAACATCATAATAAAAGACTTCAAGTTGGGTCACTGTAAGGACATAATCATGAGATAAAGAATTAGAAATTCAGTAAGTTCCTAGGGTGATAAACAGACTCCTAGTAACCGTGTTTTGCAATAATTTTTTTCGCGTATGTGCCACTAAAGTTTAGCTGATGCACCCAGTGGAGGAGCAAAAGCACATACAAGTACACAGCAAGCTCTGTGACTGTTGATGGTTTCCGTTCTCAGCAGGGAGTCCCAACCAAACAATATCGAGACTGATGGAGCAAGACTGAAGGGAGCAGACACTGTAACACGGAAACAGCAGGCTCAATGAGGAGAAGCATTTAAACAGAGACAATGCTGTAGGATTGTATTCTTAGAGTATAGCTTTCTACATACAAATGCAGTAACTCCCTATTATTTTATTATTTTAAATTTTCATAAAAGCATTAAAGATTCATGTCAAATAGTTAAGTGGGTATTTGAGTGAGAGAGAAAGAGAGAGAGAGAGAGAGAGAGAGAGAGAGAGAGAGAGAGAGAGAGAGAAGCAAGTTATTCTAACAGTTTCACTCTCAGAGAAATTTCAAAGTATAGCAGAAGGTATAAGGACATGGGAAGATCTTATGAATCAAAATCTAAACTGCAGGGGCACAGGATGAAAATATATAGAATATGGAGAAATCTGTGATATGCAAGTCAATTCCCTCAGAGCATGCCCATATGGGAGTTAATTCTGCACTTGTATCCTAACTCAACTCTGTTTCAATACAGAAGAAAAAAGTTCTTTCTGTAGCAATGTCCTCTGCTAAAAAGGAGGATATCGATTTAAGTTGGTAAAAGATGTCTAAAGTTACACTGCATGATTTTCCCATCATAGACCCGTTACTCATTCAGCATTCAGTATCCAGGGTCAGGAATGGTCCAGCTGAATAAGATCTCTTTCTTGCTAAATCTTCCCTCGAGGCTGTGAGCACTGGGAAGATGTTCTTGTTAAATTTCCTCACAGTTTTAAATGCAGAAACAGCCTGTATAGATTTGGATATGTATAATATCTCCTGTTCATTTGGCTTTGGTTGGTTTTTCATGACTAGCATGAAACAGGCTGATGAAATCTAACTTGGTTCTGAGTTTTCTAGAAACTGATATTTTTCTATAATCCAAGTGTGACTGCCTTTCAAATTTCTAACAAAACTCTCTCCCGCCCCTCTCAAAGCATAGCCCCAGATGTTTGATCTCCCTATTCTTCACACTGATGGGGGAGTGTCATATGTCAATCTGTTGATTTCATTGACTAAGCAATAAAGGAACTGCCTTGGCCCATCTCATTGTTTAGAAGATAGGTGGGAGGAGTAGACAGAACAGAACGCTGGGAGGAAGAGGAAGTGAGCTCAGACTCCACAGCGCTCCTCTCGGGAGCAGACGTCCGCCATGCTCCCGGCTCCTGGGCAGACACAGGCGATGAAGCTCTGAAGCTCCGACCCAGGATGGACTTAGGCTAGAATCTTCCCGGTAAGACCAGTGCTACACAGATGATAAGAAATGGGCTAGTCCAGGTGCGAGAGTTAGCCTAGAAGAGGCTAGATAGAGATGGGTCAAGCAGTGTTTAAAAGAATACAGTGTCCATGTAATTATTTCGGGGCATAAGCTAAGCCGAGCCGGGCAGGCGGCTGGGGTGTTTGGGGACGCAACCCCACCGCCGCTCCTTATTACTACATCACACTGCCTCTAAATCTTCCCACTGGCTCTTTGTTTTAGTTAACCAGTAAAATTACCTTAGTTAGTATCTTTCCTTCTCAAATTTCAGATTTGTTAATCCCCTAAACACATTGTTATGTAACCTTCATCTCTACATTTGAATAGAAAATTCTGTAAAAAATGTTGCCAAAATGAATGCATTTCTTAAGTAATGATGCTTCTTCAAAGTGGATTTTCAGAAGAATAAATACAACTTGTCAACTACTCATCATAAATGATACAAGATTGTTCTAATGCTATTATAGATTGGGAAATACAATTTTATCTTTGAGCAGATAAAGGTCTTTCTAAATTACTCTTTCTACTGAGTTTTGTTCTGTGTTCATAAGCACGAGTATGTTGAGCTATATATGGAGGAAAGAACTATTTGAACTTAATCACCATTGCAGACAACTTAAATGTCTCATTTAACTTTTGACCTTAATAGAAGTCTATAATCATGTGGCTTTTATTTTTCAGCTCCAATATTAGCTCCTTCTATTCATACATTTCATCAGTAAGGATTGTGTACTAATGTGAAGCATATTTGTGTGATTAATGTTATTGAGATTGAAACTCTGAAGTGGGTTACAGGAGGAAAAGATTTATCTGACTTATACTTCCAAGTCATGGTGACTTAAGAAATTGGAAACAAGAAATCAGCCAGCAAAGGAAAGGTATGAACCATGGAGGCATGCTGTTTGCTTGCTGTCTCATGGGCTTATGCTCAGTTAACTACCGTAACAACCCAGAATCACATGCCCACTGCATGACATTATTCCCATCCATAGCTCAAAAGCTATCCCCATTTGATAACTACTTGCAAATGGAAATTGAGAGTTCTCCAAGGGAGTCTTACTGAACAAACATACTACTCTGAAAAGTAGGCCCCGTGAGCAGCAGTAGATGGGAAACAGAAAGTAAACTCAAGAGCATCTTTGGGGGTTACTTGGTTATTATGTCATGTCAAGGCTTTTCCTTTTGTAAATCTTATTTTTTATAATTTTAACTTATGTAACATGTATGCATGTATATATGAATAACACATTTCTATTTTCTTTTTACCCTTCAGGCACATGGCATAAATATTATGACTTCCAGTTTGGTGTTTTTATGGAATTCCTAAGTATGAAAAAGAACAAGGGAGTGTCTGTATCTTTCTTGTGACTTTTATTGGGTTACCTTTCTTCTGTTTGCTTGTTTTGTCCTTATCCATTGTGGTAGTTTTTGTTTTATCTTATTACATTTATCATTTCACTATTACCCCTTTGTATTTTTGTATTCAGTGAGAGACAGTAAGGAGGTAGATGCACACTGGATGAGAGAAGAAATTTGGAGAGGAATTGCGAGAGATGAAGGGGGAACTGCAATCAGAATATATTGAGAAAATATCAATTTTAAATAAAAAGGAAAAAAAAAGAAATGAATATCTAACACAATTATCTATTGTTTGGCATAGGGCAACAAGAAGTGCATATATGAATCATCTCTAAGACAATTGAGAGTATAGATTTACCACCGCAAGCTTTTCATGGAACAGGATATGGTAGGGAGGTTTCTTTGCCATTGTTATTTTATATGATTGTAAAGCTCAGGTATAATTCAGCACTTTTAAAAGAAGGCTGTGGACATGCAACAAAAATACTAAAGAATAAGTCTGACTGTTTCAAAACAAACTTTCATTATAATCACATTGATTAATTTATTTAAGTTGTAAATAAATTATGAAAAAAATTTGATGAAAGATGTTTTAATATATTTCACTTACATTGTCACATGTCATTTACATACTGGTAAACACTGTGTAATGACAACATTGGGGTAATTAGCATATCCAGCACCTCAGATATATCATTTCCTTGTGTGGGCGATATATAAAATCTTCTCTACTGAAAATAAAAGAAAAAAAGAAAAAAGAAAAAATATAGCATATGGACATAGTTTCCACAGCAAATTATGTTCATGTAATATCCTACTGTTTCCTCAGCAAGCACAGTATTACATGGGCCATTACTCCTCTGAAAACTGAAAATGAGCAATCATAAAAAATGAGTTTTTAAACCCATAAAAATAAAGACTTTTAAATGTCATAAATGCTGTCTACATTCACCTTTTGTTCAGCCATATATCTTCAATATAACTTGTATGTACTGTACATGGTTCCTACCTGCAGCATTATTGGTGAAGAATGGTAGACTTGTCACAACTCAGCATTGCAAATAAAATGTCTAATAATACTTGAGATGATTATGTTAGCGGGCACTGTGAGTAGATCCTGGGGAAGATTTTATCTTTATGAGAAGCCTTGATTAGGATACTATACTGGTTAGTAGGGCTGTCAGAAAGCAGTGAGGTAAACCTATAATCACTTAATAGCAGTTAACAAGGAAATTTCTGTTGCTTATTTCTTCCTTTTCTGTCTGTTTATGTCAGGGAGATTTCATTACCACAGTGTAGCACATCTTTTTGGCAACAATGATATGAGTCTGTTAAAAAGTAAATTGAGCAATAACGTAGAGAGAAAATGGAACTATTCAAGAGCTACATGCAATTATCTGAAGGCCCCAAGGAGAACAAAGTGGAGCATCTGTTGCTAAGGGAAAAAGCAGCAGTCGATGTCTACCTACATGCAGAGAAAATCAACAGACTAACATGGGCAAACATTTTAATAGAGCAACCATCTGCAGCCTCACTCACCTTGTGCTTAACCGGGACCAAAGCCACAGACACCAATAAATCAAAAGCTCAGATAGGGTTGTATGAGGTTCAGTAATAAAATTATAATCTAGAATTTTTAATGCTTTTTTGTTTTATATCTTCTATTTTTATGGCCAGGTTATTACAAATATTTATACTATAAAAAATAAAAATGAAAAGAGTAAAAATGATTCTATTTTCCACAAAGTCATTTGTACAGCAGTACCTATTTCGACACTCAGTTTTCAAATAAGCGCAGATATCTAAAAGGTCAAATAGGCTATTCAAAGCTTTTTCTTACACATATTGATGGATAGGAACAATGAAAGAATGAAAATTTTATCTGCATGATGTTAAGTCTAAAAGTGACTTTTCTTATCCATGACCTAAATATTTTGAGATTCATAATTTCAATTTCATTTCAAGTGCTAACAACATGTATACACACACACACACCCACCCACCCACCCACACACACACACACACACACACACACACATATATGTATATATACACAAACACACAAATGGAATTTTTGCCATGAATATCAAGATAAATTTCCTGTAATGGTACTTCAACTCATTATTGTTTTCTAAGAATACCATGATCCAAATGGATTAAATAAAGTTTTGGATTTGTAGCACTACATGTATACATTCTTTAGCAATATTTTATATGCAGGCTTGTTCTGGTGGCCTTAAAGCAACATTGTGTGCTTCTGGGATTGAAAAGATTCAGTTTCAACAGGGGCCCATCTGGTAGCACAGGTAGATGACTGACCATGGACCAGGCACTGCTTCTGAGCTCAAGACACCCAAACCAAAAGTAATTAGACAAGTTTTACATCTCTTCTCAAATGCATTTGAAGGAATGCCAGAAATTTCAATTTTAGTACATTATCCACACAATACATGTAGGAATCTAATCCAATTATGTGTAAACTTTGTCTAAGTCAGAAGAGTCTATAAATATGATAACTTGAAACATCCAAACTTTGCACAATTTGTGGGCATTTTAATTAGGAATCAGACTAGAAAAGAATAAAAGTATCTCAGCAATGTTAAACATCTGGAATCTCATCGCTTGCTTGTTTTCTTAAAATGCAGGCTTAGTGTCAAGAGATTTAGTGCATAGGTCATTGCAGCTTGATCAACTAAATATGCTAAAGCAAAGTTTTCCTTAGTCCTTATTTGTGATTTACTCACAGGGGAAAAAAAAAAGGAAATCAGAAGTCTCCTTTTTATTGAAGGTCAAGAACTTAAATGAGCATATTTCATGGTTGAGCTACAGGTTGAAATAAATTATGCTAATGGCTTTATAACAATGATACTATAGTCTCTAAATGTCATCTTATAGGGCTTGGTAGTGAATTTCAGTCTCTCACAGTCTTTTTTCTGTGCCAGTATGACTATCCCATCCAGGCTACATATGTACCAAATTGTAGAAAACCTAAGAATTAATAAGAATTGATTTAAGGAGAAATACTGAAGAATTACCAATTCATGCTTATATTGAATACAAGAGAAAAAAATGTTGAGTTGATGCAGGGTAAATAAAGTGTTTTTGGAGCACAGTGGTGCAAATCATATTTGGGATGAAATTATTCTGTCATTCTTGCTTCAGATATTGTTGCCATTTTTTAAAAAGCTATGGAAAAAAGTAAAATAACTACAGAAAGCATACACTGTTGGGAATGTTCCATTAAAGCAAGTTGGACTAATTTATTCCTATGGGGTAAAAATGCTAATCCCATAAACAACCAGACTTTTAATACAAACACATTGTCAGCACATACTCTTGCTCTCCACTTCTGATTAGACACTGTCGTCTTTGTTTTCCTTTCAAAACTATAGTGCCACAAAAGAGTGATTAGTAGGAATTCAACCACATATCACATATTGTTTGCATTTTAGTTTACAAGTGCATGTTTTTAGATATCGAACAGAAGAAAAACAATTTCTTATTGCAACTTATTACTCTTCTTTTACTTCTGTGGATTTCCAAAAATTATTCTTTTCAAAGCACATTCTCCTCCAAAATAAATCACCTTTGCTTCAAGAGAAGCTGTTAAGTACTTTGCCTCATTGCATCACTATGCCTGAGCGATTGTGGTGGGGTACATGTAGAGTTACTGTAAGGCTACATTGTTCCTTCAGTAGCCTTACTGTATGTAGGCACATTGGATTCTTGATATGACATTTGATGAGTTATTTAAGTTTTATTTTGACAGGAAAAAGACCATACAAATATGGGAATGGGGGAGATATGATAGTGTCCTTCTACTGCCAAGTACAATTTGTGATTGGTAAATAATGTAGAAACTTTAATTAAACAGAAATTGCCTGCAGCAGTATTGGAAGAGTGCGAGCAACAATTTCTTTTCAGTACCCAGTGACATGTTTTGGAATTATGAAGCCTCATGAATGATCAATATGTTCATATCAAAGGAGTCATACTAAACATCAGCTGGTTTAGTAGCTAATGCTACATTGATGTAGAACATGTACATCATTGGTTTCTAGAGTAGACAGCTAATAAAGTACATAAAACTCTAAAGTCACCATGCTACAATAGTGACCTCCAGTATATGGGTATCTTATACATGAGTAAATAAAAGGTCACCATTGGGAATTCAAAGACATATGGTTGCATTTTAATGTGTTAATTTAGGTAAATTATGCCATATATTTTGAATATGTAGTCAAATTATTAGTTTACTCAGTGTTTATACGTAAACATAAACAGAAGATTTTTAAAAGATTTGCATTAAAAGTTCAAATGAAATAAATATTTTAAGACTTTCTAAATGATTCTTTAGCTTCAGGTATATGTGCTCAATTCACTTTTTACTGATTTCAAAACTTTTTAGAAAAACTCACTGTTGATAGCTGCAAAGATGTTTTGAAGGAGTCAAAAGGTAGGTGACATGTAGCAATAAAGACATTTGGTATTTTCTGTGAAGCCATGATTATATACTTTGCTCTTTAATTGATTTTCAGTAACCATTTGTTGTTTTATCCAAGCACATTTTCCATCACAAACACCAACCATGACGGGAGAACTACTCTTTCAAAAAAAAAAACATATTAATGTCTCTTTCTTTAGACATTGCACAGAAGAAAGTCAGAAATTCTGATAATGAATGAAAAGTTGGCTCAGTAACATTGTTATTATTGTGAAATTAGCAATAAAATCAAGTAGTTTTAGAAAAAGAAGGCAGGTATACTGAAGATAAAGCAAAATATAACATTATCACAAGTCATTATTAGTACTAATAGATACATATGCACAAATCAAGTTCCTACTGAAGCAACAGGAACAAAATCAAATTAATTACTATTATGTGTAATTACATGAAACAGATGTCAAGTACTTATTACAGTGCCTAACACAGAGCTAAAATGTTTTTAAATGGATCAGTAGATGAAGAAATGAATAAATGAATATTATTATCACTGGAAAGATTTTAGTAAAAATAAGAAAAAATTGACTGCAGCTAACATTGATAAAAATGCAGTCATTGAAAATGTAATTGAAACATTACAGAAATCTTGGGAATCAGAAAAAAAACCAAGGGACAGAAAACTAAAAAATAATTTCATGAATGCTTCACAAATATGAGTAGTTTTATATTGCTGTAGAATATGTGATGTCACCAATACCAGATGTACACATACTAACTGTAAGTACTTATGTAGAATCTGTCCATTCTGAAACTCATGTTGAAAGTTGCCGCTGTAGGTGTTGCACTTGAAATTAAAAAAGAAAAAATTGGCTTACATGACTGACTTGTTAGTAACCCTAGAAGCTCTTTGGCTTGACAGCCTACACAAAATGATAAGGTTTTGATGTGGGGTTCTCCTCTGTATGCTCTGAATATGTTTTATTACCATTAGTTAATTAAGAAAATGCTTTGGCTTATGATAGGGCAGAATATTGAAAGGCAGACAATCCAAGCAAAGATAGAGGAGAAAAGAAGGCAGTAGCTGGGAGCTGGTATGTAGCTGACAAAGGAGAAGGACGCCAGAAACTTACTGGTAAGCCACAACCTTGCGTCAATACATAGATCAATAAAAATGAGTTAACTTAAAATGCAAGGGCTAGCTAGAAATAAGCCTGAGCATTTGGTCAAGCAGTGTTGTAATGAAAATAGATTATGTGTAATTTTTTGAGACAGAATGACTGAAAGAGCAGCAGAACCGTTCCATTTTCAAGCTTTGGGCTTAGTAAGAGAATGTCTTAGGCAATAAAGCACAAAGCAATAGAGCAAGATACCCAACATCTTCCTGTGGATTATGTATTCACACACTCAAATGCTTCAGATACATATATAACACCCGTACACAAAGTATACACATGTATGATATTTAAACTTATAATCACACTTAATAGAAATGTGGAGCTATTTCTCAGTTAGCTTTGTTCTTCAAAGGTATTGTAAAACAAAATAGATATTAATTATTAATTACTCAAAAATATTCTTCATTTACATGCAAAGGTAAACAAGGAATGATTTCTGTATTCTCACTAACTTCCTATTCTATTACTTTTAGAAAAACTGAATATATAATATATGTAATGGAGGTGGACTATTTAATTTTTATTTCTCTTCTTTCTTAAAGCTAGAAAAATTTGCTTATGAAAACTATATTTGTGACTCAATTGTATGATTGTATTTGATCATGTGACTCAAAAGAAGAATATTATTGAAAGAGGAATCATTACTACTTCTTTCTCGTGAGTAGAATGATCCTGTGAATAGCCTAAATTCCCCAGTTACTGACGTAGTTCATTAGAAAATGTGTCTACCCTGCATTTGACTTCTTCTACATGTTACTGGTTCTGAGTCAACTATGGCATATCAAAGAAGGACACTTAAAAGAAATCCCACACTAGTTCAGAATTAGAATAATAGATGGTTATTTATTTAGGGTTAGACTCACAAATCATAATCCTCTGCTGGGAACTGAGAACAGCAATCAAATTCTGTAGCCAGGAAAGAAGCCGGATGCATGCTTTGCAATGGCATAAATTGTATGAGACCACTTCTCAGTGGGTGGGTAACTTGAAGGTTACTGGCTGTAGCATTTCCTACAGCAGCATATTGTGACATTGCAATTACTGTGCTGTTTTTATCCTACAGCTGCCACAATCCTTACTGAATTCAAGAATTCCTCTTCTACAATAAAAATCCACAAGTGTTTTAGGGTAGGGACCGCACTTATTTTACAATGTTAATGGAACTGAAATAATAATATGATCACATTTTTGAGATATGATAATTTTTTGTATACAATCAACAACAAAAATGAATACTGAGATGGGAGTACTTCATTAAATGCTACCCATATTAAATAAAAATTAAAATTCTTTTAATTGCTACATATTTAATTAAAATTTAATGTTAATTAAAATATGAATTTTAATTAAAACATGTTGCTATCTCTATGCTGTAGGAATTACTACCACATAGCCGTTAAGTTACCCGCCCACTTGGGCGTGGCCTCTTATACTTTTTATGCTGATGTAAAATGCATGTCCGGCCTCTTTTCCGGCTGCAGGATTCAGTTGCTGTTTGCTGTCCCAGCAAAGGATTGTGATCTGTGAGTCTACCCCTAAATAAATAACACTCTATTATACTCAATTGTGAGCTACTCTGGGATTTCTTTTAAGCCTCTTTCTTTACCTCTAAAAGACAGCAATTAGTTAGTTCTCCTCATACAGCAACTAGTTAGTTCTCCTCATACAGAAAAACGCATTTGTTCCCAGGCTACAAAGGCTTTTGATTATTCATAAAATTTTAGTTTTGTGTTTTCTAGGAAAAGTCACCCTATTCCAAGGTTGTGATGCTTTTCTTCCTAATTCCTTAGAGAGATGCACTTCCACTCTAAGCCTAGGGTGGGGTTTTGCCAGTGCTATGAAAAAAGATCACACACAATTTTTAGCAGGTGTTATTGTATGCTACCTTTGTGGCAATGAAAAGATATAGGTGAAGCAAGGACCTTTTCTGTACTATTATTAAACAAACAACTCTGAACATTTATATTGTTTACTATCATCTTAGAGTTAGAATTCTCTCACTACAGCTACTATTTGTGCTTGGCAACCACATTTACAATCGATTTGTACAATTTTATACATAGCTACACAGACACTATCAAAAATAAGATATTGAATTCTTATAGAAATTTTGGTAGACATTCCACTATAAAATATTGATTATACTAGTTTTTAATCATAAATCATTAAATATATACCACACAATTCTTTTAAAGAATTTTATAGAAAAGTTTTATGTACTACTTAAATGACCTACATATTTTAATTAAAATTAAAATACATATTTTAATTAAAATTAAAATTCATATTTTAATTAAAATTAAATTTTAATTAATTAAAATATGTAGCAATTAAAAGAATTTTAATTTTTATTTAATATGGGTAGAATTTAATGGAGTACTCTCATCTCAGTATTATTTTTTGTTAGACTTTACCTGTTTGTGATAATCTCATACAGAGAAGGACATAGCCCAGGCTGGAGAGGAGTTTGTAATATCTGCCCTTATAGTTCCTATTAAGAGAAGGTATACAGCCAGGCAGTTGTGGTACATACCTTTAATAACAGTACTTGGGAAGCAGAGACAGGCAGATGTTTGTGCATTCAAGGCCAGCCTGGTCTACATAGAGAATTCCAGGACCACCATGAGATCCTGTCTCCAAAAACAAAAGCAAACAAAAAACAGATATGAAAATAAAAATGGAGGAGGGGATAACATCCCACCTAGAATCATTTATCACACCAAGCCATTATTTCTTCAGTTTATCAAAGTCTATATAGTTTAACCTACAGAAAAATTTCCCATTGAATGATGGTTAGTAAATATGGAAAAAATATTCTATTTGCTTCTGCTTGTAAGATAGGTCATTTGTTTCTAGCCATCACTGTATGAAAATTACATTTCAGAATCACAGTATTTTCATATAAGATTTCATGTAAATCATTATACTTCTCATAGTCCACATTCTACATTTTTATAGCTTGACTATCACCCTTATTGTATTAAGAAATGCAATTGGAAAGATTACAGCTCAGGATCCAAAGTTAGCTGACCAGCCTTACTTCTGCTCCAAAGCCAGATGGCTACCAAGGCAGTATCCAGTTCCTCAGGGCTTTAGTCTCTTTGGAAGAACAGAATTGAAAACGACCAATTGTCCATTTCTTAAATGTACCCTTGAGCAATATGCCTTTACTCTCAGGCTCTAGTTGACTTGGAGAAACTGAAGTGCTAGGAAGAAAACATGGTAGTTAAGGGAGCTCTGTATCAGCAAGGCTGTTTTTGCATATGTCAGGAAGTATCACATGTTTGTGTGGTTAACAGCATATCTATGACAAACCTGGGTGGTTAGTGAAAAAACACATGCCTAATGGGTGTATCTTTTCAAAGTACAGCTAGAGCAGAGATTTCTTTATATTGGACAAAGAGATCAAATTGAGGAATACCTAATTTTTAAATTTTAGAGTTTAACTAATAGTATTGTAAAAGCTGGACTTTTCTGAAATTGAAATATGTTGGACTTGAGTTATCAAATTAGAAGTACTATAAAGAATTAAAGCATTACTTATACTAAAAAAGTACTGTGGTCATATGAATTTTTCCTGCTATTAAAAATTTTAATATGCATTCAGTTGTATGACTTCCTTTTTAAATTATTTTTTGTAAATTATCATTGAGACTCTTTTTTTTTTTGAGAGTATAGTCCATTCTATCTAGTCCTAAGAGGGTCTATGAGGCCCCATACTTTGGCTGTACAGTGTGAGCATGTACCTTGCCTACCAACCTGTCACTAGGAGCTTGTGGTGGGTTTCTAGAACTATTATTGCATGACTCACTACTCATACTGTCTTTAATCATGTGCAGATTGATACAAGGGCCTCACATGTGCTCCATTTTAACTGGTTAGGATATGCTTCATTTTCCCAATTCTATTTGTTTCAAAATTAGCAGGACACAGTCCACTACAGTGTTTATATAACAGTAGATTTGGGACCACTTTTTCTATATCTGGAGAAAATGTTCATACTTAAATGGTTTCATAAGGAGGCTAGAAGCACACTTTTGAAAAAAGAAAAGAAAGAAACACCTTATTGCTAAGCACAGTGAGACTTGGGGAAGCTAACAACAGTTGGTAAAACCAATGTCATTTCTTTGTCTTGGCAGATTATACTTTTCAGTAAATAGCATACTAAACCAAAAGCATTTATTCTTTAAAATTTATTAATGAAATTGTTTTACATTTCTTAAACTAAAACAAAAAGGAAAATAAAGGCAGAAAAATGACCATGGAAAACTTACTAAAATTAAGTCAAAGAGGTAAAAATCAAACAACAGAACCAGGCTTAGTTTATGTTTGTTTTGTTTTGCTTGAGCAAATAACTTTTAGTGGTTTGAATGAGGTGTCCATCACAGTAGTGGGAATTTTTGGTCACAGCTGGTGGTGCTGTTTTTGTGATGCTTGGGAAGTGTGGCTTTATTAGAAAGGGTTTGAAAAGGGAGGAAGTTCTGAGATAAACCTTTGTCCTGTAGAGTTCTCTCTCTTTTATTTTCTTTTGCTTTGTTCTTTTGGTTGAAAATGTGAGCCCTCGAATTATTATCCAGATACCATGACTCTTTCTGCTACTCAATCATTGACTTACACATTTTGAAAATGTAATCCCCAAAGAAACTCATTCTTCTCTAAAAAAGAAAAAAGAAAAAAAAAACATAGTGTTTTATTACTGTTGTGCCGAAATACTAGTATGTAACTAAATATATTTTATCTGAAAATAAATTGACTCAAAAACATAAAAATTATGTTTTAAAATTGCCGGGGAGAAAATTGGGATCTTGGGGGTGGGGTGGGGTGGGAGTAAGGGGAGATGGGGAGAGAAAAGGTAGAAGGGAAGGAGGGGGGACTTGGGGAAACAGGAGGATCGGGATAAAGGAAGGTTGGATAGGGGAGCACGGAACCACAATTCTTAGGTAAGGGAGCCACTTTAGGGTGGGCAAGAGACTTGACACTAGAGGGGCTCCCAGGTGCCCAAGCTGAGGTCCCCAGTTAGTTCCTTGGGCAGCTGAGGATAAGGAACCTGAAATTACCCTATCCTAGAGCAATACTGACGAATATCTTGCTTATCATCCTAGAACCTTCATCTGGTGATGGATGGAGATAGAGACAGAAACCCACACTGGAGCACTGGACTGAGCTCCCAAGGTCCCAATGAGGAGCAGAAGGAGGGAGAACATGAGCAAAGAAGTCGGGACCACGAGGGGTGCACCCACCCATGGAGACAGTGGAGCTGATCTACTGGGAGCTCACCAAGGCCAGCTGGACTGTGACTGAAAAAGCATGGGATAAAACCGGACTCTCTGAACATGGCGAACAATGAGGGCTGATGAGAAGCCAAGGACAATGGCAAGGGGTTTTGATCCTACTTAATGTGCTGGCTTGGTGGGAGCCTAGCCAGTTTGGATGTTCACCTTCCTAGATATGGACGGAGGGGGGAGGACCTAGGACTTACCACAGGGCAGGGAACCTTGACTGCTCTTTGGGCTGGAGAGGGAGGGGGAGAGGAGTGGGGAGAAGGGGAGAGGGGTGGGAGGAGGAGGAGAAGAGTGGGAGGAGGGGGAGGAGGGGGAGGGAAATGGGAGGCTGGGAGGAGGTGGAAATTTGTTTTTTTTCTTTATTATTCTCCTTTTATCAAAAAAAAAAAAAAGAAAAAAATTATGTTTTAGTTTGAATATTTTTCTACTTCAAATTTGAGGACCAGAAGGCAAACCTACAATTTTTTTTATTCATGTATAACAGCATCCTAATACTCAAAATATTAATAAGATGAACCAAACCCACTATTTTAAAATGTTTCAGTTACTGTGTATTTTATGCACATATTTTGCTCAATACAAATACCATTGTTAGGTATTTCTGGTTTTCTCTTAATTTGTTAAGAAGAAAGAAAAACGGCATATACTAGTCATAATTATACAACAAATGTAGTAAAGTCAGAATTTGAGTCACATTAAGATATGATTACCTGTGTACTATTCTGTCTTTACATACCAAGCAGAAACTTTTCTCAGGAAGAAAGAAAAACATTTTTCTTAAATATCTTGTTGTAACCCTCCTCCATCAATATCTAAATTATATTTAACTATATTGTGACAAGAATCATTCATTAGAACCTTCTACGAATTATGATCAAACTCAAAGGAGGGGGTGAAAATAGCAAACTAGGCTAAGTTTATAAATGTTTTCTTCTCTTCAGTCACTCCAATATATACATATATATCTCCCCATATGTATTCAAGGCATTTCATAATAATTTTTATGGTGTGTATATATTTAGAAAAATATATTTATCTGGGCCGGGCGGTGGTGGCGCACGCCTTTAATCCCAGCACTCGGGAGGCAGAGGCAGGCGGATCTCTGTGAGTTCGAGACCAGCCTGGTCTACAAGAGCTAGTTCCAGGACAGGCTCCAAAACCACAGAGAAACCCTGTCTTGAAAAAAAAATATTTATCTGTATGCACATATTTATTAAGTGTAGCCTGTTAACTGTACACAATGCTACCTGTATGTGTGTTTTCAGGGCTTACCTTTTGGAAATGGGCAACCATTTGGTATATTCTTCCTTGAGAAAGTCCATCTTTCCCATTTCCAGCTTTCCTCAGTAGCCTATAATTTTTTCTGTAGGATTGGGGCCTCGTGGGCTTTTCTGGGTTCTGTTTGCATATGCATTGGTGTTGTCATTTCTCAGTTCATATTTGGGTAGTCATGTTGGTGAGATGGTGTAGGAGAATTGTCTGTATTCTGTCAATCATGTTTTAAATAAAGGCTGATTGGCCAGGCAGGAAGTATAGGTGGGAAAACCAGACAGGAAGTAGAAATGATGCAATGAGAACAGGAGAATTCTGGGAAGGAGGAAGTTGATTCCTCCCACTCCTCCCCAGACTCCGAGGAAGCAAGATGTGAGCTACCGTGCTGAGAAAGGTACTGAACCATGTTTCTAACATAGATAAGAACAATGGGTTAATTATAAGCTACAAGAGCTAATAAGTAACCTGAGCTAATGGGCCAATCAGCTTTATAACTTATGCAGATCTCTGTGTGATTATCTTTGGGGCTTGCCAGCTGTGGGTTACTGGGTGGGACAGAAACCCCAACAAGCAGGACCCATTCGTGTTACAGTGAAACTTTATGGTTATGGCATAGTAACTAACAGACAATTGTTTTGTTACTAGTAGACAGAGTCTCATAGCAACCTCCTAATTCTATTGCTCTTGAAATCATTTTTCCACCACCACAGGGTTTACTGAGCCTTAAGTATAGAAGTGTTTAAGGGAATGTATCAGTTAGGCTCATTTTGCCTCTCTCATTGATTCCTGAGTCTTGGGAGGACACTACTGTACATATGCGCCTTTAAGAACTATGTCTTTGCCATCTCTTACTCTTTGCACCGTGACTAAACAGCATCACTGTGTTAATCATCACCTATTCTAAGTAGAATCTTCTCATATGAGAGCTGAGAGTTGTATTGTGCTCTGGGAATAACAGTAAGTTATTAGGAGTCGGTTTAATATTATGTTGATTTAACATCATAATAGCAATAGGATCTCCCCAGCGACTGTGACCTATCTAGGCACTGGTTCTTAGCTGAATAATATTACCAGATATGAATTTCATTTTGTGGAGCTGGGCTTCAATCTACTTAGAAAGCTTCTGGTTACTACCATGATGGGATATATCACTAATGCACTAGTAAGCATTTATTACCAAATCAATCATTATTATAGCACACTTTGCTGGGTATGATTCAGGATTTCAGTCAGCACCAGCTTGTTTTCATCACTCTTTATGACTTAAATCGTGTCTTCAGCAATGTGGTCTTACACTCAAGTTCTGGAAGGTAGACAGGAACAATGACTCTTATAATGTTTGAGGCATCAGTGAGAAATTACTGGCCAACAATCTAAAACAAGTAACCCAGTCTTGGTTGATAGGTGGAGTTCTCTGAACCCTCACCAGTTTAGTCTTTTGTATGATCTATGAGTCACTTTTTGCTTAAATATATTCAGTTGAATTAGTCTATTTTCTTTGACAGTTGGCACTTTTATTAAAATGTTGTGTAACATAAATATGTTTTGTCAACAAATAAACTGTTTAATAATTATAAGTTGTTAAGATAATACATTCTACTCTAATATATCTTATTATTTTAATTTGCATAGAAGGCAAAAACTTAATTGAGATCCCATTTATTTGTATAGCTATATTATACATATATGTATATGTGTGCATATATATTTATGTACACACAAAACATATATATTTATTCTACATGTATTTCAGACATCTCATTTTTAAGCACAATTAATTATTTCTGATTTCTGCCTCGAAATGTTTCTTCAACCTTTGTTTTAATCTTCTATAATAGGGTGAGTTATTTCAAAGGTGCTTCTAAATATCATGTCTGTTTCTTATTTTGTTCACTCCAATCTTTCACCAGAAACAGTGTGCATCTCTCACGAGAAAAATATTCAGAAATATTTTTGACTGAATAAGTGAAGATTATGGATCTGGGAATAGTGTCATAGTAATAAAGATGAACCCTCCCTCCAGATGAGTGCAATAAATCGGTAATTTCACTTTCAGTGAAATTGCCCAATTAGGAGGAGAATATGGGAGGAAAGCTAAACATACTCAGCATCTGAGATGCATAAGTTAAATATTTTAGAGCACTGCTAATAGATTGAGGCTGAAGAGTCATAAAACTTTCTCTGCTTATCTCTTCAACGTTTTATGTTCTACATCCTGGATTTTATTTATAACTCTTAAATTGGCCTCTACTTATGAATTCACAACTGCTTTGTTCTCTCAAAGGCACTCCAGTTCTCTATATTTTATGTCTGGCTTTGCTAAATCAATTAAGTTCAATTGGATTTAGCTAAATACGTCACAAAACTGAACCCAGAAGTCCACATTAACCAAGACATACTGCTGTGCTCACTCCCAATGAATATTTAGTAGCCTCCCTATTTCTTCAATATGAAATCACACCTGATTTATTATGTAAAACTGTAAATAGAATAAAATTGATTAGTCTTAAAACAATAGCCTCTATAATCTAAAGAGAAGAAAATGTAATAAAAAGAAAACAGTGGGATTGATGAGAGATGTTCTGTTTGTTTAAACATATAATTTAATTAGAAGTTTAGGGGGCATGGCTTGCTCCACCCAGCATGCCTGTTTTTATAGATACCAGTCTTCAAGGAGAAACTGAGCTGGAACTACATGTGATTTGTTCATCCAAACCCATAATGGGCAATGGATGATGGAAAGCATGGGGACAACTGGACTTGTTTTTTGAACAAAATAGTTTGAGGACTTGAAGTTATTTTTTGATTCCTTTGTTTCCAAAATGTGCCAAATTTTCCAGGAGAACTGGCAAATAAAATTGCCAGAATAGGACGGTTGAAAGAGAAAAGAACTAATATGTTCTTGGGAGAACAGTGGTATAACTGTTTTTTGTTTGTTTGTTTTGTTTTGTGTTTTTTTTTCCACTTACACCTTGACAAAAAAATTGTTGGGGAAGAAAATGCTATGTAGAGTTCTACCAATATAGTTATTAAAACGGTATCAGCAAGTAAAATACATGAACTTATTCTGTCTCATGTTCCTTATTTTCAATGATCAAGGCTATTTAAATTTCTTTTCTTAGATAATTCTAATAAAGCAAATCTTTTCAATTTCTCAGATTTATGAAATCTGGGTCATTATAAAACTATCTTTAAGAACAAAGGATAAGATAGGGGATAATTTAAGTCAGGTTACTTATTGCACATTTGTGGTCCATCTCTAAGTGTTACATAGACACCAAATTGCACTATATTTTCCAATTTTCTATAAAATGAACATTAGATATAACATGGATCAATACAACATGGATCTTCTTTGGAAGATAGTCTTCTTTCTTAGTTACTCTTTTATTGCTCTGAAAAGACACAATGACCAAGGAAGCTTACAAAAGAACGTATTTAATTAGGGGCTTGCTTCCAGTTTCAGAGGATTAGTCCATGGTTATCAAGGCCACAAGCAGCGGGCAGTCACGGCACCAGGACAGTACCTGAAAACTTACATCTGATCTGCAGTTGCAACTGAAAGAGAACTTGAATGGGCCTGCCCTAGCTTTGAAACACTGAAGCCCACCAACAGTGACATACATCTTTCAAAAAGATCATAACTTCTTCAACAAGGCCATACCACCTAATTCGTCCTAAACAGTTAATCCAACTAGAAATCAATCAATGAAATATATATCCTATGGGGACCATTCTCATTCAAACAACTATAGTACCTTTAAATCATGAAACAAAAGACATTTACATAGTGACAAAAATAAAATAACTATTGATAAACATAATATAAATCCTAACATTTTAAAAACATTCAGGAAAATTAGACATGAATTGTATTATCAGCCCTTATAATCACATATATATAAGTTAAAAGTGATTAAAATTAGCTAAGTAAGATATTCTTAAAATATACTTACAATTAGAGTCAAATTGTCCAGGTTTAGCAAGCAAGTTGAATATGTTGCTTTCTAGGTCATAAGTGTTTCAGAGTAGCATTTCTACAATTAAACTTTTTAAATAATTAAAAGTGGCGATGTTATACTGACCTAATTATAATAAAATAATTTTTGAGATTATTTCATAGCTCTGACACATACTCCCTACCATTCCTGCCCAGAGCAAATCTTCAGCCAAGACTAATCTGGTCTCATTCAGATTAGCTTTCATGACTTTGCCACCCATTCTACAAGTTGCCAAGTTAGATATTTCTGTTTTGAAAGAATAATGATAAAACCAGTTTTAGATAATAGCCGCTAGGTCATGATTCTTCCCAGCAGGTTTGTTAAATGTCTGTAGACAAGCTACTGAATTGTGCATGCTGATTTTTAAATTTTGCCTAATTGTTAAAGGTATGTATCAGGCTTAAATTTTGGGGTGGTATTGTGGGGCCTTTTTAGCATAAAAACAAGTCATTTACTGAAAGAGATAATTGTTAATTTCTAGTGAGATAATTTGACGTCTAAGTCCTGTCACACTGAGTTGTTCCTGTACACAAACTGCAATGTTTCTCAGTGGATGAATGTGTATAGAAAACTGTAATGACTGTACACAATGGAATTTTATTCATCAGAAAGAAAGATAAAACCATGAATCTAGAAGCAAAACAGTTCAATCTAAAAGATATTCTATTAAGTGAAGTGCCCAGACACAGAAACATGAATTCATCATGCCCATCTCATATTTAAATCCTAGACTTAAATTATTAAATGTGTGTATATTATATAATTTAGTCAATATATGTATATATCATGAAGTTAGAATGGGGATCACAAGACAGGGAAAACAAAATATTAATGATGGGCAAGGGAGAATTGAGGGTAAAAGGATGTATGTGGCCTGAAAGTAGAAAAAGAACGACAGGGTGGTTGTTGAGGATGGGAACCAGGAAGGACATCACTGAAGCACCATGTAAGAAAATGGGGACCTATCATCAAAAATAATGAATGTATAAAAATGTAACAATTAAACCCATTGTTTAAATAGTAATTTAAGAAAGAAAGCAAAGATTATGATTGAAGTGTAAAAGCAAAAGAAAACTAAATGCATATACATATTGAAGAAATAAGGAAATCACTAAATATTCATTGGGAGTGAATGCAGCTGTATATCTTGGTTAAAGTGGACTTATGAGTTCAGTTGTGTGACTTATTTAGCTAAATTCAATTGAACTTAATTGATTACAAAGCCAGGCATAAAATAAAAAGAACTGTAGTGTTTTTGAAAGAAGAATACTGTTGCATAAGTAATAATATCCTATTATGACATCTTAGTGTTTTTCACAATAACTATCTTTCTATTTTGTGTGCAAATGCATGTATAAGACCCCTTAACATAAAATCTACTTTCCTAACAAAATTTTAAATGTAAAATATGTCAACCACAATATTGTTGAGTCTTAAGAAAAGAAAATTGTGTCATATGTGGTGATATGGTTGGATTTGAAGATGTTTTCTAAATAAAATAGTCCTCAAAAATAAGGGCAAATATGACATCTCATTTCCATCTGAAGAAACTAAAATTTGCATGATCAGAGACAGAGAAGAGAATAGTCATCCATAGAGACTGGAAGAATGCAAATATTAGAAAATTAAAAGTTTCAATTATATAAGTTTTAGAAATATTTGTTATCATACAACAAAGTATATGTGATTGATGTATTTTATATTTATACTGTAAATTACAGGAGACCTTATAAATGACAAAAGGATAGCTGAAAATGACTGTTATATGGCCTAACTCAAATCAGTTAATTTACTTGATAAAATTTAAGCCATGTTGTTATGAATGTTAGGCTAGTCCATGTCCCTGTCTAAGAGGGAATTTGCCCATGGGGGTAATAGAAGCTGCACATTCTGCAAGTTTCAGGAATCTGATCCAAGACTACAGCATCCCTTTACCCCCCACACCCCACAGAGAACCTTGTTATTAATGATGAGATGTCCCCTTAAAAATTTCTTTTTATAACTATTTCTTTCCCTTCCCCTCAGTGCTTTGTTTGTAACCACTCCCCTACCCAATTTAAATGTTCCTATAAACATACTGAAATTCCCTTTGGTGGTCTTGCTCTCTCATAGTCCTTACAGTGAAGTAGTGTGGGTTGTTTACAATTATATTCTTCAGGAACTCACAATTTATATAAATGCTATTCATATAAATGCATTTCACACATTATTTACATATGTGCCTTTGTGTGTAATTGACACAATAAATTGTTAAGTATTATTAAGGTTTGCAAAAATAGAAGTCATAGCTCAAATCAAACCATAACTGACAAGTTCAAAAATCAGCTCCATAGTCCTTCTTATATCACCCCATTATAATCATATCTAGAACAAGTCAAGGACAAGGTCATTCATTGTTCTCTGGCAGGGAGTTGTAATGGTAAAGACTATATGAATTATGATTAATCTAATTTCTGAAGCCTATAATTCCAAACTATTCCATATGATTCACTCAGCACAACTAAGTTTCCTTGTGTGCTCTTTTATTATGAGCCCTGCTAATGTCATCTGCAATATAATTCCATCAGCCCTAAAACATGGCCAGAATAAAACCCACAGTTCCTCTGTACAGTTCATTTTAGTAATATCATGTTTTTCTCTGACACTGTTTCATGGTTACTTCTTTATTGTATCCAAAATGAAAATTCTCCCTAATGCCTCCATTTATTGATCACAGAGTTATTGCTTCTATGTTCCCAAAAAACACTTGTGGCATAAAAGCTTAAAACACCATCTTAGTTCATTTCTCTTTATATTTGAAAGACTGGCTTCAGTTGTTTTTACTGTGATTCAGAAAGAAAACATCACAGGTAAGCTTCCATGAATTATTCCATGGCTCTCTGGCTAATAAGATGAGTTTGCGGGCAACAATCTTTTTTTTTTTTGAGAAAAAAAAATTCCGCCTCCTCCCAGCCTCCCACTCCTCCCCTACTCCCCCCACTCCTCTCCCCCTCCCTCTCAAGTCTGAAGAGCAGTCAGGGTTCCCTGCCTTGTGGAAAGTCCAAAGTCCTCCCCCCTCCATCCTGGTCTAGGAAGGTGAACATCCAAACTGGCTAGGCTCCCACAAAGCCAGAACATGAAGTAGGATCAAAACCCAGTGCCATTGTCCTTGGCTTCTCAGCAGCCCTCATTGTCCACCATATTCAGAGAGTCCGGTTTTATCCCCTGCTTTTTCAGTCACAGTCCTGCTGGCCTTGGTGAGCTCCCAATAGATCAGCCCCACTGTCTCCATGGGTGGGTGCACCCCTCTTGGTCCTGACTTCCTTGCTCATCTTCTCCCTCCTTCTATTCCTCATTGAGACTTTGGGAGCTCAGTCCAGTGCTCCAGTGTGGGTCTCTGTCTTTATCTCCATCCATCGCCAGATGAAGGTTCTATGGTGATATGCAAGATATTCATCAGTATGGCTATAGGATAGGATCATTTCAGGTTCCCTTTCTTCAGCTGCCACAGGAACTAACTGGGGACCTCGCCTTGAGCACCTGGAAGCCCCTCTAGGTCCAAGTCTCTTGCCAACCCTAAGATGGCTCCCTTAATTAAGATATGTGCTTCCCTGCTCCCCTATCCAACCTTTCTTTATCCCAATCATCCCGTTGCCCCAAGTTCTCCCCATCCTACCCTTCTCATCCATTGCTGGTGGGAATGCAAACTTGTGCAACCACTTTGGAAAGCAGTGTTTCGGCTTCTCAGGAAATTCGGGATCAACCTACCCCTGGACCCAGCAATACCACTCTTGGGAATATACCCAAGAGATGCCCGATCATATGACAAGGGCATTTGTTCAACTATGTTCATAGCAGCATTATTTGTAATAGCCAGAACCTGGAAACAACCTAGATGCCCTTCAATGGAAGAATGGATGAATAAAGTGTGGAATATATACACATTAGAGTACTACTCAGTGGTAAAAAACAATGACTTCTCAAATTTTGCATGCAAATGGACAGAAATAGAAAATACTATCCTGAGTGAGGTAACCCAGACCCAAAAAGATGAACATATGATGTACTCACTCATAATTGGTTTCTAGCCATAAATAAAGGTCAGCGAGTTTATAATTTGATATCCTAAAGAAGCTAAATAAGAAGGTGAACCCAAAGAAAAACATATAGCTATCCTCCTGGTTAGGGGAGGTAGACAAGATTGCCAGGCAAAAAATCAGGATCTTAACGGTGGGGTGGCAGGGGGGTAAGGGGAGATGGGGAGAGAAAAATGCGGGCAACAATCTTGCCACACATTCCAGCCAATTTGAGATCCACACTCAGAAGTCTTGAAAAGGTCAAAAGAGAGGTCCACAAAGTGAGTAATGTACACATGCATGACACACAATCAAAAATATTTTTTTAAAAAAGGGGAAAATGTGCTTTTCTTGAGATATCTCCTTTCAGTCATTTTGGTAAAAATTGTTAAAAAAAAACACAAATGCTAACTTCAGACTTTCTAGGCAATGATCCCCTAGATCCAGTTGCATGCAATATACCTGGTCCCATAGTAGTTACTCAGGGGTAGAGTCAGCATGCAGATTCAGCTTCCTAATGCTGCCTGTCTTTAGGCTTACTACTGTTATGATGAAAGCATATGGAGGAAAGGGTTTACTTTGTTCACAGTTCCATGAAACAGTTGATCATCAAAAGTAGTGTGGATCAGAGCACACCCAGGCAGAAACCTTGCTGTGGGACAATGGTTTTGCCGTGTAAAGATTTGTTTCTTCTACTTGTTTAATAAGATACTGATTGGCCAGTAGCCAGGAAGGAAGTATAAGTTGGGCAACCAGGCAGAAAGGAGGGGCAGGGCAATGAGTACAAGAGAATTCTGGTAAGAGGATAGATTTATTCTATCACCCAGACACAGAGGAATCCAGACATACAGCAAGCAAGATGTGACTGCCTCACCGAAAAAGATACCAAGCCACGTGGCTAACACAGACAAGTATTATGAGTTAATATAAGTTATAAGAGTTAATAAGACCTGAGCTAATAGGAGCTCACCAACTCCAACCAGACTAGGAAGGAACAAGCACAGGACCAAAGCAGTCCCGTTGAATATAGATGACAGTTGCATGACTGGGGCAGACTGTGGGGCCACAGGATTTATCCATACAGCTTTTACTGGCTTTTGGGATCCTAATCTCTTTGCATGGATACCTTGCTCAGCCTAGATATAGTAGGGAGGGCCTTGGGCCTTCCACAAAGCTATGTGCCTTATCCTCTCTGAGGATTAGATGGTGTGGGGTTGGAGGATGTGCCAAGGGAATGGGAGGAGGGAAGGGAATGGGAACTTGGATTGGTATTTTTTAATATAATAAATCTAATAAAAAAGAGTCAATGAGAATCCTGAGCTATTAGGCCAATCAATCAGAGCTAGTGAGGAATTACTTTATTCACATTCACCTTCATCTGGTGTGTTCCCCTTCACTACCCTAACATGTACTCCATTTATTGCCTACTGGAGCCTGTGAAGGGACTGGTCTGTGGAACTCTACCTGCAGAATCTCCATAGGGTGGCAGAAGAGTTTCAGTGATGATCCTGTGATGGTCTAGAGGCCAGAGGTCTTGAACCAAACAATGACTCATTGCAATGAACATTTGCAATTAAAGCTGATTGGACAAAGAAGTATACTGTGTCATATACCCTGATTTCCAGTGCCACTAAGATGAACAAAGAATGTGGGAAAAGAGAGATAGGTGAAGGAGAAAAGAGATTTTGTTTAGTTTGTTTTTAATTTTTAACATTTGGGGGGATGCTGCAAGGGTGAAAGACAGATATGAGGAGCCTGGGAAATGAGTGGAATGGGGGTGCATGATATGTAACTCCCAAAGAATCAATAAAAACTTATGTATTTAGAAAAAGATGTTGTATCCTTGGTGTATGTATATGTATGCATGCATATGTGCACAGATAAGTCAATAATATCCACCCTCATAGTTTCCAGTTTCTCATCTTGATGCTCATGAGCACAATTTCCTTTAATACCTTAAATTTCAATATTTACATTGACCTTTGTGTTGGAAATATTATTGTGAAAGTATATTCATATATATATGTATATATATATACCCATGTACATATATTTGTATATGTATACAGTACATTCAAAATAATATATATAACAATTTATCATCATTTACTTAGTTACATTCATGTTATCATTATATATCACTATCATGAAATTTGGTATCTGTTAACCCTATGTACAGTGAAAGATATTAAGACAAAGGTCCATGCAATATTTCTCCCAGATTATATATGGAAGAAATAGAGTGAAGAATTTTCTATATCATTTTTCTCACTTTTTCCATCTCAATGGATTATGATTCTCTTAGATCATATAAGGTATAATACCCTTAACCTATGAACCATTGTAGTCTTCTGCTTGAACTTGGGAGTATTTAATTTGTTATCTCTCAATTCAACAGATTTCTTCCCAATCATTACGAGACCAAATGGAATCAATTGACTGCTTCATTGCTAAGGTCACTGAATAGCAGGCTTATACTTTTACCTTAAATTCACTAGTGAGAAGACACCTGCATCCTTGGTGCTATGTGAAGTCAGCTACTGATTTAGGCTTGCAGTGTCTTTCTCTCCAATCTAACATAGAAAGATATAGAAATAAAGAAATCTACCTGTTCATAAATTTACCTCCAGACAATTTCACCTCTGTTGACTGTACTGTGAGGGGAGCTAAATTTCCTGACTTCAAACCATCATCGGTAATTTAGCGTGAAGTTGAGGTTGTGTGTCCAGACCCCAGGGAAATTTTATTTTCCTTTGATAACATGAGCTTTTGTAACACTCCTGTAATAGCTGAATGACCTTCTTTGTTCTATTGCCCTCATTTAATCTCACAAGAAAACCTTTTGGTTTAGAGAGTCCCTTAACTCCTTTAGATAACACCATGTAATATTGTGGGGGCAAAGGAGGATTTGGGAGACAGAGGGAAGCAAATGACATGCCTGTCTTTAAATAAATCCTCAAGTAAAAGTATTAAGTTCCAAGTGCTTAAGTATTTACAGAAAAAGCAATTTTTAGAAGAAATTCCATACAATGAAAAAAGAAAAATATAGGCAGCATAATACTTTGTGAGTGTTTTCTGAACTAATGCATTTTCAGTCCAAGAGTTTCACTTCTTAGGAATGTATTTTAGATATTGCCCTATTTACTCCTCTGACTAATGCTTCATAGGTCACAAAATAATAGTCAACTGATAATTCACATCAGCTAATGCTAAGATATTTTAATATCTTTTATAATCTTTAATTTTCAGTCTTCATTCTGTTTTGTTCTTAAAAGCAGTTCATATAGCACAGTCTGATTCTCTCGAAGTTGTATAGTCAAAGGCTGCCTTGAACTGTTTTTCTTATCCTCTTGTTTCTGTTTCCTAAGTGCTGAGGTTAGAAAAGTGTAATATCACATGATGATAAAGAGATTTTCCCTTCCTTTATTTGCTTTTGTTGGGAATTATTATATTAATGGTAAAAGTAATTTACATAGTATGCCACTACCTACTTCAAATAGTCATTCTGAATATCAGTATGCTTCGGGAGACTCAAAGCATTCAATATATGACTTTGTAAAAATCATTTCATTCTGCTGAAGTTACTCTGTTTACTCAAGCAGTCAACTTGAAATATCTATATCCATTCCCTTCATCTATATTCTATTAAGTCAATAAGGTATAATTCATATTTCAAAATAAAATTTAGAAAACAACTTTGGTTGATACTGCAGCCTAGGAAAGAAACTATTCTAGTATCTTCCATGTCCTCATGAAACTTCTAGCCTTTAAACATTTGTTCTAAAAATTCAAGGAAAGTTCTAGAGATTCTAATTGTTCATTCCAATTGTTTCTCCAAATTTCTCCTGTTTTAACTGCTCTTCTCCCATAGCAATATTGGACAAAATTTCAGTAACATGAAGCATCACAAGTTTCAGTTGATTTAGGACTGTTATGATAGAGATTGGGTCAATGGCAATGAGATATAGGGGCAGAGAAGGAATGGGCTCAATCTCTAGCATTGGATAAAGAAACGAAAATTTATCATATATGAGCAGGGGAAGAATTGGTGAATGGGTTAGTGAGGGAAAGATTTCTAAGAAATGTATGATAGAAAGAACCTTGCAAAACTTGCTTAACAACATTTCTTCAGATTGTAAAAGCAAGATGCCATTTTATCTTTAGTAGAAGATGAAACCAAAGTAGATACTTAAAGGAAGTGAGATTAAGAGCTAGAAAAATCTTACTGAGCAGAATTGACACTTCAGCAATATCTTTGCTATAATGAGTGTTAAAAGAAATATGGTAGGATTTTAACAGCAAGTTACCCTACAAGACTCAAGAAGGGCCCTAACTACAACTTCATCAAGCAGAAAATTATGACGGATACAGATGTGGAATCTTCCAATAGCTCACTCACATGCACATGCATGTGTGCGCAAGCATACACACACACAGACACACACACACACACACACACACACACACACACACACACATACATACACACATATCTATCTATCTATCTATCTATCTATCTATCTATCTATCTATCTATCTATCTATCATCTCGCTTATTTAATTCTTGACAAGAAGTTTATTCCAAGACCTTTGGTGCATGCTTAATACACTAAAATCATAAAATTACTGCTAACATCAAATCAAGTAGCTACTAGATATACATACCTTACATACCTATGGTCAGTTTAAATTTAAATATTAGACTCCACAAGGCTTTGGCAAGAGTAACTTAAAAAAATAAATATAATAAGCAACTGTCACCAAATGCTGCGGGAGCACCTTCCACTCCTTCAGCCAATAGCCGCTGAAATACCAGCCCACTGGGGAGTGATCTATTTCTCTTTAAAAAAGAGCAGCAAGACTCGGGTCTCTCTCTTGGTTCTGGCGCTTGGTTCCGGCTCCTGCTCCAGCAACTAGACTCCTTCCCTGATGGTTGATGTTTTGTAAGTTTTACCCCAAAATAAATATCCCTTCAAATCCTAACTTGTGTGGGATTGTTTTGCACATTAACAAAAATTGGGGGATAGTAAATTTCTCTTTCAAGTTAGGCTACAGATACACAATGGGGTGTTTTTCATCATACAGTATCATAAAATCCTTGATGAATTGAGTGGTGAGTAACTCAGTCATCACAATGTCATATTAAAATGCTGTTGGCCTTTGGATGACCTATCAGTGAAGATTATGGAGCTGTGAGAATATCTGTTGTCTAAGGGCCACTGAAATTGTACAAAACAACCTGTAAGTAAGCATTATATGTGTATACAAATGTATATTTAATCACCAGAATCTGATTCAGAGACCAGAGCACACATTAGTTCAATCTGTAGAGAGAATGCAAAGTCAGAATAAGAGAAATCTGAGAAAATATCACATGAAAATAATGAGGTTGACAGGCATAGAAAGGCAATAGAGGTTACTTGAGACTGGGGAAAAAAAAACAACATATATTTGAAGTTAAGATTACATCCTTAGGGACCCCAAAGGTAAAAAGAAATAGTATAACAGAAAAATTATAAATTGGTAATGATTTGCTGTAATGGTGCTTGAAATTTTGATTTCTAACTGTAATAACAGTAAACACCATTCCCTGCTAAAGACTGAAAAACATGCTAAATACTTATACTTTCAAAAATGTATTCATTTAGTATGTGGGTGGTGGATAGAGGGAAAGATAAATGGAGATACAGAGGATTTTAACAGCAAGTTAAATCCTTAAGTAAAATTTACCAGTGTGAATTTTGTCAGTGGACAACTTTCTACCTTAGCTTTCTAGAAGTAAGCTCAAACTGACAAACTTTCATCAAAAGCACTTTTAATTGCCTAATAATACCACTGGACCCAATGTGAGATTTATTTAGAAAAAAACAGTGTTTACTAAAAATGATGCAAAAATATATACCATAATCAGACAGTTAAAAGTAGATGTCAAAATCATATTTTAGAGTTTTTCTGGATTCCACAAATTATATATGTAAAAATTTTTCTCATTCTAAAATCAAATTTATTCCACTGTGAAGCTGATTCTGACTTTTATAAAAGTTGCTCCTCTTTGTCTTAACATATGTATTAAATTTATTGGAAATAGAAGTTTACTCTTATGCTTACAATTGGCTTCCTCAAAATCCAGACATTATATTAATATGGCAAAACTTTAGAAAAGCTGGGAAAATAATAGGAAATTCTTTAAATGACAGCAAAAGTTTCTCATCAATTCATCAAATATTTGTTGAGAAGCAATTGTAGATGGGTACATACTAGGTAACAAAATTCCACGGTGCATGAATTCAGATATATCTTGCTTTCACAGTCATGGAGTTTAGTGAAAAGTATTGAGGAGATCTTACAAAGATAGGTACAAAGTTAGAAACTAATTAGCAATGTAAAGTGAAGATGAATTATGGCTTTTGAATCTTAATTGTAGGATTTAGCTACAACCATGGAAGAGAACTTGACATAAGAAAAACAGGGATCTGAGAAATGAAGTAAAGATGAGCTCTTCAGAGGGTGCTTGGCAAAGTTGTTCTAATTTAGATCTAGCTGACTAAAGGCCACGATTCAGACAGAGATGTAGAATTTTAAGAGGTGAAAATAGATAGGAGGAAATTGAAGGATATCCTACTATGGCTGGTGACATTATCAGATTTATATTTTAAGGTGAAAAATCTGTTTTGAGATGTGTGGAGAAGAGATTTACTGAGACAAGGCTTAATGGAAAATCCTCATTCAAGAGGATTCTTTGATATTCCAAGTGCAGAAGATCATGTTGACGAGAGAGAGAGAGAGAGAGAGAGAGAGAGAGAGAGAGAGAGAGAGAGAGAGAGAGAGAGAGAGAGAGAGGAAAGATAAACTGAGATAATTTAATTGTCATTTTGGTAAAGTTTTGGTTAATGAGGAGTCAGCTAAAGGAATATAGAGAGGAAAACTTCTATTTTATTTTATTCTATTTTATTTGTGGTGGTAGTTGAATAAAAGCAAAGATAATTTTAATCTAAAGAATGGACAATTTGAGGTGCTTTTTTCAACCAAACAGATATCATGTATATATCCAGCATATTAGTTATGACTTGAAAGCTGATGCCATATACAGAAGAATACCTTGGATATAATTAAGCACTGCATAAATTATGCTATTCACAACCCAATAAATCAAAACTTGCCATTGTTTGTACTTCTGTGAAGAATTTGAACTAATATTATTCCTTTATTTTCTATTCCCATAAGCAGAAAAATAATCTACTGAATCCCAGTTCTAATTTGACTTGTTTCTCTCTCTCTCTCTCTCTCTCTCTCTCTCTCTCTCTCTCTCTCTCTCTCTCTCTCTTTTTCTCTCCTCTATCTCTATCTCTATCTCTCCCCCCCTCTGTGTGTGTCTCTCTCTCTCCCTGTGTGTGTGTGTGTGTGTGTGTGTGTGTATGTGTGTTGTGAGCCTATTTGTGTGGCAATGCATGCTCAGGAACACATGAATACCAGAAGAGGACATTTTGTTTTCTGACATTCCTTGTCTTATTTCCTGGAGTCAGTTTCACTCACTGATCCTGTAGTTAGGCTGGTATGATCTGCAATCCCAATATCCGTCCACCTCCATTGTGGTGTAGTTACAAGTATGAAAATGCTTAGGTTATTATGGAAGTTCTGGGCAATTCAGCTCAGTCTTTATGCTTGCCTAGCAAGTGCTCTTATCCACAATGCCATGTCCCCTATCTCTGGACTTGGTTCTTCTACATTAGCTACTGCGACATTTCCATTTAACTGTGAAATTGGTGTTGAAAAAGTCCTTACAGTAGACTAACAAATGAAGCATCACTTGGACTCCTTCTTATAGCTTCCTTGTCTCTTTATAAGTACCCTACATAAAGGAGGCACTCTGTTAGTCAGGAAGAGAGCCCTCACCAGAACCTCCATAACATGAACCACTGATCTCTGACATTTAAACACCTAACACTATGAGAAAAATAATTTATGTAAATTAAAGCACACAGCCTGTTTTTCTCTTAGGGTATCATGCCTTTCTTTCTCTATGTTGCAGGTACAGCCTTGGACCAGTCTTCTCCCAGCTGATTTACTCATGGTGTACACAATACCTGCAACAATGGTCTGTGGCAATATCTGCAAAACACTGACTCCTATAGAAACTCAACACACACTCAGCTCCCAGGATTTTAACTAGAGGCTGTTTACATAAAATCCTTTGGCCAAGTATGATGTAAAACTTCACACTCTTAGAAGGAAAGGTGCTGTTCAAAACAAACTTCAACTCAGAACCATTGAGTTATTTGGAATCATTCTGAGAAACTGAGTTCCCTTCTCAAATCGTGAATTTTAGGTCTCTCCATAAATATAACATCAGCTACTGTCCTCCACAGATAGCCCAATCTAGTATTAACCAGATTCAGATCTTAATTCTATTAAAGGGTGAAGCATTTCAAAGGTAAACTACAGGACAACATGGCAGATCTGTAAATTAGAACAGTAACTTCAGTGGTACTCGCTTTGAAACCAGACTGCAATGTTACCTGCTTGACTGAAAATTGGCATTTGTTAGAGTTTGACAGCTAAGGAACCATAAAGGAAACATGTGTAGAGTGTAAGACCATCTGGCATAAAAAATGAACAAAATGTTGGATTTATAATAAAGAAACCACTGATTTTCAGAAAAATGGTCAAAGGAATATTGAATGTGGTTGAGAAACCCAGATCATTACCTACATGTGTACTCCATTCACACAGAATATGGCTAGTTAGTCTCAAAGTCAAAAATCTTCCTTATAGATTTTGCCTTATTGTCACAAGTAATTTTGTTGAACAAAATGAAGTGATAGCACATAAACCTACTGCAGGTTTCAAGTGGCATCATATCATATTTAACAGCATTCCTGTGTCCTTTACTGGTAGCAGGGAACCACAGCTACCAGATGTATGCTGGGAATGAAGATTTAGAGTTCTGTAGAAGAACTTAATTTGTAGCATGAGGGTTCCTACTCGGATGTACTCTGCAGGAAAAACATATTTAGATAGTATTTTGTGAAATTTTCAAAGTGATGCTAAAAACGCCATTTAATGGAAATTGAATAAGCAGACTATTTAGCCTGGAGAAAACCAACAATTGGAGCTATCTTGTATATATTTATATCCTTGCAAATTATAAAAATTAAAGTATCAATTTCATACACAGTATTTGTTGGACAGGAATGATAGAGTCATTTGTTGAAGTAGGTGTAAATGATAAATTTATGAAACATTTTCAAATTGGATTTTTGGAAGAATAACAATAATTTACATTTATATGACACACATACACATATATATGGCAGGTAAAATATTGATATATGTTATAAAAATATAACAATAGATTAGCTTGATAGATAGAGAGATAGATGTTAGATGACACATGATAAACAGATGATATATACAGGATGATAATATAGATTGATAGATATACTATGTCATATAAGGAAATGAAAAGCCTTATAAAAGCAAGCAGATGTTTTCAAATATATCTACACTACAAGACTTCACTATACAAGATCATTTTTACATACATATGAACTCCTTTAAATCCTAATATAAAAATAAATTAAATCCAAAAGCTTGACTACAAGCAGAGTCATAGCAGGAGCTTGAATTAATTATCATCCAAGTATGATATAGTTTTGAAGAGAACCACAAGACCTTAGCATCGGTATGTTGTCAACTGTGGCCATGACAGCAACTGCTGTGATTTGTACAGATTGTATTTGTCGTCCTATTTTGAGGAAATGGAGGTGTCAGATGTTGGTAATGTTTGTATTGTAAAATGCAGCTTAAGGATTGCTGAGTCCCTAAAACAAACTTGTATTGAGGGTATAATGATCAGTTAAGATACATTTAAAACATCTATGTTAAACAAATGACTGAGCAGTTTTGCTGTTTGAGTGGAAGAGTCTGAATATTAGGGAATATATCACCAAAAATATAGAAATTGAGACAAATATAAGTATGGGTTAAAAGTAGATCTTACAACATGCTCAATAAGTAAAAATTGGTCTGTTTTGTAATTTTAGTTGGAATGGATGCACTAAGATGTAAATTGAAGTAAATGAGCATGTTAGTCTCTTGGAAAAAGTATTTGAATTTTATGATTGATTCTTGTAAGTTTTACATAAAATACTAGTGTAAAACAATTTATTCCTGGAATAGAATCTCCCTGACATTATACACAAAATGGAGTTTAAAATGAAAATGATTGTATTCTGAAAGTATATTCCCTTGAACTCTAGTGTTTCAATGGGCAAAAAAAAATAGATCATAGGTATTACATATGCATACAGAAAACCACATAATATGAAATATATGGTTAATTCTTGGTCAAATGTTATTAAGTTTTCATGATGCAGATATTGCCAATAGAAAATGCAGCTAATCAATAGAAAATGTATCAAGCATAATTTTGTAAAATGAGATGCGATGGGTGGGGAAGGAAATGACAGGCGATAGGAAGCATGTGTAAAATGCCAATCTCATCAAAGATTCTGAGCATTTCCCTTCCTAGGAAATGTCCTCTTTGTAGGGTAATGTGTTACAGCCAAAAATGAATTTTCTTTGTTTATCATCACCTCCTTACTGGCAGCCTCAACAGTCTGAGGAATTTCTTAGGTAATGAGAGTTTCCCTTTTTACTCACAATGGGCCATTGTAGGTCACACCTAAATTTTTGCTAGAAGATTTGACTATTGGTGAGATTCCAATGACTTAATGAATACTGAATATTGACAAAAATTCTCAAATACATGATTAAATAATTTAGAGTATATAAATGAATAATGAATAATAAGAATATAAATGGTTAAAATTATTTTGAGAGTGTTCAAGTTGCAACATGCCTGTCTGTGCTGGGTTTTGTGCCATGATCCAGGAAACCAAGGAAACTACAACCTCTGACTTTGTCAGTCCTGCACATGGTTCCCTTTTGTTATATTTTTCAACACAGTATAAAACATAATAATTGATAAATAGACCAGACTTCTTAATCTGAGTGAAATACTGAATTTGACAAGTAGGTTATGAAAATCAACAGCATTGTGGTTGGTGAAAATGAAGTATGGATTATTTGGGGGAGTCAATTGGGCTCTTTGATTTCACATGAAGGAAGTCTTGTGGTACTGGGGCCTTTACATATAGAGTACATACTGTCTTCAAAGGCTAGCATCACAAGTTTGATTTGATTTTAGTAAATAGGTTGGATTCAACATTATTTTTACTTTAGTTTTAAAATTAAAATGCATAAAAGGAGCATTTTTATTACTGAGAAATTTTTATTTAGTAATATAAATGTAAATATATGTACTCATGTTCATGCAATTCATGCAACAGCAATTAGGAAATAAAAAAGCAGTGAATTTGAAGAACAGGGAGGGATCTACATGTGAGGCTTTGGGTGGAGAAAAAAAGAAGGTGACATCATAATTTAATTAAATTGTTCAATATTGAGCAGATGTTTGAGGATCAACTACTAACATGAAAAATATAGGTCATATTTTGTGTCCACAATATAAACAATAAACTAACCTGTAGTAGGAGGGTTTAAAGCAATTAGTTAGATCCAGTTGATGGATCTCGGCAGCTTATACAGAAGCAGTTCTTCAGGTCCCTCTTCAGAAAATGCTGCTTAAATGTCCTCTGATATATATAAAATGGTACACATTTTATAATATAAATAAATAATTTAATAAATTAAAGTATAAATTTAATTTTTTACATGCTACCATACATATTCCAGCAACTGGAATTTATTTGATTTATGGACATGTTTTTGCTTATTCTAGCTATGATAACCTTACAAATATAATTTTTTTATGAGTTTTTATTGTCTTAATAGTATTTTCGATGAACTAAAGGTATTAATTTTAAAGTAGTTTAATTCAGTTTTTAAAAATTTTAATCTGCTTTAAACATTATATTACTAATTTTGACACTCAACATTTTTCTTCTGTTCCCTGTTTCACCATTATTTTCCTTATATGTAGGACTTCAGTACACACATATTTAATGTACCTAAAAATATGAATAATTCAAACTTGTCTGTTTCAATGTATCAATAACTATTTCCTTTGCAATCATAAACATTTTTTGTTACCCTCGGATCTAAAAGCCATCCGAATTTTCCTCTTGTGTTCAATATTGGCTCTCAGAAGTTTGTTTCCATTTGAGAAACTAAAGGTCACTTGACTTCTCAAACAATCCGTGCTTCATATCTGACTCACACCGCGGCCCCTTGTCTGCGCTCTATGTGCTAGATCCTAGTTCGTGAGCTTCTGGCAAGGGGCTGGAGGTTGAAAACACAGACGCAGAGACCAACCAACACACAGACATTTTAACACTGATACCAAAAGCCCCTTCTTTAATAGCACCATGGAGGCTTAAATACACTGCAGTCAATGGCCAACAGGTGAAAATCCCATCCTCTGATCCTCTAAGCTAGGCCCAACTTCTAGTAACTTCAATTAGAAGGTTCTAGCAGGGAAGAGCAGCTGAAGGACAGGACTCATTAGTCCCAACACATATCCACCAACTATGTCATTGATTACCATAACTCACTTATTTTCTTTGATAATTCAGTCAAAGTAAGGAAATTTCTGTAGGACACAGTCTAAATGACATCCTATGACAACACTGTTAGTTTTCAAATTTACAAAAAGCAACACTACTTTCAACAATTAAGTGTGAATGTGTTGTGCAATTAAAGAAAGATCCACAAGAGCCTGTAATGAAAGATAACAAATGTTCATTGAGAATTACTCACAATAGAAAATCATGTTTCTCATCTCTGTGGCCACTGGGGTTGTGAACCAAACTCTGAATGCCAACCAAGGAAAAGGACAAAGAGCATGAGCGTGTTTCCTGCATGTGCTTAGAGCACCTCAGACAAACGCCTCTAAAATAAAATTATATGCAATAAAAACAAGTATCAAGTATTATGTGGTAAAAGAAATGGCAAAACCCCATACAGGAGTAGAACTACAACATGAATAAGAGCAAGCAAGAAACAAATGCTAACTGCCCAATCTAAGGAAATTAGAAAATGACAGAGATTATTTTAATAGCTGTCCTATCCGAAGGAGTCTAAATCTTATACTAAAATGTCTTTACTAAGTTATTAGAGGAAAGTGGTCAAGGAAGGAACAGTTATTTATCAAAGGACAGTTTTGATAAGAAGAGAACAAACTTAAAGTGGAGTGCCCTTGGTGCCCAACATTCGCTCAGGAATAGCTCAGTACTGCCAGGACCAGTTGTATCTCATGTCAACATTTCCTGACTTACTTAAATGTCATTTTCTACAGTTCTTTGAAGTGATTAAAGATTACCTATTTATGTAGAAAATAATCTCTGTACATTTAGAGACCCGTACTAACCGAACTGAAAGCATGACAAACATGACTGACTATTGACTTATAAATTTAATACCTATATAGCTTGAAAACTAAGGCTTCATATTATAAAATTAAACAATCTTTAAACAGATGAGTGAATGATGTCAATGACCCCAAAATGTAAACATTATATATAAGTATCTTGATCAGAGGGAGAAATGTATAATGCAATATGATAAGTATTTCCTAAAATTGTGTCAATATACAAAATATCTTAAGCAGAGTTATAAATATGCATACATATTTCTACCAGTATGACAAAACCACTTTACATAGGTGCACAAATATTGTAAATAGAAATAGAAGCATATTTATTATAACAAATATAACTTGAATTTATATCAAATCTTATACAGGAATACAAATATAATTTTACATATGTATCAATACATAAGATCTATACCAGTATATATTGCCATTAACCAATATTTTACAAGTAGATATACTAATCTACCTACTATCCCATCTCATCCATTTCCTTTGTAAACAAAAAGAGATCCCTGAGCCTACTTTATTTCCACCCCTATAGAACTTACAACTAACCCCTGACAGATGACAATTTTCCCTATCCCTGAGGACAAACTTTGTTGGGAGAGGAGACTTTATTTTCTAGAATTACATATATCTGTCATGGAGGTAATGTAATTTGTATGGGATACTGTAAAATCTAAAATGATGGTAAAATTTTAAGATCACTGTCTGGTACAATTGCACATAGTCTCTGAGTGATTGGTAGGGTTTTTTTAAAAAATTTTTATTAGAAGTTTTGGGCAGAATATTGTAAGGTGTACCATCTCAACTAGTAAGGTTGAAATCATCTTGAGCAGTTGTAACCCAAAACAAATCTTAGAGTGGTTCTATCAGCATGATGGCATCATTTTAAGCAGGTGGAATCACTGTTGTGGGGCCCCATCTTCTTCCCAGAAACGTTAGACAATACTGAAGGAATATTTATTGTTCATTGTGGAAAACAAACATTATTTATATTAATATGGAAATTTGGAATTGTTATAGATATTTATTCAAAGAAAGGTATGATAGAGACAAAAATAGGTATGGGAGAAGTAAAATTTTTGAGACCAAGCTTTTGATAATGTTAGTCCCTAGATTTTATTTTTCTTCTGCCCCACACCAGGTGGTTACTGATATGAGACAGAAACCCTGAATTTTTATTTTAACAGCATGCTTGGTTTCAGAGACAGAGAGCCACCATCCAACTCTAAAGCCAACTTTGATTTTTAAGTAATTGGGACCACCACTATAGTGAGAAATAAGGAGATAGATATGTTTAGGTAGTGAGATTTTTACCTTAAAGAAAATATTGGTATCATAATTAGATTTTTCATTGTTTAGTGATTCTTTCTGGATAACTAACGTTTTTTTCTTCGGGCATCTAGATGTTTAAGGTCTATTGACATCTTTCAATTCCAGACTTTGGTACTCAGATTTTTTTCAGAGTTACAGTGTTTTTGCACACTTTTATAATTTATAGTAGGATTTCATTTGTAGCAATGCCCCCACATTTCTTCTTCATTTAAGATTATAATTTCTCAGAACTTTGTGTGTATCCAGACATTCATTATTTATCAACTGTTCCTAAACACTGTCTTTGAATATTATGATGGGTATTGTCAACATATAGATAATTTTGAGTAGAACTAACATTTATATCTAATTTAATCTCTAGAATATGTATCTCAAAGATTTGCTTTGCTCATTAATTTTTTTCAAAACTAATTTTAATATAGTTTTTAATAAAAATATATATGAACCTTGGTTTTATTCATTTATATATATATTTTACTAGAGTTACTCCTTTTCTCATTGAGTAGCATATAAATAAATGCAATGCAAGTCAAGTGAAGAATACTTAACAGCCCAGTGTGCTGTAAAGTGTCAGCACACAAAGTGAAACATTATTCTTCTGAATGCCTGTGACGTATGCATTTCCATAAGATCAAAAACAGTTTAGTAAATAGTATAAATAAGCATCTACTTACATTTACAGATATGGTGTCTCATTCTCAGAGAAAAAAGTGCTATGTATTCTTTTTGTAATTGATCTTGGATTCATTTATAACTTCATATAAATACATGTATTCAAATAATTGATGAAATCTTATAGAGTTTCTAGTTCACCTGTTAAATCCAAAAAAAAAAAGTTTTCTTTTTCCTTTAAATAGCCCATGTTTTTTCTGTAGGTCTCTCTATCCACCAGTAAAATAGAGTACATATTCCACTATCTATGCCCACATATATAAAAGAACTTTATTGCAGCAATTTTTAAAATGCTGTAAATAGACATTCTATTAACTTTATTTTATGTTCGTTGAAAGATTTTTCATAAAAGATGTTGCATTTTTATAAATTTTAATACTTATTTTTGAATATCCTTGACAGAATTTTGAATCTGTTTTAGTTGTTTAGACCCATAAAAGGTAATAAGAAAAGGTTTCTTTCACTTTTCTCTGTATTTTAGGATATTTTTACAAGATTGGGATGGCTTCTTTTCTAAATACTTGAAAGAATTCACATTTATAGCCATCTGTCCCTGAAGTTTCTTGAGGGAACTTTTACATGATAATGAATTTAACTTATTTGACAGATGTATCACTGAAAAATAATATGTCCGTAATATCTTAAGATTGGTAAAGTATATTTTTAAATATATATGTTTGTTTCAAACAAATTATCACTTTTTGAAAAAGTTGCTTGAAATGTTTAGCTTCAGCTAATGCTCCTTTTATACTTTTTAAATTTTTTTCATGTTTTAATGCATAATTAACTTTGATCATCATTTATGAAATAATGCTCACATTTTAATTATTGACTTTTTCAGTTCATGTTTTCTGAATTATTTATTTCATTATTTCATTCATCACTGTTTATTATTAATTTTGTTTTCCTAAAGTTATGTTTTGTGAGATAGAAACTGAAATTATTAATTTTTGTTCATTTACTTCATTATCTATATATGTAACACCAGCGATCTTTTCCTTAAATATTGCTCTAACTTCATCCCACAGATATTGTGTTCCTATTTTTTGATAAAATTAAGGAAAATAATTTTCTATTTCCAATGATGCTATCATTTATAGTCTCAAGTTGCTTAGAAGCACATTATTTTCTTTTCAGGTGCTATATTTCCATTGCTATAAATTTGTTGCTTGTTTCCATCTTAATACCATGACTAGAGAGTGTGTTTTATATTATTCCATTGTTGCAAATTTTCTGATACTTTCTTATAACTCATCACACATATGGCATTAACTCAGCTCACCTATACATTTAAAGAGGTAAATTATATTATTGTCTTTAATAACAATATAATTTACTATTGTGTAATATCACTTAGTTTTTATAATGCTACTCAAAACATAGCATTATCAAAGCCAAGGTTCATATCGGGTTAGAACGAAACCAATTAGTAAATGAGCTATAATTTTGTTGTTTAGAGGGCTATTTTCATATTTATTTATACTATGCAAGTTTATGTTAGTTATGGAAAAATCCTCAGATAATTAAAGTTGTAAACCCTTCCAGCAAATTTTAGGCAAACAGATGTTTGAACATTGCCTCAAGTGACTCCAATTTTCAGCCAGCTTTTAGAAGCTTCAGCTGAGAGATCCTAACTTCATCATTTATGTAATCCTTAAATGGATGACAGCAATCTGCTTAATGCACAAGCTAATAGTAAACACACATTTCAGTATGTTTTAAAGATTAACTGGTTAACTGCTTTAAGTATATTTTTTCAGTAGAGGCAATTAGGTAAAGAAATTTCTCACAGAAAAATACTATTTGTATTTTTATATTGCTATATTTCATTAAGGTGTATGATTGGTATAATAAAAAGGCATAATACTTTCATAAAATGTATCTTTGTGCTTTTTTTGAATCTGCAGGTAAAAGCACTTTCTATCAAGCTTGGGGATCTGAATTCAATCTTCAGGAACCACATGATGGATGGAAAAAATTGACTTTCCCTAGTTGTACTCTAACCTCTACAGATGCTTCATGGAAAACACCTATGAGTGTATAACACACACACACACACACACACACACACACATATGAATATAAGAAAGAGAGAGAGGAAGAGTGAGAGAGAGGGAGGGAGGGAGGAAGGAAGGAAGGAAGGAAGGAAGGAAGGAAGGAAGGAAGGAAGGAAGGAAGGAAGGAAAAAGAATGGAAGGAGTCAAAGATATATTTTGAAAATATGTCAAATATGCTGTATTGCTATCTAATGGATCACAAAGCAATTTTTTCATTACATATTATCATTTTCAGTAAGCATATTGAGATTGTATCTGGGAACAATAATTTATCTGAAGAAAAGAAACAGAAAACAAAACATGAGTGAACTGTTGATCCCCAATTAGCAATGACAAATTCAGTGCTTAAAAACAAAATTAGGACATTGGTATATTTTAGGTAGTTCACTTTGTAAAATCTTTTGAGCAGTAAAAAGCAGTAACAATTTTGAATTTAAAAAGTTATATAAAATTGAATATTTAAAATATTTAATTTGAATAATTAATAATTATTTAATATAATAATAATTTAATTTAATTATATCCAGAGAGAAGAGATAGAATCTACTGGTATAGAAGATTAAATAAAAAGGAAACAGTTGAACAGGATATGTTAAATTAGGGTAAGAGGTAGATATTACTACAAAACTTACAAAAAAGTCAAAGAAATAATACTGTAGAAGCTTCTTAACACACACACACACACACACACACACACACACACACACACACACACACACGACCTTTAAAGGAAGTTACCAAATAATGGGCCAACTAAGCTACCACGTAACTCCTAACATGCTTTCAAATAAAAAGCCCAGAGTGAGAATGGGTTACCTCTTTTGGAGTTTGTGTGCATGGCTAAACACATGGCCAAGGGCAACTTAAAGAAGGAAAAGGTTTATTTGGAATTATGGTTTTACAGGGGTAAGAGTCCATCACCATCATTGACAGTGGATATGTCAGTAGACAGGGATGGCAGATGGAGAAGCAAGCGTAGATTTCATATATACCACAAACATGAAGCAGTGAGAGTGAACAAGAAATGGTGAAAGATTTTCAATTCTTCAAGTCTGGATTAGTGAAATACTTTCTTGATTACTTTTTTTTTATTTCTAGAAAGAGACACTATGACCTAAGCACTTAAAAAATAAAGCAATTAGTTTGGGGATAACAGTTCCAAAGGATGTAGAGTCTATGACCGTGAACAAGGAGCATAACAGCAGGCAGGCAGGCATCGCTTAGAGGCAGTAGCTGAGAACTCAATTTTGAGACAGCAAACACTAAACAGAGAAAAAGAAACAAAGGAAACAGTGTTGGCTTTTGAAACCTCAAAGCCCATCACCGGCAATGCACTTCCTCTAGCAAGTTCACAACTCCTAATCATTCTCAAGTAGTTCCACAAACTGGGGGCTAAGCATTCATATACATGTGTGTGTGTGTGTGTGTGTGTGTGTGTGTGTGTGTATGTGTGTGTGTGTATACATATATATATACACACACACACATATATGTATATATGCCTATGAGTGACATTCACATTCATACTTCCTCACTTTCTCCAATAAGCCCACACCACTTAAACCTGCAAAAATAGTGCCATGAACTAGTAAATAAGTGTTCTAATCATGAGCCAATATGGGACATTTCCATTCAAATTATCACAGAGTTGTTACCAGTGAGGGTCCATAAACTTGAAACATAGAAATATAGGCTATTTCAAAAACTTTTTGTTGCACTACAGATCTTGGTAGTAATACTATTGAAGACATCACATACTTGATTCCTAGGAGGTGACAAAACAATGTGTTAATTATCAGGCAGACTTTTCTCTGCTGGATAACTTTTATAGTGCTGGGAGATGATATCCATGGGATTAGAAAAGAAAATTAATCATCATTCCTACCCAGGTGTGAACTCTGAAAGCTGCAGTGATGATCAGTCTAGCAAGCCATACCTGTTTATAGAAAAATGTCAGGAATGTCACATGACTAATCGTTCACATTATGATTAAATTTAAGGCCTGCTCCATATGATGAAATCTATACCTGAAACCATTATCAAGGCCAAAAACTCATGTCTAAATAATAGAATCAGGTCTAGGGGAAAAGCCACTAAGATTATTCTGTTAAATGGTCACAATATTAAACCAACTTGTAGTTACTTATCACTGTACCTATACATTAATGAATTTCTAAATTCATATATGAGAGGCTTCTTTATGCACTAGATGGAGATTAACTTGGAGACCCACAAACTAGTCAATATGGAAAGAATGAAAGACTTCTGTTTGTTTCGTCCTGAATGAGACATATATATCACCACATACTCTTCTCCCAAGACTTAGTATTTATTGAGGAAGATGGAGAAGAAAGATTGTAATGATCATCCCAAGCCAGACAGAAGTTCAGCATGGAGAAAAATATATCTAACAGAGTTGTTGGGGGAAATTTTTATGTGGAAGTTATATCAAAGAAAGATTACTTTAAAAATAAGAGGCAGAGGCAGGCGGATCTCTGTGAGTTCGAGACCAGCCTGGTCTACAAGAGCTAGTTCCAGGACAGGCTCCAAAACCACAGAGAAACCCTGTCTTGAACCCCCCCCCCAAAAAAAATTCATGATATAATCCTAACAATTTTTAACATAGTTTAAAACAAAGGGTGGCAATGGAAAATTGTCTTAATAGAGGATATTGGGCCCTATTTACTACTTGATAGAACTGTCCTTTCTCTGATATCCAAGTCTTTGAAACAGAGAAGTAATGGTGAATTCTTGTCAATACAGTGAACACCAGACATTCACATTGTGTGGGTTTCTTAAAAGAGACAGAAAGTTCAGAATTCAAACTATCAGGTCACTGCAGAAACACAGCACATAATGTTTATTTAATGGTAGCTTTTGAAATGTTAAATGTCATAAAAACATGTCATTTTCTGGAACCAGAATATTAATTTAAAGAGAAGCTATACAAATACTGTTTTATTCATAAAACTCAGATTTTTATGCAATCAGAGGTTATGACACCATTCTGCCAAAAGTCCTCCTATTCCAAGGATCTATTATATATGCATCTACAGAGAGGAAATGAAGTTCCTCAGTAGCTCTGTCATAGTGAATATTTACATTGATTTTTAAGCTGAATGAAAGCAGTTGGTGTGAAAGAACGGAAGGAATTTTATGTGTTCCTTCTTATGTGGAAATATATCAAGGACTACAGAATTTGGGAATAGTTTTGTACTGAAGTGGAAAAAATAAAGGATTTCTTCTATTCAATCAGTAATCAGGACCACAACCACTTAACTTCTAGATCAGACCATATGGGAGAAAGGGCCTTAGAAAGCTACCAGATATGTGTGAATCCTTTAGAAGTTTTATAGAATAGAGAAAATTTCTTAATTAACATAGTAAATTTTACTTCAGTTGATTGGAAATAAAAGACGTGTTAAATGTTCTGTACAGCATTTGAAAAAGACTGTAGCTATTCTTTAGATAAAACTTTGAGGCAGCTTAAATTTTCATGTGAATATGAATTTATTCAAGTTTGGTTTTGACTATTGGGCTAAAACATTTAGTTGGAGAAGATTTCCTCAATTTTCTGAAGCCCTGTGCTTGCTCTTGCAGAGACTTTTCTGTATGGAGTAATGAAAATTTTTGCAGATTCCTGTGTTTTAGTCTTTGTGCACCTTTATTTTTGAAATGTATCTTTATGAAAAAATATTGTAAAAACATTATACAAATGGCCCTGAAACTCAGAACATGATTGAAAAATTCCATTCTCAGTGAAAGAAATTGTTCTGCTTGGGGGTAGAAAGGCTTGCTATCTCTAACACAATTTATACCTTTATTTCTAGACCATTAAATACAACATAGGCAGGAATCTAAAATTATACCCAAAAGGCAAATGAAATACTTTTATGAACATAAGAAAAATTAAAAGTGATCTACTTTTTCTAAAGTATTTTTCTATTATACAATTGCTCCTTTGATCATCTTAGTATTGTTATTACTTATCAAATAACAAAAATTCAGTGAGCATCATCTCAATATTATAGTAAGGTAACAATACAACATTATTTTCTTATGTTACATTAATCTTAAGAGTATTTTGTAAGTGAACATCAACAAGATATAACTTTATTATTATCATCATAATTCTTAATTTTTCTTTTTTAGATTTATTTTTGTTCCATTTGTGTGTGTTTTGTTTGTGTGTATATCTGTGTACTGCTGTATGCTTTACCACAATTATTCTCTTTTCTTATATTTTCCATATCTATGTTTCTCTGATTTACAATTTAATTCTGTTTGAATGTTAAGCGAATTATTGTTCCTTGACCCAATGAAAACATTATAGGTAATTCCTATACTGGTAATTAAGGGTTTTAAATCATACAATGCTATTGAAAATTAGTACATGCTCATGGCCAGTATGTAAAGCTTTTATTAAGGATTAATGCACTATACAAATATTTATTCTGATCTTACATTATATTAAATACAAGAATTGAAAGCATTTGAAAAGCTAGATAGTATCCACAGAGAAGTAAATAAGCTGTGTTGATTTTTAATATAGAAATTCTTCCTAAAAAGGATGCTTACAGAGTTTTTGAAGTGTAAGGAAGTAATGTGAGGAAAAATGCATTTCTGGTGATAAAGGCATAGAGGTGTTACCTCTATGGAGAATGGAAAACTTAAGAGAAAAACATGTATTATGCTGTGAGTGAAGCAAAAATATGAGGTGTGGATTTGTGAGCTAACTAGCGACCATCTGAGAGCAGTTCTCAGAAGGCCTAATGAACAAGGTTACACAGAAGCTACAAAAAGCATCCACGTAAGACTGTATTTTAGAAATATCGAAAGGAAAAGTATCAGCTCAAGATATCCAAAACCAAGTTCTCAGCACAAAGGAGAATTATTTGTTCCTGAGGGAGATAGAAAAGGGAAGAGGAGACAAACACAAGAATAGAGGATGCAGGAGAAGGAGAGTGGAAAAGGGGAAAAGAGACACATGTATTTGCTCGAGGATTACAAAGGACTGCTTCTGGATAGAGCGGATACAGATGTGACACATAGAAAATGGCACCTTATAAAGGTACAGGGGAAAACCTCATGTTAGGATGTGGTGTCTAACTTCAATTGGACATATTAATTTGGTGAACAAAAGGGGATTTCTGCTTGCTGAACTTTAATATTTTGATAGTTGTACCTTAGTATTCAGGCTCAAAGGAAGATGTAGCCAAATAAAGAAAAAGACATTGGGAGCTAGCTTCAGGAATGTAATCTAATAGTTTTTAGCAAGGTGAGAGGAGTCAGGTCTGCCAGAGCTGTACTTGCCTCATTTGAGCTAACCAGAGTCCCTTCAAAGAGTATCCTAACATTCTTTCTCAGAATTAATTAATTAATCAATTGATCAATTGTTTTTCCAGAGAAAAACAACATCGTAGAGAGGTGACAAAAGAAATGATAGCATAATAATGATGGATAGTAAGTTACTTACAAAAGTATTTCTTGTACAAGATTATTGATTGAGGTTATTTGTAATTTCCACAAAGCAAAGTACTTAGGAAAGATCATCAGAGGGCTGTTAGCTATGATCTAAGACAGAGTAGGACACTGGAGCCTTCCTAACATAATGCCAAACATCTTCAAGGGACGAGGAACTTTAACTTTATTGGTTGTAATTGGATGGTCCATTGCATCAAGTTTGAAAGGAGAATCACCACTCTGAATAGAATGTTCTTGGTGGGGGATAGTGAATGTTTGATGCTAACCTTACCTGAATTATGTAATATATACAACATATGCTCATTACCAAATGAGTGAATCACGATATCAGCCTTTATTGTGTGGACCCTCAAATGAGGACTGCTTTACAGAGATGGGGAAGACTCTTGCCTTGACACCAGCTCACCAAGTCCGTTAAGATGATTCCTTGCTATTTCTGTGGCATTGTTCACATTCATTCATTCAGTTTCTTGCAGCAATGTTTTTCAAAATTGAGATTCTTCTTCGTCTCTGTAAGACAGCAAATGACTTGATTATAATATTAGTAAAAAAGTGAATATAATAGGTTGGCCTTATATCATTTAAAAATATTAAATTTTTATTTAAAATGCTGATACATTTTTGTGAGGTACTCTTCATGGGGAAGCATATAAAAAATCTATTCTTCTCAGACAAAGAACCAATGAAAGACTAAGGTAAGGATATCAACAACATGGTAAGGCAATTAGTTTTACTGGACTGCTTTCAGAAACAGAAATGGCTTTGAGATATAGTTACATCACCAAAGCCCAATCCAACATGAATGACAAGTCACAAAAACTGAAAAATTTGCAAACACTGCACACAGTACAGATAGCTGGACAGGTTGAAAAATGTCCTTATCAGGTAGCTGGGTTGATATGACCCTTTTCCAGGCATCTCAACTGGCCTCTGCTTTTTCCAGGCAGCTTGACTTATCTGTCTCTCATCTGCCAGCTTGATGGGTATAAGAGTGTCTTTCAGCAGTTCTTACTGCTTCTAGACATGAAGACAGAAGAGCCTATTGAGTCTTGTCATTTTCAGGGACTTCCTCAAGCCTGTGAGTTATTTACTTCTTAAGTTTAATGAGCTTCCCAGTAGGATAATTTTTTTTTCCTCTCTTTATAACATCTTAAGTCTTATTTCCAATATGGGTAGTTTTATCTCAAAGTAGATTGGAATATAACATAAAGAATAAAATTTATATTTATTTGCTTCTTAATAATTTCCTTTTCCCTTTCCTTTCTGTTTCTTTTTCTCATTTTGAATCAGACTTGCCTGAAAGTCTCAAAAGTAGCAAATATCGCTTGATTTCTTAGGTCGTATTTTTATCACGTGCTTGTAGGTCATGTGACAAATCCTGAAAAGGGTGCACATATCATGATTACTCAGCACAGTTCCAGCAGTCTAAAGGCAAGAGTTTCCTCAAGTAAGTTTTTCAAATTTACTCCCCATGTAGCAGGCCAAAGACAATTAAAACTTACACAGAAGTTGTGCTATCAGGAGGAAAAAATCTCAGTGTACTAAACCTAGCTCTTTTATAATGGATATTAAATAAGCCTCTCTGTTCCATAGTGTGAGATTACTTTACTGCACTGTGTATTAAAAAAAATTGTCCTTTGTGCTGAAGAAAGACATTATTTATAACATTCAAGAGAGGTAACTGCACAAACAGCATTGAGGGCTTCAGACCAGCATGTTCAATAATAAAATTGATCATAGAAACTGTATAGCATCAATATTTGCTGATTTCTTTATCACCTTTGACATCAGAAAATTATTTTCATGGATTCATTATTCCAGTGGCCACTCTGTTTAATCTTATGACATTTAGCTGGGAACAAGTCTATATAGTTTATCCCTTTTAGCATGTAACTGAAATAATACTGCTGCTCCTCACATCACAATAAACCCTACCTACAGATTTCAACCATTATGCCCAATTATATATAATATATAGTTATATGTATATAAATAAACTGAAATAGAACAATAACAACAACAATAAAAAAGAAATCATCTGTGTCTCCTACTATTTTTTTTCCTAAACTATGTGACTGGAAACATTGATCCAGTTGATCTGGATGTACTTGCAACAGCAGAAGCCCCACCATTGCATTCCAGGAGAAATTCTAGGGTACTTTCCCTTCCACAGTTGATCACTGAATTGTGACCTCTGTTCAGCTGGCCTTAGAAGATCTTTTCTGCTGGACCCGGGATCTGAGGACCTGAAAGAATGGGCCAGACTAAAGTCTAATGTTGTAGACAATCTCACTTCATCTTCAGCATGCTTTTATGCAGGAATGAAACAAAGAAAACACTGATCTAAGGAAGGTTGTTTGAGTTCAGAAAAAAAGGCTAAAAGAAGTCCGTGAGAACATACTAAATATTAACAGAGCAGCTCTTTCCCAGAATTTCTCAGGACAGAGCAGTTGAAATGTAATTGCCTGGAAGATATTACAGATTATATCTGGGAAAGCATGAGAGCAAGGCAGAAGGCCAGATCCAGATGCAGGATATACTGACCGGACAGGGTTCTATAGCTATGTTCTGACATCCAAAAATAATAAACATGTCTTATCAATTGAATGTAAATATTTAAAACAGGAGCTATAAAATCATTTCCAAGAATAATCCAAGGAACAAAATTCACCTGAGGTAAAAGGCCTTTTTTCCTGGAGTCTCTCTCACAGTTCCCCAAGGCATTGTTTACAGTTGGTCATAAATGTCTTTCCATTGCATTTATATAAGCATTCATAGGTCTCTTATAACCACCTCTAATGAGAAAATCACAAGTTTCTCAGCAGGAGAAAGTTGACACTTGGCAGTATCCATCAAGGAGTCTGAAGTCAAGTAGAATCGTGGTTTCATTCCGTCTTTGGAGGTTCCTCTAAGGACACTGAATTCTATCAGGATCACTTGTAGCACAATGCATGTGACTGTTCTTCCAGAGAATACATGGCAGTAGTTGAATAGGGAAAAGAACACATTACTTTTAATGCCATGACCTGAGTGCCTTGGGTCTCAGAACCCTTTCTGAGGCAGCTAGGGAATAAAGAACAAACAGACACGCAGTTACACTTACAGAAAAGCTGGATCCAGTGGGTCAAGTACTCTCTGATGTAGTGGCACCGGTTATCACAACCTGGAAACTCCGTGTGTTTGTTAGGTACAGCACAGCAGGGAGCTGGTTAGCTAGTCTGTAGGAATTCTGCACAGGCAATCTGACTCCAAACATCCAACCTGAAAGAAGCTCTGGTTGCCAAATTTTACATAATCAGTTAACATCCACTCTAACAAAAGGAAGTCTTGGTCATCCTTCTGAAGCCCACACATATGGGAAAAGCTTTGTCCCTGTCATAGGTTTGAGGCATTATTAGTTCCCTGACTTGACTATACCAATGCCAAGGGGTTCAAGTACATGCAGCACATAATTCTCTCTTGTAAAATATATTTAAATTGAGAGTATAGTACAAATTAAACCTCTTTCTCATTTTCCTTTCCTCTCTCCAAGCATTCCTTGCTTTTCTCCAGATTCATGATCTCTTTCTTACTAATTGCAATTCTACACATACATGTAACAGTATATCCATGTATATCCCTAGGTGTAACGCATCCAGTCCATACAAAGTTCCTTGTGTGTCTGTTTACATCCATTCCTACACTTTTGCCCAAGGTTTCCTCACTCCCCAGACGTTAACTTTATGCTTAAAAGATGGACAAGCAGAAACAACCTTTTGAAGCTTCCTATATTCCTCTATACGGGTAAGGAAAACAGTGATACATTGTGGATAGACATGGAAAAGGGCACAGCACACCCTGAAAGAACTCAGACTGGATGTGCTTACAACAGTTCAGCTGGGGCATAGTGTTTCCTGCAGGAAGAAGGCTCTTTAGGTCACAAACATGACCTTATCAAGATTTCTATGGACCTATTTTCTGGCAATGATTTCTTGCTTCTCTCCCCCGCTCCAAAAACTTTGCTCCCTATTTGGTAAGTAAGACCTTATCAAGATTCTATGGACCTATTTTCTGGCAATGATTTCTTGCTTCTCCCCCCCGCTACAAAAACTTTGCTCCCTATTTGGTAAGTAAGACTTACTAAATGTGGGTGTGGTAGGTCATGCCTTTAATTCCAGTACTCTGAAAGTAGAAAAATGCAGACCTCTGTGATTTCTAGACTAATCTGGTACACATAGTAACAAGCCAACATGGGACTATATAGTGAGACACTATCAAAAAAATAGAGTAAAATATTTTACCTATATTTTAGTCATGTTAGCATATAATATTTTTAACTATAAGGGAACAGTTATTTTCATGAGCTTTGAGAAATCTATTAGATCCACTTCTTTGATATGCATCCTTAACTGTAGTATATTCAGAAAAGTAATCTGAATATATTTACATCTTTATGATGTAAATGTAATACAGAAACCAGCACTGATATAGAAGTAGGTCTAAATTCCAGTGTTCCCTTTGATCTACACTGGTACTGAGTTCCTGGAGCCTCCTTTACAATGAATCTATGAGTCTTCTGATTTTAAAGAAATTGGAACTTGATTTCTGTTACAATAAAGGAGCCTGTGACCATTAATTCTCCCTTTCCAATACATTCATCATTCCGGTCTCAAGCATGCTCTTCCTACTATGCATATGACTTAATTTGCCAGGGCTGCCATAACAAAATATCACACACATTATTTTTCTCACAGCTCTGGAGGCTTGAATGTCATCAGATGTGGTAGCTCCTGCCACTTTCTCTTTGATTTGCAGATGACTACTCCCTTGCTGTGACTTTGCATGGTGACCCTCTGAGACTATAAAAATCTTTTTGCATAAGCAAATTTCATTGTCTCAATCAGAATGGGGGGAGGATACCTGTGCTTTCACTGGTTTGAGGCCAGCCTGGATTGCAGAGTGACTGATACATTTCCTGTTACCTCTGAATATCTTAAACATATATCACCTGTCACATTAGATGACTATTTGCCTTTAGCAGTCCTTTGCTTTTGCTAATTCAAGATTTACATTCTTTAACTGATTTATCTATTTTCTAGTCATGTTTTGGCTCTTAGAAGTCTTGTTCAGATTAGTGAGCTGTGTGAAGAACACCAGTGGTTCTATGGACTCTCAGTGCTACATAGCACCCCTCAGTTTCAAAGAAAAACAACAAAGCACTGCTTCCTATATTAACATCAGTCAGATCAAAGAAAGGCACATGGTCTTCTTCCACTCAACTCCTGAGGTCAGTTTAGCTGATTCTCGGTTGCCCATTTGAAGTCTAATTCTAATTATGTTCCATACTAGGATACCGGGACAAAAGGAAGCAAGAATCATTTCATCAAGTAAATTTTGTAAAGGAACTAGTCCATATCACATTTTTTCCTTAAATAAAGATTTTGCTGGTTGACTAAACCAGTAAAAGCATAACTGTTTTCAACATATTTGGGTAGTTTATTAATTATACATGCCATGATATAATAGTGAAAGGTAGGTTTTCTGCATGTTTTGCACAGAAATCATGGTTAGCTATATTAGAAGATGAAAAAAAAAAAAACTCTGCTTCAAGTCCATTTCAAAACAACTAAGAGGTGGGGCTTTATACTTAATAGCTATATTCTAGGTGGGATGGGACTTTTTTTTTCTTAACTAAGACTGGAGAAACTACACCTAATATGAACTTTGCAAAACAAAGAAGATTAACTGGGGCTGTCCTTCAGGCAGACAGTGGCTTTCTGGAAGGTGTACTATTCACTAAAAGACCTGTAGAAATTGTGATAAGGATCAGATAGTAGGGTTTCAACCTTTGGATCACATCACATCTCTAGTTACATGGATGATTTCTACAGTAGAGTGATTCCCTTCCTTCACATTCCTTTGGCTTACTGTTCATGAAGCCCAAACTGAAAGGGCAGATAATTTACAGTCTTTCTCTTCTACCAAAGATAATAACTCAACAGTAAATAATAAATCACCATATAACAAATCATATGCAAGAGAAATGAACTATGAGTATTAGATTGAATATCAAGAAGGACTTTAAATATTTTATAAAACAAGTTGATCATAAGATCACAGGAAAGCTCATTTCCAGGAAAAATATAAGTGTATGAAGAGGAGAAAGATACCTTTGCAGGGATTCATCTACATTTTTGCCTCTTATCTTCTTAACCATGATGTAATGCAAAAAATCCTGGCTATGTTATCAGTGGTTTCAGAGTCCTTTCATACAAAATAAAATAAAGCAACACACACACACACACACACACACACACACACAAACATGGGGAGAAAGAAAGAGACGTGGATATTTTGAGTTTCATAAAGTTACAGTCTTCTAAAATATATTTTGCATGTACATTATTCATTGTTGGCAGATAGTGTCCCATTATTTTTAGTATCTGTTTTTTCTCCTCTGTCTTCATGCAAATTTTAACATATTGAAGTGATAGGTTAGGTCACTTGTAATGTCTAAAGGCAGTTATAAACTGAAAAGGAAGCAGCCACATTTACAAATAGAACAGCTCTGTTTTGTACTTCACTCTAATAGGAAAGTTCACAAGATCAGTATCATTACACTGAGATTAAAATAGATTCATTCAGCAAAATATCTTTTTGGTTGTGTCATCTATATTATCAGATTTTTGAAACTGCGAGAAACTTAATCTTCTCTCCTGCCATAACAACATGTGATTTTGTAAAATACATATTCACGCAGATAAATTAATGTCATTAACCAAATGATCATATAATTTTAGTTCATCACCTTGGCAAGTTAAGAAGAAAAATGCATCACATCATAATACCTTTAACTGAAATACTACAGAAGTAGACAATTTTAATAAGCCCTAATGCGCAGGAGACATGAAAATGGAACGCATAGAATCAGGCTGAGAATACACAATGAGGACTTACTGCTTATTCAATATCATACTCTGCAGCATCTAACTGATTCTGTGCTATATTTGTCATTAACAGCAAAACAAGCTTAAGACAGAAAAAAGAGGAAAGTCTTTCAAAAAGGGAAAGAGCTATATTAAACAACAAATACAGCAGTTTATAGGGAGGGAAGAAAAATCCAAAAGACCTGTAATATGACCCAAAGAGCTTCTGAAGACAGTAGTGGACATTCAAATCATTCCTATCTCATTTTCATTTCATGCTTAATCTTTTAAGTGTGAATGTCTGTTAGCATTGCAAGGATAGGATTGTACATTCTATAGTAATGCAGGTTTGGATTAGAAATAAATGTAAAGGATTGCTACGGATGTTGAATAATGTTTTCCTTGGGAACATGAAAAAACAAATAAGTTTGACAATACAGAAATAGCATCTTCCTTTCACTTTAGGACACTTCCTGTTATACTTCATTTGGTGTTTAGTATAAACAATAAAAAGAAAATAATGATGCTTGTATTCCAGAAATTGAATTTTATACGGATTTAATAGCGAAAATGTTAATAATATACAGGGAATTCTAAGCTTATTTTATTTGCTTATTTTTTATATTTCTTAACTTTAAATAGGACTTAAGAGTACCTCACCAAAAGCAACCAACAGTGAACATCCACGAAGAGTCTGGAAAGGCTCAGTCATCATAAGTACTTGCTGCTCTTATAAAAGACCAAAGTTTGATACCAAACAGCCATGTGGGCAGCTCACAACTGCCTATAACTTCAACTCCAGATGATCTGACACATTCTTCTGTCCTCCTTGGGTGTACCAATAAACATGTACAAGAATAGGCATATACCCGATAATAGAAAAAGAAAATTAAAAAAAAAAAGCATAGTGAATTTATCTCCCATTGAATTTACTTTCCATTGTTGCTATAACAAGTTTCCATGGCTCATGGCTAAAACAAGCACATATTATATCTTAAGGAACTTATTGATCCTAGGTGTCAAACTATGACATGGGTCATCAGGGCTATGCTCTCTGGAGCACAAGGAAAGGATGTATTGCTTGTTCTACTCCAGGTTTCTGAAGTCAGCAACAACTTGGAGCAAACTTCTTTTCTCCATCATCAAAATCAGAAGTGTGTTTTGCCATGCTCATCTGCCCGTTCACTGTAGAAATTTACTGATATCTATTTCACTCCTTCTGTGTTCTTCTCATGGGAGCCCCTATGATACCAATGACCCTCCTACATAACTTCCCATCTCAACATCTTCAATTTGATCACTTGGGCAAAATATCTTTCATATCTACAGCTTCCAGACAATAGAGCCAACACAGTTTTAAAGGAGGATATTCAGTCTTATAAATCATCTTAGGATTCATGGTTGTTCTAATAAAAAAAATATTTTTATTTAGTCCTTCTAACAAATTAAAAATCTAATTTTATTCTCTTCTCCCCAATAATTCAAATTCACTTTAAATTTAAACCCTTTTATTCACTCATATTGTAAAGAGTGTGTTAGCTTGAAATTATTTTCTACTTTGAAATTAAAAAAAATTAAAAAAATTAAACTTAATTGACCAACATTCTGAGATGAAATAAAACTGCTAGACCTTTTGTGCTTGTGCTGTACTTGAAGTCATTCTGTAGCCCAGGAAGACCTCAAATTCCTATATTTCTTTCAGTTTCCCTAATATGTGGAATTGCATGACCTGCACTACATGGCAAACTTCAGGTGTTATTGCTTAGCCTTTCTCCTAAAGCATTTATCTATCTTCACTCTATTATACAGCACTAAATCACTCCTTATTTAATTTTGATCTCTATCCTCCTATCATTGTATTTCATTCATCAAACTTGATTACTAACATTTAAATGTCACATAAGGCATATGTATTGTTACAGGGGAAATTGAGTTTTATATTTACAGTTCTTAGCTTGCTTCTTAGTAAAATAATATAAAAACAGACATTAAGGAAACTTAGGGGCAAGTTTACTAAGGAAGATGTCAGTTGTAGCACGAACAATAAAAACACAGAGACAGATATTGGCATTTGAACAGAAAAGGAAAACAGTCACCTGCTGTGGGAAATGGTCTTTTATCCTGTCTCTTGTATTATTTATAATAAAATACTGATTGGCCAGTAGCCAGGCAGGAAGTATAAGCTTGGGCAACCAGGCAGGAAGTAGAGGCAGAGCAACAAAAATTCTGAGAAGAGGAAAGTTTCAGTCAGCAGTAGTGACCCAGCCTCAGAGGAAGCAAGATAGGACAACCTCACTAAAAAGGTACCAAGCCACGTGACTAACTCAGACAAGAGTTATGGGCTAATGTAAGTTATAAGAATTAGTAAATAAGAAGTCTGAGCTAATAGCCCAATCAGTTTATAACCAACGTAGACCTCTGAGTGATTCTTTGGGACTTAATGGCTACACAACTGGGTAGGGCAGAAATATCAGTCAACAGACAACCACTGGCTCTTCTACCTCAAACGAAAATGACGATCTTGCTCCACAAATACTCAGAATGAGACTGAGCATAAGACCTGTCTCTTCCTGTCTTATATTCTTCTCTAGTGCTGGGATTAAAGGCATGCACCACCAACACCTAGCCTTTATGGCTAAGTAGTGTGGTGTGGGGGATTAAAGGTGTGTGCAACCACTACCTGGCCTGTGGGGCTGACTAGTATGACTGCTTTGCACTGACCTTCAGGCAAGCTTTATTTACTAAAACACAAATAATACACCACTATAGTCAGCAACTTTAAAAATCTTCTTATTTATTTATATTAGCATATTTTTATCTTTACTAAGTCAGGAGGTTTATGCAAATATGCCTGTTTTAAAGTTAAGAAGTTTTAATAGCTTGTTAGATAGCACCTGAACTGAAGGTCATTAAGAATGGGCCTCTCTCACATAAGTAAAAGTTGTAAAACCAGGAAGTAAAACTGTAGCATTTCAGTTGAGTAGGATTTGATTAGTATCCATGCCCTTTCTCTGTGTAAATGACTACTGTCTGCCTGGTCACTCTCTTTCTGAGGTACTACATTCTATATCCTAAGGTAAAGAACAAAGTCCTACCTTGTAGTAAGGAGCACGGGCCCCTTGTTCCATCCCACCTGGCTAGCTTATACCCAAAATAATCACATAGAAACTGTATTAATTAAATTGCTGCCTGGCCCATTATCTCTAGCCTCTTATTGACTAACTCTTACATCTTAACTCAACCCATTTCTATCAATCTGTATGTCACCATGAGGTCATGGCTTAGTGGGAGATTCAATATATCTGACCTGGCAGCCACATGGCAGCCCTCTCTTTGCCCTTCTTACCAACATTCAGATCTGTCTACTCCACCTACATAAATGCTGCCCTATAAAAAGGCCAAGGAAGTTTCTTTATTTAACCAATGAAAGCAACACATAGACAGAAGAACCTCCTACCCTGCTTTACTGTACAGTGAATTTCATTTAGAAAAAAAAAAAATGAAGCTTGTTGGATGTTCATGTTTGGTTTTCTTTTATTTACTTTTCCTTACTGTCTAGAAATCCTTTACTCAGATCATTATTTTGTTAGTCAAGACTGTGTGACACTGTTATTGCTCTGGACACCCATGGCTCACAGCAATTGTTGACTACTTCTCCCACTCTAGCTAAACCTAAAGTTATGTTCAGAACATAGTGATGCGTGCTATTCTTGAAAGCCAATTGCCTTCACAGAACATAGGTTTCTATTGCTCACCTTCCCAATAGGACCACTGTTTGATTTTCAGAAAATATAAAATAAATGATAGCAAGAGGAAGAGAGCTTACTATTTTCAGGGATTTTCCTGTATCTATCCTGCAGAAAGTGTTTTTATCTTGGATGAAATTATTTCTGGGTTGCAATATTATTCAGTTGCACACCACTTTAGTCTTTCTGACTCCTGGATGCATTGATTTTGTTTTTTTTTTTTTTTTCAGAATTACAGTCTCTAAATGACTTAAGAACTATGAGTACAAGTATAAAAGCCTGTGTATTTGTATAAAATGTTCACAATAATGATAACTATTTCATTTTCCAGTTATCACAGATGACTGTCTCTGGAAAAGGCATTACAGTTGGCATGTGAGCAAAAGTCCTGTCTCTTCTATTGCCTGTACAACACAGCATAATTCTGTAATTGCATTTCTTAATACTGTTTATCACAGAGTTACTTGAGTTATTTCAAAGACCTTTACTAATTTTCTCAGTTCTCTCTTTTTCTAAACTCTATTAATCTTGTTTCTTAAGCTTATTTCTGGCTACCACAGTGACTTTAAAGTCACCAGTAATCTTGTGAAATAAAATCTCTCTTTGTTCTTTGCTGGTGTTTCTCTTAGAGTCTTACCTTCTTGCCAATCCATTACCAATTACCGCAACGACGTTCGTATATAACTCTTCCCTTGTGACACTTATTAGGCTCTTGTGCCTATGTTAAAATCCAGGATTTTATCCTTTTCAGTGCTATACTAGGAATTCTGTGAAACATGTGATCACCTGGATACTTGATACCTATGAGTTATGAGGCAGGATGAATAATTCTATTTATATAAAATGCCAATTTTAGGAAAAATACATCCAGAGGAGTAGAAATCACTGACATTTTGCTGAGGTGCTTGTGAACTGACTAGGAAAGATAACAGGAAGTTTTTGTTGAATGATAACATTTTAGCAGAAGCATTTATTAAACTGACCAATATACCTGTTAAGAAACACCAAACTATTTCTTTAGTATTTATAAATTGTTATGTGTTATTTTTAACTTGATTTAGGAAATATATGAGGGGACTTCAAAATTTCTAAGACAGAAAGATTTAATCATAACAGAAGAAAAAAATCACTAAGTCTAACAAAATCGTAACAACTGACCATTTATGCAAAAAGACCTCTGAATGGAGAGTGATAGAAATTTCTGTAGTGTTGACATTCTTGATTTGTATTTATTAATTTGCAAAAGCTATTTAAAATACATATTTCAATGAGGAATTTAAAATGACCCATAAGAATTTGTTCAAGGTAAGGCTCAATATGAAATTTTTGTTGAAATAAGAATAGTGGAGCTGGATATCCAACAGAATTCTCTAAGATTTGATTATCAGTCCTAAAGGCTACAAAAGGAAATTGTACAACAGAAAAAGAGCGATGAATGAGAAAAACAAAGGCGACTTAGTGATAGAGGAAGCTTTGAAACTTCAGGATTACTGGAGTCTGTCCCAGGCTTCATGTGATGTGAGCAATAAATATCCTCTCTGCCCTCCTGGCTGACAGCTGTTTGCAAGATGAGAGAGAAAAATGAAAACGATTTCTTCCTGAAGAAAACAGATGGTTACTTAAATGTGTAAATTTCTGCAACTGAAGATTACAAAAGGAAAAAAAATGTACTTTGCACAGTCTTTATTTTTATACTGTTTGCCTGTGTGCTGCATTGCCAATTGCTATTGTCAGTTGCCTAATGCAATCATATACAAATGAGAAATAAATATTATGGTCACTAAAAATGGGCCTGTATTGATATGGGTTTATATTGTCTGTTCAATAGAGGATCCTCCTTTGTTATATGTTTATTTTTCAATTTTATGCATCTGTCTATAAACATTTTCTTTCCACATATATTAACAGATGCACCATTAAGCTATTATTGGCATAAATATTAATAATTGTAAATTCACTACTAACCTGCAGTCATCCAATATTTCTATGTGAGTAAAATGTTTTTATTCCTGCTTTGTAACTGAGCTACACTGGAATGTGAGCATCCAGACTGCTGCAGAAATATCTGATAGATTTAGCAATATTCTTCCTGGACTTTATCAGAGAGCAAATAAAAATACTGAGATATTATTTTTTGGTCAATTTGTTAACCTTCTCTCAAGTAATCTGGCTAATTCCCAATGGTATCCATAATTTTATTCTCTTAACAGGAGATTCAGGCTGGTGTGGATCATTGATGCTCCTGATTCCTTTAATCCCTGAAATGTTATGTGATGTGATGATTAATACTGCCAGTAAGACAAGATGTAGAATAAGAGATGTCTATCAATATGTCTATAAGTAAGTTTCTAGACTATGTTCATTAAGTTGAGAATATACACCAAGTACAGGCAACAACATCATATAAATGGGTACCTGGAATGAAAAATATGAGAGTAAGTTGTGTGTGCCATTGCCTCTTTCTGCTCCCTGACTGCAGATAATAGGTGACCAGCTAACTCATGCTCAGCACCATTTCCCTGCTATTAAGGACTGTACCCTGCAACTCTAAGTCAAAATGAGTCCTTCCTTAAGTTGCCTTTGTCATTTTTAAACTCCTTTCAATGCCTTCTAAAAATGATAGAAAGTATTTAGGCAAAGAGAGAATAGAAGGGAAAGTTTGCATTTCACATCCTCAATATAGAAGTCATCCCATCTTTGTCCTGTAATGAAGCTAGAGTCACTGAGATAGTTTCAAGGTGAACTTTGGCTGAGACAAAGAGAAGAAAGGGCCTCTGGAAAGCTTGGTAAATCTGAAAGCAACTGAAAATGAGGCAGTGCCAATGCTATTTCCTTCAATGTATTCTGGGACGTGATACCTTATCTTTCACAGCATGAGGACCCCAGTTCTGTCTTTGATATGCAGAATCCATTGAGAGATCTGTCTGAACTGGCTTATAGACCAAGAAACATTTTCAGTCACACTCTTTAAAAAGCAAGGAAATACACAACATAGAGATCTAAGAATCTAAGAAAAAAAAGAGTAATGTCATATTACCCAAGTAATTCAAAATCTTGCACACAGATGCCAAATACTTCTCTTTTCGTTGATTTTTATTGAGCTCTACATTTTTGTCTATTCCCTTCCTACCACTTCCCTACTTCGAAATGATAAAACAACAACAAATGCCCCTATCTAGTTCTGTTGAAACTTTTAATTTCTTATTGTGCTTAAAATGGAGGATTGTTTTCAGTAGCTTCTGTAGTATTATTAGAAAAGCCTAATTACAAATTTTATCAAGTATGTATACATATATATATACACACACATAGACTGAAATTTAGGAATGTATTTTTATATACTTAGGTTTATATATGTGAACCTATACATAATACAAATGTATTAACATATAGCTATCTATCTGCACATATGCACAATGCATACACACACACACACACACACACACACATATATATATATATATATATATATATCACTTTGATTTTAGAACTTATCTGGCAAAATGATAATATGAACAGTGACACTATAACTAAGTTAAAACACACCCAGCTTTATACATTGTACCTTTATTAGTTGTCTTACAATTGTTCACCTTTCTATGAATTTATATTTTTAATTCTCTATTTGACTTAGACTCCCAATTTTTCAATTTATGAGATATTGTTATAAGAAAGAGTACTTTTTATAATTGTCATTTCCTGTAAATATTTTTGGGAATATTGAAGCATTCTAAATATCTATATACTTTTATAAAAAGTATATAGATATTTAGAAAATCAAACCATAGATTCTACAAATAGTAAGACAAATATAATGACTTTTGGATATACAGGCCCACAAAATAATAACTAAAAAGAAAACATCAAGATGGATCATGACTTTTTCTATCCTCCCAAGAAACTCGTTCCAAAAACGAATGCTAAGATTTTCAGACCTATATTCTCTCTCTGTGGCTCATTTTGTGCTTGAAGTGTCAATGTATTTCAAGTGACACATGGGACTTTATATGACACTCCTTTAAGTGATGGTCAAGTCACGACTCTTAATGTGGACTTTGTTCCTCTATGGATCTTATAAATGGTATTCCGTGCCTAGTCTTTCTCCAGTGATGTCTCTAAATCCATTGAAAGACCTCCACCAATCACTTTTGTCATCATTAGTGCTGAATAGATCAGGGCTGCACAGGAAAGAAGAAACCAAAAGTGTTAGTGGCATCCACCTAGAGTCATATGTCAAAACAGATATGAACAGAGCCACATGATTTATGAAAGATATCTTCAGATTTCTGTCCCTGAGAATTTACAATTAAGCACAGAGGAACATAAAGCCATTGTTCATTGCCTCACCTCACATCCCTCTCTCTCTCATCTCTTCCCCCTTATAATTCTCTACATAATTTGGAAGACGGGGTCTAATGATTATATTTACAATAGTTAAGAGATCAACACTGACAAGAGAAAGCCATAATCTCTTAGAAGTCAGATGATCATTAATACAGGCATACATGTGACCAAACTTGATTCATTATAAGGGATTTTATGTTCTTAAAAAAATTATAGTTGTGACTCCTCCAGAAATTGGCATAATCAACTGCTTGATTTACAATTTAGAAGAATTTATTTTGTTATTATTTTTCTTTGTCTTTATCTAATATATACATATAAATATATATACATATATAAACATATAAAGCTATTGTCAACAATGGAGCCATGAACTTCCCTGTATGCACATTTACACAGTTAAAAGTCAGTTTAAAATACTGTTTAAATCTCCTCTGGCATTTATCAAGTAATACAGCAAGTTTCTGCCAAAACATTCATTTTTGCCTGTTCCTAACAGTTATGACCTTTAAAAATTTCACATAACTGTCTACATGAGCCACCTCCAAATTGTTCTTTCTGTATTTGAACCTTTTGAATAACTTTTCATTGAGTCTCAGGAATGATATACTAAATATTGAAATACAGCCCTGTCAAATGAAGATTCAAAATTTTCTCTATCATCCCCACATATATTGTGGTGAATGAAAAACAAAAAGACTTCACTGTTTAGACATTTATTTATGTATTTATCTATATATCTATTCATTAATTCATTCATTTCTATATATATATGTCTATATAGATAGACATATATATATAATAGTCTCTGTATATATATCAATAGAAAGATAGATATCTAGATAGATATTATCTAGACAGATAATCTCTGTAACTATCTGCCTGTCTATCATCTATCATCTAATTTAGTGTGTGTGTTTGTCTGTCTGTCTGTCTATTTGTGTGTGTGTATGCATTCATGTGTATGTGGAGGAAAAATGTCAAAAGTTAAGAGAGTTTCCCAGTCACTTTCCAGACATTTTTCCTCTGACAGGATATGAAGCTAATCATATCATCTAACCAAGCTGCCAGGAAACTCCAGGATCCTTGTCTCTCTATCTATCTATCTATCTATCTATCTATCTATCTATCTATCTATCTATCACTCAGATTATAAATTTATCTCATCACTCCCAGCTCTCTTTTTAGGTTCAAGGGATCTGAATTCAGATTGTCATGCTTATATAAGAAGGTCTTTATAGACTGAGCCATTGCCCCAACACTGATAAAACATTTAATATCCAAATTGCCAACCTACCCCCAATTTCTTCTATAAATTAAATGCATAATCCAAAAGTTATTCTCCTCAAATATTCCTTCATTGGCAATATGTTCCATATACCACCACCAAATTCTTTGCCCATCTGTCCAAACTCTGATTCATGGGTTAACATTTTTACTATTACCTTAAGCTCACTCTGCTTTTCCATATTTGCATCTCTTGCTGTAAATTTCATCATTCTCAAACCTTCACTTTGCTGATCATTAATATCCATCTGTTTCTAGCTCTCTGATACTGTAGATGTCTCCTTTAATACACTAATGCCTTCCCACAACCAGAGTTCAACAGCAGGCTTGCAGTTGTAATGTGACTGGAACACAACATAGCAATTTCCTTACATACTCTTTATGTCTACAATCTCAGCATAATGATAGAGATGAGTAGATATGATAGACACCATATGGCTGCTAAAGCCTAAAATATCACATATCTAGGCCCTGTGTGTCTGCCAGAACCCGATCTCCAATATATTTTTGCTCTGTCAACTCTCTACTCTGTTTATATTCATGATTTAAAAGTGTGCATGTTCTACAGGAAATTTTTCAGCATAACTTGATGCATGATTAAATAGGGTGTTACAATGAACCTAATAAGCCACTATGCTAAACATATGTTCTACTTAGATAAGTGGACAGTCTCCTGAGTTTTAATTTTCATCTCCTTATATCTTCTAGTAGTCTCAGTATCTCTATGTGGAATTAAATGTTAATTGAACAATCTCAATGATGGTCATAGCATGAATGTCTTACTTCTTTCACTGCCCCAGCTGAAGGTTTTACATTCTTTTAACAGTGAGAGCAGAATCCCAACTTATGTCTTACAGTGATCCTATTATTTACTGTTAACTCCCACAATGATGGATGCAATGAATATTGAATAAAAAGAGCTATATCAAGACTTAATGAGATCATGCCTCTTCCTTAAAAATAGGACAGTTGTTTTGTAGGAAGAGAGTCCACTTGTTTGTCCCAGCTGCCCAGAACTGAAATAAACAGAAACTATATTAAAATCACTGCTTGGCCCTTTAGCTCTAACTTCTTATTGGCTAACTCTTACATCTTAATTTAATCCATTTCTATTAATATGTGTATCACCACAAGGTCATGGTCTACCAGCAAAGTTCTGGGATGTCTATCTCTGGCAGCAGATCCTTGGCATCTCCTGACTCTGCCTTCTTCTTCACAGCATTCAGTATAGTTTTCCCTGCCTAGCTCTGTTCCCCTATAGCTCTGCTGTAGGCCTAAAGCAGCTCCTTTATTCATTAACCAATAAAAGCAGCACATAGACAGAAGGACCTCCCATATTGTCTTATAAAGAATTTAACTTTGGAACTGGATATCTTCTTTGTTAACATTGATCCAGGTTTGTCAGTTTTACATAGCAGCATCAGAATATAGCCAATTTGCCTCTACTCTACTTATATGTTCCTAAATTGGAAGAAAAGAAAATATAATGTTTGAGTACATTGTTTGACATATATTTTTCATGTATTAGCTAATTACATTTCATTATCTTCATGAAAAGTATATATCAAATGAGTACAGATTTATTTTTAAACATTTATGTTTATATGTGTGTGTGTTTACTAAAATCTTAATGACAAAGCATCTATACACATATATATGCATTTACTGGAGAGTCTTTTTTGTTGTTGTTTGTATGTTTTGGTTTCAGTGCTGACTACATTGTATTCAATAAGCAATTAGTAGTCCATCCTTAAAAATGGCTAATTCTCCCTCCCTTAGCACTCACTAGTTACCAATAATTTTTTGTTTAGTCATGGAACCTCATAAGGTTTCTTCCCCTTTAGTATTACCAATTCTACAAATATTGCCATTGTTCAGGTATTGTTTATGGAAAATCCCTAAGTCTCAGCAGATATCCTGGCATTCTGACTCTTACAGTTTTCCAAGCCTCCCATTGAGGTCATGGATTTTACAAGATAATCTATTACCTTTACTTCTCTAGAAAAGTATAATTTCTAATTACATTCTAAATTTTATCCTTTTGCTCACAGATAAATGTAGCTATCACCACTTAAGAAAATAGCTTATCTTTACAGCAAGAAGAGATCATCACAGAAAGCTACATCTGGACAAAATGCACAACCCCAGTGGCTACAGCTACATCATAATTCCTGAAATTATATATTTGTTATCTTCTTTTTAAGTAAGTTACCATCCATTCTCAATCTGTAGCATTGCTTGTTCTAAACAGTATTTAAACTATAAAAATCTCTATCAAATAAGGATCTAGGCATTTTTACTTCATATATACCCAAAAAAAACAGATGATGCATTAAGGCTTTCTTATGAAGACTTCCCATTCAACTCAATTCTGATTGTGCAGCTCATTCTTATTTCATCTAACTCCCTGCCAGTAATCAACACTGATCCCTACTATACAGAGACACTTCAATAGCTAATGTACTGGTGGGCAAGTCAGGGAAGAAGCAGGTGGCAATTGAACTTCAGGTGTCGGCCCACCAGGAGAAAAATACCTGATGGGTGAAACTTGGATAAGCAAGGAAATGAGGCCATAGACTCCAAAATGTCGTTTGTTCCTGCTGTGTCCTTACATGTTTGCTGCTACCATCTTTCTCTTGTATCTGGAGTGGTATGATGGATGTGACGAGATTCCCACTACCCACAATGTAGTGTGTTTATCTCATGGAAACATCCCATCCTAATGGGCATTTTTGCCTGTGGATTATTATGAACATGATTTCTTCTTAAGTTGTACTGTTAATTGATAATAAGGTCAGTTTGAATAGAGTTTTGATGATTAAATATATAAACAAGAAAGTATCCCACAGCTGGAAACTTGAGGAGTCATAAAATCTTGTGCCTTAGGTTAATGATTAAGAAAAAACAATTGAGTCCCAGTAGATCAGCTAATTTAAATTCATTATCATCATCATCATTATTTAATTGAAAATTTATATACAATTCCCAGTTCCACTCCCTCCCCTCTTCCCAGTCCCACCTTTCTCCCACCTCATGCCCTGTCCACTCCTCAGTAGGGGCAAGGCTTCCCATGGGTGGTCAACAAAGTCTAGCACATCATTTTGAGTCAGCATCAAGGCACTCTCCACTATATTGAGGCTGAACAAAGTATCCTGTTGGCATACAAAAGAATCCACTGTATCCTGGAATGGAATATAACAAGGTTTCCCCTTTTGTCTAAATAACAGAGTTCTAAGCCTAAAACAAAACTATATACAATATGAACAAACATCATGTATTGTCCACAGAAAAGAAGATGCACAAATATACATAAAACTCAGAATTACAACCAGCACAAAAAACATCAAACAAGAAATATATGAGAAATATGCTAAACGTTTTAATAGTTATTCTACCCTAAAGAGTCTAAGTCTTATATTAAAAATGGCTTGGTAAGTTATGAGAAGAAAGTAACTATGACTATCTAGTCTTCAACATCATCAAAGACATGAAAAGGGAAATAATATTACTTGAGTAAACAGGAAATACAATCAAGCAACTTCTAAAAGATGCAAAAAATGACAGAGCCAACCAGCTACCTGAACAATCACACAAAGTCTCATTTGTAACACTGGAGTAATCAACTTTGGCTAAGGCCTAGAGTAACTGACAAACCAGTTTTAGAAGCAGGACATTTTGAAAAACTGTCTTACTCTTGTCTTGGCAAGGTTTGGAAATCTTATGTTTTTCGTATCCTGTTTGTCCAGTCTGGAAGCCACATACATTTTGTAAGTGGCGGAGTCAAAGGCAGTTCTTTGCCCAAAGGTCAGTTTTGCTAAGAAAATAAACTCCAAAAAGAGAGTCGCCAGTGCCCAACACTCTCTCAGGAATAGATAAGTGCTGCCATGTCTCATATCAACAGACTTCTAAGTTATATAAATGCCATATTCTACAGTTCTTTGATGTGTTTGAAGATTGTTTTTCTATGCAGAACACAACCTCTATGAATCTAAAGAACTTGATTAGTCTAAGTATGACAAAAATGGATGCATATTGACCTATATCTCCTAATACCTATATGCATTAAAGACTAAGGATTCATATTAAAAATTAAATAATCTTTAAACAAATATGCAACAAGCAAGGAAAATCACCTCAAAATATAAGCAATATAAAAGTATCTTGATGAAAGGTAGAAATGTAAAGTGCAATATGATAAATATATCCAAAAATTACATCAATATACAAAACATATTAAGCAGAGGTAGAAACATGCATGTATACAATATGACAACGTAACTTTGCACAGGTACACAAATATTACAAACATAAATGGGAGAAAATTCAATATAACAAATATAATTTGAATTTGTATCAAGATATCAGAATCTATACCAATGTAAATTATCTATCAAAATCATTCACAAGTATTAATCTAATCGATCTAATATCCTATTCCATCCAATCTTCCATTTTTTCACCAAAAGAGATCCCTGAGCTAATTTCATATTCACCCCCAAGCCTAGACCAGTTATAGCCAATCAATAGTGGATGTCCCTATCTCTAAGGACAAACTTAGTTGGGAGAGGGGATGTCATTTTCTAGATTTACTTCCATCTGTCTTGGGGGTGATGTCATTTCTATGAGATCCTGTAAAAACTTCAATGATGGGAATCCCATCAGGACGGGTGAGTGTGTGCTATCCAGGGGCGGACTGTCCCGGAAGAGAGCACAAACCCCCTCCCCCAGCTCCTTCTGCAGGGCTGTCTTTCTTTCACACGACCCAGCCCCCCCAGCACCCCTCCCCAACCCTGCCCTGCTGTATACTAGGACCAGTGCTCAAGTACAGTTTCAAGCTCCTAAACTAAGGCGAACCACCCAGAGTGGTGAGTGCCTGCCTACCGGGCAGGCCTAAGGGTCCCCTGTAAGGGAGCCGGGCACCTTCAGCTCTGGCGCCAGGCTTCCTGCGCGCTCCTGGATACCATCCCCCCCTTGCTCCATTCATCCTGTTGGCCCTGGATCATTGGGCTACTGGCGGCCCTGCTTAGTTGCTGAGGAATCCCATCAGGACGGGTGAGTGTGTGCTATCCAGGGGCGGACTGTCCCGGAAGAGAGCACAAACCCCCTCCCCCAGCTCCTTCTGCAGGGCTGTCTTTCTTTTGCACGACCCAGCCCCCCCAGCACCCCTCCCCAACCCTGCCCTGCTGTATACTAGGACCAGTGCTCAAGTACAGTTTTAAGCTCCTAAACTAAGGCGACCCACCCAGAGTGGTGAGTGCCTGCCTACCGGGCAGGCCTCAGGGTCCCCTGTAAGGGAGCCGGGCACCTTCAGCTCTGGCGCCAGGCTTCCTGCGAGCTCCTGGTTACCACCACCCCCCCTTGCTCCATTCATCCTGTTGGCCCTGGATCATTGGGCTACTGGCGGCCCTGTTTAGTTGCTGAGTAATCCCATCGGGTCGGGAACGGTTCCTACTTCTACACTGAAGAGATATACCCAGAGAGTCAATCACAGCAAACACTGGACCAAGAGACCAGGCCTCTCCTGGCTCCATTTGAAGGAAGAGATGGGAAGGCGCCAATACAAGAATTCCTCCAACAACCTGAAAGGCAACATGACACCACCAGAAACCAGGGATCCCGATATAAGAAGAATTGTAGACCCTACTCCTGAAGAAATAGAAGAAATCGACTCAAAAGTTAACTATATGAAAATAATAGAGGACCTTAAACAGGAGGTGAAAAACTGCCATAAACAATTAGAGATTACAAACAAAAAGGTAGAGGAAATGAATAAATCGCTCAAAGACACGCAAGAAAACCAAGAGAAACAAGAAAAAGCAACCAAACAGGTTAGGGAAGCGGTTCAAGACATGAAGAATGAAATGGAAGCAATGAAGAAAGCACAAACCGAGGGAAGAATGGAGATGGAAAATCTGGGTAAACGAACAGGAACGACAGAGACAGGTACTAACAACAGATTACAAGAGATAGAAGAGAGAATATCAGACACTGAAGATACCATAGAGAAAATAAACACACTGATCAAAGAAAACAGCAAAACCAACAAATTCTCATCACAAAACATTCAGGAAATTTGGGACACAATAAAAAGACCAAACCTAAGAATAATTGGAGTAGAAGAAGGAGAAGTGCAGCTCAACGGTACAGAAAATATACTTAATAAAATTATAGAAGAAAACTTTCCCAACCTGAAGAAAGAGGTACCTATGAAGGTTCAAGAAGCATACAGAACACCAAATAGGCTGGATCAAAAGAAAACATCCCCTCGCCATATAATAATCAAAACACAAAATATACAGAATAAAGAAAGAATATTAAGAGCCGCAAAGGAAAAAGGCCAAGTTACTTATAAAGGTAAACCTATCAGACTTACACCTGACTTCTCTATGGAAACCATGAAAGCCAGAAGGTCCTGGATAGATGTACTGCAAAAACTAAGAGATCATGGATGCAAGCCCAGACTACTATATCCAGCCAAGCTTTCGTTCACTATAAATGGAGAAAACAAAATTTTCCAGGATAAAAACAAATTTAAACAATACGTAGCCACAAATCCAGCCTTACAGAAAATTATAGAAGGAAAATCACTAACCAAGGAGTCCAACAATGCCCACAATAACTCAGTCATCTAGAGACCTTTCACCAGCGCATCTCAAAGAAGGGAAACACACAAACCCTACTACTAAAAAAGTGACCGGAGTTAACAACCACTGGTCATTAATATCACTTAATGTCAATGGGCTCAACTCACCTATAAAAAGGCACAGACTAAGGGATTGGATATGAAAACAGGATCCAACATTCTGCTGTCTACAAGAAACACACCTCAACCACAAAGACAGGCACCTACTCAGAGTAAAGGGCTGGGAAAAGGCCTATCAAGCAAATGGACCTAAGAAACAAGCAGGTGTGGCCATACTAATTTCTAACAAAGTTGTCTTCAAACTTAAATCAATCAGAAGAGATGGAGAGGGACATTTTATACTCATAACAGGAACAATTCATCAGGATGAAGTCTCAATTCTGAATATCTACGCCCCTAATATAAAAGCACCCACGTATGTAAAAGAAACATTACTAAAACTCAAGGCAGCCATCAAACCACACACACTAATAGTAGGAGACTACAACACTCCTCTCTCACCAATGGACAGGTCAATCAAACAGAAACCTAACAGAGAAATTAGAGATTTAATGGAGGTAATGAAGCAAATGGACTTAACAGACATCTATAGATTATTCCACCCGAACAGGAAAGAATATACCTTCTTCTCTGCAGCTCATGGAACCTTCTCGAAAATTGACCACATACTCGGTAGCAAAGCTAAATTACACAGTTACAAAAAAATATTAGTAACCACCTGTGTCTTATCAGATCACCATGGATTAAAGTTAGAATTCAACAACAATGCTACCCCCAGAAAGCCTACAAACTCATGGAAACTGAACAGTCAACTACTGAACCATACCTGAATTAAGGAAGAAATAAAGAAAGAAATTAAAGTCTTCCTTGAATTCAATGAAAATAAAGAAACAACATACTCAAACTTATGGGACACTATGAAAGCAGTGCTAAGAGGAAAGTTCATCGCACTAAGTGCCCACTTAAAGTAAACAGAGAAAGCACATATTGAAGACTTAACAGCCCACCTGAAAGCTCTAGAAAAAAAAGAAGCAGACTCACCTAGGAGGAGTAGAAGATTGGAAATAATCAAACTGAGGGCTGAAATCAACAAAATAGAAACACAGAAAACAATACAAAGAATCAATGAAACAAAAAGCTGGTTCCTGGAGAAAATAAACAAGATTGATAAACCCCTATCCAAACTAATCAAACGGCAGAGAGAGAACACGCAAATTAATAAGATCAGGAATGAAAAGGGGGACATAACCACAAACACAGAGGAAATTCAGAGAGTCATTAGATCTTACTACAAAAGCCTGTATGCCACTAAACTGGAAAATGTAAAAGAAATGGACACTTTTTTAGATAAATACCATTTACCAAAATTAAACCAGGACCAGGTGAACAATCTAAACAGACTTGTAAGTCGCGAAGAATTAGAAGCTGTTATCAAAAACCTCCCTACCAAAAAAAGCCCAGGGCCAGATGGGTTCAATGCGGAATTCTACCAGAACTTCCAAGAAGACCTAATTCCTATACTCCTCAATGTATTCCACAATATAGAAACAGAAGGGTCATTACCAAATTCCTTTTATGAAGCTACAGTTACTCTGATACCAAAACCACACAAAGACTCAACCAGGAAAGAGAATTACAGGCCGATCTCACTCATGAATATCGACGCAAAAATCCTCAACAAAATACTGGCAAACCGAATCCAAGAACATATCCAAAAAATTATCCATTATGATCAAGTAGGCTTCATTCCTGAGATGCAGGGCTGGTTCAACATACGAAAATCTATCAATGTAATCCAGCATATAAATAAACTGAAAGAAAAAAAACATATGATCATTTCATTAGATGCTGAAAAAGCATTTGACAAAATTCAACATCCATTTATGTTAAAAGTCTTGGAGAGATTAGGGATACAAGGGTCATACCTAAATATAATAAAAGCTATATACAGCAAACCGACAGCTAACATCAAATTAAACGGAGTGAAACTCAAAGCCATCCCGCTTAACTCAGGAACACGACAAGGCTGTCCACTTTCGCCATACCTCTTCAATATAGTGCTGGAAGTTCTAGCAATAGCAATAAGACAACATAATGGGATCAAGGGGATTCGAATTGGAAAGGAAGAAGTTAAACTTTCGTTATTCGCAGATGATATGATAGTGTACATAAGCGACCCCCAAAACTCCACCAAAGAACTTTTACAGCTGATAAACAGCTTTAGAAATGTGGCAGGATACAAGATCAACTCCAAAAAATCAGTCGCCCTCTTATACACAAAGGATATGGAAGCAGAGAGGGAAATCAGAGAAGCTTCTCCATTCACAATAGCCACAAACAGCATAAAATATCTTGGGGTAAATCTAACCAAGGAAGTGAAAGATCTATTTGACAAGAACTTTAAGGCATTGAAGAAAGAAATTGAGGAGGATACCAAAAAATGGATGGACATCCCTTGCTCTTGGATTGGGAGGATCAACATAGTAAAAATGGCAATTCTACCAAAGGCAATTTATAGATTCAATGCAATCCCCATCAAGAACCCATCAAAATTCTTCACAGATCTGGAGAGGACAATAATCAACTTTATATGGAAAAACAAAAAACCCAGGATAGCCAAAACAATCCTATACAATAAAGGATTGTCTGGAGGCATTACCATCCCTGACTTCAAACTCTATTACAGAGCTACAGTAATGAAAACAGGGTGGTACTGGCATAAAAACAGAGAAGTCGACCAATGGAATCGTATAGAAGACCCGGATTTAATCCCACAAACCTATGAACACCTCATTTTCGATAAAGGAGCTAAAAGTATACAATGGAAGAAAGAAAGCATCTTCAACAAATGGTGCTGGCACAACTGGATGTCAACCTGTAGAAGAATGAAAATAGACCCATATCTATCACCGTGCACAAAACTCAAGTCCAAATGGACTAAAGACCTCAATATCAGCCCGAAAACACTGAACCTGATAGAAGAGAAAGTGGGAAATACCCTACAACAGATGGGCACAGGCGATCGCTTCTTAGGTATAACCCCAGAAGCACAGACATTAAGGGCAACATTGAATAAATGGGACCTACTAAAACTGAGAAGCTTCTGTAAAGCAAAGGACACTGTCACTAAGACACAAAGGTAACCTACTGACTGGGAGAAGATCTTCACCAACCCCACAACAGACAAAGGTCTGATCTCCAAAATATATAGAGAACTCAAGAAACTAGACTTTAAAAGGCTAATTAACCCAATTAAAAAATGGGGCACTGAACTGAACAGAGAATTCTCAACAGAAGAAGTTCAAATGGCCAAAAGACACTTAAGGTTGTGCTCAATCTCCTTAGCAATCAGGGAAATGCAAATCAAAACAACTTTGAGATATCATCTTACACCTGTCAGAATGGCTAAAGTCAAAAACACCAAGGATAGCCTTTGCTGGAGAGGCTGTGGAGGAAGGGGTACACTCATCCATTGCTGGTGGGAATGCAATCTTGTGCAACCACTGTGGAAGTCAGTGTTTCGGTTTCTCAGGAAATTCGGGATCAACCTACCCCTCGACCCAGCAATACCACTCTTGGGAATTTACCCAAGAGATGCTCTATCATATGTCAAAAGCATTTGTTCAACTATGTTCATAGCAATAGCCAGAACCTGGAAACAACCTAGATGCCCTTCAATGGAAGAATGGATGAAGAAAGTATGGAATATATACACATTAGAGTACTAAGCTGCGGTAAAAAACAATGATTTCTCGAATTTTGCATGCAAATGGATGGAAATAGAAAACACTATCCTGAGTGAGGTATCCCAGACCCAAAAAGATGAACATGGGATGTACTCACTCATAATTGGTTTCTAGCCATAAATAGGGGCCACGGACTCTACAATAGGTGAATCTAAAGAAGCTAAGCAAGAAGGTGAACCCAAGGAAAAACATATAGTTATCCTCTTGGATAAGGGAAGTAGACAAAATTGCTGGGGAGAAAAGTGGGATGTTGGGGGTGGGGTCGGATGGGGGTAGGGGGGAGATGGGGAGAGAAAAGGTAGAAGGGAAGGAGGGGGGACTTGGGGAAACAGGAGGATCGGGATAAAGGAAGGTTGGATAGGGGAGCATGGAACCACAATTCTTAGGTAAGGGAGCCACTTTAGGGTGGGCAGGAGACTTGACCCTAGAGGGGCTCCCAGGTGCCCAAGCTGAGGCCCCCAGTTAGTTCCTTGGGCAGCTGAGGATAGGGAACCTGAAATGACCCTATCCTAGAGCAATACTGACGAATATCATGCATATCATCCTAGAACTTTCATCTGGCGATGGATGGAGATAGAGACAGAGACCCACACTGGAACACTGGATAGAGCTCCCAAGGTCCCAAGGAGGAGCAGAAGAAGGGAGAACATGAGCAAAGAAGTCGGGACCACGAGGGGTGCACCCACCCACTGAGACAGTGGAGCTGATCTACTGGGAGCTCACCAAGGCCAGCTGGACTGTTACCAAAAAAAGCATGGGATAAAACTGGACTCTCTGATCATGACGAACAATGAGGGCTGATGAGACGCCAAGGACAATGGCACGCGGTTTTGATCCAACGCAATGTACTGGCTTGGTGGGAGCCTAGCCAGTTTGGATGTTCACCTTCCTAGATATGGACGGAGGGGGGAGGACCTAGTACTTACCACAGGGCAGGGAACCCTGACTGCTCTTTGGACTGGAGAGGGAGGGGGAGAAAAGTGGGGGGAAAGGGAGAGGGGTGGGAGGAGGGGTAGAAGAATGGGAGGAGGGGGAGGGAAATGGGAGGCTGGGAGGAGGTGGAAATTTGTTTTTTTTTCTTTCTTTTCTTTATTCTCCTTTTATCAATAAAAAAAATTAAAAAAAAAAACTTCAATGATGGTTAAGATTCAAGATTACTGTCTGGTATATCTGTATATAATCTCTGAGTAGTCAGCCGGGTTTTTCTGAAGTTCAGGCCAGAATGTTGTTAGAAGATGCACTATGTCAGCTAGCCAAGTTGGAATCATCTTGAGAAGTTTGTAACCCAAAACCAATATTAAAGTGGTGCTATCAGCAAAATGACATCATACCAACCAGGTGGAATCATAGTTGTGGGGACCTATCTTCTTCCTGGAAACTTCAAAGATTGCTTACTACAGGAAAACTTATTGTTCAGTGTGGAAAAAAGATAACAATAAAACTGATTGCAGGGGAAGGCCAGTTCAGGCACTCTCTCCACTATTGCTTAGGGTCCTAGCTAGAGTGATTTTTGTGAATTATTAAGAATTTCCCTAATACCAGGTTTCTTGATAGCCCTAAATTATCTCTTTTGATCAAGATATCTCTTCATGTGTTCTCTCTGTGTCCTTCCCCATCTTGACCATCCTGTTTCTTCATATTCTCCTCCTCTTTCCCCTTCTCCCTGTCTTTCCTTCTCCCCTCCTCCTTCCTTTCTGCTCTCACTTCTCCTCTAAATTTTTTAACTGTAATCTTGGGAGATATGTTCACAGGTTTCAGAGAATTTTGGAGCTGAAACAAAGCTTTGATTACTCAAAGTTAGCCTAAGATGTTTTCGTCAAATAGCTTTGAGGGGAAAAAAAAGATATTTAAAGTTTAGAAAAGCACATAGTTTAATAGAAAATTGTTAAGGTCAGGGAACAAAAGAAAGGATTCCAATTATCATTAGCTGACAGACCTTTCTTGATAGGATTGGTTGATGATAAGGGTGATAATTAAGACCTTATACCCATTTCTACCCTCAATCTTCTGATGTAAAAAGAATATTTATGAGAAGGTGTGTACCTGAAAGTCTTAAAGTAGAGGTAGTTGACTTATTTGTCTTCATATATAAAAGTTTAGAATGGTAAACTTTAAGATTCCTTATAAGATTACCTTTCAAGAGAAGTAATAAAGTAATTGTCCTTTCTTAATAACTTCAAAAATGCAACTTATCAATAAACGAATATCTTACTTGCTTACGCTATTAATCTATAATAAGTTGCTTAAGTTCAAAGATACATGGGTTCTTGGGATAATTTTTTATACCTGTAGTATGTAAAATGTTTAATAATGTAAGGTATATGGAAAATATGCTGTTTTTAATTGTATTAATTGTAATCATTCACTTGAAAAAACAAAGTGTAACCACATTGTAAATTTTATATTGCCTGAAATATTTTGCTAGGACATATAAGATGTAAAAGACAGAATAAAGATACAGTTAAAATGAGCTAGGAGAAAAAATCAAGAATGAAAGAGTTAGAGGGAGAGCATCAAGACAGTTAGAAGAAGAAGAAAAACATCAAGAAAGACAAAGGAACATTTCTGGAAATAGATAAGGCAGGAGAATATACACCACAGAATGAAGAATCGAAAATAATAAAGAAGGAAATTATCAAGAGAGTGTGATGCTTTTTCCTGAACCCCCTCAGATAAAAACGTCATGTACACTTTAAATCCATGGATTCTCTTTGAGCCCTGAACTACTAGGGGCTTGTTCCCCAGTCAATGAAAGAAATGGTGATTGTATCCTTCCTTACCTTGTCATATAAAGTGAAAGTCTGAAAAGTCATATTTCTTCAATCATTACCTTAAAGATAGGACATTTAAGTAACCAGAATTAAGTACAGCAGGGAAGGGGGCATAAAGTCCATGGCTTTATGAGAATACAGAATGATCACAATTTTGGAATAGGAATATATATAAGAAATAAAAGACTAGAAAGGGAGCCAGGCGATAGTGGCGCACGCCTTTAATCCCAGCACTTGGGAGGCAGAGGCAGGCAGATCTCTGTGAGTTCGAGACCAGCCTGGTCTACAGAGCTAGTTCCAGGACAGGCTCCAAAGCCACAGAGAAACCGTGTCTCGAAAAACCAAAAAAAAAAAAAAAAAAAAAAAAAAGACTAGAAAGGGGAAGAAAAAGCCAAGAAGTATCTTTCAGATAATTTTTAATCTTTTGACATTGGTGAGCAAATTTGCTTTATTAAATCCAACTCTAATATATGCACAAGAAGTAATTCAAAACCATTTTTTCACTGGGTATAGTTGTACCTCTTTTGAAACCCAGAACTAAGAAGACATAGACTGTTTGATCTCTGCTAGTTTAAGGCTTGTTCTAATATAGGCAAAGAGGAGCACCAAGTGAGATGCTGCACCAAAATAATAAATTAAGACACAGCTTTATAATTTCTTTAAGCACAACTGCTATTCATTATTTTTATTTATAAGACAAAATTAATAGGTTAAAATATTATCTAAAAATGTTACTTTAAAGCAAGGACAGGAGTTGAATTGATGGGTCAGTGAAGGAAGTCTCTAAATTTAAGATTGGAGCCACATTACCCAAATTATAAAAAGTTATAATAATTAAAACATTTTTAGGGATATGTGTCTGTAACCTCATAACTGGGGTAGGGATACCGAAATGAGCAAATTTCTGAAGGTTGTCGAATAGTCAACCTGGTTAAGTTTTGGTATTCATGAGATACCCTATTTTTTTTAAAAAAAGTGTATCTAGTATGAGCACTGTCATCCTGTTATAAAGCAATTGTGTGTGTGTGCGTGTGTGTGTGTAAGCTTCTACAGTAGTAATTTTTTAATAATGTATCTCTCAATCTTCATCAAATGCAATAGACAGAGGTATCAGACTATGGTAGGTTCAACCCCAAATAAGATGCCTATGTCATGGCTCTGCTCCTAGTACTCATGGATCTTTGCAGATAATAGGGGAATAACTGTTAGTGCCAGAGGTGATGGATTACTCTAAGAAAACAGAGTTCTTTGTGCAGCAGGGGAGCATCACATGTAAACTCATAGCAGTTGTGACAACATGTATAAGATAAGTACATGGTCAAGCCAACCCAAATCCCTTCATGAAGAAGGAAGATAGTTACAAAACCCTGACCCTTGCTGAGTTGCTATGGAAATTGATAGCTTCTGGGAGAAGTAGAGTCAATTTTCTTTAAGCTTATAGTTTCTGATATGCTGACCATGATCCAGGGAAAGCCTCACCCTTGTGCACATGCAATGCAAATTAGATTAGATAGGCTTTAAAAAATTGGCAAAGTGCATAAACTTGCATGGATGAGGAAGAGCTGGAGGAAAATATTATTAAAGCATCTTATAAGAAATTCTTAAAGAACTAATAATATGAGTATGTAATTGGAAGTGAAGTATGGTAGACCAATCAAGGAAAGACACCATAATTCACTTCCAGCCTCCAAATATATCACATGCAAGTTCATTTGTTCCTGAATGAACACTTTCCTATATACACTGGCACATACAGATTCCTATACACCACGCATAATACAAACACAACACATTAACATATATACATTCATGTAAAGTGTATTCTCAAAATGATGTTAAAAATGTGAATGTTGGAATCTAGAGCTTGATACAGATGTTGCAGAGAGTTGTTTGTATCTTTGGTGGCAACTGTAAAACTCTGCTAGTAAACCCAATGAGAAAGATATTGATGGTGCCTGATATCAGATTATTACAGTGAATAACTGGAGATTGGCTAGCAGACACCCAAAAGTGGAAGTGTCTGTTTGCTTTCACTAACCTATTTAGAGAATATGAACTCAGTAGTTTTTAAATGGATATTAAAGGAAGTCTCATTATACAAAGAGCAGATTTTTTTATAACTCTGGAAAGAAAATGCCAAATAGTATGAAAATCTGGAAGCATAGTTGAATAACATTATCAGTTTCCAAAGATAAAACAGGAAATTCTAAGAATAAAGTGGTGTCCATTTTTATCCTGCATTCTCCAGTAATAATATCGAATATTTAAGAAATGCAAAAAGTAAGACCTGGGAAGTACAAATTCACCCCAAATGACAGCAAAGTCTCCCAAAACATATATTCAAGGAAAACATTTTTAAAAGAATCCTTCATTGCAAATACCACTTATTTCTTATCCATATTTGAACATTTTATTTGAATCTATTTTTTGGGAGACTTTGCTGTCATTTGGGGTGAATTTTAGTAAGCAGATCTCAGACATCAGCTCCCACTGAAGCAACATCTACATAAAAATTTGGGTTGCCTTGGAGAAATTTCCCTAGAGCTACAGTTTGAAAGGATTAGATACAGCCTTCTGACCTCCCTGTAAGCAGAGCTGTATATGTGTGCAAATAAACACATTATACATACAAATAAATAATTTGCAAATGCAGTCTTCATTGTGCCTTTTGTATTCTAGTCATTATCTTTCTGTTTAATCTATGGTGATTTTTATAAAGCAACTTCATATAAAAGCCTGTATGTGTAATAGAGGGAGCAGTCTGACTTTAGGATAAAGCCGTTTTTATTATATCATGGCTGCAATTGCCTATCTGTCCTTAGCCAATGCTCCTTATTTTTTCTAAATCTTTGCTGCCTGGGGTACTTAGGAAAGAATCCTGTTCTAACATTGCTTCTCCACCAATGTGCAGGTCAACTACTCAGAGATTGTAGTTTCTCAAGTCATAAGCCAAATTATGTTTTTTACTTTTAAATTGTTCTTTTTTCCTGGTACTATAGTAATAGTTTTAGTCAAACTAAAACAATTACAAAATATGAATTCAAGATTTGTAAAATTGATACCTGAACTGGTTTTTAAAAGTACACGAAAAGAGATAAGAATATAAAAAGCAATTTCAATACTTGCTTTGATGACTACTCATTGCCAAATGACTCCAAACAATAAAAGACAGACCTGAGTATCTTAATAGAAAGGAACATATCATGAAGTTTACAAGGCATATTCCATAATGATCCATAATGATATACTGGACCCATAGGATCCATGCCTGTATGATCTTCCATTCTTAAGTATAAATAAACTTGTAGATACACTTCTAAGAATAGGTTAGAGCTGAATGGTGAAATATCATCTTAGAATTTGGGTTTATAAAGAACTTTTTCGTTTATCCATAATATCCTTTCCTTCCATTCTTCTTGGATCAATGACCATAATTAGAATCACTTGCCCAGAATGAGAAAGTCTGGCAGTTAGACCCACATATCAAGTATGGAAACACATTCCGTGGCTTGACACCATCATGTGGAGTGCAAATGTTTTAACCTGTTGTAGGTGAATCTGGAAACAGCTGCTGTATCAGCAGCTGGCAGTGACTTCACTGGAACTGCCACACACAGACTTCCAGTTAAGGTGCTTTCAGATCCCTGTGTCACAAACAATGTAAAATATAACACAATTTCCAGGAGATCCACCTTCCAGTGATGTACTATGCAGCAACAAACAACCAGTGAGAAAAGACATTACATGTGTCATAGTTGGAGCAGAGCTGAAATTAATATAGAAACCAAGCAAGGAAAAGAACAACTATCAATATTTCAACATGGAGAGCAGTGCTGAAATAAATGTACCATAATTACTCAGTTATGTATCAAGACGTACACACTAGAAAATGCCTGGAGAACGAATTCAAATACAAAGCTTAAGAAATACACCCACATGTTGCCAAAAACAGTGAAGTAAATGACTTTGCCAAAGACCAGTTCTATTTAATACTACCCCTAAATTTTCAAATAGGGTATATAGATCTCATAGTCTGCTGACAAAAATATACTCAAGTAAGAGAAATAATTCTTTATTTATTTTTTTTTTGGTTTTTCAAGACAGGGTTTCTCTGTAACAGTCCTAGCTTTCCTGGAACTAGCTCTCGTAGACCAGGCTGTCCTCCAACTCATAGAGATCTGCCTGCCGATATGCCTCCCAAGTGCTGGGATTAAAGACGTAAACCACCACTGCACAGCAATAAAAAAATCTTTAAAAAAATAAGGAAATTGAAGAAATATTAAGAATGGTAGGCTTGGTGTTGCAGAGATGGTTCCCGGGTTAAAAGAACTGACTGCCCTTCCAGAGGACCCAGGCTCAATTACCGGCACACACAAGGCAACTCACAACTGTTTGTAACTCCAGTTGCAAGGGATCTGACACCTTCACAGCAATGCACATAAAATAAAGTTAAATGGGTCTGCGAGGTCCCTGGCCATCTTAGACCTGTCAGAATAGCTAAAATCGAAAACACCAATGATAGCCTTTGCTGGAGAGGATGTGTAAGGGGAACACTCATCCATTGCTGGTGGGAACGCAAACTTGTACAACCACTTTGGAAATCAGTGTGGTGGTTTCTCAGGAAATTCAGGATCAACCTACCCAGGATCCAGCAATACCACTCTTGGGAATATACCCAAGAGATGCCCTATGATACAACAAAAGCATTTGTTCAACTATGTGCAGAGCAGCATTATTTGTAATTGCCAGAACCTGGAAACAACCTAGATGCCCCTCAATGGAAGAATGGATAAAGAAAGTGTGTAATATATACACATTAGAGTACTACTGAGCGATAAAAAATAATGACATCTTCAATTTTGCATGCAAATGGATGGAAATAGAGAACACTATCCCGAGTGAGGTAACCCAGACCCAAAAAGATGAATATGGTATATACTCACTCATTAGTGGATTCTAGCCATAAATAAAGGACATTGAGCCTATAATCCATGATCCCAGAGAAGCTAAATAGTAAGGTGAAGCCAGGCGGTGGTGGCGCATGCCTTTAATCCCAGCACTCGGGAGGCAGAGGCAGGCGGATCTCTGTGAGTTCGAGGCCAGCCTGGTCTACAGAGCTAGTTCCAGGACAGGAACCAAAAAGCTATGGAGAAACCCTGTCTTGAAAATCAAAAAAAAAAAAAAAAAATAGTAAGGTGAATCCCTCCCAAAACACATGTAGTTCTCCTCCTGGATATTGGAAGTATACAAGATTTCCAGGCAAAAATTGAGAGCTTGTGCGTGGGGGTGGGCTGGGGTTAAGGGGAGATGGGGAGAGAGAAGTGAGAAGGGGAGGATGGGGAGAGCTTGGGGGAATGGGATGGTTGGGATGGAGGAGTGGATATGGGTGGGGGCAGGGAAGTATATATCTTAATTAAGGGATCCGTCTTAGGGTCGGCAAGAGACTGGACTCTAGAGGGGTTCCCAGGTGTCCAAGGAGATGTCCCTAGCTTGTTCCTTGAGCAGCTGAGGAGAGGGCGCCTGAACTGGCCCTATACTATAACTATTCTGATGAATATCTTGCATATCACCATAGAACCTTCATCTGGCGATGGACGGAGATAGAGACAGAGACCCACATTGGAGCACTGGACTGAGCTCCCAAGGTCCAAATGAGGAGCAGAAGGAGAGAAAACATGAGCAAGGAAGTCAGGGCCGCGAGGGGTGCTCCTACCCACTGTGACAGTGGTGCCGATTTAATAGCAACTCACCAAGGCCAGCTGGACTGGGACTGATGGAGCATGTGATCAAACCGGACTCTCCCAACGTGGCTGACATGGCGGGCTGACTGAGAAGCCAAGGACAATGGCACTGGGTTTTGATTCTACTCCATGTACTGGCTTTGTGGGAACCTAGTCTGTTGGGATCCTCACCTTCCTAGACCTGAATGGAGTGGAGAGGACATTGGACTTCCCTTAGGGCAGGGAACCCTGACTGCTCTTTGGACTGGAGAGGGAGGGGATGGAGGGGTGGTGGAGGGGAGGGAAATGGGAGGAGGGGAGGAGGTGAAAATTTGTATTAATAATAATATCCAAAAATAAATAAATAAATAAAGCTAAATAAATTAAAAAAGAATGGTAAGCTGTTTTTAGGTAGACATTGAAAGGATCATCTGCTAAGGAGACTGTAACTCACTCTGTTAGGACTTTCTAGTGAAGATATTATATCTGTAGAGTAGTATGTAATGCAGTATGATTGTGAAATGGCAGCAATACAGCTCCTAGTCATCAGTATTCGTAAATATTTAGTTAAATATTAATTGAAAGTTGATGAGTAAGATAGACCCTTACCAAGAACAAATGTGGAGGCAGACTAACATTGAAAAAAAAAAACACTGGAAACTTATTATATATATATTTGAAATCAAAGGGTAATGAATAATAAGAATTCTAGTCAGCAAATCCAAGGAAAATTTTAATATGGAAATATTTTGCCTGGTAATGCTTTGGTAAAATATGAAATAATGAACTAGCCTTCATAAAACTATTGATGATAGGCTCCTTTTCTAAAATAACAGTAATATCAAAACCTATCCATCAAAGCTCAGAGCTACTATTTTCTTCAGAGTTGAACTAAACCAACAGGTCTCTTTAACCAACATCTACTCTGTAGCTTGAGTGTCTGTGAAAGGAGCTTCCCTTCCTTACTATAGTGTTTTTCTCAAACACAAAAATTCTCTTAATTTTCTTTGTTATCTCTGCTAGATTTAGGAATACAGTAAGTTCAGTATGTTATCTCTACTAGATCTAAAAATAAAGTTAAATATACAGTAAGTTAAGTATGTTCACTAAATATACCTCTGTTGATGTATGTAATCATATAATTATCTAAGAAAACAACACTAAACTTTTATGAACATAATTTTTGAACATGTAAATTTAATTAGTTCAGAAACAAGTTTCAATTCTGGGACAAAGAAAATTAAAGTCTCAGGTAAAAGTAAAAGTGGTATCTATAAAATTATGCTTTTATAATATTATAAAATGTAGATATATGAGGATTTTTATTTAATATCAAGAACGAAGCATATCTAAGAGGATCTTTGATATAAAAATTATATGTTCCATTTGAACAAATTTCATAAAAATTAGGCAAACTGCTATTGATAAATCAGTTTATTAAAATGAAAATTTTCTTTTTAGTTAGCATTTTATTTAGAGAAAATTGGTCTTGAATGTCCTTTCTGATGTTACCAGTAGCATTGACCTCTTTATGTCTTGAATGTTAACATTTTATGTGTCTTGTATGCAATTTGTGGCATGATATACTCAAAGTTAAAAAAACCACCATCATCCTTAGCCAATTCAAATTTGCATACTCAATGCAGATTTTCTCATGCAGTACAGCACCAGAATAATTTTGTAAAATTAAGAATCATTAAAAAGATATTTCACTCCAACTCAGTTCAACACATAGACAAAATTCATCCTGCGATGCAATATTTAGAACAAAGTTAATGTGTGGAAAACACCGTGCCCAGAAGATTTTGCTGTTGATGATGATAATAATTTTAAATAAATACAAAGTTCTTCCATGATGCCTATTTCTTTGTAAGATAAATATTAAAATTCTGCTGACGTATACATGAATATCCATGAACTATCAGACTACAACAAAATAACTGAATTTGTATGACACTCATGAGCCTGAGCATCCAGTTTTTTTTTTTAAATCAGAAATTGCTAACTCAATCTTTTTACAAGAAATTAATGTTTGCTAACTATATAAGTCAGTCTTAATCAATTTCCACATTCAAAGATAATGTCAGTTTGGATGAAAAAGTAAAATGCAATACATTTTCCTGGAATCCACAGAATACTTTATTATCATGATCTTTCCTTGGAACTGAAAGAGATTATGTAACTCAGTACAAACATACACACACACACACATGCAAACAGATACATAACCCACAAATATATGATAGAAAAAAGAAAGAATAATAATATTTGTTTTATATTTCAATTGCAAGTCCTTGTGAGAAATTTATAGAATTTCAAATGATATAATAAATAAAATGTGTTTTTAAAAATGGATTAGTGAATTGAACATCTACACATAACCACACACGCACACATACATACACCCATATACATACGAATAGAGGCATGAAATGGTTTTATATCAGTCTTGAAAGATAAGCAGAGATACAATTCAATATCGACTTATGAAGAAGCATATCCTGGAAAAAATGTAGATGAATTCCTAGACATCAGCTGAATGCAAAATAATTTTGTTAGTAAAAATTTAGAAAATATATTTTTATTCTTACAAGTGATTTATATAGTATAGCTGACCTGCATTTAAATTTGTACATTTATAAATAAGCCTTAAAAGCAGTTTATATTATCTCAACTAGTTTTGAAGATGCAGGGCAAAGTACAACAATAGACCATTTCCTGCATATGCAAGATTCTGTTCTCAAATTCCACAGAGGGGAAAATCTGAGGACTAAAAACGTCATCTCAAAGCATTAATTTGGAAAAAAAAAAAAAAAACCTTGTCTTCTAAGAGCAAATAATATTACATTTACCCTCTTGTCACCTTGGTGTAAGCCAGCAGTCACTGAAGTAAGACTATTATTTTAAATTCATATGTGGAACTATTTCATCAAGTCATAACTGACTTTGATTCTTTTCTGTGAAAGAATTTATCCTAGATTCTAAAATTGTGTGAAATTTTCTTTGAAACAGTTCATTTACATGCCTAGGTTAGGTATTGCAGGATGACTGTGGACACTTTCAATGTTTAGTTAAATGAAGCAGTCCTATTATAATTTTTCCAGTGCAACCTTTACCCACTGCTAGCAAGTCAATGTGCCATTTATATGATAGAATATTTATGAAATTACTGCAACTCTTCTCTGCTCAGCTTTTATATTATACTGACTATATATAATAATGAATAAAAATGGAATCTTGATATTATAGTTTAATATATGGCTGGAAGAAGATATCATGGCTTACAGAGTACTAAGATATCATAGCCAATGTCACTTGATAAAGTATTTTGATTTTTTTCTTCATCAGAATTTTGGACAGAAAAAAACTATCTTTTTTTTTTAACCAAAACACTCAGAATTTAATTTAATGTTTCCTATTTGCTCATCCTTATTCTCAATGAAATTTCCATAGTTTCCTTACTTATAACAGTCACACATATATACACAAACACACACACACTCACAAATGACAATGTTTCCTTCTATAAAATGCTGACCAATAGCAATGCCACTACCAATGTTTGCGTAACAGTTCATTTATATTCTAAATGATTTAGAATTTCTATAGTAAAAGTCAAGTCATGTTAAAAAGAAAAACAGAACTTTGTTTTCTCTCCCTTTTCTTTTCCCCCCTTTTCTCATTTTTATTAGTTCCTTGGGATTTTCATATATATTTTGTTAATATTCACACTCCTCCTAAAACTCCCCTCAGATCCACTTCCATTTCAATACACATACAACATTGTTTAGTCTTTTGATGCTTTTGTACAATCCATAACACACAATTTGTTCTGTATGTATAATTTCGCTGGTGTGCCATTCCAGTACATAATGGTTGACTGTTAGTGGACACAGGGTTTCAGAAAGCTGTCTCTTCTTCTCTTACCCACTATTATTTTCAAATAATCTGGTTAGCTACAGGTTAGACATTTTGCACACCTCTCTCTTTAGGCTAAAATTATTCCAGGCTTGAATTTGACCATGTCTTATGCGTACTTTTACTACTGCTCAACTGTGTCCAGAAAACATCATTTATTTATATCCATCCATTGCCTCTGGCTGTTATACTCTTTCATCTTATTGTTACACTCTTTCTTCTTATTACCAAGTTTCATATGCCTTAAAGAGAGTGTCATATGTCATATCGATGCCACATTTAGGGCTGAGCATATAACCATCTCTTATTCTCTAGCCTGACCAGCTGAGTGTTTCCCTGTTAATTCCACCTATGACAAAAAAAGCTTTCTGCTTGATTAGTTGAGGTATTTGCTGATCTATGGGTACAAAAAATCATCAGTGTTAAGTTTAACACTATGTAAGTTTAACACTATTCCCAGCATAGTAATATTATGTTGTACCTTTATTGTGTTTCCATATAAAACAAGAATAGTCTTAACTTCTGTGAATAATTGCATTTGAATCATGCTGAGTGTTGGATTGCACAGGTAGATATTCTTGGTAGGATGGTTATTTTCACAATATTAGTCCTACCAGTCACTGAACACATTGGTAAGCAGTCTTTCTCTTTTCTTGTATCTTCAACTTCTCTTTTCACTGCCTTAAAGACAAGCACACCAAAATATGTCTTTTTTCTAATTAATTACTTATCAGTAGGTTAAGTTCAGAAATTGATTTGCACCCTGAAATATTTACCTCAGAGCCTTTATAAGTCACCATTTATGGCTCACTTGCTATAAATTCAATGAAGTTATTGCAAATCTTAAATAACAGCTTTCATTTGAAGAAGCAAAATACAAACAAAATAGTGCTACAAAAAATAATAACTTAAGAATAATTGGAAAGAATTAAATGTAGTTCAGGGGTGAATATTATTATCATTATCATATTTGAGCCAGAAACAATTTCCCCTTTGTTAAATTGCTGTATGCATATTTGTTTCCTATAGAGTAACCATTCAAAAGAATAAACATTAATGAAAATTAAATGTATCCACTTGTCATTCATGAATCCAAAAGTCTTTTCCTCCTTCACAATATAGTACTTGCTTTGAAAAGGGCTATCTTGGGATCTGCAGCTATTTCACAGGGGTAAAAAAAAGAAGAAGGAGAAAAAAAGAAGAAGATCTGAAACACTCCAGTGCTCAGGTTCCCAGAGCTGGCTGTACAATAGTTCCCTTGAAAGCTTCTGATAGAATCCAAAGATAAAGAGCCAAAGGTAAAGGCGAGGTCGGCCAGCACAGTCTATAGAATTGCAAGCATTTGTAGAGAAGTGCCCGGAGGTAATTGATAAAAAACGGGAGGTGTAGTCCACTGAGACAAACTATGAAACAGAAGAGACTAAAAAATTTTTTCTTCCTGGAAATACTGAGCTAATCCATCAACTGCACTTTTTTAGTTCCTTTCCATTTCACAGCCCTTCAGTAAAGTCTTTATTCTGAGACTCTAGAAAGGTTTATATAAACAGCCAGGAGTGAAAAAGAAAAAAAAAACAAGAATAATCTTCAAATTCACTTTCTAAGGGAAAAATTCATTGGCTACTAAAGAAGCTGGAAAGCTGGCAGTTATTTTTAAATGGTATTTTAGCTAAGTAAGGCTAGAAAATTTACAAAACCGTTATGAACATTTAACAATCTTGGTTTGTTTAGTAGACTGCTGGATTTTAGGGGAGAAAAAAAGAGCTAAAACTTGCCTTAAACAGTCATATTTAATCTGACACCAAAAATACGATGATAAACTCATATATAATATAGAAACCCTTGCCTTAACAGCGTCTGTATGTAGATCATGCATTGCTCAGTCTCTCAGGACCCAAAGACATCCTAAACAAAGCCTGTTCACTCAAAGTGTGGCTTCTGCAAGGGCTTCTTACCCCACTGTCTACCCTAAACCTTGGGAGTCCAGGGGTTGGGCTGCCCTTCTTTTTTAGCAACTTCCCTTTCCTTTATAAACCTGCCATTTAGGCCACACATTCTCTTGATCCTCGGATCCTTTCTTGGTCCATTTCCCCCTTCCTTCTTCCATTTGTAGTATTTCTCCCTTTCACCCACAGCTGGCCCATGGCCAACATCAGTCTGTACTGTGCTAGAAGCCTCTTGGTGTACTCTCTTTCATATCTGCAATTAAAAACCTTTCCCTCAACCATACCTTGAAGAGGTCATTTTCTGATATTCCTCCAGGGTCTATAGAATGGATTACACAATTTTCAGAAAATGAATTAATATATCTTGATAATCAATGGAGAGCAGCTACCTTATTTGAAATTACTAAAGGAGGGAAGTATGAACCAACCTATTTACCTAAAGAACACGTGGATACTTTAATAGTTTCTACCAGTTTCTTCTGGCTGATAAGATAATACCATCAAAAGCAAAGGCCACAAATGGCCATAGATGGTAAGTGTAATTATCTGTCCTGTCGCTTTAATAGACAAGCCCCCCACCCCAGGCAGATCTTCCTTCCTCCTTCCTACTTGTAGCCTGAGTCTCATCGTTTTTTGATCAGCTTCGGTCTCTTCTCTCTCTCTCTCTCTCTCTCTCTCTCTCTCTCTCTCTCTCTCTTTCTCTCTTCTTCTCTTCTCTTACCTTCTCTTCTCTCCTTCTCTACTCCTCTCCCTTCCCTCTCATTAACCCACTAAATAAACATCCAACCTCACCCTGTATAGTGTATCTATCCATGTGTCTGTCTCTTTGTGTCTGTCTCTTGCTTGCAGCCACGTGGCTCCCTTCCTGGGACCAGCCATCTTCAGAGACCTGCAGTGTGGGCTCATGGCATTCCCGTCTGTCTGCCTGCATTTTGGGGACATGTCACATTGTCTCATGGCTCACTGCAGCCACCTGGGATCCTACAGAATTTTGTAATTAATATATTACAGTAAGTCTGAAAAAAGTTAAGGAATCTTCAAAGTAAATGTAGCCCCCAAACCCTACTGCCTCCTGTAGTATAGTACTCGGGTCTAATTTTTCTAACATCACATTTTGGATCATGTTTTTTCTGATTGCTTCTATTTTGCCTCTGTCTACTTTCAGTGGTGTGTGTGATGAGTGAATTTCTCAAGCAGACCTTTATAATCATGGGAGGTAATTTGATCCCTGACAATTTTGAAGATATTAATCCCTCAGCAGGCACTGCTCTGAGCTCATCATCATCTTTGCCTGCTTCTCTGTCATCAAGTCATCCTCTGGCAGATGAGAAAGAAATTTCTTTTATCACCACTAACTCTTGTAGAAAAATTTAAACACATTTTAAAGTCGAGTTCTTATCACACAGTAAGGCAGTCCTGAGAGACCTTACCATGTAATCTTCTAGGGCACTAGAAAGAGGAAGTCAACCAATTAATGATCAGCATTACCATGCATCTACATGTCCCATCTATCCTGCTTGTAGATTCAGGCTAAATCTCACCGTTTAATATATGTTGCTATTCCCTCCCTTTTATAGCATTCTATCCCCATCTTTATTCACAGAAATGGATTTAGAATGTTTTATATTCAACATGGACCTGTATCTGTTTGTAAATATAATATAACAGGTGGAAGCAAACTTTAAATGATTTTATGTTTGATTATAGGTTAATCCATGCCTGTCTAGAGTACACATGGTGATCACATCAAAGCAGGTAGAAATGATAATCTATTTTTTTCCCAAAGTGAGCTCTGAAAGGATGAGTTCTTAATCAGGAACCAATGCATATAAGATTAAATTCTCATTATAGCTCAGTGGCTAGACTCATCATGCTATATTATATAATATGAACAGCTAAATCACAGTCAAAAGAAATGTAATTGTTTTGAAATAAACAACATATTTTTAAATCCTACATAGCACAGTTGTGGTTAATATAGTCATTTTGTAGTATCTACAATCACCTAGGAGATTAACCCCAGGTAGACATATCTTTGAAGGAGTTTCTAAATTAAGTAAACTGAAGTAAGAAAGCCTACACTAAACATAGATGGGATTGTTCCATGGAATTGTGTCATATTGCCTCTTACTTCCAGCACAATGCCTGCCTTTATGACACCTCACTTCCTGCAATGATGATAAGAAAGCAAACTTCTAATTGTAAATGAGCCAACCAATCAAATATTTCTCTTTATAAGAGTTGTTCTGGTCATGGTGTTTCCTTACAGCTACAGAAACCTTCTTGCTTTTCTTATGTTTTTGTCAACCTCAGTGATATAAATAATAAAATCTCTGGATTCTGATGGAGGAAGGTCATTGGTTAATTAATAAAGAAACTACTTGGCCCTGATAGCTTAGAACATAGGTGGGTGGAGTAAACAGAACAGAAAGTATAAGCTAGCCAGGCGGCCAGGAGCTGGGCTGTGGGAAGAGGCCCGCAGCTCTTACTACAGGATTCCACAGAAAATCAGAATGATTTATTTTTACCAAAAATAATGCAGTCAATTTATAGTAATTTTTCTTTGTGTTTTCATGATACAGGCTAGCATTATCAGTTCAGCTTGGGCATCACAATCTTTTCTCAGGTGGAGATCAACATAAAACTCTTATCTTTGGTTCATCAGGAAATGATACCATCCTCATTACTCCTAGGCCAAGTATGTCACATAATATTGATTTCTGGAATCCAAAATCAAGTTTTGTACAAAACCCCCATTAACTTTTATTGGTCACAAGATTTTAAGGTTGCCCTTAACACCTTTTTTTCTTGCTGAAAATGGGAATAATAATCATATATATAATATTGTTGCTCTTTGGTTTTCTGGCCACCCAGACCCTACATTATCAAAAAGAAACACTTTGTTTTAGTTGCAACACTGGCCAATTGCTCAGACTTCTTATTAACTAAGTCTTACATCTTAAATTAACCCATTTCTATTATTTTATATTTCACCAAAGACTCATGGTTTATTGGGAAAGTTCGAGAGCATCTGTCTCCTTTGGTACCTATATAGTGTTTCTCTAACTCTGCCTTCTTTCCTTCTCTATCTGCTTGAAATACCCACCTTACTGTATTCTGCCTTGCTGAAGGCCCAAAGGAGCTTCTTTATTAACCAATGTTAATAAGATATATTCACAGCATAAAGAGAGGAATCCCACATCAGTAGATAAATAAAAATGTATTTTTTTCAATTATCAGATACTTAACAAATATGACATTTCTAAATTTAAAACTTACAATGTATGTTTCATGATAGAAATCCTAGAAAGGAATCAAGGAATGTCTTTTAATATACATATTTCTATATACCAAATATATTTGCTGCATTTCATTAGAGATTGTAGACCAGGGTTAATATCTAGATTTAATTGGTCATATACTGGTATGTATCAATTATGATAAAATACAGACAAAACTTGCAAGAAGTATAGTAGAATTTCACTGTGAGTTGGATGGTCAATATCACAGAAAAGCAAAGCCGAGCTGTTTGGTGGTACTAAGAAGCCACACACTAATGGCAGTTCAGAATTTAAAGTTCAACCAGTCAGCAAAGCCATGTTTTCCGGCTATGTTCAGTATTATGCTTAAAAATATAAAAGAGGATAGAATTTGTCCAAAATGAGGTTTTATTATGACAATGTGAGGAACAGAAAGAGAAGGTCTATCAGTTATAACAAAACAGGTAGGGGCTATAGGAATAGAGTCTTTCTCCAAGTTATATAGCCAGAGCCACTTAAAGAAATTTCTGTTATATTGTAATGGTATTAAAACAAATAAATAATACTCATTAGATTAAGGAGGTTACTAACCTTAATGAATATGAGTTACTAACCTTAATGAATAAGACTCTGGCGTTTCTGGCATTTAGCACTGTTCTTGCAGGTATAACTAAAAACACTTCTCACTGTATGGATAACAAAAGAAGGCAGATGACTATTAGCCAGCAGAACAACCAAGAAGTATACTCACCAATGTTAGAGAGAGAGTCAAATATTTACTAGCCGCATTGATACTTGATGAATCTTAGAAGAGGAAGGATCATTTGTGTATCCACCAATGTCCATTTGGAAATATGAAAGAAGCATGGTGAATATGTTTCAGCTTTAGTGAGTGAAAGTCAAGCATGGAGAGTGCCAGTTACCAGAGTGCCAATTAATGAGTAAGGGAAAAACAAAAAACATGGTAGCAGGGGTTGAAATTTGATCAGAAATATGCTGAAGTAGAGATGGTGAGAAGCAAACTGAGGCAAGAGGAAGGATAATACTCTGAGAAAATGCAGACAAATCAAAGACATGACTCCTTTCAGTTCATTTTCTAAGGGTTAGGGATACAATCCCTTTTTCCAAATGTATATCAATCATAGTTGGACACAAAAAGTGAAAATGATTTAGAGAAACCATCAGGTTTAGAAGAGTGTACTCCAGTGACTTAGACAACAGAGAAGAAAGATTTCAGAAGTCATGGTGAGTAGCTGATAATACCAGATAAATCCATGTGCAGGTCCATGCAGGGAGAAAGTATAACCTTGTCTTCTTCTTTGTCAAGAGTTTTAAGATGCTGATACAATAAAACTGTTTCAGTGGTAATGTCTTTGTCCTTTCTGACATAGAATGTGACAATGGCATTAAGAGAGAAGAGAAAGGGACATGCCAGAAGCAGGAAAAATGCTGTTTTCATTTAATATGCACCACCTTTACCACCAACTATGATGCAGATTTCAAAAAATAAAAGAATTTTAGGATAGTTCTGACAATTTTTTGAAATATTTGCACCATGGGAACAACAGCTTTAAACAATAGAACTAAGAGTCTATTCAGGGTGCTCTCCAATTTACTACAAGCCACAGCTATTTTCATTGTGGATGAAGAGGCCAGTAAAAGTTCTAATTAGCTTGACATTCACTTCTGTGAACTAAGTGATGAATAAGTGCATAATTAGGTATTGGACTATAGAAATTACTCGAACTGTGTATATGATTTCATTGCTAAAAAATTTATTACAATGATGAGCTTTTTGCCTTTGTATTTTATCTAGCAAATTGTTGAGTAGGTAATTATTTTAAAAAATAGATCTATTCAACTAAAGGATTAGAATAAAAAGCTATTGAAACGATGAAAATACAATTGGTTTCTGACCAACTAATGGTAACTTCAGGAAATAAAAAATTATAATCACTTAATTTAACACATATTGTTTTCTTTTTTTCCCTTCTCCTGTGTTCTTCTTTTCAAATTTCATGTTTTGTGTCCTGTAATTTAACAGCACAAGTTTCAGGATTTCCACTTCTAATAAATTCTCTACTGATTACATCAACCTGACTGTTCCTCTAAGATTGAATTATTTAGTGTTTATATCAGAAGTAACTTCTACAATTTACCAGATTAATTAAAATGTCAACTCTTGAAGTAGAAGACTTTGGATTAAGCAACTAAGATGAACACAGCTTGTCGTTTTGGAGTAGTTTTTTTTTTTAAATCTTCTGTGTAAAGGCTGTAAAAGTGAATGGAGAAATGAGTCTTAAGGGAATATTCCTAGAGTAGTAGTTGTTCTTCTTGGCAAGGACCTAACATAGTCAAGTAACTTTTTATACAGCAGCAGTAACTTTCTATACAGGGAGATTTTTGTTGACAACATTTGCAGGACAACTCCTTTTATAATTCTAAGACCTAGAAAAAAGTGATAGGTAATTCTTTAGCAAACTCAATATGCATTGTCACAAAATCCATGAGCACTTTCTTTCTAATAAGTGTAGGTTTTTTGATTAGGTTGGTACATAAAATGGGACAGATCTTTAAACACCTGAAAGGAACATAAATCTGTGGACCTAGATTTGGAAACATGTCAAATTAAGCACCTAAAATGTATGAGAAATTTCAATTCAAAGTGTCAGTTTGGCTAATCTTCTACTGTGTTTTTTTTTCTTTAAAAAAAAGAGTTGTGTACTACATTTGTAAGTCAGATTCAATTTTGTATGTGGAAAATTTGCATAGTCATGGATGGAGTACGATTAAGTGCAAGACAATAGACTCAACCTACACCATTTATCAGTCAATCAATAAGAAGTAAAATTTGGCTATAACTAAATCTGAATATCTGAAGAGGTAGCAATATTTGGCTCACATTTTGGAGACTAAAGGCCTTGTTGTTTTGCATTGGAAGTAGATCCACTTGAAGAATCATATCAAGAATCACACAGAATCACCGAAAAAGAACTATCCTGCAGAACAGGCTAACATCTTATGATGTCTTCACTTAGACCCATTCTAGTCTCAGGGGAGCTAGTTCTCTCTGGTAGAATAGGATCAGTTCTTTTCAAAGGAAATCCCCCATGTCACCTTCCTAACTGGCGCTGGTACAGAGGTCCTGATGGCTCCACCAACTTCAACATTGCTGCATGAGGACAATCTTCATGCACCGAAGGATTTGAAGGATATCCCCAAGTCATGTCTTGGGGAATTTAAAGGTAGCTTTTCAGATTTTGCATATTAATACCAGCTGTTTAGAATAATGTTTCCTATGAATCATACTACTGGTTAATTTGGTTGCCACTGTAGGGGAAACAAATGCAAGCTCATTTTTGTGCCACTAGAAATGCAAACCAGAAGGCCTTAAACCCACAAAGGAAACAACATACCACTAATTTAAAAGGCATGATACCAATGCTTTTTTATATTTTTAAAACAATCTGATTTTGCATACCACTCCTAGCTCCCTCTGCCTTCCGTCCTCCCACTCCCCCCACCTTCTCCCCACCTCGGACCCAATTCACTCTTAAGAAAAGGTGAGGCCTCCCATGGGGAGGCAAAAATAGTCTGTCACATCACTTGAAGTGGGATCAAGGCCATCTCTGTTTCATCTAAGCTGAACCATCTATTCCTTCACAGGGAAGTGACTCCAAAGAGTCAGTTCATGCATTAGGGAAGTACTGGTTCCACTGGTAAATGGCCCCACAAATTGCCCAAGTCACACAGCTGTCACCCACATTCAGAGTGTCTATTTCGGTCTTAAGCAGGTTAACCAGTCTGGAGTCAGTGAGCATCCACTTGATTGGGTCAGCTGTTTTTGTGCATTTCCCCACCACGATCTTGGGCCTGTTGTTCCCAATATTGCTCCTCCCTCTCTATGACTGAACTCCAGAAGTTTGCCCCAGTGCTTAGCTGTGGATCTCTGTTTTTGCTTCCATCAGTTACTGGACGAAGGTTATATGATGACAATTAAGGTTGTCATAAATCTTATTACAGGGGAAGGGTAGTTAAAGTACCCTCTCCACTATTGCTAGGAGTCTTAGCTGGGGTCATCCTTATAGATGCTGGGAATTTCCCTACTGCCTGGTTTCTTGCTAACCTCTTAATGGCTTCCTCTTTCAAGGTGATACCAATGCTTTTCCAGCATAGGAATAGTATGCCAATAGCTCCTGAGTAAAATGCTATCAGTCCAATAGAATCACGTTTTTGGGAATTGCTGAATCATCTGTTGATGGTTAAGTTACAGTTTCAAAAATCAGCCACTTATTTAGGTGTACTGATTATGAAGAGTTTCTTAAAGGTATCTTTCAGGTGAAAATAGAGTTGGTTGAACTGAAATACATTTTTTTTTTTATCTCAGAACTGACATTTGGAAAACAGTTTGTAATCTGAATTGTGAGTAGTAGGAAAAATGTAACCTGTAGTCAGAGTTACAGAGCCACAAATCTTTTAACTACTGCTCAGGTAAATATGTCAGACACATCACATGTTTAAATCTTCCATGACTTTGATAGTGTAAGTATTTAAATATCTTAAAATCCCTTAAATTCTTGCCTTCTTGATTATTCAAAGAAGATATTGATAACTATGTTTATGCTTGTGAGTTTAATAAAACAAATATCAATGGGTAGCATCAGGCTTTACACAATTTAACATCTAAAGGGATCTATTTTTAGAAGGAGGATACTGTTTAACCTGATCCCACATGACTAACTTCATCTTTAATTTATTCTTTAAACCCTTCTAAATCATTATAAATGCTAGAATTAATCTTCCCTATTATTTAGAACTCTCCCTCCTTCCTACCCTTTCTCTTTCTCCTTCTCTCTCTCTCTCTCTCTCTCTCTCTCTCTCTCTCTCTCTCTCTCTCTCTCTCCTCTGTGTGCGTATTGTGTGTGCACTGCCAATTAGCTGTGGGATTATGTTCTTGTATACTGTAAAGATTTTAGACTCATATTGATATAACAAAACACTGATTGTCTTGTAGTCAGACAGGAAGTTTAGGCAGGGTGACCAAAGTAGGAGAATTCTGGGAAGAAGAAAGGTACGGTTACAGTCACCAACCAGACACAGAGGAAGCAAGATGAGAATGCCTTACTAAGAAAAAGTACCAAGCCACATGCTTAGATGTAGATAAGAAGTACTGATTATTTAAGTTGAAAGAGCTAGTTAGTAATAAGCCTGACCAATAGGCCAAATTGTTTATAATTAATATAAACGCCTATGTCTTTACCTGGGAGTGAATAACTACGGGACCCAGAAGGACAGAAACATCCATTGATACCATTTCTTTGTAATACTTATATTCCTTTAGTAGCTGAAATTTTAGTTTACAAACTATGACTTAGAAATCCTCAAGACAACTTTCCTTACAGCCTCAGTCAGGTAGTATTAACCCTTTCTCTCATTCTTCATTTACTGATAAAAATCATGTCTGAAAAAAACAATACAAATATTGAATTAGAACAAGGCTATGCTAAATAAAAAAAAATCTAGGCAACTTTCCAAACTGAATTTTAGGAGTTCAACAATTTCCAAAAGCATTACTACTGTTCCACAAATATTTTTATAACTCACAAACTCTTTAAAATTCACAAAACCTCTTTTTTCAACGCTAAGTTTTTACTGTAATTTTGAATTAATCATCTTTTTCTAAGAAATGGAAACTGTTGGTAAGATGGGAAAATGTTTTAAGATATATTTTATGTTCATCTCCCCACATTTTCACAAATATTTCCCTTGATATTAACCTTTGTTAAATAGTTTTTTTATTTTAAATAGTTTTTATTTAGTGGTTTCCTATTTAAAAACTATCTTTAATGGCACATTTACTTCTTAAATATACATGGATGATAGATAAATACATAGATGATAGTTTGATAGATTATAAATTTTATATATGATTAAAAACAGAATAAAATAATTTTATTTCATACACACCATAAGGAAACTAACAAGTATACAGTTATTTTTTTCTATTTTAGAAATCAGGTTACTTTATAATTGTCGTGCACCGCACCGCTGTGTCTGCGTTCTGTGCACTGGCACCCAGTTTGCGAGCTTCGGGCAAGGGGGCTGGAGGGTAAAATACACAGAGAGACAGAGACACGGGTTGTCCTTGAATTCCCCAAGAATGCCCCCTTAGTGTGTTCAGGGCAGATTATATAGAGATAGTCATGCCCCAGTCAAACCCACCAGAAACCACTCTCCTGCCATCAGGAACTCCTGAAGGTCTCGTGCTCAGAGCAGCTGTAGGCATTCAGATCAGGGGATTACAAGAAATTCAGGATCTGGGGTCTCACTGCTCCCAACACATAATATTTGAGAATTCTGTGTTTAAGCACAAATACAGTTGGAAGACTGATTTCATTCCCAAGCATGCTCACACTGAGATTGACAAAGTTCATTGCCAATAAGAGTTCTATCCTTATCAAGGCACTATAGGCTGAGAAAGATACAGTTAATATGAAATTATAGACAATAATTTTATAAAAACATAACAGGGAAAAAGTATAAAATGTAGAACATGAAGGATTGTAAAAGTAAATGGCTACAAAAGAGGTTATTGTCCTAACTATTCTTTCTTATAATAGATGTTTACATACCCATTCATTATCTTGGGACTTTCATTCCCAGTTTGTGATTGGAAACTATACACTTTCTCACTGGGTTTTAGCTTTTTAATATGGAGAACATTTTGATTAAAAGAGAGAGGAAAATTGAAACTTATATTGTAGTAATATGAGTGGCGGCGGGGCTGAGTCCCCAACACCCCAGCCGCCTGCCCGGCTAGCTTATGCCCTGAAATAATTACACAGACACTGTATTCATTTAAACACTGCTTGGCTCATTTCTACCTAGCCTCTTCTAGGCTAACTCTCGCACCTGGACTAGCCCATTTCTTATCATCTGTATAGCACCGGTCTTACCGGGAAGATTCTAGCCTAAGTCCATCCTGGGTCGGAGCTTCATAGCGTGCGTCTTCCCTGGAGCAGGTAGCATGGCGTCTCTCTGAGGTGTCTGCTCCCGAGAGGAGAGCTGCGGAGTCTGAGCTCACTTCCTCTTCCTCTCAGCGTTTTGTTCTGTTTACTCCTCCCACCTATCTTCTAACCAATGAAATGAGCCAACGCAGTTCCTTTATTAGCCAATGACCTTCCTCCATCATTTCCCCTTTTTCGGTTTAAACAAAAAAAAGGCTTTAACTTTAACATAGCAAAATTACATATAACGAAATAGTTATCAAGTAAAAGTTACAATAATCTTTATCATAACTAAGGAAAGCTATAACTATAACTAACTATTCTTAACTCCATCAAAGACTCCAGAAAGATACAATACTACATAAGCAAACAAGAAAAAAGCAACTTTTAAAACTCTAGAAATGACAGAGACATCTCGCTGCCTGGACAGTCACCCAAAGTTCCTCTGTACCGTTGGGGCATCCATCTTCAGCCTTCAGGCCCATGGTATCCAGCAGACATTTCCATAAAGCAGGAAAATTCAAAGTCAGTTCAGTCACTATCTGTTGTGTCCTGCAGAATGTCTCGCAGACTCTTTCATGAATCAGGAACCCCAAAAGATCATCTCACCTTAGGCAAGTTCAGTAGTCCTCTCTCTGCGGGTTCTGTGTCCAGTTTATGCAATAGTCCAGGCAAGAGCAGTTTCTTGCCCAAATGGCTATCAAACTCCATAACGAGCCTTTTCGATGCCCATCTTCCTCTTGAAGTTGATTGGTGCTGCCAGGAGCAGAGTGTCTCATTGTCATGAAAAGTCCTCAGTTATTAAAACATTAAATGTCCTATTCTGTAATCTTTGAAAGACATGAAGAATGTCTATCTAAAATATATCTCTATATATCTAGAAAATCTAACTAACATGACTACAAGCTTTACTATTATTGATGACTATCCATTAACAACCTATATTTCTTAATTATACAGTACATATTTAAATGAACTACACAATCACAATACCTTAATCAAAATCAGAAACACTTATACATATAACAAAATTGACCTTAAATCTCTATCAATAAAGCAAAATCTATACTAATGCAAATTATTCATACCTATATCATATCCCCCTTTAAATGTAAAAGAACGTTTATAAACCATATTTGGGAACATGGGCGCAGTTTTTTTCTCTCCAAACTGCTTCCTGCTGAATGGGGGCGTCGTTAATTAGGTCTTTCATGGTATAACCTGTGTGCCAGGGTCATCTCAGTTGGCAGTTGAGCGAAGCAATTTTCTGAAGATGTTCACAGCAACCCTTCAGGAGGACGTGGTCCATCATACCAAATCAGAATTGAAGAAATGAACAGGGTCTCACCCTCTGTGAAAACAAAATAAGAAACTCCTTTCCAAAGCATCATATCCTTAGATCCAAATTCTGAAATCATAGCCTCATGATATCTGTTCTGGTTCCACTTGGCAGCCCATATAATGAAATGTCTCTCTGTACTTAGCTCCTTCTCAGTCAAAAATTTTAAAGAAAACACAATGTACATAATCCAGACTCTCTGTGAATTTTCCATTTTTATGTGGCTTATTTTACTTTATTTCTTTTAATCTCTTAACTATCTGTACTCTGTCTCTTTAAAGACTTTATCTTTTTTTTAAAACCATTAACTTTATTTTCTATATTCTTTTTCTTCTCTCTCTCAAGCCTACATACATTCATCCAACAGTGCGACTCATTTAGTGGTCTGAATCTGTCCTATTGTGAATCTGCAATTTTTTACTATCCCGGAGCACTTTTGATTTGCGCCTTTAAATCTCTAGGCGCTTAAGAATCTAAGCTGTGACATTCCTAGGTTAACTTTTTTGCTTTTTTGAGCGTATATCTTTGACCTGTAGACCAGGCTGTCTTTGAACTCTCAGAGATCCGCCTGTCTCTGCCTCCCAGGCATTGGGATTAAAGGTGTTTGCTACTACACCTTGAACTCACAGAGATCTGTTTGTCTCTGCCTTCTAGGCATTGGGATTAAAGGCGTGTGCTACCACACCTTGAAGTCACAGAGGTCTATCTCCCTCTGCCTCCCAAGTGTTGGGATTAAAGGTGTGTACTACGACACACAACAACTCTCTTCCTTTTTTTGTTTTTTGCTTTAAGAACTTTAACTTTCAGCTTGCATATATTTTTAACACACAGTAAACCATTCAGAAATTTTCTCTGTCTTTGAATCTCTCTTTACTGTATATCTCTCTCTTTTTTTTTGACCACATGTGTCTTTAATTTACCAAGCAATCTCAGTAGGACTAAAGGTGTGGCTTTGCCGGCTAGATGTAGCCCATTCCTTAGCTTTTCAGCCTCATGGCTGAGGTACTGGCTGTAGCCATGTTTATAGCCACAACTGGCATTTCAAGGTCCCTGCCAGCCAGCGAGCTACGACAGACAACACTCAAGTCCTCTCTCGGTAGCCGGCCCTCCTGCCTCAAACAGTCAGAGTTTGCCCTGGCAGGATGGCCCAGAAAGCCGGCATTTTTAAAACGGCGCAGCTTTTTTCCTGCTACGGATGAAAACCGAAAAGCATGAGTTCAGCTTTTCATCAACACCATTTAAGTGTTTCGTGGCAGGACCTCTTAATGAGCTGCAGGCTTTGCAGCTAAAGCTGAGTCAGGAAGCCTCTCTTAGATGAGGCGCTTGCTTGCCTCTGGCAAGCAGAGTAGACCCAAGAAATTGCCATAAGAAACATGCTTTACTCTATTCTTTTCCAAGCTTTCTCAGGCTTTCTGTGGACTCAGTTAGCCCCACATCTGGGCGTAATTTGTAGTAATATGGAGCGGTGGCGGGGCTGCGTCCCCAATACCCCAGCCGCCTGCTTGGCTAGCTTATGCCCTGAAATAATTACACAGACACTGTATTCATTTAAACACTGCTTGGCTCATTTCTACCTAGCCTCTTCTAGGCTAACTCTCGCACCTGGACTAGCCCATTTCTTATCATCTGTATAGCACCGGTCTTACTGGGAAGATTCTAGCCTAAATCCATCCTGGGTCGGAGCTTCATAGCGTGCGTCTTCCCTGGAGCAGGTAGCATGGCGTCTCTCTGAGGTGTCTGCTCCCGAGAGGAGAGCTGCGGAGTCTGAGCTCACTTCCTCTTCCTCTCAGCGTTTTGTTCTGTTTACTCCTCCCACCTATCTTCTAACCAATGAAATGAGCCAACGCAGTTCCTTTATTAGCCAATGACCTTCCTCCATCATTATATCACAACAGATCTTTAAATATGACTGTGTCATTCAAATCATACATTGTCCTCTCTGGGCAGAACACCACGTTCCAGATAATTCTTGCTTGTTTTGGTCTCCAGGTGAGAAGACACAGGACGAAGGGCTGAGGTGCACAGTTTACAGCTTGTCCTCATGTTCACTGTGACATGAGGGAAGCAGGGCTGTTGAATATGCTGATAATTTCAGCTTCTAGTGACTGTAGGACTCAAATAGATATCAGTATTTAAGTAGGGGTACAGCCATCATCAAAAAGATATCTGTTACTGGTTTTGGGCTAATCGGCAAAGAGCAGCAATACAAATAGTATAAGTCTGGTTCAATAAATTCCAATTTAAATTATTTAAAGTGAAATATTTGGAAAGTTCTGACCTATAACAGACTTAGGTGGTGCAATGGGGAATTTGTATGTCAATTTACCTCCCAAAATTTATTTTCTCAGATGAATAAATTTTAAAGACTTCATTTATTTTTAAAGTGACATCGTCATAAAGAAATGAACACCACTTTGATTGAAATAAAGAATAGAATTATTCCATTAAAAAATAGTTCACTTAAACAAGTCACATCATCAAATACTTTATTTAATCCCTCATTTTTTGTGGCAATAGATATGAGTTGTTTTTAGAGGGTAAATTAAAAGCATAAATGACACAGCGATTTCATGGATTAAATAAAATCAAATCCATATTTTTTTGTTGCTGACCACTAAGTGTCCATAAAAAATAGATAAATATATTATTATATTCAAAGTCATCTTGTTTCCAAATGGCAAAAATAGATTTCATTACAATGTTTCCTTGTAGAAAAAAGAGTTCTCAATCACTGGTTCTAATGAAAATAAGACTGTCACTGGTGGCTCTAATCTCTGAAGTACATGGCTTAGGTCTCTAAGTTCAAAAGCAGCTTTTAATAGAACTTACCCTGCTGAGAATAGTACTTACTGAGTACAATGCTGCAACTATTACCATGAAACAACTGTTAGATATTTATATCTCTAATTAGAGCTGCAGAGGAACAATGAAGACACCTTTAGTGATGACTTATACCAAGATATAAATTTTTTACATTCATATAGAGTTCATATATTAACATTGAAAATTCAGAAATGGAAATTTAAAGGTTTTTACATTAGCCAATTGAGAGGAGTCATGCTTCCACAAATACCAATGTGAACTACAAAAAAAAAATAAAATATGTTCCTTTTCTGGATCTGTTCTATGACAAAGATAAGTACTTTAAGATAAAAACAGGCATCAGTATAAACACAGGAGATAATAAAACATTGTTGGAGACTGTTTGTTTGTTCCCAGCTGCCCAGACCACAAAACAATCAGTCAGAAACTATATTGGTTGGCCTATTTGCTTATATATATTTCTAGCTCACTCTTATATCTTAAATTAACTCATTTCTATCAATCTGTGTATAGCCACATAATGTGGCTTACTTGCAAGGTTCCGTCTGGCATCTGTCTCTGGTGGGGCTACATGGTTTCATGCTTACTTCACCTTCGTTCTTCCAACATTCAGCTTAGTTTTCCACATCTAGCTCTATTCTGCCCTCTCCACAGGCCAAAAGTATCATCATTATTAACTAATGGTATTTACTACATACAAAGGGGGAATCCCACTTCACTTTCCCTTTTCTGTCTAAATAAAAGGGAAGGTTTTAACTTTAACATAGTAAAATTACATATAAAAACAGCTATAAATCAAGAATTAGAGTTACAAAATTTACATATACTTTATCTTTTATCGTAACTAAGGAAAACTACAATTATAACTTTTTATAATATAACAATTATATTCCTCAGCTCCATCAAAGATCCCAGAAGGGTATATTACCTAAGTTAACAGAAAGTGCATTGTAAGCAACTTCCAAAACTCTAGAATTGCCAGAAACATCTTGCAGCCTGGACAGTCACCCAAAGTTATTCTGTAACATTGAGGCACCCATCTTCAGCATACAGGCCCATAGTATCTGGCAGAACTTTTCATGAAGCAGAAAATTTGAAACTGTTTTGCCTCTATTGGCAGTTTGCCAGTCACTTTCTTCTGTGTCCTGCAGAATGTCTAGCAGACTCCTTCATGAATCAGGAAACCCGAAGGACCTTCTCACCTTTAGGCAAGTTCAGCAGTCATTTTTCTGTGGGTCCTGCATACACAGTTCATAGAGCATAACATCAAGCAGTCTAAGCAAGAGCAGTTTCTTGCCCAAATAGCTAACCAACTCCATAAGGAGCCTATTTGATGTCCATCATCCTCTTGAGGTAATTGGTGCTACCAGGAGCTAATGTGTCTCACTGTCATGAAAATTCCTCAGTTCTTAAAAATTTTAAATGCCGTATTCCAAAGGTCTCTGAAAGATTTGAACAATACCTATCTAACTAAAATATATTTCTATATATCTAAAAAACCTAACTAAAATGACTAGAAGCTTGACTATTATGGATGATTATCCATTAACCTATATTTTTTAGCTATACATTATATTTTTAAATGAGCTGTACAAACACAATATCTTAATTAAGAGCAGAAAAATAGATATAACAAAATTTACCTTAAATTTGTATCAAAAAACCAAAATCCACATCATTGTAAATGTCTACAGCATATTGCCCTAAATGTAAACAGAAATTTATAAATAAATAAATAAATCATTAAATTTGGAATTTAAACATAGTTCTCTCCAAACTGCTTCCTGCTTTTTGTTGGGCAAAGTATTTTTGATGGTGTTTCCAGTTACCTTTCAGGGGTTCTTGGTCCATCAAATCACATTAGCCTGGAATGAATCCACAGGATTTTATCCCCCGTGGAAACAAAAGAAGAACCTCCTTTCAAAAATAACATATCCTTAAACCCAAATTCTGAAGTCATGAGATACTTTTAAAATACGTAGGTTGGTTTAGCTTAACAGCCCATACAATGAATGTCTTTCTGTACTTAGTTCCATCACAGACAAAAAATTCAAACAAAACACAAAAATATACATAATCCAGACTCTCTGTGTATATTCCATCTTTACATGGCTTATTTGTTTTTACTCTATTACTTTTTAATATTTATTATTTTTAACTCCTTTAGTCTATGGTTTTCTGTACTCTGTTCCTTTAAAGGCTTTGTTTCATTTTTTATAAGCCATTCACTTCCTTTTATAACTCTTTATATTCTTTTTCTTCTCTCTCAAGCCCACGTACACTTTTTAAACACATTGTGTCTTATTTAAAGGCTGTTTATGTCTGAATCTGTCTAGTTGTGAATCTGTAATCATTTTCTGTCCTGGAGAGCTTTTTAAATTGGTAAGCAACTTGGTTGCAGTGGCCTTGGGTGATGGCTTCACCTCTGTCTGCCTTTCAACATAGCAAAGTTACCTCCAGGTAGGAGCTACACTCACCACTTTAACTCTGAGAAGGAGCGTGCATCACATAAACCCTTTTTATCTGAGGAATAGGTAAATAAGCCATGCAGCACATTGTGAGGCCTGGAAATATCTCTGTGTATGGTAGTGGGAATCCGCCCCATTCTTTTTCCTGTGCACACCTAGAAGACTCAGTCCTACCATTTGCCCAGGCAGGGAGTGCTGAGCCCTGGGCATAGTGTCAGGTACTTTCCTCCCGAACCCAAGTGGGCGCAAAAGCACCAGACTGAAGTGGATGGTGGGTATCAACGACAAAAAAGAGCCAGAGCTGTTCCTGTAACTAGCACAAATCAGGAAGCCTTTCCTTAAAGAAACTATGCAGTTCTTGACACTAAAGCTTAGTCAGGAAACTTCTTAAAGGAACGACCAGCAAACAGAGCCAGCACACAAAACAAGAAACTGCATAGCCAACTAAATCCACTTAAAACCTAGGAGAGTTTGGGTAGGAGAGTTTGGGAAAGAGACCTATGCACGCGCGCATGCGCGCGCGCGCCCGCGCGCACACACACACACACACAAAGTTTAGTGCAGTTTTATTGGTGTGTGGTTTATATGTTTATATGTACATGTGTGAGTGGGAATATACATATAAACACATATGTATGTGTAAATATGCATACATACATATATATTATACCTATGTACATACAGATTTTCTTGCTTGTTTGCTTTTGTTTTTGTTGTTTTGTCCAGATAACTTTGTATGCTAATATTCATTTCAAGAAGTCATTGGTCTGTCCAAGACTTCTTGTTTCTGAAGTACCATAAATACTGGATGTTTCGGAGACTCAATTTAGATATCCCGCTGTTGCTTAGAGACAGGGTGATGTTGCAGCTAGGCAGGGTTTCCTGGGGTAGTTTTTGTGTAAACTTCTGGCCGCCACATACTTGCATGCCCTAGATGTCTGCCACTCAAATGACTTTCCAGACTAGCCTGTTTGCAGACTGCTTCTTGAGATGTGGCAGGAAAGGTTGTAGATCAGTCATTTTCTCCTGGTTCTGGCTCTGTTATACCATCTTGCCTTCCAATATGGGGAGTCTACTTTTTTAAAGCATTTCTACACAAAGACTTATCTCCCTCCTAAGTTCTGGAGCGATTGCAGATCCTGAAGACTTCTTTTCTTGGTCTAGTCAAACCTCAGAGCTTCTATGAGTCTCTTGGACTCTGAGGCATTCCAAAGCTGGTGCTGCCAGTTGCTGCCATCTTTTCAAACTCTTATTTTTTTAAAAATATTTGGTAATTATAGTTTAACTTGCTTACTTTTAAAATATACTAAAATTCCTTTTTCTGCTAGAAGATTAAAATGTTTGTCTTCAAACTAAAAATAATAATTAATATTGTTCAGCATTTTAAATTATATAGATTTACTTATTCATTCACTTTTTTGGTTTTCTGAGTTAGGATCTTATATAGCTAAGCTGACCACAAACCCACTGTTACCAGAGCTTTTCATGAACACCAATGGGAGTCTCCTTGGACACTAGACTCCTCTTTTCGAAGCAGTGAACACCTGTGTTTTCTCCCGCCAACATTTATTAAAAGTAAATTCTATTCTCATCAGATATATCCTGACTACAGTTCCCATCCCTCTACTTTTCCCAGTCCTCCTCTCCTCCCTAACATCCTGATCTAGTCTTTTTGTTTGTTTGTTTCTCATTAGAAAACAATAGGTCTCTAAGAGATAACAACCAAACATGACAAAATAAAATAAATAAAAACCCTCACATCAAAGTTGGACAAGTCAAAGCAACAGAAGGAAAAGAGCTCCAAGAGAAGACGGGAGAAACAAAAGTCCACTTGTTCACACACTCAGGAGTCCCATAAATCTACTAAACTCAAAGCTATAATATATACACCAAAGACTTAGTGCAGACACCTGTGTAAGTTCTGTGCTTCTGAAATAAGGATTTGGTAGACTATTAAAGATAGACAAAGGGAGTGCATGAGTTATCTCTTACAATGGACACATTATATACCGTTTAAGGGGACTTTGAAATATAAAAACTAAACATTTATAATTGATTAGAGTCGTTCTGTGATCAGAGAAATAGAGTTGCCTGTGTGAGTTCTTGGTGATGTTTTGGTAGTTTAAATTAGTCTGTCTGTATCCAAGGCCAGAGGTGGGACTCAGAATCTAAACTTTGATCAGGAGAAAGTAGCTTTCCCTTCATGGGCCTCAACAGAACCCTGCTAGGCAGCTCTACCTTTTCATGCAGTGTTAGGACAGGGCTGAGAGGAAACAGACAATGAGGAACTGGCTCCAAAAGGACCCTGTTCATCTGGACAGATTGTTATGTTAATTACAGATATTGTATGCATCAAACCCCTCTGATGGATTAGCTTTAGAAAATTATATTAATTTCTGATGTAACGTGGGTGTTGGAGAGAAATCAGAAATCTTGCATAATCTGGAGGGAGAGAAGATATCCTCCCCCCTCTTCCCTGATGATATTTTGTAAATATTTAAAGTTCTTGCTTCTTGGGAACCTATCCTTTCTTGTACAGCCCACCTTGAGACTTTCACTTTCATTTTATTTCAAATAAATGTGTGGTTTATTCACTATAACTTTCAGTTTTATGAAACTTTTTTCTTATAGTCTGCGGACCATGACCCCAGTACCATGGTAGCTGTTATAGTTATTTTAGATTTTAAGGAGGGAAAACTCGATATATCTCTTTCTAGTGTTTGATGTGGGAGTGTCATATATCAATCTGTTGATTTCACTGGCTAAGCAATAAAGAACCTGCTAGGCCCATTTGATAGGCCCACCCTTAGGTGGGTGGAGCAAACAGAACAGAACGCTGGGAGGAAGAGGAAGTGAGGTCAGACTCCACAGCTCTGCTCTCCGGAGCAGATGCAAGAGAGACGCCATGCTACCTGCTCCAGGGAAGACGCACGCTATGAAGTTCCGACCCAGGACGGACTTAGGCTAGAAATCTTCCCGGTAAGCGCACCTAGGGGCGCTACACAGATGATTAGAAATGGGCTAAATTAATATGTGAGAATTAGCCAGTAAGGGCCAGAGCTAAGGGCCAAACAGTGATGAAAAGAATACAGTGTCCGTGTAATTATTTGGGGCATAAGCTAGCCGAGCCAGGCGGCTGGGGATTTGGGGACGTAGTCCCGCTGCCGCTCCCCCTATTACTACAAGTGTTAGTGTGGGAAAAAGAGGTCATGAGGAAGAATTTCATTCTCAATGACTACTAAGGTTGCTACTATCTGTGTAGCTTCCCACCAATTCCACATGTTTTCAGCTTTTCCTGTGAAAGACAAAAAAAAAAAAAAAGCAGAGGAAGAAATGCTAAAAATATGTGATTTCATTACTTAAGAAAATAGACATCACAATAAAAATCTCTCCTAGTGTGGAGCAATGAACTATATGGATTACTTTTGATTATAAGGGAAATGGAGTCCTTTCTTGGGAACACAGTTTCACTAATAAAACATATTAAGTACACACTGAAATGGGAGCTCAAAAACAATTTTACCAGGACTTTTAAAAAAATTAGGACAGACAAATTTTAAATTTCAGCTCTATGAAGCCCAAAGATGACAAAAAGTATATTGACATTCTGAACTACATCCAAACAAGAGAGAGGCAGGAGGGAAGAGACACAGGAAGAAAGGTGGGCTGAGCTATGGTGGCTTAGGTAAGGATTGTGCTGGCCAGTGCAAATCCTGGTTAGGAAGAGTACCCTGACTGCTTAAAGGAATAATTGTTCTGCCCACTCCTGGAGAGTTCTAGGGCTGGTCCTATCTTTCTATTGGGTACTCCTCAGGAAAACTCATTCCTCGCTGGAGCTGAAATGTCAGGTCTTCACTCTGGCAGAGAGTTCCTTCTCTTGATCAGAATGAGTTTTCCCTTAAGGAGCTTTTCTGCCACCCTGACACTTATTCCAAAAGTGTACCGTTTACTATTTCACAAAAGAAATGCTTATATATTTTTTTTAATTTATTTATTTATTAAAGATTTCTGTCTCTTCCCCGCCACCGCCTCCCATTTCCCTCCCCCTCCCCCAATTAAGTCTCCCCCCAGCCCGGGTTCCTTGGACTTCCCACAGGACAGGGAACCCTGATTGCTTTTCGGGCTGGGGGGAGAAATGCTTATATTCATACTTCTCACCTCAAACTTGTTCCAATGTCTTCTGAACAAGTAAGAACAACAAAAATAATCATGTTGGACCTCAGAAGATCTGGACAACAGTAAACTAAATCAGCAGTTGATTATGTCAAGTAATTGATCTCAGTCCCCCTTTAATAACCGGTTTACTAATTTCCACTTCTTACATGTCTGAGAGAATTCTATTATTTTAAAATTAATGAGACAGTTAGAAATATCTTCAAAATATTCCTAAGAGGTACAATTTGTTTTAGTAGGTCTGAATGAGGATGATATTATGTGTTTAACCAACCATGACCTTCTCATGACTATTTGTTTACCTAGACCACATGCTTTAATTAACTCAAATACTCATGTATTTAAACCTCAAAATTTTTATGATGTCCTGAAAAATATTCCATTATAATTGTAATTTTAAAAGTTTGTTTTTAAATTAATAAAGACTGAAAAGCAAATACTGTTTAAATACTTGGATTTTAAGAGCAAACCTGACTTATAGGATTGTTCTCTACATAGGCAAAAAGCACATCATTAATTTTCTAAAGTGCTTTTAGAATTAAGTAAATGTCTACTCAGAAGGGTGGCATTTCCACTGAAATCCAGTCTTTACTAACTTGCTTTAATTGCTTATCTTGGTGGCTATTTGATCATTGTACATAGGGGTCAGATAAATACTAAGTGGGATTTTCAACCATTTCTTTAGACTTCCTGCAAATTAAATGAAAGTATACAATAATAAACTGCAATATCCTTTTATTTTCTAATTCAAAAAAGACTTTACTTCCATTTTGAATATTGCCATTTCATCTGTGGTCTCTAGGTTATTGATGCTTAAAGACTCTGAGAGAGAATGAAGGCCATGACTAACATTATATTCACATTTTTTTTTTTTGTCTAATCACAGCAGGTGCTGCTGCTCTCTGTCACGTCTAAAGAAAAGAAGAAATCTGTGGACTTTGTAGACATGATTGCAAAACTGAATCTGCACAATGCCTGGGTAGGGGTTAATTGGGAATGAAAAAAGCTTAACAAGTTCTTGAGAGGCCACTTTTAGATGCATGCATCCCTGAAGCACATTTTAAAGGCATGCTTTTTTAGAAAATGGTGAGCCAGTTGATCATCAGGAGGATGAAAACTGGGAAAGATCCATTAAAAATAAAAGGGAATTTCAAAAGTACATTAGGATATTTGATAAATTCTGCTGGGTGAAATCATATAACTCAGATATATTTTTCTACAGATACAATAAAAGATGCTTTGTATTTTATGTCATTATATGCTATGCTAAATAGATACATTATTAAATAATTGTTGACATTAGCATTGTCTAAGAGTGTAATAAATTCTATATTTGCCTAAAATCAGCTTTATAACAGAAAAAAAGGCAACAATTTCTGCATCACAAGACAAGAGGTTGGCTTTAGCCAGCATGTAAAAACACATATTGTGAGTGTTCATCTGTGGATGTTGGAGTCATTTCCTCTCATTCAGAATTAATACTTGATTATGTCCACAGAATTCACTATAGAAAAAAAAACAAAAACAAACAAACATAAAATATACTATGACTTTGGCTTGTTATTGGGACATATTATAAAATGTATTATTTTTGAAGCCAGTTTCTAAGTATTACTTTTTTCTCACTTCTACACATAAAAGCTTAAATCCTAAAAATACAGATAAAAATATCAATACAGTGAATCTTTCCCCCCATTTAATAAGTCTGAGTTGCCAACAATGATGACAAAATGAATCCAAACAATTTCCTTGTCTCTAAAATAAAACAAAATGGAAAAAAAAAAGGTGGGATAGCAGATGTAGGGTATTTAAATCAACCAGCTTTTAACAGCAACAACAAAAATGATATCTGTATTGTTTCTTTGAAACCCACATGTACGCTTGGGAGTCACAGTCTTGTTTATGTTTAATGAAATGAGCATCAGTGCCTGTATTTGCAGTATAAAATGTCTAAGAACACGAAGAGAAAAGCAATAACAAACAGCCATTGTTCTCAAATGTTACAAACCACCTACAAATTTTTCTAGTATGTCTACCACAGTGTCACAAAACAGGCACAGTTCTCTGGACGGCATCCTCCTCTTGGGGGTAGTCATTGAGGAGTAGGATGGATTTCACTACATTTAGGGATCCCCAGGTGTTCCTGAACCATGGACCATTTTATGGTGACTGTAGGTCCTGGGTTGGGGGAACCAGTTTTTGGCAGAGGCTGACGCTGTATCCACATTAATGATTTGGAATATGGAGGATTGTATTTGAATCTCAGAGACTGGACCTCTTACACCTGGTTTCTAAGGGATGTGGCAATCTGTTGGTAGATAAGGTGTAAAACCTGTGCTTGTCCTGCCAGCATATGCTATTGAGAACTTATGTGGTTCAGCTGGTCTGGTATCCAATGCACTTCTTCAACTGTTGCAGCTACAGAATCCACAGCTGTAGGGCTTGCCGGTGGGTGGGTGCTGTCTGCCCCCAAGCCAGGCTGCCCCACCTGGCCAAGTTTTCCCATCCAGACAACCATCTGTTCTGTGGAGTTATACTGAAAGTGGAGATGCTATTTCATGGTGTGGGGCTGTTGAGGAAACAGTTGTTACAGCAATAGCAGCAGCAGTAGTAGTAGCAGCGCAAATACAACAAGAAAACAACTACGAAGCAGTGTCATCATGGCAGGGGAATGACAGAGCATAGCCACTTGCAGCAGTTCCAAGGCCTGAAGGCTGTGATCTAACAAGCATAGCTGACCTGTCCAGCAAGTCTAGTTATTCAGGGTCTGAAGAGGCTCTACCTGTAAGAATCATGGGCGGAAGAAAAAGAGAGACCAAGCAGAATTCAATTGTCAAGGTCTCCTTTTATTAGGGTAATGGTTACAGCTTCTGTAGCCCTTGAATAAGGAACTTGGCTTGGGGTGGGGGGTAGAGGGTAGCAAAGGTCACCAGTTAGCACACCTGGAGTTTTTTTGTGTAAGCAGAAACATTCTTTTTGTGGTTCCATTAACAAACAGTTCTCAAGATAGTTGGGTTGTGGGGCTCTCTGCAAAAATCCTTAGGACAATGGTCCCTACTATCATCTTTAGGACAATGGTCCCTGACACATAGCTAATGTGTTTTGAAGAACGAGTTTGCACTTTGCTAATTTGTCTTCCAAGAAGAATTTTGTCAGGGATAAAGAGCCATCTTTGTCAAAGATACATATCCTAGGAGCCAATAACCCGTACCCTTCCCAACTTCTCTAGAAGATTAAGCAATTATCTCTGCAAGGAACTTTGTTTCAAAATAAAAAAAAAAAAAAAACAAACAAAAACCTGTCTCTTGTCATAATATAGATGTAAACTATAAATTATCAATTAATATTAAAGACTATTATAACAGTATAACAGTAGCCAAACCTTTGTGAATTGTATTTTTGTATCTCATAACCTGAATTAAAATGATAAAGTTTAATAAGACACCAATTTGTTGCCCAGTGGTAAATGATCAACTCTGAAAACACACATACAAATAACTTTTTACAGACAGAATGGGTTATATTTAGGAATCTATAAGAATGTACATATAAATAAATATTTGCAATAAAAATTTCAGGGGGAAAAGGCCTTAAATTTAAAGGAAAGTGGGGAAGGATCTATGGGAGGTTTGGAGGGAGGAAAGAGAAGAAAGAAATGTTGTAACTAAATTACAATCTCAAAAAATTCTAGTGAAAGGATGTACTTATGAATGAATATGCTAAATGATTACTAGTCTTTCTTTAGGCTCAAAGAACAATTGAGAACATTTGGTAGCTTAGAATGTACAATGACATTTTGTGTTCTCATCAATGTCAAATTCTGAATTTATTTCATACTTTTGTCTGCAAAGTAGATTATCTGTCACACATTTATCAGACCAATTTAACAGAAGACTTAAGACACCCTTCACTCAATTTGTCCATATGCTTTTCTTTTATCATTTTTAAAATATTATTTTTCTAGAAATTATCTAGAACATTCCGCTGAAGGCTACAAGATGGACAGGATTGGGACCAATCCATACCCTTGGTTTAATAAAGTCATCTTTAACCTTGAAAAATGAGAAATGAAAAAATGACAAGACAAAGTTTGCAAAAAGTATTGGGACAGTCAAAAAGAGAAACAAATAATAATGATCGAATAAAATATCAGAGGGGTTGTGATAATAGGTTAACTAATTAGAAAACAATTAAAGTAGTCTCCAATCTGTTGTCATATTATTTCATAAAGTCCAGAGAGATTAACATAATTAATTATAAAAAAATGAAACAATCAATTATAGTCAAATGACATATGTCTTATCATAAAATAAAATTATAAAACAAAATTGTTGCACAAATAAATGCATAGTATAAAAATAAATTTTGGAAAATAAAGCAGAAATGTACTCAGAAAATTTCATTTTGACAAGTCTGTTATTGCTAATATGAACAAAACTTAGCAGACAATTTTTGATGCTTCCTTATTATTCCATTAGTGGGCAAAGAGAAAAAAAAAGAGAAAATTAGAAAATAAAAGCTACAATAAACCCCAAATTTCTAAATTCCATATGTTTTCTGCCATATTGTAAAGAAGGAATAAAAATAAATTCCATTGCTCTCATCATTTGTGTTTGTCTCATTGAAGTACAATAAGCTCTATCTGCTTGCTTTTTTGACTATGCACTATGTGTTCTTATGAATATTTGAGTGGAGGTTAAGGGAACTGGTAATCTAAAACTTTTAAGTCTTCCTATAACTAAGGATCCAGGTTTCAAGTCCCTGTTTGATGGGGGAGAGTCTTCTGTTTTGTGTTAATTTCATTGGTTAAATAAAGAGACTGCCTTGGCCCTGATAGGACAGAAAATTAGGTAGATGGAGTAGATAGAATGCTGGGAGAAAGAAAGCCGAGTCAGGCATTCACCATGATTCTCCTGCCGGACACAGACACAGGTTAAGATCCTTCCTGGTAAGCCACCAGCTCGTGGTGCTACACAGATTATTAGAAATGGGTTAATCAAAGATGTGAGAATTAGCCAATAAGCAATAGTGGAATAGTGGAGAGGGTGCCTGAACTGACCATCCCTTGTAATGGGATTAATGACTATCTTAAATTTCATCCTAGAACCTTCATCCAGAAACTGAAGGAAGCAGATGCAGAGATCCACAGCTAAACAATGGGCCAAGTTCTGAGGGTCAAGTAAAATTTAAAAAGAAAAAAAAATAGGCATCTAAAGAATAGTAATAAAATAAAATACAGTAAGACAAAAGCAAGTACATTGGAATAGGATTAATAAAAAAGAATTTAAAAAGTCAAAGGAAAATCAGGAGAAACATATATAGATGCAGAGACATACAAAGTTGCCCCACAGGAATACTATAAAAACATAAAACTCGGATCTATAGCATATATTTAAAAAACCTATTCTCAATGAAGGAAGGAAAGAGAAAAGTAAGGAAGGGAGGGAGGGTGAAGTGGGATTCCCCTCTGTGTACTGGGATTATAATTAATGAATAAAGAAACTGCCATGGCCTGTTGATAGTATAGAACTTAGGTAGGCAGGAAAGACAGAACTGAATGCTGGGAGAAAAAGGGGTGTAGTCAGAGGAATTTATTTTAGGGGGAAAAACTTACAGATCACTGTCCCAGACAACAGCCCTCTCTGAGCAATCAGGAAGGGAGCCTAGTCGCTGAAAGCCCAGCCAGAAGCCAGAGAGCAAGTGAGGGAAGAGAGATGGCGTCCCCACTGAGCAAGCCAGGCATGAGGGAGCTGGGCGGGATGAAAACAGGCCTGCCTGCAGCTTCTTCTACAGTATTCTACAAATTCAAATTATATTTGTTATATTGAACATGCTCCTATTTTTGTTTACATTATTTGCACACCATTGCGAAGTTATTTTGTCATACTATATCTACAAATGTTTCTACCTCTGCTTAAGACATTTTGTATAGTGAGATATACATTTCTACCTCTGATCAAGATACTTATACATTGTTTACATTTTGATGTCATTGTCTTCCTTTGCTGTACAGTTGTTTAAGGATTGTCTATTATTCTAGCATGTACCCTTAGTCTTTAAGCGATATAGGTATTAAGAATTATAGGTCAATAGTCATCCATGTTTGTCATATGTATATTTAGACTAATCAGATTCTTTAGATACATAGAGATTGTATTTCACATAGATAGGTAATGTTAAATCATTTCAAAGAACTGTAGAATATGGCATTTAAAAACTTAGGGTTTTGTTGATATGAGACACAATTGCTCCTGGCAACATCGATCTATTTCCAGAGATTGTTGGGCACCGAAGTCACTCCACTTGGAGCTTGTTTTCTTCTTGGCAAAATTGACCTTTGGGCAAGGAATCCATTGACCACTGATAAAATGTATGATATCCAGACAGGACAAGCAGGATACAAGAAAAAAGACTGTCAATTCTTGCCAAGACAGGGTAAGACAGTTTTGAATACTTTTCTGCCTCTGAAAATGATCTCTCATTTAGTATAGACCTTAGCCAAAGATGTTTGCTCCAATGTTGCAAATGAGACTTTGGGTGATTGCCTAGGTAGCCCGTTGTCTCTATCATTTATTGTACATTTTGTAAGTTGTTTGATTTCACTTTCTGTTTATTCAAGTAATATTATTTCCCTTCTCATTTCTTCAATGAGGTTGAAGACTAGATAGCTGTTACTGTTTTTCTCTCATGACTTAGTCAAGCCATTTATCATACAAGACTTGGACTCCTTAGGATAGAATAATTATTGAATTATTTTTTGCTTAATATTATTAATGCTGGTTGTAATTTTTTTTAATATTTGATACTTGGTACCTGTTCCTATTGTATATAGTTTTATATTAGGTTTGGATCTCTTATTTAGACAAAAGGGGATGTTATGGGGGAACTACAGCCAGTGGCCTTTGAGATGCCGAGCCAGTTTGGGCATGGTCTTGGGTACTATAAAAACAGAGACATATTCTCCCCCCCCCTCTCTTTCTCTCTCTGTCTGTCTCTCTCTCCCTCAGCTGCTGGATTTGGTTCCTGTTCCCCACTCATGCAAAGGACTATTGATCTGTGAATCTATCCCTAAATAAAGAACCCTTTATTATTCTGAGCAAGAGTAGAACTACTTTATTGTGATCCTCTACACATTTATATCTCTGTAAGTTCTAAAGTGCCTACAACCAGTTACAATGTCTCTAAGAGAGTTCAGCAAATTATAAAAAGCCTTGCTAGATGAAAGATTAGTGTGAATGGGGGAAAAGACAGTCTGTGGGTAATGAATCTCAACATTTGTTGACAAGTTGAGATTCAGGGTCATAATTAAGTTCAGTCTTAATTAATTGAGCAGCAGAAGAAGTAAGGTAGAAGATGAAGAGTCCATAAAGATAAATGGGGTTTGAATGGATAAAAAAGGTGTGGACAATCCCAAATAGTACTGGTTGACTGTGGTTTGAGTAGGTCCCATCTGTGTTGATGACAAAGCAGTAATGACACTCTAGGCAAGATGGAGCTCTCTGCTTATCAGTTCCATGGCATACACACCAAGTTTTCAGATGAAAAGGCATGAAGTACAGACACAGATCTGTTACTGATCTTCATCTTTTTGGTGTCCTTAGGAGGATGTTGGACCCTTTACTTGCTCTGTTATATTTGGAAAGTTCTTGGTCCTGGTTTAGCTGATATGATCTTGTTATGCCCATGTTATGGTCCCACATTACTTTGCAAAATTAAGATGGTGGCATATTTGCTACTTTCAGGAACAAGATATTTTTTGGTCTGAGCCTTGCTGAAACACATTGTGTTGTCAATCAAGGTCCAGAGTCATCTTCGTTCAACATATGAACTCAAATGGAGTCAAATGTTTCAGGTTTTCATTTTTATTTTGTTTTACTTTTCAATGAGACTGTGTCTCACAATGCAGACCTAGATGGCCTAGGAATCACTCAGCAGACAAGACCAGCTTTCACAGAAATCCACCCACTTCTGCCTCCTGAGTCCTGAGATTAAAGGCATGTACCACTATATCCAGTCAGATGTTTTTTGTTAAATGGAGTGTGTGAGAGTACGGCTCAGCTTAAAGAACACAGCCTTTTTTCTTTCTGTAGACAGTGAGGTGACTCAGAGAAGAACATGGTTTCATATCTACTTTTCAAATAAGAGGGGTGACTTTCTTCCAAGTAAACGTCATTTATAAAATAGGCACACGTTTGCTAACTTTACCTGGCTGTCCCCCGCTCATGAACTCTGGAATCTGTGACAGCTGTTACAACATATCTGACACAGATGTCATTTGGAAGACTGGCAGAATAATATTACTTCCAAGTATTCAATAGTGCTATGTTGATGGACCACAACATCTTTCCTCTCAGTTCATCTAACACAAACTCAAAAGGTGGGAGAACAGGCAAAACAACAACAACAAAAAGCAACAAAACCTTTTAGTCACTTACCTTCCACCTGTTTTCCTTTTAATTCATCCCAGAGGGAAAAACAACCTTGTTTTTTCCATGTCCTATTACTTTTTCACTACAGAATAAAACTCATGCAGAACAGTTGGCATGAGTTTCATGCCAGGACGGAATGCTTTGCTGTAATAAAACACTGGTTCTTCAGGAATTTGGAGTACCTTTTGCTCTAAACCAGGATTTTAAAGATAATGCCTTTCTAAAATGATGAAGTATGCCACCTGCCTTGAAAAATATTCTCATGATGCTTAGCATGAAGTGGTGTTTATAGGGAAAAAATGCATTGCATAATTTCTATTTTGTATGCATATTAATGATGGAGAAGCAACAAATATTTGTCTTTTGTCTTAACATTATGAAGAAAATGTTTGCAAGGAAAACAAACAAATTCTTAAAATATTTATGTGAGATGATTCTAGAAAGCATATGAAAGTTTTCATGTCTTCACAAGACTTAAAGGAAATTTAGCAAACAAACTAGTAATCAAACCAAATTGAATAAGAAGCATAGTATAACAACACAAACAGATTCATATTCCTAAGAGCTAAAAGTTTTAGCTACAGACAGAAACTTAGGAGCTGTGTAATGGGATGCTGTCAGGTGTTCAAATGTCCTATCAACCCAAATACTTGCTTAGTTTTGGTCTAGAAGGCAAAAAAAAAAAAAAAAAGTTGCTAAGATTTATGTTCCACAAACTGTCATTGCATTCTCATTCTTTTTCTTTATTCTAGTAATTACAATTTGAAGATATTATATTAGAAATCCCCTTTTTACTTCTAAATTTTATGAACTTTGTTATTTACATATGAATCCACTTCAAGGGGGGATTAAATAAAAAAGTAGACATCTGGAGATTGGTTAGTTTATCTGCCAAAAATCACTTAACAGTTTAATTTTATATGAAAAGATCTCTTGGATTTCTATTTATTTCTCCATCAAAAAATAATTGCTGTTTTTATCTACTTGGAACAAATTTTAGAGCATGTTCACTGTAATTTCTTGAGTTTGATACATACCAATATCATATGTATACATACCATATACATAAATATCACATGTATCATAAAAATGTACACATGGACAATGAAACTTAAATCACTGGTGCATAAGTAATTCCTCACATATGTCACTGGGGAAAGTACCAAGCCTAAAAACAAAATTAAAAGAAACAATATATTTAGGAAGATATGAGACATGGTTAATAAATACTTCCTTCTTGGACCATCAGCACAATGGGATTAAAGAAATGCACCAGATAACTCTACTAAAAGTATTTTAATATAAACTTATAGCATAGAGGTTAGAAGAAAGTGAGGTACTCAAAAAATAACAATAACCAAGCATTTGTGTGAGCTTTTCAGAGGAGAGTAACAATGAAATACTTTAGCAGTAGCCGTGAATGCCATTTAATAGCTCTCTGGTTAGATCTCAAATGACTGTTAAGAGTTCTAGTGTTTTTCATTGTTGTTTTTTCTGGGTTTTTGTTTGTTTGTTTGTTTCTTTTCTCAATCTTCTGATTTATGAGATTATAGAATAAATTTAGAGATGCTTTTAGTGGAATTATAACCTGATAAAGTGAGACTATGAACAAATGGATGTGCATTAAAAGCTAATTACAGGGCATTTCATTATAAATGGGGATCCTAATGAGATACCAGGAAACTTTAGGTCTACAGTTGAGAGAAATGATGTAAGCAGTTGATATTCTTTCTGGAATTTAAGTTTCTCAGTTACAAAGCAGACCAGTCAGACTCCTCTGTGAAGGGCTTACATTCCTTTTTATATTCCCATAATATTCCATAACTTTCTATGCTGTTACTTTAAGATTATGACCCAGAGCTCTGGCATCATACATAGGAGATGATATTCCCTCTACAAAACTCTGGTGTGGCTGATAATTTACGAACAACTATGTGGATGGAATGTGGTTTTACTTCTATTCTTCCACTGTAACATTCTTTTCAGGATTCTCTCAGATAAATTTTTATATCAGATGTTTATTCTTTGTTATTTTTCAAAAGCTCCTTGTAGATATTTGAAGTTACAGGTGAGGAAATAAATGCATTTTGAAGATAAATTGACCTACTATTCAATTCAAGCAAACAATTGCCCATAGAGAGAGCTTGAAAAGAATACATTTGAAAGGAATAAATGTCCAAGGTCTTTGCGTTACAAGTTTCAAGACAAAGTTTACCCATGATACAAATATTTCTTGGCTATAATTTTCCAAATTCAGTTTACTATGTTACTGAATAGAAACATTTAAAATTACTTTGTTTATTATATTTCAAATAATACATAGCATATTATTTAATGAATTCAGTGTGTTTTATATTAATTTTCAAAGATAAATTAATAAACTTTAGATCAACCACTGTTTTTACTTCATATATAATTAAATGTATTCATTAACTATAAGTAATCCACTCATGTAAGGATTTTGAAATGGGAATAATATGTCTTTATATTGTACATTCTTTATTAGTCAGAAGAGTTCAGCTATAAATTGCAGAAAACAATGTAATTGAATATAGCACAAAATATATTAGTTGTTTCAAATAATAATAATCCAAAAATTCCTGAAGTTTTTATTGTTTAAATCACTGCTTTGAAGCTAGTTTAAGTAAGTCTATTCCAATCTGCACTCCTTAAATTTTTTGAATGTATCTTATTGGTTTTAGAGGGTTAAAGCCATCACTGGCACTATAAACTCAGCTTCTGATGAAGCATAATGTTGATACAAGAATCACAATTTGCACCTCAAAGCAGATATGAAGTAGCTTATACTGGAGACAAGCACTAGTAATCACAGTCTGGGAGTACAAATTCAGATTATCCCAAATTTTAAATTCTAGCACAGTAACATTGTCAGGAAGCTTTATAGAAGTCAATGCAAGAAAGTAATTAATCAAGACAATTCTCAAATACCTTTGGTGAAATATTAGGAACATGGCAAATCTCATCTATTGACCTCAGTTGGTTTTGGTAGTGTGTATTCTTTGACTTTTGGGTGGTGAAAGCTAGTGAGTGGGGTATTAAGTTAATGAGTTCCAAATGTTTCATTACAAGGATGTAATCTAAGCCACAGGGTGGGCAAGGAATGGTATTAAGTGGGTTAAAAATAGACTAGTCTGTGGACTCAAATATTCCAACCTGTACACAATCATTTCGGCTAGCCATCCCCATCAACGATTCAGAATATGACACAAGTATTTTCAACAACTTTTATTCACAGTTAGAAGGAATCATCAGTCACTGGAGAAATGAATGGCACCATCAATCATGATCACTCTTGGGCCTCCAGAAGCAAGAAGACATAAGCTTAAAACCTGTTTTTCAGAAACATTGAAAAGAATCTATCACATCTCTATACTATGCTGAGTTAAAAACACATTTTACATTTCAAAGTATCCTTGCAGTCAGAAGCATTGATTATTTTTTACTGAATTAAACACCACATGCTTGTCAAACTTGCCAAAAATACACACTGGGAAAAAAAGATAGCCTCTTAACAAATGGTGTTGTGAAAACTGGAAGGCCACATATAGAAGAATGAAATCTGGCACTCTGCAGAAAAATCAACTCCAAATGGATCAAAGGCCTCAGTGTGGATCCTGAAATTCTGAAACTACTAGAAAAAAATATTTTGAAAATTCATGTTCTTCTTTGACTTGTCTATGCTGGCTTCTGTTTGGGTTAACTAAACTTCTTTTATTCTTATTAAGAAAAGTAAAGGGAAAATGAAATTCCTTTTCTTCCTTAAAATATATATTTCTAGTGTAGAGATAAATTATTGACTTTCAGTGAAAGAGGTAGGCTGCATACCTACCTTCTCTACTCTCTTTGTTGATGTAAACTCAATACTCAGGGTCATCCCTAATGCTGAAACAAAGCCAACTGTAGTCTCATCTTCACATTATCCACACCTCCTGTGGATTCCACAGACCATTACCCAGGGCCTTCCCTATCCCCTCATCATTGTGTCCCAGCTCCCAGCTTGGCAAGACACATACTGCTCAACCGTAGGCCCCACACCTGCCTTCCAGAAGACCAGATAGGCTGTCCAAAGACTTTATCCTTACTTTCTGCTCCCACAGACCCAATATTCACAGTCTTTCCAGGCACTACAACAGTCCATATGCCTATATTGTCTCCTTCACTCATCCCCCAACACCAGCAAGCATTCCCTAATACTGAGCAAGCTAGTTAAACCTGCAACACACAATGAACACACTCTGAAATAGAAACCAAGAATAATCACCCAACAAAAATAAGGCCAGAAATCAGCAATAAACCTATAATCATTTCAAACCCAGATACCTAGACACAAGCATAAGAATACCTAGCATTCTCCTACCACAGAATGTACTTAATATTCCAACAAGGCTGAAGCACAAATTTAAGACTTTAAAACCAACTATAAAAATGTGATAATGGTCTTTAAAAATAAATAAATAAATCCCTTAAAGAAAATCAGGACAACACATACAAACAATTAGAAAAAATGAATAAATCCCCCCCAAAAAGCCAATAAAAACAAACAGTTGAAATGAAATGAATTTTGATTGAGGGAGCCATTATTCAGCTAGCAAGAAACGTGGCACTAGAGAAATTCCCAGGAATCCATAACTATGATCCCAGTTAAAATTCAAAGCAATAGATGGGAGGGTGCCCAAACTGGCCTTGCCCTATAGTCAGACTGATGAATTTCTTAAGTATCACTATAGAACCTTCATCCAGCAACTGATGGAAACAGAGGCAGTGACCCATAACAGAGCACTGGGCTGAGCTCCCAAAGTTCTACTGAAAAGTGGAGGGGTGAGAATATTAGCAAAAAGGTCAAGACCATTATGGAAACACCCACTGAAACAGTTTACTTGAGCTATGGGAGCTTGCCAACTCCAGCCAGACAGGGAAGGAACCAGTATAGGTTCAAACTGGTCCCTCAGGTGACACTTGAATAGCTGGGGAGGATGCAGGGTCACTAGCAGTGGCAACAGGATTTATCTGTACTGCTTATACTGGCTTTTGGGGAACCTGATCTCTTTAGATGGATACCTTGCTCAGCCTAGATATAGTAGGGAAGGCCTACTCAAAGCAATGTGTCTTATGCTCTCTGAGGAGTAGATGATGTGTATAGTGCAGTATAGGTGGAAGGAATGGGAGGAGGGGAGGGAGTGGGATCTGGGGTTGGTATGTAAAATGAAAAAAAGAAAACAATTTGCTTCCTTTAATGGGAAAAGAAAAATTTTAAAAAGAACTAAAGTCAAGGCTCTTGCCAACCCTAAAATGGCTCCCTTAATTAAGATATATACTTTCCTGCTCCCATATCCATCCTTCCTTTATCCCAATCATCCCATTCCCCCAAGCTCTCCCCATCTTCCCCTGTTCCCAACTAGGTCCTTGGGCAGCTGAGGAGAGAGAGCCTGATATGGCCCGATCCTATAGCCATACTAATGAATATCTTGCATTTACCATAGAACCTCCATCTGGCGATGGATGGAGATAGAGACAGAGACCCACATTGGAGCACTGGACTGAGCTCCCAAGGCCCAAATGAGGAGCAGAAGGAGGGAGAACATAAGCAAGGAAGTAAAGACCTCAAGGGGGACACACACCCACTGAGATGGTGGGGCTGATCTATTGGGAGCTCACCAAGGTCAGCTGGACTGGGACTGAAAAAGCATGGGATAAAACCGGACTCTCTGAACATGGCGAACAATGAGGGCTGATGAGAAGCCAAGGACAATGGCACTGGGTTTTGATCCTACTGGCTTTGGGGAAGCCTAGCCTGCTTGGATGCTCACCTTCCTAGACCTGGATGGAGTGGGGAGGACCTTGGACTGCCCACAGGGCAGGGAACCCTGACTGCTCTTTGGACTGGAGAGGGAGGGGAAGGGGAGTTGGGTGTGGGGTGTGGGGAGTGGGGGTAGGGGGAGGGAAAAGGGAGGCAGAAATTTTTAATAAAAAAATTAAATTAAAAAAAGAACTAAAAAACAAAATTACAATAAAAAAGAGTTGAAGAAAATGAATGAAACTATTCAACACTCGTAAAGAGAAATAGAAACAACAATCAAAAATATGAACTAGGGAATTTTGGAGATGAATAATACAGGAATGTGAAAGGAATTAGAGAGGGTTTTAAATTTTACATACAGAAAAACAGTTATTATGTAAGAGTTACAGTTACAATATCTAGTCTACTTTTATTTGGCAAAATTAAGGAAAATATTCAATTTTCTATCCTATATTGGTGAATATAAAATTTTATATCTAATTTATCCTTTCTCATAACTAAAAAAGTGTAATTATAACTATCTAGTCTTCAACTCCATCAAAGACTTGAGAAGGAAATAATATTAGCTGAGTAAGCAGGAAATACAAGCAAGTGACTTCCAAAAGATGTGAGAAATAACAGAAACAGTTGGCTGCTTAGACAATCACCCAAGTTTCCTCTGTAACATTGGGTTTTTCACCTTTGGCCAATAGGCCTGGCATCTCTGACAGACTGCTCTGTAAAGCAAGGAACTCTGAAGGCCCATCCTTTGTCTTTGCCAAGCTCATAAGTCACCGTTTTTGTGTCCTCCTGGTCCACTTCTAAGAGTCACTATCAACAATGGAGACTAGAGCAGTTGCTTTGTCCACATGACTATCTTTTTTCATAAGTAAAATAAACTCCATACAGAGTTTAAATAATCCTAACATAATAAAATTATGTATAAAAAGAATTATTATCAAGTGCTATCTAGAAAGAAAAAAGTAATTGTAGTAGGAGGCCGCTTGTCTGTAGTATAAGGCCTCTTGTTCTATCCCTCCTGCCCAGACCATGAAATAATTACTTGGAAACTATATTATTTATATCCCTGCTTGGCCAATCACTTAAACATGTTGCTAGGTAGCGTTTTATATCTTTGGTTAACCCGTATCTATTGTTTTATATTTTATCATGAGTCTCATGGCCTACCAGCAAGGTTCTAGCTGGCAACTCAAGTCTTTCCCCTCTGGTGGCTTCCATGGCATCTCACTGACTCTGCTTACTCTCTCTAAATATCTCTTCCAGCCTTGCTATATTCTGTTAAGCCATTTGGCCAAAAGCAGCTCCTTTATAAACCAATAAAGCAACACGTATACAGAAGGACATCCTACACAAGTAACAACCTTAACAAAAGTGAAACTATATACAACAGAAGGAATTATTAAGTAAGAAATACATTCTACATATACAAAACATATGTAATTGATGATTTTATATTGATTACTCCAATAACTTCCCTTTCTTGAAGAATGTAGGCTTGTAGCTAATAAGCCTTTAGCTAAAATTTATGAGGAGTCTGAAAGGTTATCCCACAACAACATTACATATTCATCAAAAGAAAATCTACCAAAATGCTGTTACAATTCTTTACACGTACATTCCAAATACAAGGGCACCCACTTATGTAAAGAAATACTACTACAGCTTAACTCACATATTGACCATCACACACTAATAGTGGAATACTTCAATAACTCACTCTTTCCAATGGACAGGTCGAGTCCAGATAAAACTAAAAAGAGAAATGCTGGAATTAACTAGCATTATAAATCAAATAAAGCTATCAGATACTTATATACTATTCTATGCAAAGACAAAAGAATAAATCTTCTACTCAATACCTCCAAGAACTTTCTCCAAAATTGACCACATACCGAGACACAAAGCAAGTTTCAACAGATTCAATAAAATTGAAATAATTCCTTTCAGACCACCATGGATGAAAGTTGCTTGTCAACAACAACAGAAACAAAATAAATCTTAAAAACTCATGGAAACTGAATTGTTTTCTATTGAAGGAAAAATGGGTCAAGACAGAATTAAGGAAAAGTAAAATACTTTCTAAAATTCAGTAAACATTAATATACAACATCTCCAAACATGGACCACAACAAAAGTGCTACTAAGGAGAAAGTTCAAAGCACTAAGAACCTACATAAAATAAATGGAGTGCTCTCACACTAACGACTTAACAGAACACCAGAAAGTTAAATTGTTAAGAAAGAATCTAAAGCATTTTTGTTTTTGCAGGCAATATGATAGTATACATTGACCCTACAATTCTGCCAGGGAACTCCTACAGGTGAAAAACATTTTTAAGCAAAGAGACTGCATACCAGATTAACTAATTAAAAAAAACCCAAATGACAAATGGGTGGAAAAAGAAATTAAGGAAAGAGACTCTTCACAATAGCCTCAAATAATATAAAAATCGTAAGGTGACTCTCACCATGAAAGTGAAAGAATTGTACGATAAAAACCTCAAGTCTTTGAAGATAGAAATTGATGAAAAACTCAAAACTTGTAAAGATCTCCCATGACCATTGACTGGTAGTTTTAACATAATAAACATGACCATCTACCAAAGCAATATGCAGATTCAACACGATCCTCATCTAAATTTTCAGATGATTCCTTAAAGATCTTTAAGAACAATACTCAACTTCATATGGAGAAGTAAAAACTTAGCATAGCTAAAATAATCTTGAAAAATAAAAAGCCTGCTGGAGGTATCACCATCCTTGATTTAAAGCTGTACTATAGAGCTATAATTATAATTAAAAAACACAAGCCCAGCACTGGGGAGGCAGAGGCAGGAGTACCTTTGTGAATTCGAGGCCAGCCTGGTCAACAAGAGCTAGTTCCAGGACATGCTTCAAGCTACAAAGAAACTCTGTCTCAAAAAAACAAAATAACAAAAAATCAAAAAATGTCATAATATTGCCCAGTAAAGATAATGTCTCATCCTTGAACATAATTTTATAGTATGCATATTACCTTCCTGGAGAGACATTCTATCAGTCAATCTATCATAACCATTTGACAGAGTCCGATTAATACATTCATCAGTACAAATTCTCTCAGACAATGTTTCAGCACCCTCTGTCATTGACTGGGTTTTGACTGTCAAATTCATTTAATCATTCTCCAGACTACTGAAATTTCCTTTTAGTTGGTCATTATCAGTATGTAAAGACCGTATCATTTCTAAAAGTGTCTCATTCTTGGCCCTGTTATCAAACCATGTTTTTCAGCAGAAAATATGAAGGACAAAGCTAATTCCCAGAATCAAAGAGAGGGATTTAGGAGGGAAATCTTATAAACCTTGCATAACATCATACATGGTATAAGTAAAATGCCTATGGAACTCCTGTATTGTTAAATTATCTGTCATTTTGCTCTTTTAAATTATAAATTTATGATTTGTATTTTAAATTATAAGTCTTCCTTGTGGTTGAGTTTGAGCTGGAGTAAGTACAATAACCGTTACCTGTCAGTAAGTGTCACGGCGCACTTGTAGCCACAATGTCAGGTTGGATCTGATTTTAGCATTAAGCACTGAAAGATACGCTCAAATTAAAAACAAGTATTCAGTGTAAATCACAGACTGTGCACGCGTCGGATGTCCCTGACTGGTTAACAGCTGTACAAGCACAAAGAGAGCAGGAAAGCAATGGCGAACAGATACACCCGAAGCATGTGTCCCACCTGAGCTTCTGTAAGCACTGGAACAACTGGCCCCAGAATCCAGCAGCACTGTCACAGGTGGCCAAGGTGCCTGAAGACTTGGAGTGGCTCTGAGAACTTTAATGAGGATCGTGCCTGGCAGCTACTCAGGGCCGCAGCATGGGAATTCTATACCCAAATGAATGGTGTAGAGCCTGGCTGATGCTGACTAGAGCTGCTAGAGACCGGAGCCCCGAAATTCAGCACCAACAGTTGAAGTTAGCTCGATTTGGGAAATAACCAGGCTAACTAAAAGATAAAACAATTATATTTTTATTTATTATAAGGGGAAAACGCATGAAACAAGAATGAGAAGTCCAAGCTCAGCTGTGCTATGAAGGAAACAGAGAAAGAGAGAGAGAGCACCTGGGCCACAAGCCCTTTTTCTCCAGGTCCCAGAAAGCCACACCCTAACTTGGTCCCACCTCTTGACGATAATTGATTGGCAAAGATTCCCCAGCAAGTTATAGCCACAGAACTTGAGGATCCTCATTAGTCTTCTTTCTTTAATTGCTCCAACCATAATAAAGTAGGTTGATCGTTAGGATAAGGAAAAAACCATTTGTATCAATTAAAGTTACACAAAGAAGTAGCATTTAATATAGTGAACAAATGATGAAGATACTCCATACCATAGGATAAATGCTTTTAATGTCATCGAAATATAGAGAGTATGATAGTTCTTTACAATTCCAAAGGAACTTGCCTTTCTGTCTGAATTATGAGAGAACAAACTGTGCATTGATTTTTCTGAGAGAACAGTAGAAAAACAATGATGTATGGAGATGAATTATTTCAAGGAGATTTATAGTAGGAACTATAAAAAAAAAACCCAAAACCTAGTTGAATCTTACTTTTTTCTTATTTACTGGCAGACTTGTATAAATTTTATTTTATTCATTCTATGTAGGCAATGATTTTTATCAACATTGTCACAGTGGGATCAATTTTATTTAATTTTGAGAGAGGTTTCTGTTTTAAATTTTAATTTTCCATTAATAGTAATATATTCTAGTGATGAGAAAACTTTTTTTAAATTTTATTTATTTATTTATTATAAATGTCCACCTCCTTCCCACCTCCCATTTCCCTCCCACTCACCCCACTTATCCTCCCCCTCCCTCTCCAGTTCAAAGAGCAGTCAGGGTTCCCTGCCGGTGGGAAGTCCAAGGTCCTCCCCACTCCATCCAGGTCTAGGAAGGTGAGCATCCAAACAAACCAGGCTCCCACAAAGCCAGTCCATGCAGTAGAATCAAAACCCAGTACCATTGTTCTTGGCTTCTCAGTCAGCCCTCATTGTCAGCCACATTCATAGAGTCCGGTTTGATCACATGCTTGTTCAGTCCCAGTCCAGCTGGCCTTGGTAAACTCCCATTAGATCAATCCCACCATCTCACTGGGTGGATGCACCCTCGTGGTCCTGACTTCCTTGCTCATGTTCTTCTCCTCATTTGGACCTTGGGAGCTCAGTCAAGTGCTCCAGTGTGGGTCTCTGTTTCTATTTCCATCCATCACCGGATGAAGGTTCTATGGTGATATGCAAGATATTCATCAGTGTGGTTATTGGAAAAAGGCCAGTTCAGGCACCCTATCCTCTGCTGCCCAAGGAACAAGCTCGGGCCATCTCCTTGGACCTGGGAACCCCTCTAGAGTCAAGTATCTTGCCAACCCTAAAATGGCTCCCTAAATTAAGGTATCTACTTCCCTGCTCTCATATCCACACCCCCTCCATCCCAACCATCCCATTCCCCCAAGCTTTCCCCAAACATCCCCTTCTATCTTCTCTCTCCTCATCTCCCCTTACATCCACCCCACCCCCACCCCCGTGCACCCAACTTTTTCCTGGCAATCTTCTCTACTACTTCCAATGTCATGAGGAAACTTTAATACAAAGAGAGAAAAATCAGTTATACCCCATGGGATCCTTTGTGGAATATTTTTCCTAACAACATAACTCACTTTTGTGAGAATTAAAGAGATTGCTAACAGAATGACTTTTGAATGCTGCTCATTCATATTGAGAATTCAGAATTATCACTGGTCAAGTATGGACCCTGGAATCTGGGTTCATCTGAAAGCTTTTGTCTACCCCAGCTGTACCTACACTGCTGTATTTGAGCACAGTGAAAAGGACAACTTGAGATACAACAGGAACCACTCTACTGTCTCATTCTATTGGCAACTGACCAAAGTCCATGAATTCAGATCATTTCCTGAGCCTTTTCATCAGTTCCTTACAAATGGCCACCTTGTGTTCTTGGACCAGGACCTTTAAGTACTATTGTTGTGCAATAGGCTCTTCTAAGCAGGACATATGTCTTGTCTCAGATATTTGTAATGTTATACTTTTGGTGTTGGTCGTAAACTGAGCTAGAGTGTGGATTAGCATTAATAAATCTGTTTCAGGCAGCCAGTCACCATCTCTCCTCCTTTATGATGACATGTTCACATAAATCATACAATGTCAGCTTTAAAACAGTTTACAGTGCAAAACTGTACTGATTAGTGCTGAAAAATAGAGATGATATTTTTTAAGATATTGTTCTTATCCATTTACAGTATGAAGTTCCAACAGTAATGGTAACATGGCAAGATTATTTACTGTTAAATCTCCTATCTGCTTTGCATAATATTGCAGTTGTAAACATAGCTTGACTCATACTCAGAAGCTTATATGCAGTTACCATCTACAGCATTACAAAAGATAAGTAAGGTGTATTCCTTTGTTTTGCACACTCTTGAGTATATGACAAAAATAATCAATGACTGGTTTAGTATTTTACAAATAAGTTTTCAATATTAAAAGAGTGTTAACCCAATACCACTACTGAAGATATATTATTGTTTTATACTTTTTACCTAATTTTCAGAAATACAAATGATGTAATAAATATTGGAAATTATGATAGAGCATAGGTATCAATCTAGCTTGGATCTTGAACATCTCCAAAAGACTTAGAGGCTGCTCAAAGGCATGTTTAACAGGACAGCACATTGAAAGGTTCTAGAAATTTCTAGAGGCAGAATCACTGGATTTTTGCAGGTTTGTCATTGAGGAAGATATTTTAGAAATTTGTCTCCCTTCTATTTTTATTTTTGGCTTAAGATGTGTAATTTTCTGAATCACATGTTTTAACCATGGTTAAATCAGTTATGGAGTAGGAGCTATAAATGTTGACTAGAAGATATCCTTTTCATTTATAAGTTAATTGTCACAGATATTATTTTTATTAAAGTTACAAATAATAGCAAAACTATTAGTCAGGTGTAGTAATAGGAGCGGCGGCAGGGCTGCGTCCCCAACACCCCAGCCGCCTGCTCGGCTAGCTTATGCCCCGAAATAATTACCCGGACACTGTATTCTTTTTTTTTTTATTATTATTATTTTTTATTGGAAAAAAAAGTTCATACAGTATATTTTGATAATTTTTCCCTTCCCCAAACTCTTCCCAGATCCCTCCCACCTCCCTACCCACCCAACTTTATATTCTTTCTCTCTCTTTCTTTCAAAAAAAAAACAACCAAGAAACACAAAAATGTAAATCAAAACAATCAAGCGAGAGACCAATAAGACAAAAAAATGCCAAAATTAAGTAAAATGAAATTTAAAAGTCCACAAAAATACCATTGAGTTTGTTTCATGTGGGCATGAGTCCTGCTCTGGAGTGTGGTTGATAGACCCTATTCAGTGACATTTTCACTGTATTCTTTTAATCACTGCTTGGCCCATTTCTATCTAGGCTAATTCTCACATATTAATTTAGCCCATTTCTAATCATCTGTGTAGCGCCCCTAGGTGTGCTTACTGGGAAGATTCCAGCCTCTGTCCATCCTGGGTTGGAGCTTCATAGTGTGAGTCTGCCTGGGAGCTGGGAGCATGGCGTCTCTCTCTGAGGCTTCTGCTCCCGAGAGGAGAGCTGTCGAGTCTGACCTCACTTCCTCTTCCTCACAGAGTTTTGTTCTGTTTACTCCTCCCACTTATCTTCTAACCAATGAAATGGGCCAAGGCAGTTCCTTTATTAGCCGATGACCTTCCTCCATCAGTCAGGATTATAAAATCTTTAAAATTAAAAACTCAATGAACAATCTTCATTCATGTTACTGATGAGGTCACAAATATGACATATTAACAACTGGTAAGTGCTCATGAACGAACAGATCCTTTGAAATACACATTATCTAATTATGTTGTTCTTTGTCTGGGAAGAAATACAACTCTAAGCCCAGAACTTGAGTTTATTGATAATAAATATGCATAAGACATGTCAAATGTAACTAATAGTACCACTGTTTTGGACGAGGAGTAGGGACACACTTTCTTGCTATTTGTAGATTATCTGATTATAAACAACAATTAGAGATAGGGTACATGCTAAGTTTGCTTTACAATATTACCTATAATAGTTAACTGATACTAAAAGAAGGAAGAAATACTTCAGAAAGACATTGTATACCTAGTATCTGAAACCATGCACGTTTACTATCTTTCTGTTAGCAAAGGTCAGAAGTACAGAATCAATGTGAATGGATGCTCTGTTGAATGTCTAACTAGAATGAGAGGTTTTAAAAGCCAAGGGAAGAGATATAGTTAAATTTAGACTTTGATATCTTTTCAGTGCTCATGGATGGCAGTGAGATTAATTTACTTGGGATTCTGGAACTCATATTACTGAAAACTTTTGGCTGCAGGTTCTGTAAGCATCTGATGCTGCCTGTAGGTCATGGCCAATGTCTCTAAAAGCCAAGTCACAAAAAGTGGCTTGTTTTCTTTTTCAGCAGGCAAAACTTATCTCTCTTCCTTCATATTTGACAAGAATCCAAAAAAAAATCTTTTCCCTAAAGTGCTCTAAACAGGAGAAATAACAACAGTGAGCTCATGGCTTGACTTGTTACTTACAGTAAAATAAAAACTTGATTTAAATGTCAGTAGCCAAAAACATAGTTTTGTAACAGTTGCTCACTGAAATGAACAGCTAACAATATTCTACCACCCTTCCTTCCAGAACTGATAATCAATGATGTGACTTTTCCCTGTAATAGTTCCTTACATGGTTCCATAAGACTTTGTAGATGTCAGGCATGGAAACTTAGAGAATTTACCTTAGCTTTGCTCAAAATACCATGTATGTGGCTCCAAGTCTCCTTTCTTTTGCTAAGGCACCCACACCATTTCTTTGTTCACTGAAGCTCACCTACAAATTTTTCATACGTGTCTCACCCTTGGCCCATCAGGGACCATCTGTATGCTAACTTTCTACAAACAGAAAAGGTCATTACTGTGTTTTACTAAACCCAGGTGAGTTTTCATCAAAAAGGAATTCTGTAGCCATTTCCCTCTTAGCTACAGGCCACATTTAAAAGTTTGCCACAGCACTCCACAGCTGTTACTGGAATGTAAAACTCTTCTGTTTTGTATACCATGGAGACCAGCTGTATTAACATGAAAGAGACAGTCATTTTCTCTCATTTTTCTTGTTCAAAAATATTTCAACATCGAATTTCTTCTCCAGTTGGATTTAATAATGAGGTATGACTTTTAAATCTGATTTTATCATATCCTACAAAATAAATCTTTAACCCACAGGGCTAAAAAATTCCATTTGTATTCATCAGGTTTATCATTTTGCCTTTAGTTATCATCTCGCTCACACAAACACCTGTAGCACAGATAGGAGGATATTTCCTTTTTTGGCAATAGTCCTTCAGTTTTCCCAGTTCCTTTAGAAACCTATTCACATATTCAAACACCTTTCCTTGTCAAAAATCTCATTTTTCTACCTCTCACGTTTACAGCCTTGTTATTCACACATAGAGAAGAAAACGCTATAAAATACAGAGTGGGATAGTTTTTTTGACTCTTTTAGTAGAACTACATATATACTGCTCATAAATTCAAGAAGGAATTATCAATTTTTAATTTATGGGCTTTTTTTGAATGATATTGACCTTAATAAAAATAAAATTTATAAGATTTGGGAAAGTTTCTGCTTTTGTCTAGTTATTTGTTGATGCCTGATTGAATAAAAATTCAGAGACTGATACTGGGTTTCAACCTGATGATCAGAAAAACAAAACAGTCATCCATTTGCTCTTACTTTGACCCCAGTCTGAAAATGACTTTCCGCCTCCAGGAACTTCAGAGTGAGTCTTAACCTGAGAGCTGTCTCCTCCTATCTTATAATTCTTTTTACTTCTGGTATTAAAGGGCTGAACAATGAGGATTAAAAGCATGTGTTGCCTGGATTCTAAGGCAAACTACTGTGGCTATTGGGATTAAAGATTTGTGTTATTGTGACCTTTTCTTTAAGGCTGACCAGTATGGCTGTTTTACTCTCTGAACTTCAGGCAAGTTATATTTATTAAAATAAAAATGAAATACCACTACATTTCCCCTATTGTCTAAAATGAAAAAAGCTATAAATAATATAAGAAAACTCTATGCAATAAGTACAATAACTATATACAATATACAGACAATAAATATATCAACATTGTCTACTCCATTTGCATTTGACAAATTCAGAGAAAATACTCATCTATCTCTCTATCTATTGTATCTTGTTGAGTTCAAAGTCTTATACCTAATTTACTTTCTATCATAACTTGCTTTCTGTGTCTGGAAACAAATGGCATCCAAACATTTGTCAAGCATTTCCAATTAAAGCCTGAGAAAGCTATATAAAAAATGATTCTAGACAGACAGAAGAACAGAGTTAACCACAGCTTCTTCGTAGCAGCATTGCCTTGGATGGGCTCCATTAGTTGGCTGCAAGCAGAGGTATGGCTCCTTTGCAAGAGGCTTCCTGATTCAGTAGTAGCAGCAAAAATATTGAGTTCTTTGAGGAGGCCACACCACCAAAGACTTAAGTGGTGTTTATGAGCAGCCAGCAGTAAACTTCTTGGTGGTAGCATAGACCTAGAAACTCTATAGGGTTGTTGGTAAAATATGGCTCCTGACAGTACCTCTGCCATCAAGCCAAGGAAGCCAAGAAGTGGGTTGGATCCAGTTGCCAAGGCAGCAGATTTAATTCCAGTCATGCCGCTTAGCAGACTAAAGACTCATATGGTCAGTAAAAGATATATAGTAAAGACAAAGTCAGAGGGAATAAATAAAGAAAAAAATCCTCTAAATGATTTATAGTGTGTTTAAATACATATTTAGGCTTTGGAGAAAAAAAGAAAAAGAATAGAGAAAGTCCTTAACAAATAGAGTAGTTGGATGTGCTGGGGCATGCCTTTAAATCCCAGCACTTGGAAAACAGAGGCAGGCAGATTTCTGTGAGTTCAAGAGCAGCCTCCTCAGCCGGGCAGTGGCAGCACATGCCTTTAATCCTAGCTCTTGGGAGGCAGAGGTAGGTGAATCTCTGTGAGTTTGAAGTCAGACTGGTCTACAGTAAGTGCTAGTGCCAGGACAGGCTTCAAAGCGACACAGAAAAACCTTTTCTCAAAAACAAAAACAACAGCAGCAAAAAAAAAAAAAAAGTCAGGTCTACAGAGTGAAATCCAGGGCAGCTAAGGATACTCACCATGTTTAATCTTACCAGTCTAATATTTCTTCATCAAAAGCCATATTTATAATGGTTAACTATAGACTTTTATGATTTTTTAAAAAATGCTGGGAGATCCCCAGTGGCAGTAAGCAGGCAGAAGGCAGATGGGGCTGTGGGTCCCTGCTAGATACCCAGCAGGCTGGTACCACTATGCAGGCGGGTGTGAGCAGGTGAGGGTAGAAGGAAGGCATATCGTGCAGAATAGAATTGAATATTTATTACTTAAAGGAGAGGGGAAAGAAAGGAGAGAGAGAGAGAGAGAGAGAGAGAGAGAGAGAGAGAGAGAGAGAGAGAAGAGAGAAGAGAAAGGAGACAGAAAAGGGCCTGAAAACAACATGCATGTGCTCAGAGAGGAAAGACAGGATCTAATGATGGGGGAGAGTCTTCTGTTTTGTGTTAATTTCATTGGTTAAATAAAGAGACTGCCTTAGCCCTTTGATAGGACAGAAAATTAGGTAGGCAGAGTAAACAGAACAGAATGCTGGGAGAAAGAAGCCAAGTCAGGCAGTCGCCATGATTCTCCCATTCCAGACAGACGCAGGTTAAGATCTTTCCTGGTAAGCCAGATCGTGGTGCTACACGGAATATTAGAAATGGGTTAGGTCAATATGTAAGAGCTAACCAATAAGATGCTGGAACTAATGGACCAGGCAGTGTTTAAAAGAATACAATTTCCATGTAATTATTTTGGGGCATAAGCTAGCCATGCAGGCATCAGGAACACAGCCCCACAGCTCCAACTACAGAGTGGCACTCCATCGTAATGGACTAAATCCACTAAATCCACTTAAAAGAATGAGAAGGCTTAACAATAAGGGAGAGAGAATTTAACACAGATTTTTGCTGTTTGTTGGTGGCATGCCGTTGAGAGATTTCCTGATTCACCAACAGCAGCAGAAAAAAAGCTGCATCATTTTAAAGCACAGCTTCCTGGGACTGTGCCGCCAGTGCAAACTCTGGCTTATAGCATTTCAATGGCATTTGTGGGACTAGATGTCTTTGTTCCCGCTTGGGATAGGAAGGAGAATGCTCTGAGACCGTGCTGATGGCTCAGCGCTCCCCGCCTACACCAGGGCAGACAGCATAATCAGGTTTAGGCAGGCAGAAGAGCGTGGCAAATTCCTGCCACCATACAGAGACATGTTTTCAGACTGCACAATGCTCTGCGTGTCAGTTTTGGATGTAACTTGGATGAAAAGAGTTTCTGTGCCGCACGCTCAGTCTCAAAATTAAACTGCTGACTGTGGCTCCAATGTGGACTTGCTGTGTGCCTATAACTGTGAGGCTCAGAGGCACAAGCAGCTCAGCCATGCTAGTGATGCAATGTACAAGGCTCAGAGGTACAAAAGGCTCCGGCTCCGCCATGTTGGACTGGGTGGGGCAAGCAGGCAGTTCCTGTTTTTGACCTAGGAATGTCACAGCTTAGATTCTTTTTTTTTTTTTTTTTTTTTTTTTTTTTTGGTTTTTCGAGACAGGGTTTCTTTGTGGCTTTGGAGCCTGTCCTGGAACTAGCTCTGTAGACCAGGCTGTTCTCGAACTCACAGATATCCGCCTACCTCTACCTCCCGAGTGCTGGGATTAAAGGCGTGCGCCACCATCGACGATTTAAAAGCTCAAAACAAAGTGCTCCTGGATAGTAAAAAATTACAGATTCACAATAGAACAGATTTCAGACATAGAAGACCACTAAATGGATCACACTGTTGGATGAATGTACGTAGTCTTGAGAGAGAGAAAAAAAATATAGTTAAAGAAAATAAGGTTAAAAGGGTAAAGTCTTTAAACAGACAGAATAAAGTAAACAGATAGAGTAAAAATAAGCCACGTAAAAATGGAAAATTCACAGAGAGTCTGGATTCTTTGTATTATTGTGTTTTCTTTAAAGTTTTTGACTGTAAAGGAGCTAAGTACAGAGAGACATTTCATTACATCGGCTGCCAAGTGGAATCAGAACGGATATCATGAGTGTATGACTTCAGAATTTGGGTCTAAGGATATTATGCTTTGGAAAGGGTCTTCTTTTGTTTTCACAGAGGATGAGACCCTATGGATTTCTTCTATCCCAATATGGTATGATAGACCACGCCCTCCTGAAAGGTTGCTGTGGACACCCTCAAAAAATTACTTCACTCAACTGCCAACTGAGATAAACCTGGCACACAGGTTATACCCTAAATGATCTGATTAACAGCACTCCCATTCAGCAGAAAGCAGTTTGGAGAGAAAAAACTGCGCCCATGTTCCCAAAATATTGTTTATAAATGTTCTTTTACATTTAAAGGGGGAAATGATATAAGTATGAATAATTTGCATTGATATGGATTTTAAGGTCAATTTTGTTATATGTGTATGTATTTATGCTCTTGATTAAGGTATAGTGATTGTGTAGTTCATTTTTAAAATGTAACATATAATTAGGAAATGTAGGTTTTTAATGGATAATCATCAATAATAATCAAGCTTGTAATCATGTTAGTTGGATTTTCTAGATGTATATAGATATATTTGAGTTAGATAGGCATTCTTCGTATCTTTCAAAGGCTACATAATATGGCATTTAAATGTTTTAATAACTTAGGGCTTTTCATGACAATGAGACATGTCTGCCCCTGGTGGCACCAATCTACTTCAAGAGGAAGATGAGCATCGAAGAGGCTCCTTAGGGAGTTTGATAGCCATTTGGGCAAGAAACTGCTCTTGCCTGGACTGATGCATAAACTGGACACAGAACCCGCAGAGAGGGAACTGCTGAACTTGCCTAATGGTGAGATGGTCTTTCGGGGTTCTTGACTCATGAAAGAGTCTGCGAGACATTCTGCAGGACACAGCAGATAGTGACTGAACTGTCTTTGGAATTTCCTGCTTGCTGAAAATGTCTGCTGGACACTATGGGCCTGAAGGCCGAAGATGGATGCCCCAACAGTACAGAGGAACTTTGGGTGACTGTACAGGCAGTGAGATGTCTCTGTCATTTCTAGAGTTTTGAAAGTTTCTTACTTCTTGTTTACTTATGTAATATTATATCCTTCTGGAGTCTCTGATGGAGTCGAAGAATGGATAGATAGCTATAGCTTTCCATTGTTATGATAAAAGATAAAATAGATGTAAATATTGTAACTGTAACTCTTGCTTGATAACTTTTGTTATATGTAATTTTACTATGTTAAAGTTAAAGCCTTTCTTTTTTGTTTAAACAGAAAAAGGGGAAATGATGGGGGAGTGTCTTCTGTTTTCTTTTAATTTCATTGGTTAAATAAAGAGACTGCCTTAGCCCTTTGATAGGACAGAAAATTAGGTAGGCAGAGTAAACAGAACAGAATGCTGGGAGAAAGAAGCCAAGTCAGGCAGTCACCATGATTCTCCCACTCCAGACAAATGCAGGTTAAGATCTTTCCTGGTAAGCCAGCTCATGGTGCTACACGGAATATTTGAAATGGGTTAGGTCAATGTGTAAGAGCTAGCCAATAAGAGGCTGGAACTAATGGGCCAAGCAGTGTTTAAAAGAATACAGTTTCCGTGTAATTATTTTGGGTAAAGCTAGCCAGGTGGCGGGAAGCAGCCTGCCGCCCTTACTTCATCAATCTAAGGTGGCGGGGGAAGGGCAGGGGTCACCAGGAGTGGGCGTGGCTTGCCTCTTAAAGAGATGAAAACCATAACATAGACTATATCATTTTTATCTAATAATCTTGGGTATTAGTTATAATAAAATAGATCAACCAAATTTTATATTCATAGATATCCACATTGAATGTATAGGACATCTCTTGTATTTTTGTGTGGATTTTAATTGCACATGAAAAATAAAACGAAAATAAAAAAAGTTCTACTTGACTTTTAAATATATAGTCAATTTTTACTTCACCATCAGGATAACAGAAACTTCATTTTGTTTTCTTTTCTTCTTTCTGATGGGGGATACCCCTCTGTATGCTGCGAATATCATTGGTTAATAAAGGAACTGCTTTGGGCCTATAGCAGAGATCTAAGGGAACAGAACTAGGCAGGGAAAACTGAATAGAATGTTGGAAGAAAGGTGGCAGAATCATATAGAAGCCATGTAGCCCTGTCAGAGATAGACACTGGTAGGAAACTTGCTGGTAAGCCACATGGCAATACATGAATTACTAGAAATGGATTAAATTAAGATATATGAGTTAGTCAATAAAAAGTTAGAGCTAATGTCCAAAAAGTATTTTAAATAATATAGTTTCTGTATGGTTATTTCAGTTTCTGGGCAGCTGGGAAACAAAAAGTGGCCTCCTCCGACATCTTTCCAGCCAAGAAGTTACAAATTTGTATGTAAGTATGTGCATATGTAATTAAGATTTTAACGTGATTTAAAAGATATCAATTCATTTAAAATACACAAAGGTTCATATATTTCATATTTTTAAAAGACAAATTTTAGATTGAAAAACTCTCAATTTCTTTTACACAGATTTAAAAACACATGGAGTATTTTTTGAATATGAAGTATCTCCAAAGCCTCATGTGTTGATGTTTTGCTTTCCATTGAAGCAGTGTTCAACTTTGGGAAATTGTTAGATAATAAGGACTCTGATGTCATCGGTATATTAATTTGATGGGACAATGGATGATAATGGAAGCTAATGAAGTGGGACCTACCTGCAAGAAGTGATCATATGGGAGCAGCTGTTGGGGACTGTGAACCCAGACCCTAAACTTCCTGTAAACAACTCATTAGGCTTCCAGCTGCTCTGAGCAAAACAACTTTTTTTTTTCTGTGTTTGTAGCTACTCTGAGCATGAGACCATCAGGAGTTCCTGAGGGCAGGGGAGTTTGGCTGGGGTATGGCTATCAGTTAAGGGTCCATGTATAAGCGGCTCTGGTACACAATAAAAGGGAAATTTTGTTTCAAGGATGACAGGTGTCTCTGTCTGTGTGTCTTTGTGTGTTTAAATATCCAGGCTCTTTCCCAGCTCGGGAACTGTCCTGCAGTGCAGGCTCTGCACTACAGGTGTAGAACACATAGTAGTACAGACGGTACAGGCAGCACCATCAATATTCTGTCTATCTTTCTATATTGCTACCCCCACTCTGTCTGTTTTCTGACTTCTATGAGATGCAATGCAGAGCTTCCTCAGTCACATATTTGTGCCGCTCTGTTTACTTCCTCATTTTAGAGCCAAAATAATAGACCCAGACAACCATGGACAGAGACTTCTGAACACTGTGAGTTAAAATAAACTTCCCCTTCTTTAGGGGTATTTCTTTTAGGGGTATGCTTATATCAGGTATTTTCTCATAATGATGAAAATTGGCAGCTCATTATTATGCTATATAATACATAGCCTATAAATAAACACACATAAAATATAACAATATAAGAATATTTCTTAAAATATCTAAACCATTTAGCTAACTTAGTTAACAGACTCTAAACTTGCATCTCAGTGTCAAATTATGTGACTTTAGAAGCCACACAGACATCAGATCTTAGACACTTCCCCTGAAACTCTAAATTCTTAATCTTTAATGTGATTTCTAAACTTACTAACTGATGCATATGCAATTTTGTAGATAATTTTATAAAAGAATAGCCAATAATTTATTTTTAAAATGTGCAATATACAGAATTCAACATCATTCGAGAGCTATTAATAAATTGAGAACTTTACTGGCAAAGCAAAGAATCATGTCATCATCCATTCTATTCAGGTCTCAGAATGGTGAGGCTTGCATTAGCTGTTGTACAGTATGTGGAAAATAGAAAAGAAGAAGTGTTACTGCTTCCGGTGAAAGTTTCTCTGGGGAAGAACTGGAGAACCACAAATAACAGTGCAGGTTTTATTCCACCCAGAGTACTAATGTTCTCCCAACTGTGTAATGAGTTTTCTGCCAAAACAAGGATGACTCATTCAAAGTTTTTCTCTACAAAAAGAAAAGAAAACAAGAGAGAGTTCACATAAATATAAAGAATCTCTTTGGACTGGTGAGTTTGAGCAGTATGTTGAACGCTTCCAAACATTTCTAATGTTTTTACCTTGCTATTTTTGTTGGTTTTGGTTTTTGGTTTCAGCAATATTCTTTCTACAACTCCTGCAGCCCCTAGTTTTTTCCCATCTCTGTAATTTCTCATTCAACAGCTTGTCTTCATCCCTCTCTGGCCTCTCTGAGCATCTAATACTTGCAGATTCTAATGGCCACTTCAATAATGAGCAGAAATCTTATCTCACAGGTCCTGTGTCAATAATCTTTTCACTCTGAAGCTCTAGTTCACAGTTCTGAGATAAAATTATATGTCTTGATTTATTGTAGGTCTGGAAATATTTTATGCATCTTTATTTTCCTACTAATTTAACATCCTTACTCACTGTATCCCAAACATACAATGTGCAAAATAAGCACGCAATGTTTTCCTCTGTGGAATAAAAGGTTATTTTTTACACATTGTTTATTTATTTTCTGTATGATTGTTTTTTACTTTTATCCCATGTCTTTCATTCACAGTTTGCTTTACCATAGTTAAACAATGCAAAACAATTAAAAACTCTGAAGTCAGTTTCCTACTGACATGAAACTTAGTCAGTGAGGCAGTAAAAACCTGTTGCCCTTACCAAACAGCTAGATTTACGAGGAACAGCTAGCAATTGATCTCTGTCAGGTTTGCATTTTCATTAAATGATCTCTCGAATTTGTTAACAGTAAATTGATGTTCACTTTTCTCTTTTCCTCCCAGCTCTTTTTAATATAGTTAAGCATATATCGTTATTAAGCCTTTTACTTGAAAGCAACAATTGCTCATGTAAAAGCACAAGTGAACAGATACTCTCCTAACAAATATGTCTTTTATGAAAAGATCAATGTCATATTATGCTCTGCAGACAAGAAAGATATAAGTGCATTCTGTTTTTTTTTTTTAACAAGCAGTGGGAAAATTGCAAACGGTATCAATATGTCCAACAGTTTGCCTGTTCATTTGCTACTAGCTCAGGCTATTCCCGGAGACTCTGGCACAGCTACCTTTTTCTCCCCTCTATATTTTGTTTTCAGAAATGACACATGGGAACTTGAGGACTGAAATAGTAAAACTTCAAAGCTCCCACTCTGTGTGGGCAACATCTTCCACTGGCGTCAGAATGTCACAAGCACTTTCATCATTTGGCTAGATAATAAACCTCCCTCCAGGGGGCTTCTCCTCAGTGGTAGTTCCCTGTACCCATTATGGCAGGCTACAGTTCAGCAACTTGGAAAAATCTGGCTCTTTTACAGGTAAATATCTTTTTGTTTAAAGGCTTTTGTACAAATGATAATTCTCAGGGATATACTTGTAAGCTAAAAAAAATCCCACTTAAATTTCTGGTCTAGATATTCATAAAATGCTTAAAGTGGTTTTATTTTAATGTTAAAATATTGCTTGTATTACAGTATAGAGAATACTACAACAAGCACTAAAAAAATAAAATAAAATTACCCCTAGTTTTAGAAAATGAGGCACTAAAATATTTCCATCTGATGAACTGCTAAAGAAAGTAATCAAGTACAATTCTTACATACGTGTGGTGATATCAAAAATGAAAACTAGGATAATAACACTTCAAATCTATAAAAGTGTGTTGGTAATTTTTGGATTACTAGAAGTATAGCTGGTTTTAAATAATTATTTTAAATTTTAGTAAAGTATAAAAAATTTGGCCTTTTATGAACATTACAATAAATTACAATCAATACTTTCTTTTAGATGTACATTCACTCTGCCAGTAGCTTTTCAGTCTCTTAGACAAGCCTATATCTGAAGACAATGGTTTCTCCTGCCTTTTTGATATAAGTTTATCCTTTCAAATTGGTCTTATTTCAGGTTTGGAAATGAATACAAACCTTCAAATGCTGGAGTCAGACAGAGCACCCTTGTCAATAAGTGGGCTGAGAAGGCTTCTCAGAATGAAATTCTTAATAGCTATGGAAGACATGGGGCTGGAGCTGAGGGGTTGCTTGTTTGTTTTAAAGAAATAAGAAAAAAAACTTTCAAAAGTGCTAAGAGATGCAGGGAGTGTCAATGATTTGAGTGCCATAATAACATTTGATATGTTAGGGAATTTTCATTCACAGATCCAACTGAGGAGCAATATAACATGGCAAAAATAGTAACTAAAGTGGAATGAGCAAAAATTTAAACTATCTAGGATAAATCTGTGAATGCCTAAGAAAGTAATGCATATCAGGAAACCTGCTGTGGTTTAAGTTACGATGTCTTCCATTGGCTCTTGATTATTAGTTCATATTTTCTGGCCCTGTTTAGAACTTCTTAGGTGTTATCTTGTCAAAAGGCACAAGTCACTGGGGCAGTCTTCGGAAGATCAAAGACAAAAGCCATTTTCCTCTGCTCTTTCTGCTTCCTGTTTGCATGTTAGAATTGGAGCTCCCAGCTTCTTCTTTTAATCACCTTCCTGCTCGCTGCTGCCTGTTGTGAAGCTCCCTTCTCATAACAAAATTCTTACTTGAATCATGAGCTCAAATAGATGATGTCTTCTATAAGTTGCCTTGTTCATGATGTTTTATCCACAGAAACAGAAAAGTAACTAATACAGAGGCTGGTTCTGGAAACCAGGATGTTATCCTGAAGAACTGACTTTCCTGTATTTTGGAGAAATGTGGAAGACTTTGGGATTTTCACCTAGAAAAGAAGTTGAATGCTTTTTTAAGATTTTTTTTTTTTCATTTTACATACCACACACAGTTCTCCTCTTTCCCCTTCTTCCGTTTCTCCCCAATACCCCCTCTATGCCCCTACCATCCACTTCTTAGAAAGGGTAAGGCTTCACATGGGAAATCAATAAAGTCTGACATACCAAATTGAGGGAAGAATAAGCCTCTACCCTTTCATCAATGCTGAGCAAGGTATCCCTACACAGGGAATGTGCTCAAAAAGAAAGAAAGAAAGAAAGAAAGAAAGAAAGAAAGAAAGAAAGAAAGAAAGAAAGAAAAACAAAAACATAAACAAAAACCAGTTCATGCACTAAGGACAAATCCTGGTCCCAGTACCCATAGCCCCACAGACTGCCCAAGACATACAACTGTCACCAACATTTAGATAGTCCATTTTAGTCCTAAGCATGTTCCCCAGGTATCAGTCCAGAGTCAGTAAACTTCCACCAGCTCAAGACAGCTGTCTTTTTGGGGAGCTCCATCATGGTCCAGTGCTTAGCTGTGGATCTCTGCATCTGCTTCCATCAGTTACTAGATTAAGGTTTCTGTTGACAATTAGGGCAGTCATCAATCTGATTACAGGGGAAGGGCATTTGAGGTGCCCTCTCCATTACTGACTGGAGTCATAGCTGGGGTCATCCTTGTGGAGTTTTGGGAATTTCCCTAGCACCAGATTTCTTCCTAATGTCATAATAACTCCCTCTATGAAGATATCTTTTTCCTTGCTCTTCATCTTAATCCCTTCCACAACCCAACCATCCCATTCCCTCATGTTCTCCTTCCACTTCCTCTTCCTCTTCACCCTTCTTCCAAACCCCATGCTCCCAGGTTACTCAGGAGATTGAATCTATTTTTCTCTTCCCCAGGGCACTCATGTATATGTTATTTAAGGTCTTCACTGTTATCTAACTTCTTAGGGATTGTTGTAGTGGGTTATCCTTTCCTATATGTCTAATATCCACTTATAAATGAGAACATATCATGTTTGTCTTTCTCAGTCTGGGCTGCCTCGCTCAGGATGTTTTTTCTAGTTACATCCAATTTCCTGCAAATTTTAATGCCATTTTTTTTTGTAATCAGAGAGTAATACTCCATTATTTAAATGTAAAATATTTCCTTTATCCATTCTTCAGTTGAGAGTCATCTAAGTTGTTTCCAGGTTCTGGCTGTTATGAATAATGATGCTATGAGCATATTTGAGTACATTAATGTACTTGTAATATGAATGTGCATCCTTTGGGTATATGCTCAAGAGTGGTATTGCTGCATTAATACATACCTATAAACATTGATTTTTGACAAAGAAGTCAAAATTGGACAATGGAAAAAAGAAAGCATCTTCAACAAATAGTGCTGCCATAACTGGATGTCAAGATGTAGAAGAATGCAAATAGATCTGTATCTATCACCAGGCACAAAACTCAAGCCTAAGTGGATCAAAAACCTCAGTTTAAATCCAGTTACATTGAACCTGAGAGAAGAGAAAGTGGGAAGTAGCCTTAAATGCATTGATGCAAGAGTCCACTACCTAAACATAACACTAGTATTACAGACATCAATGGCAATTAATAAATGGCACCTTCTAAAACTGAGAAGCTTCTGTGAGGCAATTAACATGGTAAATAAGAAAAATGGGAAAAGTTCTTCACCAACCCAACATATAACAGAAGACTGATCTCCTAAATATATAAAATCTCCAGAAACTAGGCATCAAAATTCCAAATAATTCAATTTAAAACTTGAGTATAGATCTAAACAGAATTCTCAAGAAGAAACTCAAATGTCTGAAAGGCACTTAAGGAATTGCTCAACACCCCTAGACACCAGGGAAATGCAAATCATCTTATCAGGGAAATGATACCATCTTTTTTTTTTTTTAATTTTTTTATTGATAAAAGGAGGATACAGAAAAGAAAAAAAAACAAATTTCCACCTCCTCCCACCCGCCTCCCATTTCCCTCCCCCTCCTCCCACTCTTCTCCCCCTCCTCCCACTCTTCTCCCCCTCCTCCCACCCCTCTCCCCTTCCCCCCACTCCTCTCCCCCTCCCTTTCCAGTCCAAAGAGCTGTCAGGGTTCCCTGCCCTGTGGTACGTCCTAGGTCCTCCCCCCTCCATCCATATCTAGGAAGGTGAACATCCAGACTGGCTAGGCTCCCACCAAGCCAGCACATTGCGTAGGATCAAAACCGCGTGCCATTGTCCTTGGCGTCTCATCAGCCCTCATTGTTCGCCATGTTCCGAGAGTCCAGTTTTATCCCATGCTTTTTCTGGTAACAGTCCAGCTGGCCTTGGTGAGCTCCCAGTAGATCATCTCCACTGTCTCAGTGGGTGGGTGCACTCCTCGTGGTCCCGACATCTTTGCTTATGTTCTCACTCCTTCTGCTCCTCATTGGGACCTTGGGAGCTCAGTCCAGTGCTCCAGTGTGTGTCTCTGTCTCTATCTCCATCCATCGCCAGATGCAAGTTCTAGGCTGATATGCAATATATTCGTCAGTATTGCTCTAGGGTAGGGTCATTTCAGGTTCCCTATCCTCAGCTGCCCCGGGAACTAACTGGGGACCTCAGCTTGGGCACCTGGGAGCCCCTCTAGGGTCAAGTCTCCTGCCCACCCTAAAGTGGGTTCCTTAACTAAGAATTGTGGTTCCGTGCTCCCCTATCCAACCTTCCTTTATCCCTATCCTCCTGTTTCCCCAAGTCCACCCTCCTTCCCTTCTACCTTTTCTCTCCCCATCTCCCCTAACCCCCATCCCACCCCACCCCCAAGATCCCACTTTTCCCCCCGGCAATTTTGTCTACTTCCCTTATCCAAGAGGATAACTATATGTTTTTCCTTGGGTTCACCTTCTTACTTAGCTTCTTTAGATTCGCCTATTGTAGACTCCGTGAACCCTATTTATGGCTAGAAACCAATTATGAGTGAGTACATCCCATGTTCGTCTTTTTGGGCCTGGGATACCTCACTCAGGATAGTGTTTTCTATTTCCATCCATTTGCATGCAAAATTCGAGAAGTCATTGTTTTTTACCGCAGCGTAGTACTCTAGTGTGTATATATTCCATACTTTCTTCATCCATTCTTCCATTGAAGGGCATCTAGGTTGTTTCCAGGTTCTGGCTATTACAAATAATACTGCTATGAACATAGTTGAACAAATGCTTTTGACATGTGATAGAGCATCTCTTGGGTAAATTCCCAAGAGTGGTATTGCTGGGTCCAGGGGTAGGTTGATCCCGAATTTCCGGAGAAACCGAAACACTGACAAAATATACAGAATAAAGAAAGAATATTAAGAGCCGCAAAGGAAAAAGGCCAACTTACTTATAAAGGTAAACCTATCAGACTTACACCTGACTTCTCTATGGAAACCATGAAAGCCAGAAGGTCCTGGATAGATGTACTGCAAAAACTAAGAGACCATGGATGCAAGCCCAGACTACTATATCCAGCCAAGCTTTCGTTCACCATAAATGGAGAAAACAAAATTTTCCAGGATAAAAACAAATTTAAGCAATACGTAGCCACAAATCCAGCCTTACAGAAAATAATAGAAGGAAAATCACTAACCAAGGAGTCCAACAAGGACCTCAATAACTCAGACATCTAGAGACCCTTCACCAGCGCAACTCAAAGAAGGGAAACACACAAACCCTACTACTTAAAAAATGACCGGAGTTAACAACCACTGGTCATTAATATCACTTAATGTCAATGGACTCAACTCACCTATAAAAAGGCACAGGCTAAGAGACTGGATACGAAAACAGGATCCAACATTCTGCTGTCTACAAGAAACACACCTTAACCACAAAGACAGGCACCTACTCAGAGTAAAGGGCTGGGAAAAGGCTTATCAAGCAAATGGACCTAAGAAACAAGCAGGTGTGGCCATACTAATTTCTAACAAAGTTGACTTCAAACTTAAATCAATCAAAAGAGATGGAGAGGGACATTTTATACTCATAACAGGAAAAATTCATCAGGAAGAAATCTCAATCCTGAATATCTATGCCCCTAATATAAAAGCACCCACGTATGTAAAAGAAACATTGCTAAAATTCAAGGCAGCCATCAAACCACACACACTAATAGTAGGAGACTTCAACACTCCTCTTTCACCAATGGACAGGTCAATCAGACAGAAACCTAACAGGGAAATTATAGAATTAATGGAGGTAATGAAGCAAATGGACTTAACAGACATCTATAGAATATTCCACCCAAATAGGAAAGAATATACCTTTTTCTCTGCAGCTCATGGAACCTTCTCGAAAATTGACCACATACTTGGTAACAAAGCTAACTTACACAGCTACAAAAAAATACTACTAACCACCTGTGTCTTATCAGACCACCATGGATTAAAGTTAGAATTCAACAACAATGCTACCCCCAGAAAGCCTACAAACAAATGATACCATCTTATATCTGTCAGAATGGCAAATATTAAAAAAAAAACACTAATAACAGCTAACAGCTTATGCTCAAGAGTATGTGGAGTAAGGAGAATATTCCTCCACTGCTGGTGGGAGTACAAAATTGTACAACCACTTTCAAAATCTGTATGGTGATTTCTCAGAAAATTGGTAATCAATCTACTGCAATTGAATGCTTAAGCAAAGATGGATTGATCATTTTGCAAGAAGCCTGGAAGTAGTGTTGGGAGTAGTGCATCCTGAGGAAGCTTGGTTCCAGAAGCTTTAGAGGGAACAGTGTTAATAACTGGGCTACATGTTTTTCCTGTGATATAATGGTAAACATTTTGCTCTTGTCCTAAGAGCTTGACTAACTCTAAATTTAAAAGTAATATGTTGTATTAGGAGCGGCGGGGCTGCGTCCCTGGCACCCGGCCGCCCACATGGCTAGCTCTAGCTTATGCCCCAAAATAATTACACAGAAAATGTATTCTTTTAAATACCGCTTGGCCCATTATATCTAGCCTTTTCTTGGCTAACTCTCGCACCTGGACTAGCCCATTTCTTATAATCTGTGTAGCCCACGAGCTGGCTTACCAGGAATGATCTTAACCTGCGACTGCCAGGAGTGGGAGAATCATGGCAACTCCTTGACTCAGCTTCTTTCTCCCAGCATTCTGTTCTGTTTACTCCACCCACCTATGTTTTAACCTATGAAGGCCAAGCAGTTTCTTTATTGCTTAACCAATGAAATCAACAGATTGATATATAACACTCCCACATCAGTATATTACACAAAGATAATTCCAAGGAATGAAATATTGTACCAATAGAATGTTTATGAATAATTGGTGATTCAGGTCTGCAAGGAAAAGAAAAAAAGGGTCATAAAGAAATTCAAATTGTGAAGGAGAAAAGAACACTGGAAAGCTTAATGTTAAAATCAAGGCTTTTGCTGGAAGAGAGTCTGTAATTGTTAGAAATTAGCACCATTAAAATGCAACCTGCCTCTGCATTGAAATAAAAGCAAGAGAATCCTCTGTGCAGACCCATCCAGCTAACCTTTCAATGCCCAGAAGACTGCATAAAGCACAGAGATATTAGTTAAACTATCAGCAACAACTGCTATTTAACCCTTCTTAATATCACTTCACAAATTTACAATAAGCAGATACCATACTGGCTTGGGTTGGAATGAGCTACTTAAGAGCTTAGTGTGGTGAGGGGAAACATGAACACATTAAAAGTTTGCCTGATATTTTTTAAGAAATATTAAAATTAAGGTCTGGTTCCTGTGTTTCTCTATTTACTTATTTTTATCCTGTGCAATAACTTTCTATGTTACTGAGGAAAATATTTTCAGGTTAGAGAAATTTAGTAATGTGTGTGTATATTTGTACATTCATTATATTTATATAATTTCATAAAATACATGTTTGGACACACATGCCACCAAATGAGAGATCCTGGAGGTTATTTTTAACATAAATTTGCAAGATAAAGGCAAGTGTAATCATAAATTGAGAAAAATTTATTTCATGGATAAAATCTTTAAAATATGACCATTTAAACAACTAGCATAAAATGTATTAAATGTTATTATGGCAAGTTATTTTAGTTTCATTTTAAGATTAATGAATCACAATGTTTTTCTCATGTCTTTCTTCCTTCCAATATATCCCTCCCTGAGCTTTTCCAAATTTATAGCTTCTTTTATTATTAAATATTATTGCATGTATATAGGTATATATATATATATGTGTGTGTGTGTGTGTGTGTGTGTGTGTGTGTGTGTGTATGTATATTCTGAATATAACCTGCTTAGTCAGTATAATGTTAATTGTATTTATATTTGCAGGATTATAATTTGGCATTGGGAAAACAATTGGTGAGTTCTTCCTTCAAGAGGCTCCCGTTTCTCTTCTGCTCCTAGCTTTCCTCAGTTGCCAATATTCTTTGTATATGATTGAGACTCATGACCTATTTTGGGTTCACTTAGGCATACCCACAGGCAGTATTCTTGTTCATCTTGCATTTAAGTTATCACATTGGTGAGATTTTCTCATAACCACTAGGAAACACAATCTCATAGCAAATTACCTAATCCTCTCGTTTATATAATGTTTCTGTCCCCTTTTTTGTAATGTTTTACAAGCACTATGTGTAGAAGTGTTTTGTAGGTGTATCCACGGGAACTCACTTCTACAATTATAGGTTTTGTTTGTTTGTGGCTTTCTGTAGGAGTGAATACCTGTCTGTAGCAAGAAGTTTATTTAATGAGTGGTAAAAGATATGTGTTAATATAGTCTTACCCCCATTGATCTCTCCTATCCACACACTACCCTTTTGTAATATACTCTCCTCCTACAGTTTCCTTTTCACTTCTGTGTCTTGAGAATTCATTCTGTTGTGCATATGTACCATGTTTTCATTATCCATTTATTTGTTGCTGGACATCTATGTTGCTTCTAATTCCAGTTTATTATAAATAGAATAGTGGTAAACTTGAAAGCACAGGTTTTTTTTTTTTTATCAGAATATAGAGTCCTTTGAGCATATGCTCACAGGAGTGATTGATGGGTTATATAATAGTTCTTTTTTTAATTTTTTGAGGAACCTCCATATTGATTTCTGTACAGTATGAACTAGTTTGCATTCTCACCAAAAGAAAATTAGAGATCCTTTGTCTCCACAATATCCCTGGCTATGATCAAGAAATCTGACATCAAATAATTTACAAATAGTTTACAAATAAATATTTTAAGTGCATAAAATAAGCACCGTATTACTCTAATATTCAATTATTTGAAATTAATCATCTTTTTTATACCAAAAAGGTGAGAGCATAGGAAAATAATCCTGCTTATATGAAATATGATGATTGTCATTTTCATATGTTCTAACTTCTGCCAATTGAATGCAAATACTTTGTTGTATTTAATAATCACTTTCACATTTTGGGCTTCATCATATTTTCTTATTGTAAAATACACCCAGGGAAGTTTAGTCAATGGCACTTCCCATTCATAATAATTGGTTTTTGTATCGTATTTGAATGCTAGTGGTCTTTAGTCTTAGTTATTTCTAATTAATATTATGGACTTCAAAACTCATGTTTAATTAGTTTGAAAGATACAAGCTTGTTTATGCTACTACTAGTCAAATTAGATATTGATTTGAAATTATATCTAAAAGTGTTCTGCATGTTTATGCTGATCTTTAGGGGAAGAAAAGCTCTTTACCCTTCTTGATGCTTTTAATGTTAATAAATAATGCTCAGTTTTTTTCACTCAAATGTGTGTAGTATTATATAATTTGGGCTTAGAAATTTGTGACAAGATTCTAACTATAGCTAATTGTGAAATTATTTTTCTGAATAATATCCCCAAAATTATTTCTCTAGTTCCCATTAACTTTAATATCCTTTGTTTTAGGTGAATGAGAATGAGACAATAGTAGGGGATACATGCCAAAAGTTTAAAATATATTACCACTATGTTTGCTAGTATTATTGCATATTGAAACTTTCACCAAAGGGTAAATCCTGGGCCTTTACATATACAAAATCTTCACTATATTGTATATTCACAGATTAGGAATTTTAAATAAAAGCAAAAACAATAGGAAGGTTCCAAGTAAATCCCATCTGTCATGGCAACTGTTTAGTAATTCTTCTCTTTTTTGTGTTTTATTTATATTTAAATTATTGACCATATTGCACAATAAAATTGTGAGAAAATTTCTTTTTGAAAATAAAAGGAAAATATTTAAAACCTGAAAGTTCATGGTTGAAAAAAATATTGACTTAAATTTTTTGATCTTATGACCAGAACCTTGTGATAATTATTTTCTAAGTAATTGTCAACTGAACTATATCTGAAATTTGTTAGTTTGCTCAGAATTATTTCTTAAGCATAACACGTCAACGTATGAGAGGAAAATATTTAAAGTAATATGATTATTCAATTATAAAATGTATTTTTATGTCAAATAAATTAACATACTTATTTTCTTTATTATCAATATACAAGTGTGGGAATCTAAATATACAAAGAATTTATGAAAGGTTTAGTTGCTATTTTAGCATTAAGAATAAAGCACAAACTTCTAAACCCCATATATGCTAGGTAAACATTCTGTCACTGAGTTAAATCCCAAACCAAATAAAGGTTGTGTGTGTGTGTGTGTATTATGGTGTGTGTGGTACAGGGTTGTAATGGTGGGATGTGTGAGGTGTATATGGCATGTTTTTGTATAGGGATGTTTTCAGAGGTTTATATCTATTCTTACATATAAAATATTTTATTTTGTAAGGGTTTTATTGTGACTAGATATAAAGAATTTTTCTGTTTTTCTTTATGTCTACAAAAGGTGCATTTTTATTTTTTATCCATTATATTACAAAGAAATTACATTGGCTACTGTTTTGAATTAATCACTACTGATTAGAAAAACACTTGCATGTATAATTTTCACATTTAATATCTTAGATAAGCCTCCTTTTGTTTAAAATCTGATAGCTATAGAAGTTGTAATTAGAATATTGGGGAAACCTGTTATAATTAAGGGTTAGCTGTTCTTTGAATTCATCTCCACTATATTCATATATATTCATTAACTTCAGATGTAACTGGAAGGCCCATAATTAATGCAATGGTTCTGAATGTTTATCAAATTACTACCAATCATCGGAGTTTCTGCATGATGCTCTGAAACACAGTGCACAGACATCAATAAAATATTAATTATAAATAACTAATTATAATGGATGCACAAGATTGAGAAAAACAGCATCACTGTTTAGATTAAGTTCATTTTATTCACTTGATTATTGAAGGATGAGTTGTTTTAAGATGTAAGATTCCAATGTGACATTTTAAATTACTCCTACTCTTATAATTAATGCCAATTCACTGGGTTGTGGCAACTACAAACAGAGATGCTGAGGATAACAGGTCACCAAATTCACTCAAACTTGCTGACTACATTCTATTAAGGGAAAGGAATGAAACATATTGATACATTTTTATTTTCACTGTAAATTATAGAGACTAAAACCATAGACGTGTACATGCAGAAATAACAAACTGCCAAGAATTTCTGGGCAAACCTTTCTTAATATTCGGCTGCAGGAATTCCTACAGCCAGCATTGCCTTTAAGTCACCTGCCCAATTGGGTGTGGCCTCTCATACTATATAAACCGATGTAAAGTGCATGTCTGGCCTCTCTTACAGTGGCGTGATTTGGTTCTGTTATGTTCATGCATAGGACTGTAATCTGTGAGTCTACCCCTAAATAAATAACCCTCTATTATACTCTATTCTGAGCTACTGTGGGATTTCTTTTAAGGTTCCCTCTTCATCTGGCACCCCATGTGGATCTGACCTCCACACATACCCAGTGGACAGGCTTAAAGGCCTAACCAATCCACAGTCCAGAATGTCTCTCACCCCCTCCCACCTGGCTTGCTTTTAAGTAAGTGTTTTTTTTTTTTTTTTTTTTTTTTTTTTTTTTTTTTTTTTTTTTTTTGTAAAATCTTAGCCACAGTGCAGCTGTGTTGTGGCAATGTGGAAATTTCCAAAGCTCACACACACTGGCCCCCACTGCCCATTCCCTGCCATGTGGCTACTTATGCAGCCTCCATTTTTTTACTCATGGATTCTGAGTTCTGGGCCTTTAGCTCCTGTACAGAATTGATTTAATTGATTTTAATTTGTCAAGGAAAGCATATTTCTCAGTGTCTAACCAGCCCTAAGGCAAAAAAACAAAGTGGTGCAGGGCTGTTCATGGCACCAGGTTGTGCCACAAGTCACAACTCTGCAACCACAAAACCTGCTGGACAATAAAGATTATTACACTAAAACAATTTACTGGACCTCGATATAGGTGATTAATAAATCAATAAAATTAAAAGTTATATAATGGCAGGCAACATTACCATGAAAAATTTTAGTAGCTTTTTTGCTGATACTATGGATTGTATTCTGCAAGGCTTATATGGTTATTCTGATACATCCATCTATTAGATATTGGGACTCAGTTTTTTATTTCACATTATATCCTTAAGAAAATGGTTTGATAACAGAGAGCCAAGAATAAGGCACTTTTAGAAATGACACAGTCTTCACAGACTCATAGTAGACAGCTAGCTGACAAGATTAATACCATCGAAAATCAAAAGTTATCTGAAAAAAAATAATTTATTAAAAAGGGTAAATTAAAAATTTATGTGAAAAATGTCTCTGAATTAATTACAAAAGAAAAATAGAGACTTCACCAACTAGCAGTTATAGACCCAGCAAAGTTTATAGTGCCTTTTACTACTGATGAAATTAGAAAATTATGATGAGGTAATCAACCTTGAAAAGAGCTTGTGCTAATTTTTTTAGGAGAGATTAATAGCAATTATCCCAAATGTGATAGAATTTACCTTATAAAGAGAACAACTTGGATCTTTCCCCACATTGTATGGGATACACCAATAACTGGAGTCTGTACATTCTATACTGATGCAAATAAGTCAGGAAAGGCAGGTTACAAATCAGAAGATTAAAGTAAGGTGAAACAAAGCCTGTATACTTCTGTGCAAAAGGCACTAATATATATATATTTACTGATTCACAATATGCAGAAAGAGTTGTCTTACATATTGAAACCTCTGAATTTATATAAGATAATACAGAATTGACTTCATTATTCATACAAGTTCACGATATAATCAGGAATAGGTTTTTTTTCCTTATACATAACACACATCCAATCCAATACAGGTCTTCCAGATCCCCTAGCACAAGGTAGTGCATAAATTGATTGATTACTAATTGAAAGTGTGTTGAAGACCTCAGAGTTTGATAAGAAACATCATGCCAATAGCAAAGATTTAAATAAAGAGTTTTCTATTACATGGCAATAAGCTAAGAAGATTATAAAAAAGATGTTCTACTTGCTCTTTCTATAACCCAATATTGCTACCTGCAGGGACTAATGCAAAGGGTACTCAAAGGAATTAAATCTGGCAGATAGATGTCTTCCACTTTGCAGAATTTGGACAATTAAAATATGTACACCACACCATTGACACTTATTCAGGTTTTCAGTGGGCAAGAACTCTAAGCTCAGAAAAGGCTGATTCAGTAGTCACTCGTTTATTATAAGTTATGGCCATCATGGGTATACCTGAACAAATAAAGAAAGATAATGGCCCAGCATATGTCTCTAAGAAAATGGCATATTTTTGGATTATTATAATATAAAGCATATTACAGGTATACCATACAATCCTACAGGTCAGGTAGTTATAGAAAGATCAAATCGAACTATAATGGATATGTTAAAAAACAAAAAGTGATTGAAAATACCCCCAGAAATAGATGACATAATGCTTTATTAATCATGAATTTTCTTAACAACTAACGAGAAAGGGACAACAGAAACAAAGAGATATTGGATAATAGAAAAGTCTTCTGAATTAAATCAGTTGGTGTATTTCAAGGATGTGAAGCCAGGAGATGTGCTACACTGGGGAAGGGGCTTTTCTCTTGTTTTAACAAGAGAAGAAAAGTTATGGATACTATCAAAATTAATAAGGATTCAGTTTGAAAATGAAAAATTTCTTGAGAAAGAAATGACGGCTCATCCACAGAGGTGACAACCAATTAGGTGGTAAGGAAACCTTATAAGGATTGGGGCAGATTTTTGTTCTTGTCTTTGCAAGAAATACTCGCCTTTAAAAAATCAAGTGACCATGAATGTCTAGATGTCTAAACATGAAAAGATAATTATCCTGATAGGATCACCAAGCAAAGAGAATTATTGCTTGTGATAACATGTAATCTGAGGGTAAGAATCTCTGAATACTAAATAAAATAATAATCATGACTCACATAAAAATCAAAGCTGGCTTTGAAGTTGAACACTGGCTCTGTCCTCTAAATCCAAGTGTGTTGTTAAAATAAATATTCATAGTTTTTGTCTCATATCAGGAGCCATGATATGGGATAAAAAGAAAAAAGAATTTAGAAAATATTTTACTTTTCTTCATACCTATTTTTGTCTCTATTGTACCTTTTATTGAATATATACGTCTGTAAATGTCTATATAAATAATGTTTAAGTTTTCCACAATGAACAATGAATTTTCTTGCAGTAATTCTTGAAGTTTCCAGAACGAAGATGGAGCCACACAACAACTACACCTGGTTGATATGACATCATGATGCTAATAGCACTACTATAAGTCCTGTTTTGGGGTACCAGCTGCTAAAGATGATTCCAACTTGGGTAGATAAAAGGATGTACTTTTTTACTAGATTTTGTTCAGAACTCCAAATAGGAACCTCAGAATAATCCTACCTAATACTCAGAGATCATTTGCAATTACAGCATATAGTAATCTTGAAACTTAACCATCATTTTACTTTCACAGAATTTCATACAAAGAATATCGACTTCATGATATTTGGAAGTAATTTTAGAAGATGATGTCCCCTCTTCCAACAAAGTTTGTCCTCAGGGTTAGGGACATCATTTAGGGGTTCATTTTAATTGGTATATGGCTGAGGATTGGGGAAAAATTATGTAAGCTAGGGGATCTCTTTGAAAAGAAAAGGAAATTGGATGAAATAATAGATTAGTGTGAGCTTACTCACACTAATGAGTGAATAATAATGAGTAATGTAGTGAATACTTGTGAGCTATTATTAATAGAAAATTTGCACTAGTATAGATTCTTTATATTGGTACAAGCTTAAATTATATTGAATATGTTCCTATTTTCCTTACAATATTTGTATACCTAGGCAAAGTTATTTTGTCATATTGTATGCAGGCTTCTACCTCTGCTTAAGACATTTCGTATAATGATACAATTTTAGGATATATTTATCAAATTGCAATATACATTTCTACCTCTGATCAAGATATTTACACATTGCTTACATTTTGAGGTCATTGTCCTCATTTGTTTCACAGTTGTTTAAAGATTGTTTAAGTTATATAAATATTAAGAATTATAGGTCAATGGTCATCTATGTTTTTCATACTTATAGCTAGACTAATTAAGTTATTTAGAAATACAGAGATTGTATTCTGCACAGATAGGTAAACTTCAACCACTTCAAAGAACTGTAGAATATGGCATTTAAATCACTTGGGGTTCTGTTGAAGTGAGACACAATTGCACCTGGCAGCACTGATCTATTTCTGAGAGAATGTTGATCCCCAAAGCCCCTCCACTTGGAGCTTGTTTTCTTCTAGGTAAAACTGGCTTTTGGGCGAGGAACTGCTCATGCATTAACCACTGATAAAATGCTTGATGTCTGGACAGCACAAGCAAGATACAAGAAAAAAGACTGTCAAATTTTGCCAAGACAGGGTAAGATGGTTTTGAAAATTTTCCCGCCTCTGAAAATTGTCTATCTGCTACTCTTCCTGCCTCTGAAAATGGTCTATCTATTACTCTAGGCCTTAGCCAAAGTTGGTTGCTCCAATGTTCCAAATGAGACTTTGGGTGATTGCCCAGGTAGCCTGTTGTCTCGGTTGTTTGTTGCTTTTGGAATGGAAAAAATGGAAACAATGAAAGTTGCTTGATTTCTCTTTCCTGCTTACTCAAGCAATATTGTTTTCTATCTCAAATCTTCGATGGGATTGGAGACTAGATAGTTGTAGTTACTTTTCTTTCATGACTTGGCTAAGTTATTTATTACAGAAGACTTTCACTCATTAGGATAGGATAATTATTGAAACATTTATCACATGTTTCTTGCTTGATTTTGTTTATGCTGATTGTATTTCTAATTTTTATACCTGATACTTGTTCTTATTTTATATAATTCTGTATTAGTCTTAGAACTTTCTTATTTAAATAAAAGGGGGAGGAGCTGCAGGAAGTCCTACATCCAGTAGCTTTTAAGTTACCTGCCCTGTTGGTTGTGGCCTCTCATAATATATATGCATATGTAAAGTGCATCTCTGGTCTCTCTTCCAGTGGCATGATTTGGTTCCTTTTCCTTGTTCATGCAGAGGACTGTAATCTGTGAGTATGCCCATAAATTAATAACCCTCTATTATACTGATTTCTGAGCTACTTGGGGATTTCTTTTAAGTTTCCATCTTCAATATTCGATGAATGCAAAATTCTCTAAGACTTATTAAAACATATCACTATTAAGTTTCTGTTGGTACTAGTACAACATTGCATCTACTTTTCTATGTTTTAATCCCTGGCTTCTGTACCTCAAGTGTTTATTTTGTAATACTGTTCTCCATTTTGTATTCTTTGGAAGGATAATTATTTAATCAATGTAATTATGCATTTAAGAAACAAATTAAAATTAATTAATTTCAGAATTGATCTGATTAAAATTTGGTTGAGAAATACAAAGAAATCTAATTATTTCAAAAGACAATTCATGTTAATATTTAAACATATCAAAATTATGTATATCATAATTATGTTTCCATATTATTTATCCATGATACATGGAATGCATTTGTAAACTCTGAAATAAAGGATATTTCAGGAAAGTTCTGTTTAGTACTCATTTACTTAGTTTCTATTCAAGATGATAGATTCATGTGACATCTAAGAGTGAATATCTTAAAGGCAGTAAGGAAAACAAAAACCAAACTAAAGCATTATCAACCACAATAATTTCGGTTCTGACATTCTTCTACATTTTATGGATCTGCCCCTATCAAACTTAAGTACACATTTTGTAGAAAATGTAAAGCTGGATGATCTCCCTACTTGACAGAAAGGTTCTGATGCCCACATTGTGCTAAGCACTGCTTTGTTTTTGTTCTCAGTGATGATATTGGTCTCTGGGAGCCTGTATTGAATTAAATTCATTGTAAGATTGAAGAGCTGAAGCCATTAGTTTGGAGGTTTTCAAAAGTTTTACTTTAGACTCAACAGGGCATCTTTGCTTTTGTTCTTTTCCCAGAATAGATGCTTCCTGATATCATCTTAAAGTGAAATCCCAAAATGTTCACTTTATAAAATAGCGTGCGTTATTTTATATCAATGTCACCTGATTTTATAGTTTGTTATCTATGTTATTGTTTCAGCATAGAAGAGAAAGTTCCTTAAGGCCATATTCTCAATAGATTCTGCCTCCATAGTTCCCCTCATGACTATTCTATTTTGATGTGAGAGTGATTTCTTTCTAATCTGTTGCTTTCATTGGTTAAGTAATAAAGAAACTACTTGGCCTCTGATAGGGTAGAATTTAGATAGGCGGAGTAAACAGAACAGAATGCTGGAAGAAAGAAGCCAAGTCAAAGAGTCGCCATGATTCTCCCACTCCAGACAGATGCAGGTTAAGATGTTCCCTGGTAAGCCACCTCGTGGGCTACACAAAATATAAGAAATGGGTTAGATCAATATGTAAGAGCTTGCCAATAAGAGGCTGGAACTAATGGGCCAAACAGTGTTTAAAAAATACAGTTTCCGTGTAATTATTTCGGGTATAAAGCTAGCTGTGCGGGCGGCCGAGTCCCAGGAACGTAGCCTGCCACTCACACTTCAACACTATTTATTATTCATTTATTTACCTCTAAGTAGACAAACAAATATTCATGTCCTATGTAGTCTTGCAAGAGAAGTCTGTGAAGCATAATTTTCAATGCTTCTCACAAAGTTTATTGTCAAACAGTGTTTGACCTGTTAAATTCTGAATATAGATTCATCCATTTTTTTCTTATTATGGTGATCTTTTTTACAGGATATGAAAGCATTATGCGAGAATAGAGCTAGTGATTTAAACATAAAATCTATGACTTAGGTCTACATTTCATTCTGACTTAATGAATTTGGCTGCTTTTGGCTTTATATGTGAACTTTTACTTTAAGAATTGATTTTTACTCTTACTGTTTGTCCTTATTTCATCTTTTTGCTTGTGAGAAAGTACTGGCACTAAAGGAGATATTATATATTTTGTTTACATTTCTGGGTGACAGTCTAACACTGAGGGGCATAGAGCAGAAATTGGAATTAAATCATATTACATCAATAGTCCAAATGAGAGAAAAGCAAATACATTTGTACAATCCAGAATTCTGTCTCTAGGGAATGATGTTGCTCACAGTAGTATTAGTCTTCTTACAACAAGTAGTAAAAAAATAATCTTCCATATACATATTACCAGTAAACTAGTTATAGTCTGTCATTGACTTTGCAGATGATTCTGCATCCCAGAAAATTAAAACTTTGATTGAGTTGCTTATTTATCTTTGTTTCTAAAATTATGGCAAGTGTTTATGATTTAAAGAAATATAAGAGTGTTGCTTTCTGATGTAACATTAAAGCATCTCTATTATGAAATAAAAATGATTAAAGAAAACAAATAAGAACCCCAAATAAGAACATAAACATTTAATTACAAAGAAAACTTTCTTTCAAAAATTTATCTCTCAATAGACTCTAAAAATAATGCATGTATATACAGCAAGAAAGTAAAGGAAAATAAAATTTCTGATAAATTACAAATATCACATGAAGACTAACAGTATTTATAATAATAGTAAAAGGTAACATGTTAACTGTCTAGACAATACTTTATCTTTGCTTAAATAGTATACCTTAATATGCCTTACTAATATTTTCTCTGAAGTTTAATAAAAAGCCAAAGGTTTACAAATGGAAGATATGCGTATTTCTCAAAGCAATATTGATAAAAGCTGATGAGAAATTAAATCGATTTTATACTATTTTCTGATTTAATACTGGTTTCAGCTATCAGAGAATTTCTATCATACTTCTGATTTCAGTATTGTTTTGTTTCATAAGTTCATATTTAATGAACAACTGTTATATATATATATATCTAAAACATGAAATCAATGGTATTATGTCTCTAGTAAAGAAAACACTAAATTATAAACTCAATGAATTTTATGGAAATGTTTGTTATAAGAAATTTAAGAAAATTCATCCCTGCAATCTTCCATAGAAACTTATACAAAAACATGTATAGTTTCACACACATGCATATACACACTTCTGTGATCTTATGTCTTTTAAAATTAAATCATGAGTTTCTTTTATAGCCAAAATATTTAAAATATTATTTCTTCTTTGACAATTCTATAATGCATATAATGTATTTTGATCATTAATCTCTACTACCTCTCCAACACCTCCTAAAATTCTTTCCTGTAAGTTCCTCTTTTACTTGCACAAATGTTTGGGAGCAGTTGTGAATTCAAGTGTATCTCACTGAGATTAATTACGATTTTTTTTATATAAACAGGAGTGGTAAGTTACTGGAAGGAGCACGGGCAACTAACCAGTTTCTATAACCTTAAATAAAATTGACTTAATATGCTGGCTTGGTGGGAGCCTAGCCAGTTTGGATGTTCACCTTCCTAGATATGGACGAGGGGGGAGGACCTAGGACTTACCACAGGGCAGGGAACCCTGACTGCTCTTTGGACTGGAGAGGGAGGGGGAGAGGTGTGGGGGGAAAGGGAGAGGGGTGGGAGGAGGGGGAGAAGAGTGGGAGGAGGGGGAGAAGAGTGGGAGGAGGAGGAGGGAAATGGGAGGCTGGGAGGAGGTGGAAATTTTTTTTTATTATTATTCTCCTTTTATCAATAAAAAAAGAAGAAAAAAAAATTGACTTCCTTTTCCCTGGTTGTCCTTAACTCCAAATGACTCCTCTAGCCAGAATGACAAAGATTACTTTTGCTTTTAGATATAAATATGTAACAATTGAACAAAGAAATTTTACAGGACAAAAACTTATGATCAAAATAGAGGTGAGAATAACAAACTCTGTATAAGATATCTAACATAGAGATTAAATAAGGAAGCAACACAGTCATGGAATTTTTGCAACTATGATGCAAAATTATCAGAGTAATTATTTGGTAATTATAATTTATTGTTTTGTTTCCTTATTAGAAAACACGACCAAAGTAATTATCTTTAAAAATGTAACAAGAATTTTAGGAAGAGTACTTTCTATTTATTTATTTATTTATTTATTTTTAATTAATTTATTTATTAAGGATTTTTGCCTCCTCCCCGCAACCACCCCCCTCCCCCGATCAAGTCCCCCTCCCTCATCTACTCGAGAACTCAAGAACAATCGCAGTGGGTTTTTGATCCGACTGCAGGTACTGGCTTTGGGGGAGCCTAGGCAGTTTGGATGCTCACCTTACGAGACCTGGATAGAGGTGGGCGGTCCTTGGGCTTCCCACAGGTCAGGGAACCCTGATTGCTCTTCGAGTACTTTCTTTTCTACTTTACATGTGGTTTTCTTAAACCTCATGTGTATAGGTGATTGCCATCATTGTTTATATTTTGCATAAAACCTATCTTGGACTTTAAAACTTCTAACTTATCATCTAATATACTTTATATGCTTTACCAATTTTCATGTAATTCTTAGAAACATGTCCAATATATTTCAAAAGCACCATGTATTTTCATAATATGATTTAATCTCTGATAAAATATATGTTGCATATTATCCTAGGTGTGAAATATATCTAGTAGATACAAGTTTACTAAGCAATAGCAGAATGAAAACACGTGGTTTTGTGTCTTAGTTAATTTTCTTACTTAATTTATAAAAAATATATTGTTTTTATTCAACTCTCAACCATTTTCTTTTAACAATAAAGGCGTGGCGGTCAGATGTTGGGATAAATCCCCGCTGACTCAGAGAGGCAGAAAAAGCACACAACTCACCTTTATCCTCTTCTGATATCTTAGATTGAGACCCTTCTCCGACATCACAAACAAATCACCAATTCAGTGACCCTCCCTTCTACTTCCTGTACATCTCTCTATACATCCTCCTGACTCCCTCTTACCCTCTATGTTTTTTTTTTTTATGTCAACTGCATGCTTGATTTACCTATTGACCCATGGGTTACTTAATCCTGTTTGCAGTATTCAACCAGAGGGCTCTTGGATTAAAAGTGTATAGTAGAGCTGGGCTATACCACAACTAGAAACAGACTTTCCCAGTAAATAACATAATAATAATCAAATATTCTGCATCATTCCCACCTTTGTCTAAATAAAAATAAAGGTTTTAATTCTAACTCAGTAAAAATATTTGTAATGATGAAGCAAATTCTGCCTTCTGTTATGCTGATTTTGGTGGTATTTGACAGCTTTAGAATTAAGTATTGTTGAGTACAAAGTACTGTAAGATATTGTGTCAACCTCATGTGAATTCAGCAATTTGAATGTCCTTAACAGTTTGTAGTCTGAAGCTGATCTTTGGTTGTGTGTCATTTTAGTGGCAATCCTGGCAAGATAGAACACAACAATCAACCCAAAGGTGTCCACTCTCTGTGCAGATCATCCTGTCCATTGCCTGGCAGGAAGGGTCGGTCATTCAGACAAGATGGTGGTATGGGCATGGGCAGTAGTCTGGGGCTCTGAACCCTTTCCAAGATTTCAAGTAGTTAAACTGAAGGTGGGCAATTGCACTTGACCAATTTACCTTTTTTTCTTGGGAATAATTTCTATTGATAATATGTTCTTTTTCTTCAGATGTTTCACTTGACCAGAGGTCTATGGATTCCTAAGATGAATGCTTTTATTCTCTGGGAAGCATAAAAGAAAATTCCTGCCCCAATCCTAACTGTGGGGTTTGCTTTTTGGCAGGTTAGATCACTCCTAGGCCAAAATGTTTTTTTTGGCAACAGTAAAAGTTTTACCTTTCAATTAAAAAATTCTTTTGAAAATTTGAAACTTAATATACCTTAACATGTGTGGATAGATATACCTATATTCCCCTTTCTCTTTACAATAAATTTAAGGTTTAAGTATATTTATTTTTAGACAAAGGACAATCACTTTAAACTTCAGCCTGCATTTTGCAAGTAACTTTTAAATTTAAATCACTGTAATTCTTATGCCTGCCACTGCTTCCCAAGTGTGGGAATTAAAGCCTTGAACCTCCCAAGTGCTGAAATTAAAGGTGTAAACCACCACCTGGCTATGCATTCCTTATAATAGTTATTCTCATAAGGTTATCCTGGTTGAATTTTATTCTCCATCTTCCCTCCTTTTATCGTAATACATCTTATTTATTTATTTTTAAAACAGTCTTTTCTTATTTTACGTACCAATCCCAGTTCCCACTCCCTCCCTCCTCCTGCTTCCCCTCCTTCCATCCACCTCGCTTTCCATTTAACCTTCAGAGTGGTTAAGGCTGGCATGTGCACTCAGAAAAAGTCTGGCATATCACTTTGAGGCAGGACCAAGGCCCTTCCCACTATATCTAGGTTGAGCAATTTCAAAATCCAAATTCTCAGAGAGCCAAGTTGGGTCCTATGCAGGTTCCCAATGTCAGTCTGGAGACAATGAGTGCTGGAGACTATTAACTTAAAGTGTTTTATGGCATAGCAATAGGTACTGTCAGAGGTCTTGATTGTGCCTACTCAATGAAGGATGTCTATGCAATGCCAATGGATTGGAATGCTTGGGTGCTACGTGCTTTCTTCACTGTTAAATAAACAAGTTTGCCCTATCCCTTTCATCAGACTCCCTGGGTCTGTGTTCATTGACTTCATGTCTTCGCACCTTCTCTCCTGAAGAAGTAAGGAATGGTGATGCCTCGGGAAGTTTCTTTATTGTACAGAATTGTTAGGCTATCATGGGTGTTTTGTTTTTCCATATAAAGTAGAGCGTTGTGTTTTCAAAGTCTGTGAAGAATTGTGTTGGGATTTTGATGAAGATTACCTTGAATATGTATATTGCTTTTGGTAAGATTGCCATTATCCAAGAGCATAGGAAATCTTTCCATTCTGATATCTTCTGAAATTTCTTTCTTCAAAGACTTAAAGTTCAGTCATACAGGTCTTTTACTTCTTTGGTTAGTGTTTCTCCAAGATATCTTATGTCATTTGTGACTATTTTAAATGGTGATGGTTCTCTGATTTCTTTCTCAGCCCTTTTATCATTTGTATATAGGAGGGGTACTGATTTTTTTGAATTGGTCTTATATCCTGCCATATTAGTGGGGTGTTTGTCAGCTATAGGAATCTTCTAGTAGAATTTTTGTGGTCACTTCTGTGTGCTATCATATTATCTGGTAAGAGCAAAAGTTTGACTTCTTTCTTTCCAATTTGTATTCCCTTGATTTCCTTTTGTCTTCTTACTGATAGAAGTTTAAGCTAGAACTTCAAATACTATATTGAATAGATATGGCGAGTGGACAGCTTTTTAGTGGAATCGTTTTGAGTTTCTCTCCATATAATTTAATATTATAGTCGGATGCTGCATGCTGCTTTTTTATGTTTAGATAGTATTCCTGATCTGTCCAAGACCATTATCATGAATGGGTGTTGGATTTTTTCTAAGACATTTTCAGTATCTAATAAGGTGATCATATGATATTTTGTTTCAGTTTATTTACATGGTGGATTACACTGACCGATTTTCATATGTTGAACCAACATTGTAAGCTTTTTGAATGTGTAATCAATCATTCCTATTTATTTGCTTTGAATTTGTTCCCTATCAATTTTTAATATTCTAGTCTTAATTAAACATGATGCCAAATTGTCCACTATATCATTATTCTAAGATTTTTTGTTCTGACTTACCTGTATGAGCTACATAAAATTGTAAAGATTTGCTAAGTTTTGCTGTTTCCATTCATGCATGCCATGACCAAATGCCTTTGCAATTTATTGGCCTGTAAGTGGTTTTCCATTTTGATGACCATATAGTTATACCATTGCACAGCATCAGGAATTAGAGAAAATATAGATTTTCCTTTTTCTTTTCTAGTTGTTTGCCTTATAGCCAACAGTGATGCACTGATTTTGTAGTGCCTTCCTCACTTTTGGCCATTGATGCTTCACTCTGTAGGCTGTTACTTTCCATTTAGTTTTCATCCCATCAGTGGTTGATGAGCCAATTGGAAACCATGCATTAGACCAATGCTGTGACCATTCAACTGGTCTCCACTGTTCAATAGATGCATCTTTTAAGGGAGGGGTGAATGGCTTCAGAGTGACTATGGGCAACTGAGCTATTTATTCTGTCTGGGAAGTCAAAGACCCACTTTGCTACCATATGCTGGCCACAAAGGAATTCAGAATTTTACCAGTTGAACTATGATAACTTTTCTACTATGCCTGTTTGATGGTCCCTACTTTCAAATGCATCCAACCCATCATTGCAAAGGGCACGCTTATTTCTGTAAGGTGATTGTAACTGACTGAGTATAAGGTTCTATTTCTGATTATATGGTTTAGTTGAATTAATAACGAAGTTAATTTTGAATTATCTGAAATAAGTTCAGTGGTTTCAATATGTAAAAAAAACTTTCTGCATATTGTGATACAGTAACTAAATGAAGAGATTCAGAAAAATCTCATAACAAAATATAAATGACATGCAGCTCTGATTCTGAAACAAATCATCAGGGCTTTGAACCACTTTGCTTATTTTTCCTGATTTATAATCTGCCTTTCCTGTTTTATTTGGAACCTTATGGAATGTAGAAATTGGTGTTTCTCTTACTACACAAAGAAGGATTTAATTAGTTCTTTTTATCAACTGGTCTCTTTTACTTTTGGGATATTTGCTGTCAAATTCTCCCAGAAATTACTACAAGCACCTTTCCAATGTTTATTTTGTGCCCATAGTAAGGGAATTTCAGCATTGGTAAAAGGGTATCACAATTTCTCCTGGGTCTATTCTTGCTCATTGATAAAGTCTCGTTTTTGTCTTTCAAAATCAATTCAGAAACATTTTCTACATAGGTCTTTAATTTTTTACTCTATTTGTGTGCTAAAAAGATCCATTCTAAAATATTATCATTTTTCTGCATAAGAATGCCTGTGGGAGAATGCGTAAAAGACAAAATAACTAAAACACACTCAAGCTTTGGATTCATGAGATCCACATGTGCACCCTGCAATTTCTTTCATGCCAGAGCCAAGTCTCTCTCATCAGATGACAAATTTCTTGAACTATTTAAGTCCTTATCACCTTTTAAATTTTGAAATAAACTTTGTAGATCTTAATTAATTAATCCAATTTTGGGCCATAACCAGTTAATATCTCCCAACAATTTTTTGAAAATTATTAAGAGTTTGTAATTGATCTTTCCTAATTTGTATTTTATGTAGTTGAATTTTATGTAAACCTATTATATTCTAGATAATAGATATAAACTCTTCATATTTTCTCAGGAGCAGTTTGTAATCTTTAAGCAAAATTCTCTATACTTCATTGACCATTCTTTTTCCTAAGGTATCTGTGTCTGATACCTTTAGTCAGTAAAACATCATCCATACAATGATAAGTTTTAGATTGAGGAAAGTTTTCAAATTATTTGTAGCAGCTGTTCTACAAAATATTAACAGGAGGTGGGGCTGTTTAACATTCCTTATGGAGGAATTTTTCACTGATACCTTTTAACAGGTTGAACATTATTATAAGTAAGCTGCTTGAAGGAAAGGTTTTCTTTATCTTGTTCTTGTAAAGGTATAGTAAAAAAAAGTCTTTTGAATCAATATTATAATAAACTATGCCTTAGGCAATGAAGAAGGCAAGGAATTTCCAGCTTGTAAAAAGCTCATTGGTTCAATCACCTTATTTATGTCTATTAAATCTGTTTCTTTTCTCCAAATTTTACATTTCTTTTTAATGACAAATATAGAAAAATTCCAATGTCTGGATAATTCTTCAGTATGCTGAGCATTGAGATACTCCTGTCTCAGCTGTGCTTGTTCTTTTAATTTTTCAAAAGTCAAAGGTTACTGTTCCACCCACCACTCTTGTCAGTTAGCCATTTGAAATACAGGGAGATTGGTACCTTTGAAAGGCCAACACCTGTTGTGTCTTGTTTATGAATAGTCTGGGACTGTTCTTGATAATGCCTTTTAATATTTCTGTCAGGAACATTCTTTATTTTGTGGTTTGTTTCTGTGATAGGAGGGTGCTTATCTCTGTTTCTCATCTGTCCCCATTGTAATATTAACCACATAAAGTTTTAATTTTCCTATGTCTTTATACATACTCCAGGAGGCTGAGAACTTCTGTTTTGATCATGTCTAGGAATATCTTGCCTGTAATTCCTATTCAGATACCTTGATAACCATAATTAAAATATCTGACATTTTTGTTAAAAAAACTTTTAGAAATTACTCTCCTATGAAAAAATATCATGTGAGATCCAATTTCAGCTGTATTTCTAATCCATTCATCTATTGGTGTTCCTTTTGCCTTTAAATGTCTAACCACCCTTTGCATTCTGAATTAGCAGTTTCAAAAGTCAAATATTTTGTTAATATTTGTCAGACTTTTGGATCTGATATTGTTGTATTTACATCTAGAGTCAGTCTTTGAAGAAAAGCCATGAGGTCTTCTTTTGGGATTTGTAAAACTTTAGTAAATGACTCAGAACTCTTTCCTTATTCTTCAACCTTATCCCAGCAATTTGAAGCTGTTAAGTGACATAGTACCAAGTTGTAATCATCAAATTGAAGCTACCTTTTCAGTTCATCATATTGGCCTCACCTAGAGACTGATCTTTGAAAACATCAATACCTCCAACACTATTTCATTGTTCCATGGGCCTAGCTTTTTCTTTCTACCATGTTAGTCATTATAACTGAGAATCAGCTTCCAGTATTGCTGTTGCTAAATCTTTTCAGTCTTGGAGGATAATTCTGTCTTGAGTTGCCCATGAATTTAACATCTGTTGCACATAGGGTGAATGTGAACTATATGAAAAAACTGCTCCCTTAAACCTCTTCAAATCTAATATATCTATAGGATTCATTTGAATTTCTGCATAACCTTGGAAGTTCATATCATCTACTAGTTGTTCTTGGATTGTAACTAAATAATCTTAGTTTGGTTTCCTAACAACATTGGGTCACCCCTCTTCAATTTCATCAAGCTGTGATGTAGTAGGTTCTCATCTAAATTCCTTTGTCTGTGTTGAATTATTTTTATTTTCATGTATAAGTCTTTATAAGGCTTGTAGCTTATCAATCCACTTTTCATATTTGGCACAAAATAACATTATGGATAATAAGGATAAAGTATGAATTAACAGGCTGATAGTACCTATAATCGATATTATTTCAATCTCAGTTAAGTAATTTATTTTTTTCCTTTCTGCCTCTATTTTCAGTCCATCTAAATTAGCACTATATAGGGTCTTAATCCCCTATATTATAGTATTTCCCATCCTTAACTTGGAGAAGATGTTTTTCTTTTAATATTACTTAATTCTCTCCTTGAGGAATTCCCAGATACTGGTCATGTCACATTTTGGAGTGGGAAATATTGTTTTTCTCTAAATTTTAATCATTCTATTTTTACCACTAATGACATGGGAGCCAGATGCTGGGGTGAGTGCTTGCTACCTCAGAGAGGTAGAGAAAACAAATGGCTGACATTCCTCCACTACTGATGACCCAGAAAAAGACCCTTCTCCTCTGCCATCTCAAACAAATCTCCAATTCATTGCCAATTCATTGCCATTGCTCATCTCTGTATCCATCCTCCTCACTCCCTTTTCTTTCTATAAGCTGGTTGCTTCCTCAATCTCTAGACCTATGGTTGATTTTATTTAATCATGTTTATAATATTCAGATAGAAAGCTCTTCTATTAAAGGTGTATGCTGGTACTGAATCACACTTTTTTTCACAGTAAATAATGAAAACTCAGTGTTCAAATATCCTACAGCAACAATACCCTAACAAAAGACTTAATAGAGAAAGGATTTTTTATGGCTCATATGACCTCAGCCAGCAGATGTATGTGGCTTCTCATTTCAGTTAATGAAAAGAAAATCAGCCCTAAATGAGGCCAAATGTCAAACCTTGTGGCATTTATGATTAATATCTTCTACAGTCTCTAGTATTTAAACACTTGTTTCCCAGCTGATATTGTCTGGGGTGATTAGGTGTTATATCTTATTTTTGGAGTAGATAGTCATTGCACATTTCTGTGTTTAAAGCCTCATGTCTCTTCCCATTTCCTCTCTCAGTTTATATCTTATGCAGCAATATTGTTACAGAATCAATATGCTTTCTCTGTGAACTATTACTGTAGATACTCAGAGATTAGCAAAAATAGCTCTTTAATAAAACTACAAGACTAGTTCTGGCTAATTCATGAAAGAGAACCAGCCTTTCTCTGGAACAGAAATCCTTATTGCCATATGTGGTTTCATGTCTTCAAGTGACATTTTTGATCAACCAAGCATGTCTCAGAGAGACAGAATTTCCAAGATTTTGTTGTTTGGATTAATGGGGAGACTTACAAGTAAAAATATTGCTATAGTTTTCTAGGGACAGAATATGGTTGATTTCTGGAGGCAGCCATTAATAAGGAATATCCTGTTGAACTGGCATATTTATGCTCCTCTTGATAAGAGAACCAGGATTTAATAATGCACCAGTGTAGACAAGAGTACAGTGAAACCCTGCAACTACAGCACTCTGGTAACATGTTGGGAGCACAAAAGTTTTTGCAGTCATAAATCACTAAGGAAACGAGCAATGTAAAACCTGTGGAGACATATCTGCAGTGAAGGAGATAAAATACCTGCATTCAACCTAGAGAGTTGAGTGCAGATGCTGTTAATACCTATTGACCTTTTACATCTGTATTGCAAATTTACCCAGATCACTAAAAATGATTATCCTATGTTGGGTACTGTGGGCCCTCAGACCCTGAATTTTCTATGACCCCTTGCCTGCAGGAGTAAACAGCTTGTTTTCCTGTGCTGGTAGCTGCTATGGGTATGAGACTGTCATGTGTTCCTGATGGCAGGGGAGTGGTTTCAGGTGGGTTTTCAGCTGAAAAATCCCAAGAGCTAGGGCATGGTCATTAGTCAAGAAGAGCCCTATATAAGCTGCAATGGAACACAATAAAAGGGGCATTATACTTCAAGGATGACCCATGGCTCTGTGTGTGTGTGTATTTCAATCTCCAGCCTTTTGACCAACTCGTGAACTGTCCTGTGATGCAGGCATCACAGGTGGAAGACCCAGCAAGATCAGGAGCTAAGGATCCATGAGAAATTGCCCTCAGAAGGCTGGCCAGCAATTAAGAGATTGATGGTGGGGAAGTATTGTCATCCTACCGCAGCAGCCAGAATTCTTACCAGCCAGATGGTGGTTGTGGCTAGCACTGTTGATCCCCTAGCCTGATAGGTTGACTATATAGAAAGGAGGGAGCTGGTGGGTACTGCGGACCCCCAGACCCTGAATTTTCTATGACTCCTTGCCTGCTAGAGTAAACAGTTTGTTTTCTTGTGCTGCTTACAGCTTTGGGCATGAGACTCTCATAAGTTCCTGATGGCAGGGGAGTGAGTGGTTTCTGGTGGGCTTTTCAGTATCCTGAGAAATAGGGCATGGTAATTAGTCAAGGAGAGCCCTATATAAGCTGCCCTGGAACTGAATAGAAAGGGCATTCTTGCATCAAAGATGGTGTGTGTGTGTGTGTGTGTGTGTGTGTGTGTGTGTGTGTGTGTGTTTGTGTGTTTCAATCTCTAGCCCCTTGCCCAACTTGTGAATTATCTCATGGAAGACAGGCTGTACTGTACAATCCCAGACTCTCCCTGCCTAGACTTTTATTTTTATCTCCCACTTAATATAACTCGTACTTACGGAATATAGAGTTCTGATTTATATGCTATCTTAATCAGTGACCACAAAAGGTCATAACCCTTTAACCTATAAACCATTATTCAAGGTCACACATACTTTGCAAAGGAGTTTCTATGTAGTCACACCTAAAGTCATATTGTAAACCTGGAATGGGAACGATTATTACCTGAAAAATAATTATCCTAAGTTTTAATGTGTTTAAAAATTATTACAATAAACTGCCCAGCATCAGAGTATCTCAAAGTTTGATCTAGCCTGGCCAAGTCAGTCTGGCTGAACCAAGCTTTCATTCTTATTTCTTCATTTTTTATTTCCCTATCTACCATGATGTTTGTAGGAATTTCTCCCCATCACAACCATGTTTAGAAATAAAAGTTGATTAGGGAACAAATTTCCAAAGCTATCTCTTAGGGGTTAGGAATAGAAAGAAGGGCAAAATTGTGGGAAGGCAAGCATGTTCTATGTAACAGTCATCAAGGTGGAAGTTTTTAACTGATATAAGCTGTTTGAATTACTTGTGAATTAGATGACTTTGAGAGAGGTTGTTGAACACTGGGAATAAACTAAGGGACATTTCTAGTGATTTAAGGGAGTATTCTAATCAAGAGAAACACACCTTTAGACCTCTGCTTAGCCAATAACAATCTTCTGTTCACACTGCCAGAGTCCTTATGTCTAGGGCATTGTCATCAGCACTGCCAATTGAGAAGGGGGTTGCTTTTGACCTAACACCCAAGAATGAATGACAGACATAACATAGTGCCTTTGCCTATCACTACTGGATATAGTATACCAATTATGCCTGAGAGATCTATTAACTAAATATCACTTTGTATAATAATATCTCCTAAGCAACTTTTATTGACTCTTTATGACTCGAATGTTTTATTCCCAGTTTCTCCAACATCAATCCCTACAATTTGCTTCCATACTTTACTAACATGACTGACTCTTATTACTCTGAAATAATAGCCTGAAGAAATATTTTCTACTATAAATTTCATTGATCATAAAGTCATTTCACTACAACAAAAAAGTGGTATTACAGAAGTTGGTACAAAAGAATATGAATAAACTCACCATACTACTTGTCTTGTTTTGGGAGAATGTGGAAGAATTCACAGTGTTAGAATAGAAAAGTATGTAAATACCACAAATTGAGCTTCAAGGACTCTTCTAGAAACCTAGAATACAAAAGTGCTAAGAACCACATAACTTATAGGGGACAAACTCCTGAAATTTCAGGGAGAACAATCTTAGCAACTGAACTAAAGTATATTCCAGAGAAATTTTGATGAAGTGTATGGATATTATCTGTTCTGGTCCTAAGAATCTGCTTGAGGCTAAATTGAAAAGAAATGGATTAATTTCCTTGTAAGCGTGAATTTTCACGTCAGCATGTTGTTTCATGTGTGGCATTGTCATTACTGATTATACTTATGCAGGTGTCTACAATGAAAAGGAACAACAAAGACAAAAAGAAATGTAAGTTTTTAATTTGCAAAGGAAAGGGATATTTACAGGAAATTCACAAAGCTTAGTATTATGGCCCAGACAAGTGTTGTAAGAGACTGTGATTGTTAAGGAAATTAGTGCCAATAAGCAGAGGCCTGTTCCATACCAGGAAACAAAATGGGAATGGTGTTTTATGGCAAGAATTTACTCAGGTAAGTTTCCAAAATTTGAAAGAGAGGCTAAGGGGTTTTCTCCTTTAAAACACCAATAAACAAAAAGCACTGCTAATGTGGTTCAAAGAACAGGAGATCTGTTCTAGGCTGTCAGCTAAAACTAGCATAGTTTTTCATGTGGTTTTTGGCTTCAGAGGAATGATTTCTTGAATCCAAGAAGGTAAAGCATGAATCACAGTGAAGAAACAAAGATTTGGGAGATTTCAGAGCCTCTACACTTCTTCAAAGTAGTGATGCATATGTGGAATGGAATCAGCTTAAGAAAAAGACGTATATCAAGACATTAAAGCTAGAGGGGCAGAGCTACGTAAACATTTTGACATTCAGCATGGAGCTACAAGATTTGATGTTTGCCATTTTGGGTTCTGGTCTTAGTTTAGTCCAATGTTTCCTTATTATACCTCATTCCTGTTTTGTAATGTCATGTATATTCTATCCCATTATATTTTTGGAAGTTTATAAACTGTGCTGTTGTTGTTGTTTGTGGTTTAATTAAGATTGCCTTGATTCTCAGATGAAACTTTTGCGGTTCAGCCTTTGAAATACTTTGTAACTATGAAAGGCTATGGGGATTTTTGGAGTTGTGCTAAATTCATTTGCATTATGATATGGCTGTGAGGTGTGTGGGCCTAGAGAGCAGAATGTGGTGACATAAACAACAGTAAAAAATGTATCCCATAAACTCTAGCATTTGAACACATTCAACTTCATTTGGTAGAGCTATTGAATGAGTTTATATAACTTTTGAAAAGTTACAAAATGTTTTGATAATTATGTGCCCTACAGTATCTGGATCTCAAAAATAATTAGATTTTGTTTTTTATCTCTAATTTTCCTGAAATTTTATATAAAGATTATGTGCTTTATTATCTACTAAATCTATGTTGTTAAATATATCACAGTATTCATAATATTAAAACACATATATTATGTTTATTCATAAGTATATATGCATTACATGGAAAAACTCATTTTTATTTTATATATCATAAAGTAGCAGAGCTTGGCTATATATAACTATATATTATACAACATATATCTTTTTTAAAATATAAAGAAAATATGCATAGAATATTGAGACTATCTTTTATATTATCCTTTTTGATTAGCATTTTCACTCATGAGCTATAATTTGTGCATACTTGCTTTTGCTAATGCTACTTTTCCCATCAGCAATGGAGTCATCATTCCTACACAAAGAACCTCTCAAAAACTTGATATTTGCTAAGCCATAAACAGAAATTAAGGCCATTATAATTCATTTTTAGCTTCAGCTATTTCATTAAGATTGAGTTAGAGCGAGGGCTATTAAATTCTGCGTCATCTTATTTGCTTTTGATGGACTGTTTATAGAAATACCAATTTTAAAAGTGAATTGTTCTATGTTTTTTTTTTTAAGAATTATACAAGTACACTGTATGTTGAGGAAATAAACTATTACATTTAACTAATGGTATTCTACTGTTTTGAGCTTAAGGTGTTAACAAAGAATAACAGCACAAGTTTTCATGAAAATAATAGTCCATGAATTTTATTCAGCTTAAGTGAGAAATGATCACAACTACATTATAGAATACCCCATAAATTTACAATTATCTCTAAGAACATGCTTGAATTTCAATAATGTCATAATATTTTCTACATTCTATCCAAAGTATTTTGTGATTTCTACTCTCTAAATAAATTAGATAAGTGGTAGTAAAGTAGAAAGATCATTGCAAAATCTAATACAACAGAATTAGAAAGAATAAGTACCTTACTCTATCTTATAAGACACAATGAAAAATGAAACACAAACACTTTAGACAAATATAATATAATAGATAAAGGTAAATAGGATGTCACAATATTATAACTCTTGAGATGTATAGATCTGATTGAGAGGAGAGCAGTTTAACACGTATTGTTAAGCAAACAAATAACTGAACTTAATGAAATCTATAGGCCAAAAGTACTAATATATTCTTAACTCAGCCACAAAAAGACTGATTCTAGAAATATATCCAAAAGGTGGCATAAAAGTATATAAAATTTGCCTTAGCCACAACCAAAATAGAAAACTGAAAAAAAAGAATAACCAATAATATGAAGTTATAAAAATCTACTTGGAAGGATTATTAAAGTTTAAGTGATCTGCAATATATATACACACAACAAACCAGAAATTTTAATTGCTACAACTTTAACTTCTAGGACTATCAGAAAGAATCTACAATGATATTCTTACCATTATGTAAATACTCTATCTTCTTTTTGAAATCCATGGGTTACTTAAAGTATGTAGTCTATAGTACACATGAATTTGTCTGCCTTCACTTTTATAATGTATTATTTTCAATATGTGGAATTATCAAATATTGAAATCTGAAGCTCAAATTTAATTTATTTTTGATACTTTTGCTATTTTACTATTTTTTCTATTTCACAGAAGAATTTATTCTACAAAACATCCAGGTTCTGGCTATGACGAACAATGCCTTTGTAAACATAGTTGAGCACATGTCCTTGTGGTACGATTAAGCATCCTTTGGATATATACCCAAAAGTGGTGTTGTTGCATCTTGAAGAAAGTTGTTTTCTAGTTTTCTTAAAAAAAAAAAAATCGCCGTACCAACTTGCACTTCCACAAGCAATGCAGGAGTGTTTCCTTTACCCCAAAACCTCTCTAGCATAAGTTGTCATCAGTGTTTTTTATCTTGGCCATTCTTACAGGTGTAAGATAGAATCTCAAAGTTCTTTCGATTTGCATTTCTCTGATGACAACGGATGTTTAACATTCCCTTAAATGTCTTTCAGCCATTTTTTGATTCCTCTGTTGAGAGTTCTCTGTTTAAGTATTTAAAAAATACTGTTTTATCATCTAATTTTGCTTCTATAGCATCCAATATGTATTGAAACTTTAAGATAATTTTAATGACTTCTTTTTCTCTTTAAAAGTTAAAAACTTTGATGAAATGAGACATTAAAGAACATGCTGTATCCTTCCATTAAGACAAGTGAGAAATTTAGCTTTCAGTGTCAGCTTGGATGAATGATAGCCTCCTTTTTTGTTGTTGAGATAGCTGTTACTAGCCTATAATTTATTTATTTACTTATTTTTATTTATTTATTTATTATTTATATGCTTTGGTACAAAATCAGGCTGATGAAAGGTTAGGATCTATCATGTTAAATCTAGCCTTTATTTTATGTGTTTCTGGGCACTCCTTGTCTGTACTTTCTGTAATACTTCAGTGTTATGCACTTGAACCTTACTGATCCTTGACTGCTGGAGAATGCTGACAGAAACAAATAAGTCCATCAGGATTCTAGTAGAAGAATATTCAACAAAACATTTCCATTTGTGGGGTGAAAGAAACAAAACAAGACAATGGTTTTGGTATAAAAACACCTATTAAGGCAATGGGATGCTATTCAGTTTTTTCCCCATTTCTTTTCAACGTTTGCCCTGAAAGTATATCACAGAGTGGAGAACATATCTAATATAAAATCAAGTTTACCATAACCCTGTATGTTCATTCAGAGTCCACTACCATGATAGGAATTCATTTGAGATATTATGTTCAAGAAAAAAATAAGATTTCATTTTTTGTTACTGTCATTTCATAAAGTTGATTCAAGAGATAAAACATGTCTACCACACACCATCGCAAAATGAACAGCTGCAGATCAGTATGATGTAAACAGAATTTCGATTCAGTTATCATGTGGCAAAACACATGAGCTAACTATCAAATACATTTTTGCTTTATTCTAGAGATAATTTAAATCACATTTACAACTTTTTATAGTTACGAGAAACAACAGACTTAAAAAATAGATAACGGTATGAAAGTGAAACAATCTGAATCTTCAGGGCTTCACTCCAACATTTGAATGATTATCCTTGTCTTTCACACCTGTGAACTTGCAAGCCAGGCTTTAAGGTTAGTGTAGTCAAAAATAGACAGGAGCACATATCCAGTATTCCTGCTGATTGTTGAAATTACTAAAAGCACACATTTTTAAATTTACATATGTAACAGTTTACTTTCTTATAAGCCACTGAAAATTTTGCACTTTCAATGACAAATAAATAATCTAACTTTAATTAAAATCCCAAAGGAAAGGTCTGCTTTAGTTATACCCTACAATTACTGTAACAAAAAACATTAGACTGGGTAATGTATACATACAAGAATTTTAATGTCTGTTCTTCTGGACTCTGGGCATTCTAATATCAAGTCAACAGTAGGTGTAGGTTTTAATGGACTTTCTCTCTTCTCCAAGAGGATTTGTTTTTTCTGTTTTCACAGACACACACACACACACAGACACACACACACACACACACTTCTGAACAAGCAGCTCCATAACTTCCATGATATCTGGTAACTAGTTCCATTGGCAAGGACTCCTTTCTCAGCATTTACTAAACTCCTAAAGGCATTTTCCTCTTAATTACAAAGGAAAACTAGAACCTAGAACCTCTGGTTTTTGTTTTTTAATTTGATGTGTTTGTGAGAAGGTATGGAAAAAAATATTTTTGAAACAGGATCATTCACTGAACCTGGAGTTCAAGAACTCAGTTGGATTGCTTGGCCAGTAATAGACTCTGGGGCCCTCCTGTTGCTCATTCCTTAATAATTTGTTCATAGGCTCTTACCACAAAACCAGATTTTTATTTTATTTTTAAATATGATTTACTTAGGAGAAACCACCAACCTCCATGTTTGATAGGCAAATATTTTACTGGTTGAGCTCCTCCTTGGCCTCCTCTATCTCACTCTCTTGATCATGATTAGACATTTATGTAGACATAAATGCTTAATGTAAGCCTCCATTGTCAAATGTCTCTATTCTCAGGGCAGGGTAATGAATGTTTCATATTTTTCTGACTTCTGAGTGTAAGATTTAAATGATTTCATTTTATGCTTCTATGGCTTTTAACATGCTCAACTGAAGTCAAAACAGGAAAGGTTTCATTATAGAAGTAGCAAAATGCCAAAAATTGAAGTAAAAATGGAGGTGTAAACAAATTCAGCAATTTTCTCATTGTTTGGTAGACTATGAAAGAAGTAGTGCTGTGCTTTTATTTTTAAATTTTAATGTAACATGAGAAAGTGACATTCACACACACAGAAATTTTGGAACTTTTCAAATAGAAGGAAGATCCTCAGAATCAGGACCATCTTGGTGAGTGTCCTACAAAATTAACTGCATTGTATATGTGCCAGTTGTCATAATGGTCTGCTATTATTGGACTGAAATTCTTTTTTTAACATTAAAAATAATCTAAGTATTTATTCACTTTGTGCAAAAATTCGCTACTTGTCTTCAAGGAACAGAGAATATTCTTATGAATGGCTTCACATTGAATTGAACTTCCAATTTTGAGAAGAGGTTTTTAAATAGATGATCATTTTTTTTTATTCATTTTTCATAAAAACCACAGTTCCCCTCCTGCTCCTCCTCCAGTTCCCCCCTCACCTACTCTCCCATCCCCAATCCACTTCTTAGAGAGGATAAGGCCTCCCATAGGGTATCAACTATGCCGGGCATATTGAGTTGAAGTAGGACCAAGTATCTCCCCACTGCATCAAGGCTGAGCAAGGTATCCCCACTGTAAGAAATGGGATTTTAAAAGCCAGTTTATGCACCAGGGATAAATCCTTGTCCCACTGCTATGGGCCACGCAATCATCACCCACATTGAGAGGGCCTAGTTTGGTTCCATGAAGGCTCCATAGTTATCAGTCCAGAGTCTATTAACCCCCACTAGCTCAGATCAGCTGTTTCTTTGAGTTTTCCTATTATGATTTTGATCCATCTTGTTCATATATCCCTGTTCCCCTTACTCCAACTGGACTCATTCAAGGCCATTCTGGTCAACAAGAACTAGTTCCGGGAGAGAGGCTCCAAAGCTATGGAGAAACCCTGTCTCAAAAAACTAAGAAAAAAAAAAGAAAGGGGTGGGAGAGAAACAGGGGCTTGGCCCAGTGATTGGCTGTGGATCTATGCATCTGTTTCCATCAGTTAGTTACTAGAGGAAGTGTTTATGATGTCAATTATCATAGTTACTAATCTGATTACAGAAGAAGGCTGCCTCATGACCTAAAATTCGTAATGACTCTTAGAAAAAAATTAATGTGAGACTTATTAAGCTGAATCTGAATATATTATTTGGAAATTCTGAGAAAACTTAGAAAAAAGCCAAAGTATTGGAAGATGAGATGTTTACAGTACATATACACCATGTTTGAAACATTATAATCAATAGATTCGATGTGCTCTTAGTGAAGTCTTCTCTTCCAATATAAGGAAAATGTGTAAGAAGCAATTTAACACTTGGTGCTCCAATGTGTTCTAGCTAAATCCTCATAAAACCTGAGAAAACTTGAAAAAGAATTCTAGGGAAAAAAAATGCAGAGTTTAACACAGCTTTTTGCTGTTTGCTGGTGGTGTGCCATACTTCCTTTAAGAGAAATTTTCCTGGCTCAGCAGCGGTAGTAGAAAAAAAAAAGTTAGGGCCAGGGCAATTTTTGAAATGCGTGATTTCTGGGCTATGCTCCCAGCATGACCTCTGGCTTGTTTGGGGAAATGGAGCATTTGAGTGGGGTTTGTGAGGGCTTTCAGACTGCTGAAGCTTGCTTGATGGTGACATGGACTAGCTGTATGCCTAAAAGTGGGGTGGTACACATGGCTCAGAGGCACTAGCTGCTCCACCATGCTGGACTCGGTGGGGCAAACAGACACTGCCATATTACCCCAAGCAATGATGCAGCTTGAGTTATAAGAAGCACTTAGCATTGTGAGAAGTGTTCCTGGACAGTAAATAATTACAGATTTACAATAGGACAGATTCAGACATTAAAAGACCTCTAAATAGGTTACAGTTTTGGATAAACATATGTAGGCTTGGGAGAGAGAAGAGAAAGTATAGAGAGTCATAAAATAAAGTTAATGCTTTAAAAAGGGGTAAAGTCTTAAAGAGACAGAGTAAAAGGAGTAAAGGAAAATAGGTATATAAAAATGGAAAATTCACAGAAAGTCTGGATTATGTATATTGTATTTTCTTTGAATTTTTTGTTTGTGAAGGAGCTAAGTACAGAGAGATAATTCATAATATGGGCTGCTCAGCTAAACCAGCATGTATATTATAAACGTATCATGACTTTCAAATTTGAGTCTAGGGATATGTATCTTTGGAAAAGTTCTGTTGTTTCCACAGAAGATGAGAACCTGTGGATTGCTTCCAGACCAATATTGTTTCATGAACCAAGGCCACCTGAAAGGTCTCCGTGAACACCCTCAAAACTAACTGCTAACTGAGATGAACCTAGCATGCAGGATACACCATGAAAGACCTGATTAACGGTGCCCCCCAAAAGCAGGAAGCAGTATGGACAGAACTATGCCCATATTCCAAATATCATTTATAAATGTTCTTTTATATTTATAGGAGGATATGATATGCTATAGAGATTTGGATTATTATGAATCTTGGTTTATTGATAAAAATTTAAGGCCAATTTTGTTATAGGTATACGTATTTCTGATTTTGATTAAGGTATTGTGATTGTGTAGTTCATTTAAAAATGTAATGTATAATTAAGAAATATAGGTTAATAGATAATCATTTATAATAGTCAAGTTTGTAGTCATGTTAGTTAGATTTTCTAGATGTATACAGATATATTTCAGTTAGATAGTCAAATCTTTTAGAAACCTTCAGAATATGGTATTTAAATATTTTAAGAAATTCGGACTTTTCATGACAGTGAGACACATTTTTTTCCTTCGAGCACCAAGTTACTTCAAGAGGATGATGGACATTGAAGAGGATCCTTATGGAGTTTGTTAGCAATTTGGGCAAGAAACTGCTCTTTCCTGGCTGCATAAACTGGATATGCAGGACCCACAGAGAAATGACTGCTGAACTTGCCTAAAGGTGAGATGATCCTAATCAAAAAATTAAAACAGAGATTTCAAGCTCTATTTTTGTCAGTTTAAAACATTTATTAGAGAATTGAGTATTCTGCTTCCTTTTTTACCAACTATTTAGCAACAACCACAAAAATGTCTATTTTCCAATACCTACTAAGAACTGGATGCAAATTGTTTGATCCATTCATTGACAATCTTTTATCTCTGCTACAATAAATTTGTGTTTAATCGTGCCAAAATATTTTCTCTTGTATTTTTTCTTTAGATACACTCTAGTAGAACAAAGAACAAAATGAAAATGAAACCTCTAGATAGGTAAAGTTTAACTCAAGTTTCCAGGATAACAATTGATAGAATACAAAATGGTCACTCTCAACTGTCCTAGAGAGCCACAAGTCATAATAGAACATTGTCCACGGCTTAATAGTGGAAGATTAAAAAAGTTGGCACTGAAAAATATTTGATAGATCTGATTGTTATAAGAGATCTAGATATTAATGGACCCAGAAGAATGTATGCCTTCAGTACTGATCAAGTGATCATTATCATCATCAACTATAGCAAAATTATTAATTATTGCAGGAAGAAAGGGCAAAAAGTAGAAAATTGAAAGTAATCTTAATTGCTGCATAGTTACTGTATCTACTATTTGCACTGTTTTGTTCTGCAAACCTTGATTTAAAAAGCATAATTTACTAGAATTGGGAGAAAAATGATAGCAACTAAGCAATAGGGAATAAAGAGGTAATTCTTTTTCAGCAGGACATCATTGATACTTAAGCACAAACACTTAAAAGATACCAACCAAATGCCATGTTTAACATTGTCTTAGTTATAGTTTCTAGATCTGTGTGAAACACCATGATAATGCAACAAACAAAAGGAAGTATTTAATTAAACTTAAAGTTTCAGAGAGTTAGAGTATAAGAAGGCAGAGCAAAGGCATGGCAGCAAGAACCTAGGACCCAAATTTTGACCAACAAAGCAGGAGGCAAAGAGAGAGCCTGGAAATGGCTAATCTTTTGAAACCTGAAAGCCCAGCTTCAGTGATAATACTTCTTCCAACAAAACCACAACTCCTAATTTTTCCTAAAGACCTCTATCATTAGGAATCAAGTATTTGAATATATGGACCACATGGGAGCTATTCTTATTAAAAAAAAAACACAGTGATTTTTTTAAAGATAATGAATTAATAGAAAAGAAATTTTAGGAGGAGAGGAAGGGAGTAGGAATAAGGAAGCACAGATTCTTATATGTATATTTGTCACAGAAATACTTCAAAATATTGTCACTCTTTCAATGAGATTAATTTGAAAGATACATTTCTAGTCATTTCTAGTTTGTTTCATTTATTTTTCCACAAATGATGTGTTAGAGGTTTGGAGAAATAAAACATTGATTTTGTTGGCTGACTAAATTGAAATATAAAGTAATATGAAATACTGAGAAAAATATAACGCACTATTTTTTCTATTTGCTGTAAATACATTTTCTCTAACATTAAATTGTAACTTGTCTATCATTTAGCCAAAGCATTAGGTTCCTCAGAATGTTGTTATAATGATAAAACTACATCCATATGTATCCTTTCATAGAATATACTCATCTTCACTATAGCTTTGCTCTCTGCAGCAAACCATTTCATTTTATTTGCAGAGAAATGTAATTTCTTGATAAAATATACATTGTTCTCAAGTGGTGTTCTTTTTAATGTGGATCACATTTTCTTATTTTTCTTCTCCTGTTTAAACAAAATGTTGATACTTTTTTACGAATTGTACTCATCACAATTCCATATGAACTTTATATATTTTCAGACTTATTACATGAATCACAGGTAGTCATTTTAAATCTAAAACTTTTCAGTAGCAGAGACAGCCTGGATTGTTGAGTATAGTAGCTATAATAACATTCCATTTGTTAATGTCCTGTAATTAACAGCTTATATTTCATTTTATAAACCAAAAAATATGAGGCTCTTCATGTTCTGAATCATTTTAATTAAAATTATTTTAGTCGTATTCCCACATATGTTTGCTGTGTCCTGACTGCTTACACCTCTACCCCTCTTTATACTTTGTCAATCTGCCACTCTTAAATGTTTTTCTTTGCTTATGACTCTTCTCTCCATTTTATGACCTGTTGAGGGAAGCCAGGGATATTGATCTATAAATGTGTGGCCACTTTTAACTATCCATACTCTATTATTATTTGATTTAAGATGATGACAAGAAGAAGTACATTTTCCCAAAGATCACAGACACAAATGCATGTAGAATGTTTCTGCTTCACTTTACTTATAACAGCATAAATGTTTCTATCAAATATTTCTTCTAATTACTTTTTATTTGCACATAAAAATAAAATTCTGGCCATTATTAAGTGTTGTGCTATTCATTTCCTGTTTCCAAGTTAGCACACCTAGCCAAAGAAGAGGATTTAATGAAAGATTCCTCTAGATGAGGGGCTAAACAATTGCTTATTCCCTCTGTGGTTCTTCCTGAATCTAAATCCTTCTGTGTTTCCCTGAAGGCTATTATTCTTCAGTCTCATTTGTGCTTCCAAGTTTTAAAGATAAAAAGGAAAAATGATTCTAGCAATCTGAGTTTCTGAATATTAAGCCCTTTTAAACAGTTCTGATTCCCTTCTTATGTGAATTATTCAAATAGAGATTGGAAAAGTTTCTTTCAGGAACCTCAGGGAGAATTTTTATATTTGATAATTAACTAAACTGCAATAGATGTTCCTTTTAATCCTACAATTGCTATGGTGTCAGTATTAGCACCATTCTTAAGAGTATTGTTGTATGTCAGATATATCTAACATTATTAGTTCAGAGTGGTTACAAACTCTAAAGCAGGTAAAAAAATTGATAAGTGTTTGTGATATTTTAAAAATGTGCATTTTGAAATGGTTGTGTCCTATTATAATCCAAAGTTACATGCCTCTCCTTTCCAGATTATAAATTCATGCTGTACAACTTTAATGAAAATAAACTTTGATCCCACTGATGCTATGCTGGTCTATATAACAATTCAAAATCCTCAGCCAATACAGTTGGAGTTTATCCTCATGAATTTACACAGTTGCAATGTTTGGCAATTTGAGTGAATTTCCAACATCATGTTATATATTTTTAACAATACAACAGGGTCCCTGAAACGGTCCCCTGACAGTGTTACCGAGAATACGATAAAGATGAAACAATCCATGAACATTGTCAGCAGATCACTTCCACCGTAGGTGAAGTTTATTTCCACCATGAGGACCACTTTTACTACTTTCTATGGGAAGATGTAATCAAGTGTTACACAGCCTGAAAGTGCCTGCACTTTTTTTGTGGTGACAAATTACATGACTTGTTATGCCTGTATCTCTGTTTTTGTCTATTGGTCACTGTCCACCTGTCTCTGTCTCTCAAATACACACTTTAATACAAAGAACAAGCCTTTTACCTTTGGTTTTTAAAACTTCTCTCTTCTATTCACACATCCTCTATCTCCCACCTGCACCTTGCCACCTTTTAAGAGCTTCTGACTTTCAAACATTTTTGTTTTTGTTCCTTTTTCACCCATTCTTTTCTCCTTCAAGTCTCTTATTGATCCTCAGCAGTTCTCAAAGGTAAATCATCTGAAATCTAAAACTTCTTGGCAGCAGAGACAGCATTTTTTAAATCCACAAGAACAGCACTTTAAATTTTAGAGTCTTCCTCCTTGTTTCTGAGTAATCGTAAATCTGGTGGATGTCAGCTTTATCCAAGTAGTGATAAAGTAATGTGGAGGACTTACCCATTAACTACAGTGGTTGAAATCAGAATTTTCTTAAACACTATTACAAAATATATGAATTGCTATGCACTTAAAAATTAGAAACTAAGTATTATTCTCTTGAGGAATTTAATTATTTGGGTTGGAAATTTGATATGAGAAAATGATACATTATATTGTGAATGATAGGCATGCATGCCTGTAATATTAGCACCTGAGGTCAGGGCCAACCTCAGATGGTAGAGAACTAAAGCAGCCAGAGATACTCCAGATTGTGTCTTTAACAAGCAGACAATATAAATCAAGAGCACAATAGTACTTGTGTCCCAAAAATTATTTAGAAATGCCTAACTATTATAACATCAATTGATAAGGAAACAGGAAGCAATTGGTTATTAGCAAAATTTTTTTGAATTCAGAGGTAAATGCCAAGAAATGCTTCCATGACTTGTAATATATACAGGAGAAGATGAAAATAGTTCTTATTCTGGTAGAAATTCATCATGCTAATGGTGAAAGTAAAATAAGAAACGAAGCAAATAAAATGGTTCAGCAGTAAGATGTGATGTGGGAAGTCCTTCTGTATATGTGTTGCTTTTATTGGTTAATGAGTAGAGAAGCTATTTTGGTCTCTGATAGAGTAGAATTAAGCTAGGCTGAAAAACTAAATTGAATGTTGAGAGAACGTAGGTGGCTTTAGTGAAACACTATGTACTGCTGGAGGAGACAGATGCCAGAACTTTACCTAGTAAGCTACATCCTCATGGTGATACACAGATTAATAGAAATGAGTTAATTTGAGATATAAGAGCTAGCTAGTTATACACTTAAGTGTTTGGCCAAGCAGTGTTGTAATTAATCTAGTTTCTGAGTGATGATTTTGGGTGCAGGAAGCATGGGAATGAACAAACAGCCTCATAGAAATCTGGCAACCCGAGTCTGATTCAAAGAACACAAAGAAAAGTAGAGGCAGAGAACTGACTCCACCATGTTGCCCTCTGAGCTCCAGAAACATACTGAGACATGTGTCAGAAAGACACAACTTCACACATGTACAAAGACATGTGACAAAGAAACACATCATGCTTGCTATCATGTGTAATCATGTTATCATGTGTAATTACATTAATAACAACATTTTTAAAGAGATAAGAAACAGATAAAATTTCCAATGAAACAGATTTTTTAAAAGATTTATTTATTTATTATTTATATAGTGTTCTGCCTGTGCATCAGAAGATGGCACCGGATCTCATTAAAGGTGGTTGTGAGCCTCCATGTGATTGCTGGGAACTGAACTCAGGAACTTTGGAAGAGCAGTCAGTGCTCTTAAACTCTAAGTCATCTATTTGAACTCATGCTGTATCTTGATTGTCTATAGTCTCTTGAAGACATGCTCTTTTCTGAAGAGGAAACAAAGGGGAAGTCTATCTAGCAGATAGGGGAGGTGAGGAGGTAACAGGAAGTAATGGAGGGAAGGAAAGCTATGGTTGTGATGTATTGTATGAGAAAAGAATCTATTTTTAATTAAAACAAAAATAAGGAAAATAAATAATTGTATTCTCCCCAAATTCATGTGAAAGTAGAAATTCAAAAATTAATAAGAGAATGAATTTGAAGTGGACTATGAAAGTGGCTCAGCACAGTGCTTGCTTAGCTACTCAGGGTCCTTGTTCAATTCATAGCATGGCAATAATAAGTATAATAATAACATTAATATATACTATATATGTATTAATTTCTGTATATAACATCAATAATACCAAACATTCCATAGAACTCTTTCTTGGTTTTTTTTGGCTTAGGTGTCACTACATATTCTACAAGATAGTTTCTCCTACAAGCAAGCTATACTTATGAAATATGTATAATTAGGACCTGTCTAATAATAAAACCAGTTGACATGCCAAGATAGAAAGAAAAACTTTAAAGGTTCAGTCCATAGATAAAGAACTAACAGGCAGCTAAAGACACTGCAGAGAGTGAGAGGATTAGACTTCAGGGCCAGGCAAGCCTGTGATAGGCTACCTGTGTCAATAGGCATACATGTGTTTAAGAGCAACACTAAATTACCTAGACAGGTTGTGCATGTGCATGTGTGTGTCCATTTTTGTGAACAGACGTGTTGTGTGTGTGTGTTTGTGTTTATGTGAGTGAGGATGAGAGAGAGAGAGAGATATTTAAAAAGAAGAACTTAAGAATTTGAGAGGAAGTTATGAAAGACAGGAGAAATTTGAAAGGAAGAGGTAGTATTCCATATTATGTGAATATTAAAAAATTCTTAAAAAAATTAAAAATAGCTAAATATTTTGGAAATCTTTTAGTTCAAATAATGAAATCTTTTTATTAGTAAGTACTTTTATATGAATAATTCATTGAAAAAATTGTGACTGAGGAAGTGTATCTCATGTCCACTTGACTGTCCAAAGAGATTTGTTGGTGTGGGAGGTCCTTCTGTCCATGTGTTGCTTTTATTGGTTAATGAGTAAAGAATTGCTTTGAGCCTTTGGCAAGGAAGTACAGAACTAGGTGGGGAAAGCTAGGCTGTATGCTGGGAAAAAGAAGGGCAGAGTCAGACAGAAGCCATGTAGCCCCACTGGCGACATATGTCAGAATTTTAGCTGGTGTGCCACAGCCATGTGACCATACACAGATTAATGGAGATGGCTTAAATTAATATGTAAGAGTTAGACAATAAGAAGCTAGAGCTAATTGGTCAAGCAGAGATTTAATTAATACAGTTTCTGTGTGATTATTTCAGGGCTAAGCAGCTGGTAATGAAACAAGAAGTCTCCTCCAAGACTTTTGTAAGATTGAAAAAAGTTATTGAAATTTTTATATTATTGGTATATATACAGTGTAAACTATTTTATGTGTAGTTGGACTTTAAATCGTAGAGAAGTCTTCTAAGAAAATCAAAGTTAATGTTAGTCATGATTTGTTATCAAATACCATACATAGGTATGGAGTCTTCACTTAGTAGTTATTTTTGTCCTTTTGACTTAAAATGTAATCTCCATTCAAATATTCAAATAAACTTTGGCTACTATTTTGTGGCATAAATATTTCTGTGATCCTAAATAATTCATCCAATGCTGTGAAGGTGGTACATTATCACAACAAGCAAATGACACAGTCCTCTGTCTACACTTGTTTAAATCACTGAGCTGTATAAGTCTAAAATAGGCATAAAAAGTGAAGGTCAAAGTTTTAAGCAAAGATAAACTCAATTTACTATTATAAGCATTTGATAATGGATGATTTTTGAAATCTAAGTATTCACTAAATAAATGATATTTTATTTTGTGCAAGGTAACTTGGAATGTTGGAATGTGAGACACTGTGAGATAAATTTTAAAACATAAAATTAATGCAAATCAAGTGTCTTTTAATTTTAAAATAAACTTTAAAATGAGCCAACTGCTATGAATAGAAAGTACAAAGCATAGAAGACTGTTACTTCTCTAGTTTGATCATGCTCTCTCTGAATCCTAAAATTTTAGAAATAAAGTTTAAGGTTTAAGAATGCCCTAAAGACAAAGACTGATGAGAGTATCTTTAGAATAAAGAAGTAATAGGAGGAGGGATTAAACATATAAGACAGGTATAAGCATTCAGAACCTTGCTATCTAAACAGTATTACTGGGAAAATAATATAGAAGTAGGGAAAAATGAAAAAGATGGGGTGAGATAAAGGATGAGAATGTCCTAATTTCCCATATTCCATGTGAACAACTGCTTAATTAGGTAATAAAATACCTCCATCCTAATAAAATACCTTTAATAATAATAATTTTCATTCTGTGAAATTATCATGCCTGTGAACAAAGTAGGCTTTCAAAACAATGAAGAAAATCTTCTCAATGAATAGTTAATTCTTTGAATAAGAATTCCCTTTTGTCTACAACTGTACAGGGTAAGAACAGAAAAGGGGATGTCAAGTCTCTGCTTTCTTTGTTTGTAAAGGGTGAGTGCGTAAACTACCAAATCAGATCTCTATGGGCACTGTAACTATGTTTCTAGGATTAGCTGACTACCATCTAACATCTTCACTCATTTGATAATTACATGAAAATGACAGCATTAATTAAAAGCCAGAAAGGTTGCATATTAACCTTCATATCCTCGTAGGGTATTGGAACATATTCAGTACATTTTAATTTCTTTATCTTGCATTAAAAAGTTCTAAAAATACATTGTGGAATAATTATGAAATGACATAAAATTCATATTATATATTATAATAATTCTTATCTCAGCTCTTTCATATACGTAGGTACACCCAAACAGGCAGTGGAATGGCCTGATGTAAAAGTTTGGTCTGAGCAAAGGAGGCATGTTTCTATGCTAGTGTAATCAAAGCCCAGGTATAAAGGTTCACAGACCTTTCATTCCAGTGGCCCTCAATAGAATTTTATTTATTTATTATTTATTTCATCCGCCAAATTCTTTCTTAAATTTAATTTTCAATTTTATTTTACAACCTCAGTTCTTCACACTCCTCTGCCCCCTCCTGCCTGTAGCTCAACCCCCATCCACTCCTCCCAATGGATAAGGCCTCCCATGTGGAGTCAACCAAGTCTGACACATTAAGGTGGAGCAGGACCAAGCCCCATTCCCAGCATTAACACTGAACATGGCCTCCCACCATAGGGAATGGGCTACAATAAGTTAACTCATGCACCAGGGATATATTCTGGTCCTGCTGCCAGGTGTCTCGCACGTAGTCCAAACTTTGTCACTGCCTCCCACACGCAGAGGACGTAATTTGGTCCCATAGTGGTTCCACAGATATAGCTCTAGTTCCTGAGTTTCTACGAGCTTGATTCAGCTGTCTCTGTAGATTTTCCCATTATTATCTTGACCCCAATTGCCCATATATTTTCTATTCCCTCTTTTCTTACGGATTCTCAGAGCTGGGACTGGTGCTTTGTTGTGAATCTCTGCAGCTCGTTCTGTCAGTTACTGGACTAAGGCTCTATGATAATAGCTGACATATTCACCAGGCTGATAACAGGGGAAGGCCAGTTTGGGCTCCTTCTCCTCTACTATTGCTAAAAGTCTTAGTTGGAGCTGTCCTTGGGGTGCGAGCTAAAACTCTGATAAAGAGGCCAGCTCTTTCCTGAGCCATAGTGGGTCATTCTGGGAACTTAGAAGCCATAGATGACAAACTATGGTTAAACAATCCTAACACTAGTGCCCTTTCACACACTTGCAAGAACACTGAGTTTGCTAATGAGTACCAACTAAGTATCATCAGACACTTTTAACAAAGAAACCAGAGGGAAGGGCACATGACTGTTTACCATAGTTTCTCACACATAGAGAGGGGTGTCCTGGATACTCTAGGAAAGCTCTTTCTCTCTTGGAGCATTGTGTCTTGATCACAGCTTCCTTATAAAGTCTTAAAGGTACAAACTTCAAGGAAACATCTTCCAGTCCACTGAAAAGGAAGGAATTCATGTCTGGTACTGTAAATTGAGTTAGTCTTTGTGTGGTTCCAATCTTTGTGCCTTCGCTTCTGTAATTCACTATGAGGGACTGCTTTGTATATTAATCAGTTGTGGTTGTGCATCCCATGGTCAATTATCCTTTGAATTTTGACAAGAGGTATCATTAACCCGGCCTTCTCATTTTTTCCTATTTTTCATTTTTTCTATCTTCACTTTCATCTGTTCCCATACTTTTCTAGGGAGGTCACATCCCTGGAGGCAAATAAAGACACAACAATGCATCTCTGTTATAGTCTCCATTTTCAACAAAAGGAAGTTTCTTAAAAGGGGGCTGAAAACTACATTTACCTGTGGGTATAAGACTAAGTATTTAGAATACAGTTGGAAATCATATTAGTTATGGAAAATGTCAGTAGTTTTTTTTCTATATTCTATAATCCCCCAAGAAGTGGGTTTATTGCTATGTTTAGAAATCCGAACATGATTTTCCTTCTTTTGAAAGGTTCTTAAGTCCAATTCCACATCTATTGCTTCTTGCAAGAAATAAGTGCAACTATTGCATCCATTTGGACATCTTGCTGAGCTGGTCATTGGTTAGGTTCATAGGATGTACTGCTGGACAGAAATACTGATTACTTTTCTCTTTTTGTAGCTTACAGAGCATCCATAGATCCTACGAGAGCTAGTCCTCAAGGAGGAAGCCCAGGTCACTTCGGGTTCTGTTACACTGAGTCCCGTGTCTGGTGCATATGTTCTATTCAGTATAAAGTCTTGCCTTCAATTTCATGGGACCTGCAAATTACCATGGCAAAAGACTATGTTGTTTTAGGCGACCTTTGCAGTTTCCTGACCAATGACATAAAGGTAGGTTTTCCTATACCTGTCACTGGAAAAACTACATGATATTATTAAATTCATGGTTTTACTAATTCATTTTCTTGATTGTGGAAAATTTACTCAGTCCAAAAGATATGTTCCCTTAAAACACATTTGCTTCATCTTAATAGCCATGACATATTCCACAGGTAAAATATTTGTTGAAAACTAACATCACTCTTAATTAAAATACATATCTCATTTTCTCCACTTCATCCTCAATTTGCTTATTGGTTTTTACAGATATTCTATTTTTCTTTAAATTTTCACTTTTGAAGACAATGATTCTTTTAAGGTTGGTGGTTGCCATAGCAACAAAACTGTTGTTGGGAGAATGAAAATAGAGAGAGGATGTGGTGTTACAAGAATACATGATTCCAAGGATGACTGTTACCTAGGGTCAATCGTTTTACATGTAACATTTGGCATTTATGCTGGAATATGTGCTGTATGCATTTCTGTCTTCCACTTATAATATAAGGCATCCTCAATATTATCTGATTTAAATCTGTTATCTCCTCCACTCTACCACACAACTGACCTATTTAATAATAGACATTAGATATATAAATAAACATAATAAAGATATTTTTATTTTCTAAGCTACAAGTAAAAGTTCTCTAAAATCGAAAACTCCTTTAACTTAACAAAATATATCTTAACTACTAATAGCCTACCACAATTATGGACAGTTTTATGATGAATTGAATTTTATAATTAATAGTGACTTTTCTCTCACTATCTTTTAATTTTCCAATTAATTATCAAATTGTATGGTTAGTGCATATTTATGCATGATTTTATATCTGGATATAGAACCCATCTACATGACAACATATATGTTTGCATTTATATAAAATAATATGCTAAGTATACTTTCTTTCATGTTGAGTATTTCTTATTTGTTCTTGTCAGGATGTCTAGAATTAAACCTTTCTTTGAATTAATTGCATTTTGCAGTAGAAATGAAAGGTGGTGTTGAAACATGTAAAAAGTATTAATGTTTAATATGAGCCATGACTGCTTGATAGTTGGGTATGAACAAGAAAATGGAAAAAACAAACAGGAAGGCTAATTCAGTATCTTGGGAGGGAGGTGCCAAGATTTTAAACCTTGTAAGTGTTTATTTTCAGAGGCCCTCCAAAGGTTAAATTATATTCAAAACTTCAGTGCAATTTGGGCTGGAAAAGTCAATCTTGAAAGTAAATGTATAAATTAGATATTCTTAATTCTCATGATAAATTGTTTAAGATACCATATATCTCACAATTATACAAATAGTCTTCTAGATGACTTTGAAGAAAAAATGACATTAAATTTATTCAATGAAGAATTTTCTAACATTAATGAAAGAAGTTAAAGCTTGCCATATATTTTCATAAATGGAATGGGTTGCTTGTTTATATTTGTTTCTTTGAATTTAATTTTACAATTACTATCTTTACAAAATCTATATGTTTTAACTTGTAAATTGGACTCACCATGAAATAATGAAGCTAAGTAAGTAATTTGCTTGTCCTATGAAAGCATTTGGATATTTGAACAAAAGTGGAAATAATGAACAAAATAAAGGGAATGAGGCAAAATAAAGTGGTTTTTAAAATTGGATATTACTTTAAAACTGTTTCTAGAAGTCAAAGATTCTGCCCACTGCTTCACTATATAAAATAGCCCACATGGCTTTGGTGTCTCTGAGAGAATCATTTTTTTTTACTAACTACTGAAAGCTAGTTCCAGGACCTATGAGTACAGCAAAACCAAGTAGTGGTCACGTCTCACTGGAAATCACATGGTGTTTTCATATAGCCTAAGCAAGTCTTCCTACTTACTTTAACCATATGTTCATTTTAGAATTTCTAATAGCATCAATTAAAATGCAAATATTTTATAGATTCTTTTCCCAATGGATCATGAGGTATATAGGGACAAGAAAGCATGCATATACATTTGAGTTGGTGTTGGTTGAATATGTAGATACAGAAATGATGAATGGGGGAGGGGGTGTTACAAGGCTATAGTATAATACCAGCCTAAAAGTAAAAGAGTAAATGAAGGATATAACACATAATGATTGGAAAAGCAGTTTTTTATGTGATAATAGTCATTTCCATTCACCTCAGCCAACGATAAGTTCGTCTTATGACAATTAATAATCATAAAGTTATAATAAGCAATTTATGGTAACAGAAAGCCTTTGGCCACATGCTAATTATCTATTTAGGAGGAAGATTTCTTGTCTAAAAATAAACTAATTATGAATATATGCTTGAGAAAGATGGTATCTCTTATTTTTATAGAGGTGTTTTGTATATTTTGACTTAAATCTAAGCAATCAGCCACATTAAATTGTCTTGTAAGACTTAATCATTAGAACACCTTTGAAAGGTCAGTTAACATTCTATTTAGAATTGATATAAGAAGTAAACTGAATACATACATATATATATATATATATATGACAGACTTTTATATGGATAAATAGTTTAAAAAGACTATAGGCAATATGTTAACTATGTAGACCAGTGAGTTATAAATATGTACAGGAATAAAACATAGTTGTGAAACTGTTAAAATTACATGGTAAGTGAACCAAAATAACATTTTAAATTCATATTTGTACATATTCTTTATAAAACATTTTATTCAAATGCTAACGTCAATAAGATTACTCTGTACTAATTCATTTTGTTCTTAATAGTCGTCAAGGAATTTTGTGCCTGAGTTTTGTCTTGAAAAGAGATGTTGTGACTGTTGCTATCTAAAATTATACAGCAGTTCAGTAAGATAATCAGTCTCATAATTAGGCATGCCCAGGAGTTTGAGAAGTGATTGTCAATGTGGTGAATAAAATACTTCTGCCTTTATTACTATCACTACTGTTGATGAAATGCCCCACCCCAATAAGCTTCAGGAAGAGAGAGTTTATTTCAGCAAATAGTTCCAGACCACCAGGGCGGGGAGACCACAGCAGAAGGAGCAGTTTACATTGCAGCTATTGTGAGTACATAATCAGAAAGAGAGAGAGTAGGAAAGAGAGAGAGGGAGGGAGAGAGAGGAGAGAGAAAGAAAGAGAGACAAAGAGAAAGAGTGTTCAGAAATAAGGTGTAGAAAAAGTAATATTTTGTAATTGACCCAAAGTGACTTTTTTTTCACAGCCAAGCAACAATAACAAAAACAAAATGAAAGAAAAAAATTCTAAAGTCAATTACTGTGTCTTGTTGTGACAGAAATACTTCAAACTAAGTTAAATTTCAATAAACTTTTTTTAAGTTTCTTTTTATTATTCAACCTTTTGGACCTCTGTGCTGGAATGATTTCTGGATTGTGGACTGGTTTATATAATATTCCCAGTTTTATGGTTTTTAAGATTCTCTCTATTTGGCACTTAATTTTAATTGATAATAAAACAACCTCATCTATTAATACTCTCAGATGGGGGAAGAAATTGTCTTAAGGAATAGTGAGCAAAATCTTGTTAGATTTAAGAAGATTTCTTTGCAGTTCTCTGTGGCAAAATAGATTAAAGACTTATGAATGAACACAACATGATGAATTAATAAAGAGCGTATTTAGTAGTTTTTCCAAGATCATTGCTGCTTTACATGGTGATTACATAGTGATGTTTTCACTGCACACACTGTTCTGGTTGGATGTAAAGTTATATAGCTGATATACCAATAGTCAACCTGGTCAAATCATGAAGTTTGTAATGGAATTAGCTTTGTTCAAACATATCGACATGATGAATGGCACCAAGGTTCTCCATGAAATCAGTGAAAACTTATGTTCTTGACCCAATTCTGTCTCCAAAAACATATTGAAGACTTAAGCCAAACTACTATTATATTTGAAAATAGGGCTTACAAGAAGAACATCACAGTGACTCATGAGGTTAAGGAAGATCTTAGTCCAAACGCTTATGTCCTTATTTGGCTAAGTCGCAACAGTAGAGCTCTTCTCTACACGGTATAAATATAAGAAAGGTGTCAATATATAGTATGAGAAGGGCAACTACAAGGCATCGGTGCAGACCTTCATAGATACCACAGAATAGTTCTCTTGATATTAGACTTTCATCATATAAGCACAGTTTGAGAAAACAATGTGTCATTCCTATAAGCAGGTTATTCTGTGGTATTTTTTCTTATGTCAGTCTGCAATATCTAATACACCTGATGTGTAAGTGGATGTGAGAGCATATGCAAATTACCTCAAGAGATTTTTCAAAAGGAGTCTGTGACGCTGGGTACTCTCGATTGTTAAGTCCTTGGAAAGAACTTGGATTATTCTATTTTATCTGCTCCATCTGCCTCTGCACTTGGGATGCTCTGTCTCTAATTATGGAGCTAAATCCTCAACTCTGGATGAAGATGATAAGTGTCACATAGTCTCTTGGTTTCGAAAGCCATATGTTGTATCTACATTCTCGTATGATCGGGAATCGTTTTAGACTGCCCCTGTGCCCCATTTATACATTGAATTATATGGGGGAACTTGGATGGGCTCAGTATAAATGTTTATTTGAATCATCTCAGAATGGAGGAAGCTTTCACCGTGAGATATGAGGATATTGAAAAGCGCTTAAAACAGATGTCTCTAGCAGAATTCTTTTGAGCTTCATGGTCCAAATTTGAGAGGAAGATGATTTTAGCACCTTACCCTTCCACCTCTTACTCTAATGTCCTTCCTTCTTTTAACTATTTTTTACTTCCTGGTTGTACAGCCTTGTTAATAGAGAACATTTATTTTAGATTCTCTATGTGCTGCTAAAAATTGCCAGATCAGATTCCTTATTTATTATTATATCAAGTTAACTTTCCCTATATTCAATTTACTTTCCATTGTGATTCTTACTAAGGAAGTTTTCTTGATAGTGTCTAATTAAGGCACCTGTTTTGTATTCTATGTGCACATCAGAGCATAGCAACAAGGAGTATGTGTCTTTTGGACAGTGTCGTTAAGCAGAGGTAGGTCTGCTGCTACTTCACTGTTAGCATACAGCTCAAGGTACCTAAACATTAGTTTCCATATAATTATAAAGGAGATAAAAGTGCAATTTTCATATTTTTGGAGCATTTGTAGGAGCAACTTGCAATTAAATATAATAGCACTTCTTCAGTAAAATATGCAGATTGCTATGATGTATGGTACACTAGAAAAAAATCGATTGAAATCAGTTTTGTTTTATTGTTTTTCTGATTAAGCAAAGAATATGCCAATTTTGCAGTATTTTGAGAAAAAAAAAGGAAAGAATTTTTTTCAGGGATATTTTGATTTCAGATTTAGATAAAATGTCACCATGGCCCAGATTTATAGAGAAAACAACAAGACAGGCAATAATGTGCTTAAGAATCCATGACTGGTGCCTGACAGGTGTGGCGTAAACTCTATGAGACTTATAAGAAAATAGAGCAAGGGCAGCTGTCTGTGAATAGTCAAGGAGGTTTGTTAGAGAGGAGGTGTTTAAACATTCACTCAGGGCTTTTCCTCATCGTCCTGGAAGTAATGGGGAAATTTTTGAATAATGGAATTCTATGAGCAGAGTTGAGGGAGGCTGATGAGATAACAATTCAAGTAAAAAGAGAAAGAGCGAGACTGACTGAAATGCCCTAACAATGTACAATTTCTGTAACTAAAGCAAAATAATTACTTGGAGTCCCTGTCAAATGCAGGCTTTGAGGGCACTGTTTCCATTCAGATAAACTCTTGTTCCCGTTCTTCAAGAAATGAAATTTGTTTTAGTCCTGTGAATATTAAAAAGAGACATGGTCTTTAACAAAAATTTGGGGTGAAGTCTGTATCAGTATTATAGTAGAAATATTGCATGCACATTTGGAAATTTGTTCAAACTATCTAAAGAGCGAATTCTTCAATAGATAGATAGCCAGCATTTCATGTTTAATTAAATATTTTGGATTTAAATCCATAATTAAACACTTCAAACTGAGGACATTAAAAGTGAGATATATAGTTATCTCCCTGGCTTGCAAAGAGTAATCATTAACTATCAACATAATCACTGGGATTAGTTGAGGCTCTTATCTAAATAAATCACTCACTGATTAAATACAATACTCATACAAAGCTAATGAAAAATATGAGGTCTTCATTAAAGGATAAGAAAATAATAAAAGTCAAATATAAGCTATCATCTCTGGATTCAGTGAAGAAAATCAAGATTGAGTACAGAAAGAGAATCAGGCAAAACAGATAGGTGTCAAAACCTTTAATGAAATATCATATCTGGTAGGGAGTAAACAAAAACACATTAGCTGCACATCACAAGTGACTATTTTGTTATCAGTCTACGGGAGATTAACTAAAGTGGCACTCAAATGAGTTAGGATAATTAAAATTCTGTCAAGCTCCTCATGTTTTCCTACTCCCCTCCATAATGTGCCTCAAAACTGAAGTGAAGGCTATGGCTGAAAGATAAGGTATTTAAAAGTTTAAATAGATAACTCAGATTAATGTAAATACATCTCCCATGTAGGTAGGGACATGCATTTTACTGTGTATAGTTTGTGGATGCTGACCACATGCATTCATATTGTTAAGTAAAAAACAATAATTATTTTAATATGACATTTCCAAATTTTATTCAAGTTTAGAGAAGCAAGCAGAACTCATATATGTGTTGATGAGTTAATAATTTGATTTAATTCAAATTATTCAAAGAAGAATAATTCATTAATTATATTTTCTGTTACATCACTTCCTTCAAAGACCAATTCATATTATTTGTTATAAGACTGTGATTGCAACATTATTACATTTTCAATTTTCATCTTAGATTATCTCTCAGTTTCTCTGTCAACTGTTTAAGGATTTTTAGAATTCTGACATCATAAATATTGTTCAAGATTTGCAGGTTCAATGAGGCAGTCATTTGTTAAAGCTGACTAATTATCGAACTTTAAATCGATCCACCCTCTAGTCTTGCCTTCAAAAATGTATTAACAAACTTCTTCTTAATCTCAATTTTAATTTGTGTAGTTGTAATTTAAAAAAATATTTGCTTTATTAAAAAAGTATTATTCATAAGTTATTAAAATACAAAATGTTCCAGACTATGGCTATCTTTGTAATCAAACCACCTGGGAGTCTAAGGCAGGACACTAGCCAAGGCTTTACAAAATATGATACACATGTCCCGAAAAGAATCAATGAATAACAGTTTCAGTCTGCCAGCTAAGGAACAGAAAGAATGTACTGAGCCATTTGCTGGACTCTGGCCTGTATTTCTTATGCCTCACTCAGCCCCTGTGAACAGGCTTACTGCTTACAGTTGGGCAGATAACTCTATGCAAAATTCTTAGAAAAATCAAGCATTTTTCAAAGCTAAGCTGCTTGATTATGTTGAAATTCAAGCTCTAGCTAAATATAAGTCCCAGATGAGCATATTTATGCATATCATCCATTATTAACTTCTGTGCAATATCAAATATAAACCGTTTCCAGGCAGTCTTGCATGAATTAAAAATATGAATGTCACCATGCTATTGATTATTGTTCTACATGGTTACACTTTAATATGCATAGTAATGCAAAATAAATATGCTAAAAAATCCTTTAATAATAGATTCTATTTCTCTGAAAGTGCTAAGATATATGCTTACAAAATTCAAACACTGTGCACTGTCTTTAATGAAGAAGCTTATAAACTGATCTACTAATAAAATACTGTTCCTTATTATAGTGCATATTCAGTTATGAGTTTTGTTTTATCTTGTTATTCTCTGTGGACTCTTCCCCACTTTGGAATACGTAGAAATGAATGTAGTGCATTCTTTTGTTTTCAAATAGGTCCCACGTTGCCAATCACGTTGATCACACTGTGCTTTAGTGTATATTAACTACAATGCTGATACAGAGATGCTGATCACTAAACAACTTCAATAATTTCAGTCGAGATACCAACTGTGGGGAGTGGAGAGATTGTTCTATGAGGAAGAACATGCACTGTACCATTCTTGTAGAGGACCTGAATTTGGTTTATAGCACCTATATGAGAAGTTCATAGCTGCCTGCAACTCCAGTTCCAGGGGAATCTGATGCCTATAGCCTTCCTGGCCACCTGCACTCATATGCATACCCACAAAAATTTACACACATATACCAAGAGGACTTAAAGTTTAGCCAGTTTTATTCATGAAAGTTTGCATAATGTTTGTTTATTTATGAATTTATATACAGAAATAACATTTTTATGTTTAAAAACAATAGTAGATAAAGCACATTAATCAAAACTAAGTGAGAGCTCAGTCAGATTAAATATTGAGGCCAAATGGTTCTCCATAATTTTATTAGAAGTACTAAGTCACCAGTATAAACAGTCTACAATTAATTTTTCTAGAATAAACAAAGAGAAATATCTAAATACAGTGACCTTTATTTTTTGGTCAGAAAGCAATTTTTATTTCCAAGCTACATTGGTCTGAATTTCCTGGTAACAAATAGAGTAATATAGAACTCTATGAAAATTAATGGTCCAATGAGTTCTCCTAAAATGATGTCCTCAAAAAACAATATTGGTGCATTAAAATAAAGAATTACAAAGTAGCTTCAATTTAAAACTCTCTTTGAATTAATGCAATATTGGGGTGTGATATATTGGCTTAATTCTTTTCTTTTAAAAGTATGGGGAATGCTCAGAGAAACCGAAAAATAATTTAGCATTCATAATGCTCATTTCTTAGGTTTGAAAGTGTTTTAGCAAATAAAATAGGGACTCTCAAAAACAGTTTAATTTCCAGTGTTTCTACATGGGTTTTTCACTGCTATTTATCTCTTTACATTGTTTTTATAAACTAAACAAGTAAAAATATTGCAAATCAAGAAATTATGCACCAAATATCAATCAGATACAAGATTATATCAACTTCATGAACTTATATAGATTTAGACTTGACTTTTGAAGTAGAATCTGAAAATGTCATCTGAAATTTTTCAACATTAAATACATTTATGTGGATTTGTACACCACAACCCCAGAAAAGAGAAAGGAAATAATCAATTACAGAATTAGAAGTAGACTTGTTCAGCTCCACTACATAGTGACAGTGATTGTACCTAAGCTACTGTATGTAAACTTGTGTATCTCTTATTCAGAAATCATTTTCCTTCTCTCTTCTCTTCTCTTCTCTTCTCTTCTCTTCTCTTCTCTTCTCTTCTCTTCTCTTCTCTTCTCTTCTCCTCTCCTCTCCTCTCCTCTCCTCTCCTCTCCTCTCCTCTCCTCCCCTCTTCTCTTCTCTTTTTTTATCATTTTCAGACATCATTACTATTAACATACCCTACTTTCTTCTCCTGTATTTATCTTACTACCCACTCTCTAATTAAAACTTTCCTGATTTTTTCCATTCCCCCCATCAGATCATTTAGCATGCTCTTTCTTGACTTATCTATTGCTCGCTCACCCCTCCCCTGCAATGGTTTCTTTTTACTTTTCTAGTTTCTCTTGTTAAATCCAGGTTATGTACTCAAATCTAAAGTTTTGGAGTTGGGAACTTCAAAAATTCCTAGTATGAGAAAATGTGTCATTTGTATTTCTGGATCTCGGTTGCTTCAGTCAATATGAATTTGTCCAGTTTCATTCATTACCTGCAAATTTAATTTCAATTTTCTTTACAGCTAAATAGCATTCTGTAGTGTATGTATACTACATTTCATTAAAAACCCTGATGAAGGACATTTAGGTTGTTTCTAGTTCTTATCTAATGTTACTTGGACAGCTATGAGCCTGGCTGAGCGAATATCTGTGAGGTAGGTGTTGAGTTCTTTGGGCATATGCCAAGGAGTGGTTTAGCTGGGTCACATCGCAGATTTATGTATTTATTTGAGGATTCTCCACCGTGATTTTCCAAGTGGCTACACCAGTTTGCAATCCCACCAGTAGTCAATGAGGGTAAACTTCTCACCACACTTTCTCTAGCATTTACTTTTGAATGTTTGAATACATTTTAAAGTGCTTTATAATTATTTATTATCATCTATTCCTTTCATAATTTTCTGAACGTACAGTGCATGTCTGCCCTCACAAATGTGTGTATGTGCGTATGTATGTTTGTGTTGAGGGGTGTTTTTGTAAGGCCAAAGGACAACCTCTATAGTTTCTTCACAAATGTTGTGCCACTTCATGGATTAAGCTACTCTGTTCAGGCAGGGAACTGTCTATACACGCATTCCAAGCGTGCCTATAATCATATACTACATGTGACATATGTATGTGGGTGCTGAGCTTCACATTCTAATTATTGATTCATTTTCCCATTCCCTTGTTTAAATATATCTTATCTAATTTGTCAAGGATCTGGGCCATCTTCAAGCTTCAAAAGTTTACCATAACTTTTTATACATTTTTATTTAAAACATAATTTTATCACTCCTTCTCTTCTCTGCTCTCTGCTGCCATTCCCATGTTTCCTCCATCAACCTCTCTCGTTTGTAGTGTCCCTCACTCTGAAATTGCTAGCCTTTTTTTCCTTTGGTTATTATTGCTTTACACACACACACACACAGACACACACACAAACACAGAGAGGGAGGAAGAGAGAGAGGGAGAGGGAGAGGAGAGGAGGGAGGAGGAGAGGGAGGGGGAGAGGGAGGAGAAGAGAGAGGGGGAGAGAAAGGGGGAGAGGGATAGGGAGAGGGACAAGGAGAGGGACAAGGAGAGGGAGGGGGGATATCAACATAGAGATACACATGAACATAGATTTCTTTGAGAAATGAAGGAAAATCTCTCCCATTACAGTAGCTGTACCTACTCTTTGTAAACAATTACTCTTCTCTTCTAATTACAAGTCATCGAAAGAATATGGAAAACCCTTGATTTGAAATGTCTGGTCCAAGTTCAGTTGTCTTCTTATTTCTGAAAAATTACCCGGACACAGATGGCACTTAAATTTTGCAAAACAATACTAGGGTACAATTAAGATATTTTTAGAATGATTTTTTTTGCTTAAATGAGGCAGTAAGCTAAAATCGCAGCGTGTCATGTAAAAATGAATTAATGCTAATGTTTCTTTAGGAGTCTATTTTAAATAATATAGCCACTTATAAACAGGCTGCTGAGCTGCTAGGAAAGTAAGAAATAGCCTCACAGGAACCCAGGATAAAACCAGGCGAAAGCATCAGCAATTTTGATTTAAGTAAGTTACTGCATCACAAAATAATTACAAAATCTAAAGTCAAAGTGTTTTTGAAGATTTTGAATAAAATTTTCAAGATTGATATTTGGAATTATTATGAATTAATTCTTTCAGTTGATATTTGGAATTATTATGAATTATTTTTTTCAGTAATGTAAAAATAAAGCTATTTCCCACATGTGTTCCTTTCCGCATCTTTGTTCAATAGGGTGGTCAGGGTAGAGACTTCACTAATATCAGTCAGCAACAAGGACAGGTTCGCAAAGGAAAATAACAACCTGCTTCTTCATGTTTTACACATCTCTACTTGAAAGCTGCTTACTGAATTGTCTTTGCTAAAACAAGTTATAGCTTATTTAATTAATAAATGATAGCTATACATCTATATATGGGGTACATCATTAAGTTTCAAACAGGTATACATTGTGGAATGATCAAAAGTGGTCTGCTGTTACATTGCTCAGGAGAGTGACAAGAAGTATGTCTTTAGTGATCTATATCTATATCTATATCTATCTATCTATCTATCTATCTATCTATCTATCTATCTATCTATCTATATATCTTCTTTCTGCTCAATATACAACTAAATGAACTATTTCTTTGCATGTGTATTCATGTGGTTGCATGCACATATATGCTTGGGGTATAAGATACTATGCACATATATGTGAGTGTGTGCACATGTTGAGGTCAGAGGTTGATTCTAGTGATCTTTCCATTGCTCTCTATGGAATTATTTTAAAGGAAATCTGATGGAGGAAGGTCATTGGTTAAAAAATAAAGAAACTGCCTTGGCCCATTTTATTGGTTAGAACATAGGTGGATGGAGTAAACAGAACAGAATGCTGGGAGGAAGAGGTAGTGAGTTCAGAGACGCCATGCTCCCTTCTCCCGGGCAGACGCAATAGCTCTGCTCTATGAGGCAGATGTGATGAACCTCTGACCCAAGATGGACGTAGGCTAGAATCTTTCCAGTAAGTGCACCTCAGTGCTACACATATTAATAGAAATGGGCCAGGCAGTGTTTAAAAGAATACAATTTGTGTGTTGTTATTTCGGGGCATAAGCTAGCAGAAGGCCTGGGTGCTGGGGACGCAGCCCCGCCGCTCCAGTTACTACAGAAATCTGAACCTGGGGCTCAATTACTATCTAGGACCCCCGACTCTTCTGATTATACTTCTGAGAACTGATATTACAAGAACATTGCCCAAGTACTATTTTTTTATGTGAGTGCCACAATCTAAGCAATTATTTTCACTAGAAAAATCTGCATTTCTGAATTACATTTGTAATAGTTACTTATCCATTATCCCTTCATAGGTTGAAATAATTTGCGTGCAAAATGCAATTTATTGATTCCTTTTATTACCGAATTTTCCCCACACACAATTCTTGGAACATAGAGAGTATGCCAAAAATACCTTTTGAAGCATTATATCCAGAAAGCTTCAACCTTAAATAATCTGAAGAAAGGAGTAGTTAATTGATATTATTAGTATATTATAGGTATGTTGCATCTATTAAATTGTCTTAGTATTGAACTACAAAATGAAATTAATTTAAACAATTTTACATGCTACCACATTAAAATTAAAACAGAATCTTTTAGCTAATTCTAATTCTGGTTTATTTCACATGATACAGCTTCTCCAATGAAATATAAGAACTGGAAAATTTCCATTACAAGGTGACATTTATTATTACCTATGATTCTATATCTTATTCTATATAGGATTCAAATTGTTTTCAAATATGATAAATACTGTCTTCTAAACTTACATCTGTTTATCATTAACAATTTATGGAATATTTTCTAATACTTGTGGCTTGTCATTATTGAAGTTTTAACATCACTTGGAGTTTGTATATTATTACGATTCATTTATATCAATTAAAGATTCTGAAAAATATTAAATTTTGATTATGACATACATGATGTTGAACATTAGTTTCAGATTGGTATAAAGCCCACAATCACTATGCTACTTATATGATCAAGGATATGAAACAAACCTCAAGTGCTAAAATTGATTATTTTCACCATTTTATTAGTTACAGTATAGCTTTCCATACCCAATAAAGCATCTCAGTTACCTAGGGCACTTTATCAAATTATTATAATTTGGTGACTTATAACAAAAGTTATTTATTGCTGTTGGGATGCTGGTTTTCATAGGGGTCTGCTGAACTTAATGCATTAGGAAATAATTTCCTATCCAACTTTTTTATACTGTTTTCTGGCAGCTCTTCCAGTTTAGTTACTTTTCTATAAAAAAACCACCAGGACCACAGAAACTTATAAAGGAAGGGCATGTGGTTGGCTTATTAGGATTACATTCAGCATTGCTGTTTATCACTGAAGGATGTCAGGACAGTAATTCAAACAGGGCAGGTTCCCTGAGGCTTGAGGTGATGCAGAGTCATGGGGGGCTACATGCTGGTTGGCTTCCCTTATCTTACTCGGCTTGCTTTCTTAAAGAACCCAGGGCCAGCAGCCCAGAAATGGTACCACCCATTATGTATTGGGCCCTCCCTCATTGATCATTAATTGAGTAAATGCCTTATAGCTGGACTCATGGCGTTATTTCTTCAACTGAGGCTCCTTCTTCTCTGATGACTCTTGGTTGTGTCAAGTTGACACAAAACAGCTCACAAGCCACCCCCTAATGAAACACCTTCTGCACCAAGGCCATACCTCTTAATTTTTTTTTTTAAATTTGCACCAAGTAGAAACCATTCTTACCCAAACCATCACACTCACTTTACTGTTAGAGATGAACCGGCAACAATGGAGTTTTGTCCTATGTGGTATCATATCAATTTCAATGTGTATGTATATGCTGTATTGTGTCCTAATTTCCTTGTTTTATAAAGGTATTTTTCGTCATCTATTAGGACTCACCCAAACTGTGACATTTTAACATGATTTCCTGGGCAAAACCCCTATTTCCAATCTTATTGATATATCCACAACACAACTCCCTTGTACAAAATACTCAAGACACAAAATACCAGGGAGTCTTCTTCAAGATTGTATCTTCTAGCTATGACAGGCAAGATACACCCATGAAATCTTAACAACATAGCTGCTTAAGTAACACCCAATCATTTAGAACAACTGACAGACATTTTAGTGTAGATGAGAAAAATCGTACAGGGCCTGAACCCTAGATGAAGAACTTCAAACAAGTAAGAAAGTGAGAATTAGTCTTCTCCAGGAATCAGCCCCTTATCAGTTATCCAATACCAAGTGGTCATCTCTAGAAAAAAACATGCAAGCAATACTAAGTTGATTTAACAGATTTTATTTTTCTATTTATTTGTTTATATTTAACAACTGTGATTAAAGAAGAAAAGACCACAAATTTGGGAGAGAGTGATGGACAAGGGAGTAGAGGAGAAAGTGAAGAAGAGTAAGAAGAAGACATATTTATGTCATTTAAATTAAAGAATGTGTGTCCTGTTTTCCTATAAAGTCACATTCAAAAGTACTTAGGGTGTAAAGAATAGAATGTTTTTGGAAGAATGCTGACATTATTAACACAGTTTAGTGAATAATCAAAAATATTTGAGTTTGTAAGTTCACTAAATATCACAAATATATTTATTACTAATATATACATATAATGCTACACATAGCTATATTCATGCGTGTGTTTTGTGTATGCTATTATAGAATGCTTGTAAACCCCAATAGACATACACATATATTATATGATATTTACATATATGTATGCATCTATTTCTATTTGTATATATGCATACATATATATTCTATAAATTTATGCAAAGTTACAATTTCTGATAGCATGTTTTTCCTTTCACAAAAGCTATCAGTAGCTTAAGACATATATTCAATGCTCAGGGTCTTATTTAAATACAATTTTCTTATTCAAATTTTGTTAGATTTTTATGATACTTACATATATTTAGGGGCGGGGAGGATGGTGTGCCACAGTACAGATATATGGAGGGCTGAGGACAACTTTCAGGAATCGATTCTTTCCTTCCAAAATTGTGAGATTTAGGGAAATTAAGTATCAGGCTTTGTTCCTTGTGGTTTTTTCATACTAACCCATTGCACTGTCCAAATGACTGTGTTATTTTTCTATTGACCTACAGGAATTTTTCATTCCATGGCACAATGACATCACAATCATAGTACTTCTTGCATCAGATTTTAAACAAGGAAAAAAACAGGAATCTATTATTGTAACAGTGCTGGAGCACTGAAGTGACATAATGTCTAGTAATACATTTGTAAAAATAGCCTCCATGAGAAAAGGAAAACTGCACTTAAATGATTTAGAGGTGGAAAATAATTCTTACATGAATGTGCCTGGCATTTTATATATTATTTATTTAGCACTCATATTTGCAAAAAAGCAGAGGATATTAACTTGTATAATTATCTTATTTAATTTATTAAATAAGAGCCCCTGGCTTTTAATTAGAATTTTTAGTCCTTTAAACAATGAAACACAAGGAAATAAATCAAAATAGAACATCAAGTCCTGATTATTTTAAGTAGAATAATACCTTTCTTTAAAAAGAAGTGATGGGTATTTTAAATGATACAAGGTTTCTGTGAGTTGTAATATGGTAGGATTTCATAGTAATCAGCAGAAGCAAAGCTTGCTGGAGTCTTCATTTACAACTCTAGACATTTATGTCTATTGGATTTATTAAAAGCAAACTAGGAATCTGGAATTCTGACAACTAGAAGGTACTTATTTCCCTGCTACACTGTCCAATAGCAGTACTTCTTGAATGCAAAACCCCCTAAGCAATTCTCTATGCTGATTGGACTTCTGCTTTTTTTTATGGTCTAAATGTCAATCCTCAGAGGCATCTTCTTACTGCAGATTAGATTATGTAAAACTAAGTAATAGATAACAAAAAAAACCCGAGAGAAGTATATTCCTTTCAGAATTTATTTTAGTTGGTCCCACAAGAAAATGAAATTTCTGCTCCCCATTGTGTGCGCCAAACACACACAACATAGCTTCTGGATTTCTCTAGGTCAACACCATCAAATAAAGAAGTTGCAATTATTATCTTGCTTCAGTATTTATAATTGGAAAAGTTCTGTATGGAATCAACAATGACCAACCAGCCATGTTGAGATAAAAAATCCAACTCTGGTATTCACCTTAGTATTTAGAGTCTATATTGGAAACTTTTAACTTCTCAACAAATAAATAATGTAGTTTAGGAAGGTACAGACTATTCTTTCTTCTTATACTCAATATACTACATTAGTATTACAAGCATAAGATTCAAATAATCTCTAGGACAACAGTGATGTTTCCAATAAGTACTATTCAAAGTGGACAGCAGCTATATATCACTCGGATTATGATTTTTGGTCGATAATCTTATGTAGACAAAGATTTTTTTCTTAATTAAAGTATTCACTTTGGTTCATTAGAATATTTTGCCTTATAACATTTTCCTTAACCAAACTTGCACTTATTTTAGAGAACACCAGTTGAACCTACAGAATCACTTTAAATTTTTTATTGATTTTTTTGAGCTCTACACTTTAAAATTTTTTATGCAAGGAAACAAGTTTAAATATTTAGTGTTCTAGAGAACATTTTATTTTCCTAAAACATATGATTTATATCATTTTCTTAGAATATTTTGCTTTCCTAGTAGTATCTAGATATTTGCTTATAAATGAGGAATGAATTATAGCAGTAGATTTACTATTTATTTTCATACTAGAGACATATTGCTGGATAAATTATTTGGTTTTACAGGATATCAATTATTTATTCTTTTATATATCTTGAATTATAAAGCTCCTACATCATTTTTTCAAACTGTCCGACTGTCATTGACTCTAGAGATCATTGGGGTACTTTGGATTAACATTGAGCACATTATCCTCCCCAACTAATGAACATCTTTAGCTGGTTTCCTATAAGTCACCTCATCTTCTCAGAGGACAATTTGGTCTAAAATGTGCTTGCAACTTTGGTTAATACTTTAGGATCCTATACTGTGTCAAAGTTATCCACTTAGCTTAGACTCTTGAATAAATAAATTCAGTTTCAATGTTCAGAGTCTAGAACCACAGAGCATACAATTATGGCTTGCTTGACATTAACAAAAGTTTGCTGATGCTTTAGTTAAGAGTACTCTTAATGTGCTGCTTTGAATCCAATAGTAAAATGTTTAGCGACAAAAGGATTCATCATTCTATTCTTGATAACCAACTCCAGCTATCATGAGAAAATGTGGGCTACTATGACACAGAAGGAGGAGGTAAACATGCTGCTAGACTAGTGGTGATTTTATTCATCCCTTTTTGCTAACTACATGTCAATCATCATAAATTATCATAGGACACCATGGCATCCAAGATGTCACTTCCTTGAAAAATAAAGATCTGGGTTACCTATGAGATGATTACCCTCTTGTTGATAAAGAACTATAAGAATATGTTTATCTGCAGTACCAATTGCAGCTCTCCATACAATTTATTGTCCACAAAATCTCCTTTGTAAGTACTTTTATTTTTTTTTCTATTTGGGAAAATATGCCTTGTGTCTTAGTTAAGGTTTTTACTGCTATGAAGGGACAACATGACCATGGTCACTCTTATAAAGGGAAGCATTAAATTGGAATTGGTTTATAGGTTCAAATATTTAGTCATGATGGCAGGCATGATAGCACACAGACAGACATCGTACTAGAGAAATAACTAAGAAGTAATGGAATCAACAGGCATTAGGAGTACTGAATGACACTGGGCCCGTCTTGAGCTTCTAAAATATCAAGGTTCAGCCGGGCAGTGGTGGCGCATGCCTTTAATCCAAGCACTCGGGCGCCAGAAGCAGGCGGATCTCTGTGAGTTCGAGACCAGCCTGGTCTACAAGAGCTAGTTCCAGGACAGGCTCCAAAACCGCAGAGAAACCCTGTCTCAAAAAACCAAACAAAATAAAAATAAAATAAAATACCAAGGTTCACGCCTAGTGGACACTTCCTCCAACAAAGCCACACCTCTCAATTGTGCCACTGCCTAAGAGACTATGAGGCCATTTTCATTCCAACCACCAGGCCTTGATAACCTCATTATGAAGCACAGACTTCTCAGGAATAGTGAGACAGGGAATGGTATAGAGTGCTGTTAGGATAAATTTTCCAATATCTTTAAAATAATGTGTCACATTTATTGCAGTTGATCTCTTATTATTAAGCAATGCCTACAGTTAACACTAGAACCCACTGTTGTGTTCAACCTGGGTACTTTAAAAAATGTATGAGACAGAAACACTCTCAGCTCCAAAATTCTAAATCCCATTTTATTCTCCCTGCTCATCCTCCCGTCTTCCCCACAAAGGCTTGATAGTCACGAACCTTACTGTTTGGAAATACTTGTCTTTTATATAATGTCAAATCATTAATTTCCCTGTTTTAACTGTTAGACTTGTAGTGAGCTTGGAGAAATCCTGAAGGTCACCACAGTTTACAGAGTTAGCCCCGAAGACTGTGCCATTGGAGACTTTATAGGCTCTACTGCTAAATATTCGTAGGAGAAACTTCCTTTTCTACAACAAGTAAGTATTTACAACTTGTCAACTATCTCTATCTTTAAGCACTTACAGGATCAGCAGGTTGTCTCAACATATAAATGCATTTGCAGTAAATTTGAGAACCTGAGTTTGTTCTCTGGGACACAGATTGCGGAAAGAGAGAACTTACCCTAGCAAATTGTCCTCTGACATCCACATCTTTGCCCACATTCACATTCCACCAAAACCCCATAGATTTGTGTCTTTCCTTTGAACAAAGGTATTAAAATTATTCTGCTGCCTGTCAGGTCTAAGCTAATGACTCAACACTAAGGCATCTGCTGAGCAGAATGTTTAAAATTAAAAATGCACTTGACTTGTTGATATTAACTGAGATATTCCCATCTTCTCTTCTCTTCACCATTCCAAGATCTAAAATTCTCATCCTCCAAAAGAAGGGTAAAATAATGTCAAAATCAAGGCTGTGTTAAACATTAGCCCTTAGCTTTCTTTCAGGACTGCTAAAACTAACCCTTTGTGAAAATTTTGTCCTATGATGTTTGGTGCATGTTAGACTCTTATTTTATCAATGAATTCATCTAAAATTCAGTCCCTTTTAAGATAACATGTAGGGAGAAGAAGAAATCCTGCCAGTTAAGGAAATAATAAAAGCTAACTCTCCATATAATTACCATAAATATATTTTTAAAAAGATGTTATAGATTTTGAATATAATATTTTTCAGTGTCATAGCATGCAAAAGTATCAATATCTTGAAATTGCTCTATAGTCCAAAATAGAAATATAATTCTCCAGGAAATTCCAAATATTATGCTTTGCATAGAGTAATTAAGAGCCATCTGTCCATTTTGGTTTATTATGAGTAACTAGGTTATTGCAGTCAACAATCTATTCACACTGAATTATGTCTGCTTGTATATCTTCATGGTTGCTCACACTTTTCATATGCTGCATCATTCTTGCTAGAACTTTCATTGGTCCCTCAACTGTAAAGTTCCTTCTCAAAATGTCATTTGGCCTGAACCCATTCTCATTTCTCTGTGTGCTGCTCATTTCCAAATTTATCTTGATTAATTAATAACAATCCTCTTCCAATAATGTCTTATTACTCTACTGGCAATAGGAAAACAAAGCTATCCCAGTTCTGGCCTACAAAGCTAAAAGTGCTTACTCCTTAGTAGGCTTCAAAAATGGATCCATCATCTTTAAAGTACAGATATGAAAACCAGTATCTCACATTCAATAATAAACAAGTGGACATTACTGCCACTGCTATTATGGATGATGGTACAATTATTTTAATGTTCATGGTCAAGGGTCTATTATTACTGTGTTTTTAATATCCTGACATTGAACTCAGCAGAAACTAGTAGACTAAAGAAATGGAAGTGAATTTCTGTTAATGAAGCCAGTTTTGGAGTTCAGCTTCAGCAGTTGTTATGAATCCCTGTAGCATTTAACTTGCTCTGTGTTTGGAGCATTTTCTACCTATAAAGAAAGGCTGGAATATTGGTACCAAGTCTGAAAGTGTCTTCTATTTACTCTGAGCTGTCTCCATGTTGCATAACATTTTCCTACAGATGGCTTAGATTCATGCAGACTCTGTGAATCCTCAACAAAGTCATTGGTAGGCAATTTTTGTTTTCAAGGCTATCACAGCACAATAAAATATTTTCTATCACAGAGACTGCATTTGTTTATATCTGTCGGTGATGGATATGAGAAAATCTTTGGTTTGCTCCAAGAGATATTTGCCTACACAATAAATGCAATAAATCTTTTGGAGGGACATGTCATAAGCAGGTCCAAATGAAATTAGTGAATTTCAATCTGTGAAGTTACTTTCTTGTGGATTGCTCTATTGTCCAGAAAACTAACATCTGGCTCTTATTATGTTGTCTTTGCTGATCAGTGGTGCATACAACTAAAATAAGAGGTATGAATGTTTCTTGCCTTAAATAAAAGGTCATTTGTATGGTATTAATGTACTAGAGACATTTATTTCATACAGTCACTGTTGCCATGACAGTCAACAGAAGGTATTCTTAGTAGCAATGTTGCTTGGTTTTCCTCCTCCTCCTCCTCCTTCTTCTTCTTCTTCTTCTTCTTCTTCTTCTTCTTCTTCTTCTTCTTCTTCTTCTTCTTCTTCTTCTTCTTCTTCTTCTTCTTGTTTTTATTTTGAGACAGGATTTTTCTGTAGTTTTAGAGACTGTCTTGGAATTAGATCTTATAGACCAGGCTGGCCTTAAGCTCACAGAGACCTACCTGCCTCTGCCTCCCAAGTGCTGGGATTAAAGGCGTGTGCCACAACCACCCAACTGTTGCTTGGTTTTCTATGACTGAATAATTTGTGAAAATGCAATTGTGATCAAATTATATTACCTTTGTTGTTTGGATTCAATTGGAATACTGTAATGTTGGTGACACTTGCTTGCATTTTCAACTTGAAATATTTTCATGAAAGAATAGGTACCATGTTGAAATTATAACGTGGGAGGAGCGTTTCCAACATCTATCAGTACTCATGTTTTCTGTGAAAGGTGCTCAAACTACACTCATTTGGGTTCATAGTTTCTACTAAAATATATATCAACTCATAATGATCAAGCCCTCATGACCATCAGAACAATTTTCATGTAACATGATTTTATGACTTATTTTTGTTATATATGTTTTATTTTAATTGCTCAAACTAGATTAAAATGAATGTTAACAGTATTTGCATACATAGAAAAATCTCAGATATCTGTCTGAAGGAAAATAAAAAAATTAGGCAAGAGTTTCTCTCATTAAAAATGTTATTCATAGTGCAGCATAAATATTTTTGTAGTGTCAACAATGTAAGACTTTTCTTAGCTATCTATAGAAAAATAGCGAAATATGCTCATGTACAGGTTGCATTATATTTTTAGTATGAACTTGTTGAGATGACTGGAAGCTGAGTTTTCTAACACAACAATAAATCATCCAGGGCTCAGTAGCCTGAAACAGACACACTAACTCACAGCTTTCATGGGTGAAGAATCCTGGCATGGCCCAGCTGCACAACTATGACTTAAGTTTCTCACAAGGTTGCAGCCAAGACTGTGGGTGTTTTTTCAATCATTTGAAGAATTGAAAGCGGGTGAAGGATTTGTCTGTATGACGTATTCATTCCAGAAATAGAAACCTGAAGTGGATGTTGGTAGGATTCCTCAGCTTCTAACCATATGGACCCATGCACAAGGGGGTTGGAGCAAATGAAATATAGGTATTGGACTCCACCCAAGAATGAGTCAATGGAAAATATAATGTCAATCCCATTTATGACTAAACCTTTACTTCCACTGAATCAACCTGGCTAGATCATGTAACTGGATTTTGACAATGACCTTAAGCAGAACCTGCTGACCCTATGGTAAAACTCTGGAAAGCCAATGATGAATGACCATCCTATATGTCAACCTTTAGAGAAGGTAAGCAGAGATCACAAAAGCTCTGGGAAGCACCTGGATTAACTTTCAATAAGAAAACACATGTTGATGAGAGACCAAACGAATAGACTATAATTTATATATTTTATTTATAATATATAGAAAGTTTCTTTAAAGTATTTAAAGAAATATATCTGTAGCATTTTCTCATATTTATAAGCTAAGTTCAAGTATTTTATATTCTATGTTATATAATTATAACTGCTGTCAGGTGAGTACATTACAAACGACTCTAATAGTTTCCTTTTAATTCTGGTATCTGATTACCATCCCCCCATTTCTTTTATTTATTAACATATTTTTTCTAATCAATTCTTTGAGCACTCCATTCAAACATTCATACAATGTATTTGGATTATATTTATCCCCAACTGTACGCTGTATCTCTGCATGTATCTATCCTCACCTCACCACACCAATTGTTGATTTCATATTTTCCTTTTACATTAAATCATAATACACTGAGTGCAATTTGGGTTGGCTCTGTATCAATGGATATTAGGAGCATGTTGAACCTATGTGGTGCTAAACTCTTAAAGGAATCTGATTGTCCCTCCTGAAAGGCATAGATAGCCAGTGACTACACTAGGCACATCACAGGAATTAGTGAACTCATGTTAGAAGACTAACTGGTTTGATCTTGTGTAAGTCTTCTGTAAGCAACCACAGTGCCCAGACTTCATGAGATCAGAAGTCCTATCATGACTAGAAAATTCTGCTTATTACTGGTTCTCCCAAACCACTGGATCTCAACTTTATGTGATTTCTTCTGCAACTTTCCCTGGGCCTTGTAACAAGAGTTTATGATACATGTCCCATTTAGACCTAGGTACTCTATAGATGGTTTATTTAAAATAACTTTTTTTATTCTATTAAATGTTTAAATTTTTACTAAAATGTAATTACGTCATCTTCCCTTTTCCTAGCATTCCTTAATCCCACCAATGTTCATACCTCCCACTCAAACTAATACTCTCTGTTTCTTTGATTATTAACTTCACACACACACACACACACACACACACATATATATATATATATGAAAATATAAGCTGCTGAGCCAATTTAGTGTTGTTTATATGTATATGTATTTGGGACTGATCACATCATATTGGAAAAGCAATTAGGGAACTGATCCCTGGGAGAAGCTAATTCTCCCTATCTCAGAAATCCCTAGTTTATATTTCTTTGACCAAGAATGGGGTCATTTATGATTTCCCCACTCTATATTAACGTCTATTGGTGCTGTCATTTTGTGGTCTTGTTTGTATAGCTATACTGCTGGTAATTGTTCATGTAGTTTTCCTGTCCCTGTTCATGTTATTTCCAGAAGTAACAATTTTACAGCAGTATTTCATGTCATCTGGCTTTTATAATCTCCTCACCTGTATCTATAATGTTGCCTAAGCTTTACGTGTAAAAGTTGTGTTGTAGATATATCCATTGATCTATGTTGGTGAGATTTTCTGTCCTGCCTGGTTCCTGAAATCACTAGGTCCCAAAGGAAGAAATCACACAGAGGTCTATATTAACTATAAACTGATTGGCCCATTTGCTCAGGTTTCTTATTAACTCATAACTTTTATTAACCCATTATTCTTGTCTATGCTAGCCACATGACTTGGTAACTTTTTCAGGGAGGCAGTCTCACATCTTGTTTCTTCTGTGGCAGGTTCACAACTGCAGAGAGACCTTTCCTCTTCCCACAATTCTCCTGTTCTTCTTGACCCATGTCTACTTTCTGTCTTGTTGTCCTGCCTATACAGTCTGCCTGGCTTCTGGCCAATTAGCGTTTATTTAAGATATAGTTGACAGGATAAAGACCATTGTCCCACAGCACTTCCCCCTCTCTTAAAAAAAAAAAACCAAGAACTCTGAATGTAATATCCTTTGTTTAGCTTTTCTCCTCACCATTAGCCATAACACCTTGTAACCAACATTCTAACAAAGGAAAATATCCATAGTCCATTTTTTTTGAGTAATGTGGGCATAGTTTTCCAGGCTACTTCCTGCTGGTTGGGGGCACTGATGATCTTATGGGGACCTAAAGAAAATTTATAATTATCATCAAGTCATGACTGGAGTATCCTGTGAGGCTTGATGATCTCAGGTGGCAGTCTTGAATTTGTTCTGGATATAGAACTCAGACGTCTGAGCCATCTATTCCTGGCAAAGATTTCTCAGGTGGTCTTCCTTGATTAAAACTGATTTTTCTTAATTTAGAATGAATCGTAGTCTCTCATTTTCTGTGGAAACAAAAGCAAAACCTCTTATCCAAAGTAACATATCTTTTGACTTCAATTTTAAAGTCAAGGCAGTTATAAAATATTTAAGTTTTATTAATCCATCATCATTTATATTTAAATGTCTTTTAGCAGCTGTTGCTCCTTCCTTAGCTGTCAAGCAATTTAAAGAGAATATAATAACATACAGTATCCAGACTCTCTATGTATTTTTCATCTTTATGTGGCTTTATTTTAACATCTATTTCTTTTAATTTAATTTTTTTTTTAATTTTTGGCTTTTGGGGACAGGATCTCTGTTTATCTTTGGCTGTCCTGAAACTCACTCTGTAGACCAGGCTGTCCTTGAACTCAGAGAGATCTGTCTGCCTCTGCCTCCTAAGCACTGGGATTAAGGGTGTGTGCCACTACACCTTGAACACACAGAGGTCTTTCTATCTCTGCCTCTCAAGTGTTGGAATTAAAGGTGTATACCACCACACCCAACAACTCTCTTTCTTTTCTATTTTAAGGACTTTAGCCTTTTTCTTTCTTCTCCCTAGCATACGTATATTTTTAACACACTATAAATCATTTAAAGGTTTATTTTTCATCTTTGAATCTTTCCTTACTGAATATCTCTCTTTTTCTGACCATGTGAGTCTTTAATTTGCTAAGCAATATGGAGAGGATTAAAGCTGTGACTTTGATGGCTGGATCCAGCCCATTCCTTAGCTTTCTGAGATTCCAGCCTCATGACAGAGGTACTGACCAGAGCCACATTTATTGCCACAACTCTGTGGCATTTCAAGGTCCCTGACACCACCAGAAAGCATACCGTCAGCTTTTTATCAACACCATTTAAATGTTTTGTGGCAGGACCTCTTAAAAGAGCTACAAGCTTTTGCAGCTAAAGCTGAGTCAGGAAACCTCTCTTAAATGAGAGTGCTTGCTTGCCTATAGCAGGCAGAGCAGACCCAAGAAATTGTTGCTACCAAGAAACCATGTGTAATGCTGTTAATTTTTATCTGGAATTATTTTCTAAGCTCTGTCAGGCTTTATGTGGATGCAATCGTCCACACATTGTGCACCATTTGTTGGTGAGATTTTCTCTTCTGCCTGTAACATTAGGGGCCTGCCTTTTGGGGTTTCCTGTCCTGCCCAGTTCCCACAACTTATAAGCTCCAAAGAAATTACACAGAGGTCTCCATAAATTATAAACTGATTGGCCCATTAGCTTAAGCTTCTTATTAGCTCTAATCACTTATATTAACCTATTATTCTTATCTATGTTAGCCACAAGGCTCAGTACCTTTTGCAGTGGGGTAAGTCACACCCTGCTTCTTCAGTGTCTGGGCAGGACTGCAGAGAGAGCTTCCTTCTTCCCAGAATACTCCTGTCCTTACTGCCCCTCCTCGACTTCCTGTCTTGCTGTCTCACCTATGATACCTGCCTGGCTACTGGCCAATCAGCATTTATTTAAAACATAATTGACAGAATACAGAATTGTCCCACACCATCTTCCCAGTTACCACAACTGTTAAGTCCCAAAAATCTCACACAGAGATCTACATTAACTATAAACTGATTGACCCATTAGCTCAGGTTTCTTATTAAGTCTTATAATTTATATTAACCCATTATTTTTGTCTATGCTAGCCACATGGCTCAGTACCTTTTTCAGCGAGGCAGTCTCACATCTTGCTTCTTCTGTAGCGGGCTCACAACTGCAGAGAGAGCTTTCCTCTTTCCAGAATTTTCCTGTTCTCCTTGACCCACATCTACTTCCTGTTTGGTTGTCCCACCTAAACTTCCTGCCTGGCTACTGGCAAATCAGCATTTATTTAAGATATTTATTTAAGACTAGATACAGACCAATGTCCCACAGCAGATCTATACTCTGCATAATGTTGATTCCTGTTTTATGACCAACTGTGTGATTTTGTAATGGTCTCTGTTTGTTGTGGAGTGAAGCTGCTTTTCTGTAAGATGAGAGCTACACTTATCTGTGAGCATAAGCATAAATACTTAAAATGCAATTGGTAATTACCCTGGTCTAATAAATTATCATAGTAAATTTTTCTTCATGATCGATAGCATTACTTTCTAGCTCTGTGTTATTGGATTAGGTCTTAAGTAGCTGACATGATCTGTGTCCTGTTGAGTGGATCTCATGTCCAATTAGATAACTTTGGCTGCTCTAAGTCCTGAGTTCCCCTCTCGTACCTTTAGGTACACCTTGACACGATGATCATTGTTCCAACTGGAAATAACCATTGATTGCTTCCCTCATTTGACAGCATGTATAGCATTATTAACAGAATGAAAGTTAGACAACTTGAAGGAGGCTTCAGAGTTAGATCCAGTTTATGTGTTCTTAATCCTGTATTTGAAGTATGTGGTGATTTTAGCAGCAAGCACTGATTCTAACTTTTTAGAGGCAAACAAGGGCAATAGCAACAGTCCTTGGTTGGATCTAAAAAGTTTTGGGAAGAACATATATATATATATATATATATATATATATATATATATATATACTGATAAAAGAAGAGTTCTCCCTTCTAGTGCTGGATTTACTTAGATAGTATATAGCTAGTGTCGAAATCATTTTTTACCAATGTTTGAGACCACATCATGAATACATTTTTGCGAGAACATTATTATAAATGGTGATGAAAAATTAAAGAATATGCAAATATATGGCTAATGTTTTCATAATGCTCATGTTACTCATGTCTTAAGGTGCTTAGAAGTAAACATTGTGAAATGATGCGAATATTTCAAAGCTAATGGAATGTTTAGAACAATTTTCTACAAAAATTACTGCTTTCCAGTAATAAAATAATTTTAAAGCAAGTTAAAATAAAATAGATTAGGTGAATTTTTTCTATTTCAATGGTCATTTTAATATAGGTTAATGGCATATGCAAATCAACATTTTTATTTAGCAGGGAACTTTGAGCTACATTTACTTGGATTTAAACAAGTTCATGAAGCTGATCTTAAATTTTTTATTTGCTTCAAAACAAATGTGAACATAAATTTGAATCATGCACATTTGTGCCTTCAGTTTTTGAAAGCTTTCAAATTATGTCTAATATCAAATCCACTGCCTGTGACTATTAGGTGTCTTCTGGCACTCTGATACTCCAGGTTGTTGCCTCCCACTGAAAATCTGTTCACATATTATTTCCCCCAGATAATAAATATATTTTTCAAAGTTAATAGTTATTACTTTTCCTCCAAGGGTTTTTCAAATCAAAATATAATTATATCATCTTTAACTCTTTCCTTTCCCATTTCTGATGTCTCCTATGTCCACTCTCTCACACATGCCATGGCCCCTCTGGATTTCCTCTCACACCCCTGCCCCCGCCCCCCTCTCTCTCTCTCTCTCTCTCTCTATATATATATATATATATATATATATATATATATATATACACACACACACACACACACACACACACACACACACACATATATATATATATATATATATATTTCTCAGTAGTCATTAGTTGCCTAAAATTTTTATCAGGAGAGGAGACCATTCTGATTTATTCTTTTCTCATTTACAAGTCTATTGCTGGAGTTAGAATTTTAAGGGAGTTGCTTATGCACCCATGTTACTGAGGTATTGTGCGTGTTGCTTCCCTTTCTATTCAAGGAAACCATAATCTCACAGAAGACTTGAGGATCCTCTGCCTCTGAAAATATTCTCTCTTGACAGTCTCCCTTTTTGGGCCTTAGATCCAGGGAATCTGTTGAGGTGTATAAAATGGGGCTGAGTACATGCTGATAAATTGTTCTCTACATTCTAAACAGTTGTGATTTTATGCAGTGGTCTCTCTGCTCCAAAGAGAATCTTCTTCAATGAGGGGCCAGACTTATATTTGTGGATGTAGGCATAAAGATAAGAGCTTACAATACTGTTAGTGATTATGCTTATCTAGAAAGTGGTGGTATGGGACTCTCCTCTAAGGTCCACAGCCTTACTAGCTTTGGGGATTTGAATAGGTTTTCAGTTCCAGTCATGGATGACCTCCTGCTGGGCAGATCTTAGCTCCAATTAGACAGCTTTTGGTTGCTGCCAAGATAGGAAAGACTCTATTGTGCCTTTAGATAACTTGCATGATGGCCATTGTTGTGGCTGATAGAATCCACAGTAGGGAAAAATATTGATTGTTTCTGTACTTTGGCAGGTAGCAAAACATTGCCTGATATTATAAAGACAGAACTTAGGGAGGAGGTTTTCATATCAGATAAAATCTACCACAGATCTACCATGTATGTTTGAAAGGAATTGAAGAACCACGTTATTTCATATTTTTACCTAAAATTCCATCTAATACATAAATCACAAATAAGTACATAAAATTATATGTTCGGTATGTGAATTAACTGAACAGGTTACACTAATTGTACTGAAAATGTTATCCTCAAGACCCATGTACAATGTAACACAGTCCCCATCTCCAGGCATGAGAAGTCTCCTTTTGAGTTGTTAGTCAAGGATGTCCAAGTGAGAACCAAAATAATACAGTCATTTGCTTCCTCACAGAGCTTGTGGGAAATTCCATATTGCTGAAGACAACATGGTCCCAGAAACTTTAGAAAAGTAAGATTGATTCTAAATTTAAAAAAAAATACTATTTAATTGTTATATGTTCTTGGGACTACCGTTTTATGAAGCAGATCATTAATGTTATTTCTAAATATGGAACATAATGTAGTAATATAATTTCCTCTCCTTGCCTCTTCTATACACCTCCTATGATAGCCACCTCTCCTATTCATATTCATGGACTATTTTTCTTTAATTATTATTGTTACACACATGCATGTACATACATATGTGAGCAAATACATAAAGCATGCTGATTCGTGTAGTGCTTTTATGTATGTACTTTAAGGTCTGATCCGTTGATATTAGATAGATAATTATGAAGCTCCCCCCTGAAGAAGACTAATTCTTTGTTTTGGTAATTATTTATTACATGTAGCTCTATAGTTAGGATGAGTCGCCATGAAATTTCTTCTATTCACATTGGCATGTCAATTGGTGGTGTCATTTTTTCTGGTCTTATTTAAGCTACCATATTTCTGAGATTTCATTAATGTAACACCCCTGCCATTTCTATAGCCTTGAAACATACTTCCTAGTCCTCGGTCTCTAACACTTTTTTAACCTCTTTTCCTCAAATTTCCTTGAGCCCTGACTATAGGAATAGAGATGTAGATATATCCACTGGGCACTGTCATCACACAGTCAGTTGTTTTCTACATTTTGACCAGTTGTGTTTTGTTTTTTGTTTTGTTTTTTGTTTCTTTTTTTTTCTGGTTGCCATGAAAACATGTTTCTTTAATGAAGGGTGAAAGTTAGACTTATCTGTAGCTATCAGATTTAGAAAGCAGTTTGGAATTATACTGGTTTACGAAAGTCTCTTCTAAGGACCTGGACTTCACTTGTCAGGGATAATTGGCTCAGTTTCTAGAACCAGGAATGATTTGCCACCCATTGAGCTCAAGTCCCTTTAGTCATCAGTTGGTAATCACCAAGCTTTAAGCAACACTGTAGATAGCTAACTCCTTTGTCATATCTGGTCACGTTCATCATTGCTGTGTTATGGTAGCTGAACCTACATTAATATCTTAAAAATATTAAGGCAGTCTGTGCTTTCTAAGGGTGACTTTCAAGCAAATAAAACTGCCATAGAATAGTGTACACTATTGGAAATGGACTATGATAGACAGAGTCAGGTGGGGCTGGGAACTTTTCCTTTTACATTTGAATATAATTTTATTAGATGCCTTCAAGTTCAGGCACCTTATTGGTAAAAGGTATAGTCAAACAATTGCTCATTAATTCTAAAGCTGTGTAGTTCTTCCTAAACAACAAAAGCAGTGAATCTATGGGATTCATAAGTGAAATTAGGTTTTTGCCACTGTTTTTCCCTGCTTGGAAAGGAGTAATCACTCTAGAGGGATTTTTATCAATACCAAATAACAAAATGTCCAAGATTAATTTCATACTGTATAACTAGATTCATTTCAGAAAAACACTAAAATTATCATCTAATGATGATTTCTTCTTCTTCTTCTTCTTCTTCTTCTTCTTCTTCTTCTTCTTCTTCTTCTTCTTCTTCTTCTTCTTTTTTTTTTTTGCTAGCTGAAGTCAGCTGTAATAAGTTACCAGATTTCTTGAAATAGCTGTCATCCTTTTACTGCCAATCATCAATTCTAGTTTCTTTTTGGCTAATTCAACTTCATAAGTAAACTAGAAAGATTAAGTGTGAGAAAATCAGAAAGTTTCATTTTGTGTATTATATAAGATAGTTTTTTTGTTCCTAAGTCTTCCCTCATATGTGACTAGAAGTTGGAACTATCCCACATTCTCTTAATAGCTAATGTTTAAGCCTGTTCTTTAAATAATTCTACCATTTGTCTTATGCAAGTCTATCCACTCGTTGAAATAGTGAGTATTATTCTTATTAGGTACGCATCTTGCTTTCCACTCCTGAATACCTACTGGTCAATCCAATCACAACCTCCCACTGCAAGCATGCTATATGACCAACAGATGCCTCTTCTTCCCCCTTTGGTGCTGGGAATTCAATTTAGAGTCTCACTGTGTAGGGATATTGTCCTATCAATGAGCTATATTTTCAATATAGTTGGGCTAAATGCCAGCTGCATCTTAAATGTAATTTGTTCTATTTTATTTTTGTTTTCAATACATCCCAGCCACAGTTTTCCATCCCATTTCCTTCCCAGTTCCCCTTTATCAAAATACACTCCTCCTCTTCACTAACTTAAGAGTGAATATTAGCTATTAAGTAAATGATAGTCATGCCTCAATTCACAGACCCAAAAAGGCTATAGAACAAAGGGGGCTCTAAGGTTGACACATGGATCTCCCTAAGAAGGGGAGGTGGAATAGATTATGAAGGTGAACTGGGGTACATGGGGATGATAACAGGAGGGATCACTTACCTGAAAGATTATGGAGAGAATATTGGCAGAGAAGACTGGAATTGAAGGGTTTGGGTGAGGGATACAGTAACCCAATGTAGTTGACTATTTCTATATTCCTTTTTCTCTGTGGTCTCCTGGTTGAGGGTAGCAGAGTTACTTTCTGTTTCTAGTCTTCCTAATTGCACTCCTATCTACTTTCTTTAACTAGAAGTCGCTATATTTTCTCTATTATTTTCCAACAAACTCAAAAAATAAAATAAAAACCAAAAGAAGCCACAGGAATGGTCTATATGAAGTTTGCTGTCATCTTACTTTTGAAACTAAATTACCAAGATAATTTTGTTAGAAAATGAGGATTTTATGTTTGTGTGTACGAGAAGGAGTGAGAGCATAGGTCTGGTTTTCTAAAAATAGGACTGAGCACTTTTGTCTTGTTTGTTTGTTTAGTCAATTAGTTGGTGAGAATGCAGCTAGGTAAAATCTGTGAATGAAAATGCCAAACAAAATATCTGCTGACAGATACCCATCACAGGAACTGTGAAAACTGAATTTATTTTGTTTATAAACCATTCACTATGTAGTGTTTGATGATGTTAACTAAACTATACAAAACTCAATCTGTGGTAAGAGAACAAAATTATTACACAAAATATTACTTTGGTTTTAAACAGGTTAAGATTTAAAGGGCTGTAGAATAATATGTCCTTACCTTCACATTCTCAAACACTGAAAATCACCTAAGAAAGAAACTACCCAACAATTATCCACTTATATCTTCATATGTAACAGAAAGTCTTTTAAAATATAGTAAAATTTTATATGTTGATCATTCCTGTTTAACTTTGAATTTAGCTTTCGGTTGTACCTGCTTTGTATTAACAACAGTGGTAGAGATGCCATTGGGGAACACTAGCAGTCGTAGGGTAGCCTCTGTCCTCAAAATCCTTTTGTAAAAAGGTTTTTTTAAAAATCTTTTTAAATCTTTTTGTTGTGCTAATGACATCCTTGACAGAAACTTGCTAAAGGAAGAAAGGATTGTTTGTTTGTTTCAGTCTCCAAGGGCTTTTGGTTCATATTAGAGGACAAAAGATTTACAGTGGTTTGGAACATGAGTTATCAACTCTCCACCTGGAGAAGCCCAGAGACAGAAGGGTAGATGATAACAAGTGCCAGATGTCAGCTTAAAAGTTCAGTCTGAAGCAATCTACTTCCACCAGCCATGTGAAACCCCTAAAAGCTCCTCAGCTGTTAAAATGGCACCTCAACCAGGGACCATCTATGGACATGGGGTCCATAGGGGAGGTTCAAACCATTGCACTGAGTATCCAGATAAAGAAGTGATGATTCTTTAAGTGACAAGTACAACCCTAAAATATATCTAAGTTTGCAATCATTCCTTAGATGTAAAGTTAAATGTTTCTGTGAGATTTGTTCTGAAGTTGATCCAGGAAAGGTTAGTAAAAGACTTTTTAGGAAATGGACCATTTGAGTTCCTTACTTGAAGTCTATACACTAAATACAAGATTTTATCAAGGAGAAAAGAGCTTTCCATGAGAGGTAGGAGTAACATCTTGGGAATAAAGTGTTTTTATACTGTGATAAAAACAATAACAACACCCATGGTGACAGATTGAGTGAAAAGGGAACAAGGGTAATAATACAAGTTGTGAGACTTTCAGATAGCCAGAAAATATGCAAGGAATAATAGACCATGGTAAAAATTCCAATTCCAATATCACATGCAATGCTAACACAGTACCATGTTCTAAAGTAAAGAGAAAAATGGAGGATGGTACTAATATTTTTAAAAATTTATTTTGGCTGCAGTTTAAATAAAACGTCTTGCAGGGAGAGGACAAATTAGAAGATCAATTGGAATATTCTCTGTGTGCTTTATTTCCACTGCAGTGAAGAGGAAAGATTTTTCAACTTGGACCTGTACACTTTGTAATCTCAGCTTTCCCATATTAGGTTAAAGACTGCTTGATAGCCTTGATGCTAGATAGCATAGAGTTTGTACAATGTTCTGAATGAATGCTTATAGAAGAGTACAGTATCCATGTTCAGCTCATCAGAAAGCTCTCATTTGTGATTTGTTGCAGGAAGTTCTTTTCCACTCTGAATCTCTAAGCTCTTGTATCATAGATGATACCTCCTAAATTTAGTATTATACAAACACTAAAGGAATTTTACAGTAGATTCGAATTTTAAACCAGACAAATATGTTGCTAACTTTAATATCTGCTGTTCTAAAATTATCCTACTTCTAAGCAATGTCATGCATATGACATCTTTGTGTAAAATACTGTATTGGTAGCATATTTTGGGGCATCTTTTACTACATGTTAGTTCTTTGCAGAAAAAAAATGGCTTCTGTGAGAGGAAGGGCCTATATGATTATTATTATTTAATTATTTTATTTTTGTATGTTTCTGATGTTTTTAGATGCAGGTTAACTATACCATGAGCATGCATGTTTGTTCAGAAGAGTCCTTGTGGAGTTTGGGTCTCTCCTTATGCTATGTAGATCCTAAGGACCAAACTCAGGTCGTCAGACTAGAAAGCAAATGCTTTTGTCCACTAAGCTGCCTTGCAGTACCCGATTTTCTTATTTAAACTGGGTGTGAGGCCGGGCGATGGTGGCACATGCCTTTAATCCCAGCACTCTGGAGGCAGAGGCAGGCGGATCTCTGTGAGTTTGAGGCCAGCCTGGTCTAGAAGAGCTATTTCCAGGACAGGAACCAAAAGCTATGGAGAAACCCTGTCTCGAAAATCAAATAAATAATTAATAAATAGAATGAAAAAAATAAACTGGGTGTGATCTTCCACTAAGCCCCACAATCCTAATTCATGAACTAATATTGTCTCTAGACCTGCTATGTACCTGTGGAACTCTATAAGTCCCTTGCCCTAGATAAGGACAGTGCTCTTCGCCTCCTCTAGGACTCAGATCTCTCATTCTGATATTTCAATTCACATGACACTATACTATGAAGTCTCCTTATCACCACTCAATATCCCCAACTCTACTTTCAAAGGAGAGTTAAATAACTTTGTTTTATTTTTCTCTAATATAACTTTTCACAAGTTTATGCAATGAATTGCACACATGAAATGAGAAATTTCTATTTGAATATCTCAGTTTCCTCCTATAAACTACACTGTGCTTTTAATTCACTTGAATTTGCCTACAACTTTGAACACAGTAGATGATATATATGCAGGAAATGTTTGTTGGAGTAAACTAAGTTGGTGTTCTATAAAATCTTTTCAGAGTGCTCTGTATGAAAACACTTCTTTGAAAAATGTGTCTCATTATGAGTATCTTGGCTCTAATGCGTGTTGAATGCAGTCATTCATTCAGGACATGCACCTTGCCTTTGACACTAATTAGATTGAATCAGTTAATAAGGTTGCCATGGCATATTTATGATACAATAATGGAAATAAGTTATTGCCCCTGTAGAGAATGTTCAAATTCATCTGATATTTTCTTTAGATCTTTTTCATCTTTAGATACATCAAATAGGGAAATTGGCTATTCACTTTCTTCAAAATGCATTTTAGGAGCAATTTAATAGAGGGAAATGCTGAAATGATACACATTTATCTTTTTCTTCTTATCTCAGAACACAAAATGATAATTGATTGTATTGAGTTCTTGGGAGCTAGCACTATGGAAATCCACACAATATAAAAGTTGTAAAACCTTTTCTTAGAATTTGCTCTTTGTTAGACAACATTTAAATACTTTTAAATACTGAAAGTTATTCTGAATGGTAAGCTCATAATATTAATATTTTATATCAGTATGTACTTTGAGTTTGTTAAAGACTTTAAATATATCACTATTCTCTGTCACAATAATTTTGGTATTTATTGATCTTTATGTGTGTTGCAAACTAGTTTCTCCAAAATGAAGCTTTTATTTATTCATGATGGAGTAAGTTTCTTATATCTTAGATAATCAATGAAGCATAAAAGTGTCAGGATGTTCACAAAGCTACAAGTCCTATAGGATCCTGTCCAAGGTAACAGCAATACAAACTCACTAGGGAGAAAGAGACTTTCGTGGAACTGCTTTCAACTTAGGACACATGGTCCCTGTGATGTGCAGTAAAGTACTTAATGTTGAGCACATGATGTAGGCTCCATGAGTTGTTATCCTTGTTGGTTAACTTTCTGATAATGCAGCTGCCTTTAGGACACCCACCCTCCCACCCACACTTCTGTAACTATTCTTCTATTCTCATTTAAGTTAACACACACAGACACAATTATGTCACAAAGCCACACTTGGGTGGCCTCATTTCTTTGTTCTGTCCTCAAGAACCTCACTATGATGGATAGATGTTTATTCAATCATTGCCAGGAAAATTATGCAACACAGTGGGTACCCACACGGAGACCAATAGCACCAACAGTGTGTTGAGGAGGAACAGCTGAATGGCTCCTGTAGTAATGTAAACATATGTAGCTGCTCTGATCTGCATGACAGTGGAGCATCTCCTCAGAGGCAATCTCAATGGAGTTAGATGTTCCTGTGTGATATGACATGATGTGTTTCCCTGCTACTGTGGCAAGGAATACTATTGCGCTGTGATGTCCAATAATACATGTCATCAATGTTCAGCCATATGAAAATGAAGTAGAGTCTTTGGGGGAGGGCATCCTAGGGAAATTTTTTTTATATAATATAAAATGGTATGGCTCTTTGATAAATGGGATCTGCCATACAAATACAAGTATTTCCCTAAACGATCAAAAGATTAGGGAATGCATTTTGTGGGAGTACCCATGAAATGGTACCATAAAGAGTATATATACAATATACTCACTTTGCTATGGATATTAAGGGCTCATCTGTACTAAAAAATCAATAAAATAATAGAATTCGGATACAAAGATATATAGATGCTAGCCTTTACATTCATCTCTGAATTGACTGGAAATATAGATAAAAGGGAATATGTGACGGAAGTATCATCTTGTTATTTTCTGAAGCCACAGCACATGAGGTTAAGGAAGTATAAATAGATCTATGCTAAGGAATCCTGAGATTCATAAATATGTAACTCATGCTTATAACTATAATGTGAAGAGATAAAGAAGAAGCTATAAGTGGTACAGAATACCCATCTGAACCATGATTTAATAAACAAGAAGCAAAATTCTCAATTTAGCAAGTAGTCAGAAATCTTAATGTAATCCAATACAGAAATCAAACCAGTAAAATTAGATAGTTCTCCATATGTGGACTACTTGAATTTAGAAAGGAATGAGAGATTCTCTCACACATCCTTGGATATGAGGCCACAAGATACAGAGGAGTTAGGTTCAGAGTGCTGTGGAACTGGAGCAACTGAGTAATACATCTACCACTGCTTCTTAAGAGAACGGCTGATAACCTGAAGCAACATATTATAACCCATTTCCTAATACAATGGTTCATATGAGCTTAGTTATTCCCGGCATCACATGACTAAAAGGCACTGCAAGAGGAAGGACGGGTTACTGAGGGGACTATACATAAGAGACTGTGTTTGACAGTCAGTTCACTAGGCAGGATAGGACAGTGTTCACAGGGAAGTTGGTAATGAGTTTGATTCAGAAGAGGTCTAAAAAGGAAATGGAGATACAGTGGTTTGCTGAGGCTCTTGGTGGAATAAATAATGCCTTGTTCATTCTAATGCACTTGCATGGCTTGTAAATCAGGTTCATAGGTTTCTAAAGCATTTAGAAGAAAATGAACATAAAGAAAGACAGACGATGTTGTTACTTGAAGTCAGGAATAGATTTGAGTTAGCTGGAAGTCTAAGCAAACTGAGCCAAATGCTCTGCTTTATAAAGCCCAAGCAAAATCTTAACAAAAGGACAAAATAAAGAATTTAAGAATTAGAGGTTAGAGAAAGTCTTCACAGCATCCTGAGCTATTAAGATGTCTTTGAGCTAAACATTTCCAGAAACCCCTTTGGTGTGTTGTACAAATGTTTTCTATGAATTAGTGCTGTCTATTACTACCACAGTCTTCATGTTAAATTGCAAATTTGTAGTAAAGTGTCTTACTAGTATGCAAAACACTTCAGGTGTACTTCATACTTTATCTTAGTACTACATTTACCCATGATAATCCCTCAAATCACCGTTGGCATTGGGCAGAAGACAGAGATGTTGATTAGCACATTAAAGATAATGAATATGTATCAATATTATGTTAAGGAACTAAAATAAAGCAATTTTTCTTGAATTAATTTGGCAATGAATGTGAGCCCCAATTTGAATTCTCCATATCTCTCCTTATGTTCAAGATATTATAACATAATCAAGTTTCATATCTGTAAGGTTAACAGTTATTCTAAATTTGACAAAACAGAAAAAAATTATACATGGCAAAGACTCAGAGTGATAGAGAACATAAAAGAATGCTTGCACCTTTTTGGAGCATGAACTGTTGTATTAGCATTAAGTATCATTTATTTGAAATGTTTTACCTTCTGCAGTTTAGTTTCTGTGTAATAAACAAATCATTGTATCATGTAATATGATTCTTGTCAAGATTCTCTGTAGTTTTATGTATTATTGAATTTTAAAAAAGAGACAGTATATTACAATAATTTATAAAAAAGAGCATCATGCTCTAAGGTATTATAATGACATAAGGGATAAAATGGCAAGAATTGATCACTTAGTATCACAATCAGGATACTATGCTTTGGAATCAATTATTCCATCATTGGATGATGATGATGATGATGATGATGATGATGATACTGCTGCTTCTTTTTTCTCCAAAATTTGTGTCTAATTGTACTGACCAGGGAACAACTATATGACTTTATAACTGGATACCACTTTATGAATTTATTAAATGGATAGTTCATGTAATACAAATCATTGCTATTTTATTTTTTCTTATGTTGATTCCAAATTTAGATTAGTAAACATGAAGTTGTGTTACTGTTTTTCACTAAGATCTTGGCCCCTAGATTTATGGTTTTTGAAGAGTCTCTTAGTATAAGCTTCCGATTTTGTCTTTATTGGGTAGGTGTTTTCTATATTGGTTGCTGTTGTACCTTATCCTAAGCAAATGTGGTATCTATTGGGTCCCTGGTAGAGTTTTTCTGTGGGTTGGTGGTTCACACACACACACACACACACACACACACACACACACATACACACACACACACACACACACACACACACACACACAAAATGGAAATATGTCAGAAGGTTACTGAGAATGAGCTAAGGAGACACTGAACTAAGACTTGGAATCTCAGAATGGAGAGTTACACAATGGATTGAGGAAAGGCTCCACAGTAAAACACTTTAGTGAAAAAGTCTAGGAGTTTAAATAATGTCCCATGGAAGAAGGAAGAAGAGAATCATTATTGGTTTTGAATGTATCAATGTTCTGCAGTAGATGCCACTCTTCCATTACTTAATCATAATTGTTAGTTCAGTAATATCAATTTTTCAAAAATGGTTATTTTTGTTTTTAAAAACTGAAACCCATTTTATTGTGGTCATTTTACAAAAAAATTTGCAGATGAATCAAGGCAGCCACTCAAATATTTTCCCTATCTTGAAATCTGCATATTTTAATGACATTCTATATAATCACAAACTAATTCTGAATATGTGAAGCTTCACTTAGGGTTTTAAATTTTATTTAAAAAAAATTGGTGTTCTTATCAACTATATGAAAAGGAAAACATTAAAAAATAATACATGACAAAGTTGAAACTAAAAAAAATTACCTTTGTGCCCTCCTCATTGAGCATGTGTTCTTTTGCCTGATTTCTTCTCCTTCTCATTACATCCTATTATCCTTTCTTCACAACCTTATTAAAATGTTAGACTATAATCACATTTATAATTATTTTTATATATAAGCCTCTAAATTAAACTTACTGAATTTACCTGAATTTTGTGATAAGTACATATTTATATTCTTTGTCCACTAGCACTTTTATCTCCAGAAAGGGATGCAGGAATCTGCATTTAAAGCAAAGGTAATTTAATACAGAGCGTTTGTTAAAAATGTCAAGAAGTTAAGTGAATAAAGCATTGTAATTAGGAACAAAGTGAGTGTGCCTCCTCACTTTTGTCTCAGCTACTCTATATTAACTGTTGAAGTTCAGAGCTCAAATATTTTAACAAAACACAACAATCAAAAGAGTTGTGGTCCAATGTGAATGTCAATCTAAAGTTGGAGAAATAATGACGGAGGTAACATAGTTGTGGTTAGACAAATGACTATAGTCTAAGAGATAATTTTATGATTCAAATTTTGTTCTCCACCATCGCTCATATGCAGAAGTTCTATTATTTCATGTCTCAGAATATAAATATTTTGAGAAAGGACCTTTCAAATGATAACTGTAATTAAATGAAGTAATTTGATCAATCATGAATCCATTATGACTCTGTAGTCATACAAAAGTTACTTACACAGCCAAAAAGAGACTTGAAGACTTCTTGATGTTGAACTTAGAATAATTAGAACTATGAGAAAAAAAGTATTGTTAATAATTGTATAACATTTGTTTATGACATCCTAAGTAATGCAAAGGACCTAGTGAAATAAGTTGGTTTCCTTTATCCTCTGTCTTGAGCTCTTCAATTTTGCTTCTCACAAAAAAAGAACTTTAATTGACCTCAAAACTAGAAAATGTAGCCTGCAACCAATGTTCAACACTTTTAAATTAGTGATTATTTTGCAGGAAAACTGAGGGATGTGTTAAAGCACATATCATAACAATCAATGCATACATTGATACAATAATATCCACACATAGTTATAATTGTCAAGTCAAAATACTCACTTGAGCACTGCCATCTATGTCTTTCAGTTCATTTTTTATCCAGTAACTCCTGATTCCCAAGATTAATAAAGATACATATTGCCAATGGTTTAATAAGATAACAGCATTTCTTTGCTATACTGTGAAACACTTTCAATGAAAATATTTAAGCTATCACAACAGCAAATATGCTAACCAAATCTCATAAAACAAATATAATTTTATGATTTAGAGCACCAGCTCTTTTTGTATGTGTATATAACTTATATAAATTAATGGTATAAACCAATTTCAGAAAATTGCATATGTATATAAGCCCTCCAGAATTTACTCAAAAATCACTTAATGAAGTATATTACTACCAATAATCTAAATTAGCACAGTAACATTTACTATCTGGATGCTTTCTACGGTTTACTATGTTAAAACAATGTGCAATCAATATTTCTTTAAATTGTAATAGGTGTTTACATATATGTAAATTTCATAAATAAAATTATTAATGTCAGACATTCTATGAAATAAAAATCACAAGGAATAAGGCCAATTTTACTATTATTAACTAATTAGTGTATTGTCAGATTGTTTTATTTTCACTTTCATTAACATATCCCACTAAAGTGTGTTGTTTCTTGTTTTGTTAAAGTAAATGGACTGTAAGAAAAAAGTAACAAAATTGTAAAAATCATGTGGAGAAAGCAATTACTTTGTTATTATACTTAACACTTGTTTAAAAACATTGCATAATTTTCAGAAAGGACACAATTCTTAAGTGTTTAACATGTGATATGTCCATAAAACATCATTTGGTGTGAATTTTCTGGTGTGATTCATATTTACATATTTAATTAGTTTCTGACTAAGGTCTGATGGTTGTATTTTTAATAATATTTCAAATAATCAAACATGCACAGTTTAAATAATTAAGGAAACATCTAAAAAGCAACTAGATCTTATTATATAAATAAATATAAAGTGCTTTACAGATGTATTAACATATCATTGGAAACCTTTCCCCAAGAACCCACTCGAAATTATGTTTTCACGGAGCAGTTAACATCTTAAATTATTAGTTGTGCTTTTCACAAATTAGTGTTCCATCTAATAAATAATTTTAAATGAAGAGTTTATCAGAATTTTTGTCATGGTATTCTTTTTCACCAGCACGGTGCTTGTCAAACAACATAACTATCCTATTTCTACCTAAGTTTAAGACTCAAGCATTCTTCTTAGTCTATAATAACCTAATTGGGAAGTTTAAATGGTCTTTCAGGTCTTTGGACCCTGAAGATATACCACCTTTTTAAGAGTATCTCTTGGTTGTTTTACATAAGTCATGGATCACACAGGACATTAACAGGAAAAAATACATAGTTTTATGACATTTTGTTGACCCTCTGCGTATTGATTGTCTATTTGGTTTCATGTCTTCTCTGAAATATTTTGTGAAATAATTAATTTTAGGTGGCATGTCCGTATAACCGTGATTGACTATGAGACATATATACTAGTAGCTCTTCATATTGCTTCATTTAGTTCATGTCAAATTCCAAAGCAAAGACATTTCTGGATACTGTATAATCTCAGGACAGGAAACAATCGCACTTAACAAAGGTTGATGGTATTTCCAGAAAATAGATTTATTTATTAAACCTTTTTCATAAATTTCTTGTACATCAGCATAATTGGTAACAAGTCTAAAAGTGTGCTTTTTAAAACTATTATCTCCTAAAATTATAATAATAGTATAACAGAAGTAAGCAAGACACAAACATTGGGAAAGAGAAGTAACTGATCCATTGTTCCTATAAGGATGCCTTGCTTTTTATTTTACATTTAAAGTAGGAGCAACAAACCGAAGAACTTAAATATATGTTTTAAAAATTCATGGTAAATACTTAATTAGTAATTAACTTAGTTTTTAAAACAGAATGTGATTAGAAGAGTTGTGCTTGTTATTTTATTTTAAAATACATGTTAGTGGACAAAATGTGATGATAGTGTTAGATCCATAATTGTCTGTTGATGGAGGTGAGTCTTGTATCTATTTGTTGCTTTCATTGGTTAATTAATAAAGAAACTGCTTGGCCCTCTGATAGGGTAGAATTTAGATAGGCGGAGTAGACAGAACAAATGCTGGAGAAAGAAGCCAAGTCTGGCAGTTGCCATGATTCTCCCACTCCAGACAGACACAGGTTAAGATCTTCCCTGGTGAGCCATCTCATGGGCTACACATTTTATTGGAAATGGGTTAGATCAATATGTAAGAACTAGCTAATAAGAGGCTGGAACTAATGGGCCAGGCAGTGTTTAAAAGAATAGTTTCCGTGTAATTATTTAGGGCAAAGCTAGCCATGCGGGAGCCAGAGCAGCTGGAACACAGCCCCAGCACTCTTACTACAACAGTATGTCCTCCAGCCATCTAAATTTTTAGTGAATGAAGTTTCCTTTTAAAGTTGTATATTTATCTTTAATGATATAAAATGGGAGAGCATCCAATACAGAATAATTATAATCAATTAAGATAAGAAATAATACACAATAAAACATGCATACAAGTAACTTCACTGAAAGTATACCTAAGCACATTTTCATGTGAGACAGTTCAACTAAATGGTCGGTGGCTCCTCCTTTATCTATCAACTGGGCAAAGCCTGCTATTGCTTCATGCTTTTACAATAAAACCGATGATGAACATTAAAGCCGAAGGACCAGTGCATGCAGAGACTGAATATCAATCTAGATAGTCTTGTTCTGCTTCATCTTTAATGAAGATGGTTGGGTTTATTACTTATTTAGATTCCCAAGTAGGTATAACTATAGGTGACACATTCGAAAGAATGTGTGTGTGAGAGAACACATATTCATTGCTTACGACCAAGTTATCATCTCTGCTTCATAGAAGAAAAGCACATTTCAATCTTAGTACAATCTATGTGCAGCAACAACAGTGGAAATATTAGTCAGTAGTGTGTGCTAACAAAGTCTAGCTATATCAGTTTTAAAATATCTCTCTATTTATTTATTATTTATTTATTTATTTATTTTTGGTTTTTGGAGACAGGGTTTTTTTTTTTTTGTGGCTTTGGAGCCTCTCCTGGAACTAGCTCTTGTAGACCAGGCTGGCCTCAATCTCACACAGATCCACCTGCCTCTTCTTCCCAAGTGCTAGAATTAAAAGCTTGTGCCACCACTACCCAGCTCAAAACATCTTTTTAAAATCAATATAAAAGAAAACAGATACAGTGCTGGGGAAATTTCATTATTTCATTTATGTAATGTCATTTGTTATTGTAGCTTTGTTGAGTATTATATTTGGTGCATCAAATTCCATTTGGAATTATAACAATTAACTTGTAAATCAGATCTATTTTTTTTAAAACTTACTTTAGAGCAGTTACTTTTACTAAGGGTGACTTTTACTTATTCTATGAACATTTTGTTCAATCTGGAAATATATTCAACATTTCACACTAAGCAAATTTGCAAACTTTTACTATTTTTCAGTGACTAGTAAGTTTACCAATATCTCAGGTTACTCTAAATTAATTATGACATAGTTTATCACATTCAGCTAAGAAAGTGGATAAAACAGAGGTAAGTTCTGGTTAGGATTGTGCATTCTTATAATACAATAATATGGCAGAAGAACCCTAAATTCAAAGTTGAACCACTTCTACCATGAAAGACTTATTTTAGCCTTCCTACATTCATGGTTGCAATAGTGGATTTACCATTCCCTAGAAATTCCTTTTACCTACTGTGATGATTCATTTTACTTGTGAGCTTAACACTTGTGAACTGTACATTATTAAATGTTAGATCTTGGTCTATTTGTAAAATTGTACCTGAGTAGGTTTCCCATCCCTCCCTTTTCCAGTTCCCTCCTCTACCTCCCTTCTACCCTCCATCGACTCCTCCCTTTCTCTCCATCAAATTTGGAGTTTGGATTGTTGAATTGAGTAAATTAAAAAGCTCTTTAAAACAGGAGTTAGTATCACCAAATCTTTTTAAGCAAGGAACCCATGGCTTTTCTGGTCATTCCATTGTTTTGTCTCCATTATCAAATGTCCTTGAGAGAGCACTGTGATTCAGAGCTAGTGTGCCACAACTTCAAGTTATGTGAATTAAATGACTTTTCTGTTATTATATTGCTAGAAAAGCGGCTTCTCAGACTGTAAGTTTCATTCTATAAATTAATTTTGAATGAATGAATGAAAGGCAGAATCTGAAACAAATTCTTTTAAAATGATTTTTCAGTCAATGCCATCATTTAATTTTATATTAATAAATGGAAAAACCATAGCTATGATGACAGTGGTCACTAGTTCTCTTTGACCCTCCCTCTTTTTCCATTGACAATATTTATTAGGATGCCATATACATATGAATGAATAATGAAAAGTTATGATATATAAAACATTTTTATAGTGTGTAACATAAAGATTTCTAATTTATTGTAATTTTAAATCACTGTTATTTTAAAATTTATTTCATATATATATATATATATATATATATATTAAGATTGATGTCCAAAGCAATGAGTAAAGTATATTAAATATTAATAAACCACTTAATGACCCCAAAGAATTAACATATGAGACTATTATACAGGATGTAGAAACTAAAATATGGTTTGCTTTCCATGATATGTTCTCTTTGTTCTCAAGATGTGGGAGCTAGGATTTCTGACTTATTTATAGAAAATTTTATTGCAGGAATTTGATGGGGGAGTCTTCTGGCTTGTGCTAATTTCATTGGTTAAATAAAGAGACTGCCTTGCCCTTTAATAAGACATAAAATTAGGTAGGCGGAGTAAACAAAACAGAATTCTGGGAGAAAGAAGCTGAGTTGAGGAGTTGCCATGGTTCTCCCACTCCAGACAGATGCAGGTTAAGACCTTTCCTGGTAAGCGCACCTCATGGTGCTACATAGATTATTAAAAATGGGTTAAGAGGCTAAAACTAATGAGCCAGGCAATGTTTAAAAGAATAGAGTTTCTGTGTAATTATTTTGGGTATAAAGCTAGCCGTGCGGGCGGCCTGGTGCCGGGGACACAGCTCCGCTGCTCCTATTTCAACAGGAATTTGTTTTAAATTATTAAATTTAAAAATGATTTTCAAATATCTCAGGGTTGCAGTTTTTTGAAATAATGTTTCACAGACTTTATTTGTTTTATTATAGATCAATAGTTTGGAAAACATCACAAAACAAGTATACTCAGTGAATGATACAAATTGTACATTATTACTCAGTCTTAAAACCAGCTTGACTTCATAATTAAAATTTTCCACATTTTTGAAAAATAAATTGGCATCTCTACTTGATATTATTGAATACTTCAGACTGTTTTTGCAGTGAATAGTAATATTTACAAAATAAAAATAGTAAGTTTCTATTTTTCATTGGAGTTAAAACAATAACATAAGGAAATTGCAATAGCTTTAAAATTTTTATCCCTAAATAATTACTATTTGTGAAAACAAGGTTGTGAAAAAGAAAGATACAGAGAGAGATATTGGTAACATCTTAAAAAAAAAAAACTCCTATGAAACCTAAAAAATAATTCCTTGACAACAGAATGTGACATTTTTTATATTTGTAATATTTTGCTTTTCACTCATTAATCTATATTCATTTCTTATTTGATGACTTGTTTCTGTTTCAAATCTATTTCTAGGCACAAAATGGTTCTGAGAAGACATGCGGAAATATTTGGAAGTGATAAAATGACTGTGTAGGAGCAATAGCCTTTTATCAGCATAGTTAGAGAGAGTCAAGTTTTCAGAATATGGCAGTAGAAATATTGAATGTGAGAAAGCTATTTGTAATATTTATGCTTTTTAATTTTCTCATGAGGCATAAGTTCAATGATTCTATATCCATTAATATTGTGATTCCTAATTATCTACATTTTTATGCCAGGAAAAGAAAAAAATAATCTTTCCTTATGAATTCTATTTGTTACTTTTAGCAAGCTATGCATTTACTTTGGAAAAAAAACTGCATCTGCACATTTTGCAAAAGAATTTTATATATCCTCTGTTCTTTTCTATAAGCAATAAACTTTCTCACTTCATAAAGTATTTAAAAGCAATTCTAATGAAGTTTCCAAATAATGACAGAATCCCAACTGACTGCCTCTTGTCACCAAACAAAACTTCTAGTATGAGGACTAGGTTACATCAAGGATATTCACAAAGAATTGTATTGATTTTTCTATACTTGACAATGTCCAGTGATCCTTTTACAATTGGTCCAGGGATGGACTTAATGTTCCTGCAGAAAAATAATTAATCTTAATTCTTCATTTCAAGTTTTTAGGTGTTTCATTTGAACATTCTTCTCATATGTTTATATATGTGCACATAGAGGTAGTGGTTTCCTAAGAATTGATACAAAATATTTTTAATATTGGTAATATTATAGGAAATTTAAACTAGTAATTTTCATTTTTGAATTAAAGCATTTTTCAAATAAATTCATACTCAATAAAGACTAAGTTGTTTTATCATCCTATTGTATAAAAAGAAAAACTGCTATAACTTCCAAAATTGAGCACTGTAGCTATTATTATAACCATGAGTGTGTGATTCTCTTCTGTATGCTATGAATATGTTCTATTGCCATCAAATAAAGAAGCTGCTTTTGTCCAATGGTTTAACAGAATATAGCCAGGCTGGAAAAGAGAGAGACAGAAGGTGGAGTTAATGAGATGTCATGTAGCTGCCTCTAGAAACAGATGCGCCAAAATTTTACCTGGTAAGTCACAGCCATATGGCAATACAAAGATTAATAAAAAATGGGTTAATAAGAGCTAGCTAGCAATATTCTTAAGTGACTGGACAACAATATTGCAAATAATATAGTTTCTGAGTGATTATTTTGGGTCTAAGAAGCCAGGAAGTAATGAGCAGACTTCCCCAAGGAATTGGCTCCCCAGCATAGTCGATTATGTCTTCATAAAACCTGAGAAAGCTTAAAAAGGAATTCTAGACACAAACAAAATTAATCATGGCATTTTGGTAGCAGCATTTTCTAGGTTGGGCTTTGTTTGCTAGAAACAAGCAGAGGCACAATTCTTTTAAGAGAAGGTTTCTTGACTCAGTTTGAGCATCAAAACTGCATGCATTCTTTAAAAACAATTGCACAAATGGCTTTGACTCCATCAGGAGCTCTTGATCAGTGCATCTAAATGGGGCTTGTGAGCTGCATGTAAAAAACTGCTTAATGGTATGACATAGACCCACTGTATACCTGAAACTGGGGCAGCATGCAAGCTCACAGAGGTGGTAAACAGACCTCCACCATGTTGAACTGGGCAGAGCCAAAAGACAAAGCAGCCTTGGTCCTAGCCACACATACTTAGCTTTAAACAATAAACACTCCTAGTCAAATGATAATTATAGATATGTAATAAAAATTAATCCAGATGGAAAAGACCTCTTAATGTGTCACAGTTTTGGATAAATGTCCATAGGCGAGAGAAAGAGAGAGAGAGAGAGAGAGAGAGAGAGAGAGAGAGGAAAAAGAGTATAGACCAGTTATAATATACAAGAGCACAGACAGTCATAGATTAAAGCAGTGCAGATAATAAAATAAATATGAAATTTGTAGAAAAAGCAACATAGTAACAAAAATAAGCAACATAAAGATGCAATATTAACAGATAGTCTGGATTGTGTATACTATTGTGTTTTCTTTGAATGTTTTTGACTGTGAAGGAGCTAAGTACAAAGAGATGTTTAGCATGGGCTGTTGAGCTAACCAAACATATATTTTAAAGGTATCTTGACTTCAAAATTTGAGACTAAGGATATGCTGCTTTGGAAAAGAGGTTCTACTTCTGTTTCCACAGAAGATGACAGCCTGTGGAATAGGCCAAAGTTTTGGTTTTTTTTTTTATCGTTGGGGCATCCAACATTTAGCCCACAGGCCCACAGTATCTGACAGACTTTTCCAAGAAGCAAGAAATCTGATCATCTCTTTTGACTCATAATGGCAAAGTCCATTAGGTGCTTTTTCTGTGTCTTGTAGAATGTCTGACAGACTCTTTCATAAAGCAGGAACTCCAAAGGGCTCTCTTGATGTGTTCCTTTGTAAACTGTGATTACTATTAATAAATAAACTGCTTTGGACCTATAGCAAGGCAGAACTTAGGTAGGTGGGGAAAGCTAGGCTGTATGCTGGGATAAATAAAGGCAGAGTCAGAGAGAAGCAATAGAACTATCAGAAACAGATGATCCGAAATTTAGCTGGTAAGCCACTGTCGCATGGCAATACAAAGATTAATAGAAATGGGTTAAATTAATATTTAGGAGATTAGCATGTAGCAAGCTAGATCTAATGGACCAAGCAGTGATTTAATTAATACAGTTTATGTGTGATTATTTCAAGTCTAAGCCAGCCAGGTGGCTGAGAACCAACAAGCAGGTCTCTCCTCCTACAATCTCCCACCTTTTTTAGAAAACTTTAGCAGTCATTTTTTTTTGTGATTCCTGCAAGTCGAATCTAAAAGTTCATACAAGAGCAGTTTTTGCCATAATGACTAACAAACTCAATGAGGAGCCTCTTTGATGTCTATCTTCCTCTTGAACTAACTGGTGCTACCAGGAGCAGATAAGTCCTACTGTTAAGAAAAATCCTCAGGATTAAGGTGTCCTGAGGATTTTTCTTAACAGTAGGCTCAGGGGGATGTCCCCAGTTAGTGCCTTGGGCAGCTGAGGATAAGGAACCTGAAATGGCCCTATCCTATAACCACACTGATGAATATCTTGCATGTCACCATAGAACCTTCATCGGGCAATGGATGGAGATAGAGACAGAAACCCATTTTGGAGTACCAGAATAAGCTCCTAAGGTCCCAATGAGGAGCAGAAAGAGGGAGAACATGAGCAAGGAAGTCAGGACCGTGAGGGGTGCACCCACCCAATGAGACAGAGGGACTGATCTATTGGGAGCTCACCAAGGCCAGCTGGACTGGAATTGAAAAAGCATGGGATAAAACCGGACTCTCTGAACAATGAGGACTGATGAGAAGCCAACGACAATGGCACTGGGGTTTGATCCTACTTCATGTTCTGGCTTTGTGGGAGCCTAGCCAGTTTGGATGCTCACCTTCCTAGACCTAGATGGAGGCGGGAGGACCTTGGACTTTGCACCTGACTGCCCTTTGGTCTGGAGGGGGAGGGAGGAGTGGGGGGAGGGGAGTGGAGTGGGAGGAAGAGAAGGGAAATGGGAGGATGGGAGGAGGCGGGATGGGAGGAGGCAGAAATTTTTTTCCAAGAAAAAAATTAAAAAATATCAACATAAAAAAAAGAAAAATCCTCAGTTTTTAAAACATTTTAAATGCCATATTCTGAAGGCCTTTGAAAAGTTTGAAGATTATGTAGCTAACTGAAATATATATATATATATATATATATATATATATATATATAATCTAAAAGAAATTAAGCAAGATGTCAGAACTTATGGCTTACATTCTGTATTTGTTAGGGAAATGGTAAAGATATGGGCTTCTAGCATTAAAGAAACACTACAAAACAGGCTTCAATTACTTTTAGCAGTCCTGGATGATGGGCCTCACCTGATGTTTAAATGTTTTTTCAGAGAAGATGATAAAATTTTAGAACATCAGGGAAAATAAAAAGGACTTAAAACTTTCCAAGATCAAAATCGTGGTGAGATGCTTATGATGACCCACAGGTTCAAGCTCTTTACAGTGAACAAATCTTGTCCCTATACGGCAAAGCAGTCTTAAATGCTTGGGACAGGATTCAAGAGGTAGGAAAATGAATTGAATCATACACCAGGGTTAAACAGGGCCAGAGAACCCGTTATTGACTTTTTACAAAGATTAATTAAGACTATACAAATAGTAGTAACAGACCCAGATGCTAGACATTACTTATTGAATCTCTGGTTTTTGAAAATGCCATCTTAGAATGCAATAATTTACTTGGACCTTTAAAGGTTAGGTCAGCACCTATAGATGAATGGATTCTGCATACAATGAAAATAGAGACATTGACTATAATACTTAATCTTGGGTAAGAGAAGCAATTTCCAAAGGAATGAGAAGACATCAAAATGCCAAATATTTTAATTGTAGTAGGATAAGAAAAGGACAGAGAAAAAATTTGCCTTCACTATGCCTACTTACAATAATTCTCAGTGTACTAGGACATACCAGTGGACCATCCCTCCAAAGGGAATGTTCAATAGCCTCACCTTGTGCCAATACTTTTTATGTCAGCCATTGGAAATAATATGTAAAAAAATTTCTAAATACACAATTTACCATTACATGGATGACATTTTGCTATCAGATTCAAGCATAGATACTTTAGAAATAATGTGTAAAGAAGTAAAAAAATGGCAAAATGTGAATTATAAATTTCTCCAGAAAAACATATAGAGAGGAGATTCTGTCAATTACCTAAGTTATAGAATAGGATTACACAAAATTAGAACACAAAGGGCACAAATTAGGGGAGACCAGTTACAGACTGTTAATGACTTTCAAAGATTTTTTAGGAGACATTTCCAGTGTATGACCAGCTATGGGGATAACACCTGATCTAATACAATTTAAACAAAACCTTAGATGGTGATAAAGACTGAAATAGTCCCAGAGAATTAACAGCTGAAATAGAAAAGGAATTAACAATTGTTGAGGAGAAATAACAGAAGACACATGTGGATAGGGTGAATCTAAATCTCAATTGTATTCTAGTCTTATTGCCTTCCAGAATTTCCCCTACAGAAATTTTAATGCAAAGGAATGATATTATCTTAGAATGGATATTTTTTACAGCATAAACCAAGTAAAAAATTAAAAACTTATATGAAGAAAGTCTATGAATTAATTATAAAATGTAAATTGAGACTTTGTCAATTAGCAGGTAGAGATCCAGCAGAGATTATAGAGCTGGCTTTGGAGCTGGAATTGGCTCTGTCTTTCTTTAAATCCAAGCAAGTTCATAGTTTCTGTCTCATGTCCAAAATTGTCTTCTATGGGACAGAAAGAAGAAAGAATTTAGAAAAAATACTTTTTCATACTTATTTTTGTCTCTATCATACCTTTCATTGAATATATATGTCTGTATATGTCTATATAAATAATGTTTAAGTTTTCCACAATGAACAATGAATTTTCCTGCAGTAATCTTTGAAGTTTCCAGGAAGAAGACCGGGACCCAAAACAACAACTCCACCTGGCTTATATGACATCATGATGCTGATAGAGTTACTATAATACCTGTTTTGAGTATCAGCTGCTCAAAATGGTTCCAACTTGGTTAGCTGAATTGGTGCAATTTTTAATAACATTCTGGCCAGAACTCCAAATAGGAACCTCAGAAAAAACTTAATGAATACTCAGAGAACATTTGCAATTTTATCAGACAGTAATCTTGGAATTTAACCATCATTTTACTTTTACAGGATCCCACAGAAGGAACATCATCCCATGACAGCTGGAAGTAATTTTAGAAGATGACGTCCCCATTCCCAATAAAGTATGTCCTCAGGGTTTGAGACATCAGTTAGGTTTTGTTTATAATTGGTATAGGTTTGGGAGTTGGGGAAAAGTTATGTAGAATCAGAGAACTCTGAAAAAAATGGGACAATTGGATAGGATGAGAGATTAGTGTGAATTTACAGTAATAATAATAGTGAATAATAGAGTGAACACTTGTGAGATATTATTTATAGGAAATTTATGTTGGTATAGATTCTTGTATAATGATACAAGCTTAAATTATATTGAATATGTTACTATTTTTATTTATAATATTTGTATATGTAGGCAAAGTTATATTGTTATAGTGTATACTTCTACCTCTGCTTAAGATATTTTGTATATTAATAAAATTTTAGGATATGTTTATCATATGGCAATATACATTCCTACCTCTGATCAAAATACTTATACATTGTTTTCATTTTGAGGCCATTGTCCTCATTTTTTTGCACAGTTGTTCAAAGATTGTTTAATATTCTAATATGAAGTCTCATTCTTTAAGCTATGTAGGTATTAAGAATTATAGGTCAATAGCCATCCATGTTTGTCATACTTATAGTTAGACTAATCGGGTTATTTGATAGATAGAGATTATATTCTGCATAGATAGGTAATTTTCAACCACTTCATAGAGCTTTAGAATATGGCATTTAAATAATTTTGGGTTCTGTTGAAGGAAGACATGATTGCTACTGGCAGCACACATCTATTTCTGAGAGAATGTTGAGCACTGAAGACACTGCATTTGGAACTTGTTTTCTTTTTGGCAAAACGACTTTGGACAGGGCGTTCCCATGCATCGACCACTGACAAAATGTATAATCTCTAGACAGTACAAAAATGATACAAGAAAAAAGACTGATAAATCTTGCCAAACAGGGCCAGACAGTTTTGAAAAATTTCCTGCCTCTGAAAATGGTCTGTCAGTTATTCTAGGTCTTATCAAAAGTTAATTGCTCCAACATTGCAAATGAGATCTTGGGTGATTTTCCAGGTAGGAAGTTGTCTCTGTCATTTGTTGCACATTTTGGAAGTTGCTTGATTGCCCTTCCTGCATATTAAATAATATTTTTTATTTAATATCAAATAGTTTTTATTATCAAATCACAAATAATAACTCTCTGTGGTCATGTTATCTACGTTCACTTTTCAAAATGAGTATGCAACCTAGACTATGTTTTAAAACAAACAATCACAAACAAAAACAGCACAAAACAGTTTATGTAGAACATTTACCCCATAATATGTGTGAATTTACAAATTATGATTGTATAAGGCTGACAATTTTTTTAGATGTTCATTGTAAAATTTTGTTGTTTCCAACTGGTTGTTTCACATATATTTGTATACGCAGACACAGATATTTCAGGGATACAGTGAGACAGCTTTCCATGAATCTAACTTGTTGGGGCTTCATTTCTATGCTCTCTTCATATGGTTGGATGAAACACAATGTGTACTCCACAGCTTAAAAATGATATGGGAAGACTGGAGAGTCAAGGAAAAAAGTTGATGGATTTACAATGTATCATTCAAATATAGAATTTAGGGTTGGGTTGACAAAGGGAATATCTGAGAACTAACTGGTCATTTCTGCCATTTTTCCTAGGGGACATTATGTGAATCATAAAAGAGATTTGACATCTTCATTCTCAAAAGGGGACTGATTTAGAATGTCTGAAGTTCTTTTCTACAACCATAGGGTATAATTCTCAGAAAGACTAGTGCTAGAAAAAAAAAAGAATAAAGAACACAGAAGAAAGAAACCAAAAAAAAATGTGTAGAATGAGAGGTTATACTGTTTTTAGAGAATATAGCTTAACGGTTAACTTTCTTTTTTCCTTTGCAGTCTCTAGTCTAATTTTTTCTTGTTTCAATTTAGGCTATTTTAAGATACTCAAATAATATTATTTCCCTTTTCAGTTCTTCACTGAGGTTGAAACCAAAAGGTGTAGTTAGTTTCTTCTCATGACTTGACCAAGTTATTTATTTTACAAGACTTACACTCATTAGGATAGGATAATCATGGAAATATTTATTACATGTTTCTTACTTGATATTGTTTACACTGGTGGTAATTCTAATTTTTATACCTGATATTTCTTCTTATTATATATAACTTTGATTTAGGCCTAGAACTTTCTCATTTGAAAGGGGGTGGTACTGTAGGAATTCCTATAGCCAGTAGGCTTTAAGTTACCTGCTTACTTTGGCATGGCCTCTTATACTATATATGCTGATGAAAAGGATGCATCTGCCCTCTTTTACAGCTGTGATATTTGGTTATTGTTCCCTGTTATAGCAGAGGATAGTAATCTGTGTGTCTGGACCTAAATAAATAACTTTTATTATACTCAATTCTGAGCTAGTGTGGGATTTCTTTTAACATCCTTCTTCAGGGATATAACTATATAAATTCAGGTTTGAATGAAAGTAATTAGGTTAGTTACACCTAAAAATGATTTTTTTTTCTAAAACAATGTGGTGTGTATTCTAATGAATCTTAGAACTGTCTTTGTGCAATGACTCTAAGGAAATATTACAATAGTTTTCTTACAAGTCTTCTAAGTACAGCCAAAAAACAATGTATCAATGCAACTTTTAATGAGTCCTATTCGATATAGGATTGATAGAGGTTTTAAAATGCTTCTGTCTTAAAAATAAATCAGTATGATGAAGAAAACATGCTCATAGGAGATGTTTTCACAGCTGTCGGCCTTTCCAGTAATTAACACTTGTTTCTTTGTATACAAAATACAAGGTTCACACATGAGCTTGTTTATAAAATATTTCACAGGTGAATAGCAAACAGAATTTTCTAAATTATCTTATCCCACATTGATTTATTTTACACTCATTAAAGTGGTAATAGAAGGTAGAGAACATAGCCTTTGTACATGTCCCTGAAATTGTTGCCTACCACAACTTTATCCTAACACAAAAGCTAATAATTAGAAAAACACCTGCTTTGAGAGCACTTCCTTGTGAAACTGTGATTTTTCTTCTCTTTGACTGTTAAAGAGTCGTACTATAACAGCAAAATACGGAAAATATGAATAATTATTTTTATCCTTGTGGTAGTTTGAGTAAGAGCAGCCCCCATAGCCTGATATATTTAAATGTTTGGTTCACATTGCTGAATCTCTTTAGGAAGAATTAGGAAACATTGCCTTGGTGGAGTAGGGGTGTTATTAGGGTTGAGTATTGAGGACTCAAAGGCTCACAGCCATCCTCCTCTGCCTCTCTCTCTCTCTCTGTCTCTTTCTCTTGCTCTCTCTCTTGCTCTCTCTCTCTTTGCAATTCATAGATAATATGAGAGCTCTCAGCTCCTACTTCAGAGACATGCCTCCTGGCCTGATGCCATGCTCACTGCCTTGTTGGTCATGTACACCTCCTCTGAAACTGATTAAACAGATATTTTCTTTCTTAAATCGCCTTTGTCCTTGTGTATCTTCATAGCAACAGAATGACAATAAATAAGACAGGCGTCACCGGAAGAGTAGACAATGCCAGACTATTTAAAATACTGTTTTTAAGCATACATAGGCAAGGGTGAATATATTTTTTTAATTAATTTGATATATTAAAATGATTTTGAACTACTTTTACCTTGACATATCCAATAAATGTTTCTTGGTAGTTGCAGCTTTGCTCAAAAGACAGAGGATGAGTCATGAATATTGGCACCTGATTTGGCTTTCATGAATAATTCTTTTTACCTGTCAGTTGATAAGAGTTTTGGATTGTTACTCTGTTGTCATTCTGATCTTGCATGCTTCCTTTTGCACTGTTCCACTCACTCCTGAGCATTCTGTTCAACCTCTCCTTTCTCTGCTATGTTCTGTCTCTCCTTCAGGTACTGCTCCCTATTTTACTTCATCTTCTACAGAGTGAATCATCTATGAACAGAGGAACAAAAACCACCCACACCCGTCCTCCAGTGATAGTAGATCTCCTGGACCCTAATAAAACATCTGACACTGTTATTTCATGTTCTCTGGAATTTCAAATAAATCTATCAATCCTGAAATTAAATGTTGCCTTTTTGAAGATGACTTATGTTTTTTTCACAGCAATAGAAAAAGTTCTAATTTTAAGAATATTCTGCTTTACAGAAACTTTTCAGCTTCAGGAGGTACCATTTATTAATTGTTTCTCTCAGTGTCTTCCCACTTGCTCTTCTGTAAGGTTCAGTGTGGCTGGCTTTATGTTGAGGTCTTTGATCCATTTAGACTTGAGTTTTGTGTATGATGATAGATACGGGTCTATTTTAATTCTTCTACAAGTTGATATCCAGTTATGCCAGCACCATTTGTTAAATATGCTTTCTTTTTTCCATTTGATATATTTTGCTTCTACAGAATTGTTTTGACTACCTTTTTTTTTTTGCTTTTCTATATGAAGTTATATACTGTTCTTTCAAGGTCTGTGAAAAATTTTTGCTCGAATTTGCATTGCATTGAATCTGTAGATTACATTTGGTAAGATTGCCATTTTTATTATGTTAATTCTGCCTACCCAAGAGCATGGGCAATCATTCCTCTTTCTGGTGTTTTCTTCAATTTCTTTCTTTAAAGATTTAAAGTTCTTATCATACAAGTCTTCCACTTGTTTGGTTAGAGTTACTCTGAGATATTTTATGTTATTTGTGGCTATTGTGAAGGGCGTTGTTTCTCTGATTTCTTTCCTAGCCATTTTATCATCTGTGTTCAAGATGGCTATTGATTTTTTTTTTAAAGTTAATCTTATATCCTGCTACATTACTGAAAGTGTTTATGAGTCGTAGAAGTTCTTTGGTAGAATTTTTGGGATTGCTTCTGTAAACTATCATATCTTTAGCAAACTGAGAGTTCAACAAGGCAAAATGACAGCCTACAGAATGGGGAAAAGATCTTCACTAATCCAAATATATCTGATCTCCAAAATATACAAAGAACTTAAGAAATTGGTCATCAAAAGAACATATAATCCAATAAAAAAAATGGAGTACAGACCTAAACAGAGAACTATCAACAGAGGAATCTAAAATGGTTGAAAGACACTTAAAGAAATGTTCAGCATCCTTAGTCATTAGAGAAATGCAAATCAAAACAACTCTGAGATTCTATCTTACACCTGTAAGAATGGCCAAGATCAAAAACACTGATAACAGCTTATGCCGGAGAGGATGTGGGGAAAAGGGAACACTCTGCATTGCTGGTGGAATACAAGCTGGTGCAGCCCCTTTGGATGTCAGTATGGCGAGTTCTCAGAAAATTATGAAACAACCTTTCTCAAGACCCAGCAATACCACTTTTGGGTATATATCCAAAGGATGCTCAATTGTGCCACAATGACATGTGCTCAACTATGTTTATAGCAGCATTGTTTTCATATCCAGAAACAACCTAATGCTCCTCGGCCAAAGAATGGATGAGGAAAATGTGGTACATTTAAACAATGGAGTACTACACAGCAGAAAAAAATAACGACAGCTTGAATTTTGCAGGAAAATGAAAGAGTCTGCCAGACACTCTTCAAGACACAGAAAAAGCACCTAGTGGATTTTGCCATTACAAGTCAAAACAGATGTTCATATTTCTTGCTTCTTGGAAAAGTCTGTCAGATACTATGGGCCTGTGGGCTAAATGTTGGATGCCCAGTAGGCAAGATGTGTCTGTAAATTCTAGAGTTTTGAAAGTTGTTTGCAATGCATTTCTGTTTACTTAGGTAATATAATATCCTTCTGAAGTCTTTAATAATGGAATTAAAAATGGATACTTGTAGTTTTATTTAGTTATAATAAAAATAAAATAAATATAAATATTGTAACTATAATTTTTGCTTGATACCTGTTTTGTTATATGGAATTTTATTATGTTAAAGTTAAAATCTTTCTTTTTATTTAAACAGAAATGAGAAAATGATGTGGGAATTCCTTCTGTATATGTATTTTTTGTATTGGTTAATGAATAAAGAAGCTGCTTTGAGCCAATGCCTTAACACAATATAAACTGGCTGGAAGAGATGTATATATAGAGAGTAGGCAGAGTCGGGGAGAAGCCATGTAGCCACTGTCAGAGACAGACATGCCAGAAACTTTCAGTTAAACCATGAGCCTCATGGTGAAGTAATAATAGAAATAGGTTAATTTAAGATGTAAAAGTTAGTCAATAAAAAGCTAGAGGTTATAGGTCAAACGGTAATTTAATTAATACAGTTTCTGTGTGATTATATTGGGAGTCTAGATGGCCAAAATCAAATAACCTCCAGCAACAGAAAACAGAGTGAAGTTTCTAATTATAATAAAATGTATTTTCATTTTACTCAAAGTCCAAGTTTGGAATATTATGTGATTAAGGATGATGTGAACTACATTACAGTGCCTTATAGCTTGGTCCACAGTGGGAGATCCTGTGACAAACGACCGATCCATAAATAAAGTAATTAGTTGAATTTTATTCTTGTGATTATGACAAGTATTTTTTCCATATGTAATTTTTTTTAAAAAAAATGATGACAGTCAGAAGTAAAATGATATGAAACATTCAATTCAAGTGTCTGGAATTTAGCAGAAGCTGGTACATGAGTGCCATATAAATTAATGAGGCCTTACATTCATCCTATTTTAACAGAGTGTTCCAAAAATCTTAGGATAGCCACAAATATTATCTTTAGATACATATCCCTAAGTGTTCAGGAATAAACCTTAAATTATCCATAAAATATTATTATAATATAGAAACTATAATATTGTCCAAATACTTCAACACAATTAGTATGGTTTACTCAGTTAGATATTGTCTTCCAAAAACAGAGCATAGTTTATGTGAGAAATCCCTACAGTAATAATTCATTCATGTCCCATCTCATTCATTCCAAGGACAATGATATAGCAATAGCATGATCATCAAAATATATTGGGGTAGTACCAAATAATATTATTTTAAATTAAGATTGGAATCTTTCAGCATATGCAAATATATGAACAAACTATTAATGGAAAATAATATTCTTCACAGGAGACTGATATGCAAAATTAGAGAAAAACAATTAAAATAGAAAATCTTCATGTGACATTTACCACAGTAATAATTTACTCAAATATCAAAAGATGTTACTGATATGTAATATTCGATGATCGCTGGAAAATTTTGATAGTCTCAAAGTACTTCGCTGCAGAAATCTTATCAATTATAAAAAGGAAATGGTTGTATTAGAGAAAGCTAGCACATATATTTAACAGTGATCAAAGTTTACTTTCCCAGCAATATGAAAGATTGACAAGCACTGAAAACACAGCATCACTTCCATGAAATTTCTGCCAAAACACATAACACAAATCTCATCATGAGAAACATCAAACATAAAATGAGGAATATTTTACAAAATAATTGGCTTATGTTTGAAAAAGTGTCAGATAATGCTATTCAAAGCAACATTAAGGAGCCATGTTGAAATGAAGAATTCCAAAAGCACATAATAATTAATAGATGGAGACATTGTACATTAGATAAAAGCATTTATACTGTTTAACAATTTCAAAATTGTAAAACTGGAGTTTTTACCTTTTATTTTTTATTATCATACCCTTCCTTTCTGTTGAAAGCATCATATTTCCAGGAACACCCAAGATTTTTTGATGTCTATATTTGTTAACTGACTGAACGTTATTATGGTTTCTTGCATGAACATTACTGGTAGCTATTTTACTGGAATGTGGTAAATGGATTAGGGGACACACCACTAAAGAACATGATACCCCTTCTTCAAGTACTCTATTCAGAGTCCCTCTATGTAAAAGCCAGAGAATGGGGAGAAATTCTATCAAACAGAAACTGTATCATGTGGACATAACATTGCAATTGAACTTGTGAACTCATGAAGCTGTGCTTAGCTAGAGTAGACTCACTCAATTATACTTGTAAACATTTTTAATGCATAAAAGAGAGTTTTGAAGAAAATATTGAGACAGCAAGGAAATCAGAATAGAATGTCTTGTAAAAATGTTTGAGGGGATGCATTGTATTGTCCTTAGAATATTTCATTAAATTTGAAATTACATAATGACAAAAATTTATACTGATACATCATTAATCTACAAAATGGCTCTGAGTCTATGGAAAACATACTATTAAAATTAAATTATAATAAATATTAAAGACTGAGAATTACTTATTTAATGCTTTGTTATCCATACTTCAGTTCTAATGTAAAATAGAAGTTCTACTTTTTTAAGTACATTTGGAGATTTAGTTATTAGAAATATATATTTCTGTGAATAACCACAGATCTGACAAATCAAGGAAAATGTTGAAGTTCATCTCTTTCAGAAATTACCAGTTAGATTTTATCTCTATAGTGTTAACACACTGAGTCTATTACACATGTAACATTGTAATTTTTCTTTTAAAATTATTACTCATCCAAATATCAGCCAAACAATTGTTAATAATCACGACATCATTTTTATGATTATATTTTGTCACATTAAAATCAGAGCTTAAGATTTTTATACTCAAAGTGTCACAATCTCACTGATGAGGAAAAGGATATTTCTATTATAAACTTAAAACATCTTTTATCGGATACATATTAATCTCTTCCTTATATTTGCAACAAGTCATTACTTATCACCTTGAAGATTTTGTGAACTGATAAGCAATTTCCAGATTATTTTAATAAGTGCCTTCAGTGTAATGAGATACTGCAGCTTAAAATTTAAACTTTGTGAGAACAGTAAGTTTTACAAGTTTTTACATAGATAACAATTAAATATATTTCATTCACCAAGACAGATATAGAAATCACTAATAAACAACCTGAATGCTATGTTTACTTAAGTGTGTTATGGTTGGAAAGAAAAAGAAAGGTTTTACTTTTCAGTTGCATGTTTTTAATTTCAGTAAAAAATATATGATTATGTCAGATATACAAAAACATCCATGTTCTGTGTACAAAGTTTATTTTCAAGATTAAGTGTATGTGTAACATTACTTAGGATACAGTATTATTTTGTGCATTCTACCAAAAATTTTAATAAACAATCATGTAACAATTTATTTTCTAATATTCTACATTACCACATTCTTGTGAAATTCAGACTAACATTTGACAAGGGAATTTTACATGTACAATTTCTTGTTATTGTTTTATTCATTTTGTAAGCATTTATTGTAAACAAATGTGTGGTGTTTATTTGGAGAATATTTCCATTATTCACTCTGACAAATAAATTGTGCTTCCCTAAGAATCCAAGTGTAGTTCTAAGGTAGACAATATTAGAACTAGACTAGATTATTTCCTATGTATCCTAAGAACTTAAGAAATTGTCTTTACATACTACTCTATGTAATGATTAGGGGAAGGCCACCAGTTCTAAGAAAGGACACATGACAAATGTAATAGAGTAAATTTCCAGATTTTTCCCTAAATACCATCCATGTACATTTATCAATTTATCCCTGGTTTTAATGACAGAAGACAGAGGATGAAGGAAAAAATATCAAAGATATTCTATAGTGTCTCAGAACCATAAAATGGAAGAAATTTCCATTCATAATTCACACCTTACAGAAGAGAAGCCTAGGAGAAACAACCTTCAATATTAATCCACAGAAATTAGGTGCTTTTCATTATAAGAGCTGATATATTTAATGAACGTATGTTTTACTAAAATGAGTTATCTGAATGTAAATATGCAATTATAGTTTAACTATGCAAAAGTGGGCTTTGTTTTATTAATTTTATATAAAAATTCCAAACATGGGATAAAAGAATTTTCAACCTGTCTTTACAACTCAGTGACTGAGAAAAAATATTCATTCGAATGGTAAAAAATTTAAACAAACAAAAATTTTGACTCTAATATAAATTATATTCATAAAAATTTTGTCATTAAATCAATACCCACTGATATTTATAAAAACTGTATGCTAATACAAGATGTCTAATTGTTTTCTATAGACTTTATTTTAAAGAAAAATATGAATATTTAAGCTAAGCAGGCTAAATATAATTTCTAGATATAAAATAACAATTTAAAGTATATAAGTTTTGTTATAAGAGTTTGCAATCCTTTATTTAATTAACCCTTGAGAGAATGATCTAAGATGCCCTTTCCCATTGACAGACAGAATATACAACCAATATTTGGAGAGAGTACTTATAAGAATATGAAACAATTTCTACATATATTTTTTTTTAATTTTTACTACCAGTCTAAGCACTAAGAATTCTGTTGGTTTTTCTTATTTTAAATGTTATGAAGGAAAGCCAAGAAATGTTATTCTGAGTCTGCCCCTGTCCTATTTAAGATACTGTTGCTGATCCAAACCAACTCAGAGAAAAAAAAATGGTGTACTTTATCTTATTAGGGATGGTCCATCATTCAGCAAAGTCAGGACAAGAGTTTATGTAAAGAACCTGGAGATAGGAACTGAAGCAATACAGTGGGGAAAACACTATTGTAATAGTTGCTTTTATTTTGCTTTGATAAGACACCACAAACAAGATAATTGATAAAATAGTTGATTTTGGCGTATGCTAGAGAGATGAGTCTACCATGGTAAGAAAGCATATCCTTACATGGCAGCCATAGTGGCTGAAGCAAGTAACTGAGAGTTCATATCCCACACACAGAATGAAAGCATAGAGTGAGGGAATCAGAAGTGGCTCACACATCAAACTACCCTGTCCAGTGACATCCTCCACCATAGATGAACCTGCTATATCTCCCAAAAGCACCAGCAACTGGGAAATAAGTGTTCAAATATCAAGCCTAGGGGACATATTTCTAAATGAAACTATCTAATTCTACTCATTATTCCACCAGAGATTGTGAGCCTATTGTAATGTAAAATACATGAGTCCAACTTCATGGTTCCCTGAAATTTTGCACAGTTTCAACAGTGATTAAAAGTTCAAACTTCAAAGCATTTTCTTAAGACTCAAGTCAATTTCTTAATTGCAATGACCTATAAAATAAAAAGTAATTTAATATATATTTCATTTCTAAAGAGAATATGTATTTCTACTCCCCAAAATGGAATGCTCTCTTAAGAAATTTTTGGACTAAAGCAAACGGAATTCCAATATATCCTGGTATTGCATTTTCAATGTCAAAGAGCTCAGATGGTTCACAACTTAGCTTTGCCAAACTAAAGCACACATCTCTCCCTTAGGCTGCTTTCCACTAACTTGAATAAAGCTCTCTTGGCAGATATCTCCATCTTCATCATCTCCAACATTGTATGATCTTCACTACAACTCACAATTTGCTTTTACAGCATCATACAATGGCATCCTAGAGACTCCTGACTTCTCATAATCTTCTTCATTAAGGTAATCTCCTATCACATGCTTCCTGGTCTCAGAAGCTCTCTCAAAACATGAAAATTCTATAATACCTTTTAATTAATCAATCAAACAATCAATTTGTGAATCCTTCATTTCTTTAAATCTAATATCATGTGAATGATTTTGACAAATTGTATTATAATCTTGGGATGAATGCAAGAACCTTTAAAATACACTATCAGTAATTATGTGAATTGTGTGTAATTGATTTCTAGAAGAAAATTCCAGGGTTTTTTTTATTTGTATATCTTGGAAACTTAGTTTGCAAAGTCTTGCCCTGAAGGAGTCATCCCATTATTCAGCTGTAGAATATGAGTCCTCTTCTAGTGACTCCAACATCCTTATCTCTTTCAGTACAAACATTGTTGGCAACACCAAGTTTCACTGTTCTCTTTCTATCATTGTACATTTTGTATTTCTTACTAGCACACTTGATCCTTTTCATTATTGACCTACAGAAGAGTCATTGATAATAACAGCTCCACAGGATTAATATTATGTTCTCTTGACATTTTCTCTACAAACAATGCTAATCAATTACTTTTATCTCATGTAATTTCTCAGAATCTGGACAGAAAATGGGCATATTATTTGCCGAAATGTAATAGGAATGTCTTCTAGTCCAGTCACTAATATTGCTCAACCTCTCATGACAGGCTTCATGATCTGCCCTGTTCTCAATAATACTGTCTTTGAGGCTCATAATTAGATTGGAACTTTAAGATCTGCTTACTGCATTTGATCACTTTTCTAGACCAAAGTTTTAAAATATTCTACATTTCTTTTTTTTTATAAAAGGTACACTTTTTTCACCACTTACTAATATACACTTCTGTTTTACCTATTTTTAATTTGCTGTGATAAAAACATCAGGACAAGGCAGTTTGTAGAAGGAAGAGTTTGTTTGTGCTTCTAGTTCAAGAAGAATGAAAGTCTTCCATGGTGGAAAAACATAGCAAGAAATAGCAGACATGGCATCAAAAGCTTATATCTCAAACACACATACTTCATGGAAACACACACACACACTGTATTTTTCTCTCTCTATCCCTCTCTCTCTCTCTCTCTCTCTCACACACACACACACACACACACACACACACGCACACACACTAGAGGCAAAGGGGGGACAATGGAATTGGGGAAGAAGAGAGGGTAGAAGGGGAAGATGAAGGGAGAAAGGGAAGGGTGAGGAGAACTTGAGATAATGGGTTAGTAGACATGGAGGAAGCAGAGAGATGAGAGTAAGGAAAGAGATGTCTTGATTGAGAGAGGCATTATGGGGTTAGCAGGAAACCTGACTCTAGGATAATTCCCAGGAATCCACAAAGATGACCCCAGATAAGACCTTAAGCTAGAGGAGAGAGGGCTGAGATGGCCTTGTCCTGTAGTCAGGTTGATAAATACCTTAAATATCACCATAGAACCTTCATCCAGCAACTGATGGAAACAGAAGAAGAGGCCCACATCAGAGCAATGGACTGAACTCCCAAAGTTCAGTAGAAGAGTGGGAGAAATGAAAATATGAGGAAAGAGGTCACGACAATTATGAATACACTCACTGAAACAATCTACCTGAACTACTTAGAGCTCACCAACACCAACTGGACTGGGAAGGAACAAACTAGTCCCTCTGAATGTGGTTGACAGTTGCATCGCTGGGGAAGACTGAGGGGACACTGTCAGTGTGGCACCAGAATTCATCTCTACTGCTTGTACTGGCTTTTTGGGAACTTAATCTCTTTGGATGGATACCTTGCTCAGCAAAGATATAGTAGGGAGGGCCTTGGACCTTTCCCAAAGTAATGTGCCTTAACCTGTCTTAGGAGTGGATGGGGGTGGGGTATGTGGAGGGAATTAGAGAAGGGGAGGGAGTAAGAACTTGAATTGGTATGTATTATGGAAAGAGATTGTTTTCTTTAAAAAAAAAAGAAAAAGAAAAAATACTAAACTCTCAACACCCACCCCTAGTGATATATTTACTCCAATGAGGCCACATCTTTTAAACCTTCCCACACACTGCCAGCAACTGAGAAATGAGTGTTTAAATCTGAGACTATGGGAGTACATTCCTCATCAAACCACAATAGTTGCTTATAGGCTTGTTTCATCTAGTTTTCTATTTCCTTTTTCATCTAGCCCAAGCTTATCCATACTGTAAAGGTACAGTCCACAATGATTGGGCCCTCCTGAGTCAGTGATCAACGGTATGTCCCTAGAGGCCTACCTGATGGAGGCAAGTCCTCAATTTGGGTTTCCCCTTCCAGGTTGTGTCAATTTGACAAACAAGCTTAACCATCCTAGTCATATAGAAAACACGATTGCTCGGAACCCTTCCAAAGCCATTCATCTAGGGTTTATTGAGCCATAAATACCTTGGGGATGATTTCTGTAGAGTTATGTAAAAATATTTTTTCCGTTTCTCCTAACCCCAAACCAATTCTATATATCCATGCAACTAGCAAGAATAACACGACTTCGGTGGGTTTTCCCTGGGTTCCTCCACTGGATTCTCACAGTTTATTATGGCAAGGTCTCTTTAGTTAATAACAGAAATTATATCCTATAATTACTCGATGAATAATCTATTTTTTCCCCAACTGGAGGAAACTGGAACCAAGATTAATTCTTCTGAACGTTTTTTGAAATAATACTGAAGGAAGCACAAGCTGGCAGAAACTGTCCAATGGCTTGAGCAGTAATGATGCGCCTTAGCTTTCTATCTCTCACACTGAACACCATGAGGTCATGGTTTCTAGTCTAATACAGAGACTGGAGTGAGAAGAATTAGAAAGCTGACCTCAGCTGCCCATTCTAAAAATCAATGCTCCCACTTACCTAATCTCAAAAGGCTGCTTCAACCTGGTGAGGAAAAAAACAAACAAACAAACCCAGTCATCTCAGTGTATACCCTTAACAATTTAAAGAAAATTGCACTGCCTACTTAATCAATGACCCTATAAGGATGAATATATTATTTAACTGAGTTTTAAGCATAATTCCTTCTCCTATGAATGTTTTAAGAAAGGAATGTGGTTTGTGAATACGGGTTATATGTCAAACACAGCTTTAAGAAAATGGATGCTGGAGATTTCCTTTGCTGAGATTTATAGGAAATCAGTAAGACACATTCCTTTCTCAGTTCTTTTATTTGGGTAGTGAAGAAAAAATTAGAAGATAGTAGAAAGAATAGACAATGGAGAGAGAGATGGGAAAAAAGAGGAAAAAAGGGAAAGAGAAACAGAAAATGCATCTCGATGATTAAAACAACAAAAATAAATGGCATTAAATTTACATGAAAAGAATTGTATCTCTAAGTTTAAGAATTAAATCACTTCTGACACATGGAAGTTATTAATTCATGTTCAATTTTATTTGAAGGCTAACACTAGATTTATAATGCTAACTTTTTTCCATTTACGATATTTGTTAGCTTTTTAGCTCACTTTCACCCAGTTCCTTGAACATCAAGTCATCTATTATTTAATTTTTTAAGCATTTGTTATTGATGGGAGTTGGCTTCCTATATTAAAAATGGAGAACTACACAGGAGGGTGATATATTTCAATTAAAAAGGAAAGAAATATCATTGTTGTTTGTTTCTTTGCTAAGAAAGAACTTAAGTTTTACTTTTATTTTTTTTAAAAAAAATATGGATATTGTAGCTTTGCTTCATATAAAATTTAACTCCATATGAAATTGATTTATGTTCCTCTTTTTCTCTCTTTCTTACCTACCTTCCTTGTTCTGAGTTTTAAAATGTTACTTAAATGAGAGGGTGCGGGGTTCATGCATTCAGAATTCGATTTTGTCATTCCATATGCATCTTTCTCATATATATATATATAATATATATAATATATATATATATATATATATTTATCATACACAAGTTCAGTAGTACTCCAATGGATTCCTATTTCTCTATGGGTTATTGATAAGTGCGGCCTTGCTAGAAATACTATGAAATACAGTAAACACACACACTTTTGTAATCATATACCTGAATGACACCTCAGGTGAAGTTCAAATATATAATGTGCAATTTAAGAATTGTCTTTGGGGTATTGTATTAATTGGGATTTTTATAGCCATGAAGAGGGACTATGGCAACACTTACAAGGAAATCATTTAAGGCTTGCGTACAGTTTCTGATGCTCATTTCACTATCACTATGATGGAGAGCATGGAGAAAGATGTGGTGCTGGAGGAGTGTCTGAGTGTCCTATATCTTGCAGGCAGCAGGAAGTCAACTGAGACGCTGGGAGATATCCATTGCATAAGAAACCTCAAAGCCAGCCAGGCGGTGGTGGCGCACGTCTTTAATCCCAGCACTCGGGTGGCAGAGATGGGCGGATCTCTGTGAGTTCGAGGCCAGCCTGGTCTACAAGAGCTAGTTCCAGGACAGGAACCAAAAGCTACGGAGAAACCCTGTCTCGAACAATCAAAAAAATAAATAAATAAATAAAAGAAAAAGAAAAAAGAAACCTCAAAGCCATCTCCACAGTGACATACTGAAGAAGGACCCTTAAAAGAAATCCCACACTGGCTCAGAACTGAGCATAATAGAGAATTATTTATTTGTGGGTAGACTCACAGATCACAATACTCTGCTGGAAAGTGGAACAGAAACTGAATCCACAGCCAGAAAAGAGGCCAGATGTGCACTTTACATCAACATAAATAGTATAAGAGGCTGCTGCCAAGTGGGTAGGTAACTTAAAGGCTACTGGCGGGAGGAATTCCTACAGCACCATACTTCCTCCAACAAGACCACACCCATTCTAACAAAGCCTCACTTCCTAATAGTGTCAATCTCTATGAGATTATGGGGGACAAATTACTTTCAAATGACTACAGGTATCATAGTAACCCAATGAAAGGGTGACAGTGGAAAGGCAGGTGTCATACCTACTTTACCAATTTTTGAACACTTATGAATATTATTTATTTATATAATGACAAATTAATTATTAGCTCTTAATTGTACATGTAAATACCAAAACTCACAGTGTATGCATAAGGAAAACCAAGCACAAGTATCATTTCTTCTACAACGTCTGATAATCTAGGAAGTCAAAAAATTACACATTATTTTGGAAAAGCAAATGGAGTTTTCAGTATGAAAACTTCATTTGACATATTATCTAAACTCTTTATAGAGCAATATTGATTATCATCATCACCTGAACATAAAAAAATAAAATAAATCCATATCTAATGCTACAACATTTCCCCTGTGTTTAGTTGCAACACACACTAAAGAATAATGGCTTTAATGTTTCTCAGTAATATGAATTCTGCTGAAAGGTATTATTCTACATTCTTGAGAAAAAAAGCTTTGAGGTAGTAATAAAAACATTGTCTGAACAAAAACATCTCCACATAGAGAAGAGCACATGATTTCAGTTTCTCCAAAGTAGTCAAGCTAAGGTTTCAAACAAATCTTAAACCAAAAGTGACAGGAAGTTTAGAAAATTGTAAATTATAACAAAATAATTATGAATTGTGATAGACACTTGGACTAACAAAGTACCCTATGAAATAATGTCATTACATAAAATGACTGACAAAACAGCTCAAAGAAATCTATATACAAATCAAGAAAATTTCATAATATTAGCATATTGCTTTCCCTAACTCTGTACCAAATAAACTACTGAATCACATGCTTATTTTCTAATGAAAGTCACAAGAAATATTATTAAGAAACTCATCTTTCACCAGTCAGATATGTTAGAAACACTTGAAGAGATTTTTATACATTTCTTTTGACAATTTTCATACTCAATAAAGATTTTTAGCAAGAAACTAATATAAAATGTAATAAAAGTGAAAGTGCCATGTCTTCATTCTTTTGTGTATATTCTTTCTCTTCTTCTCCCACTATCTCTTTATACACACATATGCACACACACACACACACACACGCACATACACACACATGTCCTTCTCATTCTCTTTTCCACCCCTCTCCCCTTCTTTGATCATCCTTTCTGGTTGCTTGAAGTAAAGAGCTTTGGCCAACAACATACTCTCTGTATAAGTGATTTTTCTATGTGCTCCAAACCAATGAAATTGGTCTATCAGAAGTCATTGAAACTATGACCTGAACTCTCCCAAACCATAAGAATTGTCAGTTTATTTTCTGAGGTATTTTGTTCTAAAACTAAACACTAGCACAAACAGCAAACTAAAAATTGATATAGTTGGACAATACAAGCAATTGGACATCTTACAGTTTTACACAGCATATGCTTTAGTGACTGGATCATAAAAAGTTTGGTTAAGAAGCCACTGAATGATGCTAGAGTACAATTTCGGAGTATTTACTTTTCACAAATGCACAGACACAAACACTCATGAAAAGTGGAACTCTGGAACTGAGGTATCTTTGTTTTAAAATAATATTACAGCAAATATAAAACATTTCAGAAATAATATTTATACTATTAAGTTCAGAAACTTGATTTTGTAATGTCGGGCATAAAATACTGTTCATTGCTCTTTTTAGAATGGCTGTATTATTGTTAGTGTGTTCTTAAGTGTTACTGTGAACATGATAACTTATGTAGACAACACAAGTGGTGGAAGCTTTACTTATGCCCCAGAGAATCTAGTACATATTTCTTCAGCTCCATTTACTTGCATAGGACTTTGAGAGTGAGGATATATGACAGAGTGACAGAAGAAAGCATTTCATATTACAGCAGATAAGAATCAGAGCACAGAGCAGAAATAAAGAGAGATTCAACCTTCAAAGGACAGACTTTATTGATCTACCTCTGTCAGACATCCTCCAATTCCTAAAGGATACACAGCCTTTCCAAATAATATCAGCAGTTAGGAAAAGTATTCAAAGCATGAGCCTTTGGAGACACTTCAAATTCAGATTATAACACCTGCCCCATTGGTACCAACAAACTCATGATCATCTCATAATGGAAAATACATGTAGTCCGGTACCAGAACCCTGAGTCTTAATTTGAAAGCTGTTCAAAAGGACAGAGTTTGGAATCATCTGAGATATAATGATGATCGTTTGTTGGGAGGTGGTATAAAAAAAAAGTAAAGTTGCATACATCCATTACAGAACTGGACAGACATGTTGTCATCACAAAGGGAAAGAATGTGAACATAGTAAATTGAACTGGCAGAAAATGGAAGTGAAATTCAGCATAGCAACCATTAGTCCTGCAGCTAATGCTGATTATAGGGGGAAGGTATATGTTTGCATCATTTCAGCTGTAATAGACTTCCTCATCCCTGGCCTTATATTCCTTGACTTCGGCAACATAAATGTCCTGGTTCTATTATTTGCTTTCAGCTTGCCTCCAAGTCCCAGCATCTCCAAAATTCTGAGATCCAAAGGCTACGTAAGACTTCACAAACATATCTTCATCTATCACCCTACCATTGACCCAGTTCAGCTAATGAGAATGAGTTATACATCGACAGGCCTTCCAGGGCCTCCTTAGCCATCATCAGGTCTCAAGTCTTCATGCTCCTAAGTACTTAGATGTTGACCCCGGAAAAACACCTCTCTAGATAGTATTTAGAGACCAGAGAATTAGGGGGTATTTTATTTTGAAATGAAAGTCTTTCTGGAGTCTATAAGGGGTTAGGTTCCAAAATTCCAAAACAAAATCTTGGGAATATTTCAGACATATGCTATTATGGTTTAAAGAACCTTAAAATTTACCTAAGATCTTAATATTATTATTTTTAAGTGACATGAGCTTTATGTCCAAACTGGCTTTTCTTGAAATATTGTAATCATATTGCATTGTTTAACAGTGGAAATGTATCTGCACTTAAATAAAAAGTAAAATGTTGATTCTGACATATTGTAAGCATATTTGTCAACAGCAATATTTTATAACAAAATGCATGCACAATAAAAATAAGAGTTAAAATAATAAGTATACTTATATAACTAGTCTTTCAAACTTATGGCAGTTCCTAGGCATATTAAAAGAAACTCTAAGACATTCATATTCTTTCAATCAATCATATTATTTATTTCCTTCTGTTTATTAGTTTTCATGATTAGTTTCCTCTCCTCTGTGAGATCATTTTGTGAAATTGGTGAGATTCGTCTATGGTTTTCATTATTAGCAAATGTTTTCTTGAGGAAATGAAAAATTAAAACGGATATATAGAAATTAAGTCAGGGAGAAATTGATTTGCTACAATGACATGGCTCTCATGATAATGGTGGTTTGAAACCACCGGGACATCACACGGTGTGTTTCTTGTTTGATCTGGAAAATTCAATGATGTAGCTTCCATTTGAAGTCATCGGTAATACTAAATACAAACCTCAGTTCGGACAGTATATGATGGGATATATACTCACATATACAAAGGCAAGCATAATAATACACAAAAATATACATACATATATCCATTCATATATTGGATTGCTTTGTTGTTTTGCTCTCTCTTTTTTTTTTTATTCAGCAGCCTCTTCTTTCCTCTGGGCTTTCAACAGATAATAAGATGTCCTTTTGTATTCAGAAGGACAGTGCACTTTTATGAAATATCAGATTCACACGTTAATCTCCTCCAGACACAGAACAAACAGACAGATACATAACAGAGTTATTTATAACCAAATACCAGCATAGCATAGACATAGCACATAAGAGTAACCATCAGAGTTTACTCATGTAATATGCTGGAAGAAATTTCAGGTCATCCTGTCTGAGGATAATTTAATAGTATTTGTACATTAAGGTACTTGGTATTCTTTGGCAGGAGAATGAGAAAATAGATCAATTATGATATTTATTTATTAATATAACTTTACTTTGTAGTTCTTTTACAATTACAAATAGCAAATATCCAGAATAAGCTTAAAAATGGGTTTTGCTTATTATAGTCTTCTATTACATATGTCTAAAATACCAACATAACTTATAGTATTAGTGAACACCACAGGACACATGACTCAATACTTACTGAGTACCTATCCTGATCCACAATGTTATGACATTTATGCAATTTACCTAAATGAAAAAATGGTCTTTTAGAGACTAGCTCTTTGTTACAAACTCCTTCTAATTAAAGGCATTAGTAAAAGTAAGTAGCACAACAACCATTATACTGCAATGAGTTTGCACTTTTGCCAAGACATCAGGTCATTCATTGCTTTGAACAATGTCATCCTTTCCTATGTCAAGTTTTAGAGTACTTCTAGGGATAGTAGCGTAAGTCATTTTGTCCTTCTCTCCTTTGAACCTTATCACTGTACTTTTTTTCTCCCATTTATGAATTATTTAATTCCAAACATCAAGGTGTGTGTGTGTGTGTGTGTGTGTGTGTGTGTGTGTGTGTGTGTGTGTGTATGGTGTGTATGCAATACATCACCCAACCGCTGACATTAGGAGTTTAGTATCCATCATCTTTTCGTTTTGTGACTCAAACCTATTTAACGATACATGAGAAAGTTTGGCTCAGTGCTAAATCAACACTTCCAGACAAGGGAATAAATTTTGGGGTGGAAAGCTTTGTCAGCTCCTACACAAGTCGTATTGCAGAAGTGAGTAGGAGTGCCTTGTCAGCAATGTATCTGACCTAGCCCACTCAAATGGGACTGTACTTTCTCCACTTAGCTAGCCGACGGAGATGAACATACCAGGTAAAGTCAATTTTGCAACTAGAAATTAAATCACCAAATATTGCATAGGACCTTGGAATAGAGACATGTCACTCATGAAATAGTGGGGTCCATAGAAAATGACGGGCAGGTCAGTAAAAGTTGTAGGTGATGAGGCATTCTGTTATCAGTTTGGAGAGGTGATGGCAGGCCTCTGCTGCTGCCAGGATGGGAAATAGCACTCACTTCAGAAGAGTTCAGCAGCAAACAGTTGCCCAAGGACTGAGTTCTTCTATTCAAAAGATCTGCAACCAAATGAACATCTGCAGTGAGTGGTTTTTAGGTGATGCATGAAAGTAATGAATTGTAGCTCTGCACATATAAAATAAAGTAATAATAATAATAATAATAAATCTTATTACATAATTAAAGGCTAAAGACACAACTCTAAACTTAACTTAAATTCCAATTTAAGTTAGTTTTAGGTTTCTCTCTAACACACAGGGACATCCATATTCTTATGAATCAAATGACATATTTAAAATGCAGTGCGGTGGAACAATATTTTGCAATTATACATGAATGGATATAGCTGGATTTAAAAATTTTTAAATTTTTCTTAGCAGATGAAATTTTTACTTTGTTAAGTACCATGATTCAGACTTCCATGAGTCTGTGGGTTTTATCTGTAGTTAAAAATACACAGTTAATTCATATATTTTAAAATATATTTCAGAATTCTTCTCTAACACCTTTGACTTTATATGATTTTCCTTCATTTTATTCCACTCTGTTTTGCTTTTCTTCCTGTCTTACTAATGAAACATGGTAGAGAAAGTTTCTTTGTATTTACTCCCATGAAATTGAACAATGCTAATAAAAATTCTTAGTCTCTACTGCAGAATGTATGCAAGAGTAGAAACATTGCATATACAACAAATTGACTTGGAGAAATCTGAAATTGTGCAATAATACGCTGGCAGTATGAAAGACATTTTGACACTTTTTACCCAATGAAAGGGAACTCAACACATTTGAAACAATTTTTAAAGGTCTTTGTGTTGGTAATGCTATCATTAAATATTCTTATTGCAATATCTCATGATTGGATTGTTGATTTTCATTGTGTTCTGTGTGTTCATGCACATAGGTTACAAAACACTATCTTACAAAGGAGATACTATGTTTCACACTTATTTAATACACTTCCATACTTCTTAAAAGACAATCTTATACTATGAAAGTTCCTATTGAAATCAAGGTTGGGAATCTATGAGCTTCATCATGTCTTCAGGATATAAAATACCAGCTTCATATCACAGTTATCATCCTCAATACCCATTTGTTAAAATAGCACAAAACACAAGCGTTTCCAATAAAAATGAATTTGAATTCCAGGAGGGCAGCAGGATATTTTGTCAAACTGATACAATGTTGGTTACGTTAATCATGTCTTACTTTTTAGAATCCTGAGAGCCACATCTCTCCATGCTGTCTGCTTCTGTTGATACATCCAGATTCCAGCCTTAATTTCTTTCCTTGAGTTCCCAAGATGATGCACTGTTGCATGGGAGGTAAATAAACCCTTTCCTCTTTAGGTTGCTCTTAGTATTGGTCTTTATCACAACAACAGAAAAGAAACTGAAACACATCCCCTCTTCCCCTTGTTCAATTCTGCATTATCTCCCATTATTTTTCCTCTCTAAGTTCACAATATTTTTAAATACACTGTTTGCAATTATTGTTGCCACTATGAGCTAGCATGTAGAGTCATTCATTGGAACTTAGATAGTCTACATGGATTGCATCTACTGGAAACTGACTCCCATTGTTCCACACCCATTAAGTGTAAATAATAAATCACATAGAGGTTTTTGTGTGTCCCTCCCTAGTTTGTGCTGGGATTCTGGCTTACTTGATCTTGTACAAGTTTATATCAGTATTGTATTGACAAATTTATAGGCAGTAACTAAAGCACATCAAGCATTCATTTGTAATTATGCTGTGGGATTATCTATTTCCTATAATATGAGACGTAATAAAAATATTTGTGTGTTTTCATCTGCTGCTCAGTATATGCTTATTTTGTGTCCTGGATCTCCAGAAACTAAAGATTGTTTCATTTTATTATGGTTTAGAAGTTGTATTTCTGGCAAGTTCTTTTTTTACTTGGTATGACAAGAGATATTCAAAAAAGCAAAGAAGTCACAAGCTGTATGCAGAATGCCTTCTCTGTTAGTGGTGTGTAAAAACAGGAAAAAAAAACATTTGTTCTCTTCAGAGCACTAGTGATGACTTGGGACATTGCAAGTCTGTCAGCACCTGGTAGTTGGACCTCTGCATAAATCATTACCTTGTCTTTAATCTCACAAGCACTGAGCCCTTTTAGTCTGCATTTCTTGCTGTGCTTGACACACACTGGGGGAAGTATAACAGAGTCAAGGAGAGTTGCTTATTAAATTACTCATTTCACATTTACAGAACAGCTGCTAAACCAAACTGGCTAAAATATCTTAGTAGTTATCCATAACATATGTTTGGATACAGATGCTCACTCTGAGCAATTCAGAGGTTTTGGAGGTTGATGAATGTTCAGCTTTTAGACAGAAAACAGTGGTTAAATGGATATGTCAAGACACTTATCTTTTCTTGCTACTTTGGGCTGAAAATAAATGAAAGCAAACTTCAATGAGGTTCTTTATTAGTAATGGCATTTAGGGGAGGTAATCAATGCATACATATTTAAATGATAAATTTTTCATTTTTATTAGTTTTGTTAAGCAAAATCATTTAAAATCTTTGCAAATCAAAACTTATTACAGCAAAATATGATCTGTATGCAATATCTTTGTTTGTGTGTCCCTGTATGCACAGCTACACAGGTGCATGTGGAGGATAGTGTTAGTGTTGATCCAGCACTGAGTATCCCCACCATTGTGAGAAAGAGTTTTTTGTTATCCTGAAAGTTAAAAAAATATGACAAATGGGTTTGTCAATGATCCTGAGTGATTTTCCAGACTCTACCTCCCCAGCTATAGGGTTATAACTGCTCACCATCAATTCTGCTTTCCTTTTCTATTCTGATAATATATAGAGATAAACAAAAATAGTGAAAAATTAAGAGACGTTAATAAAAATAATTTCAAATTACTACATAATTCTAAAATTTAGTCAAATACTCAACACTAGAAAAAATTATTTTCTTCTGAACTAGTTTGTTTGTATTTCACAGTTGATCTAGCTGATGATAAGAAAGCTAAGGTTATTTTCCATGATAGTGAGAGTAAATGCTATCAGAACTGGTCCTATAACTTGTATCTCTTCATATTTGGCTTCTGGTTTCCATGAAAAGACCAACAGTAAAGAAAGTCTATAAACCCTCTGTGTATCGCTGCTGGTGCTAAAACCTAAGAAGTACTCAAGGCTAGGGCATCCAAAATAACATGATTTTACACCAATCACTTTGCAAAAACAACTCTAAATGAGTATGTGAGTTTTCATGTAAAACAGAAACATCATGGTCTCCAAAAAAGATTTAGTAATCATGTTATCCCTCATCATAGTGCCTCATCTCTTTTAAGGAATCAGTACTAGCATGAAGTAAAAATGGATTCCAGCCGGGTGGTGGTAGTGCACACCTTTAATCCCAGCACTCGGGAGGCAGAGGCAGACGGATCTCTGTGAGTTCGAGGCCAGCCTGGTCTACAAAGGGAGTTCCAGGACAGGCTCCAAAGCTACAGAGAAACCCTGTCTCGAAAAAAAACCAAAAATAAATAAATAAATAATCAAATAAATAAATAAATAGAATGGATTCCAAGCACCAGAAGTCTTTGATTATGATAATTAGTAATTATTCCTATGCCAATATTAAATAATCACACAAACATTATTTCTCTAAGTAGTGTGTTTGGGTGTAATATAATTTTATACTATAAAATTAAACAAAAGTTCTACTTTATCTTCATAATAATCTCCTTTTCACATTTAGGCTTCTCCTGGAGTCTAGGGCTCTAAAAGCCTAAGGCCTTAATCCCGAGCCTCAGACTTACATTTAATTTCCTGAAATATTTTATTGCCAATAAGCATGTGATTTATTATGAATAAAACATGCTGCCTTGGAATCATTTAATAGTCAGGTTTCAAACACATGTGGTGATTTGTGCATTATATTTAGAGGAAGCAATTTAAAGTAAGTCTATGGAGACTCATAGATGTGTAAAATTCCATGTTGACCCATAAACCTCGTTTTTGCTGCTTTTAAAACATATTTTCCATTTGAGTCATTAATATACAGGGTTTATTCTCACATAAAATGAATATACAAGTCTTTTTAAGAGTATCATTCAGACAGCTGGAATAACTAAGCATCATATAATCATAAGCCCTCATTTGAGGTGACATCAGAGAGATTTAAAAGTCAAAAGTAATTTGAGAGTTCCTCGAATTTCAAAAATCATAGTGCTACATATATTAAAATATCCTGATATGTCAAAATGATAAGTGTGTATGTATGTGTGTGTGTGTTCTAGATTTCAAATGATGATGAACTTTAAGATCTTCTGGTTGGGGTGGGTGGTTAATGCTACTAGAAAAGTTTTTTGTGATTATTTACTTGCATATTGGTGCATAACCATACACACTTGACATATCTGATGTTTATTTTTTATGTAAAACTGATAAAGCAAAGCTTTTGTTTTTCCTCTTTCAACACTTTTTTCCCCCGACTATGACAGTGAAGAACCTACTGAAATCTAACAGTAGTTGCAATGGTCTATTAAAATCATTGTTCAATAATATCTTTACCAAGTCTTTGAAAAATAGTGACCTTACTCCTTGAGACTCAATATTTTCCCATGGCTTCAGTTGTTTATCTTACTGAGTATTCTGCTTTTCACATTGCTGATGTCCAGCTTTCTCCAATTGGATCTGATGTGGGTCATTGATGCATCAAACTTGTCAGCTCTGCCCATAGTGCTGTCTTTTCTTGTTATCATTTGTCTTCATTCTTCAGGACACCTCTTTATCCGAGGAGCTGTCTTTCATGTCCTTCCACAATGGTCGACCTTGCAGATTTAGTTTTTACCAGGTCGTTTAAGGAACAAGCTGTATGGTAGGAAAATTATGTCCCCAATTTTCTCTGACAACTATATTATTTTATCAAGCAAAATACTCTCAGGGTTGACAGCTGCGCTTGTCTTCTTGTGATACAAGCTGATTTTTAAAACAAAGCCTTTCTCCTAGAATGATCTGTATCCAAACTCTGATCACCATTTTTTCTTTTTCTTTTTCTTTTCTTTTCTTTTCTTTTCTTTTTCTTTCCTTCTTTTTTTTTGAAAAGTATACTTGAATTCACCTGAAGAAAAGAAAGATTTTAATTTGGGTTTTAATGAAAACACTAAAATTTTCTCAAATGTTGTTTCTTACAGCTCTTCTGTTTGTAGTAGTATTGACTATATGTTAGGTTTGAAATGGATTTCAAATAGGTAAGTATTTTTACATATATTGCCTCTTTGAGTTTATACTTCATGGGGGAAAATCAACCAAAATAAGTATGCATGAAAACGTTATTAATGAACCTGCCACCTTGTATGATAATTTAAAAATAAAATAAAACCAAAAGTTAATATATTTGTACTTTTTATATGATTAGCAGCATAACAATAAAAGAACCAATTTAATTCAAAGATTATTTTCAAAATATTATGAATAATTTTAGAAAAAATATATGTAATTATTTAATACATATTAATTACTAGTTTAGTCAAGTTTCCACATACATTTCTTAGTTTGTTAAAAATGAAAACAATTGAAAAACCATATAAGTCAAATAAACTTAATTTGTCCACATGGTGGAAGAGAAAATTCCACTTATAAGTTTACTGGCTTGTAATAAGGAGATTTTGCCTTTTAATTACTTACTTATGAGTTAAAGTAACCTAATGAAAGTCTTATATAAAAATAACTCATAAGGCCATATTCTAAACAAGCAAAACACCAAATCCTTGCATTTCTTTCAATCAAAAAGCAATTTTTGTTACTAATTATGCTCAATTCATTCATTTTATACACTACAATATAACAATTGTTTACTCATAACAAAATTTTATTGAAGGAGGCTGCTTGTTTTGTTCCCGCCTGCTCAGCAGCTCAGACCTGAAATAATCACACAAAAACTGTATTAATTAAATCACTTCTTGGCCCATTAGTTCTAGATTCTTATTGGGTAACTCTTACATATTAATTTAAGCCATTTCTATTCATCTGTGTATCTCCACGTGGCTTTGGCTTACCTGTCTCCAGCAGGGCTACATGGTTTCTTTCTCATTCTGCCCTTCTTTCTTCCAGCATTTAGTTTAATTTTCCATGAACTTATTTTTAACTGTTTTAAATTAATTTTCAACCAATATAATTAGAATATATTGTCCCTCCTCCCACTTCCTTAAGATCATTCCCACTTCTCTACCCACACAACACTTTTTATTTAGTTTTATAATGTTTGGCTACATGAATCAATTGTACATATCCTAAAATTTTAAAATCCAAATGAAGAATTCTGTACTCTATTTTTCTAATTAGCAGATTTCAGATTAAAAATTTCTTTCAAGAAAATAATGAAAGAAGTAGCTTTATGAAACTGTAGCATTCTAATTTTCTCCAAATGTGCAATAAATAAGCCCAAAGGATGCTTCCTTCATCTACAAGTAGTCAATGCTAATGCTAAGTGGTTTCTGTGAGGATGAAGACAAACCTAAGCTCAGTTAACTCTTTTCAGACCTTGGTAATGCAGACAGCAAGACAGTAGAACAATTAACATTGCAAACATATGTGATTTATGGACCTGCTTAATCTTAAATTTTTTTCAGAAGTTCAATATAAAACTGACTCTTCCTTTATGATGTGAGCAGCCCAAGAAGTTAAGCTGAGATTTGGGATCTTCAGTTACCAAAGTAGCACTTGAAGATACAGAGTGTCATAATAGAGGTGAAAATACAGAAAAGAGAAAACTAAAAACAAGTTTATATATGCAACACCTCTGCATTAACCATTCCTCAGTCCAGAAGACACTCTCCTGATTGCTTCTGTATTTCAACATTCTTTACTAAGTATTTTTTATTTCAGATTATAAAAGCAATTAAAAATTAAAATATTAGAAAACACATTTAACATCTTTTCCTAAAGTAAGTAAAAGAAATAGATTTTATACATGTGCTTCCAATTATTGAACCTTTGAAAACACTATAAAAATAATTGGAAGCACATGTATAAAATCTATGCAAATGGTGTGAGTCTAATACACACCATGTATATATTGTAGCTATGGTCAAATTGATGTGGGTCTCATGTGGATGTTGATATGTTGCAGCAATCATTATAGTTCACTTATGACTGTCCTATAGAATCGTACTGAGACATTAACTTCCCAGCATCTTCTTGTACAACTTAATATCTCTGAGATCCTGGGCATGACATTGTGTATTTATAGGAATAAGATTCCTCATATGTAAAATGGGAAATAAAGTAGAAAATGTCTTATAAATTTGCAGGGATATTTGATAGCAATCTACCTAACTAACAGCAATAAGAATTACAAAGTAAATGAAAATATATTTTCTCTAAGGAGGAAGTATAATTTAATATTTTTTAAAAGAACAAGGGGTCCTATTGCATTACACTTAAGAAAATACTCACAGGTAGATAAGAAAAAATAAAACTCTAAAACCTTCTGACAGTAATTTGATCATCACTGGTGTATAATACATTCACTCCGATTAAAAATGTTTCTGTTAGTTCAGGCATGGTGACACACACTGTCAAGCAATGTCCAAGACAGGAAAATTTCCAGTTTGAGGCCCTCTGGGGCTTTGCAAGGAACACCTGGTACATCTCTTAGGTAAATAGGCAAGTTACCATAAAATGAACAAATTTATATACAAACATACAAACAACAACAACAAAGTACTATGAAATAGGGGCTATTTTACTAAACAAGTTAACAGAAGAAAATGATGATTCCCCATGCCTCTCAAATCTCTAAAAAAAAGGGTAAATGACAATATTTTGAAGCCTAGTAACTTTTTTTCTTAAATGAAGATTAAAAATTAGTTTGGCTAAGGTATAACTTATACAGAAGGAAACGCATGTACAAATGTTTGCAATTTAAAAGTTGGAACATATGCCACTATCTTTAATTCATCACCATAACCAAGATACTACGCATACCTAACACTTGTGAAATTTACCTTTGGGTTCTGTGCTGCTATATATAGTGTGTGTGTGTGTGTGTGTGTGTGTGTGTGTGTGTGTGTGTGTGTATTTGGTGTGTGAATGCTTGAAACACCCTTAAAATCTATGAGCTCAACAAGAAGCAACATTTGTATCATCCTGTGGCTACCTTTCAGCACGGTGTTACATGGTAGCCTTCTGTCATTTATTTTCATTATATTATTGTTATATTATTATTATAGTTATCATTAAGCATATCTGAGATTTACCGTCTTTAAAAATGACTACATTTCCTCTCTTGCTATATTCTGACAGTTGTGGTTATTTTTGTTCTTCTATGAGCATGATTTTTCTTATCTCATATAAGTGGTTTTAAGTGACTTGCGTAATATTAAATTTTGGGAATATGATGTTGTAAAGAAATCACACAGATTTTATGCTACTTTGTGGGGATGTAAAATGCCACATCAACTATGTAAATCAGTATTGCACATACTCAAAATTAACAAAAAAGAGACTTTGTTATGACTTAACAACCTCATGTTTGGGTATAAATCTAAAGTTATTGAATTTAGGATCTTGAAGGGAAATTTAGAGTAGCATTTTATTGCATTATATAGTAGTCACATGGAATCAATAAAAATGTCCATCAACACTTAAGGGATGGAAAAAAATGAGGAATAGGCCTGAATATACAATGCAGCAGTACAGTGATTGCTAACCATGTAGGAGGCCCAAGGTTCATTCCCTAGAACTATTAAAAATATGGCATATGTAAAATGCAATATCATACAGCATTAAAAAACAACAAAACCGTATTGACAACTTTTGTGAATGTGTTGAACATTGTAACAAGTAAATTAGTGTTTAAATGTGCAAATGTTTCTGCCATGGTGTGGAAAAATAGTATTTCTGCATTACCTAAGACCATTCAGTCAAGTATTCGCTCTCCTTTCTCTTTAAAAGATTATGCTGGGACCCATTTGATTGCTCTTCCTTAGCATCTGCCTTTGACTAGCTGAAGAGTGCCAAGCTTCTTCAAGTATTGGTCAGTGAGAACAGAAGCTTCCCAGTATTATTTAGTGTGGAAATGTTTTCCACGTGAAACATCGAAGGCCATGAAGTACAGGAATGTCTCCTGAATATCAGGATCTTAAGATCCAAAATCAAGGAGCTTCTGCATGCTAGAGTTAATGACCAGAAGAAGTATACAGGGTATACTCAGACACCCAGCATAACAAGTAGAAACCAGTGTTTACTAACACCAGATCTTTGAAAAATAATGGTCAGGATATTTCATGCTTTTTATAGAACTTTAATACAATTTTTGAACAACAGTGTTTATAATTTACAGTAATTTTTCTTTTTTGAAGGCAAGGAAAGCATATTCCCACATAGTAAAGACAGATTTGCATAGTCTTCCTTGACTTTTCATGAACATATTTATATGTATACTCTTAGGTATCATGTGAATATTTTCTTTGTTTTTAATTTGGTATTTTCATGAATCCTAACTGTTTTTAGAATAATATGAGTTAGTATAATTTATTTCCTTTTTTATTTACTTAGGTTTACTTTTAAAATTAGGCCAGTTTCATTGAAGACAGTTGTTAAGTCACAGATACATACTTATTATTTGATGAAACATTTTTCTTTTTCTTCATTTCTTGTAACTCACATAAATTTCTTCTTTCTGGAGTAGTTAGTATATTACAGCCAGAGATGACATGTGTAACTGATATAAAACTATTTTTAAATTTTCTTAGTTTTGCTACCATTTTTTCTTTAAGGGAAGAATACTAAATAATGTCCTAATTGTAAATACTTAAATTTGCTCTGATGCTTTTGTCTCCTGAAGTCAGTAGCAAAAGCCAAAGATTTCCTAATTTTCACTATAATATTTCCAGAATTTTATAAAAATAATCTTCACATTTGCATTGATTATTGAGACTATAAATTTGAGCATGACAATAGAAATATAAAAAGAATATTAAAATATATGCCATTTCAGCCTCAAAATTAGCATACTTATATTTTCATGGAAAATTATATATGAATATTACTTGAATAAATTCAAGCAGCCATCTGAAATATAAATTTTTACATATTTTACAGCGTTTCTTGCTGTTTTTCATATAATATACACATTTATGTATATATTTAAATATTGCAGTTATGTTCTTCCATTACCTCTTTTGTTTTTCTTCCATTATTTACTATTATTTCCATTTAAGTTTATATCATTTATATAATTCTAGATTTCTAAAAAGTATAAAATTCTTCCTCATAATCAGGCTTATTCTCTGGTTTTAGGATGAAGCCCTTCAAAGGAAAACAAGTTCCAATGTGTATCCCTGTTTATGGTTTCAGGATATACAAAGGACCTCCTCTAGAAGTTGGTCAGATTCAACAACTAGTGTTGAAGTATTCTATAATCTCTTTCTCTGTTATCTAACAATTTCAAGTACATCTATACAGATTGGCTGTATCTGGAGATGAGTATTTAAATTGTTTTCCAGTTCTCCTTTAAAGCTAGTAGGCACGTTTGTTTATAAAGGGCGAGGGCAACGCTTTATATGTTTCCATGTCCTGTTCCTTCTTATAAGCAATAATTAACTGAATATCCAAATTAATATAATTATTTATCACTCTACATGCTTAAAATATAATAAAAATAACAACAAAATAACAAGGAGATAAGTTCACTATTTCTTGATAAACTTCATTTAGGTGTTCTGGAAAGCATGGCTTAAACCCATTAAAAAACAGAGATGAGTTGTGGAAAAATCTATTTTATTTTCATATGATGACTTTAGATTTAAATTCATTTAAAAGTTTGATGTTAACAACCTTAGATGCTGCTTTTTGCATATATTTTCTTCATTACGTGGGAGAAGTTGGCTAAATATTTCCAAGGTGCTGGGGAGGAGATGAATTACAAAAGTAGTTCTCTCAAGTTGTCCAGCACAAATAGTTCTAGGGTTTCAACTCTGAAAGAAATAACACAGCTTCTTATGGACTGCAAAGCCCATGCAATCACCAGACACTGACAGAACCTGCTTCCATTGATTCCTGCTTCCCATGGCAACCACCTGTTCCACGTGGATGACTAAGGGGACAGATGCGTTAAAGGAACCTTCCCAACTCAGCAGGTGCATGCAGAATTGTGAATATAGCTTCTTCACTACATCTGAATGCCACGTCACTAAGTCAGTACTGAGCAAATGTGCCATCTGACTGCTGTGAAGGTAGAGAAAGGTCCCTAACCAGAGATTGCAATTCATTATAAAAATCGGTTTGAAAACCCAAATGTGATGAAAATCATATGCAAATTACAGAGTCACTTTTTTTCTGCCTGATGTACATATCTCAGGGTCTTTGAAATTGTTTCTGACTCGTTAAATATGTATAATGATTAATGTAGAAAGATCTTATTACATTTTTACATTTTTAATTTAAATGGATTTTCTTTTCATACAGTATATTCTGTTCACAGTTTCCTTTCCTCTAAGTACTCCCAGATTCTCTCTACTTCTCCACCCACCCAAATCCACACTCTCTTACTCTCTCATCACAGAATATAAACAGGCTAATAATAGCAATAATGTGAAATAAGACAAAATAAAAAATAATAAGCCATAGTATAATGCAAAACAAACATAAAACAAAAGAAAAAAGTAAAAGCAAAAAAAAAAAAAAGCTCACACCAATACAGAATCATACACATAGGTGTTTGTACAAATAGACATCCCATTGAAACATAAACTGGAAAGCACAGTCAAAGGACATGTAAAGTTTAAAACAGTAAAGTGAGAAAGCCATTGTTTTCCTTTGTGTTGATCATCCAGTACTGGGCCTGGGACCCGCCCTTAAGACTGGTTTGTACATCCAGTGAAACTCCATTGGAGAACATTAATTTTTCATTTACTGGTGATTAAATACTTCCTTGGTTAGGGATGTGGGCATCTGTCTACTTCCCCTCTCAGTTCTGGGAGCCTCTCTGGCCTGGACCTGTCCTGCTCCTATGTATGACACCATTGTTTCTGCGAGTTCATATGCATGTTAGTCATGTAAGGCCTAGAAGTCTTTTTCTTGGTGTCCTCAGTCTCCTCTGTCTCTCCCAATCTTTTTACTTCCTCTTCTGCATGGCTCCCTGAGCCTTGGGGGGTAAGTATTTGACTGAGACATGCCCTTTAGACTTGAGTGTTACGAGATCTCTCACTCTCTGCACATTATCCAACTGTGGGTCTTCACATTAACATTTTCAAAACTAAAAGGCAAACAGAGCTGCTGTATTCTTACCTTCATGTTATTTGGATACTATTTTGTGGGTTTGTTAATGCTACTATGTATTTGCACATTTATCACAGTCCCACCGTGTGCCTTGAATTGTTTTATTTTCTGCTTAATATTGAAGAAAATGACAGTATTTAGACTACTTTTTTTTCTAACAATATTAGAGTTTAATGGAAATATCATTATCCAGGAATTTAAAGTAACCAGGAAACACTACCAACAAAAACTAATAAATTCATTTTTATCCATCTTCTGACATGTGTGTTAATTAATATTTTAGGTACAATTTCAAGGAAAAAATAACTAATAGGAAAATGGTGATGAATTCAGCCTAAAGCATGGTGTAAGGGGTTTAGAGAAGAGAAAGGAACCACTCTGCTGTCATGCTGGCTGTGTGCTACCTGCACTAACTGGGGTGCAACACAAGAGCAGAGCTCTCTATTGCGTGATGCTGACCCTCACATCCAGGACAGGGAGATCTAGTGAAAATGAATAAAGCACAAAAGGAAACCTTTCTGGTGCTCTTCTATTTGTATAATAAAACTATCAGAATGAAGGCAGAAGTTTCAGTATCCAGGCAGGGATGTTGAATGTGGGCTCCAGAAAATGCCTGGGAGCAGCAGGAGAGGCAGGAGAAGAGTGGGAGGAGGGAACTGTCAGCTGCAGCATGGTATTCAGCACTCACTTGTACGGACTCTAACTGGCATAGAATGTATGTTGGCAGAGTGTAAACAGATTTACTGTTTCAATATTCCCTTATTATCAAGGTTAAAACAGATTATTTTCAAGTGGAATGAGGAATGGAGAAGGCAAAGCATATATCTGAGTGATGTGTAGATTCTTCTTTAGTGTGACATTGTTTTGATAGAGTATCCGTCCACCTACCTATTATCTATCATATAACTATATATAATATTTATATATCACGTATCTTCCTGTCTGTCTGTAATTTATTTTAACAGAAGGCCAATGCAGCATTTTGAAAGAATAATGATCATGAAGGTGAAGATGTATTGCCAATACAATTACATTTATCTGAGAAAAGTTTACATGTATCTTATATTTATCCAAGGGCTTTTGTGGGATATAGTGTGCCAAACAACTCAGGGAAATTATGCATTGTATTTTGACAGTAGCTGCAAGAGATGTTTAGCACCTTTAGACTCTTTCAAACAAAGAAACTAAAAATAAAAATGCCTAAAAATTAAGTGAAAAAGACATGTTTTACAAGTAGCATCCATTTGCATGACAAGATCTTTAGCTCATTATGAATTTCACATTCATTTTTTTTGTTTCTTTTTTCCTAAGATTATTTTTATGCTAATTATGCATATATGTATTATAGATCTGCGTGTGGGTTCGTGCACAGGTGTGCAGTGTCTGCAGAGCCAGAAAAGGACTGTGGATGTCCTGGAGATGGAGCCCTTGTGAGTTACAAGATGCAGATTCCAGGAGGTGAGCCTGATCTTCTTCCAGAGCAGCATGCTCTTGCAACTGGTAAGCAGTACCTCTATGTCCTCTGATATTTTGAAACTGAATATTTTTCCTTTGTTATTTAGCCTTGGAAAACCTTTTCTAAGCCATTTTGCCATTGGGCACATGCATGTGTTTATATTTACTAAGAAAGTGTGACTATATTTTGTGATATTATTTATTCTTCAATAATTACACACATATATTTCATCATACTCTTAAACAAGCCCAACTCTTAGCCTGATGGTATCCCATTGCTACCCACTCAACTTCATGTTAAAATAAAATAATAAAATAAAATAACAAAAAAGAAATCCAAAATGAAACCAAAAAAACAAACAAAAAGAAATAAAAAGCATGGAATTTGATTTATATTAGGCAACTACCCATCATCATGTCCAAGAGGGTGGTGCATATATCCAGTGTCATTACATCGGAAATAACAACAACACGATTTTCTACAACACCTTTTATTGCTCAAAGTTCTATGTGGAAAAGGGAATAAAGGATTGTAAGAATAAGAGTCAGTGATGATAATCCTATCATAACAGTTTATTTTACAGAGCAACAAATAAGGACCAGTTAACGCTCTTTGTGTGACTATGTGTGGGGTTATTCAGCCTATACTTCCATTATCATTGAAGGAAGTCAGGGCAAGAACTCAGACAGGACAGCATCCTGGAGATAGGAACTGATACAGAGTCCATGGAGGAGTGTAGCTTACTAGCTTGCTTTTCATGGTATTTTTTAGCTTTCTTGCTTTTTTTCTTTCTTTCTCCCTTTCCTTTTTTCTTTCTTTCTTTCTTTCAAATTGTGTTTTTCAAAACAATTATTTCTCATTTTGATATGCCAATCCCAGTTCCCTCTCCTTCTCCTACTCCCCCCACCTTCTACCCACACCACCCCAGCGGAGGGGCTATCCACTCCTCAGAGATGGTAACTCATGGAAAATTAATTCTTGAAAATAATTCAAGTATACTGTTTAGAAATCACTTGTGTTTTGTTTTTAAAGAAAGATTTAACAATAGTAATTAACATTATCTTGATAAATTTACAATGATTTTCAAAATGAGTTGTAACAAACTCATGGCTATATTAGGGATCAAGAAGATGCTGAAGATTTTTCTCCACTCTTACAAAATAGAGATTTGCTATTATAGAATACACAGAAAAACCCAAAGCAAAACAAAAATTTCAAACTGAAGAGCATTAAATAATAAAAGCAGGTAGATTATAATTTCATGCAATATTAGAAATGCTATAAAATATGTAAGTCCTAAGTTTTTATGATGCTATAAAAGGATAGCTATTCTTTTTATTCTTCAAAGGCAGAATCCCAGCATGATTAATACCTCACGAGCAATTACTAGACCAGCACAAGGTTTCCCTCCTGAGGTCTGGGGCAGGAGTGGGGGTGGGGAGGGGGGAGTCTCTTTATTGGCATACCTGCATCACTAAGTGTCAGGGAAAGTGAAACTAAAATCTATTTCTGTCAATTTTCAAAGACAAATTCCAAAACTTTATTGACTTAGCTCTAGGTCATATTTTTCCGTCTATTTATTCACAGTGAAAACAATGAGGTAATGAAGAAAGGAATGGCGAAGAGGCTTAATCGTTTACAAAATGCCGGTTCTGTGAGTTCGAGGCCCGGTCTAAATGGTGAGTACTTTAACACAGAGAAACCCTGTCTCAAAAAACCAAAAAAAAAAAAGAGGAAAAAAGCCAGTTCTAATCAACTGCGGGAACGACAGAGGGCAGGGAGGGCAGGGCTCCTCTTCTGAGGAGATAGAATGTGAGCTCCCAGTTCAGAGAGCACAAAATTGCAAAGGAATGTTCTCTCATATTTACTTTCCTCTCAAGAGTCTATTTGGAGACACTGACCCAGCTTTTCTGTTGTTAAAGAGTCATTCAAAGTAGTGGACAGAATCAGTGAGAAAGAATGCAGCCGTTACTGAAATTCATTTTTAAATACGGCTTTGACGAATTGAATAAACAAGTGTGATTTCTGATTTAGGATGCTCGGTGATGTCATTCGGCTCCTGTGAACCACGCTGGCAGCTTGGGCTCCCTCTGCTGTCTCCTTGGTTTCACTGAGAGCAGCAGAACTATCCAAGAGGGGGAAAAAAATCATTGTCTAAAAAATTCAGCTGCTACAGTAAGAACTACCAGAAAACAAGAATGCCTTCCTTTTCCATTTTGCCTTCCGTAAAAGTCAGAGTAAATTTAAAAAGAGGAAGTGATAAATTTTCCTACAGATGTTTAATATCAGAGACATATTTAATAGACTTGAGAACATAAGTAACTCTAAAAAATAAATGGTTCCTTTTGTCATAAATATCATTAAACTGTTTAGGAATATGATTGCATTGCTAAAATGTCATGACTTATACGTGTACTCAATAAAGGAACAAATTAGACTCACTATTACATCTAGTAGATTTTTAAAGGATAGAACACACGCTACATTGGAACACTAATATTTATGCCCTTCAAAAAATGAAAATTTCATTTATATGTAGAAAGAAAACATTTGCACCTGAAAGATAGCATTTGCCAGTTGATAAAGTCTTATAACTTTATAAAAGTAAATCATATGATTTAAGGAAATTAACAAATAGATACAAAATTGAAATTTATTTTGATTATTTTCTGCTTATATCTTACTTCATTTTCTTCATTATGCTTGTTAGTAAACATATTTTTAAATCAAAATGACTTTGTTATATATTATTTCGTAGGGTTATCTCTCAATTTAAAAAAAATTAAGCCAAAGGCACAGAAATAAATTTTATTCGATGTTCATGTTTATTATTTTATAGTTTCTGGTAATAGAAGATAAAGCTTCATTACTATCATTGTTCTAATAATATCTATGCATTGAAGATCCAAAACCACTTATATCTTCATTGAATGGCGGTAAAATGTTTAAGTTCTTTCTCTGCTCTATGCATTTGTATGTAAGTATACATATATTTTATTTAGGCATAATTATAAAATTATCTTTCTACAAAGCAAGTGATTTTATAAACATTTAATCACAGATATTTTATATATCTTAAAATGATATTTTTAGTAACTTTTCGAGATTTGTATGCTATATGTTTTGAAGATAATCACCTTTTTTCCATAACTACGCACTCCAACTTTTTCTCTCTATCCACCCAACCGAGTAGTCTTCATATTTTTTCACTGAGACTTCTAACTAGACACAGGTTCTTGGGCCCAATACTACTGTTGGGTATGTGTTTTATCTCATTGCATAGATCTCAGTGGTTCATTTACAAAATAAAATGCTATCCAACTGCTTTGAAAAATAACATTTGCAGATGAATGGATCTAGAAAATTATCCCATTTGTGGATGATAACGTTGAATCTGCAGATGATTGTGTTACATTTAGAATACCCATAGGAGTCAAGAATATAGAAAGAAGCCCTAGACAAACAGCCTTCAAGGGAGAGGAGATAGAATACAATGGTATTAAAGTTAAAGGGGAAAAAATCAACATGAAGGATTAAAATGGTGTTGGGAATGGGAGATCAGGGTAGAGGAAGAAATATGGGAAGGGGATAACTAACACTAATACACACATATGTATATATATGAATATGAGAGAGTTTCAATGGAGCAATATGCCACAACTGCACATTATTCTAGGCAACAGAAACCCAAGAATCAAGGAAGGATTACTTCTTGGAGTTATTGTGTAATGGGTCCCATAGACACAAGTATTACAAATTATTGCCATCCTCTTGCATACCATCAGTTCTTGACTGTAAAGAAAACAAAAACACACAAAGAAGTTCAGACTTCCTATATGACTTTCACTACAACACCTAGAATCTACATATGAGGATTCTAACTGTGGTCAAGAAGTGTTTTTAGGGTTTATAAATATTAACTTCCTGGTAATGGAGGTAAATTTGGCCACAAGAAGTTTGCTTCAAGAAGAATAACCTATGTCACCACAGGACTTCTAAATGAAAGCTAAGGGTCTTTGTAGTAGGAGACTGCTTGTTCATGTCCCAGCTGCTCAGTCCTGAATAATCACTCAGAATCTATATTAATTACAACACTTCTTGGCCACTAGTTTAGGCAAATTCCTGGCTAACACATATCTTAAATTAATCCATTTCTATCATTCTGTGTATTGCCATGAGACTGTGGCCTACTGGTATGGTTTAGCATTCTGTCATGTATCTCCTTTAGCAGTTACATGGCATCTCATTAACTCTACCTACTTTATATCTCTGTTTGAATTTCCTGCCTGGCTTTATTCTGCTAAGCCATAGGTCAAAACAGTTTTATTCATTAACTAATAAAAGCAAAACATATACAGAAGGCCATCCCACAGTTGTTTATTTAGTTTTTGATATTAAAGTAACAGGAAATGGAAGTCGACTCAGGCTTGAAAAAGTGTGTGTGTGTGTGTGTGTGTGTGTGTGTGTGTGTGTGTGTGTGATACAGCTTGTTATCGTCCTTTATAATTGACACAGTAACATAAGAGTGTAAGAGGGCGGAGATGGTGTGAACAAAAGTTAAGGTGTCTAGAAAAATCTCAGTATATCTCAATTTAATACATTCAATATTCTATAGTATATTTCAAGTAGTTTCACTTCTCAATGTTCAAAATTATTGTAGTCTTATATAATTCAGTCACTTTGGGAAAAAATTCCCCTACATCCATGAAAATAATGTGAAGAGGACTGTCTGATTTCTCTAGTCTTTGTTTTTTTCTGGATATCCAGAAGAGTCATAAAGGCCTGAGCACTAGTTTTTTTCCTTCTGGTGTCTGATGGTGGGCAAATAGAAAACCAAATGAGAGATGTTTGATACTATGGTTTGGAATATTAAACATTTTTCCCTCCATATACAGATGTATCTATACAATTTTTCTTGGACTACCTTTCAATAGGCTGTATATATTACAACCTTTAGAGTCACCATTATTATATTACTTACTTCAATAAATAGGCTACAATAAATTCTATGTTTCCTGTAATAGCAATAATAATAGCAGATTAATTTAACTATCTGTCCCATTTGCTATGCAGTGCCTTAGACTTAAACTTTCATGTCAATTTTAATTTTTTTCAATGACCATGATTTTCAAATATATTGATGTGTTTGAAATGCATATTTATCTTATATTTAGATACAATTTATGATAGTTTTTATATATTTTTATGATTTAATGGCAATATGCCCTTTGAAAAATAAAGCATTGTGTAAATAAATATACAAACTTCATAATTATGATACTGACTATTGACTAAATACAGTATATAAGAAATTTTGAACTTGATTAATTAAGTATGCTCATTTCTGATGTTAGATAAGACTCTTCTGCAATATTTTTAAAGTGTAGATGTATGTGAATCCTTTTAATGAAAGCACACTGTATTTTAACAATGACACTTTTAAAGAACTAAAAGAAAAGCAATTTTATGAATCTTTTAGTCAAGTTTGTCCTTGTATTTTTTTGGGAAGAAAAATACTTCTCTGGCTTTCACTTGGCAAATGTTCATAGTGTTTTCCTTAATCCCATGATTGATTAAAAACTTGGTTTGTTACAAAATTATAGTTAACTCTCTGCCACATAGCTAGCGAGATAAACATGAATATATATTAAGAACTGAGATATGTAACATGTTCATATGTCTTTATGTGTTTATAAATGTCAATGAACTTTTATAACTAACATATAATTCTATCAGATGATGTTGAAAATGTTATTTTCTAGTTTTATTAAAGTATAGTAAATATGGTTGAAAGAAGGGGTCACACAGGCGTCACACAGGCATAGGAATTTTTAAATAATAGAAATTTCAAGTCAAGGATTAAAACTGAGATAAACCAAAGGAGATATAAAAGAAGCTCTGAACTTGTGCCAATTATTGCCTAGTATGCCCCACTAAGACAGAAACCTAAATGCTATTTTGTAATGCAGTTGTGCTTTTCATGAACCTTGTTGACAAAAATAAAAGAAACGTCTTTTTATATTCAAGAATATATTATCTCTGAAAAAACAATGAGAAGTTTTGTGTCGTAAGCATTGTTTCTTATATAAACTAGTGAGACAATAAACACAGATTTCCTGGGGGAAGATTAGAGTTGGGTACCTAATTTGATTTTCTGTTTTCTTACAGCAGTCATTTTATTTAGCTAGAACAGCACACATGTAGATCTATCTGTGTTAGCACCGGGAGGAAGGCTGGCATGCTTGACTTAAGAATATGATCCCGAGACATTTGCAAAACGTACATCTATGGGTATCAATTGACTCCATCTGGTGAAACACTTTTATTTTTTTTAAAATAATTTCATTTACCTCCTTTCATTTTTTTTTTAAAGATGCTTGGATGTGGCTTGACAATTTTCTCTGGGTTAAATATACCACTGGCATCTTGAGTCAAGTCAAGTATGACTACCCAAACAAGACCCTTGGTCTATGGGGTACGTTAATATTCCCGCATGAAAGGGAGGCATGAACTGGGCTATGTATGCATCCCTCTTTTCCCTGAACTTACACAGGGGTTTGATATTTGACTTTGTGGAGAGTCTTCAAGCAGTCACAATATCAGCCACTGGGGCTTTTCAGTGGACGAGCTTTCATAGTAATCCATGCTGTAAGTAGGACTCATTAGTGATGTCTTCTTTGCATAACCTATGCTCGTGTGTTCAACATCAATAAACTCATTGCTTAGCTACACTGGGGTATAATTCTTTTTTTTTTTTTTTTTGTGGCATGGTGTTGCCTTGTCTATCTAGAGTGAAAGGATAAAAACACCAATCTCGACCTTCACAGGAAGAGTCACATAGAACTTTCTTATATCACGGTATTGATTCAAGTGTTATACACTGAACTCCTCATCTTAAGAACCTGGAAAAACTCTTTTGTTACTATTTATTCTGATTCTATTATCACTTTTTATTTTATGTGTTGAAACCAGGTTTTTTTTTTTTTTGAGAAACAGGACAATTGGAACTGTAAAGGGAGAGATCAAAATGTCTCTGAGAAAAATACACCAGAGAAACTTCTGCATACAGGTGCCTAAAATAGGAAAGTAGAAATTAAAAGGTGAATAAAAATTATACTAAAGTACCAAGCTTTATGTAAAAATGATTTAAAGTTATACAGTGGCTAGCAACACCATTTGTATTAATTTATATATTAAAATCAGATATAGTATATAATTAGATAATTTATGAATAATGATAGAGGTTCATTTTTAAGATCATTATAGTAAATGTTTTAGGGATGAACAAGACAGTGTAGTGGGTAACGGTGCTTCCAAACATGCCTGAATGCATGAATTTTGTTTCTCAGAACTCATACAAACAAAATGGCAAGTACCAGGAATATTTTTAATCTCATTTCTCCCAAAAGAACATGGGAAGCAGATAAAAAGGTTCCTGCAAGCTTCTGAACTAGCTACCCTAACATATGCACTGCAGGAGAAGGAGGGAACGAGAAGGAGGGGAACAAGGAGAGGGAAAGGGAGGGGGAGAGGCAGAGAGTGGGAGACAGGGAGGGAGAGAGAATCCTATCTCAATATCTCAAAACGGTAGAAGGTGAGTGCATACACAGGAGTTTGCTCTCTGACTTTTACATACGCACGATGGAACTAATGTGCCCGCATGCCCACACATAAAGCAGCCCATACACAAACATACATACATAGTCACATCCTACACACATAGTGAAGTTTCAAAAACAATGTTTTCTGTTTATACTTGTAAAATGAAACTACATCTTATAACTTTAGGTTTTGGAGAGCACCACACATTGTAAAATGTGGTACTCAGTCAATATACGACTCACAAATGTCACTTGACAATTCTGGGCTACAGTTTGAAGCTTAAAGCTTATCAGTTCTACCGGAAAGTCTAACGGTTGCATAGATGTCCGATCCCAGGGCTTGCGCTTTATGCACTTACATTGGCTGTGCAGTTTCAGGGGTGACTGCATGACACATGGACTGCCTGGAGGGCTGCATCTGCTTTGCAAACACCCATGCCAGCCTTCCAAAGAACAAACTGAAACAATATTGCATGGAGACCGGGCCATTTCCCCATCTGATTTGCACTTTTACCGTTTTGGACTTCATTATTCTGTTCCCCTATTATAAAACAAAGCCAAAAGAACCCACAAACAAACAACAACAAAAAGAAAAAACAAAACGCATGCAGGAGATACAAGGAATATTTCCGTAGGATAGAATGACACCACGTGTAGCAGGCCTTTGTTAAGCTGGGATGTTTCCCAATAATTTGCACAGCTAATAATTAATTTCCCCCACACAGTGGCCCTTTGGAATTATTAAATTGATTTCTGCAGACTATTATTCAACACTTAGTGAAATCTCAACTATGTACCAGGTGCTGTCAGAACACAAAACTAGTCTCATCACCACCTACGGGGCCTAATTGCAACCCAAATTAAACAGGTAAATCAAATCAACAGAAACACTGACAGCTTCTGCAAGCACAGTGGTCATCTGCCAGCTCAAAAGAGCTAAAAAGCCAGGTAGTTTCCTTCGGTTTATTATCACACCCTCCACATTTATCATAAATGGCAAGCGATTTCAGAAATGTTTAAACATAAGAGGGACCAGCACTACATTTGATGACTACCATCAAGATTTCTTTTCAAATGGAAAAAAAAATTCAAAATACAGTGGCACATTTTAGCATAACTTATGCCAGTGCCTCCCTAATTGTGTTTGCAGGTTTCACAGGGAAGTATTCTGTTGAGATAATTGCTCATGTTGGTGAAGATCAGTAATTTCGCTCTTCAGAAAATTACTCAAAATGTTGCAAGGAGATTTGCCTACAAACATTCAGACCTGAAAAGTAGAAATGGGTGCTGTTTTCAGACTCTTTCTCAAGACTCTTTAAGAAGTTTGTTCTAAGAATTTTTTTTTTTTTGCTCTCAAGTTGCTCAGGAGACTCTTTAATTTGATAGGATAGAGATAATTACTGTCCTTTTAATGCATACAAATATTCCAGTATGAATTTTATATTTTACAAATGTGATACAATTTAGGAGAAATTAAATGTGTTGTTATATATAAAATTAGTAAATATATTCAACACATGTAATAATGTACTAAGGATTCATCAAATGTCATATCATAGTATATATTGATTATTATATAAAAAATTAATATTTATTGAATGATATACTGGCAATTACTTATAATTTATTTAGATTATTTGCAGTTGTTGATTAAGACACAAATAGCTTTTAAAATAAAAAATTATAGGTCTCACTGAGTGAATTTATAAATACCACCAGAAAGAGTTAAAAGTAGTATGCTCACATTTGCCATCGAACTTAGAATTATGTGTATGATCATATGCACACAACAATACACACATGAACATATGTAATGTTGTAATCAGTATCTCTAGAGTTGAAGCTGCTCAGATATTTGTGTACTAGTAACATAATGCATTTTAAACATAATCATTTATCTAGAAGCTTTGCTTAAGTAATTGATTTTCTTTCTAAGGGTGTCTATATGCAAGTTAATTGCCCACAAGAGATATAATTTTAATTCTTACAAATTTTCCCTTGAAAATGTCTTTGTCTCCTAAGAATATTTAGTAAATTTGTCATAAATGCATTACTTTATGAGAGTTGGAAGGTATGAGTTTCTTTATAACTCTGAAACTATTGTTCGAGATATTTTCAACTGTTAAACATCGTCTCTTCTGTGACTCTTTTATCTATGAGATAGAAAAATCATGTTCCTCATAAGATTCATAATTAAATTAAAAATGTTTATTTGCTATTAAATCTACTAACAACATTTCCCATCTTCTCTAGTTTAAATATTACTTGTATATTTACTATATATTATAATGTATAATACATATTCAACATATTATATTTTAATCATCTTATAACTCACATTTTTTTATTTCTCATGTTTTAGCCATTAAAATAAAGATATTAATCAAGGTAGGTAATTCTAGTTTAAAATTTTATTTCCATTGTTGCAATGGAAACAACTTCAGTAAATAAAACAATGCTATGATTTGAAAATAAATCAGAAAAAGAGTTCTCTCTAAATAACTGGAATAACAAAACTCCTTGGTCATTTATTTGAATTAACCAGAACTTTATTCCACTTATTGTTCTTTTGTATTGTGCTAATGGGTTGATTACAGATAGCTATTGTTAATTGAGCATCTATTTGTTTATAGGATATGTTTAGAAAACAGATAGGAGTCCTTTGGAGCATTTAAGCTACAGAATTTTAGCCAGGTCTGTCTTGGCTCAGTTTTATGCTTTCAAATCAGATTTTGGTGTTGGTAGCTTAAGGAACCCTAGTAATTAAAACTGAAAAAATGAAGTAAAAGAATAGTAATCTATTACTATGCAATAATGGCACCAGAGTAACTAATAAAAATACTCTTATGAAAGCACCAAGTCAAAATTCTCTTTAGGATTTTCCTTCATTTAAGAAATACTGGGAATATACCCAAGAGATGCCCTATCATATGACAAGAGCATTTGTTCAACTATGTTCATAGCAGTATTATTTGTAATAGCCAGAACCTGGAAACAACCTAGATGCCCTTCAATGGAAGAATGGATGAAGAAAGTGTGGTATATATACACATTAGAGTACTACGCTGCGGTAAAAAACAGTGACTTCTCGAATTTTGCATGCAAATGGATGGAAATAGAAAATACTATCCTGAGTGAGGTAACCCAGACCCAAAAAGATGAACATGGGATGTACTCACTCATAATTGGTTTCTAGCCATAAATAAGGGTCACGGAGTCTACAATTGATGAACCTAAAGAAGCTAAGTAAGAAGGTGAACTCAAGGAAAAACATATAGTTATCCTCGTGGCTATGGGAAGTAGACAAAATTGCCGGGGAGAAAATTGGGATCTTGGGGGTGGGGTGGGATGGGGGTAAGGGGAGATGGGGAGAGAAAAGGGAGAAGGGGAGGATGGGGGGAACTTGGGGAAAAAGGATGATTGGGATAAAGGAAGGTTGGAAAGGGGAGCATGGAAGCACAATTCTTAGTTAAGGGAGCCACCTTAGGGTTGGCAAGAGACTTGAACCTAGAGTGGCTCCCAGGAGCCCAAGACGATGTCCCCAGTTAGTTCCTTGGGCAGCTGAAGACTGTGCCGCTCCTATTTCAACAGATGGCTCCCAGACGTGATGGACTCAATCCACTTAAAAACCCGAGAAGGCTTAAAAATAAGGGAGAGAGAGTTTAACACAGATTTTTGCTGTTTGTTGGTGGCATGCCTTAGAGAGATTTCCTGATTCAGCAACAGCAGCATAAAAAAAGCTGCGTCATTTTAAACTGCTGTTTCTTGGGACTGTGCCGCCAATGCAAACTCTGGCTTTAAAGCATTTCAGTGGATTTTATGGGACTGGATGTTTGTGTTTCCGCTTGGGATCAGAAGGAAAGTGCTCTGAGACTGCTCAGCACTCCTTGCCTGCACCTGGACAGACAGCCAAATCAGGCTTAGGCAGGCGGAAGGGCGTGGCGTGTTTTCAGAATGCTCAGTGCTCATCTTGTCAGATTTGGTTGTAACTTGGATAAAAAGAGTTTCTGTGCTGCATGCTCAGTATCAAAATTAAACTGCTAAGTGTGGCTCCAATGTGGACTTGCTGTGTGCCTGGAACTGTGCTCAGCTCAGGGGCACCAAATGGTTCTGAGGCAGGAGTGGCCTCTCCGAGCCCAACTGTGCTAACCTCAGGCAGGAACTGCCGTAATTACCATAATAACAGCGCAGTTAAGGTTTAGATTGGCAGTAAACAGGAAGTACCGTATTACCCCTACATGTTGCAACTTAAGTTTTTAAGAAATGCTTAACATTTTAAGAAATGCTCCTGGATAATAAAAAATTGCAGATTCACAATAAAACAGATTCAGACATAAAAGACCACACTGTTGGATGAATGTACGTAGGCTTGAGAGAGAAAAGAAAAAGAATATAGAGAATAAAGTTAATGGTTAAAAAAAAACCGTAAAGTCTTTAAAGAGACAGAGTACAGATAGTTAAGAGATTAAAAGAAATAAAGAAAAATAAGCCACGTAAAAATGAAAAATTCCCAGAGAGTCTGGATTATGTACATTGTGTTTTCTTTAAAATTTTTGACAGTGAAGGAGCTAAGTACAGAGAGACATTTCATTATATGGACTGCCAACTGGAACCAGAATGGATATAAGGGTATTATGATTTCAAAATTTGGGTCTAAGGATATGATGCTTTGGAAAGGGTCTTCTTTTGTTTTCACAGAGGACTAGACCCTGTGGATTGCATCTATCCCGATATGGTATGATAGACCACGACCTCCCAAAAAGTTCCTGTGAACACCCTCAAAAAATTACTTCACTCAGCTGCCGACTGAGATGAACCTGGCACACAGGTTACACACTAAATGATCTGATTAGCAGCGCCCCCATTCAACAGGAAGCAGTTTGGAGAGAATAAACTGCGCCCATGTTCCCAAAATATTGTTTATAAATGTTCTTTTACATTTAAAGGGGAAATGATATAGGTATGAATAATTTGCATTGGTGTGGATTTTAAGGTCAATTTTGTTACATGTATATGTATTTCTGATATTGATTAAGGTATTGTGATTGTGTAGTTCATTTTTAAAATGTAATATATAATTAGGAAATATAGGTTGTTGATGGATAATCATAAATAATAGTCAAGTTTGTAGTCATGTTACTTAGATTTTCTAGATATATAGAGATATATTTCAGATAGGCATTCTTCATATCTCTCAAAGGCTGCAGAATATGGCATTTAAAATATTTTAATAACTTAGGACTTTTCATGACAATGAGACATATCTGCTCCTGGCGGCACCAATCTACTTCGAGAGGAAGATGGGCATCGAAGAGGATCTTTATGGAGTTTGATAGCCATTTGGGCAAGAAACTGCTCTTGTCTGGACTGTTGTATAAACTGGACACAAAGAACCCGCAGAGAGAGGACTGCTAAACTTGCCTAAAGGTGAGATGGTCTTTTGGGGTTCCTGACTCATGAAAGAGTCTGCGAGACATTCTGCAGGACACAGCAGAAAGTGACTGAACTGTCTTTGGGATTCCCTGCTTGATGAAAATGTCTGCTGGATACTATGGGCCTGAAGGCTGAAGATGGATGCCCCAACGGTACAAAAGAATTTAGGTGACTGTCCAGGCAGCGAGATGTCTCTGTCATTTCTAGAGTTTTCTTATTTCTTGTTTACTTATGTAGTATTATATCCTTCTGGAGTCTTTGATGGAGTTGAAGAAGGAATAGATAGTTATAGTTTTCTTTGGTTATGATAAAAGATAAAATAGATATAAATATTGTAACTATAATTCTTGCTTGATAACTTTTTGTTATATGTGATTTTACTATGTTAAAGCCTTTCTTTTTTGTTTAAACAGAAAAAGGGGAAGTGATGTGGGAATGTCATATATCAATCTGTTGATTTCATTGGTTAAGCAATAAAGAAACTGCTAGGCCCATTTGATAGGCCCACCCTTAGGTGGGTGGAGTAAACAGAACAGAAGGCTGGGAGAAAGAAGCTGAGTCAGAGAGTCGCCATGATTCTCCCACTCCAGACAGGCGCAGGTTAAGATCATTCCTGGTAAGCCAGCTCGTGGGCTACAGCAGATTATTAGAAATGGGCTAGTCCAGGTACGAGAGCTAGCCTAGAAGAGGCTAGATAGAAATAGGCCAAGCGGTGTTTAAAAGAATACAGTTTCCGTGTAATTATTTCAGGTAAAGCTAGCCTTGGGGGCGGCCGGGTGCCAGGGACGCAGCCCATCGCTCCTATTACAACAATAGGGAACCTGAAATGACCCTATTTTATAGCAATACTGACGAATATCTTGCATATCACCATAGAACCTTCATCTGGTGATGGATGGAAATAGAGACAGAGACCCACAGTGGAGCACTGGACTGAGCACCCAAGGTCCCAATGAGGAGCAGAAGGAGGGAGAACATGAGCAAAGAAGTCGGGACCACGAGGGGTGCACCCACCCACTGAGACAGTGGAGCTGATCTATTGGGAGCTCACCAAGGCCAGCTGGACTGTGACTGAAAAAGCATGGGATAAAACCGGACTCTCTGAACATGGCGAACAATGAGGGCTTATGAGAAGCCAAGGACAATGGCACGGGGTTTTGATCCTACTTAATGTGCTGGCTTGGTGGGAGCCTAGCCAGTTTGGATGTTCACCTTCCTAGATATGGATGGAGGGGGAAGGACCTAGGACCTACCACAGGGCAGGGAACCCTGACTGCTCTTTGGACTGGAGAGGGAGGGGGAGAGGAGTGGGAAGAGGGGGAGAAGGGTGGGAGGAGAGGGAGAAGGGTGGGAGGAGGGGGAGGGAAATGGGAGGCTGGGAGGAGGCGGAAACTTGTTTTTTTTTTTCCTTTTCTCAATTAAAAAAAAAGAAAAAAAGAAATACATTATAGAATGATGTCTACACTGCTTAGGAAGAGGATATTGTGGCTTTCTCTTCTTAGCTATCCATACCAGATGAAGATGATTATCCTGAATTCAAGCCACAGTGTTGTCACCTGAAGGGCCATAAAACTAGGAAAAGTAATTTAATCATATTTGTTATAAATTTGTTGTTGTTGTTGTTGTTGAGACAGTGTTTCTCTGTGTACATCTTGATGCCATGGAATTCAGTCTGTAGACCAGGCTAGCCTTGAACTCATAGAGATCTGCCTGCCTCCACCTTCCACTGTAATTTATTTTATTTGCAAATTTAGATAATCATACGCTATCTAAAAATTATTCTTAATATAGTTTTTTTTCTAAGTGACCAGGGAATTCAAATGAAGTATAAACAGAAGAACGAGTTTAGTTTAATATTCTACATTTGAGCCTTTTCATATAAAAATCCCAATATAAAGAACTTTTTAAAAATGTATTCTTATGAATCTATAAAATGGTGAATTCAGTAAATGGAATCAAGACACAAGTATTGAAATGGATAAAGCTTTGTTCCTTCCACATTTTATAAGCTTACTTTTGTTTTCTTGTTTCTTCAGACACTATTTGTTATTTGTAGAAAATATCCTGAGAGGTCAAATTTTCTAAATTTTCTAAATATAGATATTTATTTTTGTATGATCAATAAATTTTGTAGTTATATTTTGTTACTACCCTTTATTATTTACATGTGCTAATTTCAAGGTGCATTAAGAATAATATTTGTTTAGTAAGGGCAGCTATAAAGTGTGCTTGAGTAGCAGGCTTTAATGAAGCTGCCACAATCTTGGTTCCTCTCTACACTATATCCCTTTCCTACTCTACAGAAATTGTACTGATTTTTCACTACTTGATCCTTAAATGTAATCGCTCCACTTCAGGGCTATTTAAAGTAGACTCTCATATGTCTAAGATGCTGGCGCTTTAGCTCGATGAGCTAAATTAATCTGAGATTCATTATAGAATGTTTTCCTTTTGTTATAAATACTAAAACTAACATATGTGCATTGATATGTTCATAGCTGACTATATTAACGAATGGAATTATGAAGATTCTTATGAGAGCCTGGGAGGGATTTTACTAAAGAGATCCTGGTAGGGGTTAGTTGTAACAGAAAGAGGAGGTAAGTTCTTGTGAAGCACCAGAAATATTAGTAAAGTGCTGAGAAATGGATATGATAAAGACTAAAGACAGAAATGAGTAAATTATACACAGAAAGGAGACACATGCCACAAAGAGATAAAGTTAATAACAGAGCTGAGAATCATAAACGAGCAATGAGATTGTAGATAAGACTGGAGAATAAGAGTAGGCAAAGGAGAGGTTCCAGTGTATCCATGAATTCTGGTTTTCTTAATGGTATTATATGAAAGTTTGTTGTACAAAGTGTCATGGGTCAAAATCAAATCACCCAATTGATGTACTAATTAGCAGGTATAACATTTGTTGGGAAATGGAATAATGTTGTAAAACTAGATCTTCTAAGGAAGAGATTAGTGCTGAAGAAAGAGACCCCAGAGAGCTGTCTTGCTCTTTTTATCATGAAAGGGCCCAGCTTGGAGAAGACATCAATCTTTTAGAAAGTGGGTAACATGACAAGGAATCTCCTGCTCTCTTGATATCAGCCTTTCAAGTCTACTGAGCAGTGAGTAACAAATTGACACTGTTTACAATTTCATGATAGTTTTTCAGTAGTCCTAACAGATGGATTCTTAAGGGAATACTTTGAAAAAGAGCAACACAACAATGATTCTATACAAACTTGGTTACCTACACATCAGCGTATGTGGCATTGCCCTGTATTTTACTTAGTGTATGGTAAAGTAATGAGTATACTAAAAATGGATCACAGTGTTTAGTAATACAATACTGCTAACCATCAGTACAAGCTAGAAGAACTTAAATTCCTTCCAAAGACATGTAAGATGTAATTTTAATTTTGGTTTGATTCTGAGTGTAAACAAAAAGGCAGCAAAATACATAAGCAGAAGTTCTGTTTTCCATCCCTCTAGTAATTGAACTTCCTTCATTCATTTCACATCATCACCAAATATGCACTGAGACTTTCTACTTTCCAAGGAACTGTTGTAGAAGCTGGACTACGGCGGTGAAGGAAAGAAAGCACGTCTTCCTTTTCCCTTGTTTCAGTTCACAACCGATCAACTTTTCCTCATTCTCAGATGCATATCTTCATCTATAAAGTGTTCTCACAACAGTTTTCCAACTGAGATACATCTGATGAAGGTAGCCTAGTGCTCTGGGTTATAGTGATGCGGTGATGGGAGAGTGTACTCTCACACCTTCCAACCATTGTGCATCAGGATGTTTTCTTTTGCTTTTGGCAATTTCTACATTTCCGAGCTTGATTCAGACAAGCTTTCTTTCTTGGAAGGGATCCATTACAGAGCCTAATTCAGTGTGTGGATATAAGGAATTAACACATTTTACTGAAACATTTATAACCTAATTAAATTATCTTTGTGCAACTGTTTCCACCTCATGTATTTAAGTGATCTTGAACCTTGAATTGAGTATATGATTAAATTAGAAAGATACATCTTCCTAGAAACACGTAGTACTTAAAAATTAATGAATTAATACTGTAGCCACAAGTTTTTTTTTTCCAGAAGGATAGGACTACCCATTAAATCAGTCTATAGAGAAATGGGACAAAATTTGGCTTGAGATAAGCAAATAGACATTTTCGTTGCCAAGGCGTGTAGTGACATACTTTTCCCCAGGTTCCCAACGTTAACATTTTGGATTAGATTATCATTTGCTCTGAATCACTTCCTCGTGCATCATGGGATATTTATTAGAATCCTTGCTCTCTCTCTTCTGGATCCCAGTAGCATCATACTCTACCATCCATAAAAGAAAAAAAATTCAAACATTAACAAATGTTTCCTAAGGAACAAAATAGTCCAGAGTCATAAAGCACTACCTCCCATAAAATCTTGAGCCAGCAATCAGTGTTAAAGATGCCTATTATACTGGATTGTTGGGAGATGATTTCTGTGGAAATGGAGAAATTGGGAATAAACAGTAAAAATACAGATATCCATTATTCAATTGTTGGCATAATTTTGATTATTGATAATGACTCTTCTATTATCATTCTTTCAATATTCTTTATTATGTATGCATTTTTGCTTGAATTTGAGAAGTTAGGTCAGGATGCTGTGTTCAAGCTTCACTGAATTGAGATAATATAGTACAGCCTTAAGAGGCTTGTTACAGCATCCAGATAGAAGCTCAAGTAAAGACCAGAAATACAGTCAATGACAGAAACTGTCAGATTGAATCTCTGTAGCATGTCAATAGTTAGTCCTTAACCAATACAGTTGATCATCTAAATGGAAAATTAATGAAAATGCAACTTTATTGGTAGAAGAAACATGTGATTCTCAACATTGCTTTCTAACAAAATTAATGATTTTGTTTCATTTCAAAGATGCATTTGATCAACACCACATGTCAGTCTAACCTGTATTTGTATGGGGGTTGTTGCCTGAGATGAACGATGCACTGCTATCGGTGTGTGATAACCGCCCTTCACATCATAAGCTTTGTGTACTCGTCAACTTTTTCGATACTATGCATGGACAACAAAATGATTTCTGAGTGTTCTGATCAATATTTGGACAATCCACATGTCACACCATGGCATTTGCCACATCAAGTAGCTTCCTCTCTAGCCACTGTATGATTGCATTTTCCTTTCTCTTTGCTCAGAGTATGTTCTTGAAATTGTGGCATTGACTGTTTTGTCAACAAGCTACAGATTTGTCGCATTTCCTTTTCTGTCCATCATTATATTCGCCAAGTATGACTTCATGAAGAAAAATATATCCCCTTAGAGTTATGAAAATATTATTCTGGCAAGTAACAAATTGGAGGCTATTATTGCATAATTTCAGAAGAAGTGAGAAATTATCTGTCCAGAGGGAACATGGAGTAGCCAGGAAGGAATATGACCCCATACATTTTAAAAGAAATTAAAAAGTAAGAATGCGTGATGACTAGGGAACCTTTGTGCCATTAGTCTGCCTCTTCCTTTTCTTAATTTCAAAAAAGGACCGTTAAGCTAGTACAGCATTTACAAATGGAAGTGTTAAGATCTGACTCTACCACTGTAGATCAGCTGTTACATGTGTAGAAATAGCCCAATAAAACACCTAAAATACTGTAGTAATAAGGACATAGAAATTATTTTAAAGACATAATCATTAGAACAAGTGGTATAAATGGAGACAGGAAGCAGAAGCATGATTGTCTATTTACAGAGGTCTCGGGCTATCTGTCTGTACACACAGTGCACATTTTTCCTCTTTTGTGGTAATAGAAAAACCCAAACAGGCAATTTTCTAGACAAGTAAATGAATAGGTATAATGGTTTGTGACATTTTAAAAATATAAACGGACACATGGAATGTCCTATCTCCTAATAGTATAATTTTGACGCCTATGAATTCTGTCAACAGTCAGAGTAAACAAAAATAATACCAGAGATCGGGAAATAAACACAACTTTTAAACACCGCCCACAGCACACTGTCCAAACCCAGCTTCTATATAAAGTTTATACTCCTGCATGCTTTTTGCAGGAACAGATTGCAGATGTAAGAGGGAGAATCTCCCTGAGAAGATAATTTCCACATATAATGCACCTTATCGTTTTCTATCTCCCTGCAACTCCTTCATGTTCATTTTATTGATTCTTCTAAATCAAATTTATCTTCTCTCATTTACCCATGCACCCACTCCCGGTGCTGTTGTTTACTACTCAGTTCTTCATAGATTCCTGAGTTCTGTTCAACTTGCTTTGCTTTTCATAAATGAAATAATGGAAGCGCCGTGAAATGCCTCTGAAATCTTTCTCAGGTGGGTAGAAAATAGATACCTTGTGTTACTTGTAAATTTTTGGTCATATACAGGGATGCATTTCTTAGCTGTCTGTATTGTCCACAGTGTGCATGGCTTGGCCATATTGGTAGACAAATTATCTTGGTAGGAGAGAAGCATGTTTTCTGATTGAAGACAGGGACAGTGTGCAGAGATAATTTTTTTAGGTGTTACCTTTACACTGTCAACCTGTTGGCAGATGAAAAACTGACCCAGGCAAATGAAAGCAGCTCACCCTGCCAGTGAAGAGGGAAATGAATGTGCTTATGAGATACACTAGTTTACTTTGGGATAAAAAATAGTGAAAGTTTTTGGACTATTTGGCACCCGGATTGCTGGATGTCTGATAAGATCAATTTAGATGGTAATGAGAAACACTCATAAAACCTTGAGTGGATAATCCTCTGGGGCAGGGAGGACACCATGATGACTTGTAATTTAGTCTCTAACCATGAGGTTGGGTACGCTCACCATTTTCTTTTATATATTTTCTCCTTTTGTGAACGATGACTTGAATCTGTACCCCTGTGTTTGTTAAGTGAATATCTCCCTTTGTTGGCTCCATCTTCAGCTGCAGTGTTTGACTCATAGATAATATGGTGGAAAATGCAGCGGTCTTTATTTGGGGAATTTTTTTTGTTTGATTTTTGCAGAACATAGTACTATCTCTCTTTACTAAGTCTAACTCAACTTTGTGTTTTACACAATGTACTATTTTAAATCTCCCTCTGTGTGTGTGTGCCTGTGTGTGCATATGCTCACCTATCTATCAGCACATATCCGTGTACATATGGAAGCCAGAAATTGATTTCATGTGTCTGATTCCACAAGTTTCCACCTTCTCTTTTGGTTGCCATTTTGAGGCAGGTTCTTTCACTGATCATGGGGCCAATTTGCTAAGACTCACTGGCTTCTGTGTCGCTACATATAGTGTGCTAGCACAACAGACCCATGCTACAGTGTGCAGCTTTTCCCCTTTGTGATGTGGTCAGACCTCAGTTCTCTTTGACTACATGAGAACTGCTTTACAGACTGAGCCGTCTCCTTTATACTTTGTTCTATGTTCCAGGCTGGGTACTTTCAGAACTCTAGCCCTTGCTTCAGCTTCTCCATGTCCAGCCTATTCTGCCCAATTTCTCTCTTTTCTTCCTGAATCCATTCTTAATAACACTACTTAGAAAATATTCCCTTCTCTCCCTCTCTTCCTCCTCTTTGCCCCTACTTCTCTCTTTTACCAATAATAGCAATTCCCCTTTGTCATTCTTTATATTTTTATAATCTGATTTATTTGATAATTTTTGTTTATATCTGATCTCTTTATCAAGATTACTACCAAATCTAGGGAGGATCAAATATTTCCTGTACAGATAACTAAGGGACAATATTTTGTTCAATCAGTTTTTCCACACCGACATAGTTTGCTTTTTATTGTTGTGATAAAGCACCATGATATGATCATCCAGGGAGTAAAGAATCATTGCTTTATATGACTCAAACACAGTCTATCACAAAGGACATTGAGGGCATAAGCTCAAGGAAAAAAGGCAGAAACAGGAGCTAGACTAGATAGAATGGAGGAATGCTTCTTATAGGCTTGTTCATCATAGCTTGCTTAGCCTGTTTTCTTCAGTAGCCCAGAACATGCTATCTGCCCACACAGCAAATTTTCAAATGTAGTCCCCTTTTTCCAAATGATTCTAGTTTGTGTCATACTGACAAAAAAACTAGCCCCCCCACACACAAACACACACACACACACACACACAAGAAAATCTGTCTCTTCTGTCAAAAATACACCAGCATAAATACACAACAGATTTTGGGCTCTTGATACAATATTATAATAGAAACATTTAGTAAGAAGCTGCACTAATGGATGAAGAACCATTGCTACCTTCCTTTGTTCTCCTTCCATGTCTTAAAGAAATCTGATACTCAAGTGACTTTACAGACTCTGCCATACTTCTATTATTTTCTTTCAAGTAAATTGGCTCCTAATAATATAAAGAAGGACACACTTGCAGAACAATAGTTCTATCACTATTAAGTGTATGTCCTTGTTCTGTGTGTGTGTAGTGTGTGTGTGTGTGTGTGTGTGTGTGTGCGTTTGCACACACATGACTGTGAATGTCTGCAGTAGGTACTTGGCTGTAGGCGAATTCACATGAGAGTTCATGATCTTGAACTGAGCTAGTACACACTACACTTGGCTATTGCAGGTATCAGATTGAAAACCTGCAAGCATCGTGGGGAAGAGATTATTTGTCACCCATCTTACCTTTTTAAGAGTCTTCTATGGTTGATTTTGCATGTGTGCTTTCATTCAGTGCCCTAGGAAAATCAAGAAATGTAAATAACAAACAAACAAACAAAACCTCCCACTATTAGTTGTTTGTTTTTCACACAAACACATTGTGTCACCCTTTCCTAGAAAATTTTCACTATGAGATTCCTAAATGCACTGGGGGCAACTCGGGAATAATACAAGGTGCAGGGGTAGTGTCCTGGTAAAGCTCTCCCTTGTTCAGTATCCATTATAAACCCAAAACACAGAAGAGGTTCTGGAGCCTGAGGTTCTGGAGCATGAGGAGCACAGAGTGACTTCAGTCAAAGAGCTTAGCATGGCTCATTTTGATGCTTAAAGCTTCCCCTCACCTCCTTCCACAAAGCCTACTCCAGGGACTAAGAAAGTCAATCTTCTCCATGAATCAGGCCACAAGAGCAAATAACAGACACTATACTCTCTGGATACTGGAACTGTACTATCTAGTATTATTGCTAGCCCCCGTCTGCTCAACCACAGCCCTCCTAAAGCAATTCTTTGGGGGTATGGTCAGGTTTTCTGAGCCTGTCCATGCTTCTACCTTGACCTTTCTTTCAGTCCTTGCTGATGAGAGAAGCACGGGAAGTCTTTGATGAGTTAGTTGACCATTCTAAGGAGGGAGGGCAGGGGCTTGGCGGAAGAACCTGTTGTCAGCTGCAATTGTTCAGTATGACCCTGGGAGGAGACAAGGGCCCTGAAGCCACAGATCTTGTCTCTTACCAGTCTCTTGTCACAGGAGTCACATAAAAGTGCCACACTGTTTCCCTATTCCATCAGCAAAAATCGGGATCAGCCCCAGACTTCGGGTGAGGGGATCTCACACCAGAGCACCACACTTTCCTTTCAGGTCTCACACACCTATGAGAACTGGGAGCACGTGTGGGTGACACAGGCACTCAGGTTTGAGGGATGCTGTGTGGTGGGGGCTTAGAGGTGACTCACTTGAGGAAGAATGCTAGCTCAATCCCTCCATTTACATCCCAGGAACTTCCTCTTCACACTCTAAAGGGGAGATCTAACCTCACAGGGCTGATCATGGTCAGCGCATAGGAAACCCACTCCAGAGGACTCTCCTCCACAGGGAAGTGTCAAAGCACTGAGTGGGTCAGCCCAGACTCCAGTTAAATCCCCGACAGACGCAGACCCTGCCACTTCTACCTTCAGAAGGTACTAAGGGATGCAACAGCAGCCCCTTGCCTCCCCAACCTTCTGAGCCCTGTGCAAATGAGGCTCGCCCTCCACAGTGCAGGAGGGTCCCTAAGCAACTGTGGGAGCTGGAAGAGAAATGAGTCTTCAAGTATGCCGGCTTCCTTGTTCTAAGAAGGACGTGTGAGCGCAAGCCATCGTCGCCCCGTGTGGTTTGCCTTCTCCGCGGGGGTCATCTCACATCAGCTTCGCTAAGCTAGAAGCGCCTGAGCTCGAACCCGTGGCTGGGGGCTCCACTGCGGACGAATCCCGGGGCCGCGCCTGGCTGGATGAGACGGTGTGCGCGCGGAGGGATCCGCCGGGGCCGCGCCTCCCCGCCCCGTCCCGCCCCCGCCTCCTCCCGCCGGCTCCGCTGCCGCCGCGGCGGCCGCTGCTGCCGCCGCCGCCGCTGCCTGGATATAGTGCGGCAAGGCGCGGAGCTTGCAGTCACTTTGCGAGGAGGAGCGCGCGGGCTGCGGGCGGCTGGGGCAGCCAGGAGCAGCGGCGGGCTAGCAGAGGCGGCCGTGGCAGCGGAAGGTTCTCTCTCCGGGGCTGGACTTAATAACTTTGGAACTGTCCGCCGGTGTCACGTCCTGAACATGAGCCTCCTCTTCTCCTTCTACCTGCTCGGGTTGCTTGTCAGTAGCGGGCAAGGTAGGAGTGTGCGGCTTTCTGGCTTTACTTTCCCTCCCCCTTCCACCCAACCCAGAGAGGCAAAGAGCGAGGCACTGGAGCGATGAAACCAAGGCACCAAAGTTGCCGTGCTTCTCCGGGCGACTGTTAGGATTTTAGCTCTTTCTTTTGGCTGTCCCTAAAATTTTCTCTGTTGGCTCGAAGGACCCTTAAATAAGAGGAGACCGTGAAGAATTGGAGCTAGGCATCGGTGGGAGAGAGATCGGGGGAAACTGCTTCTTCTTCTGGGATTTTTGGCTTTCTCTCTTATTACCCGAAATTGGATGAGTGTTGTTGGTGTGTATTCATAGTTAAATATCTGAGGTTGCGGAAGGGAAGGGCACAGTGGTGTTTTACAGAAGCGACAAAAACTATCAGCATTAAAGTCTTTTATCAAAAAATCTCTGTGGTGTGCAAGAAATTCAATTCTTGGAGATTCTTTTCTCCTTTTCCAACACCTATTCTTGGCTGTGAAGTGAACGTTTGATGGCTTATTTATGTTGGAAACTAACGGGCCATAGATGCTGTAAGACAGCAAATGGCTAAAACTAGGGTTGTGTTGCAGGCATTCATTGTGACCCCCACCCTCCTGTGAATATAGAAAAATCCGAACACGTTCTAACATCCGATTTGAATTACACCTGTAAGGGATTTGGGAGGTTGTGGAGCATTTTTTTTTTTTTAATTTGGGTGGGGGAGGAAAAAAGACTGTGTAGAATAACCCTAGGGACAATTGATGGAAGCGATCTCTGCTAGCCTTCTGTACAGAAGATATGAATTTATCTTTTTGTCTTACATAGTATACGTTCGCATAAAATATATTCACAATCATTCGAAAGGTTTTCAACTGTCCAGACAAGTTTGGACATTTAATGTGGTAGACAAAATGTCAAAATGTGAGATAGTGGAAGTCGTTAAAGGCAATGGGAATATTCATGGTTTTTCATTTTGTTGGAAAGTATAAAAATGCCATATTGTTTGTGCTGCATTTTCTACGAAATTAATAAATTTCAAGATAAGTTAAAATATCTTCTCTAAATCTAATTCTAAGCATTTTTTCACCTCTTCGGTGTTGCTCATTTGGTCCAGCAGGGGGTGGTAGAACTCCATTTTAAGCAAGAAATGCTTGTTTCTGCTCTTGCTCACACTGTCCTTCCATCATTCTTCAGCAGGGCTTGGCATTTTAGATGTAAATCCTTCCTTTCTCTGTGCTTCTCTTCAAACTACAGTGTTAGTAAATGATGAACCGCGATTGGATGCAGATTTTTATGTTCCAAAGTTAGAATGCACACGCCGGATATTTCTCTCATTTATAAAGTGCCTCAGTCAGGAGCTCCTCTTTTTCTTGTTCTAACATAGGATGGGAGATATTAGTCTTGGAAAAATTGCAGATAGATTCATCTGAAGCTAATATTAGTCTCGTTCATTAATTCAGTCACTTCTCTTGCAAAGATCAGCATGCCATATCCGTGTGCACGACAAGATACAAGCTGTCACTTTCGGAAGGCTGCTGGTTGTGTTTAACTGTTCATTTATAACACAGACCGGTCTGAATCTGAACAGACAGGCTGAGAATGTAACTTAGATGCAATTAGGTGAGTGTAGTGTAGAGTAATATGGGACAAGTTCCTGCAGGTTGATGATTACCCTGTGTCTGGAGAAAAATCAGCTCAGTTTTCCAGTCTGTGCATTTATCATTGCTGATGCGAAGGGTGTTGGAATTCAGGGATAGGAGGGAGGCTGGAATGTTTAAGTACCTAGGTAGAAATAGTATACAAAGACAGATGCACCTTGGTTCTCTATATGTAACATTTATTTGAAATTGTGATTCAGCTGCTTTATAATCAGTGCAGAGGGTAGTTACAGAGAAGAACTGTGGAACGGAAGCATGCCTGCAGGGGAACCCATATTCCCTGTCAACGAAACAGGGCAGAAGGATGGCATCTTTGTAAAGAAGATCTCTCGGTCTAGTGCAGTGGTATGACATGCAGAGAGCCATAGTTGAGTATCCGGGGGAACTAGCTTTTGTGTGAACAAGCATGTACTATTGCTGTGCCATGTGTCGTAATGAAGTCAAAGATGCCTGGAAACAGAAGTCCTTATTCCAGTGCCTAGTTTCTCTAGGCTGCTGTTTTCTTCTCTAATTAAGGGTGCAGCGGCAAGTATCCAGCACACCACTGGGAGCTGTTTTTCCTTTTTTAATGAACCGTGTGTAACTCACATTTCTGTTTATTCTTTTGTATGTTTATTTTGTGATGGAGCCATGAAAACCTACCAGCCAGTGACCCTCAGGCTCGCGTTGGAAATATTAAAGCCTCAGCTGGCTGATTTATGATTCCAACAAGACACTTGCAGGGGATTTTATGGAGCATGATTGAAGCTGTTGGTTGGGGAAAGTGGTGTGCAGTTTGACTGGGGAAAGGCAACGATGAAGTATTCCCTTTTATGTAGTCAAAACGTTTTGAACCACAACAGTTGAATGGACGAAAATGACCCAAGTGAAAAACCAGCTAACTTAAGTGGATGCCAATACCATAATTAGCTAACGAGGCCTAATAGCTTACTTTCAACCTGTGTTATTGTGCATGCTAGTGAAAGCTTTTTTATTATTAAAAATTGAAATAGAAATGTTCCTTTAAAAGCCTACCATTTCCACTGAAGGATTACTATCTAATGAAGGGAGGTTGTTAACTTTGAATGCAGTAGCCCATGGGAAGAAATGTATAATTCTTTGACTTGTGCGATTGCCTTTCCCTTATTCTTAAGACTTGGTCACAGCCTCTGTTGTCATAAATCTCTACTGAGACTCTCATTAACAGGGCATTTTCTGTCTTTTAGTCAAATTCTCAAACTGAAATAGGAAAGGGTTGCTTCTCAAACTTCTCGAATGCTTAAGATCATTTTCATTTTCTTTTAAGAATCATTTAATATGATTCATTCCATCCAGTCTGCTACTGTTGTTCACATATGAAAAACAGAAGCACGGTTCCACTGAAACCCAGCAGTGCTTGTCCACTCAGTGCAATCCGTGTCAGCCATGTCTTGCATCCTTAAGCCTAAATCATGGGCAGGGGACCTGTGAAATGCCCACTCACTGAGAGAATCTGGACATCTGCTTACACTTTTTCTTTCTGGGGAAATGATAGTAAGTGACTGATCACTAGAGATCTGTACCTTCTGAAGACAGAGCACAGATGTGTGGGTGCCTACTAGCTACAAGTCCACAAATGTCCCCTATGTATAGGCTGTAACAGCTAATGGCCTCTCCTTAAGCCTTTATCTGTCTACTCTGTTTCTTTGCCTGCATCCTCTTTGTGTGAGATTTCTATTGAATCAACTGCATGTACATTTAACTTAGGAAAGATAGGCTCTGTAAATTAATGTTTTTTTGTCAGTGAATAGCCCAAAGTATTCCCTCCCCGACGTGATGCCGGCTGCTCTCACTTTCATTTCCCAAGCTGAATCTGAGCCCAGTGGGCAAAGAGGAGAAGTTGGTAAGTCCCGAGTGTCAAATGAGTTTTTTCATCAACACAGGGGACTGAGGTTCTCTCAGACTTAATATCTTACAGAAGAAGCAATTAAGGGGACAAAAGAACCTCATTCAGTAAAGGAAAAAGGTCAAGCTTCATATAATTTTGTAAATAAAAATGGCCTTCTTTTCCAAATGAGCTGGTTTGTTGTGAAACAAGGAAAGCCAGTCTGAAGCTAGTAGCCAGCTGAATAGTGGGGCTTATTTTGAGGTACAGGAGCTGAAACGCAAGTAGAGCATCTGCATTTGGAATTCTCTCGACCTGATCCTGCTGCTTTCTCTGGCATTTGACCCTGGGAAAATCATTCTGACTTATCTTTCTTTCCAGGGTCATCATCTTAACAATGGACTTCTGATAGTGTAAAGGAAAATGTTCAATTGATAGGAGACAGGAGAAAGAGTCTTATCTGGGCTTCTGTTGTTATTTTTATCCACAATGACATTAATCTGGCTCTTGGAATATACACAATCATTTAAATAATATTAATATTCTTATAAAGAAAGTATGCTTGGTTCTTTAGGTTTTACTGAATTCAGAAAACTTTAAATTCCTTGCATCTTTATATCCTGCCAATTATATTGAGGCTAAGGCTATTTAAAAGATTATAAATTGCTTTTAATTTTCCAAATTACATGATAGGAGAACACATTAAGAAGCAACCAGCACTTTTATTAAAAGTAACATTCTGCCAATTAACTGAGTTAAGCTGTCATTAATTGTTCAGCAAACACATGTACTTTTCTGTGGAACCCTTTTGAATATTTTAATGGATCTTTGCTGTTTTATATTATACAGGTGCTCATACTAAATAGCCGACAGCATTTTCTTCTGAGGGACATACATTACTGTGCCTCCATCAGTTAATCAAGTACCACCAGTTATGTTAGAAGGCTATGATGTCATGGGCCAGACCTTCCTAGATTTAAATAATTAAAATGGGTGCAAAAGAATTTTGAGAATCTTTATCACAGACAAGGGAAGACATGTTTAAGAATCTTCAGGCTGATTACAGGTTTTTGGTTCTGCATTATTAAAATTATATCACAGGGAAAGTCAAAGTCATTGTCTTTGAGATCATAAGGCACAGACTACCGAGGGGCTCTTGACCTTGAAGAAGTAGCTGTAGTTCTTAGAACATTAATTTGTTCATTTAAAATTTTGACCTGCACATATCCTATTGCTTGATCGTGATGCTCAACCATGAAGGATAGCTGGGAAACTGATACCTGTTGGCACAGTGTAAAATATCAAGCTTTTTATTTCAGATTTTCTTCACTATATTCAATAATAAGCAGGCAGATAAAAGTTAATAACATATTGAAATACCTCTTATTCAATTATATAAAATCAGCAAAATTTGCTTTGTAATTAGAAATATCTTATATGATTAAAGACTGTTAAATTCATTGATGGCTGGAACTCTTATCATTTAATTATACATTTATGTGTTTATTTCTTTATATCTGCTATGTTGAAGAAACCTCCTTAGGCAAAAGTCGTAGAACAGTTGCATACATTGTATAATGAACAACCTTACAGGAGGCTCCACTTACAAACGTAAGACATATGTATGAGTTTTCAATTGTCAAGGTGATGTCAGTAAAAGATCTTGAGTTCTGAGTTACACTGGATGCTTAGCGTAGACACATAGTTAGGATAAGTGACTTAAATGAGTATCAAATAGAAAACGATGTGGGTAATAGCTAGAGCTCTAATTTCCATGTGCTGAATGCACATTACACCACACCAATTTTTTTGTAGATGTAAAAGTTTAGATTGTAAGAGTCAGAAAAATAATAAAATTACATCACCTGAATAGGACAAGATGGTTGTGCTTATGAACTCAGAGTCACTGTGGTTGCCTGCAGAAGATCTGCAGAAGATCAAGCCACCCTTAATATTAATGAACTCAAATCTTACCTGAGGACTTAGAAAGAGATGGTGGCATCTAGGAGAAGGGAAAGTCTGACTTATTTAAGTGTGTGGCTTTTGTTAGGTCAAATATGCTCGTGTCCATGGCCCCACACTCAAAAATATATGGCATACAAATTAATGTCAGTGGTTTATCTGGTAAATGTGTATCTACCACATGGAGGTTGGTAGAAAGGTGGAAATGTGAGGAGGGGCATGAATGTGTGGCTAAGCTAATAGTGTGTGCTTACTCTCCATGAAACCCCAAGTTTGATTTGCAACACTTGAAAAGTCAGTCATCTACCATACCAACCAAGCCCAGCTATAACACCACCACCACCACCAAAAACACATATCACACACCACTCACATGCGTGCACCAAGATACATTTTAATTTGGTGTCTTTTGTCAGTTAACTAATTCACAAACACTGAATGGGGTATAAGATAAGTACCTTCTAACCATGGTCTTTTTTAATGTGATTATTGTCACTTTGTAACTCAAGTTTATAAAGATTTTACATTTGGTTTTATGGGAAAGAAATTGAAATACAGAGAAAGGATTTGATTTCTTATATCAATTGCGATTAGCCAATATTTGGACTTACTAATTAGTCTTAATTGTGTTTCATTATCTGTTTTTTTTTAACTAAAAATGCTTGATGATTTTGCTGAAAAGTCTGCATTCATGTTGATTGATAGAGAAAGGTAGTCCATATTGTCAGTTGAGAAAATAAAAAATTAATATAGATTGGAAATAAAAAAACAAAGATACATGTGAGAAAGCAACAAATCATCCAGCACAAACATTGTGAAACATCAGAAGATATCATATGATTGATTATTCAAAGGTCAGAGAGAATCCTTGGCATTCATCTCTTATCTTAATGAAAATCCATTGACTGTTCATGGTGAAGCTTAATTGTGAAGCAATCTTCTATTTCCATTACCTCTGCTTTTCTCATGATGACCCAAGACACAGAAAACACAAATGCCCAGTCTGAATACTGGGAAATCAGAATGTGAACTTGAGACACATTTAAAGTGAAGCCTATTCTCATGAAACCATGTTTCTACTCAGTGCAACAGAGAGCTTCAAAATGGATAGAGTAAATGAAGACAAGGATACAGAGGAGGGGAAAACAACATGAACAACTTGCAGAAAAGGATGTAGCTGTCCCAGGGACAGAAATAATCCAGCTCTGTGTATCCAGTTTGAATATTTATTCAGTTGTTTGATCTATTGGTTGATTGACAAAGGTTAGGAATGGCATCAAGTATGGGATACTGTGGGCTACGAAGGTGTTTGAATCAATCCTAAATTTGATACTTAGGTTGATCTTTGAGACCTAGATATTGAACAGGAAAGCAGATTGATAAAGATGTTTGTAAGGTACTGGCCATGTGCTATATGGGCCAAAGATAAAAAATGAAGAAGAAATTAGTGGACATGGTATGATTCTCTGAAAGCATAAATATATCTTTTATTAAATTTTATTTTTGCTGGGTAGTGGTGTCATATCTTTAATATCTTTAATCCCAGAACTTGGGAGGCAGAGGCATGAAGATCTCAGTGAGTTCATGGCCAATATTGACTATAAATAAAGATCCAAGACAGGTAGGACTGTTTCACATAGAAGCCCTCTCTTTAAAAAAAAACAAATAAAATTTGTATTTTCTATGATTTTTGAGAATGTTCTCTCTATTATATTGCTCTGTCTATCCTGGAACTTGTTATGTTGACCACACTGGTCCTGAACTCCCATAGATTGCCTTCCTCTGCCTATATTAAAGGCATGTGCCACCTGGCCTGGTGAAAGCAAAAATGTCCCACGCAAATTTAATTGGGAAGATATTCTCTATCTATCTATCTATCTATCTATCTATCTATCTATCTATCTATCTATCTATCTATCTCAGTTAAAATTCATTTGACTATATAATTAATATGTGCAAATAGTTATAATTGTAGAAAACTAGGTGTGAAAAAAAGTTTGACTGGTTAAGTTAGGTACAATGAAGAAATCCAAATGAAGAAAATCGACTCATGTACTTTCAGACAACCACCACAAACATACAAAGCTGAACGCAGTGGTGGGCAATTGTATTCTCAGTGGAAAGGTTGCAGGGGCAGGTGGACGCTTGAAACTCTAATGCTAGTCAGCTTAGTTGAAGTCAGGAGTCTATAGGTTTACTGAGATACTCTCAAAATACGTAAGAAAGTAAGTAAATCAATCAACCAAATAAATAAATGATAGGAAGTGATGAGGATAGCCATATAATCTAGGTCCTTAGTAAATTCATATATCCATATATTTTTGCATTCATACACACACAAATCAGTGTGCATGCATTCATGACACCATGTAACATTCATACAGTATAAGTATAGTTGTAGAAAACTAAAAGGTGAAATGACACTCTAGGACTTTTGGTACTGCACATACATAGCTGAAAATGTTTCCATTAGTGTCCAAGAGAAGTTAAAGGGAATAATATTTTGAGTGCCAATTTTACGCTGTGTAACTGTGGTGAGTACTTGACACATTACCTCATTTATTTCTGATTAAATCATATTTCATAGATGATGTACCTGAGATTGAGAGTGACTGATTTGTGTAGAGCTTTTAAGTGTGTTCTCTGGCCTGCCATCCCAAATTTATAGTTAATGATCATTAAATATATCCAAGCTGTATTTCAGTTGGTTTTGCCATAATCCATGTTTCTTGAAACATCTATCTGAATTTGCTAAAGGTATATACTGAAGAGATAGACTATAGTGTAGAAATTGTGGTGGCTAATACAGTATTTTCCTAGTTCTTTAATATTTAGATGCTCCAAAGCAAGCTTCCTCAGTAAAAGAGAAAGCGATAACAATTCATAAAGACAAATCCAAATGAAGAAAATGCACTCATGCACTTTCTTCCATTACAAGTGCTGGTTGTGTAGGGATCTAAGAAATTCTTCATTACTGTCAATACTTGTATCTGTTACAGTGAAATAGCAGATGAAGGAGCTGGAATATCACTTGGTTTTGTAAAAACTGCTGATTATTACTTTATTGTTTGATTTTCTAAAAAAATGTTTGAGTTTGAAATGAATCTTCTTCATAGCTTGCACCTTGATGAAAGTATATGCAAAACCTGGGCACAAATACCAGTAAAAATTTCAAATATATAGCTTATAATTAAGACTGCTATGTAAAAATATGACATGTCTGATGTCATCACCGTGGTTGTATGTTTCTGTTAGAGCCACCCTACAGACCTCTGAGGGCTTTGAATGTTCTTCCTCTTACTCTATTTTTATATACATTGATACTTTTATGCCCACAATTTATAATGCCTGGGTTTCTTGGCATTAAAATTGTTCCTATGGATCAGTGGTGATGGTGCATGCCTTTAATTCCAGTTCACGGTAAGTAGAGGCAGGAAGACTACATTAGTCAACAAAGCAAGTTTCAGGATAGCCAGGGCTGTTACACATAGAAACTGTCTTGAAAAACCAAATTGAAGTAAATAAATAAATAGAAATAAAATAAATTGTCTTACTCTAAACTATAATGTCATAGGTCAGTCTATGTTTACAAAAACACAGATAAGATTTGTTTGAACACATATTTCCAACACCCAAATAAGTGCACATATACTTTATGTATTAATGACAAACCAGTCAAGTGGTGTGTGTGTTTGTGTGTGTGTGCGTGCGCATATATATATATATATATATATATATATATATATATGACTGTAGATTCCAGTGATCAAATATGACAGTTAAAAGTAAGACTCAATGTTTTTAAATATATGCCATGTACAATACTTGAGAAGAGGTTTTCCAGACAATGTTAATTTACCTATTCAAATAGGACAAGTTATCATAAAAAGTAGTGCTACTACATTGAAATGAGGTGTATCACATCTTAAAGGGATCACATTTATAGTAGAAGAAATACTTAAAATTGATACAGATCTTTCACTGTATATGGTCCGTACTTTTAAAATATATTTATGCTTTTACCTAAGCTTTGATTGATCACTGTGAATGAAAGTCTTATCTAAGTAACTTCTCATCTGAGTTTGTATATTTGTTTTCTATGGTTCTTAAAATACTATTTGCACTGATTCTATGGGCTGCTGGAAATGGTAACTATAACTCTATTCCTCACATCATTTAATGGGTGCTACTAACTGAGGAAAGTTACTTTTACATTTTAAGCATTTTCACCACCCTCTATTTGCATCCCTTGTATGTTGTGATATATGCTGAATATGCTTGTCCTGAATTCATTTAAAATCTGTGTGTCTGGTGTGTATTTTAACCTGGAGAATTTTACACTTCTTAATGATTTAGTTTTAACCACATATTAAAAGTAACATTCATTTTTCTAACATGTATAAATTAAATATTTATTACCTGCTAGTTACTGCTCAAGATTGCAGTGCTCCTGGAGTCAGTTCATCAAACTTCTTACCTTTTCATGGCCCTTTTTCTGTGTGAACACCACAAAGGCAAGCAAGCTTTGCTACTCTGACTTCTCTTCATATGTGATGTATTTGATTAGAGGCTTCATTGTAAATCAGTATGGATATTCTTGAAAAAACAATGGATGCTTACCAAATAAATACTGAGTGAATATTTGCTTCCTAACTAGGAAAAGTAAACCAAAGTGACAGTTTATTTTAAAATATATTTGTTCTTCAGTTTGCATAATGGTTCAGTTTGTTGGGAATATATGCTTTGTTGGTCTGGGTATTGACTTCAAGTGTTTTATTTATATTACTACCATGAATGTGACAGACACATTGTACGATAAATTAGAAATGATTACTTAATTTATGAGGAGCAGCATGGTGACACTATTTTATTTATGATCTTATCTTCTCACTGAAAAATAGACTGTGAATATAGCAAAGTTAATTTGTGTTATAAAGTTTAGAATTTGAAGCCCTATATTCATAAATCATTGGAAATCATAATGGAGTTTAGACTTTTGGTGTATTCATATGCATATATATGTGTGTGTGTGTGTGTGTGTTTGTGAGTGTGTGTGCATGTATACATATGCATATATGTGTGTGTGCCTGAATGTATGCATATATATATATATATATGTATATTTCACAAAATGAATTAAAGTGATTTAGAGTGATAGGGTTTATTTATATTAGTACAGTAAACACAAACTTTGTCACAAAGAAATGTCCAGTATGTCAACAAAGCAAGTATTCAAAGACTTTAAAATAAGCATAATCTGGGTAGGTGAATAAAAGTTTTTCATTTATTCAATATTTATTGGAAACCAGTTCTAAATTGTACCCATAGAAGAAAAGAGAAAAATAACTCATTGTTTTATGTTTTATATTATTTTTATAGGCTCTTCAAGTTGCTTATACTTTTAAATTAATTATATTTAACTCCAAGGTCCTCTTTTGACTGGTAGCCACATCCACCCTTTTAATGATTTTCTGCTGTCATTCTCAAGGACTACTTCCAGAGATGACAGCATTCAATTGCACAGAGTACCTTTTGTGATACCTCAGAGTACCTCAACATAATAGTCACTTTTCCTTTGTCTGTTCGCTAATTCTTCTCTAATGTTACTGTTTTGGGGTATGGCTCTTTTAACTTCAAATACGATTTTCAATTAGTGATTAAGTGGCTCTGCTGACTCATTTATTTTACTTTCATTTCTCCCTCATTTTTTTGTCTAATTCATAATCACTTTGATAATCTAGATGAGTAATTTCATTTCAAAGCCCTCTCATAGCCTTAATGCTAGTGTGCACTGCCTCTGGAGGGTTTGTTCAAGGTTTATAATTTAAAAACAAAACTCAAAAAGATATCACATGACCCTATGTCACCTTCCTGCCTTTTGTAAACTTCAATTATTATAACTAAAATTGTTCCTAAATGTTCAATATTCTCATGTCCCTAATATAAGGTTAGCACAGAATTCTGAATATTATGCTACACTCAGTGTCTACTATATTTTTGAGTTCCTATTTCAAGTATATTATAATGAAAGATTTTATCAGAAATGCTCCTCTTCCTACAATGAGCAGCCATTAGTGAACTATGACTTCTTTAAGCAGACCGTATGTACCTTATGCTAGGAAAATTAAAATATTAAATTATATTCTCTGATTGGAAATGGGGATTTCTGACTTGTCATTTTGCCTTAATTCTTCCTAGTCAGCTGCTGAAAAGTCTCCCCACTGAATAGCTGATCTTCAGTTGATGCATATGGATGCCATTGTGTGGCAGGAAAATTTAGGTTTTACAAGTATTAATTAAGATTACCTAACACATCTCACCTCAAAGCGGAATAAGCAAAACTCAGGAAGCTCGGGTTGAAGGGAAAGTACTTAAAGAAAAGATCAGTTTTGTTTCAAAGAACACAGTTCAACACCTGAAAGACAAAGTAATGCAGGTGACTGATAACACAAAATCTCATCTGGAATAGTTGCCTACATGAAAGTGCATAGGAGATGCCCAATAAAACACAGAATGTCTACAGAGAGCTTTGCTTCTTCCACAAACACTAAATTTATGAATATTTGTTGAATTAGTTAAAGGGGGAAATTTTATAGTCTCTCAACATGGTGTTTTCATATGAACTATTTTACTTTTGTTATTTAATCACATATTGGAATTCGAACAATAGTCTAACAAGTAAAGAGATTGCCTTACGGAGAATTGTATTTTTCATATGATAAGATGAAGACTTGTTATTCCACTGATTCAAGCATTCTCTTGCGAAGAAGCAAGCTGTCTCTGAACAGAGAAGGCAGGTGCCGGGAACAGATCTGCTTTCTTGCCCTTTTCATACGCTTCAACTGTTTCATTTCTATTGCAACCATAGAATGGAAGCATTGACAAACTTGCATATATAAGTGATGTTTTGATGTATTGTGATACAAATTGTGAGTCAAACAAATTAAAATATTCACATAATTTCATTTTGTTAATACACATAGGGTATAATTTCTTAACAGCTTTTAAGTATGCAATATGTTATTATTAGCTATAACCAGAATGCTAGACAATAATTTCCGGAAATTGTTTAACTTATCTTACTATACCTGTTCACTTTTAACCCAGCATCTCCATGACTTCTATCCTTGATCTTCTGCCAATGAGTGTCTTATTATTTGCTTTCATAAGATTATTTTTAATTTCCCAGAAATTGAGATCATACTTTGCCTTTCTATATTTGGTTATTTTCAGATATTTTGATGTTCTGTAGGTCTTTTTACATTTCTTCTGATGACAACATCTATTCTTTGCCTGGGCTTATAGTTATATGGACAGTGTGCATTGTGATAATGTGATTCAGGGAAGACATTGTGCATCTGTTTCAGTGAGACACAGATTTAATCTCCTTTTATTCTATTTTACATTAGGATCCCTGGGTCATATAAGCCTAAAGCACAAGCTATAAAACAAGAATAGATAAGTAGACTGCTCTGAAGCTTAAGTGTTTTTGAATACCAGTGTACTATAAACAAAATTGTTATCTATCTAAAAATTGTCGGAAGTATTTACAAAATATACTCCTGTTAATTGGAAATATGTTATATATATAAAGATGTTTGACAAATAAAGGAGAACAGAATCAAACAGATAAAGAAGAAAGGGTGACAGAGAGAAAGAGGGGAAAGGAGGGAGGTAAGAAGGAAAGAAAGAAGGTTAGTGCCATAGTTAAACATTGAATTAATCACTAAAATGGTAATAACAAGTAATGGGACAAAAGGCCAGACACAGGACTTCTTAATAACAGAACAGCATAAAGCAAAACAAAATGTAGGAGGCTATGAAGTAAATGAAAACAATCTTACTGGCATTGATTATTAGGGAAAAACGAATTGAAAATAAATTTGATATTTCTTTGTGGTAGATAGGATGCACATTACCAAAACAAGTACCGCAATTACTAATGAAGAAGATAGATTCGACAGGAATCTGCACTGGGGAGGATTGTGAACTTGTATTGACATTACAGAGAATAATATAAAGTTTCTTCAAAAATGAAAGCAAATAGAACTATATTATCCTTAGAACATTTCTTTTGAATGGGGGATATAAGGTTTGTGACTGATCATTGAGTCAATGAGTGTACTTTAGTAACCTACAAACTGAATTTGGTTTGAAGATCAGAAGCAGTTATTGATGACAATGTGAGGTTTATGATGCCTTCATAGTGGGACAACTTAAATGTGTAGCTTTAGTAGTATAATTCATTAAGGACTATGTTACATTAATATTTAAATATATTGCTTTCAAATGGCTTTTCTTATTGTGAAACACAGGAATCATTAATTATTAAGTAGGTCATCATTTTGTGATTGACTTGGAGAATATTTCAATAATGAAATTACATCAGTTTAAGAATGCTTTTAGGAGCAAGTAAAAGAAGAGCTATTCAGAATGCATAAAAAAACAAGAGTCTACTGTTGCTTGTAAAAGACCAGCTAGAGGCAGTTTGCATTACATGTTTCTTGTTAGGATTTGGCTCTTTTCTCTTTACTTCTGGAACAATTCACGCTCAATGACATGATATTGTTTGCAATAATATCTCAAGTTAGGAAATAAATAAATAATTGTTTAGTTGGCTACCATAGGAACATCTACATATATGGTTATGTCAGTAACACTTAGCTCTCAACGACATGACATTGTTCGTGTTAATTTCTCAACTTAGAAAATAAATAAAAATTGTTTAAGTGGCTGCCATAGATATGAACATCTACATATATTGTACAATGGACTTGCCTCATTTCTTGTTAGTAGAATCATTTTATATGGATAGGCACAGGCTTATCAATGTTGAGTAGAACATCATTGATGTGATAATATGATTGCTCTTGATAGAAACAAACATTTTCTGTTACTAACACAGAAAGATTCTTCATCTGAACCAGACAATGGCCCAGTCAAAGTTACTGCCCACCTAATGGATGAATGAAAAGGTTAAACAAGTGGAGAATTTGTTGTTAAATGTTTCTGCCCATATGTTAGTCTAAAGAGCTGTTTTGTCAAAAAAAAAAACCCTAAAATCAATTTCAGAAGCCAACATTTATAAAGTACTTGCAATGTTTATGAACTTTGCACATATGACCTTATATTATTCTGAAAATATTGATTCAATGTGTATTCTGCTTTACACATCGCAAATACATTTTTGAGATCAATTGACTCAACAAACTCCCCCAAGTTGCTTAGTGGCTAAGTTAAATTGGACCTTAGCCGGTTGGCGGAAAGATAGTCTTCTTAGTGCTGAGATGCTATGAGAAAAGATAGTTGCTACTGTACATGTTTTTATCCTGCCAAGTTTAAATAAGAAGCAATGACTCAGTTACTGTGTCAGTAGGCAATGAGCAGGGTACTCTCTTAAAGAAGCTATTAGCATGGGCTTATTTAAAACCTGTATCTGTATGTAGTTTGCAAAAATTGGTAACTAAGCTATTTAAGAGACAAGATGAGATTTTTCTTAGGAGAGACAGTGTGAAATGACCTAATTTTGATGCAGGATTGTTTTGTAGAAAGAGACTATGTTTTCGTTTCCTTGCAGCCCAGACACGAATCATACAGAAACTAAACTAATTACAGCACTGTTTGAACAAAGGCCTAGGCATAGTCCTAGGCAGTTCTTACATCTTAAATTAACCTTCTTCTATTAGTCTATGAATTACCACGTAACCGTGGCATTGCCTCAGTTTCTACATGTCTTGTTTCCTTGGGGGCTGACTGGGGTCTGCTTGTCTCTGCCTACCCTATGTATATATCTCTGTTAAGATTTCCTGACTGGTTTTATTCTGCTAAGTCATTTGCTATAACAGCTTTTTCATCAAACAATAAAAGCATCACATATACAGAAGGATATCCCACATCATTGCTTTTTCTGTGTAGACTTGAGGATCTTCCTACACACAATCGTTAATTGTATTCAATGCAAATGAGGAGAAAAATAATTCTGGAATTATTAATTTGTATAAACTCAAATAGCAAGAATCTGATGATATAACATTAGCTAAAATATTTGAAACATATATTTATCACTTTTATTTTATGTTAGATACAAAAATATACTTTTATCTAAAACAGGAAGATTCCGTTTTAAAATGTAAAATAATTTATTTAATTTTTAGACATGAAATAGTTGGCTGAAAAACAGATTTAGGAGATTACATTACAAGGAAAGTTGAAACAGAAAATAAGTATTGACTTTAAAATTGAAAGTAGAGATTCGGAAATATTAAGATGCATGTGAGCATAAATACACAGTAACAGAGTTCTAATTTAATGTTTAGATGGGCATGTTAGCCAGGGTGTTTTTAAAAAATTGTGCATTATTATTATTATTATTACTATTACTATTTTCCCTTAAACAGGTCTGTGAACTAAAGGGCAATCAAAATAAGTAACTGAAGCACTCGGTCCACAAAAGCACATGCCACTGTGACTTCTTTTCAGATATTCATTCAGTTTATTTCTGTGATAAGTACTCTTACAAATACTGTATTTTTTCCAAGAAAACAGTTATCATAATTTTTATACAAGATGTATACAATTTTATTTAAAAATAATTTTTAAATAGATATGGTTATAAATGCTCTTACTTATACATGTATGGACATATATATTTTGTGTATGTATTTGTAAATATAACTATACATATATTATGTATACAACTTCAATTATCTTTCATTCAATGCCATGTAAATTTTTGCTGAATTATTTCATTTAAAAATGTTTTTGTTTTCTGATTTTTTTACATCTCTGAAGAAGCTATACTTCACCATAAAACATTTGAGTTATTCTTCACACTTTCTGCAGCTGTAAGCTAATTAGTCTGTGTTTAGTTCTTCAAGAATACAACACAGTATGACTCGTCTTTGTTTTCTGAAATGAACAACTAAACAGTTCTCTTACCTTATCTTTTACAAAACTGAAGGCACACAACTGTTCATAATTAATGATGTTTTCGAGCAAAACATATTCTGTGAATGGAAATAAAATCAGCATTTGGAACATGAGTGCTTTGGTTCCAGCTAGATGACTGTGATTGAACTGTATACATAAACTTGTACCCTTCACTTCACTACCACAATTTGTCATTGACCAGATGAAGGCAGCCACATTTCTGATATCATTCTACGCTCTTTCCATACTGATGCTCAATGCATAGCAAATCCTGTCACGAAGCTGATGAAAAATTGTGTACTACTGTTATTTCATTACTCTAAGGATAAAATCATGAGGCTGTAGCTATGTGTTGATTTGTATCTTAATGTTGATATTTGGGTCTTCTGGGGATTTCTGGATAGATAATATGCTTCTATTTCTCATGATAGAACCAGATTTATTTTGTAAAAGGATTTTGTAAAGCATGTTGATTATGTTTATCTTATACAGCATTCCTACGTTTTTAGGTATTGAAGATAAGTATGTTGACATCAAGTAACATTCACATTAAGTAGCTGCTATTATCTTCATCTTTGTATGGCTATGATTTCATGCACGTAAGAGGCCTTTTAGAGGAGCTTTGCTTTCCTGCCACCAATATTGGACATTCTTTTTTGAAAACATTTCTTTGATTTTCAGATTGCTCTTCAATTTGTTCAGAGACATCAGTTTTTTCCTAAAATATTCAGAAATTACATCATGCAACAGGCTATTGAAGCATCGAGGCTCAGTGGTTGATTCCAAATTGACTCGGGATTGCATATGGCAGTTCTAGACTCTATGGTCAATGTCTGTTTGGTGTTGGTCTATAACATTTTCCAGTAGACAATTGATGTGTTTGTTTGTGTGTGTGTGTGTGTGTGTGTGTGTTTGTGTGTGTGTTTGTGTCCATGTGTGAAGATTGATTTCTGTCGTCACAATATTGTCTTCAGTTAATTTTGGGACTGTTTTGTTTCCAATCTTATTATATGCTCCTGAAGCTTATATCCCATTGTATAGTTATATAACTATCTTTTCTTCTTTATTTTACTTAAAACTTCAATATTTAATAGTTATACATCCATCTTTGTGGGCATGCAAATGTCTTTTAACTTTAAGATACTTTTCTTAGACTGTATCAGAGTCCAAATAAAAAGCTTAAAGATTAATCTTACAGCTTTACCTTAAACTCCTGGTCACCCACTTCCTGTTCCTCTTCCTCTCCCTATATTTCTGTTTCCCTGAAGCTCTCTCTCTTCTTGAATTCATGAGGTAATTATCTTTTAACTTCAACCTCCTAGGGGGCTAGGATTACAAGCATAATCCTCAGCACTCCGTTTACTTTGGGTCTCCTAGAAGCTTCTCTTCGAGGGTGATTTTCCTCTACCATTCTCCATCCTCAACTTCTATGTAGTGATTGCCTTTCCTGGGCTTTGGCAGAGTCTGGCATTCCACATATTCCTATTTCACAGCAGGATCCAGGCACAGTGATTTCTGCTTCAGCTCCCAATAAATCTAGTAATAGCCAGAAATCTGTCAGTTCCTCCTTCATGACCTGGCTGCTGGTACCACACAATAGTCACGGAACCTGTATTTCTGAGTTAACCTTTAATGATCCTTCTGATTATCAATCTATTTTCTTCTATTGTTATAATGAAGCCCATTATTTTGTATAAGAAATAAATTCTAATAACATTTTAAAAAAAGTTTTAAGGAAAGGGCAAGTTAGGAGCTCTGTGGGAAAGATGGCTTTCTCTTCAGTAGGCATGGAACTTTCCATAATCATGGATGAAAAATGAAGGTCCAGTTATCCATAATATTTTTCAATAATAAATGTAGAGAGATTTGATGATAGAGATGATTAGTGCCAGTGGACCACTGCTTACCAAGACTTAAGAGAAAATTAGGGTTCTTCCAGGAAACACTCCTTAAACCCTAACAATGTACATGAAAAATAAGAAATAGGAGGTTTAGAAAATTCAAGTAGCTACTTATGTCATTAAAGATTATATTTAATGCTAAGTATTTTAAAAATGAATTAAGAATATTATGATTTTTATTTTCAAGTATTCTATATATTTATAATGAACATTAAAATAATTTATCATGTGATTCCTCATTTAAGATAACAATGATCAGTTTAATAAAGTACACCTCCCCTACTGGTTTTAGTAAAAATATCCAGAAACCATATATGGTATTTCCCCCCCTAATTATTCTTATCAATAACAAATTTTTGAGTATTTTATTTTTCTTATAGCATTTTATTGTCTTTGATATGATTTACTCAAAGATGCAGATATATGCAGTTAGGTGCATTTAAATGACAAAGACACAAACAATAACATTTATTGTTTAGTTTGTATATATTCACCATTTTAGTGATGAGCAATATGTTAAAATATGAAATGATGGGTATTTTGGAAGTTTATGAACATATCTTTATAAATTTTGACTTGTATTTCATTTACCCTTTCCATTTTGTCAAGTTATGCTTTGAATAGGCACTTATTCAATTTCTTAAGGGATTTACTACTGGGCATCAGTAATAACATTCTTATTCCTAAAGCAGTTATTCAAAGAATATTTGATATTTCTGTGTAAGCAACAAAATGTGATACCAGCCTGTGTGTACTATTGATGTACCCAGGGGACCAAGGGTTTGATTGACAACCCAGTGAAATTGAGTCTCTGAGAACTGAAAATGAATTTTTGTTCTGCTTCCCACACCTCAGCTCCTTGAAGATGCCACTGATTCTGAGTGCAGACACATCGCTTCTGATCCTGCCTTTTACCCCGGAGCCCGAGAGACAGCTAGGTTTGTGTTTTCTAGCAATATCCAGGAATAACGAGGGATAATTGAAATACCTTTACAAAACAAAGATTTGCCATACGTTTTGAAGGCAGCATTCTTATTAAAAGAAATAGCATTAAAGGGATAAGTCACTTATTTCGTTACTTACAGCTAGTGAATAGAATTGCTTAACAATCCACAGTTTTAACTAGCACAAGATAGAATGAGATAAAATTTTTATTAGAGAAAAATATTTTGTGTCAGAACCATGTTCTCTCATACATGATTCTAAGTGTAATGTTTTTACCATGGCCTTTTACTCTTGAGAAAATGGTTGAACAAATAGACTAGGATGTGTTTCAAAGATGCGCCTACACATCGGGAACGGCAGTGCCAGTGCATAAGGACATACCCAAGGTACACTTCTGCTTCTGTACCTTAGAATAATCTGTGATGAATTCTATAAATTTCTGTTTCTGCCTTTTTATTATTTCTTATACTTTTTTTTTGAGGAAAAATAATTCATATATCTTAGGCTGGCCTTGAGTGTGCTACATAGCCAAGGTTGGCCTTGAACTGAGAACCTGCCATCCTCCAACCTCCATGGTACAGAGACTACAGGCATGCACCAACATGTTTGCCCTTTTCTACCTTTTGAAATGCTGGAATAATTGTAAGGATAAGCATTTATTGCTGGTAGGGGTGTACTGCCTTTCACAATGAAACAGTGTGTTTTACTTATTAAGGATTTACCCTTTAAATTTTTTTCAATATAAATGAAAAATTTATTTTAAAAAAATATCAGAAGTAACAGCCACTGTTTTTTGAGTAAGAAATACAAATCTGGAGTATGGGAGAAGGAAATGAACTGAGCATTAAAGATATGAGCTACTGTGTGTTGCTGTGAGAAAATAGAATGCAGCAAGCAATTTGCAGAATTCATATAACAGTCTTGTAATGTATTTCCCGACACTGTTGAATAAGTCTATAATGCCACTGAGCAAATGATTTAAAAGGTCTTCAAGGGTGTTCAGGATATTTAAATTGAACTATGAGTGAATCCAAAGTCTGGTAGAGAATGACCGAAACCTACTAAGGTCATTTAAAAAGGAAGTAAAGATGCTAGCACTGTGAATGGGTAGAGAACTGGAACGGTGCTGGTGGGGACTGAACCTGTTTCTCAAGGCATGATGAGAGTAAGCAGAGAAGAACACTCATGGCTGCTCTACATCATGGAAAGGGATGATGACCCTCCTCTATCACCATATTCAAACACTCGGGAGAAAAGATTCCTCTAAGAAAAAAGAGTATAGAGACATTATAAAAATAGTTTAACATTTATATTATAGTCCTATGAATGGACAACTTTTCAGAAAATCAAGAATATCAAAGTAAATGGCTTTACAAACAGTTGAATATTAATATTCAGGATTTGTTTTTGTTGTGTCTCCCATTCATTAGCTTGTTTTGACTTTTCAAAAAATATGTCCAAAATTTGTTGTTTTTGGTTTCTATCAAGAAGTCTACCAACTGCATCTTATTATTGGACAAAAATACTAAAATCCTAATCCATTTTAAAAATTTATGTTGTGTGAAAGATATTTACTTATAATTTTCTTTAATGGGGCCTAACCAACTCTTTGAAGAGAAAAATCAAGCACTGTAATTCTCATTTTGTGCACAGACCTTCAATCGAAATGATTTGGGGTCATATTTGAGGTCACTTTGTTGTTGTCATTGTTCTTAATCTCCCTATCATATTATCCTTATTGCCAGAAAACTTTGGTCTGCAGCCTGTAAAGAAACAGAGTACCACCGTGGTGGAAACTACCTTACTGGAATTAAAATGAGGCAGTGCAAAACCACACTCAGATCTCTGTGAGATCCACAACTCAATGGGGATAAAAGATGTCCAGACTGTCTTCTTTCTTTTATGAGTTATAATATATGATTTTTATCTATAGTATTCTGATATTACATTAAAATTTGTACTGTGCATATGTCTACATGATTGTGCTTAAAAGTCTATGGGAATATAAAGAACTAAAACAGATATGACTAGGTGCTACAGTGTAAAAATAATGAATATTATATACACTACCATCAGAGATATGTAATCCCTATTTTCATAAATAAATGAATTTAAGGTGTGTTTTGCAATAAAGTTCATTTGGGGATCCCCATAATTTCTGCAATAGTTGCAAGGTGCCTCAGATAAATATCTGACCATCTTGAAATGCTTTCTTCCAGTTGTAATGAAATTGATAAAATGATAGAGCCTGCCCATGAAGTTGAAGTTATAACTCAGTCAGAAATCCACAGTCTGTTTCAAAACAACACAAAATTTTATTCACAGTGATAGGTGATTATTTAGTTATTTACGGACTTGCTTCTTCTTGCTTTCTTTCCACAGTGACCTAAGCCTTAATTGTTCAGTTCTTCTGAGCAAATCTGTGACATTGGTCAAGGTGTACTCTGACTCAGTCACAAGCATTTAATGTGGTAGGAGAACAGTAAGTCCTTTGTGATGTAAAATTCTTGGTTTTCATGTTGCCAGTGTGTTCTTTGTGCCTGGAATGCAAAGTGGTTTTAATCCATATATCCTTTTTTTCTAAACTGGGATGCCTGCCAAGGCTATGTCTGTGATTAACATTTGAGTTTGTCAGCTTGAGACAAATGTAGAGACCGGGGAACTTGGGACAGAGAACCCCTAGTTAATGTATGTTTAACAATAGTATTGGCTTTGAGGACTATAAAGCAGATAATTACCTTCGTAAACTAATCCTTTCCTGAAGGGTACTTTAATGCTTTAACTGCCCCAGGCTTTTCTTGTAAATCATACTAAATTTCATGTAAAGTTATTATAATTAAAATTTCTTTTTAAAATTGTTTCACACAAACAATCATGTTTATTAAATGTCTAAAACTAATTGCTGCATAGGTGAGGGAAAAAGACCCAAGTGTTTAAAGTACTCCTTGTACTGGATAAATGGCTCAGTTTGGAAGCTCATGTTGCTTTTGCAGAAGACCTAGATTTGTGTTCCAGCACCCACACAATATGTCACAACTCTGTGTAACCCTGGTTCCAGGGGGCATCATCTCCACTCCAGACTATCCAGGTGCATTCAAGTGGTACACACATGTACACACAGGTAAAACACTCACATATTTCATAAGTGAACAAATCTAATAAAAATATTCTAATCTGACTTAGTTTAATCTTTAATCATAAGTTAATGTTCTACCAGAAGTGTAGTATATCAAACCCCTTTGTTTTAAAAAAATAGCTTCTGTGTTCAAATCTAGGCTTGATATATCTTCACTACATTAATGTGTTTTGGACATATTGATGAGGGTATACAGACCATAAAGGCAGAGTAGAGAAGGAAAGAAATCCAAATTACTAACTTCTACCATCTGTGTACTCAATTATTTGGATATCTTAAATAGATGAATTTGGGAGAAATATTTATGTTCTATACATTACTAGTTAGAGACTAGTCTCAGAGACATGAATGGTCTAAGACTATAGAACACATCCCTAATGCACATGGAATTAGAGAACAATCCTTGCTTCCTTTTCAAAATCAGTTTTTTATGTCCCCCAGTGCTGTTGCTCCTTTATCTTTGGCTACCTTGAATGACCCTTTCTTATCATGCTTATTGTTATGGAATGGAAGGATTTGTGCTGAATACTTGGGAAAAGATCATTAAAAATTCACCAGTGTCTATTGAGTACTTATTATGCCTGATGTTGTGTTAAGCACTTGACATGGTATTATCTTACTTGAGACTAAGAATATCTTATAATTATTATTGTTGACATATTTTAAAGATGGTGAAAGGAATTCTCAAAAATCTGAAATTACTTTTTTTTATTAAGAACAATGTATCTAGAGTTTAAAACACATGTTAATAATATTATATTGTGTTGATATTATTATATCTTTGTATTATCCAATATCTCTTCATAAAATATATCATGATTATATTTCCAGTCTCCCAGCTTCACTCAGATCCTCCCCACATCCTTAATTTCCCATTCTCATATTATTTCTCTTTCCCTCTCTTGAAAAAAAAAACCTACAAAAGAATGAAAGTAGAAACAAATAAACCAAAAACAGTAAGACAAAACCAAGGTAGCAGGTCCCCTGGGCATCCCCGGTGGCTAGCCATGTGGGCGGCGGGTGTGCAAGGGGCAGACAGATAGGCACACATGAAGATGTGTTTGCTACAAGCTGCCTGGGTCCCAAGCAGGGACAGGTGCACGAGACCACGTGGCAGGCAAGAGATGGATAAACATACCACACAGAGTAAAGTTAAGTTAGATATTTATTAGATAGGTTATGAAGGGGAAGAAGGGGGGAGAGAGAGGAGAAGAGAGAGACGGGGTTGGGTGGGGAGACAGAGGGGAGAAGAAGGGAGAGATGCCGAAGCTGCCTCTTGGAAAGAGGGGACAGGATCTGAGGCTATAGGCAGGAAGGGAGTGGGCGTGGCTTGTCTCTTAAAGAGACAGAAATCATAACATTCCCAGCTCTTTTTTTTAAATAATAAAAAGCAGCAGATTACCACCACAGGTTGAAGGAATTGGGGTGGTGGATTCTCAAGACTGATTCCAGCTTATTTGTGGGCCTCATCTTTGGGGGGGAACCTGAAAAGGCAAGGTGCTATCCACATCCTGGCACAGCTGGTCTCTTTGCTCCTGTCCAGTGTTGGGGCATGGAAGTGTCTGGTGTCCCTTATACCTGTTTAAGGTATTGGCAGAACAAAGAACAAAGTTAAATTAAGGGGGAAAAATTAGGACCAGAGAATTGAGGGGTATGTATCTGACCTGTTTAAGGTGGATCCTTTAATTCGGCTATATGGAACTCACAATATTTTTGGGGGTTTGTGAAAACAGAAGTCTTAGACACATACATTGTATAATGACTGTGACATATTTTTGTACAATGAAAAGTATTTTTAAGTCTCTGGAAGGTATCATGAGAGAGAAATTTTATCTGAAATTTGTTTGGTGAGGTTGTTCTTTTATTATTTTTTCTTTTTTTTTTGATTGATAAAAGGAGAATAAAGAAAAGAAAGAAGAAAAAAAAACAAATTTCCACCTCCTCCCAGCCTCCCATTTCCCTCCCCCTCCTCCCATTCTTCTCCCCCCCTCCCACACCTCTCCCTTTCTCCCCCTCCCTCTCCAGTCCAAAGAGCAGTCAGGGTTCCCTGCCCTGTGGTAAGTCCTAGGTCCTCCCCCCTCCGTCCATATCGAGGAAGGTGAACATCAAAACTGGCTAGGCTCCCACCAAGCCAGTACATTGCGTTGGATCAAAACCGCGTGCCATTGTCCTTGGCGTCTCATCAGCCCTCATTGTTCGCCATGTTCCGAGAGTCCAGTTTTATCCCATGCTTTTTCTGGTAGCAGTCCAGCTGGCCTTGGTGAGCTCCCAGTAGATCAGCTCCACTGTCTCAGTGGGTGTGTGCACCCCTCGTGGTCCCGACTTCTTTGCTCATGTTCTCCCTCCTTCTGCTCCTCCTTGGGACCTTGGGAGCTCTATCCAGTGTTCCAGTGTGGGTCTCTGTCTCTATCTCCATCCATCGCCAGATGAAAGTTCTAGGATGATATGCATGATATTCGTCAGTATTGCTCTAGGGTAGGGTCATTTCAGGTTCCCTATCCTCAGCTGCCCAAGGAACTAACTGGGGGCCTCAGCTTGGGCACCTGGGAGCCCCTCTAGTGTCAAGTCTCCTGCCCATCCTAAAGTGGGTCCTTTAACTAAGAAATGGGGTTCCATGCTCCCCTATCCAACCTTCCTTTGTCCCGATCCTCCTGTTTCCCCAAGTCCCCCCTCCTTTCCTTCTACCTTTTCTCTCCCCATCTCCCCTTACCCCCATCCCACCCCACCCCCAACATCCCACTTTTCTCCCCGGCAATTTTGTCTACTTCCCTTATCCAAGAGGATAACTATATGTTTTTCCTTGGGTTCACCTTCTTACTTAGCTTCTTTAGATTCGCCTATTGTAGACTATTTTAAACTAACAAAACCTCTCAGCTATCAAACTGTATCAGAGATTTTTGAGAAGGATAAAATTTTACTTGAGTGACTGATTAAAAAATGACAGAAAACTTACTTGGTTGGCACCCAGAGCTACTCTTTAGGCTCTTGTATTGTCACTGAAGGTCACATTTGCCTTTTGCTGTTTACTGCAGGGCCTGCCAGGCTCCAGAAGATCCTGTGGACTAAGGAATCTGTGGGAAGACAGGCCTACCTTGACCTGAGCAGCTAGGCTGTCAATTCCAGCAGTTCTGTCCACATCAGGAGATCTTCAGCTTATATGAAAGGCAGTTTTTCCCTGTGTAGATGGACGCTGTTGTGTGTCCTTGGGCATCCCCTGCAGCTAGCCATGTGGGCGGTGGGTGCAAGGGGCAGACAGATAGGCACACCATGCAAATGGGTTTGCTACAAGCTGCCGGAGTCCCAAGCAAGGATGGTGCACAAGACCACATTGACAGTCTTCATGTGACTGTGGCTGGTGGGCGAGAGAGACAGATAAACATACCATATAAAATTAAGTTAGACATTTACTAGATGGGTTATGGAGAGGAAGGAAAAAGGGGAGAAGAAGAGGGGGAGAGAGAGGGAGAGAAAGAGAAAAAGGGAGAGAGAGAGGGGCCACCTCTCTGAGAGAGGACAGGAAGAGGGAGGGTCGGGGTCTGAGGCTGCAGGCAGTAAGGGAATGGGCATGGCTTGTCTCTTAAAGAGACAAAATAATCATAACACAGAAAGCCTCAGACAAGCCCCATAAAAGACTTAACCTCTGACAATGTTTGCATCTGACATGCTATGTTCATGCTAATGGTATTTAAAACAGTTACTGCTTTTTATAAAAACTCATTTTTGTTTCATTTTTAAAGATGTATTTATTTTATATTATCTGTATGGTATTTTGCTGGCAATAACTAAGGTAAGAAGTACTAACTTTAAAAGGATTTTCATTTGTTCTGTGAAAATTTTGAATGTAGCTAGGTCAGTTCTACTCCTCTTCCAATTTTTTTTTTTTTGTATTTTATCTTTTAAGAATGAGAAAACTAAAAATTTAAATATATTAACTACATAGTACTCATAGTGCTTTGTTTTTTTTAAACATAGGTTTCTTCTTTAATTTCATAATAATACCAGGCATATTGGAACTGTTGCTTTTAAAGTTTCTTATTTTTCCATAAATAACTATCTTCTTTGAGATCTTATGTCAAATGTGGATTCTTAGGCTTATCATTATTTTTTTGGCCATTTCAATTTATCCATTTACCATTTTGTTGAGACATTTTTTTAAATATTCTATAATGATTCCTTTAGCTAGATATCATTAACATCCTAGTAAATATAATGCCACCCACGGAGTTGTAATGCAATTTAACAAACTCTCAAGGCATAGAGCATAATTGGCTCCTACATTTGCTTGCTCCTTGATCACCGGACTCCCTCTGTAGGCTGGCCTGTATCCAGCAAATGCCAGATCTCAAGGAAGTTAGTGAGCCTTTCTCATTCTGATTTTAGTAACCTGTAAAGGTCTATCCATGTCCTTGATGGTTGGTAATAAATAGTTGTTCATCTGACCTTCTTAGTTTTAAAATCTGTGACTTACCAAGCTGCTTTATAGTGGGTCCCCAGTATACAAAGGGGGATCACTACACTCACTGAAAAGAAAAAAAAACAGACATTGTAGTGTTCTTACAAGTACTTCAAGTTGTATGACTACATATCACTTATTAAATTAATCATTTTCCTTTAACATACACAGATATACAGACACATACACACAAACAGACAGACAGACAAACACACACACACACACACACACACACACACACACACACACACACACACACATACGTTCTTCTCATTTGTAAAAGTTCATGATGAAGATTGCCTTAAGCCTTATCTGAGTTGGTTAAAACTGCTTTTCTTGCTCTAATTCTTATGTTTATTTTTCACTTCATACACAGATCTTAAAACAAAAGTTGCTTCATACATGAATATCAAATTAGCTGCAGTATTATAGCTATGAATATTTACTAGGTTTTTAAAAACATAATGAAAATATGTCAACAACTGTCTTCAGTACAATGTCAAACATTCTAACTTCAGGGGAAAGAAGAGGCAGGATATGTAGATATTTTTAAATGAGCTTATAAAATGGTGCTTCCATCCTAAAGAACTATGGCTAATCTCCCTCTGGAAGTGCCCTCTACCTGTACATCAGAGATTATGGAAATGGAATCAAATTATAATGCTTAAAATGTATTATTTATTATTTAGTAAGTAAAATAAATGACAAGTTTTGCGTGCTTAAGCCTAGTATGTAAGATGGCTTTTTAAAGAGTTAACCGTCACCATGATTGTCTCTTTCCCATTCAGACTAATCAGTCTCTAGGACTCCTTCTTCCAGAAACACAGCAGCATGAGCCTGTTATGACAGGGTGAGTTTGCATTAGCAGGAGCAAATGCTATTGTGATGGCCAGAAGCTCCATCAGCAAAGTAGTTAGAATGTCTACACTACTCCAGTTTAAAAAGAAACACGTGTTGACTCTGGCAAATCAGAATAAATCTCTCAGTGTCTCATTCCTACAGTCTTCATTTAAGAAAAAATGTGTCGACTCTGGTAAATCAATATAAATCTCTTATATCACAAGCCTACAGTCTTCCTTTTGCTGTGCTTCTGAATTATGGATTGTTTCTTAGGGTGTTATTCATAGTTTTTGAAAACAAAAGCAGTATAGTTATTGTGCATTATGAAACAAAGAGAATAATAAATTACCAGTTTATCCGAATAATAGAGTTCACACAGAAACAATTGTTGCTTTATTTCACAAAGTGAATTAGTGATTATTTGATAGCCAGGGTGAGCCCATTAGTACTTTTGTATATATCTGAAATTCTGTTTTGCACAGCTATATTTAGGAATATATCTGCATACTTTGGTATAATTTTCTTTTCTTTTTAGTATGATTATCGATAGTATGTATTCATTGATATTTTTTCAAATTTTGGTGATGTTAAACACATTCTTTTCAGGTACTTGGAGTGATGAGTTGGTATGTCTCTATACATAATTAAGGACATCCTATTAGAAAAAAATATTGTTACAAATTGAACGGGATTTGTTAAAAAGCATTATTTAAAATACTAAAGCTACCAAACTATTTAAGGATTTCAAGAAAGATAAACAACTTCATAGTTCAGTATTTGAAATTTTAAAACTGGGTGAGCAGCCTGAAATGATTCAGAATCAGCTGTTCACATACAATCTTTTTCTCTTTTGATACAATTCTTACTAATAAACGATTCTAGCTACTTACTATACATAACATGTCTATTTTTTACTCACACCATTAAAAGACCACAGATAAGCACTAGTTTGTCAGTTTGTACATCAGATTGGTAAGCCAAAGCATAACATCAGACAATGTACTACTCTGGTAATTCAGACCTTATCAATACATATTGCAATAGTAAGCTTTGATAAAGAAGGGAGAAAGATATTGGTTTGAGAAGACTGTTCATGATGATAGTTCATTTATATATTGTGGACTATAAGTTAATATTTGATGATAACTTTATTTAAATTATAAAATAATTCTAAAATAAGCTTGTTCAGAAAATATGTTCTGAGAATTTAAATAGAAGAGGTATTAGAAAATAAATTATTATAGAAGTAGATTTTAAATATTTAGCTCAATTAATTCTGGTGCTTCTCTCATGAGTTTATGACAATTTCATGGCAAAGAATGTAGATACATTCTTTATGATGTGTTCCAGTCTCAATTTTATAATTTCATTTGATGTATTGCTCATAATTTTCTTGAGAATTATTCTGTCTTTTTTGAAACATAAAAGTATAAATTTTTATTGAAAATACAATTATCCTCTCTTACAAACACTAATTGATGTACAAAATGTTGTTTTAGTTTAATTTTTAATATAAACTAAAAAGATTATTTTCTCATAGTAGGACATTTCATTCTGTAACCAGGATAAAACTGTAAGTTTATTGTTGCTGACAAAATAATAATCCAGATTTCCTTATCTCATAGGAGATATGATTACATTCCTCATCCTACTTTGATTATTTACTTAATGAACAGTGTTCACTCAGACTTCCATTTGACTGCGTCTTCCGAATGCTCATTACAAACAGGAAAATTTCTGACTATGCATGTCTTCACAGAGTCACGTGGAAGAGCTCACAGCCATCTCTCACTATCCAAGGGAGACCTGGCCACAATGATTACCTATCCTGCAACATCACTAAAAGATATAGATTTGTTAGTAGAGAATCTAAAATATAAATGTATATCTAAAAATCTCTGTAAAGTAATTTTCTCCTCTCACTCATATGTTACTTGGTGATGTCTCAGATTACCTTATGTCCCAAAGGTAAATTAATTATCCATGTCTTTCAGAGGGAACCCAAATCTTGCATGGTTATAATGTGATCACAGAAAGAAATAAGGAACTATATTAAAATACATGTATATTTTAAATTAGTACTTGAATAATAAGTTTGATTTTTGAGGTGTGAAAACATTAAACACTAAAATGAGAATCTTTCCCAACCCCCTCTGCCATAAATGTATGCAGATCATTGGAGTAGCCGGAGGATGGCTTATGTGATTTCCTCTCAAGAGCAGCAATAAACGTGAGGACTGCTTGTTGATGCCTAATCCTCGGTCAACATCATAAATCAGCATTTGTCAGATCAGGGAAGCATATTAACTAGAGTTATTATATTTCAGAACAGGAGTGTTTTTTATTCTGACAGCTTCCAGGAGTGGGACTGTGTGATGAGTATCAGCAGATATTTCATTCCCCTGAGGATGAAGCGCATCTCCAGTTGTGGCTGCGAAGGGCAGCCTTTGAACACATAACATATTTCTCCCCCAACCCTCTATTTTAATTCCTGTCATACCAAAATGTTATTTACTCCTTTACCAAGCTAACAACTGCCAGCCAATGCAATTTAATAGAGTTATAGAATTTTAGAGACGGGAAAAATAAAACTTAGAGGGTACAATATCTGAGTCTTCATCTTTTTTGTTGAAGCTATGATGAGTGTCCATTACTGAGGACTCACTAAATTCTATCTCGAGACTTTCTTATGTATCAAAGTGGTGTGATTGTCTAGTATCTCCATCCATCTCTTTCTTTCTCCTTCCGTATCAAAATGTACAATTACTTAATACATATATTTACCTGTTAAATATTAGATGGCCATTAGAAATAGCTAAGGCAAATGAGGTTCTGTAAAGCTGTGAATTTAATTAATTTTAATAAATGAGATAGAGCATCCTAGAGATTTGTGAACTTAAACTTGTTTCGAGAAAATTCTTCAAAATTTACTGATAATGTATCACTCATTCAAAATGTTTGTGCTCAGGAGTCTTTCAGATAATGATTTTTTTTCAGGGAGAGGATTTTGAAATACTGTACAAAAAAAAAAGATAGCTGAAAATTGGATCAACATCTCAACAGAATTCACTTTATTTTATGTATGTTTTATGTGCACAGCCTGAAGGTAATTTTAAACAACACATTCAGTGATCGTGGACTTATAATTAGGTGTGTTGCATTAAGTCAGGTTAGATTATTTCCCCTATATTAGTGGAATACTCAAATGTTTTCAGATCTTAGAGGATTTTGGAATTTCAGGTTAGTGATTGTCAAGTTTATTTTGTAATATATATACATGCATGGACTGAAAAACAAAGAAGAAGCAGTGATTCAGACTCAAATAATATTTTTTACTTATAAAACTTAGTATTAAGGAAATTCAGCATACTTAGTGTATCAGAATTTCAGATCAGTATTAAGGAAAATCTTATATTGTAGGTAAGAAACACAAATGTCACCAAAAATGTAGATTTGTGACAAGTAATTATGCCTACTTTCCTTATTTTAAAGAGCAGTAAATAATTTTAAGCAATCACATAAAAACAAAGGCAGGGGTTATACTAGCTAACTATAATCATGAATAGAAAGTTATAAAGTAGCTAGAGATTGTTCAATCCAATTTTATATCAGTGTTTTATGAAAATACATCTCCTTTTGCTTGCTTGTTTTTAGTATCTTACTATTTAAATTAATTGAGAAGTCAGTGTCAATTTTTTATATCCAGATGTAAATGTGATAATGCAAAGCTTTTCTTCTGCATTTTAAATTCTTGGAGTTTATTTATTTATTTTTTTAGAGGGGGTGGTCAGGAAAAAATGAGAGGTATTGTTAAATAGAGGTTGCCAATTCTAATGAGGTGTGAATTGTTCTCTTCAGACCTTCCATTTTCTAAGGTATCTGTTCACACATAGTTAAGCTTGGGGTCCCAAAATGGACCTCTGATTCTAAACTAAGCATGAACTGGGTTGACAACATAAAGCTGTATGCAAATTATTTGACTTCTGTAACTGTCATTGGCCAAGGAGCTTAAGTTGTTGCTTGAGTAATTGTAGTAATATCTCTATCATGAAGTACTTTGATTAACTAAATATTATTTTGTGAGAGTATGCTTAAACTAGCACAAATCTTGCAATTAAGTTAAAACACATACAGTCCTATAAATTGTATTTTCACTAGATCATGAAGTCAAATTGTTTTCATTTAAAATATATATATATAATCTGCAATATTTGAGGAAACTTAAATAATCCAAAAATAGAGATCATGGCTCTTAAAGTTTGATGATTGGTATTTATATTAACAATAGAGAGAATATTTTTTAAAATATATTTTATGGGAAGATCTTATGTGGGTGTTTATGTATATGTATGTCTGTAAGATGGGGAGGGTGAGATAAGGGAGCTACAACATGTATTTGGTAAAAGGGTGTAAATCATTGTAAATTATGCTAGTCCATTGTCACTTGACAAATTTAAAATTTAAGTCAAATTTTTTTCAAAGGACTGGAAATTTACAGCCACGAATGATGACTTTACAGACTCTTGTTTTAGGTTTGTTCTAGGAAATGAGGCTGTGGAAGATTATTAAGATTAACAGAAAGCGTGATTTATTATATATACATATTTAATATGTGGCAGGATTTGAATTATCAGACTTAAATTTAATATACAGAAACTTAAATGATGACTGTAGCAGAGAAATTAAAGCTTGGCTCCACTATGGCTGTAATGGAGAAGTTCAAGCTTGGCTCCACTATGGCTGTAATGGAGAAGCTCAAGCTTGGCTCATGGCAGGGCAGCATGCCATCCATGCACTCTCTAACATTGCATTCTTGGTTTGGCCTTGGTGGGGTGAACTATCTGAAGATTGATGATGAAAATCATGAGGAATCATCATACTTTAATTAGTATATCCCTGTTAAGTACAGATCATGGTAAAAGAGTAAAATACCAAAGAATCACTGGGAACAAGAAGAAAACAAAGATTGAATGTTTCCTTTTTCTATTCAATGGCTATACTGTTACTGACCTTATGGATGATATTGTAAAATAAGTTGTTTTGTATTAGCCAAGTTGACATGCAAGACTTAGACCATTGTAGATAGGATTAATAATGGTAGTGTATGAATCCATGCTTCTGTGCCTAGATGTGCTTGCTTCCCTGAGAGAGACTAAATTTGATCATGCATGTGAAAGACTGAAAAGCACCCGGCACCTGCTATTTACACTGTCCGCATCACACTATATATGGGAGGACTTTCTGATAATGCCAGTTCTCATTATTCACATTTAATGCTAACCTGTGCCAAGTGAATGGCAGAGTTGCACTATTTTGGCATTTGTCATATTTTGAACAAGTGTCAATGTAATTTAATTAAGATTGACAATGCCTTAAATTTGTAGCATAGAGGACAAGCTCTGTGTTTCTTCAAAATGCTGTTGCACTTTTTAAAAATCAAAACATTTGAAGCACAGCTTCCCATTGTAGAAACATACATATATACATACATACACACACATATATATATATAAACATATGTGTATGTGCCTATGTATCCATTCATATACATTCATGTATTATACATTTAATATATACATATATCATATAGTTAATCACACACATATATTTTATATATATAATATTCCCAAAGGAACACTAACTTTTTGTTTTTGTTATTTTTCAAGACTGGTTTTCACTATGCAGTTCTGACTGTTTTGGAGCTCACTATGTAGATCAAGTTGGTTTTAAACCCCCAGAGATCTGCCTGCCTCTGCCTCCGAATGCTGGGATCAAAGCCATACAACGCTACTCCTGGCCTCAAAGCAAACTTTTAAACAAACCCTGTATTTACCCTGTCAATTGGTCCTTGCTCTCAATCTGGACTCTAGATCCAGATTTTGCTTTATGTTCATTTCTACTCCACTTGACCCGTGGTTTATCCAGCACCACAAAATCTTTGTAGCTTCTTTCTTATTTCTATTTATTTTGCTCATACTGCAGTTAAAGAAAACTTTATTCACAATTTCTTTTATACTTAATACTCATATGAGGTGGAGAGATGCATCAGGGTTAAGAGTAAATACTGCTCCTACAAAGGATTTTAATTCCTATAACCCAAGTCTTGTGATTCACAACAACTTGTAGTGCTAGCTCCAGAATATCTGATGCTGTATTCTGAATTCCACAAGCACTGCATTTCCATGTATATATTAGTACACACAGAAAGAGGCAGGGAGGGGAGAAGAGAGAGAGACAGAGAGAGAGAGAGAAAGAGAGAGAGAGAGAGAGAGAGAGAGAGAGAGAGAGAGAGAGAGAGAGAGAGAGAGAGAGAGAGTTAGTTAACCAGCTAAAGAGCATAAGTCTATTATTCTGCTATTACAAAGGAGTCATCTGAGGGGAAGACCCAGTAAGAAAAATAAATTATAACCAAATACTAAGAGCAAATTTTGTCAGAGGAAGATATTTATCTCTAGGTGGCATTTGTTTTCTGCCTTCCTTCTTTTCCTGGTTTGCCCCTTCTCTACTGTAGCCAACTCTAAGTACATTTATACAATGTGCTGTTAGGTTATACTGCAAACCTCCACATAGTATCTGAGCGAACTGTCCCTGGAATTAAGGGACACTGTGGAGAAGTTTCTATTTCTCTTCTGAATGAGAAACAATGAAATTTTACCTAAATTATTTTGTCAACTATGTTGTATGTAAAAAGACTGCATGTGAACTCACATGAAAAGGTTTCTGTTTTTTTTTTTTTACTGGCATAAATATTTAAGACGGTACTTAAAATTCTTGGATGATACAAACGAGTTTGGGTTAAAATATCCTTTTAAACCACTATTATATACAAGAGAGAAAATCTGCTTGTGAAAAAAGAATGCAGTGTTGGCAATGTGTAGCCATTTAGATTTTAAGTGTTTGTTATCAGGAGGGGGTTAATGAGCAGCTGCTCAATGAGCAACCAGAGGGAAGAACGTGAGTTTTATATTTTAATTCTGTTTCTGACAGAAGGTATCCAAGTGATTATTACACAATAAAATAAAACTAAACGTTTTCAACCTGTTGAATAGTGTAACTTTGTAGTCCGAATCGACAAAAGCCATACAATTTTAAATAATAAACTATTATACAAAGAGAAGCAATATTTGAAATTGTAGAAGTCTTTCAATATTCAATATAGTGTGCATTTTTATCATTATTAATTCACAGTGCTAGTACTTATGTTATTACTTACTCATCTGGAAGAGAAGCATGTTCTGCGAATATTTTTTCTATTGGGTTTTATTTCCAAATATGTTTATTAATTATACCACATGGTATGGAATATACAGACCTTAGATCTGTCTTAGATTATACATCTTATTAAAAAATCTTAAGGCCAAGTGTAGTGGTACAAGCCTTCAATCCCAGCACTCGGGAGGCAGAGGCAGGCAGATCTTTGTGAGATTGAGGCACCACCACCCAGCCTGTAAAGGTATGAGTATGCATAACAGTAGAACTCAAATATCGATGTGTCTTTGAACTTGGAATATCATCTTGACTTTCTTCTTCCTCTCTATTTGTTTTAGAACAAACTTTTAGCTACAGAACACTAGATTTTTACTTACCCTATAGAAATTTCCCTGCACTTGGAATATCATCTTGACTTTCTTCTTCCTCTCTATTTTTTTTAGAACAAACTTTTAGCTACAGAACACTAGATTTTTACTTACCCTATAGTAATTTCCCAATAGGGAAGTCAGTAGGCTTTTCTCTTAACAGTGCCCTTTGCACACCCATCTGCGCACACTTCTGTGTATGGGCCTCAAACACTGCCATATTTACGTGACACATTCCATCACATGATGCACTTCTACTGTCTTTACCCAAGCAGAATTCTGAGCTTTTCTACAAATTTTTAACTCACATTTGATAATAGAATAACTTTAATAGTTTAAACTTGAACAGTTTCTTCTACATCCAATACTGAGGCTATTTGGATGCTGCTAAAATTGAATTCAACAGTATTTCATAATTCCTTTTAACATCAGCTAGACAACTTATCATATTACAATTCCCTATTTATTTTAACTATCAATATGGCGATGCATTTTTACATACAGGTTAAATGACTCATAATGTTCAAAATCTGAGATAAATTATTGTATTCCTAAAATAAAGTAGTTTTATATTAGACTTTTAATTGTTTGTTTGCTTGAAAGAGGCTAAAAATTTATGATACAGAGCCTCTTTCCTTGCCTAACAAAAGGCCATAAAAATTAGACTCAACTAACAATGCCTTCAGTCACTAACTCCCTTGTTATTCTGTCTTTAGAAATGTCTGGGGTTTCCATATATTGTGGTTGCCAGTGTCTCCTTTATCCCATGTATCAATGATGCTTGAAATGTCAGTAGACTGTGCATTGAAATATAATGATTTGAGCAGGGACACATGAAGACAATCTGATTTCTTAGGTAAAAGGTTATCTTTCTAATTTATCTTAGGTAAAAGGTTGTCCCAGATTGGCTCAGATCAAGAGATTGAACAAATTATTCTTCCAGGTGACAAACTGGACTTTGCCGTGCTTTCCTTTGAACTAGTTCACACTGGTACAAAGAAGAACACCAAACAAATCAAAAGAGTTTTAAATGATTTTAAATTAACTCAGTCTAACTACGTGTCTTTAATTTTTAAACTTTCACCTTTAGTGTCTTCAAATCATATGTTATATAAATTCCAAACATATACAATGAGAGCATCCTTGAACTGATGGGTATCTCTTACTGTGCATAAGAGAGGTGAGCTACTCAAGTCATACCCAATATCAAACAAGAGTTCCTGATCTTTTCTTATTTTTAAGAAAAATGTAACTGAGTACCTGTGGAGCCCCTTAGGGGATAACCTAATGGGGGTCTCCAAACGTGTGTCCTAGATTTATTGGTCTCAGAACAGAGGTTTTCTTCTAGAGGTTTCATCATGGTATGCCAAACAAAGAGAAACTACAAATGGTTAAATGCAGGTTGGACATTTATTGTCTTCATTTTTTTTCAAAAATTCCTTATGGTTTAAGTAGCGAATCTCAGATTTTAGATTAAAGTAATGCAGTTCACCCAATCCACATAGTTCAAACATTATCTGTTGTTTTAGGAGAAACCTCAGAGACTCTTCTGTTCACGACAGTTGTTTTTCTTTGTATTTTGGTAGGAAAGCCTCTGAGTGTTTCAGCACTCTGTTGACTAGGACATTTACATTTTGACTGAAATAAGGGAAAAGCACTGATCTGGGTGGCTCTCTACCCCATTTTAGTCTCTATTCTTCACATTTTCTACCTTTTCATCAACATCTCTACCCAGACTTCCTTTAACATGTGCTGCTCCCAAAACACATCTAAGGAAGTCTTCCTCAAAGAAGAGGCAGTTTTCAAGAACTCAGTCTGAAGTACACTGTACTGTGACTTCATATAAGAAATGATTCTTTCAATAGTTATCAAATTTTGCTCCAAAAAATACACAAAGACATTCATTTTCAGAGTCTATATTATTTACAACTCAGTTTTTTGGCTCAATTAGGCTTAGGAAAGAGCTGGGAATAGTATGCGTTTGGCCTTACCCAGTGCTGTGATGTGGCTGTTTCCCATTAGAGAAATCTCAGTGTGTGTCTCAGGGGATTTGGGAACTTTCGTTAGTTCACAATTATTAGAAGATCACTCCTTGAATGTTTAGATTCTCCTAAGAGTTTGGGCACCATATGTCACTTACTGGAAGGCAACTCTAAGTTCCCTTTTTCTTTTTTTCTGTGGCTAAGGTGTCTGTTGCATTGCAATCAGCAGCTCCAAGAGCAGACTCTACCATGTAGTGTCCTTCATCCTTCCTCCTGGTGAGATCTTAAATAGGGCATTGTAGTCATCGTGTTATTTTCTTCAATACTTTTGAGTGATTTTTATTAATTATTTCACATTCTATTTCAGGTGTGACTTGTGCCCTCTGACTGTGTAGCATGCAGTAGAATTCCCTAAGGACTTAGTCTAGACAGATATCTAAAAGTGTGTTCAGAATACAGAACTTTCAAAATCAACAATTTCTCAGGCCCATCCTCCTAGGAATACATTCTTTCCCCAGAAACAAATCAGTCCTCGGGTTAATAGACCTCTAGTGACCTGTTTCACAACCTTGCCAACCAGACAAGTTTAGGCAGATTTGAAACTCTGTAATGAATCCAATTTGGGATCCATATGGAGCTTCCACTGTAATTAGAAAATAGATCATTGAGTAGTAGTCCCTTACTCTTCTCATGGAAACAAAAACAAAACAAGACAACAATATATGAAATCAGCAAATCATTGCTAATTAAGAAATCTGAAATGAACAGGGCATCATGAGCTCTTGATAGTCTATGTTAAAGGCTTATTTCATTTGCACTTTGAGTTGTATCTTCAATAGCCACCTTACTATTTCTCACTAGTTACTCACGATTTAATATTTGACATTCATTTCTTTTTATTTAGATATGTCCTTAAATAATTTCAAAAATAAGTTAAAATTTTGGAATGTGTTGCATTGTAAAGGTATTGATAAAAACATTGTTACAGACTTACAGATTTTTTTGGTATGCCTTAAATTCTTTTCTGAGTCAACATTTATATGGTGATTATGCATTTAAAATGTAAAGAAAAGAGGAGTTTTTGGCATTATGATTTTTAGTGTTCCCAAAACATGCTTAAAGTGTGGTCTTGGTCATTATTTTGTTTTTTTTTTTCATTTCTAATCATTATTTTGTTTTTTTCATTTCTAATAATAATTCATGTTGAAATTTTGTGTATACTTTTAAAGTCAATTTTGTATTGTACATTGTTCTGTATTTGTTTAAAACTCAATAAAATTATCATTTCCTTTTATTATTTCCCTTAGTTTGCCTTTGTATTTCCCTGTGGTTCAGACTGGCAGTGACCCACTCTTCTTTTGTGTCCTCATACAAGTACTTCTATTACAATTGTGCTGGAGGATCTCCAGCTAGAAGTCTATTGATTTTATGTGCTAATGAACTTCACCTGTGAAGCATGTGCACCTTGAAACCTTTAAAACTGTTTAGTTAATCCAGACATTTTTCTTTCTTCTATTTTTTTTTATTTTTTTATGTTTCTCCCTGGGGGAATAGACATGGACCTCTGTTTTGCAAAAATACAGCTGCAGTTAATTTCCTGTTTTTGTTGTGTCTAACCTGATAGGTTTGAACTCTGAAGGTCAACTTTGCATACTGTTTCATGTTTAAGCTATTCAATTGTATCTTCTATCTCAAGTAATTTTAAACTTTTAATTATATGTTATATGGTTATTAATTTCCCAGATTCATGATTGTTTCCCTCTTTAAATTTTTACTCTTTGATATTTTCTCAACTAATTTCATGATTTGAAGATTTTAACCAGTAAGACTGAATTTATGTTTTCATTCATCTCTCTTCTCTCAGTATATGGGTCCTCATACTTCCCATTGTCTTGCCTCTGCCTCCTGAGAAATGGAATAATAGGGGTGCCTGATCATTTTTTACTTTGTTGATTCTTTTTTTAACACACACACACACACTCACACACACACACACACACACACACACACACACACACACACACTAGAAACATCAATTATCTCACACCAAAACGGAAAGAGGACATGACACCTAACTGGATAAGCTTAGGAATTAGAAGCTCTTATTCTGAGGAAATAAGTAGTATAAGCTACAGGTCATTCTTGCTCTGTGAATAGACTTTACTGAGGCTATCATGTTCTTTCTATTGAACAATCTGAATATAAAGGACCTAAACATAAATAAACATTAATTTATGTTTTTTTTGTCCATTGTCACCTAGTTATATAAAATATTGCATGTCACATATAGTTCATATATAAAAATCCACTTTCATCTTTTGATTGATTTGATAAATTTATTACTGGTATACTCCTTTGAATCCCTTTGAATAAAAGATATTAAGAAAGCAATTATTTCATATATGCATGCATAAAACATGTATATAACACCACATCATATTGATAACAAAGTTAAAAGACATAGTTCATAATTGTAGATGGAAAATATCTATCAAGACACACTATACTATCAAAGAAGAATTATGTCATGCATATCATATGCAGTCAATGCCTATCATCTTGTTTGTATGATAATTTAGCTATATTTAATAATTAGATATATTTAAATTTTCATTTTCTAAGTATATATGTAAGGTGGAAAATTGATGCAATGTATTTCACATATGAGAGGAAGGACTCTTTGGTGTATTTCCAAAGCTTGCAACTGTTCTGTGATAATTCAAGAAGCAGGAATTAGTTCTAAAATGCAAAAGAAAAGTATTTATTTTAAATTATTGTAATGAGTAGAGTGAAAGTTTTATATAAGCAATTTTTTTTTTGTTAAAATTAGTCAACTAAGCTGGGTGGTGGTGGTGAATGCCTTTAACCTCAGCATTGGGAGACAGAGGCAGTTAAATCTCCATCAGTTTGAGACCAACCTGGTCTACAAAGTGAGTTCCAGGACAGCCATGAATGATGCAGAGAAACCCTGTCTCACCCCCAATCCCCCCACACACACACTCAAAAAAATTAGCCAATTTAGCCTATAGAATTTACCTTCTGAACATTTCTTTATAGAACTATGCATGTTAAAAAACATAGGTTAACTATCCTGAATGAAGCAACCCAGACACAGAAAGCAACAGCGGAGAGGGTACCTGTAATATCCTTCCCCATAATCAGATTGATAAGTACCTTAATTATCATCATAGAACCTTCATCTAATATAGATGTGGGATTCTCCTCTATATGCTGTAAATATGTTTTATTGCCATTGATTAATAAAGAGCAGCTTTCAGCCAGTGGCTTAACAGAATATAGCAAGGCTGGAAAAGATATATAGAAAGAATGCACAAAGTTGGAGAGAAGCCATGTAGTCACCAGAGAAGACAACACCTGACCTTGTACAGAACCTTACCAGTAGGCCACAACCGCTTGGCAATACACAGATTAATAGAAATGGGTTAATTTAAGATATAAGATCTAGCTAAAAATATGTGAGAGTCACTGGCTAACCAGTGTTGCAATTTATATAGTTTCAGATTGATTATTTAGCGTATATGTGCCCGGGAAACAAATGAGAAGCCTCCGCCAACACAATATCAGATGAAAGCAGATTCAAAGATCCATAGTTAAGCCCTGGGCCAACCTCCAGGAGTCCAGCCATAGAGAGGGAAGAGTGATATTACAAGCAAAAGAGCCAAGACCATGAGGTGGGAAACCCACAGAAACAGCTGCCCCAAGCTAGTGGAACTGAGTGCTGAGGAACTTGCATAAGACCAAATAAGGCCCTCTGAATGTGGGTGATAGTTGTTTGGCTTGGGCAGTTTGTGGGGCTATTAGCATTGGAACCAGTATTCATTCCCAGTGCATGAACTGGCTCTTTGGAGCCCATTCTCTAAGGAGGGACATATTGCTCAGCCTAGATATAGAAGGGAGAGCCTTGGTCCTATCCCAAGTGATGTGACAGACTTTGTTGACTGCCCATGGGAGGCCTCACCCTCTCTGAGTAGTGGATGGGGGTAGGGTGGGGTAAAGATGAGGGGAGTGCGAAGTTGGGAGGGAAAGGAAACTGGGTTTTGTATATAAATAAATGTTTTAAAAATAAAATAAAAAATTAAATAAAGAAAAAAACAGGATAAAAACAAACAAACTTTAATAGGATGCTAAAGCAAAGGCAAAAACAAGACTATATATCTTCATATTTTTATTCTTTTTTCTTAGCCCTGAAAAAATAACAATGCTATTTCTACTTTATAAATCTTTACAAACAATCCTTTTCTTAGATAAATAACTTATAGATAGGTATATATGGTAGATAAAGTAGATAAATAACTTAGTCCTTAAGACTCTAAACAGAGGCTTTTCTTTTTTTCGAGGTACATAGAAAAGGAAATATGCTTCATAAACCCTACCCTACAATGGTAAATGAGACACAATGGCCAGAAAAAGATAGAAATATAGGGGTCTCTGTCTGTCTCTTTGTCTATCTCTGTCTTCTTTCCTTTTCAACCATTTTCTCCTCTCCTTCTCCTCTCCTCTCTCCTCTCCTCTCCTTTCCTCTTCTCTTCTCTCTCTTCCTCCTCCTCCTATTACTCTTCCTCCTCATTCTCTCTCTCTCTCTCTCTCTCTCTCTCTCTCTCTCTCTCTCTCTCTCTCTCTCTCTCTCTCTCTCCCTTTCTCTCTTTATCTCCCTCTTTCATTTATTTCAGCCTTTATACCAGAAATTGAACTCAGGACTTTCTTCTTGCTTATTATGTATTCATGTGAATACATGGAGCTACATATCTCAATAGGAATATTTTCCCCTAACGTTTTCTAACTTTTGCACCCACATTTATTTAACTGTTAAATATTGTTATTTCTCACTTCTATTTCTCACTGAGTCCTGTATAAACTGAAAAATGAGAGAGGCAGTCAAAACAGTGAAAACATTAGGCTCAGTGAAATGATTTACAAAACATATTCATTTGTTGACTGTATGACCATCATAAGATGAGCCTGAGAGAAATAGAAACAGAGACATAAAGAGAAAGGGGGAAAATATTACATCTATTGGGAATTCAGAAGAAAGACTTTTAGAATCATTTTATTATTTATCTTGGTCCAGCTAGTTCTTATCCAGGAGAAAACACACAGGGATCTGCGTTGATTTTTTTTCCACAATAAAGATAAGATACTCATGTTGTGCTTGTAGTGATAAAGAAGATGAATGCTGTAGGAAGTTCTGCTTGATAACTCTCTTCTCCTTCTCCTCTTAGTTTTTTTGAAGTGTAATGAGCTCTACAAAGGTAGATAGTTTCTTATTTATAACATAAGAGCAAAAACATTTCTCACCACAATGGAGAGAATTGGAGGAAGCATGGTTCGAGGCTGGCTTTGTGATTGAGTTCAGTGATACCATATGTGGTTTGTGAATAGATTACCTCATCACTGAAGAGCTGTTATCTCCATTTCCTAACCTTTAATTTCCTCACATGTAAAATCATTATGACAAGAAGCCTAACTCATGGACATAATGTGGGAATTATATGAAAAAAAATCTATGTAAACACAATGCTGTCAGAACCCATGTTCCAAAATTATTATTCCTTAACATCAATATAGCTGCATTTGTATATCCTTAAATGCCTATTGTACATCTATGGTAATAGAAATGCATTAGGATGTATAAAAATAAATACTATACCTATCCTGAAAGCACCTCATTTTAAGAATATCTTTACTGTAAATAAACCATTTTCCTCTCTGGGAAGAGAAATTCTCCTTCAAACATTTTTATGTTCAACGAATAAATGCTATTATTATACATATGAACAGCGTAATTATAAGACAAAAGTCTGTGTGCATATACTTATATTAAAATTGGTACAGAATATTGACATGAATTACAGTAAGAACTAAACATGGACTGAGAACTAAACAGTCCATGAAATGTTACAAAGCATAAGGTTGATCCACAGTGTGTACTGACAGCAATTTTGAGGAGACATAACAGAACCATTGTGGAAGTACAATTGGAATTAATGAGGAAGAATATTTTGTTTTATAATTCTTTCCCTGTTTCGATGGTATAATTTTACTTTATGTGTTAGTGTTATGTTTCTCCATTCATCTGGCTTGTTTGTGAAGCTGCTAAAATTCCTGCAGAGATGTAGTAAAATAAACTGATAATTTCAAGTATAGAACAAGTGACAGAGTCATTTGTTGTTTTGATCACAAAATACCCATTCTTGTTTCCCCTAAGAAACTGAAATTTGAGAGCGACTGCTTCAGAAGTAGTCAGAAAATGACTTGACTCATAAAGATGGTTCAAAAACGGCTTGTACATATAAATGAACTATGGGAAATTTCGCCATTATAGAAAGTTATGGTAAAGATGTTATTTGATCATTTAAAAGCTGTCAGTAAACAAACACATTATCAGAACAGCAAGAAGAATTTGGAAATTGAAAGCTCTCTTTTCATGATTGTAACTGGAGTCACAGTGAAGAAACTAAAATTTTTACTCTGCATTTTCTTTCTCTTTTCCTCAGTTGCTAAATGACTCCTTCAACAATAATTTTATTTTGATTGTGTTATTATTTATCTATATACCTTTTTAATGTGTATATGTTGTCCTTTTCCAAACTCTCAAATGTCAAAGCATTGCAAATTTGAAATTAAGATCCAGAGATACCTAATATCAATAGGTATCCCCATTGTGGTCTTGACCCCTTTTCTCATACTGTCACTGGACTGCCAGTGGATAAGCCAGCATTGGACCAAACTTGGCCCTCTGAATGTGGGTGATAGTTGTATGGCTGGGGCAGTCTGTAGGGCCACTAGTAGTGGGACCATGATTTATCTTTAGTACATGAACTGGCTTTTTGAAGCCAATTTTCTTTGGAGGTATACTTTTTTCAGTTCAGATATAGTAGGGAGGGCCTTGGTCCTGCCTCAAAGCAATTTGTTAGACTTTGTTGGCTCCCCAAGAGAGTCTTACCATCTCTGAGGAGTTGATGGGGAGTGAGGTGGGAGAAAGGAGGAAGCAGAGGGAAGAGGGGAAGCAGTGGGAACTGGGATTTGTATGGAAAATGAAAAAAATATTTTTTTTTAAAAAAATTATTAATTAATGAGAGGACCCAGCATATCTAACATCAGCTTTAAATATCCAGTTCTCAAATAGGTTAATGCATGCTCTTTGTAAACATTCATATTTTAACATTGTTGAAAGTATTAGCAAAAATGGCTAATAGCAGCTATGGACAAATGCAAACATTTACTGTGATGTGAGACATTTTAAGCAGTACAAAGCAGCTATTTATTTATTGACATAAAACAAATGTGTTTGATTATCTGACAGTAGACAAACAAACTATAGATTTGGCTTCCATAACTTGAGAACATTTGGTATTTGAAATGGTTGACTATATGACAATACCATTTTTCATATTTCAGATATGTATACATAATAGTCCCAAGGTTTCCAGATTTCAGAGTATCAGTCTTGATATAGAGTACAATGTCTGAACAGGCACATTCCATAAACATAGGTAATGTATGCACCCCATATTTGATAAAGGAAATATAATTGATTTAAATCTTTTTGTAAATGTTTTTTTTTGTTTGTTTTATTAAGGTATAAATTTTTCTCTGCTCCCCTTCCTGTCTCTCACCTCCCAACTTCAACCTTTCTCCAAGGCTTCATGTTCCCAATGTATTCAGAAGATTTTGTCTTTTTCTACTTTCTATTTCCCATGTAGATTAGCTCTACATAAGTCTCTCTTAGTGCCCTCATTGCTGTCTAAGTTCTCTGGGATTGTGGGTTGTAGGCTGCTTTTCTTTGCTTTATGTTTAAAAACCACCTATGAGTAAGTACATGTGATAATAGTCTTTCTGTTTCTGGGTTACCTCACTCAAAATAATGTAGAAAGAAGGGAAATATCTCAGGTTGATGTTGGTAAGATCTGTAACAAAAATATACATATATAATATTACTTGTTTGAGAATTTCATACATACATACAGTATATTTTGTTCTTTGGGTATAAAGCTAGCCGGTGGCCAGGAGCCAGGCGGCGGAACACAGCCCGTAGCTCCTACTACACTATACTATCCTCCTCATATCATTACCTGCATCTACATCCAGCTATCTCCCAACTTAGTGTTCTTTAAAGAAAATCTATCACATCCAATTTCTGTTGACACATGTACTCCTTATTGTTGGACTATTCACTGTAGCATGGTTCATCCAGCAGAAGCACAGACTTGATTCTTATTCCCTTACAGGCCATAACCAATCAACATCTTTTAAGACAGGGCAGGATTTCATGAGACACTCTCTCATTAATTCAGGAATGTTGACTGGCTTGATCTTCTATAGATCATGTGCAGGCAGCTAGCATTGCTATGAGTTCATTAGTGCAGTCAGAGTATAATGTCCAGAAAACAGTATTTCACCCTGTTATTCTCCAAGTTCTGGCCTTATTTCTCCTGAGATATTCCTTCAGCCTTCTTGGGCGGGGTTGTGATACAGTTGTCCCATTTATGGACAGCTGATGACTCCACAGTCACTTATTATCTGCCTTGTGGCCAATTGTGAGTTTCTACATTAACTGCCATCCACTGCAGAAAGAAAGTTCTCTGATAAGGTTTGAGATCCATTATCATCTATGAGTAGAGTTATAGAACAGTTTGATACTGACAATAGAGAAAGGAACTGATGTCTGAGCTTCCCAACAATGGTTTATAGTGCAGACTTCCATTGTTGGGCATGTGTTTTCTTTTATTGGGTGGGATGGGACTTAAATACAAGTAGAAGTCCTTTAGTCATTCCCATAACATTTGTGCCATTATCTCTGCCCTCTCTTGTCAGGACAGTTATTACAGTTCAAAGTTATATTTTGATAAAATTGTTGGCCATATTTCTCCCCTAGAAGCATTTGTTCATCTTTTGATACTATGAACCTTGACTGTCAGGGAAAACCTGGTCAAGTCTTGATTAATTTTCTCATGTTGTGTAACCAAATATTGTGGTATCTCCAGTAGTGGAGCCTTAACATGGAATTATCAGTAAATAAAACCATCTGTAATAGCTTATATTGTTTAGACATCTCAGGGACACAGCTGACTAACAAATGAGAGAGGACATTTCACATCTGGCATTGGACTTTAATTTGCCTACATCTGGTGTTTGTGAGTAGTTGAAGTCCAATTAAATTCCTTTTTGTGTGTATGTGTGAAAAGTTTATAAATAGTTGGTTTCCATATTGCCTTTCAAACATGCTAAGTGTGAGTTTTCCCTATCTGCCTCTTTTATGTCTTACTAGCTCTTTATTCTCCTGTTTAAACCACACTCCTCTTCTCCAATTTATGTTGTCTGTGTATTATTATTAATAGTAAAATAGAAGGAAATCAAAGATACATAATAATATATTTAAAGAGACAAAGGACATCATTATATGACCTATATTACAATTTATTATATGTCTATCCTACTTAATGTTAGATGTTTACTATTCTACTTAGTTTGTTAAACTTTCCCATAAATATGTATGTAATAAGTCTACCAGAATATTAATAATTTAACTTAACCAAGGGTTTTTCATTCATTCATTCATTCATTTATTTGTTTGGCTGGTTTTTTGAGACAGGGTTTCTCTGTGTAACAGCCCTAGCTCTCCTGAAACTAGCTCTTGTAGACCAGGCTGGACTTGAGCTCACAGAGATCTGCCTGACTCTGCTTCCTGAGTGCTGGGATTAAAGTCATGTTCCACCACTGCCCAGCTCCAAAGTTTTATAGAATTGAAAACTGAGTCTACCTGGATAAATGATAACTTCTGTAATTAAGCATAATGCTTTCTAATTTTTTAGGACTCACTGGGTCCAGTAATAAGTAATACCACAAACTCTAAGAAAATTGATAATATGTACATATGTATGCTGTTGTGTGGTTACTGGGTTCTGGTGTTACCATGTTGCTTTTTTGGTTGTTGGATGAATTTTTGCATTGGCACTTACCCATCTCTTTCTTGAAATAATGCCAGCAGTGTCTTTGTGTCTTAGTCCAATCCTTGCAGTGGCTGTCTAAGTCTTTGGGAATTGTTATTTGTCTGCTCTGTACTGTCAATGTCTGTGTCTCACGGAGCCACTGAGGTCTTCCTAAGCATGCTCTTCTTTTGGTCATCTCTCCTGGTTAGCTCTCTTGGTCCTCTCAGTGTTGTAGCAAGCTCTTGTTACCCTCAGTAATGTAGCAAGCTGTGTTTCAGAGCTCTGCTGAAGTTGGGGGAGGATAGGAGAGATTGGGGGCTGAATGGAGCTTGTAGCTTGTAGGGTTTGGTAGACAGGGGTGGGTGACTACTGGGTCAGCCTACCCGCAAGAAACTCTCCTGGCTACTAGAGAAGCCAAGGCAGTTGGGAGAGGGGCTTGGGGTTTTGTCCTGAAGAAGGACACTAAAAAGAAATACCACTCAGAATTGAGTATAATAAACGGTTATTTATTTAGGGGTAGACTCACAGATCACAATCTTCTGCACAAACAAGGAAAAGAAACCAAATCATGCCACTGGAAGAAAGACTGGACATGTGCTTTACCTTGGCATATATAGTATAAGAGGCCACACCATAGTGGGCGGGTAACTTAAAGGCTGCTGTCTATAGTAATTTCTACAGTATTGTCCCACTATGGAGGACCTAGAGAGTGAGGTGTCCTGCTGTGTGTCTAGTCACTCACCTTTTGGTCCCTTCAGTATTGTAGAGAGCTGTGTTTTTCAGAGTTTCACCGAGGTTGCAGAGGACAGGCGAGTTTGGCGGCAGGATTGGGGCTAGATTCTCCTCAACCGGAGAAGGGAAAGAAAATGTGCACAATTGCACATTAGAGTTCTACTCAGTAGTAAAAAAATAATGACATCTTGAATTTTGCATGCAGATGGATGGAACTACAAAACAGTATCCTGAATGAGGTAACCCATAACCAAAAAGATGAAAATGATATCACTCATAAATGGACACTAGCCATAAACAAAGGATATTGATCCTATAGTTCATGATCCTAGAGAAGCTAAGTAAGAAGGTGAACCCTAAAAACAACATATATAGATCCACCTATTTTGAAAAATCAAAATAGACAGGATAACCTAATAAAATTAGGATTTAAAGGTGGCTGGAGAAGGGAGGGTGGAAAAAGAAGAAGAGGGAAAAGGGGGAGTGGCAAGGAGAATTTATGGGAACAAATTGTTGAGATGGAGGAAGGACGGAGATGAAAGCAAGGAAAGAATGTCTTGATTTAGGGAGCCATTATGGGGTTAGCAAAAAACCTGGCACTAGAGAAATTCCCAGGAATCCATAAGGATGACCCCTGCTAAGACTCTAAACAATAGTGGAAAGGATGCCCAAACTGGCCCTGCCCTGTAGTCAGACTGATGAATATCTTAAATACCACTATAGAACCTTCATCCAGCAACTAATGGAGAAAGAGGCATAATCCTGCTTTGGAGCACTGGACTGAGCTCCCTAAGTCCAGTTGAAGAGTGTGAGGATTGAGAATATGAGCAAAGATGTCAAGACGATGATAGGCACACACCACTGAAACAGAGTACCTGAGCTAATGGGAGCTCACTAACACCAAGCAGACTGGGAAGGAACAAGCATAGGACCAAACTAGTCCCTCTGAATGTAGTTGACAGTTGCATCCCTGGGGCAGAAGGAAGGGCCACTGGCAGTGGCACCAAGATTTATCCCTACTGCTTGTACTGTCTTTTGGGGAACTTATTTTCTTTTAATGTAAACCTTGTTCAGCCTAGATATAGGCTAGATAAGGGCCTTGGACCTTTCCAAAAGCAATGTGTTTTGCCCTCTCAGAAGAGTGAGTCGACTGGGGTGAGAAGGTATATGGAGGGAAAGGGAGAAAAGGAGGGAGTGGGAACTTGGATTGGTATGTATAATGAAAAAAGATAGTTTGTTTTCTTTGTAATAAATAAATAAATACAAATTTAGAATTGAGCATACACAAAGGGGGATACTAGTTTTCATACAGATGATGCTTTTATGGGAGTCAGGAAAAGCTAAAGAATTACCCTCACTCCACCTGAAGCTAGCACAGAACCCTAAAGTAGATACTCCTGGAGTGACCTCCAAAAATTCTACAAGTGACATCAAGAGCTCAGTCTTCTACTCTCTAAAGGTAAGAGACACACTTCTGTTGCTTAGTCTACACAACCTCTGGCACTGTGGACTAGTAAAATCATGCAGAAATTGTTGAGCATTTTGAAAGGGATCTATTAAATGTTTTGAATTTGATACTAATAAAGATGTCTAGAAAGAAAGCTCTTGAGAATTTATGATGTCTAACAATTGTATGATTTAATAATTTACATAAAATCTTCATAAATTTACCAGTATTTAAAAAACTTATGTCAATCAATGGAAAAAGTTATCATTAGCAACAATAAGCTAATAAAAGACATAAAATGCTTGTTTGGGGTTATCAGAATATAAAATATTTATTTTCTAGATAAGTCTGCTCTGAATGTTTGACTTATATTTTATCAAAATGAAATGCATACAGAGTACCTCTAAACAAGAACATGGAAAATATCTGCACACAAAACTCCTCAGCTGTTATCTCTTAATATCAGTCTGCTTTGCTCTTTTCTGTTACCTACTTCTGTTTTACATTTTTTTTCAGTTTTATAGTACATGTTAGTAAGTTTTCTGAATTGGAATTCAATCTTATACTTTCCCTTAAAGTCAGAAGAACATTATCTGCTTCTATGGTCTTACTCAAAAGTGAAGTCATGTTATAGTAACTTGGGACACATGAATGTACTTATATGGGAAAGGACACATTCCCTAGTGAACAGAATATCCTTTCTTGCATGTGTGTCACCTTTTAATTGTTTTAATACACTAATGCCCAAACATGCACGCACAGTATTTATTGTCGGTCTCAAAACCTTGAAATAATTTATATTTTAGTTCATTCATAGGGCCTATTCAAATCTTATTTATTAGTCACCTTTATGGGTTAAAATGATAAAAATAAATTTTAATGTCATTAATTTTCTGATCACTTAGGAACATTAGAGATTTTCATACAATAAATACGTCTTTTGTAGGACAAAGAAAAAGAAAAGAAAAGATAATTAAACTTACAGTTGGAGCCCATAAGAGGGTAAATGGGTTTGGAAATCTGAGAAAGAACAGGTCTAAGATCAGATAGATGGTATCAGGCTCTTGGTCATCAATGAGTAGCCACAAATCTCAGTATGCTTTTGAAGCATGTGCAAACACCAGGATTTTCATATGTGTTCAAACCAAAATTAAGTCTCAGTGGGTAAAGATATTGAGAATATGTGTACTTGCATCAGAAAGGACACATTCCCTAGTTAACAAAATATCCTTTGTAGCAAGTGTACATCAAAAGTTCTTTTGATGCTGCAGAATCCAACAGGAACAAGAATGTCCCTGTGTTTAAGGGCATGTTAAGAACTTTGACTTTGTTTTAATGTTCTGATTCCTCTAAATCAAAAATGTAATAAAAAAGAAGACTCAATCTTGAAGTCTTGATATAAACAATTTTAGTATTTATTCTGAGTTCTTAAAATGGCTATCTAGGACTTTTATCAAATGTACTTTGAAGAAATTTGCTAGATATATTTTCCTACGTTTCTCATTTCAGTTATCATTTTAAATTGCAGCATTTGCTGGCCTTGCAGCCTTGATACAAACTCGGTTATAGAATTTTTGCTATTTATTTCTTTTCTCTTCAGTAAAATCACCCTAAATGCCCCTTGCTACTGCTTTCTCAATTTGCCAGTTGTTCTGAATATTGTTGAAGGGCCAATTTCCTTCATGTCCCCGTAGACTCATCACTTTCTGAGAAGTGTAGATTTTCTATCAGCCTTCTTCTGTTACTAGAAATTCACTTGCAAGTTACTAGTGATAAATTCCTACACAGTGCTATATGAAAATTTGAAACCTTACTATCAAAGCTCACGAAATAATTATTATGGGTTTTTTAGCTAATGGCTATTTAATATCAAGTTAGTAAACTTGGAGTATAAGATGCTTAATTAATTATATTGCCATCATTTTTATACAAAGGTCAAGAGTCTTATTACCTAATGCATGACACTTGTTAGAGGCCAATGATGCTTTAAAAAATCTCAAATAATGTTGTCCTTACCTGTACTTGTTTATTCTCTGTTGAGTAAATTTCAGTCTTTAAGATCATATGCTCTTATTTATATTTAGTGAGTGGATTATAATGTCCTAAAAGAACATCAGAAATACAATAGTCTTTAAGCTTTGAGGGAGAACCTGAACATAACTTATCGTCTTTTGCCTAAGTAAATTTACTTTCCAAAGTGTTTCTATTCATCTAAATAAGTCTTGTTATTAACAGTGACTGTTTCAAAGGTCATTCCAATAATCAATATTCAGTAAGGTTTCCAACATCCCATGTCATTGAGTATGTCTATTATTAGATAATTCCATATTCATAGTTTACAACTTGTTGAGTTCTTTTTACTTTTCAAGGTTATAGAAGTGCTTACTTATTTTGATACTATTGTATACTACAATTAATTCATTACTTCTTAGCCATTTACAAAATGGTTTATATGTAATATTCGATGTTAATAAATTTGAGCAAATTAGACAAAGGAGTGTCCTATTTCAATTCAAAGATCATTTAAATTCACTAACTCTTTGCAAGATTAATGGTCCTACTAAAAATTAAACACTCCCCGGTGCATGGCATGTGCACCAAATGACCTCATTAAATAAGTATATGGCGAACAGATGCCTCTGTGACCTGTCTCCAGATTTACAGAGTGGGGAGTGTCTTTGTTTATTGTCCCTTTGACAAGTGAATGAATTTCAAATTAGGGACCCAAGGACAATATTTTCTCATAGATATTCCCTTTGCAATTTGAATATTTCTCTATGCAGTTTGTCAGAAATGAAAAAGGTTGCACATGAATTTTCATTTACTGAGGAAAATATTCTAATAAGATATTATATCTTATTGATATTCACCGAAATCATTAAAGTTTTTTTTTATGTTAGTAAGTGCTTGATTTGATAACTGGGGTTTAGTAATATATATATATATATATATATATATATATATATATAGTATCAAGGTACCTTTACTATGATGGAAAAATTGGTATTTATATTAAGTTTTGTAAATATAAGAACATTTAAAGTCGTATGTGACTTGAATTGTGAGATGCAGTGAATATAATTATGAATGCACTGTTTATTGGAGGAAATGCAAATCCAGGCCATCCTTCGATGAGATGCTAATACCATTTACTCCAGACACACAAAAAAATTAAGACTATGGAATTGCCTTTAAATAATGAAAAAAAGTTAGCATTTATTAAATGCCATATACTACCAATCTTTCTGCTTTGCAATGCTACCTCAAAAATAGTATTAAAAATGTATTACCCATAACAGTTAGGTAGACAGAACTTTAGGATGTAATTCTGTTATTAATCTATACTATTTAAGAAAGAGAATTCGTGGGAAAGATGATAATGCTGAAATGATTGCCACAGCAAAGAGACATAAAGGCCTTCTAACTAACTAAGCAGACTAGAACACTCCTATAATTTCCAGGGTGTTGGTGTTGATAGAACCGTGCCGTTCTGTGAACTGCACTTCTTGGTTTTCTTTGTATGACCTCCAGGTGAGTCAGTTTCCAGTTTGTGTCCTTTGTTGATTTATCTTTTATCTAAAGCTAAACACTTAATTTTCTTTCTAGACTATTTATTTTCTTTGATCCCATCCATTATTTTAAAGTGTAATGTACAGATTCTAATTTTTAGGAGTTTCTTTTGCCAAAAAAATGAATGCTAGACAAACCTGCTGCTTATTTCATGCATGCTGTGCCAAATAACAAAACTTCAAAAGTGCACAGTTTTATAGGAATACAGATACATGTTCTTATCTCAAGGTATCTAAAGAAATTGCAAGTTGTATCTGATGCTGTAATTGTTTTTTCTTATACTATTATTTATATCTTAGGATATAGTCAGCTAATGATGCTGTAGTCATTAAACTAGGGCTCAGATTTTTCTATTACTATTTTTAAATATTTCTCTGAATAGTTAAAGGAACATACATGAAATGCCTGTGAAATTTACACACTACTGTTTCTCCTCGGTTTTTCTACTCTGTATTTCACTTTGAAATTCTTATGTACTTGTGATAGTTTTGAGATCAAATTCTATTTTGAAAAAATGGAAAGTATATTCATGTTTAAAGGTATAAGACATTCATAAAAATTTGTTCCAGAAGTTAATGAGCTCACAGCATTATATAGTGTCTTTCTGAAAAAAATGTCCTAGTGTATCTGTGAAAATTAGCAATTACTTTGCTATTGATTGTGAATTCTTGTTTGAGGTTAGCATTTTGAGAGTACCACAATATTATCAAAAGCATACATTAGTGGTATCTACATGCTGAGGATATTTCCTTAAAATTTTCCTAATGGACGTTGCCATTGGAAAATTTTTAAAAGTGTCCCTCCATTTAAATAAGTATATATACATCTGGTTATGAATTCTGAGAAATAATACATCTAAATCAAAAACTTATGCATTTTTGAATAATATGTTTGAAGCCAAAATTATTTTAATGTAGTCCAATTATACCAGTCTCTACATTTAGAATATAATTAAATTATAAAATGTAACTATCTTTAAAACTGCCATGGTAGAAGTAATGATATATCAATTATAATATCTGACTGAAAAGTCTTTTATAATTAAGGATAACTGTTGTTTCATAGTGACAGGGTTTCTCTGTAGCTTTGAAACCTGTCCTTGAGCTAACCTTTATGGACCATGCTGGTCTCACACTCACGGAGATCCACCTGCCTCTGCCTCCCGAGTGCTGGAATTAAAAGTGTGCACTACCACTGCCTGGCAAGCCAGCTTTTCTTAATTATCCCATCTATCTTTTATCTTTGGGCCTTTACCTTCCTTTTCTCACTCTGTGGCTTGCTGTGTAGCTTGGTGACCGGCCCTGGAGTCCTCCTCTCCTTCTGCTTTTCTTGCTCCTGCCCCTTCTCTCTTTCTTCTTCTGTTTATTCTCTCTGCCTGGCAGCCCTGCATATCCTTCTCCTGACTAGCTATTGGCCATTCTACTCTTTATTTGGATTAATCAGGTGTTGTAGAAAGACAAAGTAGTACAGCTTCTCTTAGTTAAACAAATGCAACATAAAAGATCGCAACAGATCTTTACATCATTTAACCAATGTTCCACAGCATTAACAAAGGTAGCACATCTTCAAATAAAATTCCACAAAAGATACGCTAAGTAGATAAGTAGAGAAAAACTTGCACATGAGTAATGGAAAAATTATAGAATTTATTCTTTTGCTCTTGATAAAGAAGAATTGTATCTTAAAGTGTGAAGTTCCTGAAGATGAAAACTATCTCAATGTGTGTGACACACAAGGTATGAATTCAGTGCTTAGTGCTCAGCTGGAAATGTCAACTCTGCCCCACCCCTTCCTCTCCATACCCGGCCCCTCAGAAAAACCGCCAAAAGTCCAGGCTCCTCTCCCTATTTTATGTGGAGGAATACTTTGCCTATTTGTATGTATGTTCACCCCATGTGTGTCTGATAACACAGAGGTCAGAACAGGGTTTGGGATGCCCTGAAACTGGAGTTGAAGATAGAGTTACGAAGCACCATGAGGGGTGCTTGTTGTGGAAATGGGTTCCTCTGAAATGGCAGCAAGGGCTCCCGACCACTGCAATCTCCTCAGCTCCTTAGGAGTAAATTTGTAAGTTTATGAATTAGCTTGTGGATTCTTGAATGGAAGGATGTTGTTTATAAATTCATAATAAAAATTTCAGTACTTACAAAATCAATGGCCAGTTGAATTAAGGTTGTCACCATCTTCACGAAATAGATGATAAATAAATTTGTATGAGTGAATGAGATTTTCAAGAATGAGAATGCGATATGTGAACAATTTAAGGCAGGATGCTATGCCTTAGGAGCTGCATATTTATGAGAAAAGGGCAACATGAGGAAGGATGTGGGAATGTGTAGACGTGTGACTTAGGTATGTATATATATAATCAGGAGCTCAGTTCTACCAACGCTTATTGAGCTAAAAAAATGTAAAATATTGTTGGGCAAAATAGATGATCGTTTCCAGTTTTCAGGACTAGGCTAAAAGCCAAGACGAAACATCAATAGCATCGGTGTTGACAGGAAGATGATAAATCAAACTCTCATATAGATGCTTCTGTGCCATCTACAATCAGCATTGAATTGGAAGTTTTAAAATAGTTATGGAAAGCAGATTATCATACAGTACATCCAAGCCACAGTTTACCCTCTCTCCTCTTCCTAGCTCTACCACCTCTCCTCTCTCCCAGATTCACTCTGCCTCTGTTTCCTTTCTAGAAAAGATTTGGCTTCCAACAGGAAAGGAAGAGGAGAAAACTAGATACAATATGACAAGATAAAAGCCCTCCTGTTCAGACTGTGAAAGGCAACCCCTTAGGAAGAAAATAATCTCAAGAGCAGGTAAAAGAGTCAGATATGACCAGTCCTGCTGTTAGGACTCCCACAAAATGTCAAGCTAACAGCCATGGCAAATACACAGAAGACATGGTGCAGACCCTTGCTGGCCCTGTGCTTTCTGCTTCAGTCTCTGTAAGCCCATATGAGAACCTGATTTTGTTACAAGGTAGAGAAAGTGGGCAGATCTCTATAAAAATTAAAACTTCTAGCAAGAGTCCCTTAGCTTACTATAAACAAAACCTACCTGAGATGATTGTACATGCTGTAAGTCTATGAATTTATTTTATTAACATATTCATTTTTTAAATTCCACTTCAATTTTCTCTTGATAAAGATCAGTAGCCATTGAGAGAATGCCATAGACTAAGTGACTTTAACAACACAGTTTTTTTTTTTTTTAATTATTTCTGGAGGTAGGAAGTCTGGGATATCAGGAGCAAGGATGGTAAGGTTCTGTTGATGGTCACTTAGTCGCTTAAAAGTCATCTGTATGAATTTAGTTGACAAGATCAGAGAGATAAAGGGAAGATTCACATTAGTTATGATGAGGCGCTGATTGCATTCTTGAAGTCTTTGTGAAACTTGGGCTATAACTAATACACATACCGCAGAGCAAACAATATACAGAAATAAAGCACTAAAAATAAAATTCATCTATATTTTAAATAAAAGCTCACATAAGAAGAAACTTAAAAACATCCGATACAATTAAAAACTTTACCGTGTGTGATGATGAAGCTTTAGAATATGATCATGACAATATCAGCATTTTTAAAATTAGTTTGATGAAAGTCTAATTAGTATTTCAAGGAAAATGAACCGAAAGCATGTCTTTCTCAAACTTTTATGAGATTCTTAAAGCTGACTCTGCGTTTGTTGTAAAACATAATGGTACTTGGACCCTTATAATTTGCTAAAAAAAAATAAACTTGCACAAAAAAAAGAATGTTCTTAGTTTCTTTTCTCATGCTTTTGAATGCTTTGCAAAGTAATTATTTCAAGCTCTAACTTGCAAAAATTGTTAGAAAATTGAACCATTTACTTTTTTTATACTGCTTTCTTTTATGCACATTTTGCTTTGTCTTACTTTCTCTTTTAAATGTCTCTGTTGCCCTGTCAATCAAATTTGCAGCATCCCATTCCTTTTTCTTTGTTTCTTCTGTAAACATTGTATGTTTCAAATCTGGGTCAGCTTATTTTGATCTCATTTTTCTTACTTTATGAAGATTATTGATCCACAAATAAAGAAATTTCTAGCATTAAATATTATATACAATTCTAAAATCACTGTTTTTAAAATACCTGGAAGTAAATTTATGAAAATAGAAAACTCTCAATACTTGCAATCCACAACATTTTTTCATGCCCAACAGAAATAATTGTTCTGCTTAACATGGTTTTTATATTTTTATTTTTTTTTAATGCAACAGACTGGGCAGAATTCTACAAGGCTTCTAGACTTACATCTTCTCTCTCCTTTTCTTCTCTAGAAATCAAGGATTTACAATTAAAGGAAGATTCTTATTTGTAGGATGAGCAAACTGATGTTCAAAGTGGGTGACTGCAAATATAGCTAAATTATTGAGTGTGACTCCACCCCCTCACTATCAGAGATTGTTTATAAGAAAGAGAAGAGATAACATAATGCAGTGAAGTCAGGAAAAAGTCATGTTGAATAATTTCTAGCATAAATACATCTGTTATTTTTATTAAGCTCCTTCCAATGTCTTGATACTTTAGGTAGAATTTTTTCTTCCCTCTGAAGAGACTTTTGCCAAGATCTCTTGAATAAAATGCATTGTAGATTTTTTTTAACTTGGAACTCTTAAAGCAATTACATGATTTGAACCATGAGTAGTACTGTTTTTTTCTTTCCACTTGTGTTTCCTGGGAACTGAACTCAAATTGCCAGTATTGGCATGAGTGTCATTGTCAACTGAACACCTCCTTGTCCCTCTCTTTCTTACTGATATTCATCATTCCTACAAGTAAATCTTTCTAACTTGGAATGGTTGTGATGTTGTAGACATTATTGAAGTGTATTCATATATGATCTTCTCTCAGTTTTGACTTCCAGTCCATAGTTTCTCATGGCTAAATTCTTCCATTAAGAAGAAATCAGGAAATGTAAAATTTAATATTTTCATTAAAATGGTCTTGGTTAAGTTAAAACTATGAGAGTCATTCTTAGGGTATTATTATCACTGTTGTTGTAATTAACTACTATATTATACTAGTTAAAGATATTTTATTTGCAAGAAATAAAATGCTTTTTAATTTGATTTTGTGCAAGCAGTGTTTCCTGAAGGGATGCAGTTCCTCAGGAACATAGGTGGAAGTAAAGAACTTTAATCCAGACCTTCTTAGGAGCAAGAATTATTTTCCCTGCACGTCTTGGGCCAATTAACTCCTGCGTGTGTTTGTTACCTAGTTTGGTACTTCAGCTTATGTGTGCAACTTAGTGGACAGTTCCAGCCTAGACTAGTTCATAACCAGGTTTCTTGATTCATACTTCCACCAATAGTATGCTGGCCAACTTTACTTTTCAAATTTAATCAACACCTTGGGTATCATTGCTGGGTACATTGTACTTGAAATGCAGAAGGCCAGAGTGCCCATTTTTTTCTGGAAAGAGGTTGCCTTTTGAAGTTGTGGTCCTAGTCATCTCGAATGTCCAAGCATAATAAATAAGAATTAATTCCTAGGTGTTAATGTAATTTTCATGAAAGTTAGTATCACTTCAGTTTGAGAACAAATCAATTAAATTTCAATTTGAGCATAAATCTATTATTCAGAACATGCATTTTATTATAAAAATTGTAGTAGGAGATTAATTTATTATACTCTTGTGGTAATTATGAGAACTTCAGATTTAATTGAATATGCTTAGCTTTATTTAACTGCAAATCTTAAGGGATGTTTCATAGTTCATTTGCAAAGTAACCTTTTTATAGGGATACTGAAAACTTTCAAGATGGCTTAAGTTTTACCAGTGAGGACACAATCTTCAAATTAAAGATAATTCTTATAATCATCACCTTACTGTAGATAAGATTGACAATGAGAAGCCATATATAGAATATAAAAAAGTTGATACCATATATGTTCAGAGCAGAATGGTATTTACTGGAGATAGAGAGAGAAAAGAAGAACAAATGGCTGGCAGGAGACATGAGGTTACAGTTACTGAATCATGAGTTCCAGTGTCCTACTCAGCCCCAATTATTGATACATAATGATTATATGCATTATAATTCAATAAAATGAAAGAAATTTCTAATTTTTTTAAATCATAGATAGCTTGTAAATTTATGAAGGTACATATATGTGTACTGGCTACATTACACAATGTGCATACACATTAAAACATTGTTATCTCATTCATTTGTATGATTTTCATATATCAAGAAGGTAGAGGGAGGAATGAGAGGAGGGTGGGGAATCTGTGGTTGGTATGTAAAATTAATGAATGAAAGAATTAATGAATGGATTACAAAGGAAGTTGGCTTTAAATAAATATGTAAGAGCAGGGAAGCTGACAGAGTCCAAATTGGTGCTGATTCTGCCTTACATGACCATGATATAAAAATAACAGTCTCAAAACAGAGCAGAAAAGGTTTCTGTGACCCAAAATTAAAATAATGACAGCTTAGGGAAAGGATCTTCCATCCTTTGAATCAATAGCTCATTTTTCAGACATGGGTTCTATTTAAAACCATTTCAATTGTAAGGGAGTATGTAATTTCCAGAATTGCAGGCACATGATAGACAGCCTTTAGTATATATTGTGTATCTTACATGGCCAGGTTTTTCCAAGTTGCTACCCTCATGCGCTTGTCTTAACAGAATATTTTTTAATACTCTTACTGTTGATTATGAATTGTGAAGAAACATTGAATTCGCTTCCATGTGGTTAAATATAAAATATTTAATATCAAAAACTGTAATAATTAGGTATTTAGAAATAGGAAAGTGACAAAAGTCATTTTGATAAAAATATTAGTAATTGTGGTGATAATGAACTGTGACTCATAAAAGAAATGAAGCATTAATTTAGCCATAAGATATGAATAAGGAATATAGATTTGTAATATATGTACAAACTTTAATAATTTTCCAGTTTAAATTTTATAAATATGGGTATAATTGATTTTCTAAAACATGTTAATCTTTACTTTTATTCAATGTGCTTATGTCATGGTAACTTCTTTACCATAGTGTAATGAAATTTGTTTAGCTTTTATATGAATGATGATTATAATTGTTATTTCATGAATATATCTAACATTATTACATATTTTCATACACATGAGACAGAAAATATGAAGGGGTGATATTAATGGTTAAGTTTTGTAGATGACATTTTTCTTAAACCATTTCTTCAGAGTCACTAAGTTTTGGAAGGAAATATCAGTTTGTGAAAATAAAATTATTTTCTAGATTTTATTGAGTTTCTTACTTATCTTCCATTTTGTCTCATCAAATCTTTTTTCCTGTCTTTAGATTATGTCTTTATTTCAGGACCCTAATATTTGAGCTACTTTAAGAATAATTCTGTGATGTACAAATTAATGAAACTGAAAACAAGAAAGAAGTCTGAGAATTTTTTCTTGTTTCTCCCAATGACATAGTTCTCTATCAACGTTAAGTTGACTTCACTCTTTTCCTTTGTGACTTTCAATATCATCTCCATCTAATTGTTCTTTAGATTAAGGAGGAGGCACAGCCCTGGTGATTGTCCTTTCTCTCATGTCCCTATACCTTACTCAAACCTTTCTAATTAATCCCTTTGTAAATAAGGTATCTTAATTTGAGTCTGCCATCTGTTTCCTTTTGGGAACATGCAAAGTTAGAACATTCTGGGTCACAGGCAGGACCACACAAACAATAATACAAGAAATTTTAGGATCATTTCTTCAGACACTAAGGATATATGCCATCTGGACCACAGACTTGAAATTCAACATAGAATCTTTTGATAGATTTGACCTTGTTCTTTGGAAGGAAATGAGGACAGTCTGGTTAGTGTCACTCCTAGGAAATAGGCACTTGTGAATGATCAATAAAGTGTGTTGTCACATAGGGAATTATGTGAATAATAAGTCATGCTATTGTATTTATGCATGGTTTATGAAAAGAAGTACTTGAGTACATGTAAACACTTTAAATTTACCTTGAAATATAAACTCTCCAAAGGTTCTTATACAGAAATTCTGAATAAATATTCAAACTACAACTATATATCGCGTTTCATGTTGTCAATCTAAATAGTAGAATGATTATTCTAATTATTTATAAAATGAGAATCTTTTAAACACACACACATATATAACATATATATATATATATATATGTTAGTTTAAGAATCAGTCTATTGTGATAAAATTGCCAACTATCCATTTTTGTGAGGATTACATTATTTTAAAACCATTATAAAATTGGTGGAACTATAAACAACATGAAGCCAAAGCAATATACTAATTTATATCATAATTATGATTTATAATATTATTGGATGTATTACTAGCAATAAAATAAAATAATGGAGAATTACAATTTTCTTATATGTATATAATTAAATTTACGGGTTACAGGTCTTCCATCTTCTCAGAAAATTGAGTCCCCATGTTTTCATATCAAAATTTTACACTGGAAAGAACTCCAAAGAATGTATTCTAAATTAATCAGAAATGTAGAGAGTAATGGAATTTCTATAATGAATCTTTATCTATGGAAACCTCTATTTCATTATATGCTGTAATATTTGGAGAGCCTCAGGTTTCTGGATTGAGCTTTCCTTCCTTCCTTCCTTCCTTCCTTCCTTCCTTCCTTCCTTCCTTCCTTCCTTCCTTTCTTTCTTTCTTTCTTTCTTTCTTTCTTTCTATTAACATTCTAAGTCTTCCATTTTCAATGAAGAAATGTTACATCTGGAGAAATTTTGCATTTCAAGGGAATTAATCCTTCTTTGAAAGCTCAAATATGAGATGATCCCATTCAAAATATTAAAAAAACAATCTTAATAGATCTTTATATTTTCTGAAAAGTTTCTTCCTAGTTAATTTTTATAGTCTGAAATTTATGATGTAATCAAAACATAATTACTTTTGTCAAATGTTCTATGATCTTCATCCTAATATGTTTATCCCATGTCTTTTTCATTGGGATATTGAATGCACAATAAGAAAACGAATAAACAAAAGAATTTTTTTGGATGTTATTATTAGATGACTTGGCTTTTCTCTTTAAATGTTGAAATGTAAATACCAAGTATTCCTCTGAAGATCCATTTCAACCTAGAAATCTATACACCTCAAAGACTATGTCTTCACCTGTAACTTGAACCTCAATATGCCTAAAATGTGCAGCAAATAGTCTTTCTGTTTCTCCGCCTTTTTATTTCACCCTTTTCCCATTTTCATCCTTTGTTAAGAGCTAATGTCATTTTTTTTGTAATGTGTATTTTATATTTCTGTCCATATCTCTGAAGTTAATAACCTTCAGATTTGAATGACAAGGTATGATAATCTTACTTCTGAGTTCATAAGCTTGCACCTTGAGCACATTAAATAGTTTAGAAATTATTACTCCTATATCAAAAGGCAGAAAAATTCATACAGTAATATACCACAAACATAAAACAGTTATTTAGTAATGTGATACTGGGGGAGATTTATACTCCTATGTCCTCTAGAATGTTTCTTTCTATATACTCATGCTCTCTCCTCGGAACTGCAATGTCAGCAGCATCCAGAAGCTTATTGGAATTGCAGAGTACCAGGTCTCACCCCAAATTCAATAATTGGCATGTGTATTTAAATACTTTGCAGACATTTTTTTTTGTCTCTTGACCCACTTGCTAAAATAGATCGTTCCGTAAAGCACCTTGGAAATATGAATTTTCTAAATAAATTAATATCCACAACTAAGACAATTTGCCTTTCATAAGTGCACCAAAGCGTGTTTGTGCAGGTTAAAGTTCCTGACGTGTGGTTTTATTCTCACATATTTCTTTTGTCTCCTATCTTCTGTGTTCAGATAAGCTGTTTATTTTAAATAATAAATACAGCTGGAGGCTGGGGTTTCAGCTTCATAGCAGGACCTGTACTCAACATGTATGAAGTAAAAAGTCATTCCCATTTTGCAAAATACTAGTTTAAGAAATTTGTGAATTTAAAAATATTTTACCTTTAGCTATGCTGCATATGTATGTGCCCCTGTGAGTGTGCTTACATGGACATTTGGGTGTGGGTTGCTGCCCAGGGGGCTCTCCAACTTCATTGATTCACAGTATCAGCATTCTTAATTTTAAAAGCTTACAAAATCAATTAAATTAGACATGCTAAATCTGTTACATAATCTGAGGCCCACTGATTTGCAACCTCTTGCTTAAAATAGATGACGTCAGAGACTGAATGTGTATGTTAGACTCTTGATTCTTTTTGGGAATAGTGGTGTCTAAATATGCACATTGCAGTTAGATATGCCAGGAAGTACTTGGTTTCTGTAAATTTCACCAATACATTTACTCAGAGCTGTAGGCAGTCCTGTTTTATTTTATGGGAAGTAGTAAATAAGTGTGACTACAATTTTATGAAAGTCTGTCGACTATCTGCAATTTATAGTCTTTTTTAAAAATTTTACATACATTTAGATACACTATATATCTGCATAGTATTTATGTTTGGTAATCACAGAAAATTTTGAATATACATTATTTTATTTCCAACTATACCTTAACTATGCCAATTTATACATAACCTTCTCTTTATTAGAATCCCCTTTAATCCCAGCACTCAGGAGGCAGAGGCAGGTAGAGCTCTATGAGTTCGAGGCCAACCTGTTCTACAAGAGCTAGTTCCAGAACAGGCTCCAAAGCTACAGAGAAACCCTGTCTCAAAAAAAAAAACATTTTAATAAACCATATTAGTAAATATTTATTATTAGTCAGTATATTAATAAATATTAAACATTTATTACCAATTCTACTTAAAGTGCACAATTGAGGTGTTCTCTTCTGCTTTATATGAACAAAAAAACAACTTAATGTCTAACCCAGATTAATGAAATACTATATCTATCTTAAGAAAAGCCTTTTCATTACTGTATTTAGATGGCAATACAAATTAATTTACCGAGAATAATAAATACAATTTGAGTGTATTTAGTTACCGTTTTATAAAAAGAAATTGGATATTGTATTACTTTCTTCAGGTTTGCTTGTTAGTCCAGTAATTATTTGACACTGAAATAGGCCTCTTTAGGAAGAATATATTAAAATATAGGGAGCCATTTATCCCTGTAATTAAGTTTAATGGTTTAAAAAATATTTTTAAAAATACTCTTCCTTTAACTTCTTTTACAGTTTTATAAAATTGCTACTTAAGCATGAGTCATAGCCTGGGGAGTATGTGCTATCTATTAGCTAGGATTTGATTTTAGTTCCCCCTTACTTTATTATAGATTACATTATAGGATGTTATAGAGCTAAAGTAATAAAAACAGCTTGGTACTGGCATAAAAACATACAGGTTAACCAATGGAATCAAATTTAAAGCTCAGATATTAATTTACACACCTATGAACATATGACTTTTGACAATGTAGCTAAAATCATACAATGGAAAAAAGAAAACCTCTTATTTTATAGAAGGAGTTCCACACTAGAAAGCAAGATGCAAGACCATACCATATCAATTCTCAACTTCATTCTCTCTTTCAATTATGTGGTTGTATAGAACAGTAATTCTTGCCTAGAATTTGGTGTATTTGTTAATTCTCAGCTGGAGTTCTGGCTAAAAGCACTTCCATGGAAGCAGCAACTTCAGCAAGTATCTCTGAAGCCTAGCATCATTAGAATGTAGTATGCATAGTCACAGTTTTAGGTACTTCAAAACAGAAAGTAAACAATGCATGAAAGAATGTAAAGAAAACTTAAAAGGGGGTATATATTACCAAACTAATTGTCCTATATCATATATATATATATATATATATATATATATATATATATATATATACTTTTAAAGGAAGTAGTTTGTCGCATGTGTGTGTGTGTGTGTGTGTGTGTGTGTAGTAGAATGAGCGGGCTGAGTCCCACTGCCGAGCTATCTTAACCCCTGAAATAATCACATAGAAATTGTATTAATTAAGTTACAGCCTGGCCCATTAGTTCTAGCCTCTTATTGGCTAACTCTCACATCTTGATTAGCCCATTTCTATTAAATCTGTGTATCACCACGTGACTGTGGTTTACTGGCAAGATTCTAACCTATGGCTGTCTCAGGCCAGAGATTCATGGCGTCTGCCACTCTGCCCTTCTTCCCAGAATTCTGTTCTGTCTACTCCACCCACCTAAGGGCTGCCCTATTAAAAGGCCAATGTAGTTTCTTTAATAACAAATGAAAGCAACACAAATACAGAAGGACCTCCTAATATATATACATATATATATATATATATATATATATATATATATATATATATATATGGGATATAATACTATATATGGAAAACATGCATTGTTTTATTTTCAAATGGTTCCCAACCCATTCAAATCACCTCATTACATTTCAATGTTAGTAACCTATAGGTTTTTAGAAAGCTAAAACTTACAGAACTGTTTCTTGAAGGAGCTCGTTGTCAAGTTAAAAGGGCCCCTATATGATCAAATTTCTTCTCTAGCTGTTTTCAGATTTTCAAGTTATGTTGAACCATGTCTTCTAAAATTCTTGCTTAATGTTTATGTTTAGTTTATCAAAATATTTATTCACACTCTGGACCTTTAGTTTTGCCTTCTTCTGTACAGTGTAATGAGCAGAACATTTGTAGGAGTGATGCTCTGAATCATAGTGTCTGGAACCCTATTCAAACAGCATTCTAAGTACTAAAAGTAATTTTTAATTTTCTCAGGACTACACCAAGGAAAATAGAACCTTTTGTGTACAGAACAACATCCAGAATGGCATCAATTCCTAAGGGAACTGTGTTTGCCTTGGCTTTTTCTTTTTTTGTTTGTACATGAACAGGAATTTTTTTCTCAGTCTGATGCTCTATCCCTGAGCACAGACCTTATAAATGTCCCATTCTCAATATTTCATATCCTAATATTTATTTCTGTTAATATCATAGACACTGATTTCTCCATTTCTCAACCAATATCTCATTTTTATCCATTCCTTAACTATGAAAACAGCACATTCATATAAAGATTTCAGAGTATTTATTGGCTGCAGGGATGTTTCAAAAGTTAACAGTACTCATTGATCTTTTAGAGGACCCAAGACCTACATATTGACTTACAATAACCTATAACTCCCGTTTCTATGCCTTTGCTGCCCTCTTACATCTGTGAGCAGAAGACATGTAAATGGTGCACTTGCATATGTGGCAAAACAACCTTACATGTAGTTTTGGAATAACTAAATCTAAATGAAGTAAGATTAAAGAAAATTCAAGTTAATTAATTGTAAACTGAAAAAAATCCATAATGACATTATTCACAGCTACCACACAATCAAGAAAAATCACTTCATACTAAAAGTATGAGTGTTGACTTTTAAAGAGCTGTAGTTTTATCAGAATGTTTGTATTTATTTTAATTTTTAGGTATATACTTTTAGTAAATGATTCGTTATCTATAAGTATTTTTGTTGTCTTAAAATGTCATTTGAGGTATAAAGACAATTAATGTCTGCCTTGTGTTTTAAATAATAAAGTGCATACAGGTTATAAATTCGTATACAACTTAAATGTAAAAGAACCTAAAACAGTGAGTTAAATTATTAGTATTACTTCTGGCTGAGTTTAGTCTTCAGAGTAGCTGGGTAATTATCAATATATCACTGAAGTGATATTAATTTCACATTCTTAAATGGAATGTTGTATTGATAATACAACTCAGAACAAAGTACTTGATAGCTAATTGCAAGGACTGTAAATGCATCTAAAAACTTATAAAAGTCACATATTGACCTCTCTTCCACTCATCTTCTGGTCTTCCTATAATTGGTTTGCTTGAAGATGAAAACTGCCTTAGAACAGAAAGAAAGAAATAATAAAAAATAAAGATAAAAGACAAAAGTAAGCTTGGTGGGTAGAGACAAGAGCTGTATGAATGAACGGACGCAACAGAAGCAACAGAAAAAACTTCCTAAAGGGGAGAAACCGAATAGGGAGAATAACCATGTTGAATCTTCAAAAATGGTCAATTAGTGAACATATTGAATATTTTAAAAAACTAAATACATGCATTGTTCCTTGGCCTTTACTAATGAAATAGCATATCGGGAAATAATATTCAGTGTCATTAGTAATAAATAAAAAGGAGCCTGAAACCAGCACATTAACTTTTATTGTTGTTTCAGATCTCTTGATGTGATTTTATGTAATAATTCATATTTCTAATGTAACAGTGAACCTCACAATCAGGAGATATCAGGAAAAGTTAAATATTATGTTTTCCTATTAGACCTCACCAGATGTACCATTTAAAATAAATTAGAAATGAGAGATTAGAAAGAACAGAGACTAATGAGGCACATATATATCAAATGAAGGAAGATTGGAACATCTGTTTATGTGAGTCAAAAAAGTCTTTAATTATAAAATAGAGTACCCAAGGAGAGTTTTCATTTTTCCTTGTACAGAAAACATCACTATTACTGTCAATTTTAGGACATCTGTATATGGCACACATTCTTTAATTTTCTAAATGTAAGCAGAATTAATAAAATGTTGGTTGTATTTCAATGTTTGAATTCACTTCACATTTTTAATACTTAAAGACTTAAACATCTTTTTTGATATTTTAAAATTCCATAGAACCAATATCCATGATACTCTACGAGCATATGAAAGGCACCCAGTTATGACACAAAAGAAACTGGAAGGATGACATATTCAAAATTTTCTTTATTTACACACACACATGTAAATGAAAGCTGATAAAGTAGAATTCATTCATTATACCATAGTTTGCATTATTCAATATATTGAGCGCTAACATTTTTCTTTGAAATTGTTTTTTCAAAGATACTTTGAGCAGTATCTCATCTCCTTCTAGGACTTTATTACCGATTGTGTAAACAAGGTTCTTTCTATGCTATGAGCAATTGTTAAGTTTTTTCCTGAATTTGGATCAGCTTCCAACATTCATTCTATCTCAATGTTATTAAGCTTCCAAGGGTCCCTGCATATAGTTCATTTTGTTCTATATATTAACTAATTCTGTTTTCTATGAAAGAACAACATTTTTGTTAGAGACTGTTTTCCCTATTAGGACAATGCTGAACTTCACCAAACAGTCTGACTCTTATCAATGCCTGCTAATTGACAGTGGATACAGTATCTCTTAGTAATGTTTGTCTTCAGCTTCACTCACCGTTTTATTTTAATTTTTACTCCTTAATATTGTGAGACATAGTAACATAAATTTACCAATTAATTTAGAAGATAACTGAAGGTCAAATATACAAAGGACAAAATGCAGGAGACTATGATTACCCTTAATGAGTCTATAAAGGGATTATAGGATTTGATTTTTTCTGTTGCAAGTCTTGTGAAAACCTAACTCTTCACCTCTTGGGTTTTTAAACAACCCCTCTCTGAATTTGGCAAATGATGTAACAGATAGAGAAAGTTTATACTCCAACTAAGACTGTACAGATATTAGTGACCTAAGGCAGCGAACACTGTTAGCAAACCAACAAACAAAACAAAAGAAAATGTAAGCAAAACACCTTTGTACATGGATTGTGTAATTGTACTTAAACATTCCTTTCTGCTTGTTTATCTAGCTGTGAACACAAGGGAGACCACTAGATTGTATGAGGTGACTCTACGCATCCTCTATGACTGGTCTTATCACTATCCCGAATGTCCTTTTGGATTTATAGTAGTTTCTTCGTTGGAACAGAAATAGTATCTCTCTGCTACAGATGCTACAGATGAGGTCACTTGTGTTCTGTGTGGAACAGAGAATGATATTAGACAGCCATGCTGTTAGTTTAGAATGAGTTCCTATATTAGGCCAATAACAAGCAAAATAAATGAATAAATAGCAAGTAGCTTGTAGAAAGAAGCAGCAGGCAGAACATCATCAACCAGGGACTCCAGCATCCCCACAGACCACAGGAAGAACACGATTGAGAGAGTGAACCAAGGAAATGTCACCAAATTGGTAACTCACAAACATACAGCCGAAATCCACTCAGGGCATCAGGTGTTTGTTGAGGCAGCTAGCTGACATCCAGAGATCTACGTCTTCTGACAGAACATTTGTCTCCACAGATCTCTGCCTTCTCTTTCCCACTCTGTCGCATTTTTGGATATTATGAGATAAATAATAGTTTATTTATAATACACTTCATTTGAAAATAGTTTATCTGCTAGCTGTTCCCAAGGAGACTGTTCATACCACCGAGCTGTATTGCTGTTATTCTCTCTCCTGGATAGAACAGGGTAGAATGGGGTGGTGGTGGGCAGAACAATATCAGACAATGGATTTTGTCTTCAAATAAATATGATGGAGTCTGGCACAGAAATTTTCTCTGCTCACACAAAGCATGCTCATTGAGCTTATAACCAAATGATCAAGATTTTTCAGTTGTACAGATTAATATGGAATATGAGTAGTTCATATTAAGATCTAACTGTAAAATATATTGAATTTGCCTAATGTCACAAATCATTAGTTTTGTTTCCATCATCTGCTATAATAAAATTATTGAAAAATATTAGTTGAAATAGTATACATGGCTAAAATAATTTTCTACTTTTTTATTAGTTTTAAAAATTTGAGTACAAAATCCTTTAAATTGTTTCTTTGTCTTCAGTGTGTGTGTGTATATATATATATATATATATATATATATATATATATTATTGTTCTTCTGTCATTTTTTATTTTCTCTTTCCAGTTCCTCCCTCCTAACACTCCCATGTCTCTCTCCTTTCTCTTTTCTCAAATGCAGTCTTCTTTTCTATAATTAATGCATAAGTGTTAATGGCTGAGTTCATATACTATTATACGTATGTATATTTTCAGGGCTGATCATTTGATATTGGATAATCACTTGGTTTGCTAATTCTTGGGGAAGACTCTTCTGTTCTCTCCCTTAAATGTCTGCAGTTCTTTGTCTAGGTTTGAAACCTTGTGGAATCTTGTTCTTGTTCAGTTTAGACGTCATGTTGATGAGACTTCATGGGGTCAGGTTCTGACATTTCTAGGAGACTCAACTCTATATATTGACTCAAATCCCAACACCACAATTTAGTGAATGAAAGATATTAGATCTGATATTTTACCAAAGCCCCTCAGTTTCTTTATCTGCCAAATATAAAAGTAGTGGTTTAAGTTGTCAATAAATATTAAGCATTTAGATTATTCACTAACAGTTAATTGAAAGTTTTGTTTATTGTATAATGAGTAACCAGTTAAATGCCTAAGCTTGTTCTTTATGTCATTAATCTCCTTTGTCTTTGTTGGTTAAATCTGATTTCATTTGTTCTTTCCAGACATATTGCCATATAATTGAGCCAGGTTACATTTTGTTTGCATCAGCCAAATAAAAGCAGATTTCTCAAGAATACACGCAGGGCAATAGATAATTGTGTTAAGACGCAACCTGATTTCATCACCAACAAGTTTTATCTTTTATCAGAGATATGATTGAAGACAATTTAGTGTTTACCTTTTATAAGTAACTGATTTTATCACTATGTATCACCATATGTGTGCCTGTGTGTTTATACACATGGTCCTGACTGTGTACTGTGTGTTTAATAATTACTATATTCAATCATAAAAGGTGATTGCTTTTTTATAAATCTGAAATAAAGGAGCATATTAATCAGGCAAACATAAAGCTAGCAATTTTATGGTTTACTTTTAAAAGCATTATGGAATTTTGTAATATGAGTAAATTATATGTAACTATTAAATAGAATTTTTACATCTGAGTCAAAGCTTAATATATTTGCTCAAAATTTACAATTAGATTGTTGAATCCATGAATGTAAATCTATACACGATTATATATTAATGAACAGAAAATACTTGTTTCATAATTTTGGAATATATTTTGGGATAGTAATTTTTATTAAATATATGTATGTTCATATATGCACACATATACATATATTTATTGGGTTATCTATACTTCTGTTGATAAAATTAAATAATTTCTTCTTTCTTTGAGTAAATTTCTATTATCGAAATATCTTGAGAAAACAACTTCTCTAAGCATACATAATATGATTCTGCATTTTTGAGTATAGTGGTGAGCTGTGTACAAGTATGTTTCCTTTGGCTATTCTACAGTGTGTGTCCCTTCTCTAAGTTGCAAAAACTAATTCAGCATCATTTTATTAATGCATAAGATTTCCATACATGACTATAATAGTATAGATTTTAAGATTTTTGTCATTGTTATGTCTTACAATAATAATTCTCAGATTCCATGCTTTACTTCACTGGTTTGTCAATAAAAACACAAAGTTGGTAAATAACTTTTTTTATACCATATAGGTATTTGTCTTTCTCTAGTAAACCTATCCTCATTTATTTTGTTTCTTATTCCAGAAACATTTGTCCAGTTACATAATAAGATAATGATTATCTACAACTTACCTAATTCTTTATTGTATAATATAAGATGAATTTCAATGCATTATGAAAGTAAGAACTTCACAATGGTATTTTAGTTTTGTGAAGCATGAGCTTCCTGCCTGATTTCAATCTGATGATGATTAATCAAATTGCCTTTTACCAGGTGGACATTGACCACGCTTCCTAGGATTCCACAAATAAAGCTTTACAGGGGGTGCTCATCCTAGGCATTCTTTTATTATTCCTTAGTCGTTCACTTTGTGTCATAGTTTATGGTTTAAAAAAAAAATTCTTTAAGTCATAATATTCTGCTACATGCCCTAATTTTTCCTAGTTGGTTTTTACTAGTTATTATAACTAAAATTTAGAAAGGATTTGGTCATAATACATTTTGAATTGTAAAGTAATATAATCAAAAGACATATGGAAAGTGCTATTGTAAAACTACAGTGAAAAAAGTTATTTACCAAAGTGCTACCTGAAACCAAGAGATCTTACAAATCTATTTTTTTTACAATTTTTAATGACAAAAAAAATGTGTCTCTGTTTTAAGATTTTCCTAAAATGGCCAACATCACAGTTGACCTCAGGAAGGCATTTTCTCGGACAGTGTAGTGGGGTCTTAAAGTTAGAGCAGAGTGTAATAATGTTAACGAATCTAAAAATATCCTGCTATATAGTTAAGAAATTTCTGTAAGACATTGGTATCCATTAGAAATGCTGTGCTTTGACAAGTGCAGCTGATTTTCAGTGTTTTATAATATATAAGCATCCTAAAACACTTAAGAGGCCAAAAATAATACCACCTTATTTTTAGTTTAAAATGGAATTTAAAATATCTTCTTCTAATCATTTTTCTTTATTTGTGACAATCAGGTAAGAAAACAATAGAAGAGAGGAGGGTGGAATTTACTCATCTTTTTTTTTTCCAGAGTTTTGTGACCAAGCTTATTGTCTCATTGTTATGAGCCTCAGGAATGCAGAGCACTTTGGCTGTGCTTGTGTGTGATGCAGTAAACTTCTTGCCTCCTTTGTTAGTAAGCTGGAAAACAATGGAGACAGAAGTAAGATATAAATACTGTGGTTATGCAACCAGGAAACAGTTCCCATCATATCTACCACATTATAATGGATTATCTCTGAGATGGATTAGCCACATCAGTGGACTGTCTCTAAGAAGGTCAGTTCCTTCATTATGCTATCATTGACTTCATCTACCAGCTGTGATCAAAAGACATATGAACCATTGTAGGAGATGCATCTTGTTTAAAACATAACATACCTTGTATCTAAAGTTGAAATGTCATATATATATATATATATATATATATATATATATATATATATATATATATGAATGATAGAATTAAGAAGATGACCTTAAAAATTGAACAAGAGCATGTAAATGTATGCAAATATGTTAATTAAAGCTATTCTTATCGAGTTATTTTTATTTATAATTTATAAACTTTATCGTAATTAAGTTATATATGTTGATGCAAACCAAGTGAAAATTCTAATAAAAATAACATTTATAAAGTTTAATTATCCTTGGCAGTAATGAAATGTTTGATTTTTTTGGTTCTCCAACTACATCCAGAAGTAACGTGTACATGCACAATGTGATATGTCGCTTAGTAATTCTGTCCGTGTGTGTGTGTGTGTGTGTGTGTGTGTGTGTGTGTGTAACAGGATCTCTTTCAGTGTCCTAGGTTTGCCATGAACTCTTATCATCCTGCCTCTAATTTCTGTGCCATGAAAATGGTATGCTGCTACATGTGGAATCTGTTTGTATGTGAATACATAACAACCAAATAAATATTTTTCACTTGAGTAGAATAAAAGTAAATGCATTTTCCTATGTCAACTTTTCCATCCATGTTGGTTGCCTCAAAATAAAGCTTTCACATTTAAATTCCACAAATGAATGAAAATATATAAATAAGTAAATAAACAAGTGATTAATTCAAGTGGGAATCTGTTAGCTTTTAAGTTTAAATGGATGCTTTAAGTAGCATATGCAAAACAAAAGTTTAGTTTTTATTATAAAGCTTTTCTTTTAGAGAGGAAATAATGTTTTGTGTTTTAACAAACGAGGCAATATGTAGAAATTTATGCCCATGTTTATGAAAGAGCTAAAGATTGCAGAGAGGGAAACAGCTGTATGAGCTAGTCCTGTCAGCAGAGATAATGAGGACATATGCCAGGGACTCGCAGAGGCCAAGCCAATGCTACCTCATGTATATTAACCTGGAAAGCTCCAGCTACTCAGTGTTAAACCAAACAGCAGGATGCCCTGCAATCACACAGAATGGGAAATTCTAGTATTGTACAAATATAATAACTTCCAAAAGTCTCAGTTTACCCGATTTTGTTTTTGTTTTATTACTACCAAGTAGATATAAACATCTTCATTTACTCACGTATAAGGACAATTACCTTGAGAATGTACTTTCTTTTGATTTTGCCTACAGTGACCTCTTTCTGATTTACTACTACTGGATTTCTCTAGCTTGTTTCCTCTCCAGTCACTGTGGTCTTCAGTCCCTTATCTACATATATCTATGGGAACTCATGGCATCTTTGTCCCTGGAAATATACTTTGGTCAGGACATATTGTATCTTATGTGTTAAAGTAACTGTAAGATGCTCTTCCCTTTGATATTTTATAGTATCCTAGATTCTAGATAATTTAATACCTTAAATTCTATATGTGGCTGTATATCAATATTACACACACACACACACACACACACATATCACAACACTACTCTTCCTGAAAGAACATAAAGTATAGATAAAAATATAGCCTCCTGGTTATCATATTTTTTTAGTAAATTATATTTTCTCTTTTGATTTAGCAAGAATAAAAAAGGAAAGAAAATATATTATAATTTCTTACACACAAAAACAATACAAAATAATAAAATTATTATTACTTGTAATGACAGTTCCCTTAGTGTTATTGTTACTTCACTTTTCAAACATTTAGTGCCATGTTAAGCCACAGTCTTCATCATTATTGATGCTTCCCTAGTATTTAAAGCATTCACTGTTTGGGAGTGTGTGCTAAGATTGCAATTACTTTGTTTGAAATTATTCATGGCACGTAAGAAGCTTAAAATAATCAATAAGAGCAATGTTGAATCCCTTGCATAGCTCAAGCCCTTTCCACTTCTCAAATGCTTGTGGATACTTGAGGTTCAAGGTTCACACTTCCCTGCTCTGTGGGTCACTATGGAGAGAGTGCCCCCTGCTGAAATGTCTTAGACAAGAACAGTAGAACAAAAGAAAAAAGGATTTTATATTTAAATACGATACTTTGAAAATGCAAGATAACCTGAATTATCCTGTCACAAATTTTGACTTTGAACACTGTTTATATATTTTTCTTTCTGATGACAAAAATATAATATGTTGTATAACCTATCATTATAAATAAAACCTATGTCCTCAATTTAGATTGTGTTGAGAATTTCAATTTTTAAAAAACAATTTTAAAATATAGGTTTTTTAATGAAGTCTCTCACAAGTGATATAGCTTTCTGAAAATTTCAAAGATCGTTTATAAATCTTTCAGCATTTAAATATGTGAAGATACGAATTTGACAGTTAATTGGAACTTTGGTGTTTAACTGGCTAGTAAATTATAAATAGAAATCAAAACATTTCCAGTGCACATAGAAATCGAAACATTTTCAGAGACTGAAAAATTTTCATGTCATATGACATAAAATTACTAATGTAAATTTCCAGGGATGGAAATAAAAGTACTTGATATGATATTCATGCAAGATGATATTCCAACCTGATGCTCAGTTATAGAAATCCCAGTAGGCAATGTTGTTGTTGTATTGTTAAATGGTTGGCAGAGAAGAGAGCTTTCTGTGAATCACACTGTGTTTGGGTTTGGAATGAATGAATTAATCCATTAATAATAAAGGAAGGACAGCAAGAAAGAAAGCAAAGAAATAAAGGAAACAGGAGAAATACTGTATATATCATTATTTTCTCACATGCTATTAAGATGAATTGAAAGCTTACTCTTATCTGTGTAATTCTGTATACAATTTTTCATATAAAGTTTTAAGTTCCATCGTAGAACGCATGCATTCCTGTCTAGTCTTTTTTATCAAAGGAGTCATTCTTGTGAATCAACAAGGCTTAGACACAGACTGAGGAGTGCTTTCATCGTTTTTAAGAAAGTGACGCAGCTTACCGTCTCCTAGGAAACTCAGAAACTCAGCAGCTGTAGAAACTCCAAGTTTTACAAAACAGCTATTATTGGGGGTAAATCTTCCAAGGAATTATTCTTTGCAATATTAGCTTAGTTTTGAAATTTCATCTAAGGTTACCTACGCAGTATTCTTGATACTTATTTATTAGAGTCTAAAAATAAATAAATACATATGTGAACAAAAGCCAGATCTGGATTCTTTCCATTTCTTGGTCTGTGTGAAACTGGAATTAAACTCAGGAGACTTGACAAAAGGCTGATTATTTGGAGGAATGATCATCAAACAAACCCTGACAAGGCCAATTCTCGAAAGTACAAACAGAGTAATGAATGGGGCAGAGCCTAGCAGTAAATTTTAAGAAATGCCTCTGTATTTTGGAGAGAAATGCTAAAATGTAAAAATAACAATACATGCAGTAACTTTTCTATCTGTGAAATTAGACATCCCAGTAAATAATCTTTTTAATTACTTCCAAGAGATAAAAATGTCCATTTCTACACTTTTATAAATATTATATAAGAACTATATATTTACAACTTATCTATAGATCAGTATATGTCTATCCAAGAAATAAATATTCTAGCCAGGTATGGTTGTATGCAACTGTCACCACAGGACTGAGAAGTCGGGGGTGGAGGAGAGCAAGTTGTTTGACAGCCTGAATTACATACTAAGCTTGAGGATATCAAACCCACAATGTGAGACTCTGTTTCAGAAATCAAGATAATGATGATTATGGTAATGATAAAAATGGTGATGATGGTTATGATGATAATGAGACAACAAATTTTGGCAGGAATGATAGAGCAGTTATTTGTCTTTGTAGGACAAATATTAATGAACAGATAGTGAGAAAGTTAATATGTAAAATGTCATAATTAGAAAATCAAGGAGAAGTTTGCATTTAAGAACTGACCTGTTCATTAGAATTTACTAGGTAAGTTACTGAAAAAAATGAACCTCAGTTATGTGAGAAATCAAATGAAAAACTATTAGCTGGAATGCTGTTAGCAGGAGTAGCAACAAGCACCTTGATCTTTGTTCTGTATAGCTGGCAATTAGCATTGTGCTGTGTTGACTTTGTTTGTGTAACACCAAAAGGATGAAGTTGATGGTCTCTCACTTCAGATTTTAAGTGTCAAAACACTATGGCAGTGTCTTGCTTACTATAAACATACACAGACACACACATATATACATACTCATATACATGCATATATGCATATATATTGTATAATATATAATCACTTGAGTCCCTTGTTCGGGAACAAACTATAGAGCAGGATATAGGGTGGATTCTTTCCTGACAAATGCAGAGAAACATCAGGAGTCACTTTTGTGAGGTTAGAGTTCATTCCTCACCACTAATTTATCTGCATAGGTTACACCCCTAGCAAACATCTTGTGTGTGACTTCATAAGGACCTCAAAGCAGGGCTTTAATAAAGAAAATTGTGGTTTTCCAATTCTTAGTTGTAAAATGGGATAATAAATACTTATTCTGTTAAGTACCTGTGTTTTAATGTAGCAAATGTGACCATTTCTGGGTGGTGAATGTTAAGGCTTTTTTTTTTTCCATTCAAAAATTTACACTTCCTCGCCTCCTCCCATTCCCCTCCCACTCCCCCACTCCCTCTCCTCTCCCCCCCTTAAGAGAGGGCAGGGAATCCTGCCCTGTGGGAAGTCCAAGCCCCCCCCCTACATCCAGGACTAGGAAACTTTGCATCCAAATAGACTAGGGTCCCAAAGGCCAGTACATGCAGTAGAAACAAGTTCCAGTACCTTTATCAATGGCTCTCAGTCAGTCTCCATTGTCAGCCACAGAGAGTCTGGTTTGGTAGCATGCTCATTCAGTCCCAGTCTAGCTGGATTTGGTAAGCTTCCATTAGAACAGACACACTGTCTCAGTGGGTGGACCAACCCCTCGCAGTCCAGACTTTCTTGCTCATCTTCTCCCTCCTTCTGCTCTTCAATTGGACCTTGGGAGCTCAGTCCATTGTTCTGATGAGTGTCTCTGTCTCTATGTCCATCCTATTCGTGGTATTCGAGGTAATCATCAGTGTGATAGTGGCACAAGGCCAGTTCAGGCACCCTCTCCTCTGCTGCCCACGGACGTAGGTGGGGACATCCCCGTGGACACCTGGGATCCCCTCTAGAGCCAAATCTCTTGCCAACCCTAAAAAGGCTCCCTTAATGCAGATATCTTCTTCCCTGCTCCTATATCTGCCCTTCCTCCATCTCCACCCTTATTGGAAATAAGGGCAGCAGGGCTGCATCCCTGGCTGCCTGCTTGGCTAGCTTTACCCGAAATAATTACACGGACACTGTATTTTTTTAATCACTGCTTTGCCCATTTCTATCTAGCCTCTTCTAGGCTAACTCTCACACCTGGACTAGCCCATTTCTAATATTCTATGTAGCACAGCTAGGTGCGCTTACTGGGAAGATTCTAGCCTAAGTCCATCCTAGGTCAGAGCTGCATCGCGTGCATCTCCCCAGAGTGGGAGCATGGCATCCCTTTGAGGGGTCTACTCCCGAGAGGAGAGCTGTGGAGTCTGAGCTTACTTCCTCTTCCTCCCAGCATTCTGTTCTGTTTACTCCTCCCACCTATCTTCTAACCAATGAGGGCCAAGCAGTTTCTTTTTATTTAACCAATGACCTTCCTCCATCACACCCTCCCACTCCCCCAAGCTCTCTCCAGTCTTTCCTTTCTCCCCCTCTCCCCTTCCCCCATCCCCACCCCTACCTCTACCACCACCCCCATGATCCCAAATTTTGTCCAGCTATCTTGTTTGCTTCCAATTCCCAGGAGGATCTATATATGTTTTTTCTTTTGGTACACCTTGTTATTTGGCTTCTCTAGGCTCGCAAACTATAGGCTTAATGTCCTTTGTTTATGGCTAGAGTACGCGAAGTCCATGCGAAGTCCCTGGCCAGCAAGTGGCCCTGATCAATTTTGAGGCTTTTTTTTTTAAGATTTATTTATTTATTACGTATACAACTTTCTGCCTCGATGTATGCCCGCACACCAGAGCAGGGCGCCAGGTCTCAGTACAGATGGTTGTGAGCCACCATGTGGTTGCTGGGAATTGAACTCAGGACCTCTGGAAGAGCAGCCAGTGCTCTTAACCTCTGAGCCATCTCTCCAGCCCCAATGTTGAGACTTTTAATTGCGTTTTTATTTAATGATTTTTCAAATGTAAACTGTCTTTTTGATAATATTTACAGATAAAAATTATTCAAAACTGTCAAATATAAAATGGAAAAACTATGGCTTTTTGATCTTATATTTATCATTAATTGCTTGGTATCTGTTGGGTTTCATTGGATCAAAAGATACAAATCTAGCCATAATAATAAAATAAATCATATTTGACACATCTACAGCTTTCCTAGACATATCAAATTCTATTGTTTTTAAGTCATCAGAGGCCATACATTTAGAATCAAACATAGGAAAATTTTTTTCTTAAATAAAAATAATTTTTATGTTATTACTTTATTGAATTTTAAAAACCTGAATCCCAAGATTGTAAATGTAAGTCAATTTTATTATTTTTAATACCATCTTGATGTTTAGAGTACTTTGAGAAAGATAGTGTGCATACTAAGAAAAAAATTTCTGCCTTCTATATTTATACAATACTAGTCTATCATGTGGACCGGGTTATTTCAGGACTCAAAAGAGCTGGGAGTAACAGTCATTATTGTAGAATATGTCTGTAGCCTTATTTGAATTTCATGAGCATTGTTTCATTCTATCCATATCACACCATGAAGCAGCTTTTATTAATAGCTTCCCCTGCTGAGGAAAGACAACTGGAGCTTGCAAGAGTAAAGCGACCACTTCTGTTTCACAGAGCCAGTAAAAGCAGAGCAAGAAATAACTCTGAAACTCACAGTAAAACATGGCATTCGAACAATACAGAATTTTTCCATATGAAGTATGTAGAATCACACATATGGCAAAATGACTCATTTAGCTTCATTAGTGATATATGAGAAAAAAGATTTTTTAATGTTTTATATTAATCATGTTTCTCAGCTTCCATTCTCCCAAGTCCCCCTCTTACATGCACTATATACAGTCTCACTCCCTAGCCATATTTTATACTCACCTTTTGATTTCAATATATTTGTGTTACCAATTCCATTTATAATTAACTATTGAGAATTTCTACTATATTTATTAACTGTGAAGATTTAAGGCAACACAATAGTCTTTATGTATCTCCCCAATGTAATTCAGAATACAAGGCATTTTATAAAAGTTTTGAACATTATGATGAATAATTAGTAAATATATCACTTATAGACATGATAATTTGAGACATCTCTTATGGGTGCCTTCTATGAATAACATGTGAGTGGATTTTATCTTTCAAGTTATTGTTAAAATTTAAAATCTATTTGGTGAAAGAAAAGAAATATGTTTAAAAAATCCATATGCCCCTATCAAATTATTCATAATGTGTCACCTGGATACATTTCATATTTGTACCTAATTTGTGCATTAAAATTAATAAACTATAAATAATTTAACATTATTTAAATGGTTATAGTATATAGGCTGAGAATATTATTGTCTAAGTCACAACCAGTAAGAGGAAATATTTTCCTATAAAACAACGGTAATAATTATAGTATATTTACAGCATATGAATAAACAGATAATCAAATAATAAATGTTTGAAGAGTGTAACTTTATTTTGCTCATTTTGTATGCATGTAATAATTATGGAAATATATGATTGTATTAGAAAATCCCATTATATGTGTGTATATCTGAGTATATATTTGCATATATGAAAACATAAATGTGTAAACTGGCTCCAAAAGTCTTGATTGTTTTAAAACAAAAATTTACTAAATCACACTATGAGCCTAGCTTTGTCTGATCTAAAATATTTATTAAATTATGCTGTCATTTCTTAGAAATGAATATGGAACTGAATTTTATTAAAATACTTGAGTGTGGTCTTAAATTTTAAAAATACCAATCTTTAATAAATGTGGTCATGGGTGACACAAATATTGAGAAAGCATAGAAGCTGTCACAGTCCAATCAAACAGCTGCCTCATGCAAGTTCACTAAATGAGTTGAAGTTGAATTAAATTATTAAATTGAAAACCAATCTAGTCATTGCAGGAGATATACCTTTAAACTACTAATATGGTATAAGTAATAATGTCCAGGAGAAAAGACTTCATCCTCTTTCACTTTCTACTTTTGACATTTGAGATCGAGATGGTTTTACTTGAAAGTTATTAAAATAGCTCTTTAATACTTCCTTCATTTCCCCAGTCAAGCATTGGTTTAATTCACTGAGACTTTTAAAGTAAAAAGTATACTTTAACACAATCTGCTGATAATGACAACTAAGAAAGAGTAAAATAAAAAGAAAATTATTATTTAAGATTATCAGGAAATCTGAATTTGCTGAAAACTATACATAAAGGAAGCAAAAATAATTCTTCATAGAATATGGCTTCAGACAAAAGATTACTACCCAAACAAAAATTATGTTTATTTTTTTATTTCTTAATTTTTGTGGCATACTGTCATTAGACATAGAGTTGGATTTTGTAAGGGCAATTTAATACTTAATTTTTAGCTCATTAAACTCTTCTTCTTCCCCGATCCCCACATCTATTTGCTCTTTTTTCTTCCCTTGCTGATTTGCATGTTAGACACACACACATAAATGGTATTTTATATCTCTATAATAATGTTCAAATTAGAGAACTCTTGATTTTTTTTTTTTTTTTTTTTTTGATTTTCGAGACAGGGTTTCTCCGTAGCTTTTTGGTTCCTGTCCTGGAACTAGCTCTTCTAGACCAGGATGGCCTCGAACTCACAGAGATCCGTCTGCCTCTGCCTCCCGAGTGCTGGGACTAAAGGCGTGCGCCACCACCGCCCGGCTCTTTTTTTTTTTTTTTTTTTTTGCACTGTCTATGTCTCTTACTTTGATGATTTCTAACTGCATTGTCTATGACATCATCCCATTTTCTCTGGCTGAATTAAAGCCCACTTTAATAGTCTGTGCTTTCTTTATTTATAAGTTTATAGATAGACTCCTAGGCTGGTTTCATAAATTAGTAATTATAAATACTGCTTCACTAAATATAATTGTGCAAGTATCTCTGTTGTTGTCAACTTAAGTCCTCTACACAGGAGCTCAAGAACCAGGTATTGTGGTCTCTATCTTTTTAGTCATTATTTTTTAATTTCTGATGCATTTTCTTTTTCAAACAACCTTCTTAATCATGTCTGTACTAGACTGATTTATAAGCCAAACAGTATTGTCAAAATGTTATTTTCTTGAACATCCATGACACCATGTGTTTTTATTTGCTTTCTTTGCTATAAGAGAAATGAAATCGCTTTGTTTTAATGTATTTTATTTATTTTAAAATTTTGATTGTGTTTCTTCTTTGACAATTTCATACATGTATAAGTGTGCATTTTATTTATTATAAACTATTCATTTCTCTTTTATATTACTTAGTCTTACTACTTTATGAGGTTTGCCTTTTTCTATTTTTAATATTTTAATTAAAAATTTGTTTATTTAAAAAAGCTATATTTTCTCATTTTATGTACCAATCCCATTTCCCACCCCCTCCTCTCATCGTACACCCCCTACTTTCACCCCCCGCCTGCCTAGCATCCTCTCCTCATAGAGGGTAAGTAAGGCTTCCATGGGAAGTTACCAAAGTCCAGCATATTGTTTTAAGTTAGGACCAAAGCCCTCCCCACTATATCTAGGCTGAGCAAGGCATCCCTCCAAATCAAATGGGTTCCAGAAATCCACCTCAAACACTAGGGATGAATCTTGTTCTCACTGCCAGTGGCCCCATAGTCTACCCATGCCATACAACCGTCATGTGCATTCAGAAGGACTAGTTTGGACTGATGCTGGTTCTTTCCCAGCCTGGCAGGTATTGGTGAGCTCCCATTAGTTCAGGTAGACTATTTCAGTGGGTATACCCATCATGGTCTTGTCCTCTTTGCTCATATTTTCACTCCTCCCATTCTTCAACTGGACTTTGGGAACTCAACCTGGTGCTCTGATATAGGTCTCTGCCTCTGTTTCCATCAGTTGCTGGCTGAAAGTTCTATAGTGACATTTAAAACATTCATCAGTCTGACTACAGGGCAAGGCCAGTTCGGGTACCTTGTTCTCTATTGCTTAGGGTCTTATCTGGGGTTATCCTTGTGGATTCCTGGGAATTTCTTAAGTTCCGGGGTTCTTGCGAGCCCTATAACGGTTTCCTTAGTCAAGAAACCTCTTTCCTTGCTTTCATTTTCTGTTCTTCCCCCATCTCAACCATTTTGTCCCCTCTATTTCCATCCCCTTCTCCTCTTCTCATCCCCTTCTGCCTTCCCTTCTCCTCACACTCCCATGATCGCAGGATATATTATCTATTTCCCCTTCCCACGAGGATTCATGTATGTTTCTCTTAAAGTTCTCCTTGTTACGTAACTTTTCTGGAGTACTACAGGCTCAGTATCCTTTGTGTGTATGCATATATGTATGTATGTGTGTATGTATGTATCTATCTATCTACCTAACTATCTAGAAACTCATTAATTTTAATAAGGATCATCTCTGTTAAAAAGAGTTTGGAACTATCTAATGTAATTTTAATTTGCACTTCTCTTATATATAAAGTTTTTTACCTAAATTTTAAACAACATTTCATTTCATTTCATTTTTCATATAGAAGCTTTTAGTTTTGTGTAATCCCATTGCCAAATTTGACATATCCTGAGAAATGAAGTGATAAAAAATCCATGAGCACAGAGCATGGGGTGAACTCATACTTTAAAGTGGTTTCATCAGTCTGTTATATATTTTTGCATCTTTAGTTCGAAAGCATTTCACTCTGTTGATTTGGATTAGTGCTAGGTGTGTTATTTTTGATGGTATACAGCACGGTATCATTTTTCTTTTCCAATTTTATCATGCGCACACCTTTGGAATATAGGAAAATTATAAAGATTTTTAAATTGAATTGTATCCTGCTATCTTGCAGGTGTCTTACAATTTTAAGATTTTCTTTCCTTGAATAACTTTTAGAGTCACTCATCTAAATATAATCTAACAATGGGAATATTTTGTATTTTTCTTAATTGTATCCATTTTATTTTATTTATTTGTCTATATTTTGTGGTATTTCTCTAACTAAAATTTCAAGAACTGCATTTGTTGACTATTCTCTATTTGGTACAATGTTGGGCATAGTTTTATTATATATTGCCTATAATATATTCATATATGTTCCTTTTGTGAATCGTTGAATTTGTAGATTTTTATCATGGAGGGTTGCTAGATTTTTTCAAGGTCATTTTTGCATCTATTGATATCAATATCAATATCTATCCTTGAAGAACTGATGTTGTGAATTATGTGTATTTATTTGCACATGTTAAAATATATATGTGCTTTTGGAAAAAAGAGTAATTGAAAAGAGTTAAAATTTAAATTGAAATTTTGTGGGAATTACAATTAATAATTTGCTCAACCATGCTTATAAGGGTCATTGGTCAATATTTTTTCTCTGTTTTTTTTAAGTATGGATTTGTTGTGTATCTTAGTGGTCTTTATCAAAACAAAAAGTGAATCCTACCACATGTGGGTATATACAGCCTCGGGCATATATGTTTAATAATTTCAGTATAGAATAATGAACCACTCAATGAATCTCTTACTATTTGTAATGTAGTCATGATTGCTGATATTTTCTGTAATAGTACAGTTTTATTTAGTCTGTACCCTGTATTAACTCATTCTTGATAATTTTATATCAAGCACAACTTGATTTTTCCTCTTTATTGTTAGACAAAATACTGTATTTTAGCATCATAAAATTTTGGATTTCTTCTTTTTAAATGTATAAATATATAGTCATTCACTTTTTAAATTTTACTTTGCAACTTCCTCCTTTTATATTCTACATGTATTTTTTCTGTTTCCATTAAATATACTTTCATTTTTGTATTACTTTCAATTTTCCATTTTGAAATGTGATTAAACAGAAAAAAAAACTATAAAAAGTGGCTTTTTTTCTAATAATGTGGCTCAATTTTTACACCTACTTATGTGTGTCTATTATAGCTTTTATCAACGATGTCAACTTCTTATTTCAAATAAAGTTGAACCATATCTGGTGGCCTCGCCATCTTATAAATGGGCCTCAGGATGAACTGAAAGGTTCCCATTCCTTCTGTTTCTTCAAAGGCTGCCATCAGTGCGTTCTGGGAGTTATTTTATGACACACTGATTGCCAGATGGTATCTGCCCTGATAACAGCATTTAAGAAATGTATGAGAGAAAGCTTTTATCAGTCTGTCACCATCAGGTCTTATCACCCAGAAGCAAGTGGTCAGGCTAAAAGAGCAGTGCAGACCATTGATCTGGTTCTTACAGGAGATTGACCAGTGAGATAGGACAAGTTGAGGGGATTCAGCTTCTTTTCACTCCTGAATCAATAGCAGGTATTAGTAAAGATAGATTTAGAGGCCATATTGAGCACCTCTTGCTTAAAATTGGCTTTATGGGATTAGAAATAGTGATGTGTTTGTAGCCTGTTTCTTTCCTGGTCATCTGTACAAGGGGTTTCACACCGCCTTTTATCAAATGATTATTGTTATATCTAAGGCACCTTTTCCATATCATCCTGTTCCTATTTTATTAGAGCATATTACACATACCAGTGGATTTTCTAAAGTAAATAGAAAAACTCTCCAGCTTGATGAAAAAATAACTACCAGTAGATCTGTAAATTTGAAAATAAACAATAAAATCCCAGGTGATTTTCATAATACCACTGGAACGGTAACTGGAAGTTTTCAGTATCTTGACTTTTATATTGGTGACAAAAGAGTGATTTCTTTGGAGAGTGCCCTTTAAGAAGCACCGAGCTATGTTTTGTGTCTCAAAACTTAAATATACATATTTTCTTTATTCACTTGAACAATTCCAGAACGTATATAAATCTGTCAGCTGCAAATAAAGATGAAATAATGACTTTGGCAAAGTTGTAAGTGTATGCTGTTACCACTGTGAGCCACACTAACATTTTCCTCTTTTTAAACATGGACCATTATTCTTGATGAGTGAATGACTGACAAAATATGATTAGACTTGCTTACTTCAGAGACTTCTTTTCTGAATTCACAAAATGGGTTTGCAACTAAAAAGAAAAACTGCCAGTGTTTGTTATAATCCATAAAATTTGTGTTATAAAACTTATCTCTGTATATGTTGGTGATATATGTTTACTCCATCTTTCCAATATTTTCACATGTAAGTGATCTAATTCCCTCTCATTTTCTGAATGTAAATTTAACTACCAATGAAACTTCTTTCTATAGATGATAATACTGTTTGGTAATTCTTGTTTGTATTTTGAAAGCATCAACATCATATTAAATCAATTGGTTCTACATAATTTTCTGACTTTACCAGGAGTCAAAATTAATTATAAGTTATTTTTATTACAGGCTTTAATTTTCACCTCTCTGCCTCTTCCAATTGACTTTCTACAATAGGTCTTTGCTATTCTCTATTGTAAAATCTTACGCATTTTCAATGACAGGAACATTGAGTATGACTCTCCAGGTGCTCATAACCCATCATTACTTTGGGAGGAGTTTCTCAAGAGATTGACCAGAGATGTGCATGCTCAAAAATCATAATGCTAAATTCTGTAATAATTTATATTTCATTTTTCCTAATAGTTAAAAATTGGTGATACAAAACAAAACTATTTTCACTATGAGTATGGGTTGTTACAACTAATATTTCATTTCTTTATTCTCAATTTTAGTATTTTTTATAAATTGCTGGTGAGTTTTCATCCCTCTTCACTTCTTTTTACTCTTTTAGAACATGGACAACTCATTTGGCTGTGACTTTCTTTTGAAAACCTGCATGAAACTATGTAAGAAAGATCTTAGGAAAGTCCATGAATAGTCCTCCCTAGACCTCCTCATTTTACCAGGCATATGTCTACTACTATTATTCATTCTGAATGAAGGCACTTTATCTGATCTTTGACTTCTGCACTAAGCATTGCTTTTTCTTTTTTATCTAGTGTGTAGATCTCAGTTATAATTTAGGATCATTATTGAGTATAAAATAGGATTGCAGGATACATATTTTACAGAAATTATTTAGTTTGTAACTGGAAATTTCACTGATCTTACTTATTAAAGTACAATATCAAACATTCAAATTCAGTTTTACACCTGTAGTCAATAATGTTAGTTCACACCTTACAGTTCAGGTTAGAAAATGTGAAGTTTTTATATGTTATTTACTTAGTCATGAAATTTAAAATTGGGCTAAGGTTCTAGAAAAACTAAACATACACATGGTGTGGGACAACGTACAGTCTGTCAATTATATTTTAAATAAACAGTGATTGGCCAGTAGCCAGGCAGGAAATATGCGTGGGGCAACAGGACAGGAAGTAGAGGCAGGTCAACAAAAACAGGAGAATTCTGGGAAGAGGAAAGATTGGTCTGCAGTCCTGACTCAGCCATATATCAAGCAAGATGTAACTGTCTCACCAAAAATGGTACCAAGCTACGTGGCTAACATAGACAAGAATAATGGGATAATATAAGTTATAAGAGTTAATAAGAAGCCTGAGCTAATGGGCCAATATAACTAATGTAGACCTCTGTGTGATTTCTTTGGGACTTAGTGATTGTGGGAACCAGGTAGGACAGAAACCTCAGACAACATACACACTGCCATTGAGCTACAATCTCAGGCCATATTCTCACATCATTAAATCTTATTACCTAGTTGTATAGTAAGATAATGTTCTAATGAGTAATGTTCTTATCATAGAGGATTCTATAAAGAACTTCCCTGTGATGTATTTTCGTAAAGTCAATTTTATGTCCTTCTATTTTCTTCATGCATTGGGTACTTATCATTCTAAAATCCTTATCCTCAAAATTATACTATATTCTTCTGAATGAAATCTATTATACACCCATAATCATGAGGCTGTTTGAGGGTGTATAATATGCAGTGTCTTATTCAAGGAATGCAAATCGTCTTAAAATATTAAAAAAGCATGTTCTGAGATATCAGGGATTTCATGCTTAGAAGTGGACATTATGATTTATGTTCTACTATTTGGAGATTTTTGTTTGTTTTCTTTTAAGGAATTTTCTCCTAAATTAATTGATATTTATTGTGTTATTATCAATTGATTGTTTTTAGATGTTCTGTGATGCAGAGACATAAACCATGTGTGACTGTATTATCTTGATTATTTGGATAGAGCTATGATTCTGAGCAATAAAATATTATAGTATATTAATTAACATACACAGTCTTTTCTTAGTCTTCTCTTTTACATTTGCATTCATTTGAGTAAGTTTCACTGTGTGTCCAGTGTTTGTGTGTACACCTGTGCCACGATCTGTGTTTAAAGGACACATGACAGTTTGAGTGATTCAGATCTTTCTTTCTTTCTTTCTTTCTTTCAAGCATGCAGGTTCCATGGATCTAGATTGGGCATGGTTGCACATGTTTATATCTGCTGAAACATCTTCTCAGGCCTCTTTAATAGTATTATTTTTTTATTCAACCACATCCCTTGCTAGGTTTATCAAAATCCTATTAAAAAAAGGAGCTATTCCAAGAATTCTACACTACTTGGGCTTCCTATAAATGTTTGTATCACATAAGATTGATTAGGGAATCAGTTACTAGAAGTATTTCTCCTTCATTGCACTGTCAGTTTAAGGAATACCATCACCTCTGCTGTCAATCTATAGAACCACGTTTCTCATTTTAATTAAGTATGTGTTGAACTCATTTCCACAGATTAATTCATAAATTAAGACATGTCATGAAAAATAAAATTATATTTCAATAGTCTTTTGATAAAAACAGGAAAAAATTGTTATCTTGTTTCCTTTTAAAACACATAGTTTGCAAATACTGTGTATTCAGTTAATACATGATGTTTTGATATATGTATTTTTTGACAGTGATCACTCTCATATAACATGCTGGTCTCTACCCAAGCAATATGTTATAATCTTAAAATTCATCCCTTGTTGACAGGGGTTTCTGTCCTGCCCGGTTCCCGCAGTCAAGTCCCAAGGAAATCACACAGAAGTCTACATTAATTATAAACTGATTGGCCTAGTAACCCAAGCTTCTTAGTAACTCCTATAACTTATATTAGCCCATAATTTTTGTCAATGTTTGCCACATGGCTTTGTAACCTTTTTGACAAGGCAGTCACATCTTGCTTGCTCTGTGTCTGACTTTCTCTGTCTCTGCATGACAACTGCAGACTGAAACTTCTCTCTTCCCAGAATTCTTTTTGCCCTGCCTCTACTTTCTTCCTGGCTACTGGCCAATCAGTGTTTATTATAAATACAAGTGACAGGGTAAGGACCATTGTCCCACAGCACTTCCCACCCCCTCTTTTTTAAACAAGAACTCTGAATCGAATCTCCTTTGTTTAGCTTTTGTAATGAATATTATCCATAACAACTTGTAACCAACATTCTATATAAAGACAAACATTCATAATCCATTTTCTGGGAATGTGGGCATAGTTTTCCAGGCTACTTCCTGCTGATTGGGAGCTGAAGAAATTTTAGAATGATGGTCAAGTCCTGACTAGAGTATCCTGTGAGGCTTGATCATCTCAGGCATAAGTCTTTAAATTGTTCTGGATGTAAAACTCAGAAATCTGGGCCATCTGCTCCTATTAGAGATTTCTCAGGGGGTCTTTCTTGATTAAACCTGATTTTTCTTTATTTTTTTTATTTTTGTCCAACTGGTTTATTTTTTAGAGAAATGCCACAAGTTATCTTCTTTTACCACTTTATCCCATAAAGACTAGAAAATGATACATTTTCAAGCATGTATAGGTTAAGAGGCATCTAGTATTTAGATAGATATAGGTAAGAGAATCTAGCTTGTCTTGGGATGTAAGAGTAGCAAACATTTTACTGTTTATGAATATATTATTATCTCATAAAGTTTTCAGAAAAATTTAAACAAAAGCAAAAATAATCCATCAATATAAATAATCATGAGTATTCTTTATGTTATATGTATATATTAGCTTATTCACAGATAACTCCATACAATAGATTACATAATCAATTTAAAGAAGGAAAAGAGTTTGAAACTCATATAGGCAATAAAATGAAAAGTCAAAAATATTTTTCTAATAAAGTGAGTCTTACAATGAACATTTTGGAAGCTTCATTACATCAAAAAGCACTGCAAATAATTTTGATTTATTAATGTATATAAAAAAGAATATTCTAAATATAACATATTTATTTCCAAAATTGAATTTATAAATAAGTTATTCCTGAAGGCACTTGAAATATCCAAGAATATGTATAAATTTTATTTCTAGAATCCCATGGAGAGCACACAGAATAACACAATATCTCTGTATCTTCTTAAATATTATGAGTAAGGTTTTAAAACAAATTAAGATTACTAATTTTCCACATAGTTGCATGCAAACATAAAATAATGATATGATTATCAGGTTTGATATGATTTTGTTATAATCATATCAAACCTGATTTTTGTTAACCCAGAATAAATCAACAGCTTCTCATTTCCTGTGGAAACAAAAGCAAAAGCTCTTTTCCAAAATAACATACATTTTTACTTAAATTTTGAAGTCAAGGCATTTTCGAAATATATATGTTTGACTAATCCAGCAACATTTATAATCAAATATCTTTTAACAGCTTTTGATCCTTCCTCAGTCATCAAACAATTTAAAGACAACACAATAACATACAGTGTCCAGATTCTATGTATTTTCCATCTTTATGTGGCTTTATTTTACCTCTATTTCATTTATATCTACTTTTTTAATATTTGGATTTTTGGCACACAGTTTTTCTGTGTCTCTTTGGTTGTCCTGGAATTCAATCTTTAGATCAGGTTGTCCTTGAACTCACAAAGATCCACCTGCATCTGCCTCCAAGTGTTGGGATTAAAGGTGTGTGCCACCACACCCAACTACTTTTTTTTTATTTCAACGACTTTATCCTTTTTTTCTCCCAAGCCTACATATATTTTTAAACACACAGTAAATTGTTTAAAGGTATTCTTTGTCTTTGAACCTGTCTTTAGTGTATATCTCTCTTTTTATGACCACATGAGTCTTTAATTTGCTAAGTGATATGGCTAAGATTAAAGCCATGCTTTGATGGTTGGATCCAGCCCATTTTTTAAGCTTTATTTCTGAGAATCTAGCCTCATGGCAGAGGTACTGGCCATAACCATATTTATTAGCACATTCTATGGTATTTTAAGTGCCCTGCCACCACCAAAAAGCATGTAGTAAGCTTTTCAGCAACACTGTTTAGGTGTTTCATGGCAAGACCTCTTAAAAGTGCTTCAATGTTTTACAGCTAAAACTGAGTTTGGAGCCTCTCTTAAATGAGTATCCTTGCTTCTTTGCTAGAGCCCACCTGAGAAAGTGCTGCTTTCAAGAAGCTGTACCTAATTTTTTCTTTTCTATCTAGAATAACTTCCCATGCCTTTTCAGGATTTTAAGTAGATTTTCTTACCCCACATTGGCATGCCATTCTGTTGACTGAGGTTTCTGTCGAACCTGCTCCTGTAGTATTTATTTAGTACCAAAATAAAAAACACAAAAAATACATATAAGTCTACAATAATTATTAACTGGCTGCCCTAGTAGCTCAAGCTTCTTATTAACTCTTAAAACTTATATTAGCTCATAATTCTTGTCTGTGTTAGTCATGTGGCTTGGTACCTTTTTTTTGCGAGGCAGTCACATATTGCTTGCTCTGTGTCTGGCTCCTTCTGTGTCTGGGTGATGACTGCAGACTATAACTTTCCTCTTCCCAGAATTCTTATTGCCCAGTCTCTACTTCCTGCCTGGTTGCCCCTCCTCTAGTTCCTACCTGACTACTGGTCAATCAGTGTTTACTTAAAATACAAGTGACAAGGTACAGACCATTGTCCTTCAGCAATCCCATAAATTTATCATCTGAAGGTAACAGTTTAGATATTTTGATTAATATACAATGTCTTCTATTATAGTATCCAAATTAACTGTTTTCTTCTAGTGATTTCTGAAACCCACATTTATTTCAACCCACAAACTACAAACAATCTACGTAAATAAATGAATAAATTTTGGTTATTTGTAAGACATTATGGTATGGGAAATAAACCATTGTTTCTTTATAATTACAGGTCCAGTCTTTTATTCTTAAAACTTGTATAGTTTGCTTATTGGACTTTTTTATTAAGTCATATACTACAGGTTAGATTTAATATTTTATTGTTTTCTTTTTTAATGTTTCTCTTATTTACATGACTTTAAGTGGTATTTAGTCAGTGATTATGATGTGTTCAATTGCTAAGTTATATAAGCACAATCCTCATTACCAAGAAATTCTAAAACAGTTCTAATACAATTAATGTTTGTGTTAGAAGATGGATAGGTTAGGCCAGGGGCCTTCTCTTTAGTGGTATTTTGCTGTGATTCTAATGATATCAGAGAATGAATTCAGGGTTTCTTTTACAATAGGCATATAATTGCTTGGTCAAATCTCCATATTATGATTTTTAATCAGTATAATTATATACAAATTGCTGTGTTAGAAATTCAAGTCAAAAGAAAAAATTGTCCAATTATGCTAAATTAAAAAAAAATGTGGTCCCTTTTCCCCTCAAATAAACCCTAATTTCTTAGGTGCCTACTTGGATATTCTATAATAAATAAATGAAATTGCTCATTGAGGAAACTTTTTGAAAACTTTAGCATGCTCTTAAAAAGAAAGTCATTATAATTATTTGACTTGCTTAATGGTCTTGATTGATCAAATGGATTAGAGAATAAGAAGAGATCCATAGAGGAGAATTCAAGTCATCACTAAATATGCACGAGCTTTGCTCCCAGCAAACCATCCATCACAAGCCTTTAGTTGCCAAGTCGTAGAAAAGAAAGTCATGCATGATCGTCAATAGGGAGGTTTCATCGAGCAACAAATGCAAGCAGATATGGAGACCCACATTCAGACATTGGGCAGAGCTAAGAGATTTCTACAATAGAGGCAAGGAAGGCTTATAGGAACCAAAGGGGTCAAGAACACCACAGAAAAACATCCCACAGAGTCACATAACCTGGGCTCTCAGGGCCTCTTAGAGCCTCACAGAGATTCAAAAGATAATCAGAGTCCCTGTGTGGGTCTGACCTAGGTCCTCTGAATGTACCTTATGGTTGCAGAGCTTAGTGTTCTTATAGGACTGCTAATAGTTGGAACATGGGCTGTTTTTTAACACCTTTGTTTACTTTGTGCATGCTTGTCCTTCTATTGAGTGGCCTCATCCAGCTTTAAAAGATGGGTTAGCCTAGACTTCTTATAACCTGATTTGCCATGTTTGATTGATATCCTTGGGTGGTCTGCCCTTTTGTGAGGGGAAACTAAGGAAAATATAATGTTTGGGGAGGGACTAGGAGGAATGGAGGTATATGAAGCTATAGGTGATGTATTATACAAGAAAACAATAAATAAAACATAATAAAAAAAGGAAAGCATGGTTAAATTTCAGAATGAGCCCACTGGAATTATCTCAAGGATGAGAGAAATCACCTTGACTTATTGCAAGATAAGTTATATATTCATTAATTTTAGCCATTTCAGAAAACTGACTGTGTGTGGCAGTCTAGATGAATCAAAGTAAATGAAGAAGGAAACTCCATGTTCAAATAGTCTGTTTCAGTTGCCACTCACAGTAGACTAACACTAAAATTAAGGCTATTTCTTTAGTTTATTTTATTCTTCTGTATGTGTTTCCTCCTTTCCTGTTCTATGTTTTTATTTTCTCCTTTTTTATTTTCTCCATCTGATTCTTAGTCTTCCTTTGCATTCTTGACAAGCATGACCTTCTAAACAAGTAGTTCGAAGATGTTTGATCCAGGCAACATATTTTCCCTCTATAGCCTTAATTGCCTTTATAGATGATAACTCCCCCCCTGCACAGTTTTCTCTGTTACAGGCTGTCAAAATAACAAATTATGTTTATTATCAAATAATAAATATAAATAAATAATTATTTATCTATAGCTACATTTTGCTGTAAAGAACACTATTATAAAGGTAACTATAATCTTTGTAATTGCTTTTCCTTTCATGTTCATAGCGTCTGTTTTCATATTGTGCATTAAAAAAGCTAAGCTACATTTTTTCATTGAGAGATCATGATATTACATTTGAACTTCAGAGTCTTGATAATTGGGCATTTTCTTGCAGATATAATTCTCTTTTATATGTTCTCCTTAGCATAATGAGTACTTCACAGTAATGCTATATTCCTTTTCTTACTTTAATTAATGTCACATCTCAATTCTAAGTGCTTGTTTTCAGCCCCAGGGTACTAATTTCATATCTTGTTTCTTAAATTAGCCAACTATAATCTCAGATTTCTGGTGGTTATGATAGTCATACAGCGACTTTGTGTCTCCATCAATAAGAAGGAATTAGGGTTTTAATGAAGGACATTCTGCTATTCCATTAAGTATTTGTCTTTAAAAAAAAACTGTAGTATTGTTTCTTGCGACTAAGTTGCTTATTAAGGAATAAATGCTTGGCAGCTAATATATTTGTTGAATGGCTAGAATCGTTGCTAGTTTATAAAATAGCAAAATGTATAAATTACTCATATATGTCTTAAAATAATTGCTTTATTATCCACTTTAATAAACCAATATGAAAAATATTGCAATTTTAAATCCTTAAATTGTGAACTCATTTATTTCTTAGATACTTTTTCTCTGGGGATAAAAGAAAAAAAATTCTCTAGAGACTCCCTGTTATCACTGTGTCTGAACTTTAGACTTAAACAGGTACTTCCAAATACTGCTTGCAAATAAAGACATAAGTGCGTTTGTGCTGGTTTTTAAAACTGTCAGCACACCACCAGATACTAAATGGCAAGCTCAAATCTATTGTCTGTGGTCAAGTTTATACTCTTGTTAATGTAACTTTGCCTTTTCTTTTGTTGTTTGTTTCCTTTGTTTTTGCAAACTCCCAATAGGATTTTCGGCTGCATTTGTCCCTGGGCACCCCATTTGACTTGTTGCCCAGCTATTGTGGGTGCTATAAGTGAGATACTTTATTGTTTGATAATTGTGTTAGTCTGTGCCTTTGTTTATACAGAAGGTATTCTCAGTTCATTACATTCTTATTCGTTATATTCTGTTGTTGATTAAAGAAATGCTTTCTTGGGTTTCACCAGTTTCCAAAACAGCATTATGATGCATTTTATAAATTTACTAAAATATAATGCTCCTTCTTTAAGATTTTATTTATTTTTTGTTCATATTACACACCAACCACAATTTGTCCCCCCTCCTCACTCTCTCCCCCCAATCCACCCCATCCACTCTTCAGAAAGGTTAAGGCCTACTGTGGAAAGTTAACAAAGCCTAGGACATTCATTTGAAGCATATCCATGTCCCTCACCCCATATCAAGGCTTAGCAAGGCATCCCACCATATGGAATGGACTTCATAAAGTCAGCTCATATCTTAGGGACAGACCCTGGTCGCACTGCTAGAGGTCCCACAAACCTACGAGGCTACAAAACTGTTGCCCATATGTAGAAGCTCTGGCTTAGTCCCATGCAGGATCTCCAGCCGTTGATCTAGAATCCTTAAGATCTCACGAGTCCATGTCAACTGTCTCTATGGGGTTTCCCATTACAATCTTGGACCCCAGCCCCCACTGCTGGACCTGGTACTTGGATGTGTATCTCTGTAACTGCTTCCATCAATTTCTGTATGAAGGTTTTATGATGACAGTTAAGGTAATCACTAATCTGATTACAAGGGATGGCCAATTTAGGCACCCTCTTCACTATTGCTAGGGGTCTTAGCTGGGGACATCCTTGTGGATTCCTGGGAATTTCCCTAGCATTACGTTTCTCCCTAGCTCCATAAACTCCCTTTATTGAGATATCTCTTTCCTTGCTCTCCCACCCCATTCTTTCCCAAACTTGACTATCCCGTTTTCTCATGTTCTCATTATATTATAACAGTATAATCAACTAGTCACAACAATAGTATTATGTGGTAATTCAAGAATAGCCATAAGTGTACAAAAAGCCTAAAATGAAAATAAAAATGTGGTTGACTACAATTGTTTTTCTGTGATTGAAAGTCAAATCCTTTTGTAATGAAGAATGAGGCAATGTCAGTTTGCTGCCAATAAATATACTGCTTCAGTGGTGTCCCATTTGACAGTGGTCTAGCATCTTTTGTCATAAAGAACTGATTTTAAGCATTGGACAGAGGAAATGCATGGCATAAGCTTGATTCTCGTAGAGGTTTAATAGTTGTCAAAGTTACATATGTAGAACCCTTGAAATGAAAATCAGTCTTATGTAATTCTACATAAAATTGTGATTTTTTTAGGAAAATTATAATTTTAAAAAGTGACATTCATTAGTATGTGAAAAACTCTACTGACTTCCTCTTATTTTGATTGGTTTTAATGTAGTTCAGTATTTCATATGACCACTAATTTATTTTATTTATTTAATCTATTAATATTTAGCATTGAGATATTTTCACATTGTTAGATGTTTGCTTGCATAAAGCATGATTGCAAAATTCTGACTTGTTGGTAGTGATTTCTAATTAATACAACAAACAGTACTATTCTTAATTCTTTCTTTTTCCTCCATCTCTTTTTGTATAAGTTTTTCTCCAAAAAACAGTAATGAAATTATATTTATGGTAGTGTTATAATCTGAATCGTATCAGGAATAGGCAAAATAAAATCAATAGTTCTATTTACTAGTTTGTCATAAATTGTAAATGCTGGAATATTTTGGTCATTATGTTCTTTTCAGTATATGTCATAATGATTACTTCAATAACTTCAAATTAGGATCTTTATGAATTCAAAGATATCACTTTTTATTTGTTGTCAACAATTATTAGGGGATTAATAATTGTTAATTAGAGGATTAATAATGTCAAGACATTATCAAGCATATAAAGAAGTTATGCTCCTTATTTATGCTTAGCGTTAACAAAGGACAAGAAAAGTCCTTTTTTAGACAGTTTCAGTAGGAAGGGATTCCTCATGGATTATATCTAGCTCACTGAAATGTGTGGAGGGCTGATAGATAAGGCTATATATAGGCTGAGCCTGCAGGAATTCCTGCCAGCATCATGCTGTTCAAGTGGCCTATGAACAGCTCTGAACCCTGTGTCATGATCACCCAATGTGATGAAGCAGAAGCTAATGCCATAGGCCAGACTCCAGATCATGCTTTCTTTAGAAGTTATTAAGACAGGTTGAAGTACAACAAATCACCCAATGAGTTCAATCCAGACGAGATTTCTATATGTTTTCAAGGACAGCTAAATATGAGAGGACGAGCTAAAGAGAGCGAATAGAGGATCTTGAAGAGGGTTTTGATCTCAGGGTTTGAGAAGGAAATGAAAATTAGTTAATGTGTCTGGTATGCCTAGAAACTATATGAAGATATAATAAATATACAAGGTCAGGAAAAGCAGCCTGGGCTACACACTAAGCCAGAAAAAAATTCTTTTGGGATTGTCCATGCATAATTTAATAATTTCATAACTCAATGTCTAATGCTGCATTATGTTGGTCATTGATTTACCCTCTTAATATGATCTGATAAGGTGATTATATTAAATTACTCATGGTCACTATGACAAAAAGCCTCCACAATGCTACAGAGCATATACATTCTCAGTCATAATGACTCAACTTAGAACTATAATTTTAGTAACATGGCAGAGTAAAAATAGTTGCGTGTACTTTCCCCATGATGCATTATTTATTTCTGTATTAGGAATGTATTTCCACAATGATTCTGGGTAATAAGCTATCTTAATAATTACTGGCATAATAGAATAGCTATTTATTTTTTATTCTATTCCTGTATTTTAGCTGTTTGGTTCTTTAATCTTGGCCCAGATTGATTTCCTTCAACTCTGCCTGCCCAGACATTGACAACATGATTTAAATCTGCCTGGGCCATAGCTCATTATGTTCAGTTCTCTTTTTAAAATATATTTCCTAAATGTTTTATTAATTTTTAGGTTATACTTTTTTAAAAAGCATTACTCCAGTTCCTTTCCTTATTGAGAGTGTACATAATTGATTGCTCTGTTCTTAATTATAGCATCAAATCTTTTGGAAGTGAACATGGTCTTGTATTATTCTATGATCAGAGGCAGGAGTTCAAGAGCTTTTGAGGCTTGCTGGACTGAAAAGTCAGAACTGGCAAATGAATTTCTGTACTTTAGAAGGGAGAGCTGAGAAAATAAGCTGCAACAGTAAGGCAGACTCCAGATCTACATTGTTCCCCACCTACTGGAATCTCTTGTATATTTCCTTAAAGGTACAGTAACTCAGTTTCAAATAAGCACCAATTGAAGCCTGCTAGGTATTGTTCTCATGAGAAAATTATAAAAGCATGATAAAATGTAAGATTTACGGAGCATATGCTATTTCAAATGTCTACGGTCTGCAATGCACTTTATGAAAAAGAAAGGTTGTCTGTAAGTGTTCTTAACAACACTTTTGTTATCTTTTACCCTTTTAAAGTTACATACCCATGTTCTGGAATGATATCATATTGCTTAATAAAGTCAAACTTCATGTTCATTTAATATGTCACTAACATATTTCAAATTTTTCATTACTGGTACCGGTGTTGTAGTTCATTTCTGGAATATGCAAAGTATATATGAAGTTTTTGGGCAATCTTTAGTACTTTTCCATGCATATATATCCCCCTGTTGTTGCCTAGTTATTTTTTAAAATAATTACTTTATAATGTTTTATTTCTGGTAAATTTTCTAATGTATTTTGTCTTGAAAAGAAAAATATATTTTCGAAGTGCTTCAGGTGATGATGTTAATAAAATTGCTCTTTCTCTTTCCTTTCTTTCTTCTTTCTTTTCTATCTCCTTTCCTTTCTTCTTTTCTTCCTTACTTTCTTTTCTCATTCATATGTGTATGTATATATGCAACTCATATGTGTAGAGGTCAGAAGACAAGTTGCAGGAGTTGATTCTCTCTCTACACTATATGCATTACCAATATATCATTCAAGTTCTCTACTTAGAAGCAAGCACCTTTATCCACTGCACAAACTTGCTGAACTTAAATCTACCTTTTTAAGCATAGATAATTAACATGTAAACTATACTATATTTACTGCCTAGTAAATATGTGGTGATATTAAAAGCAGAACTCTGTGATCACACTGAGGGGTCTGCGAGAGTGGCTTCCATGAGTTTGTGAAAGCAACCGTGGAAGACAATCACTTCATGGTTTGTAATGCTATCCACGATATTTTCTTCAACCAAAAAATAAAGCCAAATAGGTATTGTGAATGCAACTGAAGTCACTGTACTTGAGAAGTGGCAGTGGGAGAATTTCCATGAGTTCAAGGTAGCCTGTGCCAAATAGTGAGAGTTAGACTATGTAGCAAGTCCAGGCTATGAATTGTTACTTTCCTATACAAAATAAAACCAAGGTTGTATGCCAGAAGAAATGTGTCACAAAGAACAATAGAGGTGCAACTGTCCTAGATTAAATAGAAAGCTAAGTATACTATGTGATTAATGTTAGGTTATTTGCTTAGCTTGTCTGTGCTTGTTAATATTTGAGGTGAAACAGATTTGTGCAAGAAGGTTTAACTTATTTCTTCTATTTAAAGGACAGTGTCAAAAGTTCAAGATGATATCTCCCTTTACTTTAGCGATAAAGCAGAAGTATGTGAATTAAAAGATTTCCTTAATAAATGTATATTAAAGGCTAGAGATTGTGAAATAAGTCATAAAGTCTAACAGTAAGAGAAACTGATTTGATTTCCAGCATTCATATTTTAATACTTAAGCTAATATTTAGTTTTAAGCTAAATGTGTACCCATTAGTTCAGGTAATCATGTCTTCATCATGGCCTTTACCTATTTGCTTATATTCTCACTCCTCCCACTCTTCAACTGGACCTTGGGAGCTCAGCCCAGTGCTCTTCTGCAGGTCTCTGGCTGTTTCCAGCAGTTGCTGGATGAATGTCCTATAGTGATATTTAAAATATTCATTAATCTGACTACAGGGCAAGGCCAGTTCGGGTACCCACTCTTCTATTGCTTAGGATCTTAGCTGGGGTCATCCTGGTGAATTCCTGGGAATTTCTCTAGGGCTAGCTTTCTTGCTAGTCCCACATGGCTCCCTCAATCAAAATATCTCTGGGAGCTCACCAACTCCAGCTGGACAGGGAAGGAGCTAGCATAAGACCAAACTAGTACCTCTGAATTTGGGTGACAGTTGTATGGCTGGGGCAGACTGTGGGACAACTGGCACCAAGATTTATTCTGAATGCTTGTACTGGTTTTTAGGGAACCTATTCTCTTTGTATGGATACCTTGATCAGCCTAGGTATAATAGGGAAGGCCTTGGACCTTCCCCAAAGCCATGTGCCTTACACTCTCTGAGGAGTGGATGGAGGGTGGATTGAAGGATTGGTGGAGGAAATGGGGGGAGGGGAGGAAGTGGGAACTGAGAATGGTATGTAAAATCAAAAAAGATAAATTGTTTTCTTTTTAAAATATGAAATAAGATAAAAACAAGCTAAATATGCTTTATTCTGAAGGCTAGAGAAAGGTAGACATATATTTCCTTGAGTTTATTGACCGGCCAACTTATTCTACTTGGTGAGTACCACATTCTAGTGAGAAGTGCTCACTCATCTGAGAATTTGTTGATTCCTGAGAACAAGCATTGAGACTGACCTCTGTCCTCTACACAAATGCTCACATATATGCGCATGCACTCATATATATGCATCTATCTACACAATATAAACACCATAAAACATAAAGGCTCACACATATTAAATCAAACCAGTATATGATTGAGTTGAATATTATTGATAGTAAGATGTCACAAGAGCAGCTTTACCAATGGCCTATCCTAAGAGATTCTGATAACTCCATATAGTAATAAGCATCCTCTGATCTCCTTGAGCCAATCTGTGGTCAATCTCTTAGCCTCAAAACCGGTATGATACAGAGGACTCATATGTATCACCAAGATTCATTACTGGCCTGAGATACAACATTGATAACCCTGATCCACAGATTTTAGTATTTTCTTAATCACAATTATTTTTAGTCCCAGAAAACCACTATCCATTGTCCCTTTAAATCACAGGTTTAGGAGGAGAGAACTGCTTGTTGGTTCCTGGCTGCTTTGCCACAAATAATCATACAGAAGCTGTATTAATTAAATCACTGGTTGGCCCAAAGCTGTAGCTTCTTGTTGGAGAACTTTACATATTAATTTAACCCATTTCTAATAATCTGTGTATGGCCACGTGGCTGTGGCTTACTGACTAAAATTTCAGCACATCTGTCTCTGGCAGTGGCTCCATGCCTTTTCCTTGACTCCGCCTTCTTTCTCCCAGCATTCAGCTTAGTTTTCCCCACCTAGCTCTGTTCCCCTACAGCTCTGCTATAGGCCCAAAACAGTTCCTTTATTTATCAGTGGTTATCACAGCATACAGAGGGAAATCCTACATCACACAGGAGAACCCAGTTCCACAAATTCTTAATTTAAAAAGTCACAAAACATCCACAATAGTGTCTGACTTCCTCTTATACTTCACAAGCCAGGTGTCCCATTGTCTACATTTCTTTAATCATTATTATTGTCTGAGAACCCACAGAATACCCAGTAAAGATTTGAGTACTAAATGGCTTTTCCAGCCCAAATTTCAGAGAGCTTCCATAAACCTTTTAAAACCAGTAAGATCAGATTAATGATGCAAAGATCCCAATCTCAGTACCGATTTTTCTTTTTGTTTGCCTCATGTTGATGTACTAAACATAGACTAAACAGAAACTTGCAACATAAAGGTTGTATAAACTTGCAGGTCATACTCTGTGTTTGAGAAGTTCTAAGGAAGGAGCCATGAGAATAAACTGAAACAGAAAGTATAGAGCAATATTGCAACATTGCTTAGCTGCTTCCCCTCTTTTATCTTGTGTATAAACTGTATTTATAGCCAGATCCATGTGTAATGCCCATAGTTGGTTGGACCCCACAGGTCTTTCTAATGTAGGCAATTTCTTTATTTAACTCTCTCTTTGCAGATAATTCTACATTTGTGTCAAGTTGACAGCTGACATTAGTTAGTACTTCTCATTTCAGACTGAAGGCCTCTTCATTTAGTTTCAACTTCAAGGTCTACTTATAATGCAAATCAGCCTTTCTCAGGTTGTAGCATGACTCTCTCTATCAATGTTATTATTCCTGTGGTTTTATTAAATCGTGTTCAATTATTTATATCCACATATTGAGTGGAAGAAAAAAGTCCAATACCTTAATTTTATATTTGAGCATAATTTTCATGCATATTAAAATAAGTCACTATTAAATCCAAATAACCTTGGTGAAGTCTTTACATTTCTCTGTACTAGAATTACTAATTTTGTTTTTGTATTATTAGTATAAATAAATCTCAATGTAATTTTATGCATACAGTTTTATTATGGGATATAATATAAACAAGGTCAAGTACATGAGCTTAAATTTGTAGCATAATCAATCTTTAAATATTCATGCGGACCATGAAGAAGCCACATAAGCAAGAATCATAATTTTCCAGTATTTTATATTTCTTTAAATATCCTTACAAATGTAGAAGCTTTCAAGACCACTGCCTTTATTTGTGGCAATTGCTTTCTCAAAAATTTAAACACACACACATACACACACACACACACACACATATACACTTAAAATGTTAGATCTATATTCATAAGGTGGATCATATCAAACTCCATAGAGTTTGATATGATCATAGTTTTACTTATTTTACTTGCTCATATTTTAATTAAAAGATTCACTCAGCTTTTGTCATGTAACTAGTTGGACATTTTACTGCTGTGCAATATCAGCAATTTTACAAAGTATTGTTAAAAACTGAAAAGAGATATCACAATGACATTAAAACAACCAATCAGAATTCCTTGGGATATGCTGTGATAAAAGTATTCAAATAGTAATGGTTCTCTTTTCTGTGTCATGAAATATTCATTATCTGTTCTTTAAACATGAACCTTGACCTGTCTGAAGTAAGAGTCACAAAGGGAATATTAACATTTGCCTGACAATGACAGTGGGTAAAGGATTTTATCCTGCTCTGTCTCTTACAGCCTGTGTCCATAACAGGGATGGATGACTATTACTCATAATTCATTAGCTCTAGTAATTTATATACCTGTACCGGCACAAAATAAAGGCAATGCAGATATCAAAGAATATTTACCAGTTTATTGTTAAACTTACTGAACCAAAGTTCCAGCGTAGCACAGGTAGCGAGGAACAAAAGGGCCGAGCCGCCTCTCCGCGCACTTTTTATTGGCCGGGATTCGCCTGAGGCAAACCCCGCCCTCTAAAGGGAGCTGATTTAACCCCTTTATCTCCCCCTTTTGTCTAAATAAGACACAACTAAACCAAATATAACTATAACAATAATAACAAATGATAAATATAACAAACAATATTGAGAGCAAAAGTTTTGCTAAAGAGTAACTACAATTAAATAATCTTCAACTCCATCAAAGATCTGAGAAGGGAGTAAATATTACTTAACAAAAAAGAGATATCCAAAATGTGCAACAAATGACAGAGACAACTGACTGCCTGGGCAATCACCCAAAATCTCGTTTGCAATGTTGAGTCAACCAACTTTGGCTAAGGCCTAACATAACTGACATACCATTCTCAAATGCAAGGAACTTTCTTAGGATTATCCTACCCTGTCTTGGCAAGATAAGACAATCCTGTTTATATCTTAGTCAGTAGTTGAGGTATGGGTTTTTCTTAACCCAAAGGCCAGTTCTGCCAGGAAGACAAGCTCCCAGTGGAGTGTCTTTGGTGCTCAACGTTCTCTCGGGAGTAGAGTGGTGTTTCCAGGAGTAAATTGTGTCTCAATGGCACATAATTTTAGGTTAGATTAAAGGCCATTTTCTACAGCTCTTCAAAGAGGCTGAAGATTATACTATCTAGACTGAAAATAATCTCTATGTATCTAAAAAACCTGATTAACCTAAAAATAATATGACAAACATGTAATTCTCAATACCTATCTAATTTGAAAACTAAGGGAATAAACAATTGTGCAATGTATGAAGACAATGATCTTCACTTGTCATTACTTATCAAATGTAAACAATGTTATTACATAAATAGGACCAGAGGTAGAAATGTACATTGTGATATGATAGATGTATCCATACAATATAAGCATACTCTTATACCAAAATAGAGGTAGGAACACTCACATTCAATATTCAATATATCAATATACAAGAAACAGTACCAACATAATTTTCTAAAAACAGTAAGTCACAAATACCAATCATCCCATCAACCCAGTTAATCCCCTTTTTTTTTTTTTTTTTTTTTTTTTTTTTTTTTTTTTTAACATACAATATCTCCCCATCCCCTCACTCCTAAACCAACCACTAAAAGATGTCCCTAACCCTGTGGGCAAACTCTGTTGGGAGAGGGGACGTCGTCCTCTTAGATTGCTTCTAGCTGACATGGGGGCGACGTTCTTCTTAGGGGCCCCTGTGAAAGCAAACGATGGTAAAATTCCCAAATTAACCTTTGACTTAAGAAAACTATAACTAGTCTCTGTGTGTTTCGAGAAGGTCCGGCCAGAGCGTTGTCAAAAATGTGCATCATATGAAATTGTCTCTTGCAATTGGTACCAAAAAACAGATCCAAAATTAGTGCTTAAAAAAAAAAAAAATTCATGACGTCATAAAAACCAGATTGAGTTGATGTTGTGGGGCCCCATCTTCATCCTGGAAACTTCAAAAATTACTGTAGGAAAATATGTTGCTTGTTATGGGAAATTTAAACATTAACAACAAGGACTTATACTGACATATAAAGAAAGACACAGATGTGAGGGAAGGCAAAGAAAGTTTATCAAGTATAAAATTATTCTTATTCTGTCCCATTTCATGGCTCCTGACCTGAGACAGAAACTTTGAAATATCTCTTATCAACAGGCTTGGAATTGAAGAAGGACTGAGCCATAGTCCAACTCCAAAACCAGCTCTACACATTTATAAAGAAGTGTTCAATAAAACATATAAATATACATAAATATATATAAAACCAATACTTACTATACGTATAGAATTTTATTGTTGATGTTTAATGGGTCGTATCTATTTTCCATCCATCAGTAATTAAATATTCAGGGTCCCTCAAATTCTTTGGAGATGAATATTTTCCTGTGGAGATAAGAAAAGAACCCTGCCCCCATCCTATTAGTAATCCTTACCATCTGTATGTCGGTCATCCTTGTGAATGAATTGTTATTTATCTTTTCCAAGTGACTTCTCTTCCTCAAACCGAACCTTTATTAATTTTGACGGTATCCATAATTTTTCCTCACCTGTGGAGATAAGAGCAAAACCCCTTCCCCAACGCAGCACATCTCCTGGCTTCCATTGTGAGGTTAGTACATCCTTGAAATAAACTGGTTGATTTAGTTCAGCAGACTTTTCCATTATCCAATGTCTTTCTGCAGCCGTCGTTCCCTTCTCATTAGCGTTGAGAAAATTCAAGGTTAACAAAGCATTATGTAACCTATTTCTAGGGGTGTTTTCCACCCCTTTCTGTTTGTTCAACATATCCTTTATAGTTCGATTTGATCTTTCTATGACTGCTTGACCTGTAGGATTGTATGGTATACCTGTAACATGCTTGATATTGTAATGATCAAAAAACCGTTTCATCTTCCTAGAGACATAAGCAGGACCATTATCTGTCTTTATTTGTGTAGGTATACCCATGATAGCCATGACTTCTAATAAATGAGTGATTACTGAATCAGCTTTTTCTGAACTTAAAGCAGTTGCCCACTGAAAGCCTGAATAAGTGTCGATGGTGTGATGAACATACTTCAATTTGCCAAATTCTGGAAAGTGGAACACATCCATCTGCCAGATTTCATTTCTATGAGTGCCCTTTGGATTAACTCCTGCTGGCAGTGGCGTTTGGTTATAGAAAGAGCAGGTAGGGCATTTCTTCACAATCTCCTTAGCCTGTTGCCATGTAATAGAAAACTCTTTCTTCAAACCTTTGCTATTAACATGATGTTTTTTATGAAATTCAGAGGCTTGAAGCACACTACCAATCAATAATTGATCAATTTCTGCATTACCTTGTGCTAGAGGACCTGGCAGACCCGTATGGGATCGGATGTGTGTTATGTACATAGGGCAAAGCCTGTTCCTGATCAAATCTTGAACCTGGATAAACAATGAGGTTAGTTCTGTATCATCAGGTATAAATTCAGCAGTTTCAATATGTAAAATAACTCTTTCTGCATATTGTGAATCAGTAACTATATTAATAGGTTCTTTAAAATCTCTTAGTACCATAAGAATGGCATATAATTCTGCCTTCTGGACAGAATCATAAGGACTTTGTTCCACCTTACCCAAGTCTTCTGATTTGTAACCTGCCTTCCCTGATTTATTGGCATCAGTATAGAATGTACGGGCTCCAGTTATTGGAGCATCACGGACTATTCGAGGAAGGATCCAAGAAGTTCTCTTTATGAAGTTGAGCCGCTTGCTTTTTGGATAGTTGTTATTAATGTCTCCCAAAAAATTAGCACAAGCTCTTTGCCATGGTTCATTATCTTCCCATAATTTCTTTAGTTCATCAGCAGTGAAAGGCACTATAATTTCTGCTGGGTCTATGCCTGCTAGTTGACGAAGTCTCAGCTTGCCTTTTATAATTAACTCAGAGACTTTTTCCACATAAGTTTTCAGTTTCTTACTTGGTTTATGTGGTAAAAAGATCCATTCCAAGATAATATCATCTCTCTGCATTAAAATTCCTGTAGGAGAAATTTTCGATGGTAATATGACGAGAATACAATCGAGCTCTGGATTCACTCTGTCCACATGTGCCTGTTGTAATTTCTCCTCAATCATTGTCAGTTCCTTTTCTGCTTCAGCTGTTAATTCTCTGGGACTGTTTAAATCTTTATCACCATCCAAGGTCTTGTTCAAATGAATTATTAGATCAGGTGTTATCCCAATAGTTGGTCGTAAACTGGAAATGTCTCCTAACAGTCTTTGAAAGTCATTAAGAGTCCGTAAGCGATCCCTCCGAATTTGTGCCTTCTGTGTCTTAATTTTTTGCAAACCTATTCTATAACCTAAATAATTAACAGAATCTCCCTTCTGAATCTTTTCAGGAGCAATTTGCAATCCCCATTTAGGTAACAGTATCTGTATTTCTTCAAACAGCCTGTTCAAGGTATCTATGTTTGAATCAGATAACAATATGTCGTCCATGTAATGGTATACAATAGATTTGGGAAATTTCTTGCGTATTATTTGCAATGGTTGGTTCACAAAATATTGGCACAGGGAGGGGCTATTTAACATACCCTGGGGGAGGACGGTCCAGTGGTACCTCCTCGAAGGTTGAGAATTGTTATAAGTAGGCACTGTGAAGGCAAATTTTTCTCTATCTTCTTTTTGCAAAGGTATAGTGAAAAAACAATCCTTCAAATCAATAACTATGAGAGGCCATCCTTTTGGTAATAAAGAGGGCAACGGAATTCCAGATTGCAGAGGGCCCATAGGTTGAATAACCTTGTTGATGGCCCTGAGATCTGTCACCATTCTCCATTTACCTGATTTTTTCTTAACCACAAATACAGGAGAATTCCAAGGGCTGGTAGATTCTTCTATATGTCCAGCATCTAGTTGCTCTTGTACCAGCTGTTCTAAAGCCTGTAGCTTTTCCTCAGCTAAAGGCCATTGCTTTGTCCATATTGGTTTCTCAGTCAACCATTTTAGAGGCAAGGCTGTTGGTATTTCTGAAGGGACATCAATTGCTTGTTCCTGCACAGCCCTAATGGCCGGTTTTGTCCTTTTGTAATAACTTTTAATATTCCTTTCAGAAATATGGGCTCTAGAAGTAGCAGGAATGTTAATTTGAGTATTCCATTGTTGTAATAGGTCACGACCCCATAAATTCATTGCAATATTGGCTACATAAGGCCTTAATTTTCCTATTTGTCCCTCAGGCCCTATACATTCAACCCATCTCGTGCTCTGCCTTACTCGAGATAGGGTTCCAATTCCCAGGAGCTGAACATTTACATTCTGAAGAGGCCAATATGGATGCCAAGATTCTGGGGTAATGATACTTACATCAGCACCTGTGTCCAGTAGGCCAGTAATAAAAATGCCATTTACACACACTCTCAGCTTAGGTCTTTGATCATTTATAGAAGTTTGCCAAAACACACGTAACTCATCTTTCTGATTACTATTGCTTGTAACAGTAGGCATGTGGCTTTCTAATTGTCCTGACAAGGCATGTTCTCTGCAGAAACTGGGAATGTCTGAACCATGTTTGCCATGGGGGCCTGAGAGGCCCCCCCTCTCACGTTTCCCGTCTGTATCAGGTTGCCTTGTCTATCTCTTGTAGACCTGCATTCATTCGTCCAATGTCTGCCCTTCCCACATCTTCTACATAAACCTGAAGGCTGATTCCTTCTATTCCTGTTATTTCTAGAAGACGCATTATTATTATTTCTGAAAACCCGTTGTTTACAATTCCTTTTCATATGACCCATTTTGCCACAATTAAAACATTTGGTATTCTGGTGTCTCCTTTTACCATTGGAAATTGCTTCTTCTACCCATGCTTCAGTGCCATAGTCAAATGTGTCAACATCTAGTGTATGCAAGACCCATTCTTCCAAGGACGCTGATCTGAACATTAAAGGCCTCAAGATCCTTTTGCATTCCACATTAGCATTTTCATAGGCCAAAGACTCAATTATTATACGTCTTGCTTCTGGGTCAGGTATCCCCATTTGTACAGCTTTAGTTAATCTTTGTAAAAAGTCACTAAAGGGTTCTCTCTGACCCTGTTTAACTGTGACAAATGATTCCATTCTCTGTCCTGGGTCTTGTACTCTGTCCCAAGCCCTTAAGGCTGCTGTAGTACACATAGAAAGTATGTTTTCATCCAAATTAGCTTGTTCCTGAGGGTCTGAAAAGAGCCCTTCACCTAGAATTTTATCTAGGGAAACGTCAATTCCCTTCGCCTTTTCCTGCTGTTCTAAAAGTCTAGCCTCTTGCCTGAATAAGCATTTCCATTTTAAGTGCGGTCCACTCTCAAGGACCGCGGAGCTCAGCTGGAGCCAGTCCAAGGGGGTTGCTTTGCTTGTTGTGGCCCAAGATTTTAGCATCTCTTTAACAAAAGGGGAGTGCATCCCAAAAGACATGATGGCCTGTTTAATTTCTTTGAGATCATTCATACGGACAGGCTCCCATGTATCTTCCTTGATGACCCTAGGGTTTCTGGAACCAACCACCTTTTCTGTTGTTATTACAGGAAAGGCATGTAGAGCTGTAGGTAGAGCTTTGTGAAAATTGTCCCGGAGGGATTTATCCACAGATGTAGTTAAAATTTGCCTTTCTACCCTTTGCTCTTCTTCTTCAGAATTTAGAAATTCCTCAATCTTTTCAATTCTATTCACCATTGCTTTTTGTAATGTCTGAATCTCCTGCCCAGAATTATGTTCTAAAGCCTTCATTGAGGATTCTAGAGTATGAAATTTGTCCAGTAGAGATAACTTGTCATCTTTGGACATAATTTTTATGGCATAAACCGTGCCTTCTTGTATTGACAATCTTTCCGCCAATCTGTCATAAGCTTTAGACAAAATTCGATTGTCACATTCAGCAGTTTTGATTCTCTCAGTTAACGTTTCAGTTCCTACAGAAAGGGACTGCTGAAACTTACGATCTAATTCAGCTGTTCCTTCTTCCATAGTAATGAATTTCTCCTTAACATCAGAAAGGGACTGCTGAAACTTACGATCCAATTCAGCTGTTCCTTCTTCCATAGTAATGAATTTCTCCTTAACATCAACCTGTACTTTTTTTAGATTTTGCTCAGTTAACCGAGTCATGTTAAACAAAGATTTGTTTTCTTCCTGGAGAACTTCAAACTGATTCTTGAGAAGATTGTTGTCATTCTCAATTGTTTTTAAACGTTCAACCTCTGCCTTAAGAGATTTGATCATTTTCCTATTATCAAACCAAATAGTGCTAAGGAAAATTAAGAATCCCAGGAATATCCATATATGTGGTGTGGTAGACACCTCTTGTAAGATCTCCCAAATGGTGCATTCAAAAGAACTATTGAAATAGGCTGAGGTCACGTTGTCAGACATTATTTAGAAAAGAAAAAGTTCTCTTACCTGTAATAACTGGTTCCTGCCAGTGGTGGCGAAAGAGCCCAGTTGAATCCACGTGTCCTAAATCTGAAATAAAAGGACTCGAAAACAAAATTGAAACAGACACCAAGCTGATAAGTATTTTTTGCCGGGGCTCTCAGGCCGCTGTCACGTGACCTGAGCGCTGGCGGCGGTGGGGGTGGGAGGGGGAGCAGACACAGGCAGCGCGCGCGCCGGCGGGCGGTTGCGCACGTGAAATCTGGCCGGGGCGGCTCGGAACAGAGACTTAGGCGCTGTTAAAAAGGCTCTGTCGAATCAAACTCACTGCTTGATCCTCTAACAAGCAGCAGGGAAAATCGAGCCGCTCAGAATCTCAGCCGTTTCAGCGTGCGCCCAGAGAGACCGCTGCAGCGGCTCGAGGTGCAAGAGACTCCAATTCGGGGCCGGTTCTCGGCAAAGCCCCACGGGGGAGGCGCCAGATGTACCGGCACAAAATAAAGGCAATGCAGATATCAAAGAATATTTACCAGTTTATTGTTAAACTTACTGAACCAAAGTTCCAGCGTAGCACAGGTAGCGAGGAACAAAAGGGCCGAGCCGCCTCTCCGCGCACTTTTTATTGGCCGGGATTCGCCTGAGGCAAACCCCGCCCTCTAAAGGGAGCTGATTTAACCCCTTTATATACCTATGCTAAACAAGGAGGCAGGAAAAATATGTCAATGTGTAAAGATATGTAGTTATAGTTCAAACTTTTCCTAATCAATCGCATGACTATAGTTTAATCATCAAATATTAACTATACCATATCTTCTACCCACAAAATGCAATCACCTTCCTGAATAGAGTAAATTACAAAAGAGCCCTTGCATAGGGCTAATGGGGTGGCTGAGCATGTAAAGGCAGCTGCTGCCAAGCTTCTTGATTAGAGAATAACTGGAATCTATATGATAGAGAAAAATGGACATCCACAGATTAAACTCTATCCTTCACCTGTGCCACTGGTGGTGAGGAAATGAACACAAATTCATGCTACAGCATCTATACATTCACTTAATTTATAAGGTTGAACTTCAATAGAAAAATCACATTAAGAATCCATAATGCCACAAAGACTTTTTTTCCAAAATTGGTTCACAGTGCTACTTCAATCTTGATTATCTGATCTGTAAACTTAAGAAACCAAAAATACATTAACTACTTTATTACGGTCAATAGCATTAAAGATCCAGGATAGCCCACCTCTACTGAAAGGAAAGAAACATTTATTTGTATAGCTTACTTGAAAATTATACTCGGGAGATACTAGAACATTCAAATATTAACGGTAGTGAATATTATAGATGATTTTCATTGTCTTTTGCTCTATTATTCTGAGGCTAAGAGCCTCGGATTTTGCTTATCAGATGGTCTTCATTTTCTGCCTGTTTCTTAAATACATCTGAGGACAGTCTTGCATACTTGACTGGTAGACTCACTGGAACTCTTCAGACTCAGCTTTGTAGAAGTTAAGAATCCTAGTAGGCAATGATGCTTTAGATATTCATATGCTCTTCAGTTTGGGGGAAAGTTTTGTTAATATTTTTATTATAAACACTGTGACAGTTGTTCTTACTTATTTGAAAAGAATTTTTTATTTGTAAAAGAAGTACCCATAAATAATCATTCTTATAATTTTTAGCATGACATTTTCAGAGTTTAACTATGGAATTTTTGGGTCTGAAATTGATTGAAATTCTTTATATCTTTTTTTGAAATTCTTTATATCTTTATAGATATTTGTGGATTACAGATTATTATCCATGTTATTGTCAACATGATCATCCCTTCCATTCACAAGTTGGAAACAATTATTTTTAGAAGTAATGTAGTCCTTGGGTCACATGAGATGATATTACTGTTACCGATTTATTTTCCTTAGGATTTTAAATGTTTGCTAACTTACATAATATTGATTTTTGTAGTAATATCTAAAGATAAAATATCTTTTGTGTTCTTTTGCCACTTTTAAAGTATATTAGTAGTAATTATGTAAAATACTACTTTTTGGTAATAGTGGTGATTAGGAAAAATACTGTGTTCATGCACATTTATTGTCATGTTCTGGGTTTAATTTAGGGTGTTGTACATCTACATACCTCTTTACCAACATCTCTATACCTATAGTGATGTCTTATAGTGCGTAAAATATTCAAAAGTAATTCTTTATTATGGCTCCACAGTTGTTCACACCTGTTTACATGCTTAGGCTTCAGTGTTAATAGATTATTTGAGAAGATGAAGTATCATAAGGAACAGTATTTAGCATCCATCCAACTTTCCCTCTTGCATTTGAAAATATATGACATTTCCCCTGAATCGTTTCCCATGGTGTCTTCAGTATGTTTAGTGTTATTGGAATGAAATATCCTGAGTGAAATAACTTCAAAAGAAAAGGTTTGGTTGGCCCATAATTCCATGTTACAGTCCATCAAGGAGCCTAGGAGAACTGGTTACATCAGACCCAGAGTCAAGCTTAGTGGAGCTGCTACATCCCAGCTTGGTCCTCACTTATGTAGTCAGTTCCCATCCACAGGAAACATGCTTATTTCAACATCAGTTGAGACATTGCTCCAGATACATGACCAAAATTCTATCTCCCAGGTGATTATAGCCTTTGTTAAATTGACAGTTAAAATCAAATAGAGTATTTACATTTTGCTTTGAAATATAATTGTAATCATTATATTCTCCAATTATTTCTAATTATAGGTCCAGACTATTAAAAGGTATTATAGAATAAATATAAAAATTTCAGAAAATTTTATACTAGAAATTTATTCTCTGAATACATATTAAATGTATCAAACATATCACCCATTATTATGAATTTTAGAGCCAAAAATTGTACTGTAGTTATTACAGGAAAATATGGCTGCTTATAGCATAATATCATATAAAACTTGCCATACTTCAAGACTTTATTTACAATCTAAATTTTAAAAGAATTTTTTGTACATTGTGACATTTTATGATACCGAACATTTTCTTAAATGTCTGTTAATTAAAGTGCTTACAAAGTATTTTAACTCAGGTGAGAATCTTTTGTGACACCCCAGGTGACTTAGAAACTGTTGCCAGCAGAAGTGTGACTTTCCTCTATGTGCAAAGGAAAATCTCCTAGTCAGTTGTGGGTTCTTTTCTTCAACACAAAGACTGTTAGCACAGTCATGATCAATTCCTTATTTCCTAGTTTTACTCGGTTGAAGTTTTAGCAGGGATATGGACAGCTGAATTTAGGGCTAGTGTATTTGTGAAAAGTGTAGAATGCTTTCTCCATAGATTGCATGCTGCACCAGCTTCTTACCATCTCTTTTTATGAGTCTCCAGAACTCAGGATCTCAGTCTTTTGTCCCCATTTTCATGTTCTCACCACACATAACCCTTCATACACCCATTTTTGCTTTGCCTTGGAGATTGTTTTGGTCACCATTCTACTGCTGTGAACAGAAACCATGACCAATGCTCATGAAATAAAGCACTTAATTCTGGACTTGCTTACGCTTTCAAAGATTAATTTCATGGTCATGTTATGGGGTATGGCAGCATGCAGGTGGACACTGGAAACTCAGCAGAGAGTTACCTCTTAGTCCTCAGGCAAAGACAAAGAGAGAGAGAGAGAGAGAGAGAGAGAGAGAGAGAGAGAGAGAGAGAGAGAGAAGCAAATAGAGAGAGCCTAGCTTGAGATTTTAAAATCTCAGTACCACCCCCAGTGACACACTTTCTCCAGCAAGGCCACACCTCTTAATCCTCTCAAGTAGTGCCACCCCCTGATGACTAAGTACTCAAATACTGAGTCTATGGAAGTCTATTCACATTCAAACTACCACAGAGATAGTTATCGAATGTTTCCAAAGTGTGAGCAAGTTGAGCTTTCTTCCTCAACTATTAGAGGAAGATATGGAAGCACAATTTCACATTTCAGCACATCTCCTCGTCACCCTGTAAACCATCATTGCAAAAATACCCAAAAATGATGAGGCAGCAGAAGTCGAAAGAAAAGAAAACTGTAGTTGTAGAACTCAGTGCATGGACTTGTCTTCTCTGCACCCCATCTTTTTTTTTTTTTGAGTTTAAAAGTGGCAATTGTAGAGATAGTTCATAACTCTTAGCATGCATAAGAAATTAATATCTTCACTTTTGGGTTGTATAAATAAATCAGTGATGCTACTTGCATCAGTTGAATGATCTTATCTTCTTAGAAAAAGAGTTGGATTTAGTCACATGTTATTAAGGCCTTTTGAAATGTCTAGAAATTTTGACAGAATGTTAACCACACAAATTTGATCTTCAATGAAATCAATAGTGAAAATTGAAATATTCCATCTTTACTAAATATGTTTTTTTCCCTAAACACTAAAATATAAAATAAAACACATTAAAGCCAGTTTACTACAAAGACCATCTAGGGTTGAATATATATATATATATAAGGAAATAAATGTTTGCTTTGCATATATAGTATATGTGGCATTTAGATAAGGAACTTTAATATACAAGGCCTTGACATTTGATATTTCTATGGCTAGATTTGAAAAATAAATTATCTCTATAAAATACAAACACCATTGTATTTTTTGATCATTTTTTATTAATCACTTTGTTCATGTTGAGGTACATTAACCATAAAGAATAAACATATAAAATATTTAGAAAAATGTTAGCCTCCTCACAATGAATGAACACTTCTTAATGTTCTGAATTTATGAGTAACTATTTTTAGAAAAGGCTTCCATTTAAGTATTTTACGTATATCCTAAAGAAAAAGGATATTTGGGACCTTGGGAGCTCAGTCCAGTGCTCCAGTGTGGGTCTCTGTCTCTATCTCCATCCATCACCAGATGAAGGTTCTATGGTGATATGCAAGATATTCGTCAGTATTGCTATAGGATGGGGTCATTTGAGGTTCCCTATCCTCAGCTGCCCAAGGAACTAACTGGGGACATCGCCTTGGGCTCCTGGGAGCCACTCTAGGTTCAAGTCTCTTGCCAACCCCAGGGTGGCTCCCTTAACTAAGAATTGTGCTTCCGTGCTCCCCTATCCAACCTTCCTTTATCCCAATCATCCTTTTTCCCAAAGTTCCCCCCATCCTCCCCTTCTCCCTTTTCTCTCCCCATCTCCCCTTACCCCCATCCCACCCCACCCCCAAGATCCCAATTTTCTCCCCGGCAATTTTGTCTACTTCCCATAGCCAAGAGGATAACTATATGACTGAGCTCCCACGGTCCCAAAGAGGAGCAGAAGGAGGGAGAACATGAGCAGAGAAGTCGGGACCGCGAGGGGTGCACCCACCCACTGAGACAGTGGAGCTGATCTATTGGGAGCTCACCAAGGCCAGCTGGACTGTGACTGAAAAAGCTTGGGATAGGGCCGGACTCTCGGAACATGGCGAACAATGAGGGCTGATGAGAAGCCAAGGACAATGGCACTGGGTTTTGATCCTACTTAATGTGCTGGCTTTGTGTGAGCCTAGCCAGTTTGGATGTTTACCTTCCTAGATATGGACAGAGGGGGGAGGACCTAGGACTTACCACAGGGCAGGGAACCCTGACTGCTCTTTGGACTGAAGAGGAGTGGGGGGAGGGGGAGAAGGGTGGGAGGATGGGGAGAAGGGTGGGAGGAGGGGAAGGGAAATGGGAGGCTGGGAGGATGCGGAAGCTTGGTTTTTTTTCCTTTTCTCAATTAAAAAAAAAGGCAAAAAAAAAGAAAAAGGATATTACATTAGTGATATATTCTAAATATTGTAAGAAGTAAAAGGTTTTTTGAGAGGCAGAAGAGGAGGTTATATCACTTCTAAGACAGAAATTTCAACAAGATCATATGCAAACCTTGAAAAGCTGGAAGCTGCCCAAACTCTCCCTAAAGGAGTATGATCCTATGAGATTTCAGACTTCAAGCTAAAAAAAAAAAAAAAAAAAAAAAAAAAAAAAAAAAAAAAACCAAGAAGTTGGGCTTAATTATTAAAAACACTTGTTTCCAAAGAAGAAGATTCAGATACTTTATACAAAATTAAAGATTATATTGAGGCACTTGTAGGTTTAGTCATATCCAAATATGTGACATACCAGTGCAGAAATATTTTATTTATATTTGGATGAATAGTAAACTCTCTTTTTATTAATCTCTATTTGCTAATTCAACTTTAAAAAATATATACATCTAATATAAATATTCAAATGTACACCCATTTTAACTTATCTGCCCTGGAAACATGAGATTAACACTTGTGATAGTAAGGAAAAATATTCTTCATGAACATTGTTTAAAGCTACTATCATAATCTTTATCTTCAGAACATTATATTATTTATTTAATATAATTTAATATTAACAAACATGATGTTAAATATATATATATAGTACTGAAGTAAAAATAAATTTTATAAGATCATCTTAAATTTGCAAACTTTCTTCAACATCACAATCTTGAGTCTGCTTTTCTCATACAGTCTCTCTACCCTCTTTTCAAATGGACTCACAGAGTTTGGCCAAGTGCTTGGCTGTGAAACTCTGAATCTGCTTCCATCAGGTACTGAATGAAGGCTCTATGATGACAGCTAGGGCAGTTACCAATCTGATTACAGAGAAAGGCAAATTCAGACACCCTCTCAACTACTGATAGAATATTAGCAGGGGTTATCCTTTAGGGTTCCCAGTTAACTCACTGTTACCAGCTTTCTCCCTCACCCCACAATGACCCACTCTATCAAGATATCTCCCCCACACTCTACTGCTTCATCCCACCCACATCTTATCCATCTAGATCCCTCATGTTCTCATCCCCCATCCCCTTTCCTCTACTCTTTCCACCCCCAGTTTTCCCAGGACACCCCACCTAATTGCTCTTCTTAGGGAGAACCATGAGTCCCTCTTAAAGTTCTCTTTGTTACCTAGCTTCTCTGGTGCTGAGAATGTAGCCTAGTTATACTTTGCTTTACATATAATATCCATTCATGAATGAGTACATATCATGGTTGTCTTTCTGTGTCTGCGTTACCTCACTCAGGATGATTTTTTTTTTAGTTCCATCCATTTTCCTGCAAATTTAATGATGTATTGTTTCTGTTGTTGTTGTTATTGTTCTCTTTCCTGCTGGGTAATGCTCCATTGAGTAGATATATCACATATTCTTTATCCAGTTTTAGTTGAACGTCATTTGGTTATTTCCAGGTTCTGGCTATTACAAAAAATGATGCAATGTACATAGTTGGACAAAAGTCCTTGGGATATGGTTGAGAATCCTTCGGGTATATGTACAAGAGCAATATAACTGGCTCTTTAGATAGTAGATCCATATGTATCATCTTGCAGAAAACTCAAGTCCAAGTGGATCAAAGACCTCAACATATGCTCAGTAACACTGAAGCTGATAAAAGAGAAAGTGGGAAGTAGTCTTGAACACATTGACTACTTCCTGAATATAACATTAGCATACAAAGAATGAGATCAATAATTATGAAATGGGGCCTCCTGAAACTGAAAAGCTTCTGTAAAGCAAAGGACACTGTCAATAAGACAAAGCAATAGCCTACAGAATGGGAAAAGATCATTACCAACTCTAAATCTGGCAGAGGACTGATATACAAAATATGTAAAGAATTTAATAAACTAAACATCAAAAATACCAAATAATTATTTTAAGACATGGGGTATAGATTTAAATAGAAAAGTCTCAATAGAATAATCTCAAATTGCCAAGTTTTAAAGAACTGTTTAGAATCATTAGCTCTCAGGGAAATGGAAACCAAAATGATTCAGAGATACCATTTTACACCTTTCAGAATGGGCAAGATAAAAAGTGCTAATGTCAGCCTTTGTTGGAGGGGATATGGATTAAGGGGAACACTCCTTCACCGCTGGTGGGAATTCAAAATTTGTACATTCACTTTGGAAATCAGTATGACAGTTTCTCAGAAAATTGGGAAATGGTGGTATTTAAAGCACTCGTTTTTGCTCAATTCTTAACAGAAATTTATGCAAATGAAAACCTCTCATCTGATATGTAGTATGACAATGGTTATTTTAAAAAGGGGCAAATATTTTGTTTCCTCTTATTGTTTGAAAAAGTTTTGGTTCCCTAAACATTTCATCATGTAGTAATTGATAAATTATTTAATTACTGTAATTAAACATTGGATACAATTGCACATAAGATCTTTATTTGATTACTACATCTTCTTTATTTAATTACTGCAACTATAAATGATTCTTAATGTACAACTTTCCCATGACTTAACTGAAACACTACTGGGTAGAAATTTACCAAAACCATATCTGATTTTGCTAGTTTCCATGACATTAACATACTTAGGTGGCCCAGACCTAAGTTTTAATTATCATGCCTACATGTAATTTTGATTTTTTTCAAAGTGAATTTTAAGGGACAAACGATATTCGATTTTTATAATCTGAGTCTAGCAAATGTATACTCTTACCAGACAGAGCCTCACTTTTTAAAATAAAAATCAAAAAATAAGCCAAAAGGCTCAGGAGATAAATTAATGATCAAAGATAATTATATAGACAGTTATTTAAATAAGTGATAGATGGAATGATTTTTGATAGTTGAAAGATAGAAAGGAAGATGATAGGTAATAGTAATGAATAAACAGAAAATGTATATAAGATAGATAAAGGATAAATGGTAGATAGAAGACAGATGAATAGAGAGGTAGATGATAGATGATTGACAGATAGAAGAAAAGTACTCATCCAAAAGTCTCAATGCAGATTAAGTTTTTGAGGGTTTTGCATAATTTGTTTAATTTTATATATTTTCCATTTGCAGTAGCAGCATGACTGAAAAGCAATTTGATGGGGTGATACGTCTAGGTGTCCAACCTTATAGGTAACATTTTTTTCCACATTAGTTGTGATTTAGTTAATTTAAAATTGTGCATATTGAAATACATTGTTTATTGGTATTTCACAAAATTATTTGTCAGTAATCACAAGGATAGGAAGGGTCTTCATGTGTTTTATTTTTCCCATTATATTATGCAATGTGACTTACGGAGAATTAAATGTTAATAAAAATATTAGCTACTCATGGTACATGAATGTGTTTCTTAGGCAATGTAAGTTATAACCCATTACTATTCTGCAGACTTTTATTGTAGTTTATACATTTATGCGCTACAAACAACAATATGAAGCATTAGAGAAGTTGGTAAAGATTACTGGAAGGAGTTGTAGATTTTCAATAAAGTCAGTACACAAGAATCTATGAATTAAAGATTTATCCTGAAGAAGTTTAAAATCTCGGAAACTCTTTGCTTATTTGTTAGTCCGGGGACTGAACAGCCTTGATGGAAAAAGAAGCAATGGCTCCAGTGCAGTCTTGTACATTTATAAAGAGCACTCTACTTAAGGTGCATGGTAAAATATTTATTTAGGGTGAGTTAATTTGCCTTAGGGGAACAACCAGCCAGTGGGTCTTCTCACAGAGCTGAAATGTCAACTGTAAAGGCAGCAGCATCATTAAATGGCAGTTCCTCCTGGAAACTTGGCAACACAAAACCACATATTTCTCAACACTCCAAATGTGTTATTGGATAAATTCAGGAACTGAATTGCATGGTTTTATCACAATAAGCTACTACACGTATTTTAGGAATTAATATTTTAGAACATAAAATACTTTTAAAGTATTACAGTTTAAAAAATACACCTAGAGAGCATAAACTACTTTTAGATGTATAGCATCTTTAATTTAACATTAGGATATGTCCAGATATTTATTTTATTTACTATTACTCTACATTCATTATGAAATGTCATCAAATAGTAATTACCTTTGGTTCATGAAGTTTCATTTTATTCTTTTCAGAAAATATTTAGACTGGAAACAGCGGAGATTAAATATTGAATATAAGAAGATATTTTGAAGTTCAGAGTCAGGATTATTTAGAGAAATAAAGGTACAAATCAAAATATAAATAAATATGTAGACTATTATTGAGCAGCATATGTATATATAAACACATTCCAGTAATGTATATGAAATATACAAATTTAGGTCAATAATCTTAGATACATTCTAAAAAAAATCTTACATATGCACACACACACATAACATATTATAACAAATACACTTTATTTACTGTCTACTTCTATAAATATCACTGTATATTCCCTATTGAAACTTAATTGCTAGGTTATACAAAAATCATATTTTTTCCAAATTCCCTAGATTAAGAGGCCATGTGTGTTTATGACTGGAATCTATTTTCTTAACTAAACCTAGTAAATATGAATTCAACTAAAAACAGTAAGATAAAGATGAATTGGCAAATGTAAAAATACATTTGTGAGGAATAACATGTACTTTACTTAACTAGAAGGCAATCCCAATAAATAAAGCATTTAATGCTTTAAATTCTTTAGTATCTTCACAAGAGTAAAAGAATCTTGAATCTATTCCCCTTGTAGTCAGCAATATAGTAGCTGCAGTTAAAATTATTGTCAAGTACCTAACTTGTCATAGTTATTAATTGTTCTGAGAATTTCCCCTGGACTTCCCTATGTTCATGTGACACTTAATTTTTTTTTTTTTTTTTGATTTTTCGAGACAGGGTTTCTCCGTAGCTTTTGGTTCCTGTCCTGGAACTAGCTCTTGTAGTCCAGGCTGGCCTTGAACTCACAGAGATCCCCCTGCCTCTGCCTCCCAAGTGCTGGGATTAAAGGTGTGCACCACCACCGCCCCGCGACACTTAAATTTTTGCATAAAAGTTCAACTGAACTTATTTCTCAATCTGCAAACAATTTTTCGCTATGAATGTATTGTTTATTTTTTCTGATTATATGTTGAAGAAATTCATTTTTATCACTAAATACAATATGAAATTTAGGCATATTATAGATACTCTTTTTTGTTGCTTTAAAATGTTTTATTTAACATTTATATATTCTTTTACTATGCATGGATAGAGTGCATCCTCATTCCATTCCCTTGAATTCCATTCCTACTTGATCACTCTTCCCTCCCAACTTCTTATTCTGTCTTTTTAAAGTTTAATACCTACTGAGGTGGCTTAGTGCTGCCTGTATGTGCATGGATGTGTGTTCAAATATTCTAATATGTGTATCTTCTTCATTCTTGAATCCTAAAACCAAACTAAACCAAAACAAAAAAAAATCTCAATTGCCTTCTCCCAGAAGCCATCGGTTGTCAATATCTCTCACTGCAACTGTGAATGTGACTTTGTAAGACTTCCACCCCGTCTCTGATGCTGGAATTATCATTGCCTTGGTTTGTGCAAGTTTTGTGCATTCAAGCTCAGATGCTATGTCTGTGCAATGTTGCGACTGATCGCCATGTCTGCTTTAACTGTTTCACTACACCAATCCATCCCCCGCACAGCCAACAGTCATTCCACCTCCTTTTCTAGAGGTCTGTCCCTGAAACTTGAAGTCCTATGTAGAAAAGTAACACAGGAAAAGGCAACAACACAGTTACAAATATAAGAGGAAAATGTGTAAATATTCTAATCTAAGGTAGTCAGTGTGATTTTATATGTAAAATCAATACACAAAATCAGCTATCCCTTATGTTGAAGAAGTATCTATTAATATATTAACAACAAATACATTATCAATATTTTAACAACAAATATATTGGGAAAATATTAGCAACAAATATTCACCACAGCACTTTCTGTCTTCCCTTTACAACACACATGCATATGTGTGTGTATGTATTGCATGCCTGTATTGCCAAATTTACTCTGATATATGTGTGTTTAAGTCTTCCCGTGCAATTTTGAAACCTTTCAAGGGTCTCATCTTTCCATCCCTTGTAGGAGGAAGTTTGCTTGTTTGTTTCCAGCTGCTTAGCCCCAAAATTATCACACAGAAACTATATTATTTAAATCACTGCTTGGTCTATTAGTTCTAGCTTCTTACTGGCAAACTTACATCTTAATTTAACCCATCTTTGTTAATCTGTGCATCACCACAAGGTCGTAGCCTACCAGCAAAGTTTCAGCACATCTGCCTCTAGCAGTGGCTCCATGGCTTCTCTCTGACTCTGCCCTTCTTTCTCCCAGCATTCAGCCTAGCTTTCCACACCTAAGTTCTGCTATAGGTCCAAAGCAGTTTTGTTTATTAATCAACAGTAATCACAGCATACAGAGGGAAATCCCACATCAATCACTAGAGAAGACATATGCTCCCCCATGGAAGCCCTGTACTTTTCCATCTAGGGATGTGGTTTCTTTGTGATAAGTTGTCTTTTGAGCAGATGTTGTTTAGACAACTAAAGTTTTACAATGTAGTAGGCTGCAGCTTGTCTATTATAAAGAAGATTTTGTCTCTCAGAATCCCTGTCCTCTGGCTCCTAGGATTCTTCTCTCCCTCCTCCCCAATGTTTACTGAGCTTTTGGTTTAGGATTTTTTTGTGTGCATATCCATTGGAGTTGGACATCACATAGTTTATTGTTCTCTGCCTGTTGGTCAGTTCTGAAGTATTGTAACTTCTTCCATATGCTGCAGGAAAAATAATAGTCTATTCGATGAATATACTTACTGCTGTGGGAAGAAGGATAATGTTTTAAGGATGGCTTGAAACTATATACTGACCTAGGAAAATACCATAATACTAGGTTTTTCTTTATGGTCCATGACCTTTTTGGCCACACATAGTTTACAGTACTAGATATGAATTTCTCCCTATTGAGGGATCCCTAAGAAATATTATGATAATAATCAGTTTTCTTTTTTATTATATAGTTAATAAAATGCTGCAGTAGAGTGAATATTTTCCATAATGCTCCATAAAATTTTTAAATATATGTTCATTTAAATTTTATGTTGATACTATGGTTGTGTGATTTCTTTATCTCTTTCCTTTCAGCAAAGTCAAAATACTTGAATTTATACTTTTGTTTTCAAATGTTATCCTATAAATAGTTTTTATTTCAAGAACCACTCAGATTTCAACCATATCAATATGATTGTATCAAGGACAATTTATTTCTCAATTTACTTTTTATATGCATCTGCACATTTTTATAAGTCCTTACTTTAATTTCAATATATTTAATTATGCACAATTTTAATTTCTTTATATTTACATAATAAATTTGATAGATTTTTTCTTATATTAAATTTCTTAAAAACTGTGGTATAAATGATAGTATTTTGTAAATTGAATGATATTTCAGATACATATCAAATAATATATGATTATGGAAACCTAGGAAAAAAACTCTTCAAAACTCCAAGTAGAATTGCCATATGATACAGCAGTTTACTTCTGTGTAAATATCCAATAGGAAAAAGAAAAGCATATACAAGAAAGAGCTTAAATCATTTGTTTTGTGGTACTATTAACACTAACTAAATGGCAGACTCCTACAATGTGTTCATCAAAGGATGACTGGATTAAAACGTTGGTTAATATAATTTAAATATTACCAAAAAAAAAAAAACAGTGAAAATTGATCATTTCCATCATTGTAAATTCTACCAAAGAAAATTGTGTAAAATGAAACATATCTCTTAATGACACACAATTTGTGTTCTTCTGGAAATTAAAACATTATTACAGTATGAAACAGACTAGTGATATTTCAGCATGTGAAGGACACAAAGGATGAGACATAGAGAGAACTCTAATGGGTACAGGGTCAGTCAGCTGAACAAAAAGAGTAAGAATATTGTTCCACATTGAGTTGGAAGAGAAGTTTGAGTGTTCATACACAAAGAAAAAAGAATGTGGACCTAGGTTACCCTGATGCAGTAATCACACATGGTATTAAAGGATTCAAGTGCCAGTTAAATATAATTAGTATTTATGAATTAAAATTATGTGATTGTAGTAAAGAAAACCTATTCACCAATGTTTATAAGGTATTAGTGATCATTGGATGATGTGTTAATAATGTCATTCACCTCAGAGGTTTCTCAGCCTGTGAGTGTTAGTGGCTGTTGAGCTCCCTATTCAGAAGTTGTTTGCTCTTCCCAAAGTGTGGGTAAATATTCACCTAAAGAGACAATAGACCCATACGCACCTCTCTGGGATCCTTTCTTCCTTCCTTCCTTCCTTCCTTCCTTCCTTCCTTCCTTCCTTCCTTCCTTCCTTCCTTCCTCCCTCCCTCCCTCCCTCCCTCCTACTCCCCCTTCCTGTGTATCCTTTTCCCTAGACCACATAGGTTCTGCTATCACTGTGCTCCTGTAGCCAGTCCTTCTGTGCCGAGCTGGTTGGATCCACTCTTTTCTAACGCTGCTCTACACTTAAGTTGAGCTAATGGCAGAACTTCAGCTGGATCTTAGTGCTCATTCATCTCCTTCATTTCCACGGGGATCAGTGCTCTGTATTGCATCTTTACAGATGTGAAATAGTTTTGCTTTGTTGTTAAGAAAATTTCTGGTTTAGTTGTTAGATGAAAAATGCTGTCTGGAACAATTTACAAACCCATGATAAGCAATGAAAGCTCAATTCTTCTTTTCTTTATAATAATATATTTCATTGGAAAGCTTTACTAAATACTATCTTTCCATCTGGGTCAAAAGTATCTGTCACTTTGTTTGATTCCTTCAGAACTTTGCTAAAATACCAGACCATTCTTTCCCGGAAGTTCCCTTGGCTCTATGTGTCCAGCATCGAGTATTTATAATTACAGCTTTCTATGGTAGTTTCAAGAGGCATCTGTTATAATCAACCAAACTGATATTTCCACTAACATATTCTATCCAAAACTGATTTATTTACAAAGTAAATAATGTATATATACAAAATAATACAAAACGTTTCAGCAATTTGTATAGCTAAGTAAATTTGAAAAAAAGAAAATCAACAAATGTGAAAGTTGAAAGGTGTGAAAAAACATGAATCTTTTCTAAGACTTTATTCAACTGCTATTGATAATTTGTGCATGATTTGATGCAAAATAAAATATTGATTCAAAGCATTGCATTTTTCCAACAGGGATTTTGTCCTGCAAGCACACAATGATACACTGTTAATTCTTTATGCATTTTAAACTATATCCCTATTGGGATAATTTTGCTTTCATATAATGTTCAATACAAGAACTTAATTCTAGTTGGTAAAATTGCATGTGTTTGTCTGGAAGGTTCTTTCTCCTTCCTTCTAAAGTTCTTACCCAGAGGCAGATTCAGTGACCTGAGATGATCCAGCAGAACATTCTGAGTATCATATTAAGTTTGACATTTCAGGTTTTTTGAGGCCTGTTTACATGAATAATTATTTTGATGTTATGTGGAAATCATGGTTTTATTAGTTTTATTGCATCATATACATGAACATCTTTATTAAAAAATAATAAATGAAGTACAATTTTATATATATGCAGTTTGCGTTAAGGTCACTTACAGTAGCCATATAAAAATGTGCTTTAATTTGGTGGTATTTTTTAAAATTAAATTAGGTGATGTTTCTTTTTCATTAAAAATAAACTTAGAGATGCATTTTGATGTTTGTAAAAATATTTTTAACACATAAGAGGCTGGCTCAGATGCTAAAACACCCTTCTGGAAAATCAATATAAAATGGTTCAAAATCTATTTATTAATCAGTACAGACATTTTATAAGTGGAAGTGTCTGTATTATTCTTATTTCTGCCGGTAAAAATGATCTTTCTGACTTTAGTTATCTTTGCACCGGCAGACTGGAGCAGTCACCAATCTCTGCTTCTTACAGTTGACTCAATATTTAAAACATTCAGAAATCATCCCAGTTTATATTCGAGCTCCATCAATTCTCTCCTGCAGGAGACAAGATAAAATGAACCTTCTGGTGCAGCATGCTCATTCTGTATTTCATGTATTTCTGATTATAAACACCAAACCAAACCATTTTCATTGTGGTTACCGGGGTGGGGGGAAGGTATATTCCAAATGATCAGTATGCATATTTCAATCGAACAATTTATTTTTGACATGTCTAAACAATATCCAGTGCACAATAGTGCAATCACTAAAATTACTGTATTTTAACATCAAATGGTTCATAATAAATATTGGCCATACACAGGTTTGATATGTGGAGTGTACGACAATATAAATTTGGAATGCTTAAACAAGCAAACATGTACTTGGGAAACCAATGAAAGTGGTGTGTTTACTTTATTTCTTTCCAAATATACAATATGAAAATGGTAACTGTAGAAGTCAGGAGTGAGGAGATTGTTAGATAAATACAGGAATGACTTTACTAATAGATATTTGCATTAGTTATATATCATACTGATATAAAAAGCAATTTAAAGTAGAAAAGTTTACTTTGGCTCTCATAGCCCAAATACAGGCAACCTGTTGGGGAAGCATGGTGCCAGCATCATGAGGCAGCTAGTCATTTTGCTCCAGAAGCAGGGGAAATGAATACTGCTTTTTCTGCTTCACTTCCATTATTGTATATTCACTTCAGGATCCCAGCCCATCCATCTTAGAATGAATCTTCCTTCTTCAATGAACGTAATCTAGAAAATCCCTTGCAGACATACCAAGATATCTATTGTCATCATGGTTTAAAATCATTCCAAGTTGTTAGCTGAGTTAGCATTACAGATCTTTAACTTTTTAACGCATTTTGATGTGGCATGCTTTGTGCAAGCCCATAGGAGATTTGCCCCTTTCTGAGTGGAGATGGAGGAGGAACAGATGAGGCAGGGGTAAATGGGGAAGGGGAGTGGATGAGAGGAGAGGGAGGGGAAACTGGTTAGTATGTAAAATAAATTTTAAAAGTTTTTTTAAAGAAAAAATGTAAAAACGAAAGAAAAAATAAAATGAAGTTCTGGGCCTTATGATTCATAATGAATCATAAATTTTGTGCATGTATGAGACTTTATTTGTATATGCCAAATGTGCACAGGTGCACATGGAGAGTGTGACCTTTCCCCTGATAATGGAGTTAAAGTTGGTGGTGACCCATGGGCTGGATACTGGGAACCTAGCTAACTTCTTCTGGAAGATCAACAAATTCTCATAGCCCCTGAACCTGCTCTCCAGCCCCAGAAATCAAATTCTTATAGATTTTCCATTTCATTTCTCTCTAATAGAGTCTGTGAGGTTTGTGCCACCTGTTCCTTCTTCACACAGAGCAGATTCACCATTTAGCTGTGGACTATGGCTGTATCTTTCACTTTCCTGATGTGTTACTCAATGCTGAATTAATATAAAGGAATTATATCCTGCTGTATATTTTGACAGGAAGAGTAATTCACTGCCCGGATCTCAGCTAAAATTAGCTTCCACTCTGTGGAGAATTATGAACACCTTGTGATGTCCTACACAATACTACTGAACATTTTTCTGCATGGTGGCACTTTGGATTTCTGTCTTAACAGTGCTTTTCACACAATGTAAGCGTTTTCAAGAGCTCAGTGACTTGATGAAAATTCAGTTATTCAACATTACTTTGGACATAAGATAGTGGGTAATCTTGAATAAGCCATATATTATAAACCAATTTCATATTAAAATTTTAGATAATGATCCTATATCAACACATTTGGATATTGTCAAGAAAATAAAAGAGTTGAATTTGATGAATTACACTTTATAGTGTTTTCTATATTACAAAATCTTCAGAGTGAAAACTTCTTTTAATGGAATCATCCTTTTTTAAAAAAGATCTTCATAAAACCTACAAAGAACAGCTGTCTGTGCCTGCAGCTGCTAGACAGATGTATTTTAGTATACAGTTTATATTTGCACCAGGGCAGGTGAAATGTAGAAATGGAAATTGTAAAATCCTTTAAGTTTACCTTCCTTTCCCCCTCCCCCGCCTCACCTTACTCTATATTTGTGCCATACCCTTACTATCTTCCCTAACTTTGCTTTTTCCTTCTTTCTTTTCTTCCTTCCTTCCTTCCTTCCTTCCTTCCTTCCTTCCTCCCTCCCTCCCTCCCTCCCTCCCTCCCTTCCTTCCTCCCTTCCTCCCTCCCTCCCTCCCTCCCTCCCTTCCTTCCTTCCTTTTTCCTTTCTTTCTTTCTTTCTTTCTTTCTTTCTTTCTTTCTTTCTTTCTTTCTTGTCTTCTGTCATCGTTCCATCCTCTCTCTCTCTCTCTCTCTCTCTCTCTCTCTCTCTCTCTCTCTGAGAAAAAGTCTTTAAGATGAAACAGTGTACCTGTAGAGTCATAAAACACTATGCAGGAGTCATTATTTTCTCCTTGATTGTGTGAATTACAGGGATAGCTCAAGAGCCTTTACTTGCTGTGTCACTTTGCTGAATTTAGTAATATATTATTTGTTGATGGATTTAATGTATATGTTTTAATTACTTATTTAAAATTCATTCTAATTATATTAAAGAATTCAATCAAACTAAATTTCAAGTGTGCATTTCGAGAAAGTGATAGTAAAATATGAAGAGGTCAATTTTATTAAAGAGGGCATGGGAAAGAAATGTGTACAATATTTTAAAACAAATGTTGGTCCAAAAATAAAAATTATTTAAAATATATGTATTAATAAAAATACTTAAAGTATTTACTGCAATATCATTATGAATGTTAATGATATCACTTCTGACATTAATCGCTCTTATAAATTTGCAAACTCAATTCCTTCAATTAACAGAATTAATAAAAAAATTAAACTTTATAGGAAAACATTTCAGAATACATAAAAATTAAAACAATATGACCTGAGTTCATATGATTTTTTGTTTGTTTTTAATAATTCTTTAATTTGCTATTTATTGAATTTTTTTATTTTTTATTAAAAATTTCTGCCTCCTTCCCGCCTCCGCCTCCCATTTCCCTCCCCCTCCCCCACTCCCTTCCCCATCCCTCTCCAGCCGGAAGAGCAGTCAGGGTTCCCTGCCCTGTGGAAAGTCCAAGGTCCTTCCCCCCCATCCAGGTCTAGGAAGGTGAGCATCCAAACAGCCTAGTCTCCCACACAGCCAGTACATGCAGTAGGATCAAAACCCAGTGCCATTGTTCTTTTGATGTTTTTATTTCATGTACACTCTGAGCTATACAAATATTGAAGCCAATATCATTATATGTAGCTTTTATTTACAATGAAATGATATTTTGTTTTGATTACTCATAAGATATATTTGAGTGATCATTGAATTTCTAAAGCATTTTGGAGAAGGTTTGTCTTAGTTTAGACAGTTGGTACATAATCACTTTATAATATTAAAATGACTTCCCTAAATCAGTATTTATTAACTAAAACATACTGAGACCCATGTGGTTTTCAGTGGCTCGTTAGAACATCTACATTACAGAAATGTATGAAACTTATGAATAGATATAGACAAGACATTAGCTCACTGAAATGTCTTATAGCAAATGAACATTATTACAATGGAAAAAAGATCAATGATCTTAGCATATAATGAAATATATGAATGCTATGACAAGTAAAGTAGATGACCCACATCTCAGCACAGAGAGATTACTGGAGGAATGTAATTGGTTTGGTATTTTTATTTGTTATTTGCTATTCTATTATTAGTCTTCACTTTTTTATTTAATAAATATAAATGTATCATTATTGTGTCATTTATAACAATTTTCTGTGAGTCAAATTATCTCTATCCCTGGATGGCAAGTCAAATGACAATTCATTGCTGAGTTTAGCTATAACCTCATGATATATAAATATTAAATGGCTAAAGTAATCTCATATATATATATATATATATATATATATATATATATATATATATATGAGAGAGAGATAGTTAAAAAATACAATATTCAATATTATGTACCCAGATATTCTTTTGGTACTTTAAGAAAATTCCATTTTTCTCTATTAGGTCAAATCAACCTTCAGAAACACATAAAAATGATTTGTGTAAGTTTAATATTGCAATGCACTTCAAATGTAATTAGCCTTTCAAAAATCAATTCTAGGGTTTTTTTAGAACTATTTCATAGACTTCAGGACAACTTCATTTGTAAATTAGGAAAAATATGCACTTCCAGTAAAATAGGAGAATAAAATAGGTCATGAGTCTAAAAAATATACATAAAACAGAGGAGAATGTTTTCAGAGTCACCAGATTGTAAATTTTCATGAGCAGTTGGTCTCAAAACCTTGTGTAAATACCAGTTTAACAAATTACAGGAATAAAATATCAAGTTTTACATAGGAGGATGGGCTGCTAAGGGAATCGAAATATATTTAGATCAACAGAAATTCTGCTGGAAAAATAAAGGTCCTTCCAAGTTTGTGTATTTTCTCTCTTCCCTCTGAGGAACATCATCTATGTTTTGGGGTTATTTAAAATGCAGCTATTGCATTGGCATATGTACATATATACTTCACTGACATAAGCCTTGGGTGTGAATGGTCTTGGCAATGATTGACACATACAAAAATAGCAAGGCCTGCAAAAGAATGAAACCTGTCAGAAAACCCCCAAACTCTAGGAAGCAAGTATCCATCATTTCTAAATATTGTTAGCATCAACTCCGATCTGAAACATATCCTTTATTGTTTGAAAGAACTGGGCTGATGTTTAATCTGTCAAAAAGTATCGTGGCTAGTAGTTTAAGTTTGACTTTTGAAAAGAATCCGGCGGTTCTTATGAGGAGATTAAAATGCATTCAGGAATAGATAAAAGAGGGAAGTCCCAATTGCTTACTCAGTCCTTGTGCTTAAAATAATAAAGATTCCAATTAGCATATTCTTTCATCCTCTTTTCTACATAGTTATTCTGAACCAAAAGGAAATGCTCACATAGTCACTCATCCCTGTCCTTGATGTATGACATTGAATTAATGATGTCAGAGATCCAGACTAAGGCAGAAACTCATCAATTCCCCCGAAGAAGCTTACACTCCAGTTAAAATAAAGATAAATGCAATGCTTTCGGTGGTGACAGCCAAAATAGAGGTCAGTGATTACCTGTAGGAGAGGGCATGATTGAAGTTCTTCAAAGGCAGTTTGCTAAAGAGGAAGAGACACCAGAGGGATAGGGGAAGGCAGGAAGGAGATTAAAAGCTCTGTAACTGTCAAGAGTGAAGCTAGTCTATCTGCCCCCTTCTTCACCAACTTCACTGCTTTTGATTCATCAGCACTGTTCCCTCTTCAAGGCAATTTTGTTTTGAAATGTGATATTTTAAATAGTTTATCCCTTTCTCAAGCACAAACACTCTTCTCAAAATGAGAACAGAGCATAGAGAGTAAAAAATATTTATTCTGCCAATCCAACGCCATTATGTATTTTTAGCTCATGTGTTTTTTGTTAAGTGAGTGTATTATGCATTGCTACATTGTAAGCATCTAGCAGGTGTCCTCTGTTTTCCTTTGCTATGGTTGTATGGCTGGGTGCAACAGGCGTGTTTTAAGGAATCAATGCACCATCTCTTTTGATATCCTTATCAGCCTAACATAGTACTAGCAGCCCCTTGACTTTATTCTGCGTTTATTTCTTTGCAGGCTGATCAGGATCCCCTCCACAGACTTGCATACATCATCCGTCTTAATCACTACAAAACTACAAGGAATTTTCTCTAATTATTAACATTTTTAATAAATATGCTGAGGCAAGAGAAATTCAGATAAATAGTAAGGCTTCATTTCTGTTAAGAGGTAGAGGTGTATTGGCAGGCTATATTTTGATCTCAGACTCTCCTTTCAGCTCTTAGTTATTGTCATGGGACCTGTTTAGGTTCTGATGTCCTCAGTTTTTTCCTGATGCTAAGTCTCAGGATTGTTCCAATGGAGCAACTGGAAACTCATAGCAAGTCCTGTATTCACAGGTGGTACACTAGAATTTATAGTAACAACCCAGATAAATTTATCATTTGCAGAGCTAAGCCAGTGGACAGCTGCCACCAGGTGGCACCAAATACAATTTAAAAATAAATGGATGCAGTCAGTGTCCCTGATGGTCCTTTATCTGGACACTTTCCACTTTAATATTTTGGCAGTTTTGCAGTTTACAATTTTCAATGTTCTTAGAATCCATTTATCTGGTTACAGTGGAGTTTTCTCTTTTGGGTTTGACGCCGAAAAAACTCATGATAGAATATTAAGTTTCTGCGTGTGATTACACTTTCAGCATGCGATTTTCAGGGAAGCTGAAAAGTCACACATTACAAATCCTCCGCATTCTGTTAACACTACCTCAGCAAAGGCAGGAGGAACTGTGAAGACTCTCTGCTTGAGTAATTCATCGCTGTGATTCCTCTTCTTCTGCTTTTGTCGGGTGGTACTGAGGATGTTCTCAATCATGATATCGACCCCAGTTTTATTAGTTATAATGTTGAAAAGACAAATTAGGCCTTTGCAGCAGATGCTTTAACCGATTCACTGTAAAACTACCAGGACTCTGTCTTAAACTATTTTCAAAACTAGATAATCTTAATTCCCCTGGTAGTTTATTATATTTACATTTATTAATTTGTTTACCTAATAAGGTATTGATTGTAAAAGGGACTTTGTGACACACACTCCTTGTATTCATAGATAATGTGCCCAGATACTAAATTCTCATCAGAAAGGAGATTTTATTACCCCAGAGGGGAAAGCAGAGGGCCAGAGAGAGGTGTGTGCTGGCAGAGGGCAGCAAACGCAGCTGCCACAGCAGTAACTGCAAACCGTCCATAGACCCAGACAGCGTGTTTCTGCAGGAGTCGGGTTTTAGGGGAAAACGGGAGTCTGTGCTATGGGAAGCTGGTGAATTCTGTTTGGAAATAAAAGCCAAATAATGAATTTTGATGGTTTTAATTTGGTATTTTGTCTCAAGAATGGGTCAATGGCCAAATAAGGGAATAGACCTTTAGGGCTTGCTTTGGGAATGTAATCTAACAGATTTTAGCATGAGAGAGAAGGGTAAGGGGCAAAACTTGTTGGCTCTGTGCTCACCATGCCCAGGCCTGCTAGATCTCTTCAGATGGATTATTTTATGCCTGTGCGTAAGATGTGAAATAATAAATCAATTTTTAAAAATCTTTTTTAATTCTAGTGCTAAAAACAAAAATTCATAAATAAAATATCTCCTGGAGTTTTGACCTGGGGTTGTTGCCTCACACTTATATCTCCAGCACCCAGAACAATAAAGTTTCAAGGCTATTCAAAGTGACATATCAATATTCTGTCTCAAATATGTTTATTCAATTGTAATAATTAAATAATGCTGTGGATATGAAAGAAAGGTAAGAGCTATGGCAAATTTGTTTAAGTTATGCCACATCAGACTATGTAATACCTTAACATTCTCTCCAGGTTCCCTTCCCTTTCTTTTCCTTCCTATCGTAGACTCTTCATCTTGAAAGTTGTAGATTAGAGAGTGCTGGTGAAATGGCTGAGAAGATTGCTGCCAAGCCTGATAAACTGATGATCTCTGGCCCATGCATGGTGCAGGAGATTACTGAATTCTGTAGATAGCTCTCCAGACCTGAACATATGTGTGTGTGTGTGTGTGTGTATGTGTGTGTGTGTGACATTGCACATGAATGTCTACACATATAGACACATATATACATATACAACATGTTAAAAACTTGAAAATGAGCATTCCAATATAGCGCATGACACTTTCAGACCTGGTAATTTGCTAGAAAGGCACAGAACACATTTGTTGTTAACTGCCCATTATAAAAAAATACTGAAGATCAAAATCATCAAAGGGCTAAGTCCAGAAAACAGGTGGCTTGAGATTTATGCTGTCTGGCCCCAGGGTAACTGCTAAAGGACACTCACTATGTCACTAGAGATATGTCACACATTCAATGTAATACCAGCTAGAAGAAATTCATCACAACCTTAATGTGGACATCTTTCACAATTAATCTTTCCACCTTTTAAATATCACTTGTTTTTTTTTTAGTTTTATTTTACTTGTGTATTTGTGGGTTCATGTGAAAAGCAATACGTGTGTTTGTCTGATCACATTTGGGGAAATACTTTCCCTCTTTCCACCAGATGTGTTCAGGGATTGGAATCCAATCATTAGGCTTGGTTGCAATTTTCTTTACTCTCTGAGACAATTTTTTAGGCACCAATACTCTCCTTTTAGACTGACATCAGCTACTCAGTCTTTACATCACTTTGAGCCTCGGGCATAAAAAAGATTAATGTTTATAATACATAAGTGAGGCAATTGGATTTGGACAAGCAAAAGCGCTTTTTTTTTTTCAAAAGCGCTTTTATCAGACAGAATTCCCCAAACACTGCAGGATCTTTTCCCAGAGAAAGTTAAAATATATTTAGGATTCTGTAGGTCCATATTTCTAATAGCATAACTTTTCTATATTGCTTTCAGTTTTTCCTGGCCCCTGGCTTATTTATCTAAAAGTAAAGCAATCATATTGGTCTCAGTATCCTCATTCAGTATAACATTTGTTTTTCCTTTATGGAAACTAATTCTCCCCCATCCTCAAGAAGATGTCAATTGCCCATATCACCTGAGTCAGGAGTGGGGGCTCCAGAACTTCTTCCCACTCTATGAACAAAATATTGACCGACTTGATATGTTAAAAGGTTTTTGCAGCAATCACAGTTGCTTTGAGTTCCTAAGAACAGTGCTCCCCGCCCCCGTCTTCTCCGGAAGACACTTTTTCTCCACCCCTTGATATCCTCCGACTCTCACAATCTTTCTGTTACATCTTTCTCAATAATCTCTGAGCTTTGTGGAAGGGGGTGATATAGATGTCTTATTTATTACCGAACCCTCCACTTTCTCTTATTTTCTGCTTTTTGACGAATTGTGTGTTTCTGATAAACAAATTCACTGCACAAAGAAATGTCTTTAATGAGCTCTGAGAGTTGCACTGAATTTACATTGTGACCCAGACATTTCTAGTATCTGCCTCCTTCAGGAGGATCTCATCCACCCCTAGGAGCATGAATAGTGAATACTTAGCGAGTGCTACCATGCCCCACTTCAGATCTTTATGTTTTATGTGGTTGGGCTTATTTGGTCATGTCATACACATGGACATTTGTTACAATGTGTTCAAAATCTTGGTGAATCTAAAACACTACAAACTTATTTAACTTTTTATTTATTCTTTTATTTTCTTATTTAATCTGTGTGTGGTGTATCGTAAATATCTTCTTTTGTGTACATTTGTGTGAAGTGAAGGGTCACATGTGCATGTGTATGCATGTTTGTGGAGTCCAGAGGTTGGTATTGAGTGTCTTTATTCTGTGTTTATCTTCAGAGCACTGGATTGGAACATATCAGGCCTTATCTGTGGATACAAGAGTTCTTTCTCAGGATCCAGTGTTTATGGGGCAAGGACTTTACAAACAGAGCTAATATGCAAACCCTTCAAAATTAAATTCGCTGACAAAAATACTAAGAAATGAAGTGTAGAATCCAGCTTTTCCTTCTGAAGGTATTGGGAAACACATCTTAGCTTTAAATTTTGATATTGTAATAGATTACATGGTCAATTACACAGGGGTGTGGTAATCCATTTATAATGTGACACTTGGAGCCATTGGCATGATTAATTACCATGCATTAAACATTGGCTGAGAAACCACACTTCAAAATGATTATGGGATTATTACTATTTAAATATGTGCTAAACTGGGACATGCCAAAGACTTACAGCATGTCTTCGCCTGAAAATATTTCAAATTGCAGAGACCTACACTCCTATATTTTCTTAAAACAAAGGTAATGGAATTAAAAGGATTTTTTCATAAAACTTATGAAGCTTTTAGTTGTTCTGGTTTTCTTTGGCTATATTGTGTCTTATTTTTGCGTCATTAGAAAATCATGAGTAGTCAGAACTAAGGCTACATTTTATCTTTAAGCAATACTTTATTGTATAGAAAACAATACAAGTCACACTTACAGAGTGGAATCATGCTACATCCAACAGTCTCGTCATTCCAGAGCCACATAAAACTTGAAGCATTTATGTCCTCAGTGCATAGCATTTTTAAACAACTTTTGACTTTATCTTACTGGAAAAATAGCAGTACTGAGTTTTGGAGTAATTTTTGCTATTCCTGCTTTCCAGGTCAGTAGCAGTAAGGCATCAATGCAATATTTATCAGTTATATGTCATACCATATCATTACATGGTATGGGCTATCATGATTAAATTTAAATTGCAATGTAGGTTATTTTGTTCAAGGGTGGAAATGTTAGTCTTTCTGTTTATACCCAAACTGAAAGACTTCTCTTCTTTAGATCTGAAAAGTATAATCATTGTAAGCAAATAAATCAATTTATATGCCTTGATACACAATGCTATTAGTAAATCACCCCAGCACACAGACCAGTTGGTTTTGCTTGCTCTGTGATTTTATTTTCCCCTTTACCACATGTAGATGGTTTTTCCAGTGTACTGTCCTATTTAAACTTTTTTTTTTAGCAAGCTTGTGTTTGTTTGCAATAATAATCTGACAGCAAAGTGACAATGTCATCAGTTTGGTAAATCAAGAGGAAAGAATATCAGATTTCCACACGCTGGAGCCTCAAGTTAAAAATAAAGGACAGAAAAGAAAAATAACAGTGTAACTAACAACATATTCTAATATTTGTTCTTTTTGGTTCTCTACATGCCTATAAAGTATTCAACAAAACAAGGAATTATAAACATTATAAACTTTATAGTGGATTATGTACAACATTCAAGTAGGTTTACATCTTAGGTGACTGTTTTCCCACAATTACTAAACATATAGTTGTTGCTGAACTCACTACTATGACATAGCTGTTTAAATATACTAAGACTCAGGACTACATCTTAGAAACTGACAGGAAGAAAAATCTTATCCCTATGTGCCGCGCACCGTGCCCCCGTGTCTGCGCTCTGTGCGATGGCACTCAGTTACCGAGCTTCGGGCAAGGGGATTGAAGGTTAAAATACACAAACACACAGAGAGAGACAGCAACACGGGTCATCTTTGAATTCCCCAAGAATGCTCCCTTTATTGTGTTCAGGGGCAGATTATATAGAGATAGTCATGCCCCAGCCAAACCCACCAGAAACCACTCTCCTGCCATCAGGAACTCCTGAAGGTCTCGTGCTCAGAGCAGCTGTAGGCACTCAGATCAGGGGATTACAAGAAATTCAGGATCTGGGGTCTCACTGCTTCCAACACCTGTCTCTAAGCAAGTTGTTGGTAATTTCAAATGTAATTTCTCTGAAATATAACATATGGCATATGTGTGTATTACTACAAACTTCTCTTCTTTGACACTGAAAACTTTCCACCTACAAATTAAGGGCAAGGAGCTTGTAACTAATTAGAATAATTGATCTCATGTATTCCCGATTATATGTTCCAAATCATAAAAGTTATGTATACATGAAATATTCTGAATTTCTTGTTAAAATGTCTGTTTTCTTTTTCTTCTGAAATTCTTGGTTTTGATATTGTGTCTCGTAGGATTAAATACTAATCATAAATTCTTGTCATTTCTAAAATGATATTCTCTGAATATGCTATATGTGTTAACTTTAATTAATCCCAAACAAATGTGATAGAGTTTTTAAAATGTGTGATATTATGTTAAAATACCATATTTATTTCTTGATTATTATCATGAATTTGGACTGCATTAGTCATTAGAAAACATATTTGCTTTCTTATATAAGAAGGTATCTTTGTTTTTAAGGCATACGGTTTTAAGAAGAAATATACTTTTTTTTTTTTAAGAAGAAATATACTTTTTGAACCAATTTTGTATGTGCAGGTGTTAACCATCATGCACCACTTCTAAGACAAACTTCAGCTACATTAGACTGCAGCAACACAGGTTCTTTCTGGAAGCAACAAGGTTCCCACAAGGAGAACACTCATCCAGGTTGTAGATTTCCATTGCTGGATAATGAAACAGTACAGACTTGATAGCTTTCAAGAAAACAATTTGGTATTCACTACTGTTCTCGTAGTGATTTGGGGATTACATTTGGTCATTATTACCTATGACTGTGGACTATCTACATGTTTGTAAGAGCCTCATAAAAGTGCAAGATTAGGTGGTGCCATCAATTCAGAAATCAACCTTTGAGCAAGCATGCTGTTTTCCTTCATAGTCCTCATCATTGGTTGGTTTTGCACAAACAATTTACCTCCTTTCCAAGAAGAATGGAGAAAGAGGTAATAGCAAACATTTTGCCACTTTAAGGTTTAGATCTCAAAGTCCTACAAAACCTGTCTTTTAATAACGATTTTGTAAGAATTTTCTGTTTGTTGTAATTGTTAAAGAGTCAAAACTATTATCCCTGAATTTTACTATGAGTATATGCAACATGCAGTCAAACAATCATAATCAATATACTACACCATATACATATGCATTAATGATTACTTGAAGTTGAGATTTTATGGAACTGAACAGTCACTCATTAATTCAATGATCAATTCCATAAAATGTTAGCAATCTATTGTACTTCATGATAAAAGTACAAAAATCAGTATTATAAAAAAAAACACAAATCAGGAAGCAGCCTTGCCAAGAAAGAGGAAAAAGGCATGCAGAGAAATACATATACTTCCTTTGTAAGTTAATCCTGAAAATGTAGTAATTCTTTGGAAATTTAGACAAATATTTTTAGGATAAATTTATCAGTCTATTATAAAAGTGTAAGATATACATGTGTGTCTTAGAAGATTGTTGTGATTATTCCATAATTATGGGAAGTATACGAAGGTACCATTTTCTTTTCTCCTGTTGTCTGTTGATGAGCTATTTACCTTAGCATTGCTGAAAGCAAGCTATAATCTCAAACCAATTTGCTGATAGAACTGCACATTTCTCTATTAAAAAACTGCTCGCTTGAATTACATTTTCAATGAATCAAACTCAATGTTACACGCCTTTCTCTAGGTTTTTACTTAAGGGTGAGTTTTCATGAAATACAGAAGCTTTTTAACAGAAAGAGACATAACGAAGACATGGTTATACTCTACAGAGTGTGATCCTAGAGCTTAAGGCATTCAGACTTCCCTCAGATTATCTGCCTCTTAAGATCAAGACCACTGGAGTGAACCACTAACCTAGTGGAAAAGATGAGCTTGGCTTGACTTCAAATTTCATATAATTTTTAGTGGGATATAATTTCATTGTATATTTGATTACACAGTAGTTGACTGTTGTTTAAGAAATTGACTTTTCTTTCATATATAATTTAACAAATGCTAGTGAAAATATGCTTTGCCATCATTTTGGAGGGTTTATTTAGCAGTGGAAATTGAATAAATCATGTTGAGACACTTATGCATCATCATTGTCAGTGATGTTATATGTAGTAAGACTGCATGCATTCCAATAAATACAAATCAAGTAATAAAATATATATTTTGTAAAATGTATATTTTGCTGACCACAAACAACTTATCCAAAACCTACTGATCTACCATTTTGATCTTGGAAATTGAGCCTTTGTTCTATGTGAAACTCTACTGCAGTGACTTTCTCTGGAGAATTCCAAGACTGGGATGCTTTCTTTGTCATTGGGTCTTTACTGATGATCTTCTTCCTTGTGCCTTCAAACATTGGTTTCACTGTTTAATCCACTTTCTAATTTTTCATTGTAAACATAAATCAGAGTTAGCAACTTTTGTATTATATTATCTGCCTTCTGTCTATTGTCTGTCCTACTAAGATGTAATCTCTGTGACTGCAAGAAGAAACTTGAATGTACTATTATTACACAGCTTTCTGCACTCAGTGCCTGGAAAGTGACTAATAGACAAGGTACATCTAGAAATAGTAGGTAATGAATGGGCTGATAATTATTGAGAAAGTGATAGCTAAAAATAATAATTATGACATACTTAGCAAATATCATAAACTATATCACTTGATACAACCCATCTCATTTTGTCCTCACTATTTACACTATTAAATTACATTATAGAATAAATATATAAAATTAATATAATAGAAATACTGCATATTTTCTATATAACATAACAAAAATATACATTATGTAAGTGTCTTAATATTCTAATGTTTATAAATGCTATGTTTACATTGTACTGCTGGTAACAGTGCATACTATTAAATGTCTATACTTTAAATACTTTTCGGCCGGGCGGTGGTGGTGCACGCCTTTAATCCTAGCACTCAGGAGGCAGGGGCAGGTGGATCTCTTTGAATTCAAGACCAGGCTGATCTATAAGAGCTAGTTCCAGGACAGGATCCAAAAACTACACTCGAGAAATCTTATCTCGAAAAACCAAGAAAAACAAAAAACAAACAAACAAACAAAAAAAAACCTTTTTGCCTAAGTGAAATTAAATAGCAGAAACTTCAAGAAATTGTAACTTTCTTTTAATGAAAAATCTTGTTTTATTACAGTAAAATTGGTCTGATTTGACTGTTCAAGTTGGGATGGATTGGATAATTTTTTGACTAAGGCAAAAAATAAAGTCAACTATATAATTGTACCCTTTAAATTTTTCTGTCATCTGTGTTAGTCTTTGGTATTATTGCATTTGTGAGATTTTCTTCAAACTCGGAGTCAGCCCTCTCTCTAACAAACTGTCTACATTTTCATGTAAGTGTATGTAATGTTCCAAATCATATGATTTTACTTCAACATTATTTATAATACTTTCCTCACAAGTACATTCTACCTCCTCCTTAAGTCCTCCCTATGCTCATCAATAAAATACAACTTCTATATGTTAGATATTATTATGGAATTCCAATAGTGCAACCATATCTTCACTTCAAATTTTCTTATTATCTGCAGATTATTCCTTAACTGCTATCTCCAGTCTTCAAACATTCAATTTAGTAATGAATGAAATTCTTCTAGATTCCAATTATTGTTGAGATTTTTATCTCCTCCTATGACATCATAAATGTTCTTAATAGCATCTAGAATGATAAATACCTCTAATCAGTTTTTTATTTACTTTGCTCTGATCTATCAGGTACATCACTTGTGAGAGATACCCCTCTGCATGCTGTGAAAATGTTTAATTATCTTTGGTGAATAAAGAAGCTTCTTTGGCCTATTTCAGGACAGGATAGAGCTAAATGAGAAAAATAAACTAAATGCAAGGAGAAAGAAGGAGGAACAAGGCAGATGTCATGTAGCTGCCAAAGGAGAAAAACACTGGAATCTTACTAGTAGACCATAGCCTCATGGTGATATACAGATTAATAGAAATTGGTTAATTTAAGACATAAGAGCTAGGTAGAAAGACATTTGGGCTATTGGCCAAACAGTTTTATAATTAATATAGTTTCTGTGCGGTTATTCGGGTCTGGGCAGTCAGGAAACAAAAGTGTACTCTTCATTTACACATGACTATATATACTTTTTAAGTAAGAGTTGACCATACAGTTAGGACAGTCTCAGTGTCTCAGGATGAATGATGTATTTGCAGTGATGAAAATAACATTAGTTTCTTATTTTGTCTCTGAGAGCTCATGGGCGACTAGATGCATAGTCAATACACAGAAATATTTTTTTGTGTGCTTTTATGTCCTGTATATATCTCAAGAACAGGCTTAAAATATTCAGTAGTTTATGTTATAAATAGATATTCTGTCATCCAGGTTTTTGATCCATTTATCCAAAATTGACTAGACTTTCCATAATACTTGAGAGTGCTAAGATTTTGGGAATGGTAATATATATCACATTTAAGTTAAGTAGACAAATTGCATTGACAACATGTGAGAGAATATACGAATCCTTTGAAGCTGTGTAGTTAAGCATTGACTTTGGTATAGCTATAACATTTTAAATGGACATCTTCTTTAACATAAAGCTTCTTTGCCTATTTTGAATTTCCATTGTTTACAACAAATGTGAAGAGTAAGAAACTCTTAAAAATGTCTAGACGAAAATGTCTGGATATAACTGGGTTACACTGTAGAAGTCAACATTGATAGACTTTGGCAGAAGTATGTGTGCTACATACGCACATACATACAGAATCATGTATGTGTTAACTTGAGGAGTTTCCGAATTCTCCGTCAAAAACTCATTCTTGGCATTTATTTGATTAACTCTTTCTAGAAGGTCACATTTTAGGAATTTATCCCTCACTAACCTCAATAATTTATAGTTTTTCAGTATTGCATATGTGAGTAACTTCTCTTGAACACAAAGTGGTCATGGGAAGATTATTAATACTTCCAAATTCTTGTGTCTTATGGAGTAGATAAGCATGCATACAGAAAGTCTTTCTAGTAGAGGGTTCCAGACACTCACAGCATAGATTAGGTTTCTTGTTTATTTTGGACATGATTGTTGCATCAGAAAACAACTTCAATAATTGTATTAAAGATCCTCAATCACATATCATCACAGATTATTTGACATTTCTACAATAATTAACCAAACAGAGGCATGAAATCATTATGTGCTTCTGGAATAAATAGTGATAATCACCCTGCTTTAAATAGACTATAAAATTCTAAATTATCAAAAGCAGAATGACAGAAAGAACACTAATATCAAGCGATACTCAGTTTCTCTGTTGATAAAAGTTACTAGCTGTAAGAAAAAAAATGTAGTTACCAGGGGAACCCTGAACAACATTAAATTGTTGTAAATTTTGGCTAAATACAGTTTACTGGCTGCCTTTTCAGTAAACTCAGAAAACATTTTGTTGAGAGAATGAGTTACTATGGACCTCTGTAGTCAGGGACCTCAGAGCAAGTAGCTTTCATTTTGACCCTTATCTATATTTTGTTTGTAGTGTATTTTCTGCACCTGAATAAAATTTGCCTATTTTATTATTTCTGCTTCATTATTTAAATCATGTTTAGCTCTTCTTGAATTTATTTTAAAATATTCATCATTCGTCTTAACCAAACAATTTTTATTTTATATCAATTTCACGTGTTACTTCCCTCAGTAGCCATCACACTACAATCTACTGGGAACTCACAGTCTTCATGAAATATACTTGAGTGTGGGTTTGGACAGGTTAGCACTTGGAAACCTAATATATTAGACTTTACTATTCTTGCTATAGTACATTCATGTTTTCTCCCAACTAGTCACTCATTGAAAATATTTTAATGTCTGTTTCTTATTTTTGATATTGAAAATAATATAATGGAAAATAGTTATATAAGAATCTCTAAAACCAAAAAAAGCTGAAGGTGTTTCAATAATGGAATTAAATAATATAGTACTCATGAAAAGGCCATAATAACTGTATATTTTACATACCTTTTGGTGCTAAACATGTGAGATGGTGAACAGCAATGGTTCTCTTGTAGTTATTATGTCTTAAGTACTATGCTGGGGATTTTATATAAATTTCTGTATGCATTTGTGATAAATCCATATTACCTAGGCTTGAATTTATTATTTCCTTTTTTGCCAAAGAGGAAACTCAAATATAGCAAAGGTTAAACACTTTGCTTAAGTCTCTTTAAGGAACCTGTGTTAAAATTCTTGTGGTTTGACTTCAAAAGCCTGTCTCTTAATCCAAGGACTGTGCTGCCTTCCACATTTCTGTGCATAATAGAACTTCTTCAGGAGCTATCTGGGAGAAAGAGCGCAATCGACAGATTTAGTTTATTGTGCTATTAATTTTATGAAAATTGTCTGAAATAGATTCCATGCAAATATATTAAAATGGAAAGTAACCAAGTTTGCACAGTAAATATGTGAGCAAAGATAACATGCTCAGAAATTCATAATTAAGAACTACATTATCTAAGCTGGATCATAAAAATATAAAAATAAAGAATTGAATGAATTCTGAAAAATGCAGAGTTAAAATGTATGTCTGTGAATAAAGTCTTCAACTCATGCTTTGTTCTTATTGCAATTTTACTGTCTACAAAAACTCTTGTGACAAAAGATTGTTTACCACAATGAGATTAATATTAAAAAATAATAAAAACAAGAAGGAAGTCCTACTCTTTCTATGTGCCTACCTCTTAAAAAATACATATAAATACAAACATGTCTAGAAACATATAGCTGAATGCGGATCATTAATTTATAATAGATGTGTGACAAGGATAGTAATATTTAACAAAGATGAAAAGTATTGGCATTCTAGCATATAATATATCCATAAAATGCTATAGGGAAATGTGCATCGAATTGGAAATGGTTTTATTAAATTGTATAAGTTTCATTTGTGAAATGCAAAATATTTTAAAGAGGAGCAAATTGGCTTATATAGGTCACGCTTCTAAAGAAGCACACATTGCTTAGGCTAGGACATTTGTGGATAAAAAAAATAAAAAGGAATTCGTTTTTCTGAGAACATGAGAAATGCAAATTACTTCAAATGCCAGGAGAATGCTTTAAAGTTGGGATTTGTAAAAGAAGAAACAAGGAGAAAAGAAAAAAAAAGGAGGGTGGATTTGTACTAACTTCAAAGGGTGCTTGAATATGCTCTACTTTGTAGTAGATATTGGCACTTTAAAAGCTGATCACTGCATACAGTGGCTCTGAGAATGGGCTACTTCTTGGAATCATCATGGGAATGCTAAACAAATGACTGGGCTCCCCCTGCTGATTAAGCTTTTCTTGGCAAAGGATGCAGAAGTGGACATGAATATATATTATTAAGGCTCCAGGGAAACACTAATGAAAAGCAATGGCTGAAACCCATTTTGGGTCACTATGGCAAATTAAATTTGGGATGTTTATTTTTGGGAAGATTTAAAATTCAAATAACAGCCTTGCTATCCCCCATCCAGGTTTTGTTCCATTTTAGTTTTCTAAGTAAATATGTGGAGTGAATGTCTCTTGGAAAGAAATTCTCCTTGTTCTCATCGAGTTTATAATAAGATGAATCAGTCGTATAAATTCTAGATTGTTTCTAGGAACAGAAAATTAAATGTATTAGGTTGAAACTTCTTAGCCAAGTACTATTATTTTAGCACTTACATAGTGGTTTTGTTTGTTCGTTAGCTTGTTTGTCCTGTTTTATTTAGTTTGTCACAAAAGAAACTCATATCTAGAAGTGGTGGGTGGGATTTCTTTAAGAAGATTAAACTTACATAACATTACAGATGCATGTTCAAACGTGGTGGAAGGTGGAAGTGTAGATAATAATGTAGTCAGTTTGGCCAGATGACATCCTGTTCTCAGAAGGGTGCCATGTATCTAAGCAAAAATAGCATGGCTTCCTGAAACTTGTTAGTCCTTCGATGTCAATTTACTTTGACAGTTTCAAAATATACACTAACTTTTAAAACACTCTGATACATGAAAACATTCACTTTTGTTCATCAGGTCCATCAGCCTGATTATTGGCTAATGTGCTCAGGATATTGAGCGCACGATTTTGAGCGTGTCTCTTATAAGTCCCCCTCTTTTGTTGCTTTGCGTATTTTGTTTTGATGTTTTGTTTACTGAGACAAAACTTGCACTCTATAGCCCTCACTATCCAGGAACTCACTTTGGAGTGTAGACTGCGCTCAATTTGTGAAGATTCCCTTGTGCCAACCTCCTCAATCCTTGGCAGCGGAAGTATTCCACCACACTCAGCTATTGACTGTAAATACCTCTTCCCAGAATTGTTCCAACTTTACTTATGAAACTAGCCTCTCACTGAGAGTTATGAATAGCTTCTGCAAATGAATATTCAAATTTCTAGCTATGGTGGAGAACTGTCCCTGCAGCCAGACCTTTTCTCCTGCTGCACTGTCCCCTAATTCTAATTCACTACTCTTCAGCTATTTAAAAAGAAGGAAAGGGAGGTCTTCACAGGCAGCTCTATTACCATGACAGCAAACTGAAATCTGTGCAGTTGCCAACCTGTATTAAATGGGCACAACAAGTACTGTTGTATTTTCACCTACAAATTGTTGTTCAGCCATATGAGATAGTGCCTACTGTTATACACGTTACAATGGGTAACTTTCAACCTATGTTGGAAAAAAATAAAGACGAAGCTCAAGAAAACACACAATGAAACTTTTTAAGTCATATTAAAATATCTTTAAGTCACATTAAAATATCACAATATTAGTATATTTAAAAGAATGGGGGAGGATGGTTTGAGGTATTGTAAACTGAGGCAGGAGTTTACAGTAGTAACCCCTGAATAGCAACAACGTATTTCTAGGGAAAGGATTACTGTTGATTCTTGATATACATTCTAATTATTTTAATATGTTAAAATGAAGGCATTAATCCATTTGAAGTGTATGTATGTTTCTGATTGTTATTGTACTGTAATGAAATTTAAAAACTATCAAAATTTCTTAAAACTTGAGCTGTAACACAGTCACAGACACATTTTTCTACACATGTAGTGTTTCCTAAAAGTAACTTGCAAAGCATCTAAACATTTCAAACTTGCAATTATGGCAAAAAGCAAATAATATTTCTAAATGTCGAATTACCGATGTTTTTAAAAGTTAAAGATCAGTTACTAATTCACCTTCATATAGAATGTTTGAACCAATACTATGCATGGGGTTTTAGTTATTATGTGTCCCAGTGAGAGACCAGAATTTATTTTAGAACTGTCATTAGCCAATTTTTCTATCTAATGGGTTTCTTACACTTTTGAACTTACAAGTCTGTAGACATGCTAAATGAGTTTTAGAGTAACAACAGGGGAAATATATAGTTTGGAAAGATGGAAAAGTGAAAATTAAGTTTGTTGGTAGAAAAAAATGACTCTGAAGGATTTTGTTATAAATTACAGCACATAAATTTTCTTTGAGAAAATTTGGTCCTTAATTCAAATTACACGTTCAAGACATTTAAAAAATGAGAAAGAATTTTCTCAATATTTAGAAATCATTGCAGAAAGAAACTGTATGTGCCCAATTTGATGTGGATTTTTACCGCTCTGAAGTAGAGAAAACATGAATCACTGCAAATTCCAGAGCGGTTCGTTCCGGGCGTTACGGAAGGGATTACTTATGCTTGTAGTCTATTAAACTAGGTCTTAAAAAATAAAACATATATTCTAAAGATAAATATGACTGCTTTAAAAGGAGAATAGGACTCTTTGAATTTTGTGTTCAAGTTATATATGCAACATTATGATGAGAAACTTGGGGCTTCAAAATATTTTCTGAAATTTTAAATATGTTTAATCATGTTAAATAAACACTGGCTTTTTGTTATAATTTATATAAATATTGTTTGTTTTATATTCACCTAAAATGATGCTGAGGAAAATGTGTGTGTGTGTGTGTGTGTGTGTGTGTGTGTGTGTGTGTTAGAGAGAGAGAGAGAGAGAGAGAGAGAGAGAGAGAGAGAGAGAGAGAGAGAGAGAGCAAAATTCTCTTTTTTGAGTGACATAGGAAACTGAGACACTATTAATACGTGTAGATTTTCTTCTTCCTCTGAAAGACACCCTAGTGAGGATTTGCTGCGTGTACTTACGATAAGAGAGAATTGAACCTCATCAATTCCTCAGTTGTCTTTAAATTATCTGATTGTTCATTTGGTGATTTTAAAGGAGTAAGCAAAAAATGTATTTGTGTTAAATACTTACTGTAATACTAAGAAACTAATTCTGCTTCCTATTCCTAAAAACTTGACTCCAGGACAAATCTATGTCAGAAATTGGAACCACAGACACTGTACAGATGGTCAGTTTAATACATTAGCAATGCAAATAAAAAATGCTTAAATAATTCCTTCTAAATATTATCCCAAATTTTCTTAGAATAAAGAGCTAAACATGAATAGAGAGAGAATAGGCAGAGAGGAATGTTGTTTATTATTAATTTCCCTGAAAATAACTTATTTTGGACAGATGGGGTTATGACATGGTTGGGATAAATGACTTTCTGAAGGTCACAGAGATCCTAGTTGTTTATTGAGTAGCTGGAATTTGCTTTTAAATGCTTCTTTTCCATCCGTTAAGACAGTACTGTTATCACAGTGGTTTAATTGTTGAAACACATGCTGTTCAGTTGCTGGTGTAACTTAGAACGAATGCTTTGACGCCATGCCATTCAAACAGTTTAGTAGAGGATAAGTAATATGTGGTATGAATTCATAGTTTCTAGTTTGCCCGGAGTATATTATTTGTTCATCTTTTCACTTTCAAGTGCATTGTTTACTGCAAGCCTTTATAAAGTTGGCAGAACAAATTACCATTAGTCTTTTATAAACAAAGTGGAATCAACATGTGCCAGGAAAATGAGTTTCTGAAGGTCACAGGGATAATAGTTGTATGTGTGAAGGCCAGAATTTAGTCTATTTTAGTTTCTTTTGGCCTTTTCTGTGGTGAACTTAAAATGTGTACACAACGGTTAATGAAAATAATGGCTAAAATCTAAAAATGAACAAGTTTTCTCCCTATAAAATATAAAGATAATTAAACCACACGCACAAGTCAGGATGTACTTGAGAGATTCCCTTATTTTCTCCTTGTTAGTATCTTCAGATATAAAAATTTTAATCATGTGATGACTACAGATAGGATCTAGAATTTAATATATCTATTAAAATAACTTACTTTTATGTCAATGTCCTCAGTAGAAATAAAGAAAACAATAGAGTGACTGACTTATTTGAATCATAAATATTCAAATTAACTTTCTTTAAAAATATTAAAACAAAAATCTGAAAAGGAAAGAACATGTTAAATATTTGTGATACAAATCCAATGTCTTATGCTTACAAATTTATAACTACAATTTCTTAAAGAGATTATATCTTTCATTTATCATTGTTTTTAATTTACATTTTTCACCTCTCTAGACACTGCAGACAATTCTAACACTTATTATTTGATGCACACTCTAACTGATATTGTATTGTAGCAGGTCATCCAATTATATTTGCGAAATTTTCATTCAGCCTACATTGATGTGTGAGGTACAAGGAAGGTAGGGCTTCTGAAGGAGAAGTTATAATCTGTTTATTAATAAGGTTAGAATATTGGAGTAAATGTTGAAAGGATTATTTTGACCCAAATATAAACATTGTGTAACTACATATCAAGCTACTAGACAGTCATGATGTGAGAGATCTTGATATTATGGCAAGGAAGTTTTTATTAATAATTGTGCCTTGTGTATTCATTAAAACAGACTTATTACCGAATGAGACATTAGTGAGATTTTATATCAGATTGTCTTGGGAATTGAAATCTAGAGAGAATTTTATATTATTAAGGGTCAGGTAGTTATTTCTGATCTAGAAGATATAACTCTTAAATATATACACATATGTATATAGAGATACCTCATAATTAAAAATAAAAAAATCTAATTTTCACTATGTCAAGTACAGCATTTTGTAAAAATGTTATAATTTTTAGTGTAGTTCAGTGTTTTTAGCACTAAATAAGTGATGATAGCTTAGCCTAGTTGTACATAATTTAGGGCGCTGTACTTGTTTTAGTGATGGTCACATTGCACTTTTGAAGTAATACAGGTAGGTTTCTCAAAAGAGTCAAACAGTAACTAATGATGAAATTAGTAATGAAAACTAATGGTAATATAATAAAAGTAACTTTTAAAATATGTATCAATACCTAATAATAGCAGGACGTAAACAAAATATAGAGGTATGAATTTTAACAAATCTGTAATGTATGAAGATCAAAATAATTTTGGCATGTTAAGTTCTTAATATTCAAGAACTCTTTATCATACAAATACTGCCTGCAAAATTTCTCTTTCTAATGTTTTAAAATTTAACATGCTTGATTCAATTTATAGGACATAAACATTTTTATAACTTGTTATACTTTATACTATTCCCAGCATTGTCATCTCATTTTTTAAGAGTTCTGTTACACATAAGCAGAGAAAGTCTAGGGTAAATATGGTTCTTCAGGAGTCATCAAAACTATGAATTACAGAAAGTTTTTGATAATTTTATAAGGCTCTTGGATTTCCAAGTCAGGAAGTGAAGCCCTCATGTTTAAATGTATTGCTGTGGTAAATATCAGTGGAGTCCACAAACTGATTACATTTTATAGATTGCACTCAAACTACATGTACATCCCAAGAGATATATTCACTTCTCTCCACACACAAATCTGGATGTTTGCAACATGCCTTCAGCTCCACTGATGTTTTACTTTCAAACTATATAACGTTTCTTCAGACCCATCACATTGAGTACAAAGCACAACTCATAAAAATAGGACAGGTGTTTTGAAAATCAGTCCAGAAACTTCTGAGACCTCTCCAGGGACTCTGTGCAATCATCCAAACACATGTGCAGATTTGTTTTGTAGATTGCTAAAACCAATCAATCCAGAGAACTGTGTACTCTCCAAATATTATACAAATGCTTCCAGCAGTTCACCAGATTTGAGGGTTTGCTTTTACATTAACTGAAATACTTTGAAACTATCTGTTGAAACCTAAATATTTTAAAGGTTCTAGAGTTTAAAAAAGAAAAAAATTGTATTTCTCTTACATGAACAGATGGAACTCAGCTAAAGTTGAAATTTAAAAGTCTACTACTTATCTGGTGAAGTTAATGGATAATAACATATGTTGGACAAAGTACAGTACATGAAATAATATATCAGCTGGGCAGGCATGGGCTTACATTGCCCTTTGGGGAGTACTATTAGTAACGAAATACTTCTCGAACACACCCACTTGCTAAAGATAGACAGACCCTCCCAGTAACACCCCCAGAAAAATCAACCCATTGTACTTAGAAATCAGGGTACTAGTCAACCCACAAGCAATAGCAGATTTATCACAAGAGTACTGTTATTGCTAATTAGATAATAGCTGAACATTGGCACATTAGTTAATTAGGGTGCCCAGTATAGTGAAAAGCAAGTGAACACTAGCTGGACAATTTGCAGCCGTGAAGGAGAGATTTGCAAATACTTGTACAAGTATGCATTGAGAAGCTGCATTAGTTTTCAATATGTCCTGGTTGCAAGACGATCAGGCACAGTTTTGGAAATTATCAATTAAGCAAGTTTTTCATATTTTAGCTCTGCTTTTTACCAGCAGAGTTTCTCCAAACACTAAGGTTTTAGTCACAAGAAAGAGAGCAACAAATACAAACAGAGTAATGGGAATTAATGAACCATTTTTCTAATTTCTTCAGTACTCTAGTTTTTCATATAAGAATGTACAACCCCGTTTATGATACATTTAGAAGCATAATAAATCTAAACATATATAATACACTATACATCCACAACATTTTCAATATAACTGACTTTTTTTTTTGTATTTGTTTGCAGCACACTAGTGTAGGAACTGAAGAGAATGGATCAAAGGAGAAATCTAGCCAGGGACAAGTGTTTGCTTTTCAGTTCTGAATGAAATAATCTAGGATGTCTTATTTAACTTTCAGGTTCTTTGTTTGTTAAATGGACTTGAGAATGATGACTGTTTGATTGAGCTCTCATGAATAGTGGCAGTGTTACATGATTACCAACATTGTTCCTTAAAATCATTCATGGTTATTAATATCATTACAAGCAAGATTTCTAAAGAGCTGTCCATATAATAGGAGGTGGTAGATCAAAGATCGTGTATTACTTATTCCATTCTAATAAAATACTTTCTGAAATGTTTTTATAAACAACTCTAGATTTAAAAGGAAAGGGCTATCATAAATGGAAGCAATGTGAAAAGAAACATCAGACGGTCCCTTTAGAGGTGACTAATAGTGTTCAGAAAGTCAGCCAGCTTGAAAGGTATTTGAGAGAAACACACAGAACAGGTGGACAGCGTGACCTGCTTGCCCTGTGAAAATTGGTATTTGAAATGACCTGATTTTCAGCTGAGAATTTTCAAAGTGACAAATTATGCTCATTTGGCTTGTAATGATCTTCTGATTATAGACTAAGTCAAAAAATGTATTTCTTTGATGTCTTTCTCAATGTTCTTAAATGTTGTTCTGGCCTTTCCAAACATTCAAGCAGATTGTAGTAGATTCAAATTCAAGTGAAAGTCTAATAATTGTATACACAAGATATATTTGTTTACATGATATGTTTGTTTATACTATGTTCTATTTGAAATGTTGCATGCTTTTCTAAATGAACCATGTTAAGTAAGTCTAAATTAATGCAGTATGCCATTGGTTTTCATATTTTAAATATAATATGTGATAAGAGTTTCGAAAGCTAACTGATTCTTCCAGGTTTGGTAGGAGATATGAAGTCTTGAAAGACAAAGAAATATCAGTATACACTCATTTTTCTCTCTAGTTCACCCTTCATGTTTTCCAAGTATTTCCTAAGATCCAGGTATGCAGGACACATAAAATCGAGAACAGGAAATAAGATGGAACGACTGAGACACTTATGTCTCTTCAAGGGATGTAAAGAATGTGCCTTAAAGCCCTCACATTTGTCATATGTTACCTTGCAGAGTGGTTGAGTAGAAGTACACAGTGAAAAACTGATAAAGAGGAGTTTGGCAAGAATGGGAGAAGAAATGTTTGTTGTGATGTGACACCGAAAATAATCACAGGCTTTTAAAGCAAATGATAAATATAGAATTTTTTTTCTAAGACAAAGAAAGACATGTCTGTGAGTGCTATAAAAGGCAGAGCTAAGAATAGCAGCAGAGGATGGTCCCTGCAATGTGAGGTTCTAAACTGAAGGACTTCGGATTGATCAGAAAAGAGAAGAATTGGTACACATAAATATTTTTAAACAAAATATGAACAGAACAAAGAATTGGGATTTTGTTGGATGCACTTAGGGGACTTAGAGGATACGTGTGAATAAAAAAATATTAAAGCAAGAGATATGACAGGCCGACCTGTGAAGAGATGAATGACACTGTTGGCTTAGGTAAGGTGTGCACATATGAGTAGGATAAGGAACGGCTTCCTAATGAAAGTGCAGGTTGTAGGTAAAGGTCAGGACCTCTGTCCAATACACATACTTTCTGCTAATGCGAAAGAAATTGGATGGATTTAATGGAGAGGTTTCATGAGCTAAAACAAACAAGATTTTACCAATATTTCCAGGGAGCACAGTAATACAACAACACAGACTAAAAAAGAAGCACAGCTTTAATAAAGGGGAAGAATTTTTATTATACTGACAAATCATAGCCTAATGTTTTTCTTCTTCAGCTAACTAACATTCTATGTTTTTGTATTTTGTTGTAGTTTAGTCAGTTTACGTGTTCCTATTCCCTTTACTATGGGCTAGAATAATCATGCAGATACCATGGTAAAAACAATCCATGCTCACCATTTGGAAAGACAGTGCTATACTGGGAATAAAATTATATTAAAACTGCAGAAGGGAGGTGGATCTTTGTGAGTTTGAGACCAGCCTGGTCTACAAGAGCTAGTTTCAGAACAGGCTCCAAAGTACCCTGTCTCGAAAAACCAAGAGACCAGAAAATTGATATTGAAAATATCTGTGATCTTGGTTGAGTGTTTCCAATGTGATAGGATGTGGGCTGCATCATAGTTTGCAGGAGCTTTGTTATACCTGTTTGGTCTTTATCCTATTACATAATTCTGAATGTCTTGTTCCATGACAGTGTATGTGAGATATTAATATATTTTCTCATGTATGCTGTTAGATAAAGTCCTTCAGCATGACCTTTTGGATGCTGTAAAACAATTATTTAATCATCTATGCACTCTAGTAAATGGCCACTGAAATAATACAATTCACATGTAATTACATTGTACATTTCAAACAAAAAAAATTCCTTTGGACATCAAGACATTTCCAAGTGTGTTTAAGATATAATTCTTTTTCTAATTGACAAGATACCCAAAATTATGATTTAAAAAAAATTTGAGAAAGACAAAGAGAAGAAGAACTGAAGGGTATGTGGAGACTGGATCAGCTCTGCTGACAGATCACATAACTATTTTCCTGAAATTTTAGTTTGACCTCAAATAACAGTATCGTGAAAGTGCACTTTGAAATGGCTCTTTACTTTGAATAACAATGAGATGGACTTGCATTGATGTCAACACTTTGTACCAGGAAACGCTGTGCACTGGTTCTCAGAACTCGAATGAGTCATGTGGATCAAACCCCAGCAGTGGGTTCTGAGAATTGGAAATTAGAAAATAACATACCAGGAAGATAGTTAAAGTTCTCTCATATTTCATTAGTGGTTTAACGGGCTTTTTACTTAAGTTTAATGTTTATATATATATATTTTTTTTTTAGTTGTGGGAACCAGGGAACACAGAAACAAATGGAGGTGTGTGTTTGATGGGGAGCATATAAAAATAACAAACTGAGAAATTCAGTAACAATTGCTGTGAAGTTAAATACTCTGAAAATGACATATTTTTAAACAATGCATTTGATGCTTAATTATGAGTTTATCTTTCTCTTCTTAGGGAATAGTCAGGTTTAGAGGCAATAGCATTTAAAAATTACTTAGTTTCTGCCTTTTCACTTTTTAATTTGTTTTCCCCATTGTTTCTTTATTGTCCAGCAGTTTCATACATTTACATAATGATTTCAGTCATTTTCATCCTCCAATCTCCTCCCATTCGCCTGCTGAATTCCACTAAGTGTATCTTTAATAAATGTGGTACTGAATGTCCTTCAGCCTCAACTGTCTCAAAATATTTTGATTCTACCTTGAGGAAAGGAATAACATACATTATAATGTTGTTTGTGGTCACAGTGTCTTATTCTCTAAACACTTATTTTGAGTTTATAGGTACAGCAATAATGTGTCTATGGATATTTCTTCTTTCAGCTTGTATATGTGTAAAAAATAAAAATTCACTTTTTGGTAATAAAAATTTTGACCTATTAAGCAATGTGATACTCAGTGAAATAAATTTTAAAAAGATTTTGTAATATTTGCTCTTACCAGGTATGTAGATGCCTATCAGTTTCTTTCCTTTCCTTTTCCACCTTCATCCTTTGTCAAAAGAGTCATTTGATATTCAACTTGACTTTAATCTCTATGTCCAAAGAATCTAACGTTAGATAGATATGAAAGAGTTGGCATGCAAGAGAAATAAAATCCTATCTCAGTGATTATTTTGTTATTCTGTCCTCCACCATCTTTTTGGATGGAATACCTTTTAATGACACTGGTGGCATTGTCTATAGTAGGTAAAAGCCATAATAAACAATTATGGAATCAAATCCTAAAAATTCCATCTCAGAAAATATTCATTTGGTTCCATTATGACTCGTAAGCTTAAAATTAAGGCATAATTCAGAGACATGGTGATTTGGATATACACTAATGTAAATAAACCATTATTCACTAGAAGTAAAATTAGAAAATTCAGAGTAAATATGGATATTTAGCTCTATATGGGACTCAGTACACATTATAATTCATGCCAGCTAAGACCATGAAAAACTGTAGTGCTTTAGACAGCACTGATAAGTAGTAAACCTGAGTCTCTCAATGAGAGCATGCCACAAGGTACTGAAATGCACATAAGTTACTGCTGTAAATGATCTAGAGAAGCAAATCTCACATCAGAGTCTGGAATACGATTTTGGCATAACCCTGGGATTTGACTAACACAGGTTTGTGTCCTTCCCTATACTTTCGATTAAAAAATATGCTTTGGCCTGGGGGTTGAGGTTCTGTGTCTGAGTATTATCCTAGAAAATGTGAGGCCTTGGGCACAGCCTTAATGACATTTATATATTAATACAAAAAATGTATCTACAAACAAAGAAATGAATACAAAATGACATAAAACTCTTCCTTAGAGTATCTAGAAAACTAGCACACATTAAATTTAGAAATTAGAATCTAGTTGACTCCTGCTCAGTGGTATTGTACTTATTTTTTAACAATCTAATAGAAATCATGGTGACAACCACAAGACTGAGGGACTTTCTTAAAAGTAAGAGAAAGGATAATATTGTGGTTTTAGGGAGAGGTAAGGAACAATGGATTTGGCTTTTTTATGCTCAATTGCTCCCTGAAATTATTACATTGTAAATCTGGCAGAGCCTGTAGAATGTACTTCATAGTGTGGCTAACTTGATTAAATGGATTTAACAAACTGAATATCTTAAAGTGATGCATAATATAATACATGCTAAATAAATGTGTACTACCTTAAATATTTAAAATATATGTTGAAGATAACAAGAGCATATATACTTTATCAGTATAATTTTAAAAGCAGCTATTGTGCCTAGAGTTTTAGAAACAATCTTAAATGTCTTTTATTATATTTTTTCAAATACACTACCCAGTTTAATTATGCATACAATTATAACATAACAAAATTATAATATTCCTAAAATTCTATTCATTTTGAGATTTTTTTAACTTATCTTTTTCATTCTTCCTTACCAGGGTACATGACATAATAATCATTTTATCTGGTGATCTGTCTAAGTTACTTATTTATGACTCATTACAGAACTACTGAAATCCTTTATATTTAACTGGTTATGCAACAACTCTTAATAATTGCAAAAAAATGTAATGTATCTTGATATTTTAACACCTCAAAAATATTATTTTTTCCCATAACCTGGTATAGGAGGTTCTTCTGTTTATGCGTTGCTTTCATTGGTTGAATAAAGAAACTGCCTTGGCCTTTTGATAGGGTAGAACTTAGATAGGTGGAGTAGTGAGAACTGAATTCTGGGAAGAAGGCAGAGTGGCAGACACCATGGATCTCCTGCCTGGGGTGGATGCTGGTTACAATCTTGCCAGTAAGCCACAGTTGTTTAGCAATGCACAGATTTAATAGAAATGGGTTAAATCAAGATGTGAGAGTTAGTCAATAAAAGGCTACAACTAATGGGCCAGGCAGTGTTTAAATTAATACAATTTCTGTGTGGTTATTTTGGGTGTAAGCTAGCCAGATGGCGAGACGCAGCTGGCTCCTCCCACAACAATGACCCTTATAAAAATCATCAGCTGAAATTAATTTATTTGTGACTAGTTACAAAACTATGGAAATCTTTTACATTTAATCTGCTGTCTAACAATTTTTAATAAATGCATAAAAATGTTGAGTGTAACTAGACATTTGTAACACCTCAAAAATGTTAATTTTCCCATAATCCTTGTAATCATCAGAATAAGTAGTTATCTTTTTGAACCTAGTGAAATGCATATTCCATGCAATACAAAATTTATGTTTAATTAATTGTCATTTGCAGCTGCGGCTGTCACCTTTTTGTTTTCCTTTTCTTTATATTTAAAATATGGTTGTAGATCTTGTTTGTATTTATTTATTTCTGCATAAATTTTAAAAAGACTAATCTAAATCCTCTGGAAGACATAAAATGTATAGTTTTAGTAACTCCTTGGACCACACTGTATATACTTCTCATCCATGATTTTAATTATATTTATTTGTGCCTCTCTATTACATATAAAACTGTGAGCACAGGGTAAGAGAATAGGAGTTGTTTTCCAAAATGTGCATAGTTTGATATCTTTTGAAATATAAATTTGTAGGCCTTTTATGAATCTCTGTTGTTCAATTCATTTCCTAAATCATGTAAGATGTTTAGTAATTACTCAATTAATAAAAGGCAGCAAAAGAAAAGAACAAATGAATAATAAATAATTCCAGATTATGTTACTGTCATGAATAATTAATATAATTGTTCTGTAGTATATTAGTATAGAATAATACATGTATTAGGATCTTTACTGATTAACATTGAAGTGTATAAGTATAGAGGTATTGATTTTTTGCTGTTGGTCAAAGGAGATTTATGTATGTGGAAATCTGTTTAGAAATTATGTTCACTAGCCATTTATTTCATTGTTTTTTTTGCTGTGAGTTATGCCAATTTAAAATCAATTAACCTCTACCCATTAGTTTGTCTCTGTATTTATTAATGGAGAGAGGGTATGATATGGGGACAGGATGCTTTCCCTGCCCTTTTTAGCACCGAAAATAATTAAGGCATTCATCAAATAAGTACTGACTGTCAATATGCATTTTCTAATTACTGCTTTTCTTGGGTTCATCCTAATTTTGCGGAAATTCTTTTTTTGGCAAGTTATAGTTAATCAAATGAAAAACATTCATTAGTTTGATAGGTTATTTTATATTAATTGACCATGCTGTTTGATAAACTATCATTTCTTTTAATTAAGAGATTTCTACTGTTTAAATAGAAACTTTATCAATTTTGATGTTATCTGTAGCTTTTCTCCTATGGAAACATAAGCAAAAAATATCTTTAAAGTACTTCAGCTTCTTTAATTCTGTAGTTTTTTCTACTATGCAATGACCCTCTGCATCTGTTGTTATTTTCTTATTAGCATTTAGAAAATTCAAAGCTATTAAAGCATTATACAGTCTGTTTCTGAGGATATTTATATGACCTTTCTCTTTATTTAAAATATGCTTTAGAGTTCAGTTTGATCTTTTTATAACTGCCTGCCCTGTAGAATTATGTGGTATATCTGTAATATGAATAATATTATAATAACAAAAAAACTGTTCATTATCTTAGAGATATATGCTGGAGTATTGTCTGTCTTTATTTTTGCAGATATTCTCATGATGTCCATAACTTCTAGCAAATGTGTGATTAGTGAATCAGTCTTTTTCAAACTCAAAGCAGTTGCCCATTAAAAGCTGAATAGGTACAAATGAGGTGGTGTACATATTTCATTTCTTCCAAATCCTATAAAATGGAATAGATACAGCTAACAAATTTCATTCCTTTGAGTACTCCTTGATTTGCTTTCTGCAGATAGTGATGGTTGGTTGTATAAAGAACAAGAAAGACATTTCCTTATAAATTTCTTCGCTGGTCATATGATAGAAAAGTCATTTTTAAAACCTTTGCTATTGGTATGATGCTTTTAATGAAATTCTGAGGCCTTCAGAAAATTTCCAATCAATATTTGATCAATTTCTACATTACCCTGTACTAGAGGATCTGAAAGATTTTTATGGGATCAGCTGTATGTTAGGTATATGGAATGATTCCTATTCCTGATCATATCTTGTAACTCAATAAATGATGTCAGTTCTGTATCATTTGAAGAAATTCATCAGTTTCATTGTGCTAAACAACTCTTTCTGCATATTTCAAATTGGTAACGATGTTAAGAGGCTCCTTAAAATCCCGTAGTACCATGAGAATAACAAATAATTTTGTCTTTTAGACAGAATTTTATGAATGTGCATTTCCATTACCAATCCATCTGTTGATGAATACTTAGTCAGTTCTGGCTCTTGGCTTCTTCCTGGAATTCATCCTGGAAGCCAGTAAATTCTTCAATATGCTATTGGTCTATGCTTTAGATTCATACCCAGTAGAGTAAAGATAGTGAAACATTTGCTGGTTCTAATTTGTAACCTGCCTTTCCTAATTTATTTGCATGAGTATAGAATGTAAGAACTCCAGTTATTGATATGTCCCATACAACATGAGGAATGACCAAGTTAGTGCCTTTTATATACTTAATTCTCCTCTTTTGGGGATAATTGTTGTTAATCTCTCGCCCCCAAATTACAAGCTTTTTGCCAAGATTCATTGTCTTTTCATAATAGGTCAATTTCAGCATTATTAAAAGGTACTTTAATTTCAGTTGGATCTATTCGTGCTAATTGACAAAGTCTCAATTTCCTTTTAGAATTTTCTCCGAGACCCTCTCTGTATAACTTTTTATTTTTTTACTCGGTTAATATGGTAAAGGTCCATTCTGTGATAATATATTCCCTCTGCATTGAAATTCCTGTAGGGGAATGTTTGGAGGGTGATATGACCAGAATGCAGTTAAGATATGGAATACATAATTCATATGTGCCTCCTTTAATTTTTCTTCAATAAAAGTCAATTCTCTCTAAGTTTCAGCTGATAATTACCTGGGACAACTAAATGTCACCACTTAAGGTTTTGTTTAAATTGACCATTGTAGTAATAAGGGCAGCGTCCCCGGCACCCAGCCGCCTGCATGGCTAGCTTTACCCGAAATAATTACACGGAAACTGTATTCTTTTAAACACTGCCTGACCCATTAGTTTCAGTTTCTTATTGGCTAGCTCTTACATATCGATCTAACCCATTTCTAATAATCTGTGTAGCTCCACGAGCTGGCTTACTAGGAAAGATCTTAACCTGTGTCTGTCTGGAGTGGGAGAATCATGGCGACTCACTGACTCAGCTTCTTTCTCCCAGCATTCTGTTCTGTTTTCTCCGCCTACCTAAGGGTTGGCCTACCAAATGGGTCTAGGCAGTTTCTTTATTAATAAGAAATCACTCCCACATCAAATCATGTTATTAGGTTTTTTTCCAATTGTGTGCCATACATAGGAAATGTCTCCTAGCAATCTTTGGAAGTCACTAAAAGTCTCATTTGGTCTCTCCTAGTTTGTATCTTTTGGGGTCTAATATTTTTTATTAAATTAGTTTTTATAAAGCATTTTTTCTCATGTTACACACCAATCTCAGTTTCTGCTCCTTCCCCTCCTTCTGTTCCATCCACCTTCTGCTCACCACACTCTCCATAATTTCCTCAAAGAGAATAAAGATTCCCATGGGGATTCAATAGAGTACCCAGATGCTCAATCATACTACAAGGACATAAATCATAAGTAGATTTTAGACATAAAGAAAAGATAACCAGCCTATAGTCTATGACCCCAGAGAAGCTAGGTGACAAGGATAAACTTAAGAGAAACATGCATGGATTCCCTTTGAGAACATAAAACCGACAAGATCTTCTGAGAAAATTGGAAGCATGTGGGTCAAGGAGATAAAGGAGCATAGAAATGGAAGAGGAAGTGAGAATGGGAGGGGGCAGAATATGAGGCAATGAAATAGTCAAGATTGGGGAAGGAAAGAGAGGGAGGGCAAAGAAAGACATATCTTGAGTGGGGGAGCCATTATGGACTAGCAAGAAACATGGAACTAGGGAAAATCCCAAGAATCCCAGTTAAGACCCTAAGTAATAGTGGTGAGGGTATCTGAATTGGCTTTCATATATAATAAGATTGATGACTACATTAATTGTCATCACAGAATCTTCATCCAGAAACTGATGGAAGCAGATGCAGAAATCCAAAGCTAAGCTCTGAAAGTTCATTCAAAGAGAGGAGTAATAATATGGGCAAAGAGAGCAAGATCATGATGTGGGTACCCACTGAAACAGCTGACTTGAGCTAAGGGGAGCTCACTGACTCAAACTCACAGTGGGGTAATGACCATAGGACCTCCAAAAAGTGGGTGACAGTAGTATGTCTAGGATACTCTGTAGGTCTACTAGAATGGGACTAGGATTTATTCCTATTGCTTGAACTGGATTTTGGGAGCCCATTCTCTTTGGAGGAATTCCTTGCTTAGCCTAGGTATAATGGGAAGGCCCTTGGTCCTTTCTCAAAGCAATTGTTTTGTTGACTCCCCATGGAGTCTAATTTTTATAATACTATTTTATATCCTACATAATTAATAGAATGTCCTCTGTATTTTTCAGGAGCAATTTGTAATCCCCAACAAAGCAAAATTTTCTTTAGTTCTTCAAACATTCTTTCTACATTTGAAACAGATAGCAAAATGTCATTCATGTAATAATAAACTATAGATTCAGGAGATTGCTTACATATTATTTTCAATGGCTGACTTAGAGAATATTGACACTGAGTAGGAATATATAACATTCCATGTGGGATAATCTTCCATTGATATCTCTTAGCAAACTACAAATTACTTTAAGTATGTACTGTGAAGACGTTTTCTCTGACTTTTTCTTGTAAAGGTATAGCAAAGAAACGAGCTTTTAAATCATTAATTGTTGGAGGCCACCCTTTAGGCAAAAATAGACAAGGCAACAAAATGCCAGGCTGTGGATAGTCCTTGGCTGAGTCACTTTATTAATAGTTCTTTGATCTGTTACCATTCTCCAATTTCCAGATTTCTTTCTAACAACAAATATGGACTGATTGATTCTTCAATATGCTGAGCATTTAGTTGCTCTTGTACTAACTGTTATAAAGCCTGAAGTTTCTCTGTTGGTAAAGGCCATTGTGCAATCCATATAGGTTTGTCTACAGCCATTTTAAAGATAGGGCTGTTGGTGAATTTGGAAGATCAGCAGTCATTTTGTCATGGTTTTATATAAAAATGTAAATGGTTGGTGACTTTTTATAATATCTTGTAATATTTTCCTAGAAATATATGTTAATTTATTGTTCATATCCAAGATGTAGGGAATGTTAATCTGAGTATCTAATCCCTTCCACACAAAATCATTGCTATGTTAGGCACATAGGGTTTTAATATTTCTCTTTGTCCTTCTGGCCTTATGTATTCAACACATCTTGTGCTCTACTTTACATGAGATAATGTTCCAATCCCTAAAAATTTAACATTTACATCCTGAAGAGGCCTATTTTGTTGCCAAGATTCTGATGAAATTATTGTTGCATCCACACATGGGTCTACAAGACTTTCCATGACAGCACCATTTATTCATATTTTTAATTTTGGTATTTGTTCATTTATAGAAGTTTGCCAAAATACTTACTTTATGATTTCTCCTGAATTCTTTGTTATCTTTTCTAAAGCTGTTCTATTATCCAAAGAAGTATTGTTTTTTACAATAGGCATGATGTTCTTTAATTACTCAGGGAAGGAGTTTCCTTTAAGATGGCAGGAAACTCTGAACCACATTTGGCATAGGGGCCTGCAAGAGGCCTCTCATAAAGTTTGCCAGTGGCAAAGGATTACTTTGAATATTGCTTCAGGACATAAATTCATTAGTTCATTGCCTGCTTTGGACATACCTTCTGCATAATCCACATAGGAGAGGCATTCTAAATGGATTATGCTTAAAAGAAAAACAAAACAATGTTTCTAGAAATGCCCTATTTACAATCCCTTTAAAGGTGATTTTGGTTGCCACAATTGAAATACTTAACATTTCAATTTTTCTTCAAACCTTAGGAAATCACCTTTACTATCCAAGTATCATTTATGTTCATTAGATTCAATATTAATTATATCTCTGATCCATTTCTCCCAAGGTGTTGGCATTGATTTAATGGCCTTATTATCCTTTTCCATTGAGAATTAGTATTTTTAAAAGTCAGATATGCAATTATTATTTGTTCAGCTTCTAAATTTGGTATCATTCTCTTTACTGCTGAAGTCAATCTTTGTAAAAAATCTGAAAGGCTTTCCATTGAACCCTGGAGAGGGTTGGCAAGTAACTGAATTTTCGTTCTTATTCTCCCAATTATGTCCCAAGCATTCAAAACTGTTGCTTGGCACAAATCCAGGGTATGATCATCATATACAGATTGTCTTTCTATAGTATCATAATTTGCTTCTCCATGATCTTGATCTTGGGTGATTTCCATACCCCTAGCTTTGCTCTGCAGTTCAATAATTTTAGCCTCTTCTCTGAACCAGTTACTCCATTGTTATTGAGAACCAAGCTCTGAAAGACCTTTAACCAATTCTATCCAGTCTTTAGGGAAAATTCCATTACAAACTGACTATGAGTTTAATAATTGCTTCACAGAAGATGAATGCATTCTCAATGAGACTTGCTTCCTTGAATCTTCTTAAATTTAACATTGGCACAGGAGTCCAGTTAGCTATAACGGAGCCTCTTCTGTTTGGCAATACCTATAAGGTTGCTGGTTATATTAATGTTGCTTGTTTGAAAACTTAGGCTGTTCCTTTCTAACCTTATAATGAAATTGGTCCTCCATTAAATTCCTCTGTCTGGGTGTGTTTTGTGATCTGTTTTATTAAGTTTTTTTAAGGCCTTTTTCTTAGCAGTCATGTTGACCAACTTTTTTAGTGATAAAATAAAATGATAATGCTGATAATGTCTATACTTGACATAACACAAATCCCACCTAAATTAGATATTCTCTCATTTAATCATTCCATTTTTAAACTGTCTAGCATATAATCATTTAGAGACCAAATCTACCCATTGAAATGTTTTTTCCTGTTTTTGAATGTGGGAAAAATTCTCTCTTTTAAATTATGTCTCCAGTTAAGAATTTGTTTTACCAAATGTGCCAGTGATGTTGCAAAGGTATGAGGCACTAGAAGGATCATACGTCCACCAAGTCTCAGACAAACAAAGGTCTACATATTCCTAAAAGTCCATACACCACTGAGTTCCTGTCTCTTCCCCTTTATATTCCTCTCTTTGCCCAGCTATACTGCTCCTCTCTCCATCTTTCTGGTGCTGGAATTAAAAGCACCTGTTCACTAGTGCAAGGATCAACTTTGTGTGAACTCTGTTTCTTCTTTAGACAGATTCAGTCTTGTGTCACCCAGGATGGACTTGAACTCACAAAGATCTACCTTTGTCACCCAAATCATGGGATTGAAGATGTGTGCCACCACTTCCTGTCTTGTATGATTGCATTGCCCTCTGATTTTCAGGCAAGCTTTATTCATTCAAATGCAAATATATCACCATATAACTGTATATTTGAATTATGGATTATATAGGGCTATGGAAATATAATTTCTTCTAACTGTTCAGTAATTTAATGAGGGCAAATCAACACAAAGAGATTGTGAGAATGCAAAAAGAAGAAAGTCAGCATTGAAAATAAGAGGGTCAGTTGGACAGTGGTGGTGAATGCCTTTAATCACAGCACTTCAGAAACATAGACAGGCAGATCTCTAGGAGGTCAAGGCCTGCCTGCTCTATAGAGTAAGTTACAGAGCAGTGTCCAAATCTACATAAAAATCCTGTCTCGCAAAGCAAGAGAGAGAGAGAGAGAGAGAGAGAGAGAGAGAGAGAGAGAGAGAGAGAGAGAAAGAGAGAGAGAGAGAAAGAGAGAGAGAGAGAGAAGGTCATCACCAGGGAATTAAATATCTAATACCTCATGTCAGTACAATGGGTGACTGCCATATGGAAAAGATTACAGGTAAACAGCAGGTTAGAAACACAGATGCTTGTTTTATACATGAATTGTCAAGAAAGTTTAAAACAAAAAATAGAAGACATTTTTTTTATTGGGCTGTTTAATATATTCTTTAGGGAAGTTATGGCTGCCATTATTCTACTTTTAAAAGATAAACCTTACTTGAAATAGCACTTTCATGCATTTCTAGATTTTTAAGCAATTGAACTTGAAAAGTCAAATTAATAGAAATATTTGATCATAAGTCCCTTTGATGTTAATTGCTATTATATACATAAAAAATTTAAAACATACTGAAATGCTATAACTATTTCCAAGTTCTAAATGTGGACTGTAATGGTTGACAGAGGTCTATGACCTTAAATCAATTGACAATAAATAAAATAGTACATATTAAAGGACTATTTTAATTATTACTTTAAAGCACTTAATGCCTTCAGACTAATAAAATGCAGTATGTGCTAGGCAGCAGGGGGGAGAGAATGAATGTCTCTGTTGTAATATTAATAGCAATTAAAGACGATTTTATTAAGAGCACAGGTGAGGAGACTATTATTAATATCACAGTTCTATTCCTGGTACATTTTTTTAAATGTATGGTAACCTTGTTTAAAATACTTAGCATCTTTTTATTGTACCTTTGTAAAAATGCATGATTGTATATTTTACCTTATACATAATGGATGTAATTGTTCATACATTGGATTCTGATTATAGAACACTGGATACTAGACATAGTTCAGTACTTGGGGATTAAATTGCTTGATTTTTTTATATCTGCCTAGCTATAGGTAAAACTAAAAGAATACAGAAATTAATAGTTTTCCAGGTCTTTATGTTCCAAATGTGTATATTTTCTATGTATATGTTCACCAAATGACCTTATCTTGAATCCATAATTTTATTACCCTGTACTTACTTACTTAGTTACATTCAGTAGCTATATTATGCTATGACAGACTACTAATTTTAATCCTTTATAATTAAGGATGGAACACTAATATATTTGAAATTTTAGTGTGGAATATTACTGTATCTTCTCTGATCAGAGTTAACACCACTATGTGTCTGGCTCTGAACAAAACATTGATGGAGGAAGGTATTGGTTAAAAAATAAAGAACCCACTTTGCCTCATAGGTTAGAACATAGATGGGTGGAGTAAACAGAACAGAATGCTGGGAGGAAGAGGAAGTGAGCTCAGACTCGATAGTTCTTCTCTTAGGGGCAGATGCGATGAAGCTCTGACCCAGGATGGATGTATGCTAGAATCTTCCCAGTAAGCGCACCTTGGGGTGCTACACACATTATTAGAAATGGGCTAGTCCAGGTGCAAGAGTTAGCCGAGAAGAGGCTAGATATAATGGGCCAAGCAGTGTTTAAAAGAATACAGTTTGTGTGTTGTTATGTCAGGGCATATGCTAGCCAGGAGGCCAGGAGCCAGGTGGCAGGAACACAGCCGGTAGCTCCCTCAACAAAACATGAATTGTATTTTCATTTTATTGCCTTATGGAAATATTTGCATTCTACACCTAGCATCTTATTAAAAGTTAACTAGGACAAAGAAACCACATGATAGAAGCCCATATAAACTTCATAACAATTAAAACATAAGGAATATTAAAAGTATCAATTTTAACAAATAAATTTAACAATAAATTCAAACTCAGTAAAATAATGATTAAAATGAACTAGGGACAATTTGAAAATATTTAATCAATTTACACTGAATGAGCCAAGTACATTTTAAAAGCAAAGATTCTATCTAATTTTATTCATTTCTAAATATTTCAAAATAAAATAGCTTAGAAATGCTATGCCAATTTCAAAAAAAAATTAAAATTAGAGTCAGCAAATGTTTCACTATCCTTACCCTACTGGGTATGAATCTAAAGCAAAGAGCAATAACATATTGAAGAATTTACTGGCTTCCAGGATGAATACATTATAATTTTCAAAAACCAAGAGCCAGAATTACCTAAGTATTCATTAATACTTAGCATTAATACTTAGATTAGTAATGGAAATGTGCGTTCACAAATTGGTATTCTTACATGAATGGAATTTTACCCTTTTAAACAAAGTGAATGATAATCAAGTAGTGCCAATGATAATCAAGTAGTGTCGATAACAAATATTACATGATGTTATTGGATCTAAAAGTATTAACCTCAAGAATTTGAGAGTGGAATGAGAGTACACTGAGAAAAGTTTACAGAAGAGAAGGAAATAGTGAACTTGATTGATGGTCCTTAAGTGCATATAATAGCATAAGGAGTTGTGCTATGTACAGTAAGCTGGCTTTGAAATATAATATTCTGACTATTTCGTCCCATGAAAGTAAATAGAATTTGCTTATATTTACCATAAAAAGTGATGAATATTTATAGTAATAGATATACAAACCTTGATTGCAACAATATACAGTGTACACACATCTAGATTTTTGTATCCAGGTAAAAATAATTGTAAAATAAGTATTAAAAAGAAGCAAATCTTAAATAACTGGATGTCAGGAACACAAAGAAGTACAGAATGATTAGGATTATGAAAAGAACAAAACACATCTACCCAGTTACCCACTCATGGATACTCACACACAAACATGGGCACACACACATAGTCATACAAACTCATGCACACACACATAGTTGTACACACACACTCACACACACTCTCTCGCACACACATATCCCCAGTCTTTGTGCTTCACTATAAATGATGGCATCTGAAAACGAGCATCAATTCTGACCTGACCTTGACTTTGAAAAATTACTTGACATGTATTTGTGTCAACAAATCTCACTGTATTCAGAACAGAAAAAAATCTGTAATGAAACATAAAAATTAATATAAACTGGCTTATTAGAAGGGTTTAATTTTATGTAGAAATAATACTAATGAAACTTTAGGTAAAAGGAAACATAATCATGGAAATATGCATATTTTAATCCTTTTGAATATATATGATAGTATAAAACATTGAAGGACAAAGATTTATACTTGCTTTATTGGCCACAACATTTGTTTAAATAAAAGAATGATGGTATAACCCTGGTACACATTTATGGAGTCATCCTACAAGCTTCACATATCTTTTTTTTCCTTTTTCAAGGCCAGTTTGTTTTGTTTTTTAAAATATATTTTTACTTTAAAGAATTACTTTTTATTTTACATACCAACTCACTTCTCTTTTCCGCCCCTTCTTCCACTCCCCCACCCTCATTCTCACTCTTCATCCACTCCTCAGGTGGGGTAAAGCTTTTTTGGGGGAGTCTAAAAGGTCTGGCATACCAATTTGAGGAAGTATGAAGACCCTCGCCCACTATGATATCAAGGATAAGAAAGGTATTATTCCAAAGGAATGGGCTCCAAAAAGCCAATTCATGCACCTAGGGTAAGTACTCATGCCACTGTCAGCCTCCCCCACCAACAAATCAGTTCACATGACTGTCACCACATTCAGAGGGTCTACTTCATTCCCATGGAAGTTCCCCTGCTGTCAGTCCACAGTCCCTGAGCTCAGCTGTCTTGGGTCAGCTGTCACTGTGGTTTTCCCCACCATACTCTTCATCCAGTAAATTACAGTAACAGATGCCATAACCCACAACAAAACACTGGGCTGAGCTCCTGGAGTTCACCTGAAGAGAGGGAGGAGGGATCCTATGAACCAGGAGGGTCAAGCTTCATGTATCTTGTGATGTTATATTTATAAGACTCTTTATACCTGAACATTTATTATGATGTGGAAATAATGTATCAATCATCAAACTTAATGTGAAAGATCATTTCAAAATGACATCTTGAATAGAATTATTGATGTGTTATCACCAATGCTCGTAATAAATAGTCATAAGAACAATGTTGTTAAGGGTCAGAAAAATACATGTAGAATTAGGACAAGTACCTAGTATTCTAACTCTAATACTGTTCAAATAAAAGATAGAAGAGAATTTATGCCTAACATCTTGCCAGTACTGTGATATAATTTCAGAATATGTACAGCTAGACATATTCAAATATATACATTATATATGTGTATATTTGTAAGTGTGCAAACATGTGTGCATGTATGTATATATGTTTATGGTTGTTTTACACTGGATAAGAATGATGGTCATTTGAAACAAAAGCAAATTTCTATCTTCTTTCTCATGCTCCTTTATACTATTATGGGAAGGAATAAAAATATCTGCAGATAAATATGCAGATAAATAATTATTTTTCACTTCCAATTTTCCCACCTTTGAATATTAGGTTTACTGTATCAAAGGTGACCTATACTTATGATTTTAATTGAAATAATAAGCAAATGGAAGTTTATTTTTTTGTTGTCTTTCAGAACTTTTGTTTATGCATCAAGAAAATTCACTGTATTTTCAGGCAATGGAAGTCTATAACCTCTAACATAAAAGAAAAATTAGAGATGAAAAATGGTCAAAGTAAACAAACAAACAAAAACAAAAGCCCAAAATCTTGAAAGGAAATGGAGAGTGTCAGAAAAGAATAGTTAAAAAATTAGAGCAGATATAAGACAGATACTGTTGGGTTTTGAAAGGTCATGATTAATCATACTTTTCTCCCCCTGTGTGCTACGCATCAGCTGTGTAGACCTGCATTTGGTCAGATGGAGAACTAAACTTTAGATGTGTTATTGCTGATTTGAAGGAATGACCAGATATGGAGTTGAAACTGAATTTCTGTTACTTTGCCATCTCAGATAACATTTCCTATCCAGTACTACTGGCCTGATACATCATCATTATTGTTGATTCAGGGCTCACATTTAAGTGTCTGCTATTTACACAGGTGCTCTCTCATACAGAGGCCATCAGATACTGAGGTAGAATAAGATTGTCATCTCAGGTCTTCCTGTTTTTACTGTAAAGACACTGATGATTTCATCTAATCCTGATTACATCCCCAAGGTCTTACCTGCAATCATGACTAATATCTGAATTGAGGGATAGAGTTTCAAATCCACAGTCTTTGGGGATAAGCATTAAAATCTTAGCAAGGTTCTTAAAAAGCTAGGCAGGCATTCCTTTCAGTAATGACCTTGTTGAAATGGGAAATGGTGATTTTTCTTTAGAACTAGGAAGAGGAGTTGCTTCATGTTTGCCATTGTTAGGTAAATAAAACAAAACACTGGATAAAATAAAACAAGGCAATGGTCAAATTCTGTGTAAACATCCTAAAATATTTATCATATATTTAAGTTACTTTCGTTAGAATTTAATGCATACAAGGAAAGCCAAAACCCTCTAAAAAACAATGAAAGCCACTTAGAACTACTAATGTGAGCAATAAGTCACAAAGTGTCTACAACACCACTGAATTCTGTGGAATACTGGAATATTTTCCTCTGGGTAGAAATTTCAACTTCTGCTTCCAGAATATAAGCCTACTGGCCAACAAGAGTGATGGGAAATCAAAGCATCTTTGACATATTATCACAATCATAATGTAGAATGCCAACAGGACATTTAATTGGGGAAACACAAGTGACATTAGGGGAGATGAATAAACAGGTAAATTTTACAGACTGTTCTAATTCTTTATAGAAAACTTAGAGAATAAAGTTTGAAAACAAAAAAGAAAAGGCAACCTACCTGAGAAAGCATTTAAAAATTAGTTTAGAAATAGTCATCAATAAGTACATATGAGGTTCTGGTAATGGATCAGGATTTGTTTAAATATTTTGTTTGGTTTTAGGTTTTTTGTCAACATTTCTTTATCTTGTTTCCTGTTGAATAGATGAAAATGTGTAAAGTACTAATGAGCATAAAAAGATAGTCTGATTACAGCCCTAAAGCTGCTGCCTACCCTGATAAGCTTAACCCTACTATTGATCACTGGTGATCTCATCTGCAGTACTATAATGAAATGCCTATTTAGTTAAACCTTGGAGATACAGTGAAAGAATTGATATGGTTAGTTATCAATATCAAATGAATTTAAATATCAAATGAATTTTAAATTGAAGGACTGTCTTGTGTCATGCTGGTATCAACACCATAGTCACTTCAACCTATGGTATAGACACCATAACCCGTAGAACCATCAAAATATACAGGAAGTTCATTCAGAGATTTTTCTTTCGTTAGAGTAAGAGGTAATATGTAAAAGAAATAATGGCAAAGCCATTTAAAAGACTGTGTTTACTGCCCTGAAGTAGAGGTCAACAAGATCAGGGCAGAGAATTAAGATTCTGGAAGGTGAGAAACTGAGAAGAAAATTAAAGATAAAATGGGCATTTTGATGTGCACAAGGCCATATAACCTCCGGAAAGGGCATTATCACTTTGATTTTATGCATATCATCTGCTCTTCTGGGTTGCAACTATATTCATCAATAAAAACAAAAATAAAAACAACTATGCATCTTTGTTTATTTCTGTGTGTCATATTTTTGTGTTAGGAAGTACATTTACATGCTTTTACATGAACCTGGAGATAAAAGGTTGTCACTTCTCATTCTCCATTTAACCTTACGTTTTTGTGATACTGTCACTCACTAGGTCATGAGCATGTAAGTTAAACAGGACTAGCTGGCCAAAGAATGTGCCTGTCTCTGTCTCTCTACTGCTGGGATTAGAACCATAGCCAGCAGACACACTTTTAAATATAACTTTTTGGAATGAAATTCAAGTACTCAAGCTTAACAAGAAAGTACTTTCTGGATGGAGCAAGCCCAGCCTTGTGATCATGCTTCTGCCTACAGGAAACTTCAAGATAGAAATTGCATAACCATTGATCCTTAAAATAATAATAATTATACAATGAAATAAAATTAATTATTTTGTACAAAGTATTCCAAATGTTTAGAGAAGATAGGGGAATACCCTTAAATATTCTGTAACAAAATGATATAACTATTAGGAATGAACAACAAAGAACCAAAGTTTGTTAGACTAGTGTTCAAAATCAGCATTGGGATCATTGGTTTTACAGCTGTATTGCTCATCACATAAGTCTTGCCTAGTGACTCAGAAGTGAAAATATGACAGAGACAGGTATCGAGAAAGAGGAGAGACAGAAGAGTAACAGGTATAGGCATGACAGATAGGCTAAATTACCTATTTGCCTATAGTGTCTGTAATAAATAAGAACTACCTCGTATTATGTAATAAATGTTATTTCTCTATGCATATTTTACCATTCCTTTCCTTTCTTTGTTTTTTATTTTGTTTTGTTTTGTCTTGTTTTTCAAAACAGGTTTATTTTGTAGCTTTAGAGCCTGACCTGAACTATCTCTCCTAGACCAGTCTGGAATCAAACTCACAGAGATATGCCTTCCTCTGCCCCAGGAGTGCTGGGATTAAAGGCATGCACCTCCACTGCCAGGCTTAATTCCTTTTCTTTCAAGGACAATTTTATTTCGCTCTTTCTGTGGTTAATGTTCAGTGTTTTATTCTACAATATAGAGTTTTTAATCTAGATATTGACTCATTTAAAACAGCTTTTTAGACAATAATCTGAGATATGTAATCATGTCAAATAGGGTAGAAAAGGGAAAAAGATCCATGTTCAGGTTTCAGTAAAAATTATCTTATACCATGCACTTACCTGAATACAGAATTGCTATCAAGTTTGAGAAATCTCTAAAATTGTTTGATAAAATATACAAAAGTTTCTGTTTCATAAGCATGCATAAAAGTGTTCATATATATATATGTATATATGTATATGTATATATGTGTGTGTGTGTGTGTTTAATTCCATTCTTGAAATTTCTTGTATAATATAGATGCAGGAGAAAATAATCATTTCGCCAGTTGTAAATATCAAGATAAACACTACCCACAAAATTATGCAATACCCTGTCTCACAAATTACCCAATCTACTAGAAGAAAAGAAAATATTTAAGTTTCTAAATGTTAGACATTTCTAAATTTCTTTCACCAGCTACCAATTGTTAGTAGCCTTTCAAATAGAGAGTTTTAATGCTTACCTTCCCACTCTATGCTAAAATTCTCTTTTTCTTGAATCTATCAGTATAATGATAATATCTTAAAAATCCATTTAATATTGTGTTAATTTAGCAGACTTATGTTTTCCTAGGGTCTGTAACTTATTCAAAGGTTCTGTGTCTTAATTAGTGTCCCCGGTATAAGTTCTGTATGGTATACCAGGCAATAAATTTATTAAGAAACTGGTTGGTTGCTTACTTCTCTAATATTGCACTATTGAGCATAACTTGCAAGGTAAGTTAATATTTTAGCTTGCAGATTTCACAGTTTTATTAAACCAATGAATACTTTTCTCTCTTGGTAGTGTACAAATCACGTTTTAGCATTCTGATTATTAGATATTAGGGATAAACCTTCAAGGTTGTGATTTTTGTTTCCCCAAGTACTGCGACTCTTCCTTCTGATATCTTAAATAATGTGTGAACTACAAAAGTGAAGAAGTAAATATTGATTTGATTGTTTATTATTTTTGTTTCAGTATATGACTGAATATACTGTATAGTGCACACCAGTCATCTGAAGAAACCGTTAAAAAGCAATCTATCCCACAAAGTTAATCACTAAAGAAATAGTTTCAAGAACAGCAAAAAAGTATAAAACTTTAACTCTTTATCTTTACAAAATTGTTTTTTTATAAAACCTTCATGTGTTTGAGAAGAATTTGAAGGTCTGTGATTACCATGCAGTGCCTGCACATGTTCTTGCCAATCTCTATTTACTGCTTTATTTCTTCTCTATTCTGATTTCTATTTGTATTTATGAAAGGATGGAGCAATATAAACATTAAAAAATATTCTTTATCTGATGAATAAGGACAAACTACATTATCCTTCCCCACTAAAAGGAGAATGAAGCTAAGCTAGTCCATGGTCATGTTATAGGAATATGTAACAACAACAACAAAAAACTGTCTGTAATTCTCTTATTTATTGATTCGTCAGATTTCATTATGGTATGATGTTCTATTGAGCCACAGCAATCCTTCACTTATTCTCTGTATATTGTTAACTATGTATGTGTTTTTCTTTTTAAAATTATGTGTAGCATAATGGTGATTTTCACCTATCTACATAATGAAAATTATTGGTGTTTTGCATCATATGAAATATGTAAACTATATACATATTTAATACATGTAAGATATATATATATCATATACGTGTATTATTCATGCATAGAACTTCATACAATTACACATTAGAGAGAGAATATTGTATTGTGTATTTTTAGAAGTGACATTTCTATTTTTCAGATTTCTGCATACACCCATACATGTATATTAACACACGTAGAGGGACCACAGTATAGTAGATAATAGACATATAGAATAGGAGGTACAAAGAATGTTGATAGAATTACAGTGGAGAGGTCAGATTGATGGATAAGAAATACAAATCATAGAGGAAAGATAGAATAATGGTAAATAGGTTTTTGTGGAAAATAATCCAGATGGAGCTCATTATCTTGAAAGTTAACTGTGCATTTTAAGGCTGAAAACACTTGAGATTATATGTTATGCATTTAAGACAAAATCATTTTTTTCTTTAGAGAGTACCCAGTTTTGCTTTTATAGATTCTTAGTATCTTTTGACACTCATCTACAATTAGAGAATAGTTTTCATTTTGTATTTTACTTAAAATTTACTGGAGCTGGATGGAATACTCTTTGGTTAAGAGTCCATGTTTAATATTCATAAATACCAGACTTGTATCTTAGTTCCCAAACAGTAGAAACGTCTTTCCCACAAACAACTGTAAGCTCAGCTCTTAAGAGAATGTAGATATGAAGGGAGGCTTGGTCTTCAGGTTTTTCAGCCTAACAGAAAATGCAAGCTCCAAATTCAGAGAGATACTGCCTTCAAGGAAGAAGTTCAGAAGACTAGAAGAGGAAATTGCATATGCACAAGCGCATACTCTGTACACACAGCTGCATATACTACCATGCAACATATGAGCAGGAAAGAATGGAATATTTTCAAGTTTCTCAAAATATTCACCTATCAAAGACATATTTTCCTGTGACATAGTTTTCAAAATGCACAATAAGTAACTGCTTGCTGTTACCAAGTATTAAAACTCAACATACATCCAAGTTTATTTAAAAATTTAATGGGAATCATCTTCTTAGTGTAAACATTTTTAAGTAAAAAATGTAAAATTTGAAGTAAAAATCTGACAGATTCTGAAGCACATAACTGAAGAAAAATTTCAATTGTTTTATCATATATGCATGTTGGATATTACAAAATTATTTGCCATTATCATATCTAAAATATAATTTAAGAGTTTTATGCCATATAATAGAGAAAACAATTACTTAACAAAGTGCATGACGGTTGGGCCTTCAGTTGGATGTTGGGACTAATGAGTCCTGGCCTTCAGCTGCCCTTCCCTGCTAGAATCTAACTGAAGTCACTAGAAGCTGCGCCTAGCTTAGAGGATCAGAGGATGGGATTTTCACCTGTTGGCCATTGACTGCAGTGTATTTAAGCCTTTATGGTGCTGTTAAAGAGGGATTTTTGGTACCAGTGTTGGAAGGTCTGTGTGTCAGTCTGTCTCTGCATGAGTATTCTCAACCTCCAGCCCTTTTCCAAAAGCTCGCGAACTGGGGTCTAGCGCATAGAGCACAGACCGGGGCCACAGGTGTGAGGCACATGATAATGTGGGAATGTGAGAGACCCTAATATTTCCTGTGCATTCATCAACACACCAGAACTCTATCAGTAGATCTCCAATTATATATATATACATATATATAATGTATAAATACATATATTGTATATATTTCATATACTATATAACATATATATATACACATATATATATTACACAGCATAGATACTGTCCTTTAAAAAAGTCATCCAGCAGTCTTCTATAAAAATGTATTTGTTTTCTAGTCTGACACACAGTTTAAAATTTCAGTTATGAAAGAGAAACTGGTATTAGCTGGAAAATAAAATGCCACCCATCCTCCGGTTGAAAGAATTCATGCCTTATATCAGTAACAACCTAGGCTCTACTAATATTATAACTTTGTGAATTATGCCATGCCCCTGAGCTTTCATAAAACAGGAAATCATTGAGCGCAATTGAGTGTACAGTGCAATGTTATATGATATACAGATAGTTTGTCAGTATTATGCAAACAGCCTTGCTTTGAAAGTTATGCTCTGACTAGAGTTTAAGGGAAACACACAATAGACAAAGAACACTTATATTAATGATATTCAGAAACCAATGCTTTTTCTCAAAACACTGTCAAACTAAATACAATGTACATCGAGATAAAGTGGCATGCCTAGAAAGAATAACACATCACCCAGAAGCAGTAAATGAAGCAGCAAAGCATTTGCAATCATCACATTTCAACTACAATTTGAGAGGTGTAGTCCACAGGAAGGAGAAAGCAATTACTGAACGCAGTGCATGACAATGTGGGAATGTGGGAGGCCCGGCGCTCTCTTGAGCATTCATCAGCACACCAGAACTCTATAAGTAGATCTCACGAAGTCTCTAACACTCCACTTTCAATCCACCCTTACAAAAATGTAGCAATTTGAGTGTGAGCCCAGAAAGTCAAAGACAAAATTACTCTCCCAAGGGTGTTACCAAATATTGCAAAGTGTTTCAAGACTTAAGGTTTTTCATACTTGTCTGTCTCCATGAGGAACATATTAATTTAGCTGAAAGAGAAAAGCAATTTTGTTTAATGTGACAGAGAAAGAGAACAGCCTTTTATATTCTACTTCTGGTTTCTAGTTTCCCTAGAATGTCTTCCTATATCTCAAGTAAGTAGGCTATTTAAAGATAATCCATGTAGAACATAAACAAATATTTTCCATATCTAGAGGTACTGCACAAAAGAAATTCCACTAGTGATTACTGTCTTATGTAGAATATTAGAACAACAGAAATAAAAACACTTGTGTGTGTCAAATATTTTCTCAATATACCATATGACTTAACCACAAAGTTCTATAATGTGTTTTGCTTTATATTACACTTTCTATTAAGCAGATAATTAATATGAAAAAATCCTCAGAAACAGAATTAGAAACAGCACAGTTACATACAAAAGATATAACATATTTTGTTACTTATCTTGTAAGATCTTAAGTTTCTGCTATCTAACATGATGGAAGTTGCATATACTCACACAGGGAAGTATAGAAAATAATGATCATTTAAAATATGTAAAATTTTTAAACTTCATCAAATATATCTTCTGCATGTTTAGAACTATTTACATTAGTTTTGGCCTTCATTATACTAACATCTTATTTTGTCTTGATTTCATTATATATCACAAAACAAATCTTAGAAAAAGTATCTAGGAGATAAAGTACTAAAAGGATCACATCTTATACAATTTTAAGTAAATGTTGCTAAGAGCAGAAATTAGAAATTGCTGAGGCTGATGGTGTAGAAATAGCAATGAAACACAGTAAAGGAAATTTAACTCAAGATTTTTCTCTGCTTAATGCTGTATTATCCTTCATGCGTATAACAACTCTATAAGCCTTAGGAAAAATAAGTAAACTAATAACTATATGTGGACTTGCATAGAACCTCAAGGAATTCTTTTGCTCATTAGCCTTATGCAAACAAAAGATTTTTCTTAAAAACAACACAAAAACAATAAAAATGCAATAAGCTATATGCATTAAATATATATTAGCTAAATAATCTAAGAAATGGTTTTCATAGATGATATATGCAATACAGTCTACCTAGATGTGCACAGGTATTTAAACACCAGAAAGCCTTATATTTCATTTTACTGTTTATTATTTCAAAAAAGAGTAATGAAAATATGTACATGATAATCTCAGTGATATAACATGTAATTTAAAATTTATTTACAATAAACATCTTTAGAAAATAAGAATAAAAGGTAGTATTTTGAATTAGTAAAGCAGTGCTATAAATGCAACAAATATGATAAAAAACATAGATGACATTAATATAAATACAAGCTATAAGCCATGAATTTAACCAGTAAAATTTTTATTATCACAGAAGTTAGATACTTATCAATTCATTAACTAAAGAAATGCGATTACACAAAGATTCAAAATGATTCTGAGTAACAACTGAAGTTATTTCAGAGCATATATTTGATAATAAGAAAAACAACAAAATTTAAAGTCATATATGATCAACAAAGAGTGTTTAGAATACACATACACACACACATACACACCAAAATGCATTTTACATAAAACATATATACCAAAACCACAAATTTATTTTAAAAATAAAAGTATTTAGAGCTCTTAATATGATTATCCAACAGTAAATAAAAAGAGAAATTATGTAAAAGGGCTTCATGGATGTACACAAAAAATAGTGAGCCCACAAATATCATAGCAATGGAAATGAGATTTTATTAAAATTAACATTTATAACAGAAGAGTGAATTGTTTCTTCTACTTATTGATGATATACAATCCCAAACAAAATGTATTCTTTTGAATGGATATGAGCTTCGAGTCTAGAATTTCTTTGAATATAATTTCATAAATAAGAAATGCAAGCCGGGCTGTGGTGGCGCACGCCTTTAATCCCAGCACTCGGGAGGCAGAGGCAGGCGGATCTCTGTGAGTTCGAGCCCAGCCTGGTCTACAAGAGCTAGTGCCAGGACAGGCTCCAAAGCTACAGAGAAACCCTGTCTTGAAAAACCAAAATAAATAAATAAATAAATAAATAAATAAATAAATAAATAAATAAAATGCAAATTTGAAGGAGAATACAGGGTTTGAATGAAGATTTCTGTCTGCTGTTAAGTCTCATATATGACTGTATGGAATTGTTGTAGCATTCTAAGAAAATAATTCAATGAATCATTTTTTAATTGGCTATTAGAATTAGGGTATTAACTCCCTACTTTTATTTGATACAAAAATTAAAAATTTTAAAGGGAAAAATTCTATTATCTTTTAAATGGAAATATTAAAACTATAAATAATTATTATGTTTTTTTAATTTTAAATAAAATTTATAAATGATAAAACCTAAGATGAAAATAAATCCCAAATCAAGAAAGAGAAGCATACAACATGCAATTGATAAAGCATCAAGATAAAATATATAAAAGTTGATTTTAATAACAGAAAGATATGGATCTATTAGCAAATGCCAGATAAAGTCAACAATACCATAGAAAATGAAAAATAAATGGTTCATGATGTTATCACAAGCAATAAGACAAATGTACATCTTAGCTTCGATATTATTTATATGCAGGAGAATAGACAAAAAGATGCAATTCTATGAAATTAAATGCCAGAGGGATTTCAGTAAACAGGACCTGTGATACATGACTAATGAGCATATAAGTCTCACAATTTATCAAATGGAGGAAATTGAAGATCCATATCCTTGACATATCAGCAATTTCCTGTCTGATATCTAGTAAGCAGAAACTCCTGAAAATGAAGCTTGCAGTTTATTATTGCACTGTGTGTAAAAGAGGATTCTGAATCAGCATAAGCATTCTTTAGTGAGAGAACTGATACACAGATTTAATGCCATTACACAACATATACTTATGTATATACCTGAAGTTTGTTCAGGAATCCTGAGGAAAAATTTGAAAATCAGGTATTGAATGTTCAGAAAATATTTAGTGTCTTAAAATTAAATTAGAATTTATTACATGAAGAATCTTAAAATTGTCACAATATAACTCACAAATGTGTTTTGCACACAGTTATTTTGTGTTTTGAAATTCACTCTATGTGTATGGGGCATGAATATTTTATGTATACATCTGTTTGGCCTTGAAAATAGGGGCAGTCCATCATGAAGGTGTAGATCTATGGAGGTCACAAGTTAATGTCCAGTGTTTTCTTCTGTGACTTTCACCATTTCTTTTGAGACATTGTTTCTCATTAAAGCCAAAGCTCACAGATTTAGCTCTATTGTATGGTGAACAGCATCTTTGCACTAAAAAGGGGGATTGAACACAGCATCTCAACCATAACCAAGAAGCTGTCTTTAATTGGTACCTGCTGAGAAAGGAAAAAAAATATTTTTCTCCAGGAGAATGTCATTGTTCATATCAACTACACTGCAGAGCCGATTCCATGCTCAAGGGTAGTTAGCCAACAGAAAATGGACTCCATATATTTTTCCATGGTTTTCATTGGCTTTCCTTTGCTTTGTTTGCCAGAGTTATGGTGGGTAAGTCTTATGATTACTTTTCCCCCACACTACAATATGTAACACTTGCCAACAATAAGAAAGCTATTCAGTAGGGATATAGCTTACAGGTCATCAGCAAACTGATTTGTTCTGTGAATCAACGTGCAGAATCTTCAGCAAGAAGAACTTCACACCAAATTCTGAAGTAATACCAGCAGCATTTACTTTAGGCTGTAATATAGTGAGGATTTGAAACCTCACAGACCAACAGCTCCAGAACAGGAAACTCATTCCTTTCATGGCTGTTTTTGCTCTTTTCCTGTCTTATCTAATAGGAACAGTGTCGTCTCACTAAAGCGTGGTAACTCAGGTTTTACCATGTGAGTGTGAAAGTGTGTGTGTCTCCAAGTGTGTCTGTGAGTGTGTGTGTTTGTGGTATGTGTGTCTGTGGTATGTGTGTTTGTGGTGTGTGTGTGAGAGAGAATTTGTGGTGTGTGTGTGAACGTACGTGTGTGTTTGTGGTGGGTATGTTTGTGGTGTGTGTGTGTGTGTGTGTGTGTGTGAGTGTGTGTTTGTGTGTACCCATACACAAAAAACTTCTATGATAGTGGATTTCCATATGCATGAGCATTTTGAAAGGTCTTTGCTGGCATTTTTTCTCCCCATATTTGTTTATTTACTCTCTATCAACCTTCTTCCCATATTTAACCCTGCCAGTTCAATTTTCCCCCTTTAAATCTGGATTGCAAACCTTTCTGTCTCCCCTCTCTTGAAAGTACCAAAATCCCAAAACGCTTCTACTAATTTGCTGATCTTTATGCAAATCCAAATGAAGCAATTATATTTTGCACCTTTTTAGCTACAGAATGTCAGGCACATAAACATGGCTGAAAATGAAGGATATGCAATGCATAGCTGGCCTTTTATTCTAACCGTCTGTCTTTAGGAATAAACACTCGTCTCACTCATTGTAATGCACCCCTTTAGTCCATACCTTATCTAATGTGCTTTACATTTCAAACAAAATACAACATACGAAATAATTCTTTTGGTGGGGAGGAGGGTAACAGTTTAAAGTAATGATAATTTTAACAATTCAAAGATTCAGAGACTCAGTTGTTCTTACATACTAGGATTATCAGGCCTATCAAAAATGTCTATTTATCAGAACATTAGAAATCACATTAACTCTTATGTAATTTTGTTAAAATGTTACATGAAACAATTATAACACTTGAAAAGTCTCCAGAATGTTTATTTGAAATTATACATAGATGAGGTTAATTACTATAGTCCAGTTTTAACGATGAGAATCTGAGATTTAGAATGAAATTTAGTCTATAACTGCAATATGATAAGAATTAAAAATTATTGTGTATCATAAGATGTCATTTAAAAATGTAAATAGAATGTATTTTTAAATTATTTAAAGCCATAATTAATAAGCTAAAAGAAGTAGTCACAGAACATTTATTCTATATTCTACTTTTTGTTTTCTTTGCAATAATATGTACCTCTCACATTTTTGTTACTGCTGTGAGTTAAGGTTTTAGATTGATTTGACATCAATATTCCTATTCATAAGACTGAAAACTTGATGATCCTATGACTGCCTCATATATTATTTCTCCTCCATGTGTGCTTTTATTTGACCATGAGCATGAAATTCAAGGCTGAAACTTGAAGACATTAAAACACTATTTCAACTGTAATGTACTCTGCTCATAAAAGTTCAAATACTTCATTGTGATGTTGCCTCTCCTCTATCCATTTTTCCTTGTCCCCATCTCACTATGATGAAAGATAACAACTCTATCTTATTCATCTTGGTAAATTGCTTTGCTGTCAGTAGGGTGCTAGTCATAATCTATTTTTAACAATTTTGTCAAAATTGAGTCATGTTGCTCTCTAAAACGTCCCCACATGATGTGACAAACAGGAAATTGGAAAATTACAATCATCAAAAAAGTTTTGTGCATTTGGAGTATAATGTAAGCACATAAATTGTGGCTATACTATACTGAGGTCTTTGTTCATTGTCTACTGTGGATGAAATTCAGCACCACAGATAAGCATTTTCAATATGATCCTGTGTGAGACATGTACTTTTAGGAAATATTTTATGATATGACTCCAATGTGTCCTGGTTACTAAAATTTTGACATTCTCACAAAGTTGCTTAGCAATTAATGATGTCAAGAGAAGTACTACTGAGGATTAATCATTGCCCAGACTCAGATGTAGTATATTGATTGGACTCAGAAAACTTTTGAAGTGCAATGCCAAAATTACCCGACTTTTGAAGCTATAGAGCTGATTTAGTAGAAAAGGGGGTAGTAAATTTAGCAAAACTTTCCATAAAACAGATATGAACATGGAACATCCAAAATGTTGCCTAATAAATTTAACTAGTATAGAATTTATATGACAGTTCTTCATTTTATAATTTAATGAGAAATGTTCTGACCAAAAAAGAAGAAGAAGAAGATCACTTACAGGAATATGTGCATCATTACCTTATAGTTCTTGGGAAAACATTATGTGATATGAAATTTGAACAAAGTTGAATATAAAACTGAACGTGTCATCGAAAAAAAAACTTGAATGTGTCAAAAGACTTGGCCTATCTGAACAGTAATTTTACACAAGAACATTAATACATTAATGAATATTAGTATGGAGTATATTGCCACTTAATGGCTCTCTATTTCACCTTTTTTAAATTAGCTGGCTTGGTATAATATTATAATTTTTATTAAAATTTTACTTTTATTTTTACATACCAACCCCAGTTTTTCCTCCCTCCTCTTCTCCCCAATACACCCTCTTCCCATTCTCAATCCACTCCTCAGAGAGGCAAGACCTTCCTTAGGGAGTCAACAAGGTCTGGCATACCAACTGGAAGCAGGACAAAGCCCCTCCCACCTGTATCAGGGCTGTGCAAAGTATTCCACTGACTGTAATGGTCTCCAAAAAGCCAGTTCATGTACCTGGGATAGGTCCTGGTGCTACTGCAAGGTCACCCCCTACATATCAGAAACAAAATATAAGGGAAAGTTTATTTAACATTATCTTGTTTCAAACAAGAAATGTATCTACTCTGTTAAATAATATGTCAAATAATATTTGATTTCATGTGATAAAAGGAGATAACCATTTACTATTATTAACTATTATTTTATTGTTTTCAAAGAAATACATTTTGTTGTTTTGCTGTGCTTATTGAGAAAAGATCTCTGTCTATAAATAATACTGTCTCTGAACATGCTAACTAGCCCAATGTGGCTTCCAACTCATTGTAATTCATCTGCATTATAGCCTTCAGAGTATTGGAATCATAAGCCAAGTCACCATGTCAGCTAAAATCATCTTAATCCATCAACTTCCCATCTATTAAAAGACTCAGATTTTTTAGCAGCTATTACTTCACTTTGTCAAAATCTGTTTATATGATTAAACAATGCTTTAAATCCATTCTTTTCTATGCCCCATGAAACTCAGATAACAATGCAAGATTACATCGGAAAAATTAGCTTAGTTTCTCTTTGTCTTTGAATCAGTTTTTTTCAGTTATATAATATCTTTGCTTCATACTCAGGAATACAACCACTGCACACCCATTCTATTCTTTGTACATGCATGACTGATAAATCTTACTTAAGGTTTTTCTTCACTTGAAACAAATATGAGTTTTAGGATGACACTTGATTATTAGAATCATAAGAAGCTTTTAGAGATTTGAAAGTTTTGATATTGTTTCTTTGTTAAAATTAAACTTATATAAAGTTGAGCAAAGAATTGAAAAATATGTACAGACATTCATTCATACTTGAGACATTCATTCATACTTGAGTAACTAATGTAAACCACATTTGATTAATGACTTAAGAATAACAAATATAATGACTGTAATCAAAGTATAATAATACTAAATGACATATTTTAAAAATCTCTGAGCCGGCTGCTTTAGTGCCCTATATTTGAGGAATCATACAGTAGTAGCTCCAGTTAGCTTTCTCTAGTAATTTTGATATTGACAATGGGCTATTTAATGTCAGGTTAAAGGTGATTTTTATACAAAAATACACTTTTACCTGGAAGGTAAAAGTAATTATTTTACAAATTAATTATGTTGCGATGAACATTCTGGTGATGATGCTAATGTTTGTGTTTATGCAAGCATATATTAGTTACATGATCACTAATATAGTATATATGTTACATAGTTGTGTCTGGAGAAAAATATTTGAAAAGATTGTGCTTTTTACAGTTTCTCAAGGTAGTATTTCAAAGTCATTTTATTTTACATCATATGGCTTCTTTCAGTTTCAGTACGATATGTTCTATACATGTGTGTGCAATGTGTGATACACAGCCAAAGTAATGCTGAGGTTTGCTGAAAACTTTGTTTTTGAAATGGTTCCTATATTTTGCCTCTTAGACATTTGTGAATGGTCATTCTCTTGGTCATGGCAGCTCATGAAGAAAAGGTTTTATTTGGGGATTCCAGTTTGAAAGGATAAGTGAGGAGCTTGGCAGCAGGCAGGCACGATTGCTGAGGAGTAGCTAAGATGGTGGTGCATCTTAAGCCACAAGCATTGGAAAAGAGAGAGAGTTAACTTCTAATAGCATAAAAACTTATAAATTATGTATCACCAAATACTGAAGATGGTAAATTACAATTGACCTTTTTTATTTATCTGAGAAATAGAAATTTCTGTCAAAAATAAAACTGTATATTTTGTTTTGTTGTATTTGAGTAGGCAGTAAATTAATTGTATCATGTGCTCTTAAAATTATGATTATGAGAATAAACAGCAACTTTAAAATCCATTTATACACAAATATAATGGATATATCATTTCTATGTAAAATTATATTTTAAAACATGAATATTTCTTAAATGTCTCTAGACTATGGAACAAATGCCATAACAGGTTTCAAAACTACACAGAGAAACCCTGTCTTGTAAAACCAAAAATGTCCCATGTGTAAGTAATATTACTTTTCATTTACCCCATTAAAATCAAGAGTAATAGGTTTAAATATTTATAGAAATTTTAATAATATTAATGTTGTAAAACTATTAACAGGGGTCAATATTGAGTAAGATACATATTCAGTGTATTAAGTAACCTATTGATTTGTCAGTAGTTACTCAATATGGTATCAACATGTTTCCCTAAAGAGATCATAAATAATACAAGAGAAAGGTATTTCTCCAGCCCTCATAGAACTGGCAGTCTGTCACGATAAATAAACAATAAAATTTACCCAAACTAATAAGTTTAATAGTAGAAAGTATAAATAACATAATGTGATCATACATTAGAAAACACTAACTTAGTCCTTTGGCATTGGCAAGGTTTCTGTGAAAATACATACCAATGAAGTACTTATTATTTTTAACTTGAATATAAATTCAAAAAGATATTATGTTATAGGGAACTTGAACTTGATTCATTTTCATATTCCAATATATATTTCATAAAATAATCTTGCAAACAAGAGACTGATTTTGAATTTCATAATTGTGTTTAGTGGTGACATTTCTCATTTACACATTATCTGTGGTATGAATCATGTGTTCACATTTCTTCCCAGAATTAATGACTTTTTGACCCAGACTTTTTAAAGAGTTAATGAGAGTCTGAAGTAGCAGAAACTTTGAGGTGGACAGAGACCTTTGATCCTGAGGTCATTACTTTACAGGAAATGCCTGACCAATGGCTCATTATCAGTGCTGCTGTGATGAGAATTTATATGAATTATTTTTTCAGTGTCTTTTTCTCCCATTTAAATATGTGTTGTGACAAGATAATTTCAGGTGGATGTGTTCTATATGTGTCTCTTGTTTTATGCTGTTTATATTATACCATTTACTTATACAATTACTTTCCAATATTAAAATTAAAGACTAGAAAAGGAGTTTTCAGGAATTTTTATATACTTAGAAATCACATTAGGGTATCAAGTTTAACTATTCATCTGATATTAGTTACAAAAAGAGAAGCTTGAAATATTTTTCACATACTTGCTAGTAAAAATTCTATTTTGCTTTTATCATTTATATCATTTTTTGCCACAGTAAATATAAAATATGTATATTTCCACACATTAATTTTAGTTTTAAATTTTAATGAGAACTTGAGTTTGAATTATTCCAAAAATTTCAAATAAAATTGAATACATGATTTTAGATATTTAATGTTTAACTTCATAATATTAAAATTATTGTTTATATTTTAGTTTTATTTGTTATATATATATATTTGTGTGCATATGTGTGTATGTTGATATCTGTGTATATGTGTGTGTCATGTATATGTTTTTATATGTGTATATATGTTAGTTTGTGAGTTTATATGTATATGTGTGCATATGTTTGTCTGTTTATATGAGTATTTATATGTGTATATATGTGAATGTGTGTATGTGTGTGTGCATATGCCTGTGTGTATGTGTGCCTGTGTAAATGTGCACATTTGTGTACATGTGTGTTTGCATATATGTGTGCATGAATATGTGATGTGCGTATTTGAGACTGCATGTGAATATTTGTGCACATGGACATATTGTCCATGTGTGTATGTATGTGGAATTCAATTTGCATGAAATTCATTCTGTCCTTCTATATAAGTCTTGTGAAGCAAACTCATGTCATCAGGTTTGACAGCAAATGAATTTACTAGCTGAGATGCTTTGCTAATCCTATTTATTATAGTTTATATGTAAACTAACTTACTAAGTATTGGGAATCATTTGTTAAAAATGGGCTTATTTTATTATTTATATGAATTGTATTAAATCCACTAATAACCAATCCTCCAATACTAAATCAAATTTCAATTACTATAAAAAACTCTGAGAAAATCAACTAAGAAGAAAGTCCACTTGGCTTACACTCTTAGATGGTCAAGCAAGTGTTAGGCAGTCATTTGGCTATGTGTTTTAACCTTGTGTGGAGGTGTAACCCCAAGTTGGGGTGCATGGAGTAGTTTCAAGTTGTTCACTTCATAAAGCTTAAAAATATGGGGAAAGAAAGAGAGATGGGAACAAGCAACCTAGGATTATCTTCAGGAAATCATGTCCTTTGACCAACTTCTTTCCACTACACCTTGCCAGTTAATATTCTCTCCACTTCCTCTTTGTGGCACATGTAGGTAGCCAGGGCTTCAACAGTTTTCTGTCAGCCACATTTAAAACAGGGTTATTAATATCTAAACTTATTATAATCATGCCATTATTAAAAGTGAATATTCTACTATAAAATAAGCAGACATTCTATAACATAAAAATGAAATAGAAGTAATTTATATTATGAACAGAATTAATTCTCTCACCTTTTCAAATCTTATAAAGGTTATATAGTAATTGTGCTCGATAACTCCAATCCAGCAGTAATTTTTGGCCCTATCTTCCAAATATGGTTACCTTGTTCATTTCCTGTTTTCTTGCCCTGTGTTCTTAAAGAACAGAATATTTACAACAATTCTTTTATTGTGTATAAGTATAGAGTTGGTAAGCTTTATGGTGAATTATTTCATTTTATTTTAAGATATATCATATGCATTTACCTAACTGTTGAAGGGTTGTGTCAACACAAGGTTCTCTTACCATACAGTGTGACCTTCATCTCAATGTTGTTGATGTTACTTATTAGAACATAAAACATTATGTGTCATATTATCTTTCTTTTTTAAGGTGTTACCTTTTACTGGTATCATATTTTAGCATCAGTTTGCAAATTGATGAAAATTTAGATTCTTAGAGAGATTGTAGATTGTTTCCATCAGATTGGCCTGTGGGTATGTCTGTGAGACATTTTGTGATTGATATGCAAGGTACCAGACTTCTGTGGACAAAGCCTTTGCTGGGTAGGTCGGTCTTTGCTGAATATATATGTGAGATTGAGACAGGTTCAAAAGAGATTTGCTGCAAGGGACTGGAGAGAGGAAGTGCAGGAAAAGTTATGTAATTCTATTTCAATTAAAAAGAAAAAGGAAGCCAGCTGAGCAAGTCAGTGAAGCAAGCCAGTAGGCAGCATTTCTTCAAGCTTTCCACTTCAAGCTCTTGCCTTGAGCCTCTGCCATGACTTTCTTTAATGGTGGATTTTAAGTGAAGATGAAATAAACCCTTTCATCCCTAAGTTGCTTTTTGTCAGGGTATTTATTACATCAAGAGAAAATAAACTAGAACAGTAAGTATTTTTAACTTAAAATCTATTAAGTGTGTATTTTTTTTGCTTTAAAATTTGAAGATATAATTATTAAAATATTTATTTGCAATTATTATTCTTAATTGTTTATCAAAGTGTATATTGTAGTATAGTATAAAATTTACTGGTTTATTTACTGTTCTTAGCAGTCACTTCATGAGGTTGTACTTTACTGTGTATGTATTTTCCAATGAAACTTAGAATTATTCTTTATTTATTACAGAAACTCTAGAAGCCAGAGAGCCTACAATCTAGGCAATGTGTACAGGCAACACTTCAGTAGAGGCTTAGAAATGAGAGTTAGTTAAATGATCCTGTTTAGCATAATTTCTCTATCACTATTAGTCTTTGATCAACCCTTTCCTCTGCCTTTTGTTTATTTAAATTTTAGGCCGAATCTGTTAACCACAGAATGTTTCTATTATTTATGCTTCTATTCGAGCTTTATTTGTTTTCAGCATCATTAGTTGCTGTGTGGCATTTAATCCTCTTTCTGGAGGCACATTCTTGGCATTTTCATGAGAACTGAGAGAATACAGCTATAATGGGCATGACTGTCTCATTCCACAATCCTTCATTAGTCAGTCTTCTCATTTACCAAGCATTTAACTCTGCAGAGATTCCTGAGAAGTCAGCACACATTGCCCTGTGGAACTGAAAAGTTTTCTAAGATTTCATATCATTTCTCTCATGTAATATTTCACCTTACTACTTTCTATAATTATATGCAGCAATAGGTAGGATGGGATCTAAAATTGTGACAAATATGAATATATCATGCAGATGATGACATATATGCAAACTATGTGACAGCTGTGTTTTCTCCTGCCATTTCAAGATTTCCATTTCTGAATGGGTTTGAACCTGAGCTTCCAAATTCTTACAGTTGCTTTATATTTGATACAAAAATATGTTTCAAAAATAAGAGTATATTTTATATTTCTCTTATCCATGAAATAAACAAGTTCTATTAGTCACGTGAATGCTTAGTAACCTTGAAATTAATTACTCTTTTAGAAATTTGATTTATCTTTTTGTTTTCTTAGAGATATAGTCTCTTTATATAGACTAGACAGTCCTTGAACTCACAGATCTCTACCTGACTCTGCTTCCCTATTGCCAGAATTCAAGAATTGTGCAACCATGTTTTGCTAATTTGCCTGTTAAGAAATTTTAATTATATATAGAGATAAATTCCATATATATGCATATATATGATATATTTAATGAATAACATTTTAATTCTTATATGTAAACTCAAGGATGAATGCCAATGCTTCAGGTTCTGATCCAAAACTCACATGTCTGCTGGCAGCAATAATGGACTCATCAGGCTGATGAAAGGGCACAAGAATCAGGAGGTTGTAATGGAGGAATAGTTACAGGAAAAGTTGAAGAATAGGCATTGAAGAGGTTAGATTTGAACAAAATAATTTTGTACATTATGACATTTTCAATGATAGATAAAATACTTTAATATACTGAATTTCATAATAAATTCGAAATTAACATTTCTCTTAATATTTTGGAACTTTAGCATCAAAATTGATTATAAGAGCACAAGTAGAAAATCTCTAGGACTTATTTTATTTTCTAGTAAATAAAATTAAAATGTATTTATACATAGATTTTAGAGGCTCATGCCTTTAACATGTACCTCTGTGAATTAAATGAGAGCTTGGACTATGTAGTATATTTTAAATAAATCAGAGCTATACAGTGAAATCATTTTTTTAAAATATATTTACTGGGGTTTTAGAAATTTGAAATATTTTTAATTGTTCACAATAAAATATAACATACACATAAGGCTGAAATATTATACTACTTGGGAAATAAGACAGATCTGAAAACAGCAAAATTGGTAAGCTTGAAATTGTACCTGCTTTGCAAACCTAGTGACCTGTATTAAAATTCGTTGAACTCAGGTATAGTCAGGAGAGAACCTCCTCCCATGTGACTTGGAATGCAGGTCTCTACTTAAACACAGAAGCATGCACACATACACACACACACACACACACAGAGAGAGAGAGAGAGAGAGAGAGAGAGAGAGAGAGAGAGAGAGAGAGAGAGAGAGAGAGAATATTAAGTATAATGTAAAAATAGTTTTATTAATCTTTGATAATTTTACACAATATAAATAGATTATATTTCCATCTTCACCAACTCCTTATATATCCACTTATGCCTTCTGAATCACATGTTTTCATGGCATCTCTCTATATTTTCCTCTCTGTCTCTCTTTGTCTCTGTCTCTCTCTCTTTCTTTATCTCCTTCTCTCAGCTTTAACACCTCCAGCCCAGTTTATATTGGCTACTATACTTTAAAGTGTGGTTTATATAGCAGAACTCACACAGTTAAAAATAGCTGTCACTGATGATGTCTTCCATATGAAGTTGAGTATTGTTTAAAGTCCATTTGAAGAGTGGGAGGAATGAGAATATGAGGAAAGAGGTCAAGACCATGATGGGGACACCCACTTAAATAGTTTACCTGAGCTAATGGGAGCTCACCAACACCAGCCATACTGGGAAGAAACAGGCATTGACCAAACTAGTCCCTCTGAATGTGGTTGGCAGTTGTATGGCTGAGGCAGACTGCAGGGTCACTGACAGTGGCCCCAGTATTTACCACTACTGTTTGTACTGGCTTTTTTGGAACCCATTCTCTTTGGATGGATGCCATGCTCAGCCTAGGTATTATAGGGAGGGCCTTGGACATCCCCCAAAGCAATGTTCCTTACTCTCTCTGAGGAGTGCATGGGGGTGGTGAGGTAGGGGATGTAAATGGATGGATGTGAATGAGGGAAGAGATTGGGAACTGGGATTGTTATGTAAAATGAAAAGATATTGTTTGTTTTCTTTCCTTCTTTTTGTAAAAGATGGCTGTCACTGCCTTTCCACACAACTGTCAAATGAGTATAGTTCCTCAAGTAAGGTTGTGTTCAAGGCCCATCTCTTCTACCTCCACCCATGCCGGGATTTTGTCTGACTTCAGTGTGTGATGATTTTCCTCATGCTGTCATAACGCTTAGGAGTTTAACTATGCACCTGCTATATTGTGACATGAGTATGTAGGTAACTTGAAGTCATCCACCACCTACTCCTTCTACTGTCTTTCCGCTCCATCTTTCTGGAAGATCCCTGAGCCTTGGCGGAGAGATGTGATACAGGCCTCACCTTTAGGGATGAGCTCCATTCTCCACATGACTTGTGGATTTCTGAATTATTTGTCATCTACTTCAAGAAGAATAGACTGTGGTAAGGTCTGAGAGAAGTCCTGAGCGATACACTCTTAGGAGAAATGTTATAGTTACATCTATGGAGCAGAATAACAGGATTTGGTGTTTCCCTAAGACCTAGGACATTTCTAACCACATGTTCTTAAGTATTCTAACAGTGTCAGGTATGATTCTATGTCATGAAGTATGTCGTAAATCTAATTAGAAAGTGATTGATTACTTCAATTTTATTTAGACAATATTATGCCAGTAAGGGATATTTTGTCAGGAAGATTGTAGTTATAGCTCTCAAGGTTAACAGTTGGGTGAGACTGATGATTACTTTTGGGCTATAGTATCATGCTAAGACCCTCCAACATCATGAAAATTAACCAAAAAGGAGGAAGCTTCAGGGCCAGTAACCACCTAAGTTCTCCATGTTTAGACTTAAGTATTCAAAAATAATGGCAATATACTGCAATGTATTTGAAGTCTGTGAGTCCCATTAGCCAAACTATCAAAAATATTAAATCACATGCAAATTTATAATAATTAATACTTCAGCTGTGAGTATATAATTTGTCTTTATTGTTTATATTTATTAAGGAATAATAGCTATTGCTTCCTTTTTGTTCATTTTAGACTTCACATTCTTAAAACCAAATTTTCAGAAAACACTTTCCAAGAGAGAAAAACACAAAAGCAGGAAAAAATGTATTATTTAGCCATTTAGAATGATGCTGTTTTGAAAAGTATTGCAGTAAGATGGACACTTTCTCCCCTCACAGTCAATTGAAAGTTCAGAGAGTTGTTTACTTCAATTCCACAGGGTTGCACAATGTCAGGTCTTCAAATATGTATTAAAATAATGATAAAGGCTTCAATCACTCGGCACAATCTCCTCCTAGTTATTCCCCTTAGTGGGTCATTACAGCAGATAAAGGAAGCATTTGTAATCTCTAGATACAATTGGGCTAAATGAAATTAGATTCTCAATTTCCTTCATATGAGAATATTTCATAATGTTGCCAGCATTTATTGAACAATAAACTGAAGGGTTGACATTGTACAAAAGAGACAGATACACAGGGTGATCTCATCTTCTTAACACTGACACTAGAAGGTTTGTTCCTTAAATTAAATATTTATGCAAACTGTAAATTCAAATATGGCCCAAACAATGCTGAAAGAGTTGACTGCTAACTCTCCCATGAGGCCTTTGCAATCTATATTAAAGACATATAAAATGATATAGAGAATATCTGTGTATTCAGCTATCTTCAGGGAGTGATTATGCAAGGAAATATCTGTAGCTGAAAAAATGATGTAGTTGAGCGACAAAGAAACAATAGAAAACCCTCATGTTGCAAAAATCTCTAAGCTTGATATGGCTATAGGAATCAAAAAAAAATTGCAGCCCTTTAAAAATATGACTGAATATTCTTGGAACTTACTATTGTGTTAGTAAATGTAATGCTTTTTTTAATTTATCAAATTGTCTTTATGAAGTTTTTAAATTTATAAAATTAATGTTAGTCCTTTTTACCCCTTTTCCCTTTTCTCATGTCATTCACTCTCCTGCTGCAATACTTCTTTTCAGATCCACCCCCCTTTCTGTTCTTTCTATTTGTGACCACCGAGTTCAAGTGTAGTTTCTTAGTGAGGGTGGGTCATGGGTCTAACACTGAGAGTTTATAAAGACCAGTTATATAGAAGTAGGGTGAGGAGAGGTTTTAAGAGGGTAGTTGGAGTAAAGCATGTCAAACATGAAAGTGGAGAGAGAGCCTTATGTTTGGAAAAGTCTAAAACAGAAGGAGAAAAAAAAAGGATCAAAACATTTTGAATGGATAGTGCACATCCCAGAATCTATGGAATGCCAGGATTAAATACCAATGCATGCCAGGCATGGAGTACTTTTCCAAGAGTTATTGGTCATGGAGGCATCAGAAGTCTCCAAAACAACATAAGCTATTTCCATTGCTGTTTGCTATCCAATAGAATTTAATGGCAAGATACTGATGCTGAAGATATGGCATATCTTAGTTAAAGAACAAAAAGAAATAAAGCTTAATCAGAGCTGAAAGCTTCCTACCTCTGGTTACCTTTAATAGTACCAGGTACTGACTGATGGGAAAGAAAAGTCAGCAATAATCTTAGCCATCTGTGAATCCTGATAGCTACTTTAGCGACCTGAACAGCATAATGTGCCATCTAGTATAAGGCTGGCATGCCTGCAATGGAGGAACAAATTACTTTTAAACCGTATTTTAATTAATACTTTAACACAAAATTGCTTATATTATTCAAGAAAGATGTAATGCTTGAGGCAATATGTATCAAATAAAACTAAGTCTATTTGATCAAACATGTTTGATTTATTTATTTGAGAAAATGAACTCAAATCACTTTGCATAGTTCTTGAAATATACAGAGATTTTGATTAAATATTGGCCCTCTTGTACAATGTCATATTGGCATTTCTTGCCTTCTTGATCTCTAACTTAATACATAGAATTAATCAACCCCTTTCCTCCTACTTGATTAATATTTTAGATTTTTTGTTTATTTATTTTTTCAAGACAGAATTTCTCTGTAGCTTTGGAGCCTATCCTGGAACTACCTCTTTTAGACCAAGCTGGCCTCAAATTCATGGAGATCTGTCTGCTTCTGCCTCCCGAGTGCTGGAGTACTTTTAGATTTTAACACATCATTTATCATATGTAATACTTGGTATTTTTTTTTGTGCCAGATTGATTCACCTAATATAGTAATCCCAAGCTTAAACAGTGATTGATCCATGTTTTTACATACAATAGGATTTGTTTTACCTGAAATAAATAAAAAATGTATTTATTTCATTGTAGATGTTCAACCAATTGTTTATTGATATGGGATGTCCTTCTGTATATGTGTTGCTCTCATTGGTTAATAAATGAAACTGCTTTGGCCTATGGCAGGGGAGAATGTAGTCAGAATGAAAGAAATACAGAGAGAGAGAGAGAGAGTAGGTGAAGTCAAAAAGATGCCATGTTGCTGCCAAAGGAGGCAGATGCTATGTAGGCCCCTAAGAAGCAGGGATAACAAACTACAAGCCAAATGGTAAAACATAAAATAATAGAAATGGACTAATATAAAATGTAAGAATTAGTTAATAAGAATCCTAAGATAATAGGCCAAACAGCGTTGTAATTAACATAGTTTTGTGTGATTATTTGGGACTGGGTTGCTAGGAAATGGAAGAGCAGTCTCCCTCTACAGTTTATAGAATCATAAATTGAAAAGAATGTTGCTTGTTTACTTTCTGGGCCACTATGAATATACAACATTAATTAGGTCACTGTGAATATACAACATTAATCAGGTAGGTGTAGGTGCCTCTGTTTATAAGCATTCAATATAAAGGTATATTAATATTTAGTTATCAAGCCTCTTATGAAATGTATAAACAGTTTGTGAATATGTCATGGTGACATATAATCAACAGATAATTTCCTGATTTTTGAACAAATAAAAAGTAAAAATAATTACAACAAAACAACAATGAAAAAAAGCTTTTAAAAGTATCTTATACTTTGCTCAGCCTAAATATAGGTGGAAGGGTCTTACCACAAAATGATGTGTCAGAATTTATTGACTCCCCATGAGAAGCGTTACCCTCTCTGAGGAGTGGATAGGGTAGGGTGGAGGGAAGGTAGGGGTAGTGGGAGGAGGAAAGGGAGTGGGAATTGGAGTATGTATGTAAAATGAGAATAGATAATTTAAAAAAAATAATTAATTTTAAAAGTGTACTGTGTACTTATAGATCAGATTACCATTTACCTCATCCATCATGTTTCCTCTTAGACTGAATGGTAACTCACACAAAACCTCACAGTGAAAAGGTGTGGAGAGTGAGAGACATTGGAAACTTTAGTATATTTGTCCTATCTTTACCAAATCATTACCCTCAAAGCTCAGGGATATATGCCAAGGAGGAGGGAGAAATATCTAAGACCCATAAGTGCTAGATGACTTCAAGAAAATAGCATTTTGGAGACATAACAGGACTTATGGAGATATGAACCCAGAGAGACTGTGACAGAATACCAGTACCTATATGTGTTCAAGTTAGACAGAACCTAGGGGGAGGTTAATTGAGCACAAAGTCCCACGTTTAACCAAGGAGTTATTTGCAATTGATTGCTCCAAGTAGAGGGAAAACCATTTTTTTTCAATGCAGTGACACTAGGTGTATATACCTTCTTCACTCCAGGTTAGGGCTCATGTGACTTATATTACTTTTTATATACCCTGTAGCTCAGTAAATAAAGTTACATATCTCTGAGGAACCTAGTACAAAGATTCGTATTTCTGACCAATAAAAAATTTCTTCAAGAATCTAAAAACTGTCTTCATTGTTTGCTTAGTTTCTACACTAATTTATGCTGAAAAACAGAAAGAAGGAAATAGATGACTAATTGCTAAATGAATTCTAGTTCGATGTTATGTTAAGAGTTTATAGGATATTATTACAAAATTAACTTCAGAAATGTTGGAGATAATTTATTTCATGGGCAATAATTATTCAAGCAGCATTATGTACTACAGTTATTAAGTATGTATAATAAAATGATGATATTAAGTTCAAGAAATGCACTTTGTGTGAAGTCCTTGAAAAACTAAATGTCGCTAAAAGAAGGCACGATCATTAATCAAAGAAATAAACACATGAGAAATGACCATAATCCTGCCAAACAAATGAAAAGGCAGGAGGTATAATTAAAGAAATATATGAAAAGATCATTGTTCCCTGAGTTCTGTACAATTTTTCAAAGAGTAATGTTGTGTAAATGCCATAGTTAGTCTAGTTAGTCCTTTAGCATTAGAAGTGATCCATGAAGCAGTGGTTCTTAATCTGAGTGTAGAAACCCTAAGATAGTCACTTCCAAGGTTTCAAGAACTAAGGTATAATCTTCTCTTAGTAATAAATAAATGCCTGAAAATCATATTCCAAAAATTAATATTAATTATAGTAAAATAAGATATAGAAGGAAAGGAAGAAATAACCTAAAATTCACAGATAGATATATCACAGGGCACTTTAGAAAAGAGTTATGCCTTTAAAAGTCACAAACTGACAGCAAATAAGGTGAATGAAATTCTGGCTCTGAACATCTTCAGAAGAGGTTCTATAATTACTGATTAACTTGTGTTTGACTCCTTACTTTACTGCTTTGGGCTTTGAAACATAAACATGCATTGACTAGCCACTGTGGCTTTATTTTACTAATAAACTATGTTGATAAATACACCTTGAAAACTGCCTCCTTCTCTTACTCAAAACTGTAGTAAGACCTTGAGATAAGTCAAGCGCTGATGAGAGGTGGGGGACGTAAGAGACTTGAAACATACTTCGTGCACTGGAACAAGTCTAATATAAACTTACATCTCTGTGAGTGTCGGGATGAAACCAAAAAGATGACGTAAGGACTGCCTCAAATATGAGTGCCTAACTTTAACCCAACAAAGACAACATGAATAAACATGCTAAAGTTAACACAGGGAAGCCCATGAGCCTTCAACCGTACACAAAGAACTACAGGCAAATACGGAATTCTGAGAGCCAAAAATATGTTGAGGAGCAGTTTGATGCAGGAAGAGTACATAGTTGGCCACCCAACACCAAATGATTAGCCCTGGATGTAGGTGGAGTTTTCCTATCCTGAAGCTGCTCTCAAATAAACACAAAGTGGTTTAATATTAATAATAAATGCTCAGTTCAAAGGTCAATTTTGTTACTAACTTATATTTAAACTAGCCTATATTTGTCATCAATAACCGGCTGTGTGACTCAGACCACGTTACCTCATTTTCTACATATCCTGCTTCTCCTGCATCTGTTGGGATCTCTCAAACTCTGCCCTCCCTCATCCCATCATTCACGGCTTGGTTTTCCCACCTAATTTTTTCTGTTCTACTCTTGGCCAGTCAGATTGATTATTAAACTAATCATAGTGATGTATCTTCACAGCGCAAAAAAGGATTATTCCACAGCACCTGGAAACCTACATTCAGGTAATAAGGTACTAATTGAGCAGGTTGTATTTATCTAGTTCAGAATACAAGTGTGTGTGCATATATATATATATATATATATATATATATATATATATATATATAATACAAAATATATGTAAATACAATATAATGCATAAACATAAATACAGGCACACATACATGCACACACATGTATGTGTGTGTAAAAACCACTAATTAAAAACACAGTGACAACATTGAAAGAGAATATGGAAAGGAATAGAGAAGGGTTTGGATAAAGGGAAAAATGTCAATAAGGTAATTATAATATAAAAATAAAATAAAAATTTAAAAGTACTTGAGTTTTATCCAAGGAAGAAAGATGTTTTTCTTACTGAATTCCAACACAGCCTGTCCAGCATCTCTTATGAACATGTATGTGAAATGCATGTGAGGAGTGCTGTTCAAAGCCTAGATTTCCTCCACTTACATTCTGACTTTCTTATGGTAAGGGTCCCAAGCATTGATATCCAAAGCTGTTGAAGGTAGTCCATTGTTATTGATTGTCAGTTAGCATTGTTTTCTTTAATTAGAAATGACACTTTTTTTCCTAAAAACTTGTGCTAATATGAAACTATATTTTTTTATTTTGTGTGAAGACTTGAGAAAAGCTACTGTAGACTTACATTTTCTACATGTAAAGAAACTTTTGCCAACTTACTAAAGTAATCAAATCTTTTTCCAAGGGAATGAAAATCACATTTTATTTACTTATCTCATTGGCTTATGTTTAATATGTATACTACTGAAATCCATAAAGTCATAGTCATAGCTTGTGGAATATAGTTGATAGGGTTCTACCCATGGCTCCACTCCCTGTTTTTATCTACAATGCTTTAAAGTGTGTACTTAACTGCTTAAAGATTTTCTCCCTATTGCCATCCCTCTGTGAAAGAATTTAACATCTTAAAATATTATTATGATAATAAACTGAATGTTTATATGAGCATACAATTAAGAAAGTTCAAAATAAATATTTTAGCATAACTGTAAACTGCAAAATCAATTTTATGCAAGAAAATGTGAGAGTTATTATGTTTTCAGTGAAGGATAATTTCTTTTCATATACTTAAATTAGTACTTAAACTGAGACTCAGCTACCCTGTAATTTAAGATAAATTATTTTTATCCGTAGTGGAGCTTGTTAGTGAATGAAATAAGTAACCATATAATCATATTATTTATCATTACCAGTGGTTGCTTTGAACAAATTCAACTTGCCATGTAATTACAGCATTAAAGTATATGTAGATGTTTATAAATGCACATTGAAAACTATTGATTTTCTCAGTATTTCTATTTATAATTCATCATGTAGGCTAGGAATAATGACATTGTCTTGGAGGATATATCCTTTTGCTATTATTTTTCACTTTAAAAAGATCACCTTATTGCCAGTAACTTTTCAATTTCATTTATGTCTATCGTTGGACTCTTTCTCTTCTGCCTCAATTCTTTTTATAGTTGTATGAGATTATTATTTTTCACTATTATCCCTACTATTATTGCTTTAAAAGTAAAAAGAAAAAGGTAAAGAAGCCAGAAGGTACTGTACTTTCTCTTCTAACACCACATCTTTCTCTTCTATTTAATATTCTTATAAATTTTTCTATTTATTTACTTTACTTGCTGCTGCAATTTTCCCTACCTTCTTTCCTTCCTAGTCCTACCCTCTGCCACCTTCTCCATTCACTTCCACATTTCTAGTGATAAAAGGCCTGGCTCCCAAAGTAATTAACAAAACATGGTTTATCAAGTTGCAGTAAGATTAAGAATCTCCCTTTGATTAAGTGTGTGCAATGCATCCATTTATGAAAAGTAGGGTCCCAAAAGCCAGCAAAAATGTCAGAAACAACACCTGCTCGCACTGTTACGATTTGAACAGGAAAACTAAGCTACACAGCTGTCATTTGTAGGCAGAGTGCCTGGGTCCCAAGCAAACCCTGTGGTTGTTGGTTCAGTCTCTATGAGCCCCTATGACCCTGGGTTAGTTTATTCTGTGAGTTAAAATCCATAGTACCAGAGAAACTAAATGATATAGAATGTTCTTTTTTTAACATCAGAATTTAAACTGTAGTTAAATTGGTAGTGAGAAAAAATAGGACACAGAGATAAAGAATGGGAGAGAAGAGGAACATTTGTGTTATATGTGATTAGGATGAGTAGAAAGACGTGTGTTTGTGTGTGTGTGTGTGTGTGTGTGTGTGTGCCTTTGTATTTGTATGCACTCATCTAAAACTCATCTAAACTGACACTGCATAGCTATGTACAGTTTATCTCTACTTCAATAAAACAGTATCGTTTTCCTTTTGAAATTATAAATTGTCCTGCAGAGTTTAAATGAAGTGTTCATCTATGTTTAGCTATTGTCTGAGCTTCTTACTTAGATCATAAAATAATAAAAGTTACCTGTATTATCAATTCTAATTTGTGTTCTTTCTGTCTGTAGAATGTATTAAATTACTAGTATTCTTTTATCATATAAATTCATTGCTGAAGTTTTGAATTGCTGTTTCTCTTTTCCCTTAGCAACCTCTGTGTTCTGCTAACTGCTCCTTGGCTCTCAGAGCAGACTATTATGCTTTAAAGTCCTTGCTCAGTTATGAATAGAGCTAGTGAGATTCATAGCTTTCTTCACTTAGCAAAATTCTTTGCTCTTAAATTGTAAATGCCATACTGGTCATAAACTTGCCTTTACTCTTGAATGATTTCATTTAGCTTATTGGGGAAAGGTTAAAGGATACAGGAATAAATGTCTATATGCCTGCTGACAGAAAACCATCTTGAAGATCAGATAATGATAATTTATAGGGAAAAATTTATTTCCCTTCCCTGATATTTTAGCCCTCTTTTCCATATTTTGTAAATAATAATAATGCAAGTGTAAGAAACCATATTGGTAATATAGTATTAGAATGAAAGTAAATGAATAAGACTTGATTTCTTACATCTATAAACAAACCTTTGGCTAGCGGAATGCACTACAGCCATTTAGACTATAATTAAAATAAAAGAATTTCATAATGGTTTCTCTTTTTTTCAAACATAGATGATAACAGATACAATTCGTGGGGCACATAAGAAAAATAGAATTGTTGCATGTGACTCACAGATTATTTTTTTGCGACAAATGCATTTTAGTGTTTCTTCATCACGCACAATATTTTAAAACAGGTCCAACATGTACTACCCTTCCTTGTTTGCACAAAAGGGGACATATTCTAAGCTCTACAGTAGATATATATACTAGGCTATAATATCTCCACCTATTATGCCCTGAAATTCTCCCACAGTGCATGTCTCTTACAGACAGATTATGTGTACATTCATTGTTGTAATATTTGGCTTTCTGATAAGTGTTATGAAATACTTAGTGATCTGTCTAACAAAAAGACTTATCAGAATCAAGAAAACGTGGTCCCTTCTTGGGAAGATAACTACTAATAATAGGATTATATTTGAATTCAGCCTTTGTCATTACAGTAAAGTGTCACTTTAATGTGACAGAAGAAAATTCTTACAGGTTAAGTATTCAATTATTACTTTCAAGTGAATGACATGGTTATAATTTAATTTTCCATTACTTGATTTTGTTATTTCTTCTAGTATATTAGAGGGCATTATAAAATGTCACCAGGCTTAGCAAAATTGGGTCTTTTAAATAAGTATTACTGAAGCAATGGATTTAATATCACACAGTATTCTACCTAAAGAACATTGCCACTCATTCAAAACTGCTCCAAGTCCCCCGTGTTTCCTGGTTGATAATGTGCAGTAATAGGTCCAGATAAACTAATTTGTGCCCAAGTGATAGCTAATATATCTTCCTCTCAGGTAGTATTTAACTTGATTAAAATGGACAGGTCAACATAAGGCATTTCATGTGGGAATTTCAAGCACCATTAAAAGCTAATTGGGCAAAACAAAGCTTATAAAGAAAAAAAAAGCACATGGGGAATTGCTAGAATTGTAACTACCTGTTACAAAAATTGTATTTGTGTCACAGTTGATACAATCTGGAGAGTTCTGCTCAGCACTTTTCACCCAGGGTTTTCTTTACTGATAATTGTGGGTTTACCCTATTATACAAGGGCAAATCGCAAAATAAAATTTTGTTCAATGTCTTGTATAATCGACACAGGTACAACATATACCTCAGAGAGTTTTCAACTGATAAAACATAGTTTTCAAACATAAAGCAATATCTACAAGCCCTGTTCGCTAACGTTCCTTTCCCATCCACCAGTTCCCAAACAACTAACAGGAAGATTCATTTCCAAATGCTTGGCCAATAGTTCAGGCTTGTCACTAGCTGCTACATTTAAATTAGTCCATGTTTCTTATCTATGCTTTGTCATGTTCCTTAGTGCCTTTTCTCAGTATTGCATCTCCATCTTATTTCCCTCTGCATTTGCTCCTGACTCCTCTCACTTTGTCTTTCTTCTTCCCAGCATTCTAAATGTGGCTCTTCTGCCTAATCTATCCTTTCCAACTCTTGGCTAGTCAGCTTCTTTATTAAAAACATCACAGTGACAATATTCACATAGTGTAAAGGAATATTGCTCGTCAAGCCCTTCTATTTTATTATTTTTGATAAAATAGAAAAATAAGCAAACAAATCATTATTGCATGCAATGTTGAGGTCAGTAACTGCACTGGTCAAAAGATCATGAAAAGTAATGACTTGTAATATTGCAGCAACAGTCATTATTGGGAATGGCTTATCAGAAAATACATTTACTTTTTAAAACATGTGTAGATGAAAAATTAAATTTCCATTAGATATACTGTATTTTCCCATTATCATTTTATAACCTTTGATAGAAAAATTTAACCCAAAAATGTGCTTCCTCTTTAGTATATAAAAATGAATATGAAGACAAATAGGAATATTATAAGGAACATTTTATAATGTGCAAGAGTAAAAATACATTTTCTCTCTCTCTTTCTCTGGATACTTTGTTGTATATGAAAGATTGTTTAGAATATATATTTACCTCTGTATCTACACTTAATTTGTATAAGTTATCATTTGTTATGAACTGGCATAACCCAGTAGTGAAGAAGAGCATTAAACTTAACTATATGGTTCATTTTAACACCTGCCTCATCTATTAATTCTCCAGGGAAATGGATTAAATATGCTGTGATTTACTTTCATTTTTGATTTTATGTTATTAGTGATAGTTAAGTACTCTCCTGTGCAATACTCATAAACTAGAATTATTCTTAATAAGATAACTTTCCTATCAATGAATACAATTACCTTAGATTTACTATGTATGAAAAATATGTCCTATAAAAATAATTAATATATTATAACTCTTGCCCCTGTAACTAGAAGATTTGTGCTTGTCTCAACTTTGGTGAGAAAACTTTCTTACTGAAGAAATTATGCTCTGTATAGAGACCCAGAGGCAGATCTCTGTGTGTTTGAGGAAACCTTGTCTACATAGTACGTTCCAGGATAGAAAATTATTAACCATAATATCCACACTTTTGACCTTATAAATACACATCCATGTTAGACACTGGATCCATTTGACCACTGACCTTGATTTTTGAGGCAGTGTTACTTGTGGCTATTACCTCAATTTTTGCTGTCCGACACCAGTAAATTATCTGTGACTAAAAAAGCAGGTAAAATGAAAAGTGATTATACAAGTCTTAACATTGGCAGGAAATTCAATATAAATAAATCAACAGAGGAACAGAAGATGTAAAGATTTATCTAGTGACAATGATCAAAAACAAACACACAAAAAAGAGAGTTCTGCTCCATCAGTCTGAAAAAATAAAGAGGTTTAATTCTTCATATTAACATTTTTTTCTCTTATTTATTTGTACCTTCCTTAAGTAGGTTCCAATATACAAACAACTTTCAAATTTGAAATTAATAAATGAATTTGCAACAGAACACATGTGATCTGTTATGAAGTCTTGGATAGATAGTATCTAAGCTGTCATAATTTAAGTGTCTTAAGCAGAATTCCTTCTCTTAGGATATTATAGTAGTGGCCATATATGAGACACTTTTATTTGTCATTTCTCTGTTGATATCATTATAGACTTAACAATTTTGATTAGTCCTTGACAAGATTGGATTTTGTTTTGTCCCTGATATCACAGTATCTTTTCACAGAACATGATATGGCTTTCTGATGCTTCTCCTGTGATTCAGTATGAAGCTTGCCTACATATTTGTGATGGGCATGCATTTCTGTGGTGCAAATCATTAATCATTTTGCTTTCCAGGTACTCAGCCTGGTTGTATTGATAAAGTATGCCTTCATCCTCACAGTTGCCTCAGGTGTTGTTCCTTACTTCTGTATGTCTGTCACCATGTTCAGGGGTATGGCACCTACAGCTAACCATGGTGCAATATATCCTTTAGCTGGAAGAGTGGCAGATATGGAGGGGTGTCTTTGAAGAGTAATTTACTTGTAACAAGACTTCAAATTGTTCTGAATAATGTTCTTTCCCCCCACCCCTTTTTCCATAGTACTGTCTATAGTACTATCAACCAAATATTATTTTTTAGATTTTCATAAATAAACAATTTAAGCTTCTATGCTTTTTCAAATTATAATGTTTACATTTCTTATGCAATTTTAATTTCTGAATTTGAAATCTGTAAAACTGTAACTCTCTATTTTTCAACCCTATTAGAGACCCAAGAAAGATACCCTGTATGTATGTCTTACATCTTCTCTCTCTCCCTGACATCATTTTGACATCTCTCCATCTCTCTTCTTTCCAGTTTCTTCCCAGAAATGCCTCCTATTCTCTTCTGCCTTAGCTATCGACATTCAGCACTCTATTAAACCAATCAATAGGTGCCTTGATAAAGAAAATCTTCACAATGTATAAAAAGAACATCCCACAAGCAAAAACATTTCAAGGATACTGTAGGTTGTACATTTAGAGATTTAAGAAATACCCTGTTAATGGAACTAGGTAAGACCACAGTGATTTCTTTGTTGTGACGTCTCTTTTTAACATTGTCCATAAGAGATGTTGTGGGGGCTACAAGTTCAGCTTAATAAAGCATTGCTAAAATGTGGTGCTCTAAAATGTGTATCCTCAGTAACTATGAGATAGTGTATCCCCAGGAACTATGAAATAGTGTAGCCTCAGTAACTATAGGATAGGAAGAAATCTCAGTTTCATACAAAAAGTTCCAAATTATTTCTAGAACCTAGAATTTCTACAGGTTATTAGAAATCTCAGGGTTTCTATTGGTCAGAAAAGAAAACATGATGACATCCCTTCCTATAATTTAATGAATTTTACTTATAGCTAGTATTGTTCTATAACTTGAATTATCATGAGTTTTTCACATTTAGTATATTTTGACCTTATACATCCTTTACTGACCCCTCTAGCTTTTTAAAACAGTTCTTTTATACATACCCTGAAAAATGTATGTCACTTTCTTAATTTATTCTCATTTTTATTGTTATAATTCTCAGAATGTCGTAAAACTCATATGTTTATGGGTAAGGGGCAAATCATATAAGCATGAATAACCTATCAGGTGCTATGCACCTGAAGAAAATTGACTCTACTTATCTTATAAACCATCAGCTGCAAAAAGCTCCTCAGATAAGGATGTGACCTTAACTTACTCCCTTATCCATGCTACACTTTTGTCTGATTTAGTCTTGTGTAGATCATATGCAGACTATCACAATTGTAATATCATAAGTGCAAAATCTCTATCATGTTAAGAAGACACTATTTCATAACAACATTCCTTGTCTTCTGGTTTTTACAGTCTCTCTATCTTCTCCACTCTTCTTTTTGACCAAGTTTCTTAGAGGGATAGTATGCTGACAATTATTTAGGATGTTCAATTCTGGGAGTCATTGTTACTGATTTTTTTTATGGAATTCAAATTTTATATATTATTTCAGGCTTCTGGAGAAAAAGTCATCCAAAGAGAAACCACTAAGTACCATTAAAGTACCATGCAGCCTCTGGCTTATAAAAGAAAGTGGTAGATTGGCATAGAATGCAAGGAAATTATTTGATAAATTAGGAAGAAAATACAGTAACCACAGTAATCACAGAATTGACAACCTTTATTTTTTCTCAATGGTTAAATATAGAGAAATCCTTATTGGAGTGTCATCCCAAATAATGGATGGAATTTGGAAGCTTCACTAATCATAGAAGGCAGAGGACTTAGGGTTTCTGTTACTGTGAAAAGACACCGTGACCATGCAGAATCTTATAGTGGAAAACATTTAATTCAACCTGCTTTACAATTTCATAGGTTTAGTCCGCTGTTTTCAGGGTGAGAAGTATTCCAATGTGCAGGCAGACATAGTGCTGAAGAAGGATCTGAGAGATCTACAGTAGGTCCACAGGCAGCAGAAGGAGACTGTGTTCCATACTGAGTGTAGCTTTAACATAAAACCTCAAAGCCCACCTCCACAGGGACACACTTCCTCCTACAAGACCACACCTACTCCAACAAGGTCATACCTTCTAATAGTGCCATTCCCTGAGACCAAGCATTCCAACAAATGAGTCTGTGGGACCATTGCTCTTCAAACCTCCACAGTGACCAAAAGAGTCTTTATTGTGCTGTTGGCAAAACTAATACCTATAAGGTTATTTTAACCAATGCCCTATAAGTTTTTACTGAAAATATCTGACAAAAGTAAATAGAATAGAATAAATAAAGATGAATGAAACCAGATAATTGAGAGAAAGAGCATTGAATTTCTTATTTTAAAGTGATAGGAACAGTCACATAGTTATGTATGATGGGCATAGCACCTTGTTTATGTAAGCTTTCATTAATGGAGAAGCATTTTATTCTTGTTTTTGGATTTGGGGTCTGTTTTGCTACAACTATAAAACTAGTTGTGAAATAAATACTAAAAGAGTTTTTCAAAGAAGATTTCAGGATAGTTTCCCTGAGACTTGCTGTATTCAAAGTTAAAAGGAGAGACTGAGCACCATCCTCTGTAAGTTAATGAATGTGCATCTTAGTGTTGTGTGGGCTAGTTTTATGTCAAATTGACACAAGCTAGAGTCATCAGGGAGAAGGGAGCTTCACCTGAGAACATTCTTCCATAAGAAATGGCAGTAAACAAGCATAAAGCGTTTTCTTATTTAGTGATAGAAGTGAGTGGGCCCACTGTGGGATACAGAAAAATAAGCCAAATAAACCCTTTCTTTCCCAACTTATTTTGGTCATGTTGTTTTTCTTAGTTACTGCTTTATTGCGGTGAAGAGACACTGTGACCGAGGCAACTCTTCAGAGTTTCAATGGGGCAGTGCATTGTCATTTTGGCAGACAGAGTGACAGAAGGCATGGTGCTGGAACAGTAGCTGAGAATGAATCCTGATCCACAAGCATAGGGAAAGAATGGGCTTTTGAAACCTCAACACCCACCCCCCAGTGACACACTTCCTCCAAGACCACATCGAGGCCCACAAGTTACACCTCCTAATTGTTTTGTTTCTTTTCAAGCAGTGTGATTTCTTGATGACTAAGTAGGCGAAATTATAAACCTATGAAGGTTCCTCTCAGTCAAACCACGGCCGTGTTTCATCACAGCGATAGTAAACCTAACTAGGTCAACTGTACATTCCATTATAAATTATTTCCTTGTCATGTATTAGTATTCTGTTGATTCTATTAAGTCACAAGGTAAGCAATATGTATTAAATAGATTGTTTATCATCCTTGCAAACATTATGGTAGATGGAAAAGTTCAGTGAATAAGTCGGTGAGTTAATTTTTCTGAAGCACATCACACAACCCTATATTCATTACTTTGCCTTGAAATCACTCCAGTCATTTACATGCAGATATAAATGTGTGTGTGTATATATATATATATATATATATATATATATATATATATATTCATTAATTTTTTCCTGACATTGAGATAAATTTATCTGGTTCTAGAAAATCCCTAAAACATAAAGATAAAATAATTACCCTCTCCTCTCTGTGGAGGAAAGTGAGAAATGGTGATACACATTTATTCTTTGGTAAGTATAATTCAATTAATTAAACAAAAGTATCAATATAATAAGAAATATAATACATAGCTAAAGTGTGCCAGGTTCTGAGAGATAACACAAGGTTGTGTATATCTGTAATGTATTTTATTAGGACAAACTGATTTTTATCATATATATGATTATATGATCAAAAAATAAATGAAACATTCTCCAAATGTAAGAACTTTAGATATTTTATGTCTAGAAACTATAGAAAAACACAAACATACATACATTGAGGAGATATTTCCAGGCATTGAAAGAAACATAAAGAAACTTGATGATAAAACAAAAAAATAGAGCTATAGAGGAGAATGTTGTCATGGCCTCTGGGTTTCCTATAACATTAATAGTAACCCTGTAGAAGACAAGTTGTAGGAGGGATTATGAGGCAGAATTAACAGTACACAAAACTTTAATATTTAATATTATTGGTATCAGTGTTATCACTTTGTTGTGGGTTTTTTCTCAGTACTTGAAAACTATGATTGTACTTATTAAGCACACTAACACACAAGGTTAGTGTGCTTAATTCAAAACTTTTTTCAAATGAGTACAAGAAAATAATCATTATTGCTGTTAAAAATGAAAAAAACATTTCTGATTATACATTTAATTTCCTCCTCTGTAGGTAAGCAACAGAGTAACATAGAACTGAACTCAAAGATTTACAGTATTGATGCAGTTTAACCTTTTGTGCTCTATATAACTCAGTCCATATTTTGTTTGCACTTGTGTTATTTCATTTAGATTAATTTAATTTAAATGTGGATTAAATAAAGAGTTTTACGATTTGCTTTGGTAAAGATTTGTCTAAAAAGGAACATTTAAATATTTATTTACTGAATTGTTTTTGCTTTTATCCAACTCATTTCGTACCCCAAACTGTCTTCATATCTCCTATGGAGATTGAGGGGCAGTTTTATTTTAAAATAATTATATATTTGTCAACTCCATCTCAGTACTCTGCAAATATGAAGCTCTTTTATATTAAACACATAAAAGAAAGTTTTCAATTTGCCTCTGAGCACAACCATTCCAGTTTCTTGATAAAATGTACTATTGTATCATATGTCTGTGGGGATTTTAATGTAAATTGGACACAGAATCAGATGTTTATATTGTGATGTATACACTTAGCATATGTAACGAATCTATCTTTTTTAAAGACTTAGTCAAGTTTGTGTATGTGTTTGCACATGTATGCCATGTGTATCAAGGCGCCTACTTTGTCCAGAAGAGGGTGGTGCTGGGTCCCCTGAATCAAGGTGCCTATTGTGTCCAGACGAGGGTGTTGGGTCTAGAGTTATAAGCAGTTATAACCAGTATGGTTGCTGTGAAATGAACTCTTATAAGTCATCTCTCCAGCTCTGATATTATTATTTTATTAACATTATATTGGAGAAAACACTGTAGACAATTCCTTGTGTTTTACTTTCAGGTTATAAGTATAGTAGTTATATTTATATCTTTCTGACTGACTTTTCGCCAAATACCATGTATGTGTCACAGGGAGGGAATATCAGTCCTGTAAGCCACAGCTAAGGATAAACTTTTAAAGAAACTGACATCATCTTATCCTTGGTTCAGCACAAGGGCTGTTTGTCCATTTATCTTTACTAGGCTTCAGATATGCTTGAACCAACGCTTTTTTGAGAACTGTACAAAGCAGGCGCATAACTCAAGGCCAGTTACTTATCACTCAGCCAGGAAACCCCCACGGCTAGCATAACAGCTGAAGCATTTTGTGCTCCGTGGAGCACATTTAGATGTGAGAACATGGCCATTTTCTACATTACACAGGGGTCAAGGACAGCTCAGTGACACACTTTTGATTTCTTTGGAACATATTGTGTCACTATGAGAATTTTCTTTGATGGTAGAGACTTATGTAGGACTATGACCTCTGGAGTCCTTACATCGTGTTTCTCTTCCACTGCGCAAACATAAACATACACACACACACTCTCACACGCGCGCGCGCACACACACACACACACACACAAATGCACAAACACATACACAAAATATCCTAGTACACGCAGATAAAATAGGATGTTCTATTTCTCTTTTCAGTGTTCCTCTCTACCTATAAAAACTTCATACTAATTTTTTATATTCCAAACTAGGAATCCAAAACCAATAAGGCTTCATAATTGTCAGTATTCTTCAAAGCAAAAAGAAAGGGTATCTGTGGTCTTCATGGTTGGAATAAATTCCCAATGAACTATCCTTTGTTTTTTAATTACTTTTTCATTTTATTTAACATAGATTCTTTTCTCAAACAATATAATCTGAACAAAGTTTCTTCTCCCTCTCTTCCCCCCAGTTCCTTCACACTTCCTCTCTCATGTGGAACCGCTCCCCATTTCTATCTCATTAGAAAACAACAGGCTTCTAAGTGATCATAGCAAAACACAAAATAAAATACAGTATCATAAAACTAATATATATATATATATATATATATATATATATATATATATAGCAAATTTTGACAATAAAAGTCAACAGAAAAATAAAAGACCACCAAGCGAAGACACAAGAATCAGAGAGCCACTCATTTATACACTCAGGTACTAAACAGAAACTTAGAGCATATGTGCAAAGACCTGGGTGCACACCATGGTAGACCCTGTGGTTGCTGCTTCCATCTTTGTGCGTTCATGTGAGCTTTTCTCAGTTGTTTCTGAGTGCTTTCTTTTTCTGGGGTCCTTCATACTCACTGTCTCCCCAGTGCCTTCCATGGAATTTCCTGAGCTCTGAAGGGAGGGATTTGATTAAAATATTCAATATAGAGCTGTATGTTCTAGTGTTTCTCTCTCTTCATAATGTCTATCTGTGGATCTATTTTTTCCATATGCTGCATCTGTTTTATCATCATCTTTGATGATATGTGAATAAAATTCATATCTATGAGTATAGCCGAATATTAGTAGTCTTCTTAAAGACCAGTAGTATTTCAGATTACCCAGTTCTCAGGGATATCTAGTCTTTGGTTATTGGTCACCAAACCAGTGTCATAAATAGGTCTTATTTCATGTAGTAGGAATTAAATCAAATCAGAAATTTTTGGTTATTCCAACAAGGTTCATAACACCACTGCCCTAAGATATTTTGAAGGCAGGACAGATTATACATCAAAGGTTTTGTTGTTGGTTTGGTCTTTATATTTATTTTTTTTAGTAGCCTGAAGAGAAACTTTCCATGTCATAGACACGAGGGCATGTAAATAATGTGTGTATACTTCTCCTGTCTCAATGAGTTGTATAGGTGTCGTGTTGAGCAATTGGGTCACTCTGTCAGTTTGAGGAGAACAACTTCTATTCTTGGCAACACTCTTGGTTGTTGGGGATTTCCATGTTACCCTTTTGGCCAATAACTAATTTGTATGAAACACAGTCCCCACACTGGAAGCTTTGTTTGGTGACAAGGGGGTTTTTGTCTCTCTTTTGGAGAGCCCATTATGATTGCCTTAATATATTGTAGTTTCCACTGCGCTATGTTCCCATACTTCCACTCAAATGCGCTTAAATTCTAGCTGTCTCTACCCTCACTTCCTCCCTCAATGACATCATCCCTTCCCACCTGAGCTTTCTGTTCTCACCAATCCCTCCCAGTCTTCCTATAAAGTCTATACTATTTCCTCATTCCAGAGAGATCCATATGTACCCTTAGTCCATTCCTTGTGCCTAACTTTTCTGGGTCTATGAATTATATTTTGGCCATCTTTTATTTGATTGTAGTACCTAAATATATGGCATTTATCTTTCTGAGTTTGGGTTACCCCATTCACCTTGATTTTTACTAGTTCCACCTATTTACCTGAAAAAAATTCATGATGTCATTTTTTAAGAGTTGAGTAATACTCAATTGTGTAAATATACCATGTTTCTTTCATTGATTGCTTACCCTCTCTTTTCTATAAATTCCTAAGTAGTATCAACAGGATAATGCCTTGGATTTTGTGCTGTGGAATATTACTTTAACTATGCAAAGTTGGGTTACATGTTTGTGCTGCATTTGTTTGATTATTTAAAGCTATGTTATATTTATTTCACCTTCCATGCCTAAAGCACCTGATTGCTCTAAAAAAGATCTGTGTGACCAATAGCTAGGTAGAGAGAAAATAAGTGGAGCTGGAAGGGAGAGAAAATAAGTTCAAGGAAGAAGAGGGGAGAGAATTGAGAAGAAAGAGAGGCAGACGTCCAGTGCAGTCAGGTAATAGCTATCTAGCAGACACGGAGTAGGACATACAGAGAGAAAGGGAAAAAGTACTGAGGCAAAAGTAAATGAAGAGAAACAGGTTAATTTAAGTTAAAAAAGAGCTATCCACAAATGAACCTAAGCTATAGTGAGCATTCATAACTAATAATAAGTCTTCATTTCATGATATGGGAGCTAGTTAGTGGCTAAAAGAAAAAGTCTGTTCCCATTTGCACCTTCAACTTCAATCAACTTGGGATATCATGCTAATCAAGAGAACATTAAACATTGCCCTCTTCTATGAACAGACATAAAAACATTTTGGACCAAATCCCTACTTGTAATCTGAGATTAGAAATCTGTAGATTGTGTGGTCACTTTGAATGCAGATCCAGCGAAGACTTTCTGACAGGTACAGGGTTCACACAGGAACACAATGAGTCCAACAAAGTTATGTGATTTAGCATCCAGTTTGTCAGTTTTAAATTTCTTGGCCATATTAACAATTTTTCTCCTATAGTATTTGGTCAATCTTTTATAAGTTATTTTCTTTTGCTAACACTTAATCTTGGGATTAAACATAAATGTCTCTGACTGTGGTATAAAGTTTCCCAGACAATGAATTTGAGTACTAGACAACAGGACTGCTGTTTTCTTCATAAAACAGAATAGTTGTTCAAATTAATGAAAATTGTAAAATGTTCAGCCTGGTGGAATATTGTTTTCTGGTAAGAACATAATATCAGAATTTAATAGACCTGAAATGTTATATCCTTAGGGAACTCACATGCCATTATTATAAGAGCTAATTAAGTCATGAGTAAATGGTTATATAGCTTTCATTTGAAGGATCAGCTTTACTCTTGTATGTACTGCCATCATGTACTAGTAGAAAAGTAATAACATTGTGACACACAGGTTGTAATATCTTTTCTCACTTGTTTGTTCTCAAGTATCACATTTCTCTAAAAGGTATTTGGACTCTAGACACAGTGGCACTACAAAGATTTTATGATTTAGAGTGGGTAAGAAGATTTTATAATAATTTCACATGAGGATGACATTTCTCATTTGTTGCTCTTTAACGTTTGCTATTCATAGTATGTTTTGTTTGTGAAGCAAGGGAGAGTGAGCCGCTCTTTCTTCTGTCCTTTGTTGTGGTTATATTTAATCTACTGTGGCAGGTGTCATATTTTATGACAACATATCAAAAAGACTGATAGTAAACTAAGTGTGGAATACAATTTCAGAATATCACCAGGAAAGGAAACAAAGTAAGAACTGGAGTGTTACATGTGTGATTTTAGATTTTTCACATTCATCAATAAGGCTTATGCTGCCCTTGTTTTGATGAGAAGTCTCCTATATGTGTTTGAGGCAGAGAACTTCATATTCATCAAGAGAAGTACCAAGTTGGATAGTTCAAGCACTCTCTTATAATTTAATTTATCACCGCATACTAAGTGCACTGATAAAAGTTTTACAAGATGTCGTGTGATGGCTTCATCAAGACAGTTAATAACTTACATGGCTAAGTGGTGCTAGTTGAAATAAATTTGGATTGAGTGTGGAACTTGGGCTAGCGGCCTCCTCAAGATATTTTAGTTTTAATTAAATGTCACACTTAAATTAAGTGATGAGTGACCTGCTTCTTGTCTCCTAAAGGACTTAAGACATAAACTATAGAAGCAGAGATTATTTGTAACACATTCAACAAAATAATTGATTTTAAGCCATAGGTTCTTTTTACTTTAATTTAAAATGATTTACTTGGAAATAGGGTCCTATAAGGTAGATTATGGCAAGATTTTTAAGTATGTTTTATATAAGGTGATTTGTGACTTATCAATACACATTGAGTAATATAACTTTCGATGGAGACTATTGAACATCTTGGCTTGTCACAGTCCAACACACCTCTATTACATGTCAGTGTACACATGGATGAATGGAGATTCGTGTTAAGATTAAGTTAATTTAAAATGGAATCTAAGACTCTGCAAAACAGAGATGCTTCTGGTTGATGTCAATGGGTTTAGTCTGGAATCACTTTTTGAGAAAGAATGGCTAAATTTTCTTGCCATTGATTACAGGGTAGCCTAGGTTTATCAGGTGATATACCATACTCTCTTGGGCAGGGTTTCCTGAACCTCAAGGCTGTGAAGAATATATTTAGGATTGAGTGTTCCAAAGTCTTTTATGTTGTATAGTTGTGGATTTCTGGATTAAGTTCCCATCTATTTCAAGAGGAAACTTCTCAGATTTCAGCTGAGTCATATATTGATCTATGGTTATATCAGAATGCAAGGAGGGGGAAATATTTTATAATTCAGATATTGAATGAGACTAAGGAATTTGTCTTTCAAACACAATAGGACTGATGTACATATGAACTCACAGAAACTAAGATAGAATGCAGTCAAGCAGAAATGGGAAGTCCCAATGCTGAGAGAAGAAAGTGGACAAGATTACCCATTCTAAGCAAAAAAAAAAAAAAAAAAACCTATCTCCAATTGAAAATTGCTTGTAAAGAAAAATTTTCTCTAATGGAGTCTTTCTCAGTATAAAAAAAAATAGACTTGAGAGTATGTCCTGAATCAGCAATAAATGGACATTGCAAAATGAATTCAATGGTTGTTTTTAGATTTTCTTTCTCATATTGCTATGTTTGGGCATATTTTATTTGAAGTCCTTTTTATCTTTATTATGGTTTCTGATTTTATGTTTTTACAAGGTATGTACATGTGGGTTTCTTGTACTGCTTTTATTTTTTTCTTGCTTGTTTTCTAAGAGAGAAAGGAGACATTTAATGGATGGGGAGTTTGGAGGCTTCAAGAAGGAGTTAGAGGAGGGGATTAAAACATATTATATGAATTTTAAAAAAATAAAATTATAATGATTTTTGCTTAATTTTAATTTGGATAGGATAAAAATATTGAAAATCCCTGAGGGATACATACATGGATCTAATCTACATGGGAAGTAGAAAAAGACAAAATCTCCTGAGTAAATTGGGAGCATGGGGACCATGGGAGAGAGATGAAGGGGAGGGAAGAGGAAGGAAGGAGAGCAGAGAAAAATGTATAACCCAATAAAATCACTAAAAAAGAAAAAAAAACTTGAAAATCTTATTTTTAAAAGAATACAGGTAGTTATATTTTTAATTTTAATATGATTATGAGTTACAAATTATCTTATATTTATTTTTATTAATTATAGGTATTCGTAAGAAATTTATGGGCATTTAATTACATACAACTTAGACTCACCTACATTCTGAATTCTGCTGCTTATTGAATTTGCATAATTTTATAAACTTAAGTTTTCTTAACTTCTTAAAATTTATTAAAATGGCATTTTGGGATAAATAAATATTTCAAGAAATCTTAAAAATGACATTTATATAAAATTGTATTTTATATAAATTTACATATTTTGTAAAAGGGAAGTTTAACCTAATGACCTTGATAAACACACCTATCATCTTAAATATATTAGTCCAAGCAAAATCTTAAATTTATCATTTGCATTTTAACATTATTTCTGGCTTTAAATAGGTCTATAGTAATTCCAAAAATAAAGTAATTTGCTGTATATTTTTTAGAGGTTGTCATTCTAATAAATCATTTTATTGCTTAATATTTTTCTGTTGCATTTGACTATTAAGTCACATTTGGAAAGGAAATACTTATCAATGTGTGCAACTTTAAATTTCATAGCTAAATGAAATATTTTATGATGGAACAAATACAATTTTATATAAATGTCATTTTTAAGATTTCTTGAAATATTTATTTATCCCAAAATGCCATTTTAATAAATTTTAAGTAGTTAAGAAAACTTAAGTTTATAAAATTATGCATTTATGAGTACTTTTATTATTCTCACACACACACTCATACAGTGAGCACCAAGAAGCACAAGTATACTTACAGTTTAAATATCACACTACAAACGGCAAATGTGTTGCTGTGCACAAAACTATATAAGTGAAATTAATGAAGTAGCAAGAGGATTTCTAAGAGACTGAGTTTTGTCCTGTGTTCACTTAGACATAGAATGTCACACATGAACACAATTATGAGATCATATGACACACTTATTTTAACTAAGAACAATTTCAATTTGTCTTTATCTTTCAAGGACACATGGGTAACTCTTGAAGGATCTGTGAAGTTGGCTTGCTTTTCTGTCTTCCACTCTCTAGGAACCTCTAGATTTGTTATATGGTCATAAGAAGAGTTGTCATTTCCTATTCTGGGCATGGAAACACTGTCTTCTAATGACAGTTTCCTAGGTCCTGACACATCACAGATGACCCTGGAGGGCATTTGGCACATTCATATATGTAAGATCTAGGAACTTCACAACTGCAGCGATCTGATATTTTCTCTTTGCTCTCTGAGACTAATAGGAGGTTTGGCTTGTTGGGAAGGTCGTTCCAGTAGAGTCTACAAGTAGAATCACAATCTTCTGGTTCCCAGTCTCCCGGTTTTTCTATTTGTTGCTGTCTTACTTCAGATCTTGATTTTCGAGCACTAAGATAAAAATGTGCACAGCTGAATCACTGAGTTCTCAGGTCTCATGTGTCACTTTTACACTTTCAACACAGTGAAACTTTGTCTCATAAATCCTTTATTTGGGGGGGTGAGAGATCCAAGTTGCTGAATTTCTTTAAAGCCCTGGTTAGCCTGCTGCAAATAAAGAGAGGACACATCTCTTTTCCTTGAGTAACCACATTAACCTTGTCATAAGGAATAAATAGGTACCTTTATTTAAATTTGATTCATTGTAATGGTGCTTATTATTCTCATTCCCACACCCTCTAGCCCCTTTTAGATTATTACAATATCAAACAGTGGGTTGTTAATATGGGAGGACCTGTGCATTGGGCAGATGGCCATTAGGGCTTCAAACCAACAGCTTGTCAGCATGTTTTTGAATTTGACCACATGCTTTGTTTTTAACAGCACGGCATAGCACATACTCAGGACTAAGTATGGGTCTTCATTCTAATACCATATGCTAAAGTTCAGGTCTAAAAGTTACTGGGAAGTCAGGCCGGTTCATTAAAGAAGCTTTCTTGGTTCTCCGCACATTGCTGTGATTCAGATAGACATGTGAACTCAATCTCTAGGGTCTTGGCACATGCCAGAGATAATGCTGTCAGAACAGAAGTGGAAAGGTGATAGGGCATTCTACTATTTATATGGTCATTAATGCTGTGTTTCCCTATCGAAAACCTGGGTAGATATGAGAACATGGATATGTGGCAGGGCTTTGTTGAGAAAGACAACATATTTTAGCTAAGTTCCATTTTCTATTGTTCTCTGCTAGTTGGAGTGTTGACACAATCATTATCCAAGGTATCCCAGAATTTTGTGCTTTCTTCTGCGGTAGCTGTTTATGGTAGCTGTTTATTTATATCTATATCAGGTCTTCATGAAGACCTGATATAAAAGGCTTTTCAAATTACTTCTCTAAATAGTTACATGAAAAGTCTTGATGTAGTATCACATCCCACAGAGCTTGTCTAGAGACGGCTTTTCCTTTACAGCCTGAGGATAAAGCTAATTCCAGTATTTGAACATGCAATGTTTCTGGAAATATAAACAACTGGTGTGTCCTTCTGATAATTGTATGGGGTCAGAGGAGTACAAGTTCTACATTACTGGACTTCTCATCCAATCTATGTCCACAATGAGATCCGATCATTTACAGATCTCTTTGCTGTCATTGTTACCCAGGAATCTTAGACTAAGAGTAGCTTCAGGAGAGTCAGAAGCACTGGTTTGAAAAGTAAACTCTTCAGTGTTTTCTTTCTCTGACCAGAGTTTGAGTCAGTCCCTTGTGTTATTTTCTTTGAGGACTTTTGTAAGTGTTACCATCATGTAATCCTTAGGCATCCACAATAGCTTGCCCACCATTTCAAAGTGGGCTGTGGACTATGAAAGGGAGAGGCGAAGGAAACAAGAAAGAGCGTTCTGCTTTCAGGGTAGGTCTTTTGTGGGAGAGAAAGAGAAGTCTGAAATCATTTAATCTTCCATTGTGTTAAAGTTCAGAGATTATAGTCATAAACCATTGTACTTCCTGACTGGCAGATCACCAGTTGTTACCTGCATGAATCAGAGAGCCCCTGCTGATTTATCTAGGTTCTTGTTTCCTGGAACAAAGAATTGGGGCAGTAGCATAAAGTGATAGAAATGGAGACAGTTTATTAAGAGAAAGAAAATCACTCCAGGAAGAAAAGTAGGCTAGACAGCTGGAAAAGGTCTGAACTTAGAAAGTCTGCGCCCGGTGGGGGTTGGCCCTTCTGAAGTAATTTGCATGACACCACTTTCTCTCACATTTGCATCTCATACATTTTTTTCCTTAGGTACATGCCTCAGCCTGAGCAGCTGTGGGTGTCAGAGTGACTTGGAACAGGGGGGAATATAAGCAAAAATACAGCACTCTGGGTTCGCTTCAGGAATAAATTATTTATACTTTTGCCTGTGCTTTCTATTCATTGTTTATCTAGCTGCTAGAAATAGCACTGCACCAGAGCTTGATCAAACAGTGTGTTTGAGCCCCTTATCTGAGTTCATCTTTTGAAACTCTGTCAATCCTTGTGGACTTGCGTTGCCCCAGAAGACATTCCCCCTAGGCTTGATCTCTTGCTTCCAGTTTTCCACATTCAAGAAGCCACATCTGGGATAGGGGTGACAACTCCTAAATAAAGATCTGTAGACCATCTGGACCCCAATATAGGTATGCTCTGACATTTGCAGGCATCCTTGCTAAGGATAGGTTTTTTAATCCTGTGGCTTTTTCATCTTAGTCTTGACTCTCTTCTTGTCCTGTCCCTCTTCAGGATAAACCAAACAAATCCAAGCTCACCACCTGAAGACCGACTTGTTACCTAGATTTTTTTTATGTATTTTTTTTATTGATAAAAGGAGAATAAAGAAAAGAAAGAAAAAAAACCAAATTTCCACCTCCTCCCAGCCTCCCATTTCCCTCCCCCTCCTCCCATTCTTCTCCCCCTCCTCCCACCCCTCTCCCCTTCACCCCACTTTTCTCCCCCTCCCTCTCCAGTCCAAAGAGCAGTCAGGGTTCCCTGCCCTGTGGTAAGTCCTAGGTCCTCCCCCGTCCGTCCATATCTAGGAAGGTGAACATCCAAACTGGCTATGCTCCCACCAAGCCAGCACATTGCGTTGGATCAAAACCGCGTGCCATTGTCCTTGGCGTCTCATCAGCCCTCATTGTTCGTCATGTTCAGAGAGTCCAGTTTTATCCCATGCTTTTTTTGGTAACAGTCCAGCTGGCCTTGGTGAGCTCCCAGTAGATCAGCTCCACTGTCTCAGTGGGTGGGTGCACCCCTAAGTTTCAAAAGGAAGCATGACCTTTCAAATCATCAGCCCCAAGAGGCGTGTTCAGCTCATAGCCTATGTAGATTATTCCTCATACAAGTTACATTATATTATGGATGCCAAGTGATATTTAAAAACATGCACAAAATATTTAATACTGACTTTGTATTAAACATATCTTCCTTAACAACACTCATTTATTTAGAATGGAAAAAAAATGAAGTTCACTGTTCTAGCTTGTTGAAATGTTGTGTGTACATAAATAATTTTTTAGAAGATTTCACAGCAGTTATGTTTGCAACTCAGTCTAAAATATGCATTTTTTGAAATATCAGATCTTCATTTCACCTCTTTGTTGTTTCAGCTATTATTTATTGTATCCTACAATACCTTTTTCTTTTAAGATCAGTCCATGATTGTATACTGAATAGAACCTCATCTATAATAATATAGGAGGCTTAGGCTGTACTGTGTGTCTTCCAGGGGCATCTATGCCAACCACTTGACTGTTAGTCCTTTATGCTGTTCTGTTTTTGTAATCATCTTCTTTGGATTTTTCCTAACAATGCATGTTCATTATTAAAATCATGAATTTCAACATGACAGAATTGTTATGTAGTAAGTCCTGTACTCAAAGGAGGCAAGTCTCCTTGATGCATCCATTAATTAGAGCATTGATTATTCCTATTTTATTCAGAACCAGGAGTTCATCTTACTCCAGTATCCGTAGCATCATTATACCCAAGACTAACATGGGCAAGTATTTTCTGGAGTCTGCACTCAGTAGAAGAGAGCTCTTGGTTACTGTGGCCTACTAATTCCCAGCTCATATAAGAATTTCAATAGTTTCTTTATTTACTCCTTGTACCCATGTTACATTGTTGAATTCTTGCTTATCTCTTTCTGAGAAAGCGAGATTAACTGGGGGAGATTTGAGTAATGATTTACTTTGTAGCCTTTCCCATCATTAGAAACATGTCTGTCAAGTTCTATTGGATCAACATGTTGTTTATCCTCTCAAATTTTAGAATTTCCGCTATTTTAACTTCAAACTTGACAAGTATTTAAGATAATTCAATAATGTCTGTACATTAGTCCCTGTTTCTACACTAGACTTACTTGCCGATGTTTCTGTTCATTCACCTTTCCTAGAAAAGGTTCTATCATCTACGTTTGCATCCTTTAGTAAAGATTTTTATTAGTCAAGGAAAGATTATTATATCATCACATTTTTATAATGATGATATAACATATAATTTTACCAAAAGTCTGACTGTTGGAAGGAACTTTTCTTTACATGTTATAAAGTATGGTTAAATAGATAAGGACCCTTACCATTGTTAAGAAAAAGGAAAGGATGGATTTGATCATTTTTTGCCTAACAGAATTTATATGCCTAACAGAATGTTAATGAATATATATATATATATATATATATATATATATATATATATATATACTACTTTTAGATTGATAGGAAAGGTATGTTGTTGTAACATATAAGATTGCTAGAATATATGTATAAAACTTACATCTTTTCCATAGTGAATAATTAAAAATGGAAAATTGATTTATGTGTGCAATTTGTGATTTATACATCAGTAATTAGAATTTGTACCCAATTCCCCAATTAACTGTCACTCAAATATTTTTTTCAGCTCTTCTTCAAGTGACAATTTCACTTAGCAAAGTAGAGCTTAGTGTGGGTGAATCTAAATTCTTCACATGTACAGGTATGTATTCAGATATTTTACCCTGTGCTTTTAGTTCTTATGGAGTACATTGGACAAATTAAATAGTTAACACTGATGTTAAAAAATAGTACCTGAACATTTATTATATGATAACGCTGTGACCAATTCTATAATAACATTATGAAATGTATTTTTTATTTAATTATCAATGTAGCTAATTTGTTTATAAAAATTACATTATAAAATAAAATCTGTACATAAGAAACTTCTTGTATTTAAATATTATTCCATTCTAAATACCCATATTAGGACTAATTTTAAGACTAAAGTTGAATATGTTATACGTAAGTAATGGATAAATTAGATACAACCCTACATAATTCTAACATCTGAAAAAGGTAAATGACAAAATAATATATATATATATATATATATATATATATATATTTATAATATACATATTTGAAACATAAATTCAAATTAAGAATATTTAGTCAAGAAAGATTTTTGAAATATTTTCTGACAATCAATGTATTACATAACATTTCTGCAAGAATATTACATAAACCTATTCCATTTTTCTAAACAAGTGCTATTTCTATGTATTCTAATTATAATATGATTAAATGGTTAATACTTTCAAAAGAAGATAAAATAATAACACATTTCAGTTGGGAAGAGACATTAGGATTTATTTTTTATATAGCAATTTGCCTTATTTACACCAGTTGAACATGGTGTTACATTGTATCAAATTTTGTAATAACAAATGTCAAATTTTGTTTTACAAAATAATTACATTATTTGTAAGCAATTCTTTATTTGGGCCAACGCTTACGCTGTCTCTTGACTTTAGCAATGAGAACTGAGCATATGAAATCATGTTAGCATTTGTTTCTTTTAAAAGATATGTCTCAATTTGGCTTGTATCTGTCTAAAGCAGTTTTAATATTTTGTGCAAAAATATCCCATATATTATGACTGTGAGGCTTCAATTCTCACAGCTTAAATTTTAGTAATATATTTCAGATGAAATGTTTGAAGCTTGCCTCCATGTAACAGACGGAGTCCTTAATGTTGATTAAACAAAGATGAACATTTGTCTTAACATTTGTGTTTGCTTTCAGTTTTGTACAATTTCTGGATTTCCAGCCTTCTATTGACATTCTTTTCTAAATTGCTGAAATTGTTACATAATAGTAAATGTCACTGTGAAAACAAACACTCCAAATCGATTTTCAAACATTTGCTTTTCTCTTTGCAGCCATTGGTGAGCCTGAGAGTATAGATTGGTATAATCCTCAAGGAGAGAAGATCATTTCCACGCAGAGGGTGATGGTCCAGAAGGAAGGTGTCAGGTCACGACTAACCATTTATAACGCAAACATAGAAGATGCAGGGATTTATCGCTGCCAAGCGACAGATGACAAAGGCCAGACACAAGAAGCTACAGTAGTTCTGGAAATTTACCGTAAGTTGTGCATTGGAGTTGTAGTTTCATTACAAAGGATTCAAACACAATAAGATATGCTTAAAAAAAACTGGAAATAAATAATAAAATTCAGGGGGATTGAAGTCCATACATTTTTAAATAGAAATAAAAATGTTTTGTTTTTTATAATTTTGATTTAACTATTATAAAAATAGAATATATTAAAACAAACGAGATTTTCATGGAATGTCTTCATCTCTGGCATTTTCTACCCCTGACACATTAAAATTTTCTGGAAAATATATTAAAATGTTATTCTATTTTGTCTGGTTCTAAAATACAAAAAAAATAAGTCAGTAACGTATAGGCATAATTTTAAAAACATCTTTCATTATTTTTGAATGATGTACAAAATTCTTGATGATTTAAATATTAAATGAAAAATGAAAAATTTGCTGCCACAACAATTCATGTTTTTTGTGGAAAAATATTGGTTGAAAATAACTATCTGTGCTCATTCATTAAGCCAAGACTCTTCTTATTGAATCTAATCAGTGTTCTTCTAAGACTTGAACTATAAATAATATAAATATATAGATGATGTCGTATACACTTGTAATGGAATTTTCTGGATGAGAAATTAGAGGTAGGTAGAGAATTCAAATAGTTGAAGTGGACAGTTAATTCTCAGAACAACAAACTCCATAGTCAAGAATGCTTAAGAGAAAAAAACAAAGCTGTGTTCTGACAAGGTGTGGCAGACACAAGATCACTGTTTATAATTTTTTTTTAAAATATCTAAATTCTTATTATATTAATTAATAATCATATATGACAATATGTTAAATAAATGATACATATTTAACAAGTGGATTTATTTTCTTGATACAGAGAAACTCACCTTCAGAGAAGTGGTATCCCCTCAAGAGTTCAAGCAAGGGGAGGATGCCGAAGTGGTCTGCAGGGTTAGCAGCTCACCCGCTCCTGCTGTCAGCTGGCTGTATCACAATGAGGAAGTCACCACCATTCCCGACAGTTAGTATTTTGGTAACTCCTTAAGTTATATGTTCTTAAAACACTTCAAGGTTTTCAAATATGAATGTTCTGTATTGTAGCAAAGGAAGCAGAGAGTCAGAAGTGATATTGTGAGCCAGTATTCTCGGCACTTAAAACGCTGACATGGGGGAGATTTGATCCCAAGTTCAACCTGGGCCATATAGCAAGAATCTGATTTTGACAAACAACTAAGTAGACAACAAAAAGGATGGTATAATTTTTTTTTTCTGAATTTCAAACAATTATTCTGAGATTTAAGACCTAGCTTAAGGTTTACTGTATTCTCATCTTTGAGCCAAATACTGTACCCCTCCCCCTTTTTTTTGAGACAGGGTTTCTCTGTAGCTTTGGAGTCTGTCCTGGAACTAACTCTTGTAGACTAGGCTGGCCTCGAACTCAAATCATTCTGTCTACCTCTGCCTCCCAAGTGCTGGGATTAAAGGCATGTGCCACTACTGCCTGGCTCCTTGTTTCTTTTAATAAGAAAGCAAAGGAAAGACATATGACCAGTCATGATGATGACTGCTTGTAATCCCAACACTTGTTGAATAGATATAGAAGAGTCAGGAGTTGAAGATCATCCCAGCTTCATAAGACCAACCTGGAATACCTGGGTACAGGTAAAACACAAAATAAAACAAAACAGAAACCCAACAAGCAAGCAAGCAAGCAAGCAAGGAAAACAAAAAAAAAAAAAACAAAACAAAACAAACCAAAACAAAACAAACAACTACAAAAACAATCAATCAAACAAACAAAAAACAAAATCAGAAAATAGCTATGCTCAATAGTTATATGTAGTCTATGACAGATTTGGCAGCAGAATTATCAAGTGATTTATTAAACGTCAAAAAAGTTACTATAAGTATTATTTTTTTTAAAAAAATGTGTGCTTGACTTCCATTTCTACCAGGTACTACTACACTGTTAAAAATAAAACAAACAAACAAACAAACAAAGTAGTGCACAGTAAAACACCCAGAATCGATTTGTTATAATTCTAACACAATGAGAACACTATATACAAGCAGGATAAAATATCAGTATGAAAAAAACCTGTGTTCTATGAATGTTCTCTCAAAAAGGTGACATATTCTAAGTATTATAGAAAGATAAGTATGGATAATCGACAGAAGAGAATATTTGTTCAAATTTTCATCATGATTTTGATTCAGATTTAGGTAAAATTCCAGAATATGACATTTGTAATTGAAAGCATAATTTGCTGACATTATGCTACTTTACTATTGTGATAGGGACATTTTCAATTTGCTATGTATTTCATTGCACCTGCATTACATAGAGGTACAAATAATTGAATCTCTTAAAGGATTTTTCATGTTAGATGATTCTATTATGTGTTTTGAAGAGACGAAATTTGCACAGCATAAAAGAAAGTAGAATATCTATTTTTAAGTATGACTAGAGAATGTGTCATAATTATGTTTAATAGGTGATATTTTATTTTAAGATTTTTTTATGCATTACATATTCAGTAATCGTCAGTTAATAATAAACTGATTTTATATTTTAATTTAATAAACCATAACATTTAATTTATTTTTATTTTGTTATGTGAAAATCCTTCCAGCTTTACACAAATTGTATGGGTAATTTATACAAAATGTTTTCAGCATTGTTCCCCTAAATCTGAAAGAAAAGAAGTTTTTTTTTTATATAATGATTGAATGACATTTATAGATTATCAAACATTGGAGCTTGTATTTACATACATGTTATAATAAACATTAATCACAAGGAGATTTAAAAATGGTTAATGCTTTTAAGATGTGACTTGGAACAAAGCCTTAAAACAAAGATAGTTTAAGAAATGCAGTGAGGATGGGAATTGACCCTGTAGTAGCATAGCTGAAATGGCTTCCAAGCATCCTGCAATGGAATATGAAAATCTGGAATCTCCACTGGATTCAATGCATCCATTTCAAGCAGTTTCTGTGACTTGTAAATAACCTATCAGGTATTCATAAATGTTTGCTATGTAAATGAATGATGTTGCTAAATGTGTGGTTCTCAGTCATGATTTTTTTTATTCATGCTTTATATTTTATTCTGCTTTTAATAATTAGGATGAGTCTTACCAAAGTTATATGTATTTAGCTTATGCATAGAAAAAAATATTTACAAACAAGATATCAGCAGATTTCAAATTTCATATCCCTGAGGTCTACAACATGCGATGAAAATAAAATAATTAATGATAATTGTGTTGTTCAGACTTTTCTAACAGGAAGGTTAAAGGCAGATTCTAAACATTTAATAAACAATTTTTCAATTTAGGTAGATTTATAGGAATATTTTTCTAATGCATCTAACGTGTTGTATTTTACAGCTAGTCTAACATAATTGGATTTATAAATGAAAAGCTGTGTAAAGATATTAAATTAAGTCGATGATCTGCTAGCATTCTTTGCTAATGTGTTATTGGTTACTGCATTGGCAGTCAAGGCCAGATACTGAGGGCCTCAGAGAGTTGATCTCATGTGCTTCTGACACGAGCTGTCGGGTATTCAACATGACACTACAAGAGAGTAATTTAAGTAGGCTTTTCCCTTGTTTCCCTAAAGGAGAGCCATCTGTTAAAAAGCACAGTCACGCAGGAAGCGCCTAAGAAGTATCATTTCCTCAGTTTTAATCATTACTCACCCAGGAATACACAGACACTACTGAACATGGCTTAATTTGAAAACTGTCTCATCAGCTCTGTAAATATTTTAGCTAGCATTTAATAAAGTGCTCTTTTGTATCAGAATTATAGAAAAATATCTCATTCAATACGAATTTATGTAATTATCTGATAGTATAAAAGATTGAATGTTGATTCATTGTTAGAAGACACTTTCATTGTCTTTAAACTATTGATAGTCTAGAGGAATATGTAAATAAATAGTCACTGAGCACAAGGTACTCCAAATCTATGAAAGGTAAGTTTCAATGTTCCCATTTTAAAAAGACAGGATGCTCAAGAGAGTTCATGATAAGGCGGGTCTCAAACATGTCTGTCAATAGAAAACTGTCACTTTGCACAAGCATAGGTATTAGTCTCCTCATGTGAGGACTTTTCATGGCAGAAAACCTCACATGCAAGGCCTGGTAATAAAAAGCACAATGACATTCTCAGGAACTGTTGTAAGTACCTAAGCATGTAGAAAACTACTGAGGACAAAAGTAAGAATATCATCAAAATCAATGTGTGAACCAAGGAGTTTTATCCGGGTTACTTGTGTATAGGTGAAAAGTTACTTCTGTGAGTAAGCAGAAATGAGTCGAATATATATACTTCATCAGAAGTCCATTCCAGCACAAATTTCAGTAGCAAACAAAGTAGACAGTACCTCTTCCATATAGTTATCTAGTCTGAAGGACTCTTCCAGCAGTTTTTATTGATTATGTAGGCTGTGGGAGAGGAGAGTGAATATGCTCAGTTCCAGGGACTTCCTCATGTTTTTGACTTGTTTACTTTTTGAATCTTAGAGAACTTGCCTATAAGATGGAAAGTCTCACCTCCTCTTAGAACATCCAAGTTTTAAGGAGTTTCCCTCTAAACTAGATATTTTATAGAAGAGGTGTGGTGATTGCTACCCAGCAGGAACCTAAAAATTAGTTCAGTCTAACTTAAACTTTCATATTCCTTTTTTTTTTTTTTTTTTTTTTTTTTTTTGGTTTTTCGAGACAGGGTTTCTCTGTGGCTTTGGAGCCTGTCCTGGAAGTAGCTCTGTAGACCAGGCTGGTCTCAAACTCACAGAGATCCGCCTGCCTCTGCCTCCTGAGTGCTGGGATTAAAGGCGTGCGCCACCATCGCCCGGCCATATTCCTTTTTTTTAATTGAAAAAAATTCTGCCTCCTCCCCGCCTCCCATTTCCCTCCCCCTCCCCCCACTCCTTTCCCCCTCCCTCTCCAGTCCAAAGAGCAGTCAGGGTTCCCTGCCCTGTGGGAAGTCCAAGGTCCTCCCCCCTCCATCCTGGTCTAGGAAGGTGAGCATCCAAGCAGGCTAGGTTCCTCCACAGCCAGTACATGCAGTAGGATCAAAACCCAGTGCCATTGTCTTTGGCTTCTCATCATTGTCCGCCATGTTCAGAGTCCAGTTTTATCCCATGCTTTTTCAGCCCCAGTCCAGCTGGCCTTGGTGAGCTCCCAATAGATCAGCCCCACTGTCTCAGTGGGTGGGTGTTCCCCTCGTGGTCTTGACTTCCTTGCTCATGATTTCCCTCCTTCTGCTCCTCATTTGGTCCTTGGGAGCTCAGTCCAGTGCTCCAATGTGGGTCTCTGTCTCTATTTCCATCCATCGCCAGATGAAGGTTCTATGGTGATATGCAAAATATTCATCAGTATGGCTATAGCATAGGGCCATTTCAGGTTCCTTCTCCTCAGCTGTCCAAGGAACTAACTGGGGACATCTCCTTGGACACCTGGGAGCCTCTTTAGGGTCAAGTTTCTTTCCAACTCTAAGATGGCTCCCTTAATTAGGATATATACTTCCTTGCTCCCATATCTACCCTTCCTTTATCCCAACCATCCCATTCTCCCAAGCTGCCCCATCCTCGCCTTCTCACTTTTCTCTCCCCATTTCCCCTTACCCCCATCCCACCCCACCCCCAAGTTCCCAGTTTTTGCCCGGCAATCTTGTCTACTTCCAATATCCAGGAGGATGAGATGAACATGGGATGTACTCACTCATAATTGGTTTCTAGCTATAAATAAAGGACATTGAGCCTATAATTTTTGATCCCAGAGAAGCTAAATGAGAAGGTGAACCCAAAATAAAAAACATATAGTTATCCTCCTGGATATTGGAAGTAAAAAACATATAGAACTTTCATATTCTTACAAACTGAATGCTTACACAAATGACCAGGAATTGTTCCCTATGTTTAAGGAACATGGAGAAGAAAGACTATCAAAGTCAGTATCCTTTTGACATTTCCATAAAGATCCTAGGGATTTTTTTTAAAGGAATCACCACTGAAGTGTTTCTATAAAGGCACTGACATAATCTAAAATGGGTTTGGAAGCAAGTTGAATGATGTAGATGAGTTTCAAGGCAAAATTGCAAACACTGGCAGTTGTTCAGGCTCTTAGGGAATAATTGCTGAGTGAGAAGACTTTCCACTAAATAATGAATAATAATAGTGTGATATGACATAGATTTCTGTTTGGTAAATAAACACCAGGAAATAAAGATAGATACAAAGGATGTTTCAGTATGGGCTTGAAACAAGGAGTTTCGTGACTTTTGGGTCAGCCCTGAGTTCCCTGTGAAGATATTAAACAGAAGTGCATACATTCCGTGTTTAGTGTGCTTACCACATTCCTGTGTTGTGCTCTGAAGTGAGCAAACAGAGTAGAATCTGGAAGGAAGCTTTCAATTACTACTCTGTGTCTCTTGAAACATGTCATAGCAGAAAAGACAACGTATGGCATCTATTTACAGTAAATAAAAAAAGATGAAAATCTGAGAGTTGAAAAATTCAAAATTAAAAGTAATGTATATTTTTATTGATTATTGTCTATTTATTTATAATTTTTATTATTAAAATTGAAATTATTTGCAAATAATAAAAAGTCTTTTAAACGTTTTCAAACTCATAGTTATCTATGACTTCTTAAAACAGCCCCTTTTAGGATATTCATGCTAGTGATGCTTTTAATTTTCATAGCCTACCAACAACTACAAGTTTTATATTACACATTGGAGTTTTACATGCCATTTCCACAGAAATTGATTTTACTATGGGCAGTTGTATAAACATAAATACATAAAATAGCATTCATTTATAAAATTATTCATTTAGAGTTTGAGTGGTTTCTAATCCATTACAGAAAGTAAATAAGTACAAGGTAATTTGAAAGAGACATTTTTCTAATCAGAAAATAGAATAATGGTCAATTACTCTCCAAGATATATGTCTATGACTATCTTTTTATTTTCGGTTGAAACATCACCTTCACCATGTCAATTAAAACAGAGTTCCTTTTTAAATTTTCTCTTAGACCTAGTGAAGTATCCTAATTTAAGGATTTGACATTTACAGGATGTTACATGTTTTCTGAAGTTGGAAAAGACAGTGTAATCAACCTGATGTGATTGGGAGCATTCTTCTCTCCTTGAATGGCCTTAAACATAATTATTTCTTTTAAAACATGTTTTGATTAAAATATAATTACATCATTTTTCTTTCTTTCTCCTCCCTCCAACTCTTTACATACCCCTTATCACTTGCTCAAAATCCATGCTCTTTTTAATTATGTACTACTCTTACTGTTACATGTTATATAAATATTTGTAAATTAATATACAAAAAGAACCTGCTGAGTCTGTTGAGTGTTGCAGATATATACATATATTTTCAGGAATGACAGCCTCATAATCGATAACCAAATAGGGGACTCATTTGAGGGGAGAGCTAATTCTCCCTCTCTTAGCAGTTGTTAATTGCCTATAGATCCACTAGGGAGTGGAGGCCTGTTAGAATTCTTGAATCCATGATGGTACATTAGCTAGCATTGCCATTGTTCACATGTTAAAAATAATTATAACTGTTCTATTGTTCTACCAAAAAAGTGTGATAGAATATATTTACATTGACTTTTTATCCTCATGAGTGTTCTGAAGTTCTGAGTCATTCTGGAAGTTCAGTGACTTGTACTTTATAGGAACCTTTCCCCAGCCTAGTTTCTTTTGGTGAAGAAATTTTATGTTTCCATTTTGACCTAACCAGGGAAGCCTCTGTGTGTCTGTTTGGGCTCTCTTAGATTAATACAAAAGAAATAAGCATAATGGAAATTTTTATGTATTCTTTCTATATAAAAACATACCTGAAAATAACATGTCTTTGTCCTCATAATTTGTGCTCTTTCTGAGGCAGCCTCTTAATCAACCCATTTTCATCTCAAGCAAGTATCTATTATGTAACAAATGACCACCTGCTTGCCTGTTTTAATAACTTACTGCCTGAGCAATAATATGTCAATTATTTGTCCTCTAAATACCTCTCCAACATTAAAAAATGATGGCAAATTATAAAACACCAACATTTAAATAGTTGTAAGTAATAGGTTTTTTCTTTATCTTTTCCTACCATCAAAAGATCTACTTTTTAGCATGGATTTACTTTAGGACTCGCAGGAGACAACTTTCTTTTTTTCCTTTATTGTTCACAAATGCCTTTTATGATTTCTTTGCATCTCTATTAAAACAAAAGAGAGAAAAATCAATAAACTTGGTCCAGACAAAAAAGTCGCCTCTAATCAATAAATATTGGAGAGACTTTGTTCTCTATACTAGTAGAAGTTCTATTTGATGCATATATTCAAAGTTGACAAAGATTGTATCTACTTTAGTAAACAAGCTATTAAATATTCTCTACGAATTCATTAACGAATGAAACAAAAGATATTTACTGTGGAAGACGAAGTTCTAAAACAAAAATAATAACATTTCATTTAAAATACTTAACATAGTAGAACTGGATATGAGAGCATCATTTACATAATAAGAAAAGTCTTAGCTGGGAGGTGGTGGCACATGCCTTTAATCACAGCACTCGGGAGGCAGAGCCAGGCGGATCTCTGTGAGTTCGAAGCCAGCCTGGTCTACAAGAGCTAGTTCCAGGACAGGAACCAAAAGCTACGGAGAAACCTTATCTCAAAAAATCCAAAAAAAAAAGGTCTTGATATTACAAAAATTCTTTGATAATGATGATAAACATAGATTATGTCTAGGCATCTCAGATAATTATATATATATATTAGCACACACACACACACACACACACACACACACACACACACACACACACACACACATATATATATATATTTTCATAACACATTTGTTCCTGGAATGAGGCTCAGTCATTGCATAAGACATAAGACTCAGGCTCAATTCCTAACACCCATTCAGTGTCTCACAACCATCTGTAACCCCAGTTTCAGAAGATCTGGTACACATACATGCATGTAGCTAAAACTGTCATGCACTCAAAGCAAAAAATTAGGAAAATCAAATATTATTTTTAGCAGTCAATACATGAAAAAACATATGCCTTTTCAGCCTACCTATGTGCATAAGAAAGATAAATTTAACCTCGAAATAAAAATTAATGCTTGTGTCTAATTATTCATAAAGAAGATTAATTTGTAATTTGCAAAAAAGTACTTAAATAAATTCAAGTCATAACCATTCTTATATCCTGTACGTGGTTTGCACATTAGCATGTCATTTGGCTGCCTTTTCAGGTTACAGAAGAATTGGCAGTTTAATTATTCTTGAGGAAAGATGTTCAATAAATTTTCTAAGTACTTTCCACAGCCAAGTGGCTGTTTGTACTTAAAAGCTGTCAGGTCAGCAATATCTAAACTCCTTGCATTGTTCTTTTTGTGCATCATTTCTGCATTCAGAGCACCAAGGATAAAATAATAGCCTAACCATTTTATGTGGATATAAAGTCTTGAATGTATTTGGGGGGGGGGGATATAGCAAGGCAGAGCTAGAGTGGAAAACTTGAAGTTGTGAAATTACATTTTACTTTCAAATTTGAATTTGTGGTTGATGGAAAGTTGGATGGTGTCAGGAAAGTGCTGTCGTTTAACTCTTAGAAACTCGGAGTGCTCTGGCCTCAGATCCAATCACTGATGTCATTTCTTCTCCTTTGCTGGTTTTTCAGATCGGTTTGCTGTGCTTGCAAACAATAACTTGCAGATTCTCAACATCAATAAAAGTGATGAAGGTATATACAGATGTGAAGGAAGAGTGGAGGCAAGGGGAGAGATTGACTTCCGGGATATCATTGTTATTGTCAATGGTAAGCTAGAAATTATCTGTTCACTTTGTGTTCTGTATGTTTGTTAGGAGGTTAACTGTAAAATCAACAATGAATATATCCCTAGTAGATGCAATCTACGCCTGTAAAATCCACCAATTTCACTAATGACATTTGTTATATTGCATTTCAACTAAACATCCAGTCTCACATGCCCTTACTTTTTAGTATGTAACTTGATTTTTATTGGATATGTATGTAAAAGAATACAAATCAAAACATAAAAACATCTCTTATTAGATTGATATTTAAGTTTCTATGGCATATGTATCACATAATATTTTCCTCAGGTTTAATAATTGCATTAATATGGTTACTTTTTAGTTAACAGAATCAATTTAAATCATTAAATTCCTCACATGAATTCCACACTAAAAGTAAAATCTGAAGTTTTGTCTTCTTATTCTTATTTATTAAGAGTTGACCAGAAGGTAAATATAGGAAAGTATTTCCGGCCATGAAAACAGTCATGTAGATGACATTGTTTTGTCTGTGTCCGATTCATCACCCTAAAGCCAGGTGCATAGCCCTTTCCTATACAGACTCAGATAAAAACTCAAATCATCTCTGGGTGAACAATACTAATTCACCGTGTTTTTCCTTTATGGTCACAAGCTCTCATACTTTAAAGTAACTAGAGCTTCATTTCTGTAAAATAAGTGTTCACCAATCTCAGTATTGATTGCTTCTGCTTGAGATGGTTTAGTCAGATTCTGTCAAGAAACCACATTGACCAATGTAACCAGAATACTGTGATTTTTCTCTTGCATGTTCTTTGATTTAGTCCGGAAATTTATTCTATTCCAATCTTATTGACTCTTTTTCCTTTCATTGTTTTTTTCTGAACCTCGAGCTTCTCAGAAAGATTTCCCTGGCCATGTATCTGTTACAGCTCTCTGACCCCTCATAGATTTTTTTTAATGGAGAGTTTGAGACTTCAAAACTGTAAAAATAAATAAATAAAATGTGGCTTTTTCATGCATTATCTTCTCTTTCTTAAATTACAATTTGACTCTTGCTGTATTACTTTTTTTAAATTAATACATAGGTCTTTCTCAATTACTTGTTACAAACGTTTCCCTTATTATTCTGGCCTTTATCTTGGTCTTATTTTATTAGACTCATCATGACACATATATATATTTCATCAATATGTGAATAATACTGAAAAAATGAAAATATACTCATAGTGTATATAAAGGTATAGAGATGTAATATTTATAAAATAAAATGTATATAAAATGGAATATTAAATATTTATTTCTTCATCCTACAATTAATTTTGACTACATTCCAACTGAAAATTACTTCCTGGGGGTTTCTAGAGAGTTTACCCCTTTTTCCAAGATAGTTATTATTTATTATAAAGTTTTTTTTTACCTTATTAAAATATTTAAAGAAAACCAAATTTCACAAGTTTTGTTTTGCTTTCAAAATTGAGGGGTTGAATTTATAAATTAATTGAATAGCTATATACATATTGTTTCATTGTACATTATAATTGGACATGTAGAATATCCATTGTATTTGCTAAGACACTTAGACTTTAATCTCACAGTCACTTTTAACCAAATATATTAATTAACGCCTACTATTGTTTTCAAGATGTAAGGATTCCCAAGTAGTTGTAATGCTTAACAAAAGAGAAGTTTTTAAATTATAATGCTACCAATATTGCCAGAAAAGAATGCCCCCTTGTTATTCAGAAGAAATCTAATAATGAAAATTTGAGATTTATTAAAATTTGGAGAGAAGAAACAGTTTGTAAACCAAAGCATAATTATAAAAAATAAAAACTGACCATGGGTCTGAACACAGCAAAAGAAATGTGAGTATAATACATTATTTGAGGGAGTACAAATATACTGGTAGTATTAAATGGGTTAGAGATAAGGTTATATATAGCTTAAAAAACAGAGGCAGGTCATAGAGGATGCTGCGTATGTCCTTGCATATCTGTCTGACTTCTATGGGATAATTATAGACTCCTTTGAGGAGAAAGTATTATAGAAGGTTAGAAAGCTCTTACTAGGAGAGAGGTTGGGAACTGTAATCAATAACTGGAACCCAACTAATGGAGAAGAAAATGAATATGAAAGGATATAATTAAGCAGTATATGATCAAAAATGTCATGTTCCACCTGACAACAATGAAGGTTCATTTCCAGATGCCTAGTGTAGAGTCCTTGGTTTCCAGTACAGCACAAGCTAACAAAGTCTAATAAGGTGTGAATTTAAATATTTATGCTCAATTTGGCAATTACACACTTACAGGAGGCATTAAAGGGAATGCTATCATTTAAGTAGCTTAAACTGAATTCAGCATAAATGTGCATGCACATTCATTGAGAAGGAGACATAGTGTTTGCATTCCTTTTATGATTATACCTTCCTTAACTCTTGAATTGCCTGGAAAGTAATTCAAGAATACATCAATATAAATGTTTGGAATGCGATAACAGGCTTTTCCATAAAGTCTTTAAGATTTGAAACTAGATAACTATGGTCTGCATATACACAAAGATGTACACAAATAATACATATACTTTTTAAAGTGAAGCCAGTGTTATTTCCCTTGTCTTCATCAATACTTCTGTCCTGTCTGATTTCCACCTCCCCACCTATGAAAATATCCTTACATATTAAAAAACAGGAGGCATAAATTTAAAAGTCAGTGCAAGGTTACTCCTATAGAAACAATGCTCCCTATTTCCTAAACCTGTAAATGTATGAAAATTATCCATTAACCACAGATTCAAGTTTTATGTAATGGAGCTCGGAACAATTGAGGCTGGGTGAAAATTATCCCTGTTGCTTCTTGTCCACAGTAGATGATAATGGCTGGATATACATCAGAAAGTCAGCGGCCAACTACAGAGGGATTTGTTCTTCAGTAATCCCCAGACTGCTTTCTTTGTATTTCTTCCTACACCAACTCATTTCTGTAGGGCGTGAAAATGAGGAACAGCACTTTTTGGTACAAGAAATAAAACTTCACAATTTTCTGTATAATGTTTGTGAAATGTTACAGAATCCTAAGCATCAATAAAGAGAAAAAATGCGTTAGAGATTAATACCATGAAAACAGCTAGCAATAAGAAAACAAATTTAATATTACAATTTGTGAGATAATGTTTAATACAATTTGTAGTGAGCCCACAAGTAGTATACAGTGAATGTACAGCTGACAGATCTATTTAACTATCCACAGCAAGTGTATACATGCACACCACCTGGAGAACCCTTTTTGCAGAGCTATGAACACATCTGTCCTTTGAATAAGTCATTGTCAATTTTGAAAAAAAATCTTGTGAAATCATGAAAGTTCTTTCTTCTATAGTATCCCAACAGTGTATAAACCTATTTTTCCTGCAAAGCAAAGAGACACCTCCCCACACACCATAAAGCCCTGGTGTGAAAATGATTCAGTCAGTCCTTGTTCTCATAGCCAAAATGTACATAAAAATAGTCCCCCACATACTTTCTTTATTCATAATACTCACTGACAGGAAAGAAGTCTCATATAGCAGGTACTCTGCTTGACCAGAAAAATCAAGAAGGTGTAATCCACTCCACTGGTTTTCTGCTCTTAACTAACAGGATATTAATATTATACATCAACCCTTCACATTGGTTTCAACTAACATAAGATCATAACACAAGAAATTAGCTGTTTGTACAGGAAAAAAAGGCCTGAGTTGATAAAACTAGCTTCAGAGAGAAAAATTCTTACCTTGGCACCCTACCTGAATCAAAAGCAGGATCCCCAGAAGAGATTTTAACTCAACCAGCTAGATGCAAATGCAAACCAACCCTGCAGGTTAGTATAGCTAGCCTGAGGGCAAACTTCACAGCCATGCCCCCTCTGAGACATAAGGTGGCTTCTTGCCAGATCGATTGGCTTCATTTGACTCTGTGAAAATGTATGCCTGATACTATTGTCACTGCCTATGGGACTGTTAACTTGTCTGTGTGCCTATATGAACTGAGAGCTTTGTGGACATCACGTCTCCTTTTTACCCTTGCTCTTATCCCTTACTTTTATGCCTTATTCCTTACCGTTGCCCTTAGCCTTAGACTTTGCCGTTATCCCGTATTTTCTTCTTATCCCCCTTTCCCCTGATGCCTTATGCCTGTCGCCTTTACCCCTACTCTTTGTTCTTATGTCTGACGCTTTGCCCTTCGCCTTATGCCCTTATACTCTTCTTCTCCCTTCTTTCATCTTCCCCCAAGGAATAAAGAAAATGCAGGAAAAACGTGCCTGAGTCAGTTTATTCTTCCTCTCAGATCCCATTCCCAAGACAGCTTTTACTTGTCACAGAAGTCCTACTCTGAACCCTGAAAGAGTGCTGAGACTGGTACTCTGTAGTTCTCGATAAATAATTATATATAAATCATCATATAAGATTTATGCCAAGTTCAAGGAAAGACTGAAACCTTTGCCTGCAGGGATACTTGGTGCTGATCAACTGGAGCTGAAGAGACTAGCAGTGTTGAGGCTAAATCTTCTGGGAGGTATTCCCTGATAGCATACCAAAACTGTGTTTGAAAGCAGCTAAGGTTGTACCTCATCCTCGATGTTGAACACGCTAGTGTAATATTCAGGCAGATAGTCCTGGTTTGGAAGTCATAAAGGGGTCATTGAGAATAACTGAGTTTTGACACTCTTAGAGGTCACGAGAGGCCATTGGTGAAGATTCAGCCCCAGAGGTAATTGAAGGCATTTGTTTGAAGGGGTCATGCATAGAATTTGAGGCCTGGCACCACAAAAAGAGCCTCGCAGAGATTACTTGAGAAAGTGCTGTCAAATTTCAGACAAAGATCACAATGTTTTGGAGATGCCAATATAAGGGATGGCCACCAAGAATAGCAGCAGCTGTGGAGTGGAGCCAGCTGGAGCCTAGGAGATAACATGTAGAGAGTATGGAGACCTAGAAGTGAGCCATGCCTTTTGGAGGAGCCCAGAAGATTGTGATTGAATCCCAGATGATAGGACATTGAGTTACTTAAGCTTTTGGAGATTGCTTTTGCTTTTTCATTTTGTTACATTGCCCTGGTTCCTCCCTCTTGAAGTAAGTCTTAAATTATTTATTTTAATTTAGATTTTACAGGATCCCACAGTTGAGAGACTTGAATTTTTTTTAAAAAAGTTGTATTTAAAAGAGCCTGAATTTTTAAAGATGTGAGGTTTTAAAATTTTGGAATATTTTATATTGTGGTGTCAATATTAATGAAAGATACTGGAGATAAATGAGAAAGGCAAGGTAGCGACTTAAAAGTGGTGTGCATGTGTGTCAAGTTGACAACGAATCAGTTGTGCCAGACAGCACAACTAGTTTTGTGACACTTGACACAAAGTAGAGTCACTTAAAAGAAGAGAGCCTCAATTAAGAAAATCCCACCATTAGATTCAGCTGATGGAATTTTCTTGATTCGTGATTGATACAGGAGGTCCCACCTATTGGTTCTAGGGTCCATAAATAAACAGGCTGAACAAGCCATGGGGAGGAAGCCAGTAAGCAGTGCCCCATCACGGTCTCTGCATCAACTCCTGCTTCTTGGTTTTGCCCTGCTTGAGTTTCTTTCGTGCCTTCCTTTTGTAATAGATTTCAGAGTCTAAGTGTAAGCCAGAGACCATACTTATAGTCATGGTGTTTCATCTAAGACATCATCTTAAAATATAATGTTAGTCTCTGACAAGAGCCTAGCATTTTCTCACTTCCAAATTAAGTGTCCCATCTGAGTTCCCCTGATTTACAGATGTGTTCCTCTAGTTATGTAGGGACTGGCTTAGATTGTTTTGCTGTTGGTAGTTGTGTTATAATATATTAATATGATAAATACAACTTGGGACATGGGTCCTGTCATTTATTGGAAACAAAACTACAACAGTTGAAGAAAAAAAAAGAGAAAAGAAAGGCTAACAATTAAAGTGTAATCTAACATTATATTAATGAAATAAACACATCATGGAATTGATCTTAGAGTTAGCTGAAGTTGCAGTCATGTATTCTTTTCCCCACATGTGTCAAAACATATAATGACTTGGCAAACAGCTACAAGACTAATCATTCTACAACACACATATGGCTAGTCCTTTAAAAATTGTTGCTTTTTATCTTGTTTAAAAAAGGACAATTATCTAATGTATGTGTATTTGTAATGGTGAAGATATCTGAATAGAGAGGATTAACATTAGATTGAAATAAACAGAAAAATACTCAATTTCACACAATATTTATTCTCTGGACCAGTTTGTCTTTTTACAATTATTTTTTATTTTGTGCTTTTCACGTTGCTGAGACCTCTGCTCCCTGCCCACTGTATAATGTTTTTCCTTCATTTTTCACTCCTTGTCCATCTTCCCCCTAGTACTCATTCCCTCTCACTTCCTCTGCCTTCTTCACCTCCTATTCTCTGCCATCTTTTTCTCTTTCTTTCCTTTCCGTCTTCGATCCTTTACCTTTCTCTCTCTCTCTCTCTCTCTCTCTCTCTATATATATATATATATATATATATATATATACATACACATATATATGTGTATATATATAAACATACACATAGATATATACACTTTTCCTTTTAAGACTAAGCCAATTTTCATTCATCCTCTAGTATTTAGTTCGTGCTTCATCTCTAGCAAGCTATTCATTTTTATTTTAATAATTATATAATTTTCTCCTCACAAGATCTCATTTACAAGCTCTATATCTATATGCTCTTTTTCTGAAGACTAACTGCTTGAAATGGCTGCCCACACTCTACAGGGTATGCACATTTAAAATATTTATTTGAAAGGAAAAGATAGAGTGTACCAAGTAGAAACAATTCAAGACTCTCAGGGGCCCAATTTGCATGGAAAACTTCTTGTCCTCACTGTCAACCAACATCTATCTGAGTGAAGCAGCTCAGTGAAAGTCTTACTGAACTTCAAGGCAAGCTGAGGGTTTGTTTAGGACAGGTGAGAACTCCCAGGAAAGGTAATGATTTCAAGGATTGCTAAGGGAATTTTCCTGTGCATCACATATTCCAGGGATCATATTACGGCTAAAAATCAAGTGGTAGCCTTCTGAGAGGCTGAGTCAACACTGAAATTCTCCAGCTGAATTGTAAGCCAATTCTCTCTATACAACTTGTAGCAATGAATCTTCCAAATGATTTGACATTAATGATTTATATGCCAAATGACCCCACAGATAAGATTGTGATCGTTTTGCTCTACTATATGTATACTTTTAAAAATCATAATACAACTATTTCATCTTCACTATTATTATCCAATGATGTCAGATCTATTGCTTTTTCCTGGTAAACTTTAATTTTAAATCCAGTGATAACTGTGCAATCATGGTTCTATCACTGCCTCATTGTATTGATTATTTAAAAGTAAATGTGTATCATACCCGTAGTTGTCATCATTTCTCAAACTTGGGGACATAATAATAGGTTTATAGCAAGAGAGAAATGAAGTACTGATTTTTCTGACATTGATGGTTATTCACAATTCAGAAATATTTATCAAAAAGAAATGACTATACCCACTTGAGTTATTTTAAGCAGTGAGCTAGTCTTCAAATAAAATTCTAAAATTACTTTCTTTTGTTTATGTATATCATTGGATAAAATAAATATGTAGAATTCTGTATGTTCTCATGTCTAGAAACTATTTTTATCAAATATCTGTTTAGGTTGATCCATCTCCATAGATAAGAAAATACATTTTATTGCAAGTAACCATAATCAATGTTAAGGAAAACTAAGATGTAATTTCAGCTTATATTACATAGGAAAGGAAACAGAAAAGTTAAATTAATTGGGTAAATGTAGAAATGTAGATATGGTTTCATAGAGTCCTGGTATGTCTACTGGAATGTAATCACTTTAAACATATTACCAAGAAATTTTATATTAATGAATTAACTTAATCCACAGTCTACACTGCACTGCCATCACATTTCACATGTTATTATGAGATTAATTATACAAAAATGACAATGATGTAAATTGTAACAGCAGAATCCTTGCTTCCTTATCAGATGATTTAATATAATAATCATATTTAAAATGAATAATTTTATACACTATTTGAGAACTATGATTAAACTTTGCAAATGTGATTTCTAAGTCAGTTCACATTTTTTATTTTTTTCAGTGTTTATATGCTATTGAAATCATCAGAAGACCTGAAGATAAGACATAATTTCTTTGTTCATAGACATAGGTTTTTACTTTCAACTTGGTCATCTCATCTTGTAATAATGCACTGGAATGCATTATATGACTTTCAAAAGTGATAAAAATTATAAAATATAAGCACAGGCAAGTAATGGAATGGAGTGTTGGCTCAGTGGTTCAGAGCACTGGCTGCTCTTTCAGAGGACTTATCTGCAATCCTTAGCACCCACATGTGACTTACTATCATCTTTAACATCATTTCAAGGATGTCCAATGCAGTCATATGTCTGATGAGTGCAACTGAATTAGTAAACATTTATATCAAAAAAGGGAAAAATCCTTGGAGACTTTTGACATCTGCCCTATTTGAACTGTATATTATTTCGATTTTATATTTTAGCTCCTAATAAAACACATAATAAATATTATTTTAGCTGGATAATTCCCAATAATGTAAAATGGAAATGTGTGCAAGTGTCAAAATCTGTATTAACAGAACAGGGCCATGGCTCCGTATATAATCTTTCTTACCACCATTCTTTGAGACATACATAGCGGAAGAAAAAATAATGACTCCCTAAGGTCGTCTGTTGACAGCCACCTTCCTTCTATGGCATGAGTATGCATGCAAGATTACATATACAAATAAGTAAATGTAATAAAAATAAAAATATATTGGTCAAGCTGAGAGATATAAGTTTATATTATAGTACCTAAAATGGGAGAAAAAGCAAACCAATTAAAAGAGCAAAAGACAATACTGTGATTTGGTTTTGTGGGTGTCACATTAATCTGAGCAGCCTAATAATTGGTCTTAAGAACATGGTATAAAATTTTTAGTTAGACTACACTTCTGTTGGTTTACACTGTAATATAAGAATGAACATTTTCTTAATAATTTCAGTGTTAAGTAAAACATAAGCAGTAATATTTTTCCAACCTTGAAATTTTCCTGATAATAAAATTATGGCAAATATTAAGCAGCCTTTTCAGTTAGCAACAACATCAGCGAGGGAACTAAAAAACTCCTTTCTAGTGCAGAAGTGTTTCTATCTAAAGAAACATAATAGAGGGATTTCTGCTAATATTTTTGCTTTCTGCAGTGCGCTAAAAATGTGTTGCTACCATATACACAATTTAATCATTCCTCAACTCCACTTGCAATTTGCAATGAATGGTGCTGATTATAGCCTCCAAAACTGTTTGAAGTCCAGATACCAAGTAACCATAGAATTTATTCAATCCTATATGGGACATTTCCGTCCTATTTCTATCTATCCCCAAGGCCTCAGGAAAACTAGAGGAGCAGGGCAGAAAAATTATAAGTTATAGATTGGGCAAGATAACACCTTCCGGACATGACAGGACTGTTTTATACTCCTGAATTCTCAAAACCTGATAACCTGCCAAAGGAAAAGAAAAAGAGCATTATATTTCCATGTGTAATTCTAAGGCAAGAGCAAAATACATAGGACAGACATATTAAAAGCAAGATTAAAGGTGAACAAATTAGTTATCCCATACAAAACAGCTGTGAAAACACACATAAAAGTAACATTTGAACTGAGTAGGTTACATTTAGGAATAAATAAGTATTGTATACATATATGTATAAAATAATAATGACAAAAGGCCCTACATATGAAGAAAGATGGGGAGAAGTATTGGGGGATTGGAAAGGAGGAGAGGGAAGGGAAACTTGGTATTATGTTGTAATATTTAAAAAAGAATTAAAATAAAGAGAGCACAAGAAGTCTCATGCCTCATTTGATATTCACTTACAAGACAAAACATTGCAGTAGTAAGTTATGTATTGAAAAAATTATTTTGTCCATAATAACAGAAAGGCCATAAGATACAGAGAAATGAATATGTCCTTCAAACTAAGAGTTAATATCTATAAGTCCATCTTTGGGGATTCTAATCATAAATATTATGATATTCCATGTAAGGTTATGATCTGTGTATCAACCCTCATAATGGCAAACATGTGAGGTACTGTGTTTAGTTACTGAGATGCATTATCTTGTTGGGCAGTGGTGGTGCACACCTTTAGTTCCAGCACTTGGGAGGCAGAGGCAGGCAGATCTCTGTGAGTTTGAGGCCAGCCTGGTCTAAAAGGGATAGTTCCAGGAAGGCCCCAAAGCTACAGAGAAACCCTGTCATAAAAAACCAAAAAAAAAAAAAAGAATTCTCTTATTTTCCTCGTGACAATGCCTTATAATGCTGATCTGTGCACTACTCTGAAAATTGTAATCATACGTCTAACTACTACCTGTCTATTTGGAGATTATATATGTATATATATACATATATATATATATGTATATATATATATATATATATATAGAGAGAGAGAGAGAGGGTAATCAATGTATTAACATATTTATTTTGTATGTAGTACTTTATCATATACCATTTAAAAGCATGTAGATGAGCACTGGTCCCAGCACGGGCTGTCCTTTGATACTGAAGCAGTACTGTGAAAGTCTGTGACCTGTTTATTGCAAACACTGCATTTCAGCCACAGTTTCACCATGACCAGAATGTGCAGCATGTACAATCTTGCAATGTAATTAGTTTGAAATTGAGGAAGCTTAATTTTAAAATTGAATTGTTCATGAAAATCTATTTTCATACTCTATAGCTAAAGCAGTTTCTCTTCATAAAATGTTTTATAGTTGTTTGAAGAAATTAAGTGTAGTTAATCAGAAAGAACATTATGGTTTGACACCTAATTTGAAAGCCCTGTCTTGAAACAGTGAATGATGGCCTATGGAATTACATAGGCCAATAAGAACCCAAATAGGAAATCCATTTATGCTAAAAGTAGATTTCAGTATGGATTAAGTCAGTGCTGCTGTGTTTTTGTGTGAGACATATTTCCTGCATTATATATGTTCGCTAAAATACCCAATTCATTGTTTAACAGGTTGAGAAATACTAAACTAATAACATGGTGAATTATCCAATTATATATAAGAAAACATATCACTGACCTTAATTCTCTGTGAAAACAGAAAACAAGAATGAAGATTCAGAGCACTAAAAGGCAGATGCAGAATAGTGTTGGTGCAGCGTTCTGATTGCAGCTCTGTACTCTGTCCTTTGTCCTTCAGTTCCACCAGTCATTGTGATGCCCCAGAAGTCCTTCAATGCTACTGCAGAGAGAGGAGAAGAGATGACATTAACCTGCAGGGCCTCAGGCTCTCCAGATCCTACCATCTCTTGGTTTCGGTAAGTAAAAGACCCATGTCTTCTATGTGGTGTTCTTGTGCTCGCAGAGTAATATTTGAAAGTACAATTACATAGAAAGAAACAAACATTGTCTAGACTCATTCAAAATATATATTATCTAACACCAAAGAATCATCTCTGAAATCAGACAATAAGTAACATTCTATAAACTGAGTGGGTTTTATTGTGGAATATATGTACACATAAACATATCAAGATGTAACAAAAATTAATAAGAAAAGATAGCATAGATTTGAAAGAGAACTTTTTTTGGCCCTTTTTTTCTGTTTGTTTGTTTTGTACTATTCTAGTTTGACTGTTTTTTTATTTCATTGTTTAAATGCCTCTTTGCTTTCTAATGAGAAAGAGGAAGAAAGGTTGTGAAATTTTATGAGAGGGGAAGTAGGGAAGACCTGGCAGGAATTTAAAAAAGAGAACCAAAATGAAAATATATTATATGAAAAAAATCTATTTTTAATAAGATAAAAATAAAAGCAAATAAGCAAGGAGATTTTAGAAGGAGAAAAGGATAAGGAAATGGTATAACTGTTTTATATCTCATAAATAACAGAAATAATGAAACAAGCTCTAAAAATAATTGACAATTAGTGTGTTTGTATGAATGTGCGTGTGCGTGGGTGTGGGTGTGAGACAGTACTGGTGTGTACATACCATAGCATATTTATGGATGTCAAAGGACGATTTTCAAGATCTGGTTCTTGCTTTTCACTGTGGAAACTAGAATAAACTTTGATTTCCAAACTTGTTAGTACTTTAGCTCAATGAGGCATCTTGCCTGCCTCAGGTGCTATTAATTATTGGCTAAGTATATTAGATTGGATAGATGAAGAGTACAGCATGTGAGCTCGTCGTAATGTCCCTTAGGGAAAGATTGACAAAGACTGCTTACTGGAGCTACAGAGGTATTTTTTGTTCAACGTTGGCCCTGCAGCCTTGTTACTGATTGAGTCTATGTTTTGCTGCTGGAACAAAGTCTGTATTAAAATGGATGTTTTAGCATTCTTAGCAACCATATTGTTTGAATGCAACATCACTTACTATTATATGAAAGTAACTGCATATTTTCTTTTGTACTACATTATACAATAATCATATATATGACATTTCAAGAAGTTATTTTTTAATTTAAAAAATTACTCAAAAAAGAAATTAATGTATTCTAAAAACTATTCTTTAATTGTTTACTTCTGCCTATTATTTTAAGTTTTCAAATATGCTTCTATTCCATTATTACCAAACACCATTTTATTGTTCTGTATTATCATTGACTGTTGCTCAGAGGAAAAAATTGAAGACAATAAAGCTTCAAAAGGCCAATCTTGTACGTAAGCATTAGAGCACAGTTTATGCGGCTAAGGATTTGGCTTAGTCACTTAAGTGCTTACCTCATAAGCATGTGGTCCTGAGTTAGATTAGATCTCTATGAATATTCCAGACATGCTGGTATTGTTGTCAATTTAAGGATAAATAGGTGAATACACTACGATCATAGAAGATCACTGGCAAGCCCCTCTCGGATAAGTGATGAGCCCAATGACAAACAGTGTCAAGAAGCAAATGACAGCATTCCTGAATGTCATAGCCTATATTATACTCTGGCTTCACAAATATACATACTTAAGTATTTTATACATACATATATAAATATGTGTATAATATGTATTATAAAATACTTAATATACAAAATATAAATATGGAGTTTATTGCAGGAACACTAAGATTTTTAACAATTGTTATACTTATAAATGGCAATCTGTAAAAAATATCACAAAGTAATTAGTATTGAATGAAATAAAGGAAATAGAAAGGAAAGGACATGACTGCTCCTAGGTACAGTGGGAAGAAATTTTATAATAGGAAAGCATAGTCAAAGACAAGGACATCTGGAAGAGTCTACTTCACTAGACTGATCTGGGTCATGTGAAAGATGTGGAAGAAAGAAGAAAGAGAAGATAAGAAAGAGGGGAACCAGGTGCAGCAGCCAGGACGCCAAAGGGAAGGGACAGGTAATCAAAATGTCTAGATTATATAGAGATGAGGTTCTGGAGGAAGGCAGAGCAGCCTCTGTGTTCGAGACTTCAGAGGAGAGAGTGGACTATGTAAACTGTATCCTCTAAAGGGTAGAGACTGAGGGATGTTGGGAGAATCTGGTGGCCAGGTCAAATTTTAATATGTTAAATAGGCACCTCCGCTGTTTGTCCTAGGTTTGAAACTTAATAACTGTAGTCTGTGTGTATACAAAGATAAAATTCACAATATTTAAACTTTGTAATTTGTTTTAAAAATAACAATATCCACAACTATTTTTATTGCTCTTTAAACAAGTTTTGATAATAGGATTTTAAGATCTTTATCTGGCTTATAATTTTATCATAGTAGTATTCAATAAGCTTAATAGTTCTACAAACAAGGTGAATGGAACTTATTTATGCAGATTTTAATTCTTGGTAATAATATTTTACTGCGATTGTCCATCAGACATTAGCATACTAACCCAAGGCAATCATGTATTTTCTTATACTTTTTGGAAATAAAATTATCATAAGAACTAAAATTAATCGAGTCCAGAATGTTTATATTTCTTCACTGTATGCCTTCAAATACCATTTCTTGGTGATAATGGAGAATACTTAGAATCCAAACAATTTTTTGGTGTCTGATTTAAAAAGAAATGTATTGTGTGAATAGGATTGTATTGTTGTAACATTTGTAGAGATATATTTATTTTACTGAAAATTTTATTTGAACCCACTTATCTGTAGATATAGCATATCAAAACTTTGAAAATAAATTCTTGTAAACATTGGGAAGTGTAGTTAGATGCACTAAAGGATCCAGACAACCCGCTAAGCAGAGATGATACACACAAGTGATATGATAGGAGCCCACTGAGTTAGTATCCACAGCTGCTGTAAGAAAACACATGTATTAGATGACTAAAATAGCAGAAATGTATTTCTCCACATTTCTGGAGGCCTGGTATCCAAGTTCAAGGTACCAATGGGACTGGTTGCTGATGAGGACTTTCTCCCTGCATCCTGATGTCCACTTCCTCATTTTATCCTGTTACAGCCTTTCCACTGCATATAAATGCGGCTTTTTTATTTTTTTTTCAGATCATAGGTTCTTTGAGATAGAAAGATGGCACAGACATGGGAACTTTAGTTCTATCCATACAATCCACGTAACAGATATGTGTTTGCATTTTTGTGCTTGTAAAACCAGTGCTAAAGAGGAGGGAAAATGCCATGTGGATTTATGGAGCTCAACCGTCAATCAAACTTCACACACACACTACCCATCAAATGCAAGTGTCACTTATTCAGACACAAAGTTGTTTCATTTCTTTAATTTTTGAAGTCTCTTGTCTCCAAATTGGTTCACTTAAAGAGTTAGGGAGCCAACATTCAAATGGTGACAGGAGGAGCTGGGGAAGGGAAGAATAATATCAAAATATATCATATGAAAATTTTTAAAATAAAATATCCACTAGATTATGGTTTTCAGTCTATTAATTAGGTGAATTCTATTGATTTTCAGAGTAAATACCACAATGCTGTGCTACTGATTTTCTATCCATTTAGTTATCTCTGTGCCAGTGTGTTGAAGACTACTTTCCACTCTTTTCTATCAGGTTTACTGTAACTGTATTTTTGTTAAGGTCTTTAACACCGTTGGATTTGATGATAAATATGGACCTATTTGTATTCTTCTACATGCTGATAACCAATATTGCCAGCACTATTTGTTGAAATTGCTTTCTTTTGTCCATTGTAGAATTTGGTCTTCTTTGTCAAAAATCTGGTGTGCATAGCTATATGGATTTATGCTTGGGTCTTTGATTTGATTTTATTGATCTACCTGTCTGTTTTTATGCCAATACCATCCTGTTTTTATTACCATAATTCTGCAGTATGGCTTCAGGTCAGGAACTGTGATAAACCATGGCAGCTCTTTTATTGTAAAAGATTGTTTTAGTTATCCTGGTTTCTTTTCATTAAAAAAATATATAGTAATCCAATTAAAAAGAAAGCATGTACAGAACTAAACAGAGAATTCTCAGCAGAAACACTTAAAGAAATGTTCAACATCCTTAGCCATCAGGGAAATGCAAGTCAAAATGACTCTGAAATTCCATCCTACAGCTGTCACAATGGCTAAGATCGAAAACATTAATGGCAGTTTTGCTGGAGAGGATTTATAGCAAAGAGAACACGCCTCCATTGCTGGTGGGAGGGCAAACTTGTGTAGTCACTTTGTAAAGTAATATTGTTGGCTTCTCAGAAAATTGGGAATCAATCTACTTCAAGACCCAGCTATACCTCTCTTGGGCATATATCTAAAGTATGCTCAATAATTCCACAAGGACACTTGCTCAACTACATTGATACCAGCTTTATTCATAGCAGACAAAACCTGGAAAGAGACAATATATTCCTCAACCAAATATTGGATAAAGAATGTGTGCTATATCTATACAATGGAGTGTTATTCCGCAATTAAAATAATGACATTGTGAAATTTGAAGGCAAATGGTTGGAACCAGAAAAAAAAATCATACCAAATGAGGTAACCCAGACCCTGAAATGTGGTATGTACTCACTCAATAGATATTAGCTGTAAAGTAAAGAATAACTATGCTACAACTCATGAACCACGAGAGACCAGGTAATAAGGAGGACACAAAGAGGGATGCATGGATATCCCTGAGAAGGGGAAATTGAAGTGATCTCCTGGGTGGGGATGGGAACTTGAGGGATCAGGTGAAGGGATGAATGGAGGAGAGGAGTGTTGAAAGAGATGACTGGAAAGGGAAGGGGCATTTCAGGATCAAGTAGAAATCTGATGAAAGGGAAACCCCCACAAATCTACAATAATATCCCCAGCTAAGATTTCTAGTAATATTTAATATGTAATATGAACTGGTCTTCTCCTCTGATCAGATTAGTGACTACCCTGGTTCTCATCAAAGAACCTTCAGTCATTAACTGTTAGAAACAGATGCAAGATTTACAGCCAAACATGACAAGCGAGGGTATTCTGCTGAAGAGAGGGAGGAAAAATTGTAGGAGCCAGAGGTGTCAAGAATATCACAATACCTACAGATACAGCTAACTTGGCTCAGAGGAACTCATACAGTCTGGCCAACATTCAGGAAGCCTGCATAGGACCAAACTAGGCCCTCTATATATGTGACAGATGTGTAGTTTGGTCTGCTTGTGGGACTCCTAACAACGGGAGCAAGGGCTGTCCTCAAGCTTTGGCTGCCTCTTGGGAACCCACTCCGAATAATGCATTACCTTGTCCGGGCTTAGTACAAGGGGAGAGGATTAGTCCCACTGGAATTTGAAAATGTATGCTTTGGTGATACCCATGGGAAGCCTGTCACTTTCCTTAACAGAAACAGAGAAGGAGGGATTGGCAGGGAGGGGGGTAAGAAGAGAGAAAGGAGAGGAAACTGTGGTTGGGACATAAAATGAATAAATAAATTAAATTAAAACAAAAAACTCTCCTATTCACATTCTGATGTCTTTCTTATGCAGTACGAGGATTAAGAAGCTGATATAGCCGCTGCATGCTCACTAATCCAATTTTTGTGCTTGAATTGTTAAAGGGCTACTCTTTTTTGTGAAGGAATACTTTACAAAGGTAATTAAGGGAAGATAGTAATATTGCTCACAGTTTGAGGTTTCCTTCCACTGAGGGATAGCAGGGGAACATGGAACACCTGATTCAATTGCATCAGCAGACAGCTCTGAATTTTTCGGCCCAGCTACCTTTGTCCTTTTTATTCTGCTTAGAATTCCAGCCTTTGGATGGTACTGTAGGACTAGCCAGCTACACTTTTAACAACCTTAATCTAAAAACTCCCTCACAGATACACAAAGATTTGTTTTGATGGCAATTCCAGATTCTTCCAGCTGAGAATCAAAATGAGTATATATCCCTGTACTACTTTGTGACAGAGTTGAAAAGTCAGCCTGATTGTTTCTTATTCAAATTAGCTGAACCAGCTTTTCACCACTTTTTTTGGCTAAAGGTTGTACTATAAATGCATTTTTATTGTTGTGATGAAGGGTTATTCAAGTGATTTCTATATTAGTCAGTCTTTAATGACATTTTTATAGAAATGTGTTCATGGTCTTTAATTCCATGTAAGAGCCTAGCATAATTCATTAAACATTGTTACATATTTAATTTCTATATTGCTTCAGTGTTCTTGTTTCTCTTGCCTTGATAACTTCAGAATTCATTTCTTATTCTATGCCCTTTTTATTCATTCTGTCTGTCTGTCTCTGTCTCTCTCTCTGTATATGTGTGTGTGTGTGTGTACAATTTGTAAAAATAATGAACTTTTAATTTGTATTAGCTTCAGTGAATATTGCTTCTATTTTTGTTATTTTCTTTCTGTGTACGTTGCATTTATCTTCCTAAACAGCATCTTTTCTAAGGATGCTGTTTTCTTTCAGTCTGTGGTTATGTTTGACTTCAATTTTTTTATGTCATTTGTTAATTATATTAAATATTTGCCAATTAGCAAATTATTTAATAACATTTTCCAATTCACTGTTTCTTCTATTTCAGTGCATGCTAGTAAATATTCTGTACATTTAAAAAATAGACATAGAAAGGTGTAACCCATTTCTATTTAATAATGGTTGTTATCTGTACATATTCATACATATGACCCACTTTTTATTAATAAGTTTTTAAAGTTTTCTATATATTTTTTCTAACTATTATTTAAATTTGCATATAAATATGCATATTTCTACTTCCATTTTTTAACATTGTAGTTGACATTTTGAAGCAACATCTTCTGTATTTAAATTCTATTCATCTCAGGTTCAAACAGCAAAAATATTTCATGCGTTTGTTTAGCAATAAGAGGTACAAAATAAAACATTATTTTAATTCTTTTTTCTCCTGCTTACTCTTTGTTATGTCTTCATGCTCTACAATTTGCATTTCTATACCCTCAAGTTCTATGGTCACATAAACAGTATTCACTAACTACAGAAAGATTTTCATTATCTTATATTTTCATTGCTTATATTTCAGGTGTGTATTTTGAAAATGCCTGTGATGTCTCTGATGTTATTGCTGTGATTTATGTATTAATATAATTCCATTGAAAGATTCAATGGTATATAAAAGTCTTGCTGTGTTTCTTTGTAGGATGGATTTTAAAATTATCATCCAGAATTTTTATGTTGAAATTCAAACTGGTACAGAAATATTAATATTCTCCACCACAGAAAGATTCTGTCGATGGGCCATAGTATCAATTCAGCTCACAAATTACCAAATATAATTTAGAAATAGAAATACACAAAAAGGTAAAGGGAAAATAAAATGAGCAAAATGAATTGAAAATATAAGTAAAAGAAATATATAAAGATATTTTATAATGTAGAATGAAGTTTTAAAATATTTTATGCTTTTAAAATATAATAAAAAATGTTAATAGCCATTATTATTATAACTACATAAATTTTGTAGGAAATATATTTTATTGTACAAATAAATTGGAAAATAATAATTATTGATTGATAACTATGAGAAAAAATTCTTCTCTATACTACCACATCAATTTTTATTGATGATACTTATATAAAAATAAATTCATGTCATTTATATTGTTTCTTATGAGATTAAATGAATTCTCACAGAAATTGTGCTTATGTCATCCACATAATTCTTCTCTATACTACAACATTAATTTTTATTGATGATACTTATATAAAAATAAATTCATGTCATTTATATTGTTTCTAATGAGATTAAATGAATTCTAACAGAAATTGTGCTTATGTCATCCACATGTGTACATAAATATGTTACATGATTGTATATTAACTAATTAATAAGGTACAAAGTGAATTAAAAACCAGTAATAAAAACAGTTTTTTATAATATTGTCTAAGTTGAAGTTATATATTTTCATTATTTGATTAATATTAGGATTTCAACTTCAAAATGTCATTTTTATCTTCAAATGAAACTAAATATCAAGTATTGTTTTATACATTTGTCTTAGGTTTACTTGAACAATAAAAATGTATTTTGACTGAACTATAACAATCAGTTTTACTGGCCATAAAACATGTATATTATTATATTGTGAATATCAACTTTTTCATTATTTATTTAGGAATGGCAAGATCATTGAAGAAAATGAAAAATACATTTTAAAGGGCAGTAATACAGAGCTCACGGTCAGAAATATAATCAACAAAGATGGTGGTTCTTATGTCTGCAAAGCCACAAATAAGGCAGGAGAAGATGAAAAGCAGGCTTTCCTTCAAGTCTTTGGTAAGTATTACAATGCTGTGGTTATAATGTAATAGTCATTAAGAGGGAAGGAAGTCAAAACCAATCTTTGCTCTGCTATTGGATGGAAACTCTAAACTTTTCATATATTAAAAATTGTTTCTTCATCTCAACAATGAAGATTAAATAATAAAATTTTAGACAGAATTATCTTAAGAAATACATGTGATGGAGGAGGGTCATCTGTCTATTTGTTACTTTCATTTGGTTAATAAAGCAACTGCCTTGGCTTTTTGATAGGGCTGGATTTTGATAGGTGGAGTAGACAGAACAAAATGCTGGGAGAAAGAAAGCATAGTTGGTCAGACGCAATGGAGCCAGCTGCCAGGTCAGACATGCTAAATCTTTCCTGGTGAGCCACCACCTCGTGGTGCTACACAGATTAATAGAAATGGGTTAATCAAGATTTGAGAGTTAGCCAAGAAGAGGCTAGATATAATGGGCCAGGCAGTGTTTAAAAGAATACAATTTGTGTGTTGTTATTTCGGGGCATAAACTAGTCGTGTGGGAGCCGGGCTGGAAAGCAGCCCGCCTTTCCTTTTACATACATGTAATAATATGAAAATTTCATAGGATATTGATAGATGGTATAAAGAGAATTTGTTTACATTTTACCCAATGAGCTATATATAAGATCATACATCTCTGAATAATTATCTTAATGAATCATTGAAGGACACATTTTGGAATTAATTTTGCATTTAATAGTTTCAAAATTTCTCATGTATAAGGCTTGAGTTTATAAACATTTCCCTGTAGCTATAAGCAGTGTCTTACCATCTTAAAAGACACTGTTTAAGAATTACTCATATTGATCAAGAGACATATTGCTTTCCTGAAGCAACTTTCTGAGCATATAGCTTAGTAAAAAATATTGATTTTACTCTCATTATCTTGACAACTACAGAGAAAATTGCTCAAAAACTGTGGGAACTAATGTTAAACAAGTTTTACAAAAGGCCTGGGTTCTGTTTCTAGTACCCACAAGGTGCTTCAGTACTGTTTGTAATTTCAGTTCCTGGTTATCTGATCTCTCCTTCTGGCCTCACTGGGTACTACCTGGAGGTGATATACAGATAGTGCCCACATCAAACACCAATAGACATAAAATTAAATGAAAATATCCCTGCTTGAAAAAAGTAAATATATTACTAAAATTTAGTTAATTTTAACTACCTCTACATATGCTATAATCAAATTATTTTATAATAACTATACAAAGGAAAAATGTAAAATATATGGTTAGAAAGGTATATGCTCATTCTATTGACTGTAAATATTTTTCTTACTTTGAATACAAGATGAATAATGAAACTTTCTGCCATCTGCTGTCTGTAATTTTAGCTGCTGTGTGGAAGCATTTACTGAATGGCAGAGACCTACATAATATCTATATTCCAGTAGGATGATGAGAAATTTTGATGAAAATATAAAATTTGAATAATAACACATTCCCAGAATAATGTGGGGTAAGATTAGTCAAGTTGCATTGAATAAAGACTGCCGTTTAGGTTAGTGGGGTTTTTCAGTTTCAAATTCAGGTCATGATAAAATGATAGTTAAACAAGTCTTCAATGACAAAAACAAAAGCCAGCATAGGAACTCCCTATAGTGGAGAGGGGAACACATTTTAGAAATATAGGATATTCTTAGATTTTTCTAAACTGATTTCTCTTTTAAAATATTAACTCTGACATTGGTCAACCTAAGTAAAGATTCCTTAGTGTAAAGTAAATATTTAGAAATAACAATGAATGAAAACTAACCCAAAACAAATCAAGCAAATAAACAAACAAAAACCACCTTTAGCTCTTCTGTCTTTCCCGTTTCTCCAACACATTTTCATTTTTCTTTTCTCTTGGTTTGATTTTAATTTCTCCAAAATTTTATTTTCATGGGGGGCACTGCAATGCTGAATGACAAATATGGAGGAACTGAGAAATGAGCAGAACTGGGGTGCATGATGTGAAATTAAAAAAACAGTAAATATATTATATTTATGACAAAAGAAAATAAATGCTAGGGAAATACCTTGTCATCATTTCTTCTTTTATTAGGTTGTTAGCATATGAGAGCAGAGAGACGCATTAGGATTGCTGAAACATGAAAGGATGCATAAAACATCAAATCACATCATTCTTGTGATCACCTTGTGAAGACCACTCATAAAATCTGTGTTTATTTTGAAAGATAAAATATATCTAAAAAAGTTAAAAGGAATAAATTAAAATATGTTAAACTTTATCCAAGACATTCCTGGTATTAGGGATCTTATTTTGATATTAAGAAAAACTTAATTTTATTTTCTAGTTAATTATACTGATAGTGTTTTATTCTTAAAATTAAGTGTACTGACAACATACACCTGGATTTTAGGATCTTATCGATTTTATTTTGCAAATTCAGAAAGAAAAAAGAGAGAGAAAGAAAGGAAGGAAGGAGAGAGTGAGAGAGCGAGAAACAAAGGCTGTGTTTTAATTAGGCTTTCTTTTGCTATGAGGAAACACAATAACCAAAAGTAGCCTGGGGAGAGAATGGATTATTTCCTCTTTCAAATCAAAGGTCACACTCTATTACAGAGGTCCTGAGCTCAAAGCAGAAACCAAGAGGTGCTAACTAAAGCAGAAAGCATGGGACTGGGGAAGTAGAAGCAGTTAACTGGCTTGCTTAGCTTTCTTTCATCTACAAGCCAGGACAACATGCCTTGGCTGACCCCACCCACAGTGAGATGTTTCCTCCCACAGTCACCATCAATCAAGAAAATGCTCCTCAGGCTTGTCTGCACGTCAGTCCTGAGGAAACAACTAAGAGTCCATTTTCTCAGATGACATTACTTTGTGTCAAGTTGATAAAATCAAAGCAAAAGAACAGCAACAATAACAAAACAAAACCACCAGAGAAATTAGCCAGGGCAGACAGGTAAAACAAATTCCACATTTTAAAACATGGTGCTATTATGTAAATTGTGAAGGTAGGTATATTTTATTATTAAAAAAAAGTCATATCTTTTCTCATTCTGTGACCATTTTCATCATGTTGTGGTGACATCCCATAAAATTATTTTTGTTTTTATTCCATAATTGTAATTTTGCTGCTGTCATGAATTATAATGCAAATATCTAATATGCAGAATATCTGATATGCAACCCCAGTGAAAGGGTTGTTCATCCCCCACAACCCTGCAAAGGACTTATGACTCACAGGTTGAGAAACACTGATATAAAGCTATGTTAAAGTTAATTACATTCCCAGTTAGTCACTTGTAATTGCAGGCAGAACAATGTTTCAACATCTCTTTTTGTCATGGAAAATTTCATGATTATTTTTAACTCTACACCTTAGGTATCAAATAAGCTGTAAACATTTGTCTACTTTCTGAGCTCATTAAAAGTTAAAATGCAAGAAATGACTAAAAAGATGCTATAAATGTGTTCATTTGTGTTTGGATGCTTACAGATATGTGTCTTTAGTAGGAGATTTCAATTTTGTGGCTTTAGGAAATGAATAAAAGAATGTTACACCAAATTGGCAAAATTTTGAAAGGAATTATGTTTTATACTGATTTATAAGTATATGCATTAATTATAATAAAAATAGATAAAGATTATTATCTATAATTTTTCCCATTCTTATTTGATTTTTTTTTTTTGGTATTTTAGAAAGTAAGTTGTAACTGCTATGGAATTAGTCATCTCATACCATTCAAATATGTACTGATCTAGTATGGAATTTTCATTGTGAATAGTAACCTTTTTGGGCTATTCATTTATTCATTTGAATAATATGTACAATTTTTACAGTACAGCCGCATATATTACAACTTCAGAATGAGACAACATCTGAGAATGGTCATGTCACACTCATCTGTGAGGCAGAAGGCGAGCCTATTCCAGAAATCACCTGGAAAAGAGCAGTGGATGGAGCCACATTTTCTGAAGGTGATAAGGTAATACTGCTCTTTCTAGAAGGAAAAACACAGAAGTATACAATTTACCAACTTATATAAACTAAATAAATGACTTACTTATTAAACCTACTGTAAAGTCAGTTTAAAAATGATTGTACAGGAGAAAATCAAGTCAATTACTATCACCTAAAATGTATTTTATAAATTACAAAGTTCTAGGTTATTAATATTACGTTTAAAGTGACTTTCGTGGGTTTTTTTTTTTTTTTGGTATACATTGAATTCCTAAAAGAACATAATGATAGTTTAGATTCAATCTTTTCTGTATAAATAAAGTCTTAAAAATTGTGGCAATCATTTAGCCTTTACTTTTCAAGCATGTTTTTATGCTTCAAGCATGTTTATAGGCTTCTGAATTCATGTAATGAAATCTCTAACAAAAAGGTATCAGAACAAACATACAGCATTTTGATGAGCTTTCACGACAAAGAATTGAGATTAGACAGAGTTTAAGTATTACTGTATACTGTACTTCATGAGTTTCTGTTATTGCTAATTTTCAGAATTACTCATATGATAATTTAAGTATACACAAGAAACAGAGAATTGATGTAGAATAGAAAAACAGAGGAAGGGGTAATGGCATTACTGAAATTGGTATTTAACACCTCTAAAAATATTTTGGTAGCATTATATGTATTGGAGTAATTTAAATGAATTAATACAACATTTTATGTATACATACACATACACACACACACACACATATATATATATATATATATATATATATATATATATATATAAAATAAAATTAGTGAAAGCACTTTGGCTTACTAATGTGATAATAGGAAAATTAGTAACTACTTAGTCTACAATACACTTCCTGTCCTTTCACCTGACAATGTTGTATTCAACAGCATATTATAACCATAATTTGAAAGGAAGTCAGTTTAGTTATTTTCTCATTTGAAAGAATGTGTTGACATTTTTTCCTGTATCCTTTCGATGACATTTTTAACAGTGTATAACTCTTTAGAAAATAATTATGTACATTCGCTAGGTTTGTTTTATATGTTCAATTAAAAATAAAAGTATAAATTGTTCATGGCCACCATCATGTTTCAGAAGCATTGCAGACTTTTCCTTAAAAATTTCCTATCTCAAGAAACAAAGGGATTGGTATGAAAGAGGAAGGAAATCTAAAATGCACTGATGTCGACAACATTAGCGAAAACTTAATCAGATAATCTAAAATGGTAATAAATTGTTTCAGTTTGGCATATTTCTGTGATTCAAGTAATTACCCTCATACCATTACCCTTCTTAGGAGTTTCTGTATATACCAAGTTCACTGATTTCTTAATGTTTTTCTAGCTAAAAATTCTTCTTTTCTCCATGTTATCTCACTTTCTTCCTTTGACTGAGACTCTCATATGTACATGCTGAACATGAAGTATCTATTATTTTGGTATTTTCATCGATAAAGTAACATCAAGTAAACAGAAACATCTGATATTTACTCTAACAGCTATGCTCCAAGCTGTTTCAAATCTGCCACACAGAAATTTTTTCCATAGTAGCTGTGGAAAGAAATCTCTTGTTTTTTTGATTTGATAAGCACTATTATTATTGAAGAAAACCTTTCCTAAAAGCTTAAGTTAGTGTCAAAAAATTAAATGTAAAAATGTAATTTTTCATACAAATTCATACAATAGACAAAGAAATAAATCTAATTTCTATCATGATATTTCTAACACCATTTTAAGCATTCTGACTTATTATCTATGTATCATTATGTCTCTTTCCTGAAAGTATCCCTAGTTTCCTCAACAGGAAATACACATTGAATAATTGAAATAATCTTTTAGGAAGGCAGGCCATTATTTTTAAATTTCATTTTTTACAGATATACCAGCTCAGCTTTGCCAATAGCATTTGAATTATTTAATGAAAATATTTCCATGCTTACAGAAATCATTATAATATGTATTAAATTCCTAATTTAATAACAAAGTGAAAAGTATATTGTCTCATGTCAATAATTTTGTTGCAAAGCTTATGCCAAGTGAATTTTGATTACTAATGGTCTTTACAAAGTGTGACACCTATGACCTGATTGAACATTCAATTTTATTGGTTGGACTGAGACTGTATCAATTTAGTTATGGAAATTATCATGACATTGAATTTTCTAGCAATATCACTAGGAGATACTGTAATAATTCAGATTCTGTATTTTCAACCTTGAAGTTAATTCAATATTTTTGTTCACAGCTAAGGAATATTTAATATATTTATTTGGAGCCACATGAGTATGAATTCAGGACACTCTGGAAATAGACTTTAGCTTCCTGACTCTTTATCAAGATTAAATTCAAGAACTAAGTCTTTGAATAGGAAAATATTATTAACAATACTGTGTAAGACTCTGCTTGGGACTTGGAAAATACAACACTAAGTAATAACAGCCACTTAGACCAGTGTAATCAAGGCTTTGATGAAACTGAAAATCCATATTTGTGTTTTAGGAACCACACTAATATGTTTTCCAACAACATGAAGAGGTACTCATCCTTAAAAATATTTTAAAAGATTCTATGAAGTAACAGTTTTTGATTGTCTGTTTTATACTTGTGGTATAAAACATAATACGCTAGTAGAGATATAGTAGTCCATGAACTGTTGTTGCATGGAATTGACCGTATTTTCACTGCATTCCAATGTTACATATTGCACTCTAAGAGTTCTTGGTAGCAGAATTTTCAAACTTCACGTATGGGGAAAAAACATTCCACAGTTTCTTGCCATGGATGAGAACATGAAGAATGGGTGTTGGAGTAAAAATACTTGAGTTGCAAGCATAAAAACCTAAGTTTGATTTACTTCCATAGCCCATGTAAAAAGTATTGAGTGTGGTTGTCCACGTCAGCAGCCTTAGTCTATTTATTCCACAGTGTTTGACAGGCAGAAACAAGTATAAAATGTTTCTCTTTTGTATAATAGCCAGTTATATATCAACTCATTTTTTACAACCTGAAATAAGAATGGAATAGTCAAAGATAGGTATTTAAAAGAGTTTCTTCTTTTGTAATAAACTTAAAAAGTTTGTGAATATGTTTGCTGTGTATATTTTAATCTTACGGAATTTTTAGGGCCTGCCACCCAGGTCCCATAAAATCACTCATGGAGCCGGGCGGTGGTGGCGCACGCCTTTAATCCCAGCACTCGGAAGGCAGAGGCAGGCAGATCTCTGTGAATTCAAGACCAGCCTGGTCTACAAGAGCTAGTTCCAGGACAGGCTCCAAAACCACAGAGAAATCCTGTCTCCAAAAACAAACAAACAAAAAAAAATCACTCATGGAAGCTTATTCTTAGAAATGTTTGGCCTTAGCTTGACTTGTTTCTTGCCAGTTTTTCTTAACTTAAATTATTGCTACTACCGTTTGCCTCCGGGCTTTCACCTTTTTTGTTTTCTGTATATCTTACCTTTACTCTTACTCTGTGGCAGGCTGGTGGCTTGGTGCCTGCCCTTTAGAGTCCAACTCTCCTTGTTCTCTTGCTGCTCCTGCTTCTCATTTCTCCTTCTATTTATACTTTCTGCCTGACGGCCCTCCTATCCTGCCTTGCTTTTGGCCTTTCAGCTCTTTATTAGACCATCATGTATTTTAGACAGACGAAGAATCACTACTTTGTAGAGTTAAACAAATGCAGCATAAATAAAAGAACACATCTTTATATCATTAAACAGATGTTACTCAGCACAAACAAAAGTGACACACCTTAAAATAATATTTCTCAACATATGTTAATAGCCTAGTAAGCTTGGTGATAATAACATTTTAGAAGTCCCTGACCATAGTATCACAGTTTTCAGTTGTCTTACTTTCTAGACATGTTTATAACTATGCTTTAGTTAGGATTTCCTATTGACATGAAAAGACATCATGACTACAGTAACTCTCATAAAGAAAACATTTCATTTTTGTGTCTCCTTTATAGTTACAGAGGTTCAGTCCATCATCATGGTGGGATGCATGGTGGCATGCAGGCAGACATGGTGCTGGATATATCTTGGTTTGGAGGCAACAGAAAGTCACTTGAGATACTGGACACAGGAACCTTAAAGCTTGCCCAACCGTGACACACTTCCTGCAACAAAACATAAACACTCTAACAAAGCCAAACCTCATAATAGTACTACCCCCTAAGAGATTATACAGGGCAATTGCATTCAAACTGGCACATTCTGCTCCCAGGCCCCCATAAGCTTGTAACAATATCACAAAGCAAAATTCATGTAGTTCCACTTGAAAAGTTCCCATGGTTTATCATAGTTTCAACAATGATTTAAAGTCCACAGTTCAAAGTCTTCTCAGATTCATGCAGTTTTTTAAATGTAATCACTGTAAAAATAAAATTAAAAAAGTAGACCACAAGCCTCCAACATATAATGGGACAGGATATATATTTCCATTCCAAAACTTAAGGTAGGGAACATAGCTAGGAAATACGGAACTAAACCGAGTCCTAAAACCAGCTCGGAAAACTCCAATTTCTTCATCTCTGTGTCTAATGTCAAAAACTCTTCGGCTCTCCCATTCTCTTCAGCTTTGTTTACTGCAACAAACTTGTTTGTCTTGGGCTGGTGTCCCTCTCTGTTAGCAGCTCTCTTAGGCTGGTGTCCCATGACCCTGGCATCTCCAACATCTTGGGTAAGGCAAGGGAATCCAGGCTTCAATTTTACAGCTTCAAGCAATGGCTTTTTACTAATCCTCCATTCATGGAAACCCTTGAACATGCCTGGCTTCAGAAAGTTTCTTTAGGCTCTGAGGCAAATTCTATAACCTGATTCTTCTATCCTTAATTCTAAAGTCAGAACCACGTGGCCAAGGCGTCTAAGTTCTGCTGCTGACTAGAGCTGGAACATCATCCCCTCCTTCAATTACAACTTTGCCAGCTTTATAGCCTTAATTTTTAATCCTTTATAGCCTAACCTTGGCTGTTCTGAAACTTGCTCTATAGACTAGGCTAGCCTCAAACTTATTGATCAGCCGTTCTCTGCTGTCCCACTGCTGGGGAATAAAGGTGTGCTCCACCACACCCAGCTCTAAACTTTTTTTACTCCCTTTTCACAGTTTGGAGACTTGCCCTGAGGTCACCCTTCCCTTTACTTATTTCTTATTCTCTCTCTCCTTTAATTCAGGACTGAGTTCCACATCATTTCTTGGTGCTCATTTTCTTCTCAAAATTCCCATTTTATAATTTACCCTGTTCAACTTGCATCTTTTTTATTATAAATCTTAAGTAGAGTTACCACTAATATCACACAACAGAATTTATACAAGCTGTTTTGAGATTTCCTCTTCCAATGGAATTAACCCAAAGTCTTTTCTTCAGCCTCAGGTAGACTCTGAAAAAGCACAAAAAGCAGTCACTGTCTTCAGTGACATACATCATAAGGACTGCCTCTAGGCAGCATACTAATATTCTTACTCATTAATTCAGGTTCAGCCCCACTGTCTTCCAAGTTCCTACCTATATGGTCCATTAATTAACACTTAAAGCATTTCATTGCTTTCCTAACTCAAAGTACTAAAGTCCAAATTCATTCACCAAAAACATAGCCAGGCCTATCACAACAATACCTCAGTCCCTGGTTCAAGTTTCTGTGATAGTCTGAGTGACCTATTGCTATGAAGAAACACCATTAAAACAGCAACTCTTATAAAGAAAACATATAATTCGGATGGCTTGCTTATAGTTACAGAGATTCAGTCCATTATCATCATGGCAAGGAGTATGGTAGCAAACAGGCAGACATGGTGTTTGCTGACTATAACTTGGCTTGCAAGCAATAGGAAGTCGACTGAGACAAGTATCCTGATCACAGGTAACCTCAAAGCCTGCCCCAGGTGACAGACTTCCTGCAACAAGGCCATACACATTACACCAAAGCCCCTCCTACTACTAATGCCACTCCTATGAGATTATGGGTGCCAATTACAACTGATACTTTCCAGCAACAAGAAAACCATTTTTCTTCAATATCACTGGGCTTATCAACAAAACTCCAGGACAGGCCCCATCACAATGAGCAGTCTCCCAACACAAAATGGATTTTATGACTTTTTGGTGGCATAGTATTTGTTTAGTTTAGATCTGTTTTATTGTAGTTTTTCGTATTCTGATGTGTGTGTGCATGTGTGTGTGTGTGTGTATGTGTGTGTGTGTGTTTACGTGAGGAAGAGAGAGAAGATAAAATTGGTTGGGAGGAATTTGGGGTGGGGAAACATTTGGATTGAAACATTTTAAATTGAAAGCATTTTTAAATTCAAAAGAGATAAGAAAAAGAGACCCCAAACTCCCATAACCAAAAGACATTTTCTTTAGCTCATGATTTTTTAGATCACAAATTAGTATATAGTTTATACTGTATAGTTTATTTACTTGTTATTACAATAAATTATTTTTATGTAGTCTCACTATACTTAAAGTCTATTTTTTGCATTTTTAACTGTATATTTTATGTAAAAATTAGAAACTCTGAATTATTTATCTAAAGTACTTAATATAGTATTTAAATATGTACAGGTTAAGCCAAGACAGAGAATACTGTTAGAGTATATAAAAGAGCAATATATTAAAATCTTCTGAATTTTCTCATACCCATTAAGCAATCTAATTTCTTAGATTGCAAATAATTCCATATTAAAAAGAGTCATGATCCTTTCAAAAGATTGGTGTGAGCAATGTGTAAATTTATATCTAAAGTGCTTATCAGTGATCCAAGTAGATATTACTTACTCAAATTTCTGCTTAACACTATTAATTATTTTGAATAAATTCTTCCATCATGCATCCTTATTGCTGTTCAAGACAGATTATTTATGAAGGCATAGATATTCATCCATAATGATTGGAAGACATGGAAAATATCAGAAAAAGTAGGCTTTTGCTGCGACTTTCCATTTTAGTACTTACTTGATGGATGACTTTTACATTCATTTTAAGTTTTTTGACTCCATGGTAAGAGCTACAAGCAAGAAATAAGATCACTTATAAAATACGTGCTCTCTTCCTGCCCCTTGCTTTCCTTTTCCCCCGCCATTCATGCCTCCTCCATTTCTGTCTCCTTTCAGAAAGGGGCAGGCCGCACATGGTCCTCAGTAAAGCAAAGTGCAGCACATCAAATTCAGATGGGTTAATTTCTTCCCCCTTTATCAAGGCTGGGAAAGTCAACCTCGTATGGAAAATAGGTTCTAAAAAAATCTAGTTCAATCTCCACGGGAAGGTCCTGATTCCATTACTAGTAGCCCAACAAAAAGAACAAGCTACATAACTGTCATCCACAAGCACAGGCTCCACAGTTGTCAGTCCAGAGTCCTTGAGCAGCCATGAGCCCAGGTTAGCTGTCTCAGTGGTTTTGCCAAACCTTGACCTATCTGGCTTCTACAATCCTTCCTCCCTCCTTCGACTGGGAGCTCTTCCCAGTAATTGGCTCTGAAACAACCCTATCTTAAAATATATTTTGCGATGCAATATTGCAAAAGATTCTGTAGAGTATACCAATGATATTTCAATTAAGACACAGTCCATTCTCACACATCTTCTGTGAGCTTTCTTTCTACTATATAACTATTTTTCAAAATCATAATGGGTACATAAGTAAACAAATCATTCACAACTCATTGTGACTGACATTCATTTAATTATAACTTTGAAAAGATTGCCCCTGAAAGTGATATCCTCAATTTGATGATAAACATGAACAGCCAATTTCAAACACATTGTTTTTATTATGTAAAAATGTACTAGCTGTGGTCTGAGCTATGATTACTTTCAAAGTATATAGCTAAAATGGTATTGTTTCCTCTTGTGTTTGCATGTCTTCAAAGGATGTATCTTTCCATGTAAAAGAAAAGAACTGTATGTTTATTTTCATATTTACTGAGTATGACTCAGCCTTATTTTAATAATTAAACCATTTTTATTCACTCTAATTAACCAATAGACATAAACTAAAAGCTAGTAATAATTAAATAAACCTGGACTGAGTTTTTAGTTATAACTCCTGGAAAATATCTATTTAAGTTTTTATGATCCTATCATAAAACTATAAATCTTTCTAACATAATATTTTTACTAATTCTTGACGATTTCATTTATACATACAACTCGATCATCTTCATTTCTCACTCCTCTCCCAATTCCAACTTTGCTCCAAGTTATGTTATCCTTACATGTTTTAATAACCCAAGGAAAACAATTTTGTAATATAGCTTCAGTGTTTTCAAGGATGTTTTTAGTTTTTAATATACATGTTACATTATATATGTGTTTTATGTTATATAACATACATACGTACATACAAGCATTGTGTTTCAGTGGTATATACCCACTGCAGGAATGCAGTCTTGCTCTGAGATAAGAACTTTTCTTATTTTAAAACTATAATCAGAATATATTAAATGATAAAAAGTCTATTTTCAACATTAGCAGCAAATAGAAGAAATAAAAAAAATCACCTAAACCTCAATTATTCAAAGACAATACAGTGAATTTTTTAAAGTCCCCTGAAAATCTCTACTGAAAGTTCCTATAATTATTTCTTATCTATGAAAATTGCATTGTACTTTTTCTGTTTTATTTTACCTTTTTGCTGTTCCATCCTTAAGCAAAGACGAACATACTTGATATAAATCCTTAAACTTTAGTTTTATAAAATGTAGGCAGTGAATTGATGGAAAAGTGACCAGTCATTTATGTAACAAATATTTCATTTCTGATGTGCAGATGTTTGGACTCACTAGTCTGTATTATTTAGGGCTCTCTAAAAGAACCACTGTGTACATGCACACACACACACACACACACACTATTTATTAGAATGGCTTATAGGATGTGCATTAGCTAAATCAACAATGGCATTGCCATTTCTGAAAGTTTGAGAATCTGATCATTATTAACTTCATCAAAATAAATGTCTCAACTCTTCTTCAATCTTTGTTTGAATCTTGAAGAAGTATGTTCTAACATCAGCAAAATAATGCCTCAGGGACAGGATAAATGTACTTCCCAGTGAGAGAAAATGAAAGTAGGCAAACTGTAAACATCTTCCTTCCTCCATGTAGGCCACAATCAGAATCAGAATGTATATTTGGGTTGCTCTTATTAATTCATGTGATATAATAAAGTAATCTTCAAAGGAGTACCAAACTGGTTGGCTTTACCTCAATTGCAGATTAGTTAAGTTGAAAACCAAGATTAGCTGTCACAAATTCATAAAGAAATATACCACACTGAGGACAAAGAGTATGAGTGTGTGTGTGAATATATATATATATATATATATATATATATATATATATATATGTGTGTGTGTGTGTGTGTGTGTGTGTGTGTGTGTGTGTGTTTTATGCATATATTCATATACATATACACATACACATGCACTTACACACATATTTCTTGCTTCATGGTGAATTAAATCAAATTAAAAACAATAATGAATATACAATTTTGAGATATGCTCTAGCCATATTCAAATATGTCAATTTGAGCAATGAAGCTGACCTACAATGCACACAGGTAGAGGTTTGACTTCTGTATCATCTGTACTCACTACTCAGTTCAAGGAGTTTACTTCTGCATTATTGCATTTAACAAATTTTGCCTAGTATTATCAGAATATCTCATTGTATTTTGCTCCATGCTAATAAAAATTGATTGTACTCTTGTCTATTTTTCAAGGGAAAAAGACCAGTGAAGTATAAGGATGTAATATATTTCTATTGTCTTTTTTATTACCACAAAAATTTATGACTTCCAATCTCCTTTCACTGCTTAAATAATTACCAAAATTAGACCAGACTTTTCACTATTATAATGAATTTCAGTATTTGAAGAGTTTCCGTTTATCTACATTTTAAATTTTTAATTGATATAGAAAATAAAATATACAAGATATAATAGCACACTTATATCATTATAGTTATAGATGAAGGACAATATGTAATATTTTCTAAGTCTAATTCTGGATAGAAGAATTTGTTTTGGCTGTATTTTACTTCGTTTGTGTCTTTTCCCAATGCTAGAACGTGCATTCTGTGAGGCAGAAATGGGTATTTATAAATTTAAAGTTTAAAAATTATTAAAAAACAAGTGAAAATAAAAATGAAAATAAGCTTAGGTTTCAAGAAAATAATCTTAATATAAAACCCAAACATTTTATGACATTTATATATTCAAAATTAGGCAATAAATTAATGTATAAAATATTTTATAACTTTATTTAATATTCAAATATTTTGGATTTTCATATGTACATTAGAAGTAGATATTTTGCTTCCTTTCTATGGTTATCAATATTTAAATTAAAGTAGAAGTTTAAAAATACATAGATTTCCTAACAATCACATTTAAGAATTTTATATAACACTGTGCTTAAATTCAGCTAATTGTTTCTTCCATTGACTTTCTCTAGAATAATACATGATCATCAATGTCTGAAAGAAAAATCTTTACATATGAAGAAATGCTGCATCAAGAGATCTTGAATCTTTGCTTTTCTTAATATCCTGCTTTGCTAATTATTTAGATGAGTGTTAATATTAAATTATGTTCCTTAAAGGAGTGTGCACACCACAATCAAGATAGAACTGCATAAACATAGACTTCTGTGTGCCTCACTTGCTGGGATCTAACAAAACATTACTCTTCTAAATTTACTACATATAGCATAGGATTAGGAAGCTGTGGGGGAATTACAGAGTGTCCAGTTATATATTTTTATTAACTGGATAAATAAAATCAAAGCTTCCAAACATAAAATAATAATAAGTAATTTGAAATACTATTTTCAGTTAGTTAATACATATTGTGTACTAAAAAGAATCTCACACTAGATCATATAAATGTGATTATTCCATGTAAGAAAAAGATATTGGGAAATGAGGAAATAAAAGAGCTCTGTTTTATGTTAAGATGAATTGGGATGCTTTTTGTGATTACACTATATAAGTATCCCCTATATTTGAGACCCCTATATTTCTTCAATCGTGTACACACGTGTACATGCCAATGCACGCTCTCTCTCTCTCTCTCTCTCTCTCTCTCTCTCTCTCTCTCTCTCTCTCTCTCTCTCTCTCTCTCTCTTACACACACACACACACACACACAAACACATACATTCATACACTCTGTAAAATGTAGGAGGAGGCCGCTTGTTCATCCTGGCAACCCAGAACCAAAATAATCACACAGAAATTATATTAAATAAACCACTGCTTGGTCCATTAGCTCTAGCTTCTTATTGGCTAACTTTTACATATCAGTTTAGCCCATTTTTATTAATCTGTGTATCCTTATGTACCTGTGGCTTACTGGTTAATATTCGCAGCTTCTGTCTCTGGCAGCTCCATAGTGTCTCTCAAATGCCACCCTTCTTTCTCCCAGCATTCAGTCCAGTCCTCTCTGCCTACCTACATTCTGCCGAATCAACAGACCAAGGCAGTTTCTTTATTCATTGATGGTAATGACAGCACACAGAGGGGAATCCCACATCAGTGAAGCAAAACTATTTAATAAAAATGTTTAGATTTTTATATAAAATACAGTTCTCCAGAATGACGCAGGATGTATATTAAGTTATATAACTTGTGAATTCCTAATTATGTTGCTGTTGATATTCCAAGTTGACATAGTAGAGTATGCTGACCTTGTGCTGTGACAGTTCCTGTGATGAATTATTCCTCTGTGACATATGAAAAGCTTTACCTTCACGTCCACCACGTATACATTCTCTAGGTGCTGTAGCATTAACTAGTCATATAAGTCTCTGGTGTATCTTAACAAAGGTATTTAGATAAATTTTGGTTTTTTTTGGTGCAACCCTATTAAGGCTAGATAACTGCTAGTATTTCCTTAGTGATTTTTAATGATGCTACACAATTTTTTTTGTTGTTGTTGTTGTTTTCAAATCTCTTATTCCTTTTTATCTTTCTGCTATAATCCAGCCAGTAGAAACATAACATTACTTTGGTAAAAATCTTTTATTAAGAAAAAAGGGACCAAATTCTTACTTTAGAGAAGTATGATAAAGGACACAGACCTACTCCTGGTATGTGTAGTTTTAAATTTATATTTTTTTCTTTGCAGACATAATGTGCTTCTCTGAAGAAAATTTTTATTAGAGAGACATTTTTAGGATATACCTAATGCATTTTTTCATGCTAGTGCTCTGAGAGCAATAATATAGGTCCCTGCTGGGGAATAGGCAAAACTGATACTTCTATTCCCTGTCTGATGTGGGTGGTAGAATATAATGAGCTGTGTGGGAAATCTTCCTTGATGCCCCTGAGCTGGCTGAGAGGTGAGTTTTCAATCATTTACAACTTTCTGAACTCCTTTCCAGCCTGTAGTTTGAATAAAGATTATAAGAAGTTCTAGTCATATGTAAAATGAGGGTTTTTCAAAGCTGTTTTGAAAGAATCTAGGACATGATTTTAAAGGTGCAAATTAATTATAAATTTTCAATTTATGACACTTTTTTATTTGATAAAACTTTTTTTTGTAAGAAAATGGACATGTATTTCCCACTTTTGCAAAGACTATTTTGAGTTCTGTATTATATATGGGAGGTGGTACCATTAAGTTTTTGTAGCAAAAATATATTATGTTTATAAATTACAGAAAATTGATGGTTTTTTTTTTTTTATTTTTAAGAAGTAGTCTGGGCTCCCTCAAAGCCAGTACATGCAACCTGGATAGAGGTGGGCGGTCCTTGGGCTTCCCACAGGTCAGGGAACCCTGATTGCTCTTCAAGCAGATGAGGGAGGGTGACTTGATGGGGGGGGGGAATGGGAGGCGGTGGCTGGGAGGAGGCAGAAATCCTTAATAAATAAATAAACTAAAAAAAAGAAGTAGTCTGACCCACTACTGAACTTTTTTCTAAAAATTATTTCAGCCAGAATAATATTAACTGATATCAGAGAATATTAACAAATTAACAAATATTAAAATGATCCTAGAAAATGCAATTTTGAAATGTGCATGGGTCCATTTATCAAATACTTTTAATTAAATAAATTCAGCCCAAAGGGTAGTAGTTTTAATGTGTATATATCCAGCAAGGTATATTAGCCCACAACTCTGTTAAATATGATCAGAAAGAAAAGTTAATTATTTGATATATAGAAATAGTTTACTGTGATGATTCTATGAAAATTTGTCAATAAATTCTTCTAGTCAATGTTTGTGCCCAAAAGAAGTTCCTAAAATAATATTTAACATTCAAGTTGATGAATGAAATTGATCACATTCTCATTTTTATTACCCTTATCCAGTAATCTCATACTTCAATTGTTTTGGGGCCATAGAGTACCATAAAATAACCTGAGTATTTATAAGCCAAGATTTTCAGTTAAAATTTATCACCCATATATTATATAACTTGTGTTTTTTAGGAAAATAAACAATGTGAACATGACACCTTTTTATTGGGTTTAATATATCATTGAAATGCAGCTCTTTCAGAGATATAGCTTTTGTTTTATTATCTGTAAAATTACATGTTTTTGATGACTTTATCTCTTGTATTATAAATGACCTTATGGAAATATTTAATAGTCCATCTATTTATTTCAGAGTATGAATGGACATTCTAGTTCTAAATTTGTAAATCTTTTCTGTAGTTAATCTTATCTACCTTGTTCTCTTTTGCTAATGAATATTTTAAATTATATTGTCTATGAGATCACCATTATTTGGTATGTCCTACACATTCTTAGAACTCTTTATGAAACATGATCCATCATAGAAAATTTAGCATTATACCTATTCTCAATTGATAATGGTCCAGCTAAACTTAGAGAAAAGCTCACAAATTTTAGGCATGTTGTGTTTAAAATTGTGACTCATGACATGAAGTGAGTTATTTGTGACCTCAGTGTTGATCTCACATTCTTCTTGGGCCACTTTTTTCCTATTGTTTTAAAGTATAACTTGCACGTAACTTTACTGTACCCACTTAAGGAATTTCATATCTTACTTCAACACATTCATAAAATACACACTGATATATTAAGGTTAACAAGCATTCTAATGCCTATTTTTATTTATATGTTGAGCCTTCACATACTTATTACATAAATTTATAAGTTATATGTTTTCAACCTTTCTAATGCTGCAACCCTTTAATATAGTTTCTTATGTTATGGTAAACCCCAACTATAAAATTATTTTCATTGCTATTTTTCCTACTCTTACAAATTGTAATATCAATTCATGTGTCTTCCTATGGTCTTAGGCAATGACTGAGAAAAGGTCATTCAATATCTCAAAAGGGGTCATGACACATATGTTGAAAAACACATGTGTCTGTAGTGATGTCATTCTGGTGCAAAACACCAGACCTTGTCTTTCCTTTCTAACTGCTTTTTAGGACTTCTTCTCAAAACTATCTTTATACTTTGACCTGTCTCTTTCTCCAAGAATCTTTATTTGCTAATTCCAACTTTTATTGCTTATTTCAGGAGGGAGAACATGAGACATTTGTTGTTCTCTGCCAGTATTATTTCACTTTGCATAATATCTTGCAGTTTTATTCATTTTGCTGCAAACCACAGGATTTGATTTTTTTTCTTTATTTCCAGATATTTTACTTTGTGTGTATGGCACATTTTCTTACTCATTCATCCATCAGTTCATACTTGAGAAGGCTCTATATATTTTCTACTGTAAACACTGCCAGAATAAGCATTAGAGAGATGCTGCCTTGGTATGATGATTTCATTTCCTTAACTGTCCACACGGATTGTTCGGTCACTTTGAAGTTACTATGGAAACCTCTACATTCTTCTCCATAATGACGGTTGTCACTTACATTCCTGTCAACAGTGCACTTTCCTCCTGTACTATCATCAGGATTTGTTACTTTTTGGAAACAGTCATTCTAGGTCATGACAAATGTACAGAAAATAGAAAAGGAAAGTAGGTGTATATCCATAGAAGACCCATTAGTGGTAAGAGCCATTCTCAATATACCATAAACATCAGTAACTTATCTAGAACCCGAATTTAAAAATTCACTTATTCTTTGAACATTTTATACATATATGTGATGGGGAAGATAGAAAACTACAAATAGACACCAGAGGCAGATGCAATAAGGGGAAAAATTAACAAAGTTCATATAAAATTAGAGACAGGGAATATGGGAAATGGAAAGGTTCAACCATGGTTGGCTAGGGGATGGAGAAATGAGAGAATGACTAGAGTATTAGTAAAAATAGAGGGTATAAAAAAACACTTTGTGAATAGGTTGTATAGCAACCAATAATTTTAATTCAAGAATATTTATCTAGAGAAAATATTAGGACACAGGTGACATGAAAGGAAAAGAAAGGAATCCTTATCAATACTTTTTGATTGTCTGTCTCCCTGATGATCCCAATCAGTATTTTAAAGATGCATTTTCTATCAAAGACAAATCTATATCCTCCATATCTATATAAATTAATGTGTGGATATAGATAGAAGATACATATTAGTAAGAGATAGATAAACAGATGCATATACAGATAACAATCAAAATGAAGAGTAATATTATACTGCATTTCTCTTCTATATTAAACATATTTTAAAATTATTTTCTGTACACTTTCCTTCCAGATTTCTTTTAACTTTACCCCAGTCAAGCTTTGATGATGCCTTTCTACTCAAACTCTGGCATGTTTACCAATTTACTCTAAACCTAAGAGTAGGCCACGAGTTCTTATCTTTCATTATGGCGTACAGTAGTGATGATCTAATAAAATCCCTTTTGATTGAAGTGCGTTGTTTTCTTTTATTTCTTGGATTCTCTTGTTTGTTTTCTCTCATAATACTTTCCCAAATATCTTAAAGTCACACTCTACCTCTGTGTAACTGGAGATAGTTGCGGGCACTTACTCTCGCATCTCTAAGTATATCCATTCAGTTAGTCTTCAGACTTTTAACTAATAAAAGGATTCCGAAAGCTGGAAATTTCCACCCTGGAACTCTCTACTGAGTAACTCCATTTCCAAATGAAATAAACAGAATAAACTATCCAATACAAACTTAGAAATTTTTAATCTACTCACTTATTCTTTATCCATCATAGCCTCATTAAATACAGTATTTTTCCTCCCATCTTATATGGTCTAAACTCTTGGATAAATTCAGTCCCTGTGTATTATTTCAACTACACTCATTATTATACCGAGCTCCTAATGTAATCCCTACTCAAAATATCATTATTATTTCCTTGATCTAAGGTATCATCATCACTTGTAGAGTTTATGGTAATAAATTTCAAGAGGTCAACATATCTAGCCTCCTCCATGTTTTCTTGTTAAAGAGGCTAGCATGATCTATTTTAGTAAAGTTGGGCAATTTAATTCCTCTATTAGAAACTGTTCACATTCTCATAGCATTCAGAACCCACTGCTGTTTTCTGTATTTGTCTATAGTTATATTTCATTTGTGTTTTAATAAATAAAGCTTGCCTGAAGATCAGAACACAAAACATCTACACCAGTCAGCCATAAGGGCGGGCAGTGGTGTAACACACCTTTAATCCAGCAGACATACTAGTTAAACATAGAGGTGGTGGTGCATGTCTTAAATCTCAGCACCAGAGAGGAATATAAGGCAGGATGATACAGGAACTTACTTGCTTCTTTTCACTGTGAAGATTTCATTGAGGTTTGCACTTTCTAGTGGCTTGACTGATTTGCTTCTCTGATCTTCAGGATGAACCATGTATCTGTCTCTGGTTTTTATTTTTCATGCTACATTTGTCTAACATAGGCCACTCCTCATCCATTTAATGTTGTTTTCCCTCATCTCCTACAATTACCATAAGCTAATTTAGTCAAAGGAAACTTAACAATTCTACTTCAATCCATGTACAGTGCAAATATTGCTGTCATATCAAATATATACAGCATGAAAAATTGCCTCACATTTTGAATCATAAGTATAATAACGTTAGACTTTCAAATTATGTTTAGATTTTCTGAGTGTTCTTTAAATGTCAAACAAAATCAGTATTATATTCTACTAAATTTTATAAATGTATTAATTATGAAAATTTTTACAGAGTGATAGATCCTTTAGATAAATTATATATAAAGTTCAAGAGAGTATAATTTAGCAGTCAAAAAAGAGATCAATCTGAATATTGAACTGTAGATAATATAATATAATATCTTATCGTTTTGGACCTCTGCAATTAAGTTTGAAGTTTACTATATCTAGAAGATTTCTAAGAGATTTTATAATTTAGTTATCCAAATTTCAGACAAAATGCAATCTTAGGGTTACCTTAAGGTGACTATGCAGCTATTTAATAGCCATATAAATGAATGTGCATTCCTTCACTTGCTTTGAAAATTATTAATTATCTTATGTGTAAAATAATATCTCATTTGGGAACACACTATATCTCATATACAAGTTCACAGAAGAAGGAGGTCACCAAATAATACAGCTCCCATCTTTTGTTAAGAGATGCAAATGAGAAGGTAATAAAGTTTTATTATGATTTTTCCACCCTTTACTAAATTTGAGGAACTAACTGCTCCTGCTAGTTTTATCACTAGCATGAGATAGTATGTTGCATGTTTTTACCGCTAAATAATGCAATTTTTAGCACATCTACTTAACATTAACAGCATTATGCCTTGTAATTAGTGAACACTTTTCAAATCTGTGTTCATCAGCACAATTGGGAGCACAGGCTTTTTCTTATATGTTATATTTTCTCATACTAATGTATCTGGAATACTTCATACTCTCTATGCACTTTTCACCAAACTTTTCCCTAATATTAATGTTGGTAGCTCATTTGGATCATCCAGAGTTAATATTTATCACTAAACAAATTCATCCCAATCCTCTTTAATATGTAATTTTAAATAACATTAGAGGAAAGATTATAAAAAAATACAGTATATTGCAAGTGCTGTTATGTTGTAGTTCTTTCTACGGCTAGTGGTATGAATTTCTGTTCCCCAAGCAATGAAATTCTTCTGTTAAGCCTTCTATAAGTTGTCCATGTTTGAATGTATGTTTCACTGTATAACACCTACACACCTACAGCAACCAAATTTTCAGCATTTTCTCATTTGTACTGTTTAATAAGTTCCATTCTACACTACTTTAAAAGTTCTTTCCTTGTCAATTGAAAATTTGTAGTAATTAATGAAGTTCAGTTTCTTTGGAATTTTTTTGAGATTTTGTTTTTTCAATTTATTTTATTATAAAATTGAATTTACTTATCTATGTAACAGTGCTAAGATCTGTAATTATATGGTGACAGGCAATGTTTCCAATACATTCTGCAATATGTAAGTCAGATTACATGTACTATTGTTCTCAAATACTCATCATTCCTATATAGTTCACAAAAACCTCAAAATAATATCTATTATTTTAAAATCTATACCCTTCATTATCATTATCCATGTACACCACACTGTATAACAGCCCAAAGTACTGTACCATGTAATGAAATTGATGATCAACAAAGTCATGTCTCCTTTAGGTAACCTCTCAGCCTCTGGTTAATAAGATTTCACTCCCAATTTCTGTGACATCAGTTTTATTGAATCATCACTTAAAATAGATCATGTCATTCTGTGTTTCAAATGATATTAGCAGCTCAAAATTCTCTTATATGGTAGAATTGACAGTATCTTCTTTTTAAATGTAAGAATAGTAATGCATACATATAAACATCCACTCATTTTTATCTGTTCATTAGTAATAAACATTTGTATTATTTACATTTGTTGTCTATGTTAATAGTGCTGAAATATATATATATATATATATATATATATATATATATATATATATATATATATATATTCATCAAAATGCTGATTTCCTTTCCATATTTTTTAATCAATGTCGGGGCTCTGGATGCTAGTACTCTCCTCTTTTCATTCAGTAGTATAAGCTCTGTACTCGTTTCTAATTTAAATGCAAGGAAAGTTTCCTATTCATAGTCACCAACATACTGTCAACTTTTGTCACTGGTAATAATAACCATACCTTGAGAGATGATAAATAACAGCTTTGATTTTCATAACCATAATAATATACAACATTCAGATTTTAATAAAATGTTTGCTAACATTGCATATTTAATGAATAATAAATATTTTGGTCATTGGCCTTTTTAAAAGATTTTGTTTTGAGATGTGAGCATCTTTGGAAAAAAAGATTATGTTTTCTTTTTAGTTGCATATATATATATATATATATATATATATATATATATATATATGGTGGGGAATTTGCAAATGAGTCTAGCAGGTGCTTGTGGAAAACAGATGAGAGTGTCAGAGCCCCTGAAACTGGAATACAGGTAGATGTATGGATTGCAAGTAATTTATTTTTAAAAAGCAAATATGAAATAGGTAGATAAAGAATTAGGAATTCTTATGTCTGTGGAAAAGTAAGATCACTAAAGCTATGTCTATTTATTTTCACCTGAATTTATAATTTTAGAGTGAGTAACAATAAAAACTCCTTTAAAATTTTTCCCCATTATGTATCAAAAATATGAAGAAAAACAGAGACAGAGACATCCATAGAGAGTCGGGGAAGGGGAAAAGTGAAGTCAGAGAAGAGAGAAAGGAAAGAGAGGGAATGAGAGAGAGAGAAAGAGACAGAGACACACATAGAGAAAGAGAGACCAAGGCCTTTATAGTCACAACATAGAAAAAATACTGAATTTTTTTGACCTTATGTTACAAGGGCAGATTCAATTTTAAAATATTGCCTGGCTGAATGTCATCTTGATCATGAGGAAAGATACACAAGGGAGAAAATATCTGTGTAAAGTTTCACAGTGAAACAGACTCAAAGACAAGGGGCAGTCAGAACTGTTTAATGTAGTAGGCCAGATAGTTTATAAGTTACCACGGTAGTAGAGTTGCACTTCTTATTTGATATATATGTTCTGGTTTACTTTATAATCTTTTCTGACTATAATTAAACATTTCTGCTCATCCACATTTTTATCATGTACCCATTACTGAAGCTATTTATTGTCATTTAGTCCTCATCAGCAATGAATAAAGCAGCAAACCTTAAATGATCAACATCTAATAACACTATACAAATGTAATACTAAAATATCAGTGTTTTTTTAATTAAAAGTTTATTGGAGGAGGGGCCATTTTTTTTGTCCTGGCCACCCAAAACCAAAATAACCACACAGAAACTATATTAATTAAAACACTGCTTGGCCCCTTAGCTCTAGATATATATTGGCTAACTCTTAGATATTAATTTAATCCATCTTCAATAATCTGTGTATTGCCACATGGCAGTGGTTTGCAGGCAAGGTATTAGCATGTCTGTCTCCAGAAGCTCCAATATTTCTCCCTAACTTTGCCTTCCTTCTGCCATGCTATAGCCCAAGCCAGTTCTTTATTTATTAACCAATAAAATCAAAACATAGAAAGAAGGACCTCCAACACCACTTCCCCATTTCTGTTAAACAAAAATGTAGGCTTTAACTTTAACATAGTAAAATTACATATAACAAAAAGTTATTAAGCAAGAATTAGAGTTATAATATTTATATCTACTTTATCTTTTATCATAACTAAGGAAAACTGTAACTATGACAATAAAGTCTTCAACTCCATAGAAGACTCCAGGAGGATATAATATTACCTACATAAACAGGAAGTACATTGTGAGCAACTTCCTAAACTCTAGAATTGACAGAGATATCTCACTGCCTGGACAGTCACCCAAAGGTTTTCTGTACAATTGGGGCATCCACCTACAGCCTACAGGCCCATAGTATCCAACAGAATTTTTCACAAAGCAGAAAATTTCAAAGGCAGTTTCACCTATACTGGCAGTTTGTCACATTTTTGTGTGTGTGTATGTGTCCTGCAGAATGTCTAGCAGAATCTTTCATGAATCATGAACCCCAAAGGATCATCTCACTTTTAGGCAAGTTTAGCAGTCATTTTTTTCTGTGGTTCCTGCATGTCCAGTTCAGCAGTCCAAGCAGAAGCAATTTCTTGCCCAAATGGCTAACCAACTCAATAAGAAGCCTCTTAGATGCCCATCTTCCACTTGGAGTAGCTTGTGCTGCTGTCTCATTGTCATGAAAAGTCCTCAGTTATTAATACATTTTAAATGCCATATTCTGAAGGTCTCTAAAAGATTTGAAGAATATCTATCTAACTCAAATATATTTCTATACATCTAGTAAACCTAATTAACATGACTACAATCCTGACTTTATAGATGATTATCTATTAAAGAATATTTCTTAATTATACATTACATTTTTAAGTGAACTACACAAATACAATACCTTAATCAAGAGCAGAAATACATATATGTATAACAAGATTGACCTAAAACTTCTATCAATAAAACAAGATCCATACCAATGCAAAGTATCCATCTCTATGGCAAATCTCCCTTTAAAATGTATAGAAGCATTTACAAACATTGTAATTACAAGCATTGGGAATATGAATGTCGTTCTATCCAAACAGCTTTCTGATGTTTATTGGGCAAAGTATTTTCTTTGTGGGGTTGTTCACAACAACCTTTCAGGGACCTTGTTCTATCAAACCACATTGATCTGGAAGCAATCCATAGGTTTTCACCTTCTGTGGAAACAAAATCAGAATCTCTTTTCTAAAGCAACATATCCATAGATCCAAATTTGGAAGTCATGATACCTTTAGAACATATAAGCTGGTTTAGGTTAGCAGCCCATATAATGACATATCTCTCTGTACTTAGCTCCTTCATAGTCAAAAAATTCAAAGAAAATTAACAATGTGTATAATCCAGAGTTTACATACATATTCCATCTTTATGTGGCTTATTTTTACTCTATTACATTTTAAAATATATTTTATTATGTTTACTCATTTAATCTATTACTGTCTATACTCTGTCTGTTAAAAACACTTTACCTTAAAGAAGAAAAACATTTATTTCTTTCCCAACTCTCTATATTCTTTTTTTCTCTCTTCCCAGCCTATATACATCATCCAGCACTGTGACCCATTTAGAGGTCTTTTATGTCTTAATCTGTTTAACTGTGTATCTGTAATTTTTTACTGTCCAGGAATACTTCTTAAAATGCTAAAAGTTTCTTAAAAACTTAAGCTGAGTCATTGCTAGGAGAAATCCAGCATTGTCTGCTTGTCCCACTCAGTTCAGCATGGCAGATCTACTCACTGCCTCTGAGAGTCTCCATGTATACTGTCTCACTTCTAGGTACTCAGCTGATCCATGTTGCGACCAAGCGAGCTATAGCATGTTGTTCAAAATCCCTATCCAATGTCTGGTCTCACAAAAGAGCCAGAGGTTGCACTGGCCCAGAAAACCGGCATTTTAAGACAGCATGGCTTTTTTTTTTCTGTTACAGCTGAGTCAGGAAACCCTCTCCTAAAGGAACTGCTGCACGCTGCCAGAAAATAGAAAGAAACTGTGTTAAACTCTGTATTTTTGTGTGTAGAGTTCCTTTTCAAGCTCTCTCAGGTTTTTATGTGGATTTTAGTCAACCACATTGGTACCTATTTGTTGGAAGAGGAGCCTCTTTTTCATCCTGGCTGCCCAGAATCCAAATAACCATACATAGACTATATTAATTAAAACACTGCTTGGCCCCTTAGCTCTAGCTTCTTATTGGCTGACCCTTACTTATTAATTTAACACACATTCATTAATCTGTGTATTGCCACATAGTAGTCTCTTACTGGCAAAGTTTCACCACATCTGTCTCCAGTGGCTTTTTGGCTTCTCCCTAACTTTGCCTTCCTCCTCACATGCTATAGGCCAAGCCAGTTTATTCATTAAACAATAAAAACAACACATAGACAGATGAACCTCCCACACAAGAATTTAAGTTAAAAATGACTGAGATTTTGAAAATTGTCTAAGTATGTTCTGATTTTTTAAATATAAATCTCATCTCATGTTCATGTTTCCTTGATTGAGGAAGTGATCCTATGAGTACTATAATATCTGACATATTTTTTCTCATAAAGTTTGACACAAGTGCAAGTTCAAGTAAGCTGTACAGAGAGCAACACATAATGGCATGGGTAGTAAACAAGATCCTGTCTAGATAATAAAATACAATAAAATAGAAATAAATGTAATAAGCTATCATATGACAAAACTAACAGAAAAAAGCCAGAGAGAAATTACAAGGGCACCTACAGGAGAAGAGACGCAAAATTTGCACACACAGAAACTCCATGTAAACATATCAGCTTTATGAACAATCTGTCTTCTCTTTCAAGTATTGCCTTGTGCCTTTCACTTCCTTCCTATTATCCTAAAACTTTTCCTTATTTCAGGTTAACTTTGTGGTTGTACAACTCTAAAGAGCTTCAGGTTTAGTTTTATGGACACTTGAAAATCACCATAAAATATATAACAACAATTTTAAATTATGAGGCTCTTACAAATGTGTGATTTATCATTAATTTTTCTTACAGTATTGACAAGTAATGTCTACATGTATTCTTCCCATTTGCAAACCACCTTGTTTGTTATACTGAATATTTTCTACACTAGTATGGACTGTAATTGGCTTTCCTAAGCCCTTTAGCCTACAAGCCTATTGATTTTTCTCCTCCTTCTCATTTTTATATGTCTCCAGAATAGTGTCCATGGTATGTCTTTAATAATATGTAGTTTATCATCAAGGAAAAGTTGGAGATTGTGATACAAATAGAAAAAGTACTTGAGAGGTCTATAAGCATACATTATTGATATACAGCTGCTGTCACATTTTAAACATTAGAATGGTGTCAGGAAAATACCATTTATTATATGAGATGGTTTTTATGAACGTTACTTTAATTCTTATATTTTCAACAAACTATTGATTGTAAATATAATGGAAGAAAATGGTATTGGACCAAAAAATAATGTTAGGAATTTTTATTTTCCATCTAACTCTTGATTACATGTGTTTATGCTTCCAAGATGAAAAGTAATGACACAAAAAGTTACATCATGAAGTAAAAATAAAAAGGGAATTGTGAAGCATGGAGGGAACCACGAGGAAAGAAAATTAATGCTAATTGTATACAGAGATCTTATACAGAACAAAGAGAATGTTTCTACTTAAAATTCATTGTACAACTGCTAGAACTGGTCAATGAAATATTCATATGATTCTTAAAAATTAGACAATTTATTTTTAATGAGCTTGGGAGTATGTTCCTGCTGAGGTATTTAACAGTTCTGCTTTGCTTTCATGACTTAACAGTTGACGCCAAATTCAGTGACATCAGTAGGGAAGCAATCCTATTACAAATAAGACTCGCAGCAGGGATGTATAATTAGTTTCAGTGTTCTTCAGGTTTTTTTGGGTTCTATGGGCAGTTATTCTAAACTGCTTGAATCAGAAGATTAGTCCTCATGTCCCCAGTCTCTGTGCACTTGTGGATTTTCTTCAGTTTTCTTGTATGCCCTTGAGACATCTGCTTTGAATTCTTTTCTCAAATACCACCTACTTATCAATATTTTATGTGTTTGGTAAGCATCAGTCTGATTCTACCACATCCACTTTGACAGAGGTTTTTGTTCTGCCCAGCCCCACAGCTGTTCAGTCCCAAAGAAACACACAGAGGCTTACATTAATTATAAACTGATTGATCTATTAGCTCAAGCTTCTTACCAGCTCCTATATCTTAAATTAATCCATAATTCTTATCTGTATTAGCCACATGACTTGATACTTTTTATCAATTAGTCATTCTCATCCTGTGTCCTCTGTATCTGGGTGATGACTGCAGATTAAGCCTTTCCTCTTCCCAGAAATTTCCTATTCTTGTTGCCCCACCTATTCTTTCTGCTTGGCTACTGACTAAGCTGTGTTTCATTAAATCAATACAAGAGAAAGCCTTTACAAGGTACAAGACCATTGTCCCATAGCACTTCCCTTTTTTTCAAAATAAGAAATATGAATCTAATCTCCTTTGTTTAGCTTTTTTCCTGTCTATTATCCATAACAACTTACAACCAACACTCTAAGCAAAGACAAATATCCATAATCCATTTTATGGGAACATGGGCATAGTTTTTAGGCTACTTTCTGCTGATTGGGGATGCTAATACTCTTATGGGAACCTAAAGAAAATTTGTGATTATGGTCAAGTCCTTATTGGGATATTCTGTGATGCTTCATAATCTCAACCAGCAATGTTGAGACTGTTCTGGGTGTATAACTCAGAGAAAACTCCATCATAAGTCTTCTGAAATGTTAGATCATCTGGGCCATTTGCTCCTATTGGAGATTTTTCAGGGGATCCTGGTTCATCAACCCACATTAGTCTGAAAGGAATTCACAGGTTCTTATCTTCTGTGGAAACAAAAAAAAATGAACTTTTTTCCAAAGCAACATATCCTTAGAACCAAATTTTGAAGTCAAGATACCTTTAAAATATATATGTTGGTTTAGTTTAGCGATGTCCAGAATTAAAATCTCTGTAGTCCAAAATTTCAAAGAAAATACAATAATATACTTAATCCAGACTCTCTGTTTATATTCCATCTTTATGTGCCTTAGTTTTTTTTTATTTCTTTAATCTATGACTATCTGTAATCTGTCTCTTTAAAGACTGTTATATTTTAAAACCTTGTACTTTAAAAAAAATACTATTTTTTATCTATCCCAAGCCTATGTATTGTTATTAAAAACTGACCCATTTAGTGGTCTTTTACATCTAAATTTTTCTTTTGTTGTGAATTTACTGAGTGGGACAGAAACATGCCTAGGCTAGCAAATCAGGAGCATGTTCTCACTCCACGTTGGGTGCCAGATAAGCAAAACATGGCAGTTGTGGGGAGTGTACAAATAAAGGAATCCCTCACTAGCTTTGAATGGTATACTAAGTTTTTTTTTTTTTTGTTGTTGTTAATTGAAAGGGAAACTCAACTCATGGATCACAACAAGAACATAGAAATGGGGTCCAACATCCAGGTGTGGTACTTTGGAGGAAGAGGGATGAGCATGTGGGACCATGGCCTTTTGGTATCTAAAGCCATGCCCCAACTTTATCTAGCCTCTAAGGGCCATTTACTGAAGGAGGTTCCCCACCAATCCACTCCTAATCCTTAAATGAAGTTGTGGTGTTCTCCATGGTAAAATTAGTTTTATTGTACTTGCAAATTCTGTTGCATTGGAATATCACTAAGGATAAAGCCTATTCTATTTTTTTCATCACTGTATGTGGAGGGTCTGTTTTTGGTAAAGTAAGTGAAGAAAACCTACAGAACTGTTGAGTGGATGAATTGATTCATGGAGCTCTCAAATAATAGAAGACTGCATAACTAATAAGGGCTCTTTCAAAGCTGTATCAGGAGAAACCAGAGTTCAAACTCAAACTGGGTTTTGTAATAACAACTCGACAATAAATACATAAGCACTGCATGCATAAAAATGATAACTACATGCACTGAAAATTTTCAAAGACATGGTGCAAAATCAGGAGAGGAGCAAGAGAGTTGTCATCTCAGATATGTTCATGTAACATATGGATTTTATATTCGTACTGAATATCAGGGTAATAAACATCATAGATATAAGTGTTTTGTTTGCATTTTTGTTGAAAGGTGTACTTTTTTTATACTTTCAATTGGTATATGGTAACAGTTAGTAAAAGAAGAGGTTTTTAAATAAATCAAGATGATACTATTCTGTGGTTATTCAGTGTTGGATTGTTTAAATAATAGTAAGCTCTATGTGCAATCATTTTATAAAACTATGAAACTCTTACACAATAAGTCTATCTAAAATGACCTTCTGTAAGAGAAAAGGATGAAACATTGAATCAAACTTTAAAGAGTTCATTTCAATGAAGGACAGAGACAATAATGTACAGGCAGACACTTTGCTTTCCAATCATTTTACTTCATTCAGTGGTAGAACCTGGAAATACTGGATAGGCAGCTAAAATGCCCATTAACCTGTCACAATCAAACATCAGATGTCTTAAATGAATCTTCAGGCAGTGTTGAATCAAAGCCAAGATATAAATGAATTTTCTTTTAGATTTGTATAATGCCTCCTTGTAGCACAAAGAGAGAGCTGTCCTTTTGAATGTCAGATATAAGAAGGAGTGACTTTGAACTTCTAATAAAATGTCCATAGTGAAATTTACAAACCTAAGTTAAATCCAAAAATGATTTACTTTTCAAGGAATTACATATTTTTAAAGCTTTTTCCTTAAAAAGTGCATGTTGTAGTTTTATAATGATATTGAACTTCAGCATTATTACTATGGATTGATGTTTACTAAGCATATAGTCAGAGGATTCCCCAAGTAAAATTCCATTTAATATGGGACATTAAAAAGAGAATGTGTTTAATTTTCAGGAACAATTAAACTCTTAAAGCTTACTTTTAAGTAATGTTGGCAAGCAATACTTTTCTTAACAGATACTAATCACTGACTTTTCAAAAAAAATATCTATTGTGTTGTATTATATATGTATCAGTATTTGGGCTCCATGTGTCTACATACCATAGGCATGAAATGCTTGTGGAGGCTACAGTGATTCTGGAGGTCAAAAGAATGTCTGGATTCCCTGGGACTGCAGTTACAGACAGTTAGCTGTACCCATGAGTGGAACTTGAACATGGGTCACCTGGAAGAGCAACCAATGAAGTCTCTAGCTGAAATATCTCTCTGATTGCATCATTGACATTATTAACAACATAATTGTTTGTTTCATTTTAATAAAGCCCAATACAAGTTAATAATCCTTAATAAAGAACACCATAAATATTGCACTATTTAGTCACTTTTAAATTAATTATTTTGACTTACAAAATATTTGATTTTTTTCTGTTTTAGATACTATTTTATGGTATATGTACAAGAAAAAAACTGAAATTTTCTCACATTTATTCAGTTGTAGTTTTACTGTGCATTATAGTGGCTGCAATTTGGAAAGTAATTTAGTAAAAATATTGGTCCCAAGCAAGATGTAGAGGTCAACGGTGCTGTACTCATTTTCCAGGCAAGCAAGATTATTTTGAATAGTTAATAAAATCTAGTGAATAAATAAAAAGATAGAAGAATCATGAAGTGTAAATACAGATGCTGGCAGCAATAAAGGTGAAATAGTTTTAGACAAGGATGTGAAAGTACTTAGAGAAAGCACAGGATATTCAGGACAGTATAAGTAATTTGAAATAATTCAAGTTGATGGTATTCAAATTGTAAAATGTGCTTGGACAGAAAGGTGATAACACACAGAGGTCCTTAACTGTCAAGCTGAAGGATTGGAGTTTACTCAGGAAGTCATGATATTTGCAGTTACACAGCCAAGGTGAGATGAAATATTCATGGAGTTATTATGAAAATAAAAAAATGCTGATAAAAATATTCCTAGCATCACAAGAAATGCTTTCTGCATTTGATATGGTTTCAGTCAGAAAAAAAAAAAAAACCATAAGAAATGTGTCTGTGCATTTTGCAGAATTTCAACGTTGTTCTGCGTAGTGTTAAAACTAAAAATGTGCCTGTTCCCTCTTAAATCAAGAGAAACATCAATTTCTTTCAAAGAGGTACAAGTAGAGACAAGACAAGTGGAGCACAGAGCTGATTGATTGATTGAAACAAAGTTACTGGGAAAGAAAGAAAATAGCTGAGGATGGTGACAGGCTTAGGTATTCTACATTTAGAAAATTCTATTGTAAGGTAGCATGCTTGTTTGTTTCCCAGCCACTGAGCAGCTGAGACCTGAAATAATCACAGAGAAACTATATTATTTAAAAAACTTCTTAGCTTCTTATTGAATAACACTTATATCTTAATTTAACCCATTTCTGATAATATGTGTATCGCCACATGGCTGTGGCTTAACTGGTAAAGTTCTCAGCATTTGTGTCTGGTGAGGCTCCACTACTTCTCTCCAACTCTTCCTTCTTTCTCCCAACATTCAGTTTAATTTTTCCCACCTACTTCTATTCCCTATGCAGGCCCAAGACAGTTTCTTTATTAACCAATGGCATTCACAGCATGCAGAGGAGAATCACATATCACAAGTCATTAAGAATTAAATTCCAAAACCATACCTAAGGCCAAGCATACTTTACGGGGCATTACAAATATTTCTGTCACAAAAAGAAAACTAGATCTTTTTGAGTTGTCAGGATAAACATAATGCCAGACTCATACAACTGCAGGCTATTGGGAATATTGTTGTAATTCCATCAGTAAGAGAGGCAGGGATATCACAAATTTGTAGGAAGCCTGGGCTAGGTAGAGGATTTTATCTCAAAACAAAGAGTCTAGGTATAATTATGTTGATTTGGGATGTACATCAAACGATCACACTCTTGGAGAACGAATAGAGATAATGGTCAGGTTAAACAGTCTGGGAATTGCTCCAAAGTCAGGGGTCAACATGGATAGTCTAAATAGAAGCAAAGAGAGGAAACCATGAAAAAAAAACTGAACAAATTTAGAAATCGTGAAAACCAAGAGAAATAAGTGCTTACTGAAGGAAGGCTAGTTCTGCTAAATAAGACATGACTTTTTAGTTTTCTCATTCTTTTTAAATTGTATGAATTCCTGCATTTTGTTATTCTTTTATTTAGTTTTATAATTTGGTAAATGTCATATTTTTTAAAGTACACTTTACTATTATTTGTGAGTCAGAAAGTATATTTTTGGTGTAGAAGTTGTTTGAGAGGATTGCCTTTTTGATAGAAAGCAAATTCTAGTAACCTGCCAGTATCTTATTATACAATAACAAAAATGCATCTTACTTTGCCCCACAAACAGTTTACTGTTTGGAAAAAGCATCTTTTTATATGAGGTAAATTTTGATTATCCTAAAATTATGATAAAATTTCAGAAATGTATAGATATTTATTTTGAGTTCCATCACATAAGAAATCACCAACAAAGTGAACAAAGAAGCAAGGACAGGATTGACCAGGTCTGTACCAGATCCTTTGTGTATGTTATAGCTTTCAGGATAGTGTTTTTGTGGGACTCCTTAGTGTGTGAATGAGTGGATTCCTGATTCTTTTTTTATGTATACTTAATTTTTTTATATCATACTAGAGGTAATAGTGGAGAAAGGGCAGTCTTCAGCACAAACGACACTAATACAATGGGATGTCCATATCATAAATGGAAACATCAACCCCTACCTGACATTTTATACAAAATGTATTATATAAAACCATAAAAATATAACATTTCTAGGAAACTAATTGTAATCTTGCCTTATCCAAACATTTCTTAAATAGAGTACTTAATGTACAATCCATAAAAGAAAACAAATATTGTGTATGCTGGCCCTCAAGAACTAAAACTTTTCATCTATAAAGATACTATTAATACAATGAAAAACAAAAACAATTGACAGAGAAAACTGTGGATTCCTGATTCTGGTGCCCTCTCTTAGATTCTTTTCTTTCTGCTGATTTGCTTCAGTAGTTTTTATTTTATTTTGTTGTTTGTTTTAGATGATTTTATACTATTTTTCTATTTTTATTATTATCTTTTAGAGTTCTGTTCTCCTCTAATAAAAGACATAAAGGATGAAGATCCAGAAGTGAAGGGACATAGACAGAAACTGGGAGGATCTGAGGGATGGAAACCTGAAACAGGATATATTACATGGGAAAGGAACTATTTTCAATTAAAGGAGAAAATGCTTAAAAAGAACAGCAAAAAGATAATTAAGAGTAGTTGATAAAATATTTTGTGAAAGGGTACCCTACATATCAGTGCCTTATCTACAGCTGATCATGTAAAATAAGAAGCTGAATACCTTAAAGTAGCAAATACAGAAATTATACTCTTTGATTTTTAAATGTGTTATCATGTTTTATTGATATCTAACATGATAAATATGAATAATTTGTGCATCATTTTCCATCAACACAGGCAAAATTTTGCTTTCTTTTCTGAATCTTTGTGAACAGAGCCCAGATGGCCGAATTGAAGTCAAAGGGCAGCGGGGACATTCGTCACTGCACATCAGAGATGTGAAGTTATCGGATTCAGGGAGATATGATTGTGAGGCTGCAAGTAGGATCGGTGGGCACCAGAGAAGCATGCATCTTGACATTGAATGTAAGTAATATTTGGTGTGAATTGTCATTACAACAACCTTAGCTGGTCTGAGAAAATATGACTCTTATATGAAAATCAAAATGAACAGTTATTACATTTTTTCCAATATTCAATGCATAGTTTTAGGAGGAAGGAAACTACTCAGTAAGCTATTAGAAATAACTAATGGAAGTCTGTGTACCTTTCAAAATGATTTGCATTTAAGAGTGACTATTATCCTTTGAAATATTTAGCTGAAAATACCAGATCAACTGAGCCATACTTGTTTTTCATAACCAAGTCTTTAGACCATGTATTTGTTTGTGTATGCAAGCACATACGTGCATGTACATGAGTGTGTGTGTGTGTGTGTGTGTGTGTGTGTGTTTAAAGGTCAAAGTCTTAGGTATGTAGATGTGTTTTCAGTTCTTCCCTATTTTGTTGAATTATTTGGTATCAACATAAAATACAAAATGCAGTGATGCATGACAATTCTTATACTTCATCAAAATGTGTTTAGTGTCAGTAAATCATGATTGTTAAAAGTATAATTTATAAAAGAAGTTGTCAATAGTTTTCATGATTAAGTTAGTTCAAGACTATGTGGAATACTATAACTACAATTTATATTTATATTTACATGTAAATATAAATTGAGCTTCTCCCTTAGTTTATTACATGGAATTTAAAATAATTTTCTATAAATGCATTTAAAGAGGAGGAAATGTAAAATACTTCTCAACAACTACATCAGGATGCTACCTGATACCTGAAGAACATTAATTGCCTTAATGGAATTTTTTGAAATAACATTTTACCATGGTATTTTCTCTACATTAATATTAATAGACAGTAACAGTCACTATTAATCATGATACAACTCATATTGAGAATTTCTTTAAAAATAATTAAGTTCAATGTGAATAAACTATATCACTACATACTAACCAACTGTGCTAATAACAATTGCAAGAAGCTATTTGATGGGCATCACATGCATCTTAACAAACAACTACACCATAAAAGCATTGAATAACTACTAATGCACAATGTTAGTTCTGTGTCTTCATCAGAGACATATCTGTTCCAGCCATTTGTCCATTTCTAAATCAGGTTGTTTCATTTTCTGTCAACTTGAGGTCACTATGAATTTCGGCTCTTCCTTTTTATGATGCATGGTTTTCACATATTTTCTCTTTCTGTGGCTTTTGCCTAACTTATCTTTCAATCACTATGCACTCTCATCTATATGTATATCAATATAGTACCTAATTCTTATTGTCATCATACAGATAGAATTTATATAGCTACAACTATTTTTCTTATTTTAAAGTTAGTTATTAAAGGATGAACATGTATACACATATTATATCTACCATACATATTTAAATTATTTTTTCCATAGTCAAATTGTAATCTATGAAATATATAATGCTGAGGTTTTATGCATTGCAGTTTGCTTTGAACTTGATCTCCCTTTGAATCTTCACATCTATAATTCCTACCTAAGCTTTGGAAATTTAATTTTATGTTAGATTCTGTGATTCATTTCCAATGCACCTTGAGAAATATCCTCTTCATTTTTCACTCCATGCGTCTATTGACAAACTATTATTTGTTGAAATGCTTTCCCTTCTGGAAGATTTACCAAGATTGATGATCAACTTTTAAATTTCCCAATTTTAGTGTTTTTTTAAGTACTATTATGTATTATGTATCTGTGTTGTATTTTGAAAGTTTTTATCTTATCTTCATTATTCCCCCAATTTTAAAGTTGTAGATTCACTTTACTCTTTGTATAAAGTATTTTAATGTGAAATCTTGGTAAGTTATTTAATATACTTCATATTTTTAAAAGCATACATATAATAATCACCATGTCTTACAATGTTCTAATCACATTCCAAACTTTGATATTTGTTGCATTTTTATACATGCCAATTACTATTTTCATTCACTAATATTTGAAACATGCTAAGAAATACATTACAGTGATACACATTTATTACATTATACAAACACCAGAATGTGTTTCCTAACCAGTTAAAAATATTTTTGAAGAACTGCAGGGAAAAGCTATACCATCCTTTTAATCTACCTTGGTCCTTAATGTTCTAAATCTATTCACTGTAGATTCAATTTGTCTCCATATCTATTGTGTTGTGTGTATGTTGTTGTATAGTTTAGTATATATTATCCGCCTCCCACTGTAGTTCAAGGTGAACAGAAACTCATGTCAATCCTCATGCATCAGCCTGCAGAGAACTGGGATTATAAGTGTGTGAGACAACTGAACCTGTTTTTGACAGTGTGGGCTCAGAATAAAAGTGGCTTCTCATCTGAAACACTGTGGAGGTGGAAAGCCCAGGGTAACTAGTCACAATATGATGAGGGTCCAGCAATAACTTTCTGGACAACAAGCCAATAAAGTGGACCTTACAAGTCCTGTTATTCTCAAAGGGCAATATGTACAAGGAGAGAGTGGAGAGCCTGGCCAGTTGTTCCCCCACTTTCTTTTATTCAGTCACAAGATCAAACTGTTCAGCAGCTTCAAGCTCAGCATTCAAGCCATAGCCCACTCTTCCAGCTCCAATTTCAGGATCTCTGGCACCTTCTTTTGTTTCTCTTTCACAACTGGAGGAGAGATACCAAGAAGTGTTGTATCTGGAACCCAGGGCTTTATAGGTACTTTGGGGACTTCAATTAACTTTCAACACACAACAGGTGAGACTCCAGGCAAATCTTCAGGTCTCTCAAAGCCAAAGAAGGATCGTCGGACAGTAGTGGAGGTTGAGGTAGAACTGAGTCTCTCCAGCCGACAAGAAGATCATCTGTCTTTCTGGGAGATTTCCAGGTCTCTGGTGTCCAGCTCTCCCTCTCCGGAGTTAGACTCAATGTTCTGAGTGTACAGCACTGGGGTGCTGGTGGGGGTACAAAGTACACTACAAGTGTTGAAGATGTCCTTCTTAGTAGCAACCTTGAGAGAAGGAAGGACTCCCCCCCCCCCCAGATAAAAGAGATCAAAAAACTCCTTAGAAGTGTGTGGATAGCTGGGACCTCTAGGAACCACTATTGCATGAGGCACGATCTTCTTCAAGATGATGGAATTTCTAATTGGTGTCACGTGTGGTGTTCTTAGCCAAATTTCAGGTAAGATCTTTGGAAGATCTGAGCCAGATTTCCCTTGGGAACTCTTTGACAACTGGGCGGCTCCTCTGGACCACGTTTGCTGCTCTGACATGCCTATAATCCAGCTCAGTCTCTGCCGCGTTTGCCAATTTATGCTCGTACCAATCGGGTTGTTCATTCATTCTGAGTAGCTTTTACTTTTAATACCTCATGCAACACAGGTAAACATTGTCTAGAATATCAGCTCTAAATACACAGCAATTTATTAAACATCTGGACTGTTTTCTGGTTCACAGCTGTTGATTTTCTTTTCCCTTTGGGATTGACTGTCCTCTTCTGGTTCACTGAATGTAAAGAAAAGTTTAACTGTCTCATGGACACTGTAATTATTATTCTGTGCAGCTCTAAAACTTAATAATTACCACAAAGTATGTTGGCGTATTTAGCATTCATTAAAAGCTTTGCTGTGTTGGCTTATGTCTGACCAGTGTAAGCAGAAGACTGGGTCTGTGTGACATTTCTGTGGCATTTTACACAGAGTTTTGGCACTGCCATTTCTGAAATCTACATAGGATTGCCATCATTCCGTGCAGATGGGCTGCCTCCATTCCAGATCTCTGTTCTTCTGCACTTGTTGCATCTACATTGCGCTGTAGAAGGATTGTTGAAAACTGGACAAACTCTGACAAAAGGCAAACACATTAGCTACAGGACAGCAATGGGATTTTTTTCCATAAAAATATTTATTTTTGTATTTTTATAATCTTTTCTTTTTTATTGATCTTTATTGAGCTCTATATCTTTCTCTGCTCCCCTCCCTGCCTCTCCTCTTCCCCTTTCAGCCCCCTCTTCCACCCTCTCCCAAGGTCCTCATGCTCCCAATTTACTCAGGAGATCTTGTCTTTTCTGCTTTCTACTTCCCATGTAGATTAGATCTATGTAAGTCTCTCTTAGAGTCTTCATTGTTGTCTAAGTTCTCTAGGTTTGTGGTGTGTAGGCTGGTATTCCTTGTTTTATGTTTAATATCTACCTATGAATTAGTACATGTGATAATTGTCTTTCTGTTTCTGAGTTATGTCACTCAAAATAATGTTTTCTAGCTCCATCCATTTTCCTGAAAATTCAAGATGTATTTTCTTCTCCTGTGTATACTCCATTGTATAAATGTACCAAATTTTCCTCATCCATTCTTCCGTCGATGGGCATTTACGTTGTTTCCAGGTTCCAGCTATGACAAACAATATTGCTATGAACATAGTGAGTACATGTCCTTGTGGCAAGATTGAGCATACTTTAGATATATACCAAAACATGGTACTGCTGGGTCTTGAGAAAGGTTGTTTCCTAATTTTCTGAGAAATTGCCACACTGACATCCAAAGAGGCTGTATCAGCTTGCATTCCCACCAGCAATGCAGGAGTGTTACCTTTACCCCACAACTTCTCCAACATAAGTTTTCATCAGTGTTTTTGATCTTGGCCATTCTTACAGGTATAAGGTAGAATCTCAGAGTTGTTTTGATTTGCATTTCTCTGATGACTAAGGATGTTGAACATTTCCTTAAGTGTCTTTCAGCCATTTTAGATTCCTCTGTTGAGACTTCTCTGTTTAGGTACTGGCAAATAGAATCCAAGAATACATCAAGTTGTCTTAATCCCAGAGATGCAGGGATGGTTTAACATACAAAAATCTGTCAACGTAATCCAACATATATACAAACTGAAAAATAAAAACCACATGATCATCTCATTAGATGCTGAAATATCTTTTGACAAAATATAACATCCCTTCATGATAAAGGTTTTTGAGAAAGCAGGGATACAAGGAACATACCTAAACAATAAAGGCAATATACAGCAAGCCAACAGCCAATATCAAACTAAATGGAGAGAAACTCCCATTGAAAACAGGAACAAGACAAGGTTGTTCACTTTCTCCATATCGAATCAATATAGTTTTTGAGATCCTAGCAAGAGCAATAAGACACCATAAGGAGATCAAGGGGATACAAATCAGAAAAGATGTCAAACTCTCACTGTTTGCTGATGATATGATAGTTTACATAAGCGGTCCCAAAAAGTCTCCCAAGGAACTTTTACAACTCTTAACCACTTTCAGTAATACAAGATCAACTCAAAGAATCGGTAGCCCTCCTTTACAAGATGATAAAAGGGCTGGGAAAGAAATCAGGGAAACAACACCCTTCACAATAGCCTGGCATAAAATATCTCAGAGTAACTCTAACGAAACAAGTAGAAGATTTGTATAACAATAACTTTAAATCTTTAAAGAAAGAAATTGAAGAAGACACCAGAAATTTGAAAGATCTCGCATGCTCTTTGGGAGGTAGAATTAACATAGTAAAAATGCCAATTTTACCAAAAGCAATTTACAGATTCAATGCAATGCCCATTAAAATAATAGCAAAATTCTTCACAGACTTTGAAAGAATGGTACTCAACTTCATATGGAAAAGCAAAAAACCCAGGATAAGCAAACCAATCTTGTATAATAAAAGAACTTCTGGAGGCATCACAATCCCTGACTTCAAACTCTACTACAGACCTACAGTATTGAAAACAGCCTGGTATTGGGATATGAACAGAAAAGAGGACCAATGCAACCAAATAGAAGACCCGGGTATTAATCCACACACCTTCGAACACCTGAATTTTGACAATGAAGCAAAAAATATCAAATGGAAAAAAGAAGGCACATGTAACAAATGGTGCTGGCATAACTGGATATCAACATGTAGAAGAATGAAAAAAGACCCATATCTATCACCATGCACAAAACTCAAGTCCAAATGGATCAAAGACCTCAGCATAAAGCCAGCCACACTGAACCTCATAAAAGAGAAAGTGGGAAGTACACTTGAATGCATTGGCACAGGAGACCACTTCCTAAATATAACCCCAGCAGCACAGACACTGAGAGAAACAATTAATAAATGGGACCTCCTGAAACTGAAAAGCTTCTGGAAAGCAAAAGACACAGTCAACAAGACAAAATGAAAGCTTACAGAATGAGATAAGATCGTCACTAACCCCACATCAGACAGAGGTCTGATCCCCAAAATATACAACAAACTCAAGAAATTGGTCATCAATAGAACACAAACACACAAAAAGAACACATAATCCAATTAAAAAATGGAGTACAGACCTAAACAGTGTTTGTTTTTTTTATTTGCATGTTTAGTTTAGTTTTTCCTTTTAAGATCTCTCTGATTTTGTTTTGTTTTTAGTCTGAATAATAAAAATCCATAAAATAAATTGGGTTCAACTGGAAAACCAGAAAAACAAAGCAGTCAAACCACTAGAGAAGTGTTACCTCTCCCAAGGCTAGGCAACCATAAACTAAGCAGCCCAAGCCTTCTCTCTTCTAATTTACCTTTCCTCTAGTGCTGAGATTAAAAGTGTGTGACTCCCTAGTACTGGGATTAAAGGTAAAGCATCACCACCTGGAGTTTTTTCTGAATTGATCTTGTGTAGCACAAAGTGGCCTTGAATTTACAGATATCCTTATGCCTCTGAATCCCAAATCCTGGGATTAAAGATGTGTGTCACCATTACCTGATCTCTAGTGCCTCTGGTCTTCAGGCAAGATTTATTTATTAAAATACAAATATTTTGCCAGTATATTCATTGTCTATAAAGTTACCATATTGTTTTCTGATTTATTTATTTATTTATTTATTTATTTGGTTGGGGCAGGGTGTGGATAAGTGACTTTGATCCCTCTGACAGGGTTTTATTTCTTTTAACATAGAAACAGGCTATGGTGCGATTATGCCATCATGCTATACATAGAGCTTCCCTATGTTTTCTTTTTAATACACCTTAAGAAATGAATGTGGCCGTGTATGGTAGTTCACATGCATAAGATCAGCATTCAGGAAGTTGTGGAATGGAAATTATTATACATTTAATAGAGTATGTACTATTTAAAACATCCTGATTTTGATTTATTTTTATCTAACTACTGAACATACATCCTTGCTAACATGTAATAAGCATGTGTACTAACTTCCTTAGGGAAAGACTATAAAACATAATAATTAAAAACAGAAGAATGAAAATAATAATTATCATTTGTACTATAGTCACATTATTTAAAGCAAAATTCATGAAAATCAGGATAGTGTAGTTATAAATTATGATGAAAGAAATATAACAAAATTATGGTATTTTAAGTAACAAAAAGTTATAGTAATAAACTTATCAGTACTTGGGAAGAAATAGAAATGACTGTTTTAAATAGATACTCTTGTAGTACATACGTCTGACATCTATTTGTTATACATGTTTCCATCAAGAACACTATAGAGGGCAGGGAACTTTTGAATATTACAAAGTGTGACAGGAAGTTTACCATAGAAGTTTCCACCTGAACCAAACATATACAATGTAACAGTGGTAAGAGTCTGTTGAAAAGAATCAAGCAGGTTGTAATTTGAAACCTGTGTGTGTCATTGACTGTGATAGCACTGAACCAAAAGTCTTAAAAGATTAAGCTATTTTGCTCAAGCCCCTATGTGTTTCAAAGGAAGCAGATTTCTTGGCATTCTGCCTGTTCATTTACTATGCTTTAAAGGAGTCACCATACTCTGAAACTAGAGTTGAATTAAAGCTGTAATTTGGAAAACAAAGGAGATAGCAAGCATGTGCTGTGTGTTTTAAAGCAATATGCCCCAATAATAATAAGTCTGATTCTGATTAGGATGTCATTAAGTTCTATGACTAATTATTACATATTAACTAATAATTAGACACAATTGTTTTGTGATAAGCTTAATTTAACAGTTCCTTGCAACAATACATGTTCAGAACTACTAACTATTTCCATGAATTCTATTTGCATCCTCTTTGTCTTATTTTTAATTCACAGTTGGTATAACAACAATTGAAAATGTACTTTCTTCTGACTATAAGGTAATTTGTAATATTGGATACATTCTAGAGTTAGGTGAGCATAACTAACCTTATACTTCAGATTCATACTGTTTGTTGAAATAAGGGTGGCGGGGCTGCGTCCCCAACACCCCAGCCGCCTGCTCGGCTAGCTTATGCCCGAAATAACAACACACAAACTGTATTCATTTAAACACTGCTTGGTCCTTTTGGCTCTAGCCCTTACTGGCTAATTCTGATATACCGATCAACCCATCTCTAATAATCTGTGAGCACCGGTCTTACCGGGAAGATTCTAGGTCGGAGCTTCATCGCATGTGTCTGCCTGGGAGCGGGGCATGGCGTCTCTGCTGAGACGTCTGCTCCTGAGAGGAGAGCTGTCGAGTCTGAGCTTACTTCGTCTTCCTCCCAGCGTTCTGTTCTGTTTACTCCACCTACCTATGTCCTAACCAATAAAATGGGCCAAGGCAGTTCCTTTATTCGCCAATGACCTTCCTCCATCATTTCCCCTTTTTCGGTTTAAACAAAAAAAAAAAGGCTTTAACAATAACATAACAAAATTACATATAACGAAACAGTTATCAAGTAAAAGTTACAATAATCTTTATCATAACTAAGGAAAACTATAACTATAACTAACTATTCTTAACTCCATCAAAGACTCCAGAAAGATACAATACTACCTAAGCAAACAAGAAAAAAGCAACTTTTAAAACTCTAGAAATGACAAAGACATCTCACTGCCTGGACAGTCACCCAAAGTTTCTCTGTATCGTTGGGGTATCCATCTACAGCCTTCAGGCCCATGGTATCCAGCAGACATTTCCATAAAGCAGGAAAATTCAAAGTCAGTTCAGTCACTATCTGTTGTGTCCTGCAGAATGTCTCGCAGACTCTTTCATGAATCAGGAACCCCGAAAGATCATCTCACCTTTAGGCAACTTCAGTAGTCCTCTCTCTGTGGGTTCTCTGTGTCCAGTTTATGCAATAGTCCAGGCAAGAGCAGTTTCTTGCCCAAATGGCTATCAAACTCCATAAAGATCCTCTTCGATGCCCATCTTCCTCTTGAAGTAGATTGGTGCTGCCAGGAACAGAGTGTCTCATTGTCATGAAAAGTCCTCAGTTATAAAAACATTAAATGTCCTATTCTGTAATCTTTGAAAGACATGAAGAATGTCTATCTAAAATATATCTCTATATATCTAGAAAATCTGACTGACATCACTACAAGCTTTACTATTATCGATGATTATCCATTAACAACCTATATTTCTTAATTATACAGTACATATTTAAATGAATTACACAATCACAATACCTTAATCAAAATCAGAAACACTTATACATATAACAAAATTGACTGTAAATCTCTATCAATAAAGCAAAATCTATACTAATGCAAATTATTCATGTCTATATCATATCCCCCTTTAAATGTAAAAGAACATTTATAAACTATATTTGGGAACATGGGCGCAGTTTTTTCTCTCCAAACTGCTTCCTGCTGAATGGGGGCGTCGTTAATGATTTTAGGTTGTAACCTGTGTGCCAGGTTTATCTCAGTTGGCAGTTGAGTGAAGTAATTTTTTGAGGGTGTTCACATCAACCTTTCAGGAGGGCGTGGTCTATCATACCAAACTGGGATAGAAGAAATCCATAGAGTCTCATCCTCTGTGAAAACAAAAGAAGACTCTCTGCAAAGCATCATATCCTTAGACCCAAATTCTGAAATAGTAATACCCTTATATCCATTCTGGTTTAGCTTGGCAGCCGATGTAATGAAATGTCTCTCTGTACTTAGCTCCTTCACAGTCAAAAAATTTAAAGAAAACACAATGTACATAATCCAGACTCTCTGTGAATTTTCCATTTTTACGTGGCTTATTTTTTCTTTATTTCTCTTAATCTATAACTATCTGTACTTTGTCTCTTTAAAGACTTTATCTTTTTTTTAACATTAACTTTATTCTCTATATTCTTTTTCTTCTCTCTCCCAAGCCTACGTACATTTATCCAACAGTGTGACTCATTTAGTGGTCTGAATCTGTCCTATTGTGAATCTGCAATTTTTTATTATCCAGGAGCACTTTTGATTTGCGCCTTTAAATCACTAGGCGCTTAAGAATCTAAGCTGTGACATTCCTAGGTTAACTTTTTGCTTTTTGAGCGTACATCTTTGACCTGGAATAGCTCTGTAGACCAGGCTGTCTTTGAGCTCTCAGAGATCCGCCTGTCTCTGCCTCCCAGGCATTGGGATTAAAGGTGTTTGCTACTACACCTTGAACTCACAGAGATCTGTTTGTCTCTGCCTTTTAGGCACTGGATTAAAGGCGTGTGCTACCACACCCAACTACTCTCTTTCTTCCTTATTTTTGTTTTTACTTTAAGAACTTGAACTTTTAGTCTGCATATATTTTCAACACACTACACACTGTAAACCATTTAGAAATTTTCATTGTCTTTGAATCTCTCTTTACTGTATTTTACTGTTTTTTGACCACATGAGTCTTTAATTTGCCAAGCAATCTCAGTAGGACTAAAGCCGTGGCTTTGCCAGCTAGATCCAGTCCATTCCTTAGCTTTCCAGCCTCATGGTGGATATACAGGCTGCAGCCTTGTTTATAGCCACACCTCTATGGCGTTTCAAGGTCCCTGCCAGCCAGCAAGCTATAACAGACAACACTCAAATCCTCTCTCGGTAGCCGGCCCTCCTGCCTCAAACAGTCAGAGTTTGCCCTGGCAGGATGGCCCAGAAAGCCGGCATTTTTAAACAGCGCAGCTTTTTTCCTGCTACGGCCGAAAACCGAAAAGCATGTGTTCAGCTTTTCATCAACACCATTTAAGTGTTTCGTGGCAGGGCCTCTTAATGAGCTGTAGGGTTTTGCAGCTAAAGCTGAGTCAGGAAGCCTCTCTTAGAAGAGAGTGCTTGCTTGCCTCTAGCAAGCAGAGTAGACCCGAGAGAGTGCTGCTACCAAGAAACCATGCACAAAGCTGTCATTTTGTTCTAGAATTACTTCCCAAGCTGTCTCAGGCTTTATGTGGAAGCAGTTGTCCACGTGGGCGCCATTTGTAGTAATATGGCAACATACTTTTACAATGTCAAGGCTGTGTAATGTCAAAACACAGATAACCAGCACAAATACACATCTTTCTATTGTGCTAAATTCATTCCTTGTAGATACCTTACAGTTTTGGGATTTCCAACATCTCAGGGTCATTATCTAAGTCAATGTTTCACTTTCAAGAAGTACCCTCTTATAGCTCTTCAGGGAATCTCTGGCCACGGTTAGCTAACCTTAACAGTTCTCTGAAATGAAGAATTCACGTGTCCTTTACTCTTGTATCTTTTGTGCGACTGAAACCTGTACCACTTGAGCAATATGTTCTTGTTTGCCTGTCAACTAGAAATGTACCCCAATCTCCGTTGATCATGTTAGCACTAATTTGCTTGTTCTGAAACATTCTAGGAATAGGAATTTCTTTAGGCTTTCTTATAAGTTGGAAGTTTAGTTGACTGGAGTCTTCCCTGTATGGTAACTCTTATCGTTCCTGTGTGGAACAAGAGGCCTCCTTTAATAGGACTACTCTCATTAACAGTTGCAGCTTCTCTTTTAACTTAACCCTTGACTACCATGCTTTCTAGTACTTGTAGACTACCATAGGAGTTATTAGTAATTTCCTTTCTGCAGATTGAGAGTTATGCTATCATAGACATTTCTCTGTGAAAAAAAATGATTAGAGTACATGACTGTTTATTTTTAATTTAGGTCTGTGAATATTTTGCCTGTATGCATGTATGCTCACCATAGGCATTACAGATGTCTGTAGATATGATATAAGAAGAGTGAACTGAATCCCCTGGAACCAGAATTACATACAGTTATGAAATAATATGTACATTCAAGGCACAAAACTAGTGTCCTCTGAAAGAACATCAATGAATTTTAACTAGCTTAGGAGCTGTCTCCCTAACCCCAGAGTCTATTATTATTATTATTATTATTATTATTATTATTATTATTATTATTATTATTTTGCTTATAAAACAAACTCCTTAGGGAACAATCATAAAACAGATTTTTTTTGGCCAAAATTTTATAGGAGTAATCTTTAACTAGAGGTTAATATTGTTTCCATGTTAAACCTCCAAGACTTGGACTCCATGGACTCCATTTCTCTCAGTACTTCAGTATTCAAACTTTCATTAGAACAGTCCTTTGAATTTGATTACAGCATTCAAATGCTTTTTCTAGTCCAAGGTATAAAATCGTCAAATGCCTCCAAAGAACAACCTGATCAGGCTATTCCCAGCAACAACCCACAATCTGGTACTAACTTCCATATCACTTGTTTTCTGTTGCTGTGACAAAATATCATGACTTAAAGTTTTGGGAAATGTGTTAATTTGAATCTTATGGTACTGGAGAAAATTTGCCCGTCATGGTGTAGTGGCTTAGCAGCAAACTGCAAGCATGGTGACAGGATGAGGCGGCTGGGAATCCCATCTTTATCCACAGGCACAGAGCAGATAAACCAAACAGGAGGTGGACAAGAGCTGAAAATCCCAAAGCCAATCCTCAGTGATGCACTTCCTTCTGAAAGACTGAACCACTTCACCAAACAGTACAACAAACAGGGGCCAAGTAGTCAAATACCTGAATCTATGACTCTCTTACTCATTTTCATCACACTTCCCCTGTGAACCATCATTTCTCATTTGATAAATAACACTTTATGTAAGAGATCCATTTAAGCCTTTTATATATAAAATTGTAACTGGTCATGAGACTTTTTAAAAATATTATAGCTATTTATGGGAAATTTAATTAAAATTTCAGTTACATATTATGAAAAATAGCAACTTTGGGAAAATGTATTTTTATTGATGTATACGGAGAGATTCTCATGTAGGAGAAAGATTATATAAAAATTAGACCCACTGAGACAGTGGGGATGATCTATTGGGAGCTCACAAAGGCCAGCTGGACTGGGACTGAAAAAGCATGGGTTAAAACCAGACTCTCTGAACACGGCAGACAATGAAGGCTGATGAGAAGCCAAGGATAATGGCACTGGATATTGATCCTACTGCAGGTACTGGTTTTGTGGGAGCCTAGCCTGTTTGGATGCTCACCTTCCTAGACCTGGATGGAGGGGGGAGGACCTTGGACTTCCCACAGGGCAGGGAATCAGGGAATCATGACTGCTCTTTGGACTGGAGACGGAGGGGGAAAGGAGTGGGGGAAGGGAAAAGGAGTGGGGGAGGGGAGGAATGGGAGGGGGGAGGAGGCGGAAATTTTTTCAATAAAAAAAAATATATCAAAAAAAATTAGAGTGACTCACCATTCCTAGAATCAACCTGCTTTGTTGTCAGTAACAATTATATCATGAACAAAAATTAAATTAGCGAGAAATCCAGAGTCTGCTTAAAAGATGGTCATATATAAATATTTTTATTGCAAGTAATTTTTAGGGCTTGACTTGTGTGTCATAAAATATTCTGAGATTTATGCATAAGACGGCAGTTTAAATTCAGTATGAAAATCCGTATCCAGTGTTATGGTTAATTGGCGTTAAGTGCACATCTAATTTAGTATTCCATCCAGCCAGTAGAATTCCCATGGTACCTGGACTGAATTCAGTTAATTGCCATAGCTGATTCTTCATATGTCTCCATATAGAGTAGAACTGGATCTATGAAATCATTTATTGAATTAGCCTCAAAATGTGCCAAAGGATATATTAGCTTTTACTCCCTTGATAATTTTTCAGTGCATAAATTAAGTGAGAAAATTCAAAGGGATGAGAAGAGTCAATGTGCTTGAGAAAAATTTCGAAATGCAGTTAATTCTTGACTAATTAGGAAGCTAACTTCTTCACAAAATAAGTAATAAGAATTTAGGAAGAAGGTTTATACCTCTAAAAGTAATTCTAGATTGCAGTGCAAAATATTGTGTGTTTAGACTGTAAAACAAATATGCTTTGACTACTCTGTTACATTAAGGAATTACTCTTAAATTACACACTTGAGTTTTTGAATTTTGGTTTATTTATTTTTATTTACTTACTGAACAAGTCTTGTATGTCAAATATGAACTCAGATGCTGTAACGAAAGTAATTTTATCCCTACTTCATGAAACTTGTGTTTTAATTGGGGGAATAAAATCAAGCAGCTGAAAGATGGGTCACTTCTGGCACAGGCCCTCAGCTGATTTCATTATTGACTGGATATCACAGAGTGTATGCATGCAAACTGAAAAGGTGAGAAAATGACTAAGCATTCAGTATTATAAATATGCTAGTTCTTAACCAGAGCACCCCTAGGACTTGATGGGTCCTTGACCATCTGGAAAAATTTGGCTATGAAGGAGGGACTGTATAAATAACTCACAACAGGGTTGGGTAAAGAACCATTTTGCATAAGAATGTTTATGCAAAGCTTTGTAAAATCACACAGAATTTGGGATTTAAGGGCTGGGAATTGAACAGTTTATGAGTTTTGAAGGTTTTAATCATAACTTTTCTTGGTATAAAAAGTCAGGTCAATACGTTACTAAGGGATTTCTAGGCTAGATGAAGCAGAGGTTATGAACAAGACACGTGAGATAACAATCAGTGTTGAAAAAACGTTAAAAGAAGGTATTTTTATGAATTGTGATTCAGTATTGGCGAGTGATGGCAAGACACTCATAACAACAACAAAAAGAAAACTTAAAATTGGATTATATAAGAAATTGTTGCTATTGATTATGGTTCTAAATAATTTTTGGAATATCATCCATTAAGTGAATATTATTCTTTAATATTGTCAATTATCTTATATTACTATTCATAACTTAATGAAACATCGGCCCAAATAGTTATATATTTCAGCTCCCACTTCCTCTGACATTCCTTGTTGTCAGCATTATATGAAGGCAGAATTATGATGCAGGTCAGCCTTCAGGAAAAAAAAATAAAATCACATCGAGACAGTTTCTGAACAAGAGGCAGAAATGAAAAGAGAAAGTGGAAAGTTTGCCTCAAGGAAGTAATTGAGTCAGAAAATAGAATGGAGCAATGAGCAGCACCTGTGAGACAAGCTGAATCTTTCTCAACAGGATTGGGAAAAATAAGGAAGAGGACTTATCAACATGAAATTCTTATTGTCGAGTCTGAGTGCAGAAATTTTTTTTTTTTTTGCTGATTTCTAATTTCATCAGCATTGGAGGATTGGTCATATTTGTGCATACAGACTTTTTGAAGGGAACATATACAGATTAGGTACTGACACATGGGAATTTTTCCTGGGATGTTAGAATGATTTAATGAAGTATCCGATGTAAATCATTCACCGGAGAATTGCCTGAGAGTTCTAGCTCAGCTTTCTGTCTACACACTTGAAACTTATATAAATAAATTCTACATAGAGTACATTGCATCTTAACAATAGTTTGGAAAATCATAGTTATTAGCTTTTTAATGTCAAACTTCAGATCTCGATGTGTTGGCACATGCCTCTTATTGCAGTATTTGGAAGGCTTAGATAGGAGAATCTTCAAGAAATGGATGCCAGCCTAAACTATTTAGATAAAACCAGTCTGAGCAGAGCAAACAACCACCTTGAGGAAAAAAATAAAAACAAAAGGAAGGAAGGAAATGAGAAAGAAGAAAAAATGTGGTATTCCTGACACTATTTGTTTTTTTATATTTCAAATAATAATTTGTATATTTTATGTAGAAATGCATTTTTGAAATTATAATTTGAGCAATTCTACCTACTACATACTGCCTCTAAAATCTTTCTATATGTCCTTTCTGTTTCTTTAATATTCATGGCATCTTATTTTGCTTTAATTGTTGTTATATATCTACTTGCATATACATATATTCCAAACAAATAGTACATTGTACTCATGCTATATATTTGTATGCTATCAGTGTTGATCATTTGGTGTTGGATAATTAATTAGTATATTCTTCCCTGATTTAGGAGCCTTAAAGTAAATAATATTATTCCCAGTGTGGAGCAGTACATTATTTATCTTTACAAATTCTTTTAGAAAAATAATTTTATGAGTCTTACATATTAGCATTAACCCATGTTTATTAAACCTTACAAACCAATTGTTGCCTTTTGCATTTTCCAAGGCTTTTTCATTTATAGAAAGTGTATAGGAGGTGTACCTTTAAATCCGTCTCAATCACTTATTATAGAACTCATACATTTTAAAGAATTTGGAAATGGTTTAATAAAATTAATATAATTAAAAATAGAAATGTTTAATAAAGACATATTCTAAATTCCTTTTTTGTTGTATACATTAATGAGTGATAATGTGATATCTTTATTTGAATGAGATGAAAATGAGCAGATACAGTTATTAACATAAATATTTTCAACATATTTTCCTTAAGAACAACTGAATTAAATTCTTAGAACTTTAGAATTATACAATAAATCATACAGCAGAGTTTTTTCTTTTTTATTGATTTTTATTGATCTCTACATTTTTCCGTGCTCCTCTCCATGCCTCACCCCTCTCCTTCAACCCTCCCCCAAGGTGCCCATGCTCCCAATTTATTACTCAGAAGATCTTCTCTTTTTCCACTTCCCATGTAGATTAGATCTATTCATGTCTCTCGTAGGGTCTTCATTGTTGTCTAAGATCTTTGGGATTGTGATTTGTGGGCTGATTTTCTATGCTTTATGTTTAAAAACCACTTATGAGAGAGTACACGTGATAATTGACTTTCTATGTCTGAGTTACCTCACTCAAAATGATGTTTTCTACTTTATATTCCTGTAAATTTCAGGATGTCATATTTTTTTCTGCTGTGTAGTACTCCATTGGGTAATCGTACCACATTTTCCTCATCCATTCTTCGGTAGAGGGGCATTTAGGTTGTTTCCACGTTCTGCGTATGACAAACAATGCTGCTGTGAACATAGTTGAGCACATGTCCTTGTGGCACGATTGAGCATTCTTTGAATATATACCCAAAAGTGGTATTACTGGGTCTTAAGAGATATTCTTTCCTAATTTTCTGAGAAATCACCCCACTGACGTTCAAAGGGGCTGTACCATCTTGCATTCCCACCAGCAATGCAGAAATGTTCCCTTTACCCCTTATCGCACAACCTCTCCAGCATAAGTTGTCATCAGTGTTTTTGATCTTGGCCATTCTTAGAGGTGTAAGATGGAATCACAGAGTTGTTTTAATTTGCACATTTCTGATGACTAAGAATGTTGAGCATTTCCTTAAGGGTCTTTTAGCCATTTTGAATTACTCTGCTGAGAGTTTTCTGTTTAGGTTATACACCATTTTTTATTGAATTATTTGTTCTTTTAATGACCAATTTCTTGAGTTCTTTCTATATTTTGGAGATCAGACCTCTGTCTGATGTGGGGTTAGTGAAGATCTTTTCTTATTCTGTAGGCTGTCATTTTGTCTTGTTAACTGTGTCCTTTGCTTTACAGAAGATTTTCAGTTTCAGGAGGTCCCATTTATTAATTTTTTTTCTCTCAGTGTCTGTGCTGCTGTGGTTATATATAGGAAGTGATCTCCTCTGCCAATATGTTTAAGTGTACTTCGCACTTTCTCTTGTATAAGATTCAGTGTGGCTGACTTTATGTTGAGGTTTTTGATTCATTTGGACTTGATTTTGTGATAGATATGGGTCTATTTTCATTCTTCTACATGTTGATATCTAGTTATGCCAGCACCATTTGTTAAATATGCTTTATTTTTCCCATTTTATATTTTTAGCTTTTTTTGTCAAATACCAGGTTTTAGAAGGTGTGTGGATTAATATCTGGGTCTTCATTCAGTTCCATTGGTCCTCCTGGTGGTTCTTATGCCAATACCAGGGTGTTTTTAGTACTGTAGCTCTGTAGTAGAGTTTGAAGTCAGGGATTGTGATGCCTCCAGAAGTTCTTTTATTGTACAGGATTGTTTTGGCTATTCTGGGTTTTTTGCTTTTCCATATGAAGGTGAGTACCAATCTTTCGAGGTCTGTGAAGAATTTTGCTGGAATTTCAATGGGCATTGCATTGAATCTGTAGATTGCTTTTGTTAAGACGGACATTTTTACTATGTTAATTCTACCTACTCAAAAGCATGGGAGATCTTTCCACTTTCTGGTGCCTTTTTCAATTTCTTTAAAGATTTAAAGTTCTTGTCATACAAGTCTTCTATTTGGTTAGATTTACTCTGAGATATTTTATGCTACTTGTGGCTATTGTGAAGTGTGATGTATTTCTGATTTTTTTCCCAGCCCTTTTATCATCTGAGTAGAGGAGGGCTACTAATTCTTTGAGTTAATCTTGGATGCTGCTGCATTACTGAAAGTGTTTATGAGTTGTAGAAGTTCCTTGGTAGAATTTTGGGGATCACTCATATAAACTATCATATCATCAGCAAGCAATGAGAGTTTGCATTCTTCTTTTCCAATTTATTTCCCCTTGATCTTCTTTTTATATCTTATTGCTCTAGCTAGGACCTTGAGAACTATATTAAATATATATGAAGAGAGTGGACAACCCTGTCTCGTCCATGATGATTTTAGAGGGATCACTGGGAGTTTCGCTCCATTTATTTTAATTCAATAGGGATACTTCTTTAAATGGTGTATGCAGAGTGAATGCCCTTAAGCACACACACACACACACACACACACACACACACACACACACACACACAGAGAGAGAGAGAGAGAGAGAGAGAGAGAGACAGAAAGAGAGAGAGAGAGAGAGAGAGAGAGAGAGAGAGAGAGAGAGAGAGAGAGAGAGAATACATACATATGGTCTATACATTATATAATAAAAATAAAATATTATTTATTATGTCTTTTTTCAGACTTCATTAGTGTTATTTTTCTCTCTCCTTCTCTCCTTGTATTTACTGACATCCTTTCCCCTATACGCCTTTGTCTCATTTTACTGTTTCTATCACTTATGCTCTGCTACTTCCTTTTCTAGTGCTCCCTCCAACACGGCCATCGTTTCCGTTCCTGATTTCTATGATTTCTCCAGGGTATATACTCACATTAAAGATGTGGAACTATAATATGTGTGTGTTCCACATTTCTATTATCCATTTATTAGTTGAAGAACATTTAAGTTGTTTTATTTCCTAGATGTTGTGAATAGATTAGGAAGGATGATGGCTCAGTATCTATTGTGGACTGTATTGACTTCTTTGGGAATATGACAAGGAATGAGAGATTTGTGTCATGTGATAGATTTATACGTAGCTTTGGGAAGTTTTCCACACTCATATGCAGATATGCTGAATCAGTTTGCAGTCACACTATCATTAATTGTGAGTTCCTATTTCTTTCTTCCTCACCAGAACATATCAGTTGCTTTTTTGATCTTAACAATACTGATCAGTGTACAATATATTAGAGTACTTTATTAATACAGCCTGATTATAATATAAAACATATATATGTGCATATATATGTGGGTGTATTAGAGATGCAAAACATCAGCAATATGATTCTAATAAAGATGTTAAAAATATTCATTTACTGGAAAAATGACAACGTTAAAATTTACAATAAATGTATTGGAAAGCAATATACACATGCAGAACAAATGTATGAAATTGCTATGTCCCTTTTTCCACAAAGTGAAAACATCCAGATTTGAAAAGCCTTCTGTAACTATGAACAAAATAATGCTGAATACCTGTTGTTGGTCTGCAAATGCAAACCCAGTCAACATTCATGAATGAATGAGGTGCTCAAGGGATATTACCTCTTACTGCTAGAGTATTTGCTGTTGCTAGGTTCTGAGTGAGGGAGAATCATTGTCTTCAGTTTTGTATTCACTGTTGAGCTCATCAGGATTCAACAGATTGCTTCACACTCTTTATTTCATTCATTAAACTGCATGGATCTTAAGGAAAATGAATAATTATGAATGTGAAAAAGATATTTATTCAATGTCCACCATATTCAGTGAGTCCGGTTTTATCCCATGCATTTTCAGTCCCAGTCCAGCTGGCCTTGGTGATCTCCTAATAGATCAGCCCCACCGTCTAAGTGGGTGGGTGCCTCCCTTGCGGTCTTGACTTCCTTGCTCATGTTCTCCTTCCTTCTGTTCCTCATTTGGACCTTGGAAGTTCAGTCCATTGCTCCAATGTGAGTCTGCTGAGAAGCCAAGGACAATGGCACTGAGTTTTGACCCTACTGCATGTACTGGCTTTGTGGGAGCCTAGCCAGTTTGGATGCTCACCTTCCCAGACCTGGCTAGAGGGGGGAGGACCTTGGATTGCCCACAGGGCAAGGAACCCTGACTGCCCTTTGGACTGGAGAGGGATGGGGTGGGGAGTGGAGGAAGGGGGAGAGAAAAGGGAGGCGGGGAGGAGGCAGAAGTTTTTAATTTAAAAAAAAATTAATAATAATAAAAAAGATATCTATTCAAAAGAGAATAGTAGACTGGGGTGGTCAGGAGATGGAAGAAAGTGGAGATGAAAGTATAAGAGGTGAATTTATACTTGCGTGAAACTGCCAAATAACAAATTTAATAATTAGTTTTTAAATGATTAAAGATATAAATGTAAGATCTAAAACTGATAAGTTATGAGAAACAGAGAATGCTTAAGACTATGAAATGGGAAAGAACTCTTAGATGAGATCCTAATCCAATGTAGAAAATAAATGAGAAGTTAAAAAAAATAATACCACAAGTTATTAAAAAGTTCTACACAGTAAAATAAATAACAGAGTGAAGTGAAGTTCAAACTACAAATTTGAAGAAGACTTTTGAAAATTAGACAGGCAAAGGACCAAGCAAAACTAATAGAAAAAAAACTAAAAATAATCTGCTTTTGAAATAAGCAGTGGACTTAAATTGATATTTCGTTAAAAGGCACACACTCACCATAACTAAACCTTAGGGAAGTGTAACCTCAAACCTCAAAAGTAATCATGTTAATTCAGTGTGAGTAAATAACAAATGTGCATTTAATTGTCAAATTGATATAAAAGACCTAAAGAACAGAGAATATCATCAACAACAATAAAGAGCTAACACACATACACATATCTTAAGACTGGAGAAAGGTCTCATACAGCATCTTCACTATTGTGTGTATATATTTTTTTTAAAAAAGGTGAAACCAGTATGGACAAAATTCATCCCCAAAGTTTTGTCCCCATTTATGGCAACAAAATTCACAGAGCCAAAAGGTGGAGGCAACAAATCTGTTAAATTAACTTACAAATGAGGTGTTATAAATACAAATTTGGATGAATTTCCTTCATTTCAGCAAATACATATAGAACCTAACATTAAGTGTAACAAGTCAAGCTCAGAAAATATTACACAATCTCATATATAACTATGAAAGCATTTTATATCAGTTAATGTTTTATAATAACTAGTGTTACAGTAGTATCATCAGAATCAATGTAGGGCTGGGAGGAGAAAGCATGAAAAATGTGGACCATTACCTGTAAAATAAGATTTCTCCACTGCTGCATGATATTATTAGAAAAATACAGTACTTGTAGAACAAAATTAATTAATTAAAAACTGATCATTGATTTCTTTAAAAAATATTCTAAACTCCCTTTCTAAATTTTACATCATATTGCGATTTCCTGAAATACTGGCTGAATGTTTACTATTTAATTCAAACCAATTAATTTTTTTGTCAGGACATTAAGATTAAATCTAGTTCTAAATATTTTTTTATTTTAATAATTCACCTCTTTTTTATTTGAACTATTAAATCTATACAAACATCTGCATGCCATGTATTTTCACAAACCTTAATATCATATAAAATTTAAAAATAGAAATATTATAAATTCTTTTAAAATACTTTATTAATTCATGTGAATGAATGCCTGACCTGATTGTATAACTGTGAATCACAAGTGTGCATTGTCTGTGGAGGCCAGAGGGAGATTTCCTGAAACTGAAATAACAAGATGTTGTGAGTCACCTCATGGGTGCTGGAATCATATCCAGGTCCTCAGAAAGGTCAGCAATTGCTCTTATCCACTGAGCCAGCTCTCTGTCTCTCATTATGAATTCTTTACAAAGGCAATAAAAATTACTAATATGTGTGCTTATCAAATGAATACATAATGATGCCTATTTATATGTTATTACATAGTATATAATATATAATATTGTTCTACAGATGCTCCTAAGTTTGTTTCAAATCAGACAATGTACTATTCTTGGGAAGGAAATCCAATCAATATAAGTTGCGATGTGACATCAAATCCACCTGCATCAATCCATTGGAGAAGAGAGAAATTGGTCTTACCAGCTAAAAATACCACTCATTTAAAGACATACAGTGTCGGGAGAAAGATGATACTAGAGGTAAGCCTTCATCTGCACATCAATAAGCATATTTTTAGCCAATATTGATTATGTCAGAATACATTTAATTTGAATTTCTATAAGACATATATTAAAATATTTATATAAATTTCATATTATTTTGAAAAATTAATTTTAGTTGGTATAATAACCAATTCTTTATCTGTGCTTCTATATCTGAAATATTTTTCATGAATTTACTTTCTGAAAGTGAAATAATTATGTTTGTGAGAAAATATGGGGTTGGCAAAATAATTTAAAGATTTAACTTCAAAGTTGATTGATTATCTCACTGTTTTTTGTTTATATCTATTATTCTTTGACAGCTGTATAAACTTATCATTTGGTTAATAATGTATAATTCTAGAGATGTCAATGATTATGCCTATATTGCAAATATTTAAATTTTTGATGAAAATTTTATCTAATAGCTGGGGTTATTTCACTTTATGTTGTGTACAACTTTTAAATCTTTCTCTTGTTTACTTTAGTATTTTTCTGAAACCATCACTAAATTTTAAAAAGAACAATTTGACAGAGGAAAGATTTATTTGGGTTCAGAGATTCAAGAATATTCAATTAATAGAGATTTGGCCCCATGCAGTTGGACAGAGCATTACAAAGGCAGGGCCATGTGGTGTAGAATTCCCTTTATACTAGATGAGAAGCAAAAAGCAAGAAAATGTTGGCACAGTTTTTTCCCCCCTTTTTCCAATTTTATTTCATTCTGGTGGCCAGCCAGTAGAATGGTGCTGTCCACATTAAGTTTGGGTCTTTCCAATCTTCTCAAGAAACATCCTCACAAGGTAACCCACATGCTATTCTAAATCCAAAGATGTTGTCAAGAGAACCAAGCATCACTAACCTTCTTGTAAAAGCAATTGTTGGATGAGAAGTTGCTTTCTAGGAACAGTGACTTAAAGTTGGCTTGGTTAATTCATCCTTGCTTCCTTTTTCTTTATTTTCTCTCTTGCTTGTATTTTTCCCTTGATTATTTTGTATTTCTAGTTCTTTTAATCTGTGCTATATTAAATGATTTCAGTATTTACTAAGCCTAGCATCATAAATGAATTATTGTGATAAACTTGCAAAGCCTGTTTTTGTTCTTGGAGTACGAGGGTCTATGAATTCAACGTCTTATTTCCTATTAAGTTCTAAACAGCATTGGACCGATTTTTCAAATCATAAATTGAGCTATTTGAAAATGGCTTCAAAGTAAGTGTCTGTTTTATAGGATATTAATCTTTAAAAAGGAACAACCTGTACTGTAGTCATGGTGCTTGCTATGGCTCTCTTGCCTCTATGTTGTATTGATTCTATAAAAACCAGCTTCTTTGTAGAATGTACTAAAACCTTTCTCACATGACTGTGAAATAAGAAAAGGTTTTGATAGTGTATTTGTAATAGGATTAAACTTGCCTAGTTTATTAAAAAGCCACATGTAAGGATAATGAGTTTCTGAATAATTTCAGGGAACTAACAAAAGAGTTAAATCTGAGCATTAAGCTGTTAAACCTATGAACTTTTCTTAGTTGGACTGCTGATTAGAAAATGAATGAAACAGCTTTTTTATACTCTACTTATTCAGAATAATCATCTTCAATAGACCTCAAAATTGTTCTCTTAGTTAATAGTCTCCCATTACCACTAAATCATTTCTTCAGTCTTAGAATAGTGTTGAAATTAATGGGCAATTCGTGTTGTTAGCGCAGTCTCTCTAAAACAGCCACTGGGATTGAAAATCATATTTATCACCATCATCAAATATCTTTGGAGGATTAACATGTAAGCATTTATGCACAACAGAATTACAGAGTTGACCCCACCTTTCACCAGTGGAATCCCTGAAGAGGAAGTTAATTTCTGATTTTAATCTGAAAACTCAGGTCATATTTTTTTCATCTAAAGAAAAAGAAAATAGAACAAAGATAATTACTACAGATTTAAAAATAGAGTTTATAGCATTTTTACCTGCCACTGTTTTCTTGCAAGACATCTTTTATGAAAAAAAATCAAGATAAAGAGCTAAATGTAAAAATCATAAATAAGCATAGTGGCTTATTGATGTTCTCAACAATTCAGAGGCAAAATGAGGAGAAACACTGAAAGTTTAAGGCAAGCCTGAGAGCTACTAGAGCTATGATACTAGCATGGGGTATAGAATGTGACAGGTCCAAATACAAACAAACAAACAAACCAGGAAAACAATGCAAGACATACTTTAGTAGAATTATTGTCTTTAGCTTAATAGTTGGTTTGAATTTGCATTGACTACATGATGTATTTCCTTAAAACTTTACCTATGCTGTGATTATCAAAAGATAACTTTGCCATTGAATAGATGTATTGATCAAATGGATGAACTGATAAACAAGGCATGATGAATCACTTCAACTATGAACATCTAGTTTTATGGATCTGTCATTCAAATTTTAGCATTATGCAGACTGAGCGGGTAGCATTTATGCATTTAGGAATGTGTATACATGTGGTATTACAAATGTGCATGGAACAATGGAGAAAGAGGCCATGATGTGAAAGAGAGCAAGGAGGGTGTATGGGTAGGCTTGGAGAAGGAACAGGAAATGGCAAGATGATGCAGTGACATTAACATTTCAAAAAATAAAAGAAGTTAAAAATACATAAAATTAAAAGAAATGTTTGTATTATTTAATAATGCTTGCTAGATAAAGAAAAGAGTTCCCCGAGGAGTCATATGTAAAATAGTTGAGCAAATGTGCAAGAAGTAGAGATGATTTAGCCTTTTAAAATAACTTTGATATTTCAGAATTTTCACTTTTATTATTGTGATTATTTTAGATTGCCCCTACATCAGAAAACGACTTTGGACGATATAACTGCACTGCTACTAACCGTATAGGAACAAGGTTTCAGGAATATATTCTTGAGTTAGCAGGTGAGTACAGGACACTAATATTTGACATTGATAAAATAATCTTATACTCAAGTGGAAATTTAAGCTGCTAAAATTGTATAAACAAATTTTCCATTAAATTAAAAGTATTTATAGTTGTTTAGTCATAATAAAAACATTATTTGAAGTAATGAATTAAGAGTTACAAAATAGAAAAATATTTGACATAGTGAATAGTGAATGCTTACAATTCATTCAGTATCTAAAGCTCATTTTAAAGTGTATTTTTTGTCATGTAGATGTGAGATTATTTTAAGTCAGCAACATGCATTGTAACCAAAGTTATATTATAAATAATGTAAAATAACATTTTAAAATATGACCACATCAATGTATTGTTTTATTTAAAATCTAGTGTAATTCATTCAAGAGGCATGAGTTTCTTCTCCAGAAGGTATGTGGCAACTCAGTGAGAAAATATGCAATAAATATAACCTTAATTTATTTTTAATTTGACAACATAGGAAATATTTTATAATTGGAATTCCTACGTGCATTCTTCATAAAATGACCAATATCAACACCAATAGTAATGAGAAAATTACATCTGTGTCCTATGAAAGGCAAACAAAGGATCAAGGTGTAATCTCTGATATTTCTTCCCTCAAGGCTGAGGAGAACCTAAGCTAACAAGCATAATACTTAGAAACATGTCGCCAGTGTAGTAAGAAGCCAAAATTCTTATTAAGTCAATATACTCTAAAGGCTTAGATTAAGCAATGCTGCCACATACTTTGGTTATTAATGTCCTTTAAAATTAAATAAGTTGTAAATAAAAGAAACACTTAAAAAGATAAGGCAAATTAAAAAATACACATAATAATTCTAAGAGACAAAATAATTATCATCTTAGGCAATATTATTGAAAAAATCAGCAATTTGCGGCTTAAAATTGGTAATAAGTGGCACTTTGAAAATAATCATTCATTGGTGAATAGCGTTTTATGAATTGAGGAAAATAGTTTATTAAGAAATGTGACTATTTAGAAAAATCACTCAAGTATCTTAAAGATACAAAAACATTCTCATAACATGATGATGTGACATTTATTAGCATTTTGATTATATATTATTATGGAGATAAGACATATAGATACCAAACATATATATTGATGAATTGGACAGTTTATGATTTATGCTTTACTTTGTTATTTTCTCTGCTGTAGAAGAGCAGCTAGATAAAGTATATTATGATGGGGATTTATAGCTTAATTGAATCACATTGTTATAATCTCTTATACTTCAGTAATATTCATAGATTAATTTTATTTATTTGTCAGATAGAGTGGATATTCAGGGATTGTGAAACAATATACTATAGTGGAGCAGCGGGCTGCTTTCTGCCACCTGGGAGGGCTCCCAGCCACCAGCTAGCTTTTGCCCAGAAATAATTACACGGAAACTGTATTCTTTTAAACACTGCTTGGCCCATTAGCTCTAGCCTCTTACTGGCTAATTCTTACATCTTGATTAACCCATTTCTAATAATCTGTGTAGCACCACGAGGTGGTGGCTTACCGGAAAGGATATTAACCTGCATCTTGGAGAGGAGAACTATAGCATCTGACCTCACTGCCTTCTTCCCAGTATCCTTTCTGTTTACTCTGCCTACCTAATTTTCTGTCCTATTAAAGGGCCAAGGCAATTTCTTTATTTAACCAATGAAATCAACACAAAACAGAAGACTCTCCCATATCAATATACCTTTTGACATGTTTCTTTGTATGTAAATATGTCATATTTTAGTCTACATTATGGTTTAACAATGAGCATGAGCACACATAAACTAGTTCAAAGGGCTTCCCTGAGGATGTCTCACATGAAACATCATTTGTATTTGCTTTACATGTGAACATAATGAACCAAGACTTTTTACAATGATGTTTATTTATTTTTATATTTTCTGTATTTAATGAAAAAAGCATATGTTCTAACACAGTAATTTTACTAATATATAATATATGTAATGTTATAATCAGGATAATTATTATATTTCTTTACAATTTCTTGGTCCTTCTTTTGAATTCTCTTGAACAATTTGAGGTAGTGGTATCAAAAAAAGTATATCAAATAACAGCTTCAGCTAAATAATAGGTACCTCAATTTGGACTTGAAGTTTTCCATGTCATGTGGCACAAAAGACATTCACAGATCTACCTAAGTGCACAGACATAAGTCAATGTGAAACTGTACTTTCAAAACACCAAGAACAAATAAAGTGCTCAAAGAGAGTAGATAGCTGTTATTACAGTCCACCGTATTTCATATAGGCAAATTCTTTTTAGTGGATATTAGGGTGGCGATGTGTTATTAGCTAAGGACCTTGATTACTTTAGACATTTAATTTTTATAAATAACATTTTTTTTCTTTTTCATTATCTCATCTGTCCTCCTTTTTCCCATGTCTATAAGTGAAATATCTCATACTGGCACTGCTCACTCGATTTTCTTAACCTTAGTTCAGGGCCCGTACTTACCACTTTTACAGTTCAAGTTGTCATATTTGACTCATCTCTTTAACCTACAGAGACCCAGTCAAATTCAATATTTTAGTTTTCTTTCCAAGATTTATTTAATTCACAAATATCATAAAGCTGTCAGCTATATTTTCATTTATGTCACAGATAAAACTCTAGAAGTCACTTGGGAGAAGAGAGACCTGATTAGAGGTTAAGCTATGTCAACTGAGCAGAATTTCATAGATAGAGAATAATCGGCAGTTCAGTGGTCTGTGTGATCAGATGATATTGTACCATAAAGCAGGATAAAGTTAATTCACTTGCAAGGAAATGGTTTCATCATCTGATTATAAATCTGTTTCTTTCAGTGAAATATCTTAGAAAGATATTCTCATTGATATTTATTTAGAGAATTCTGAAATAAACAGAGATTTTCACTAACTAATCATATAGTCCTTTGCTTTTTCATGATCATACTATAAGAAAAACACTGGTTACCCTAACAATTATATTGGTAAAAAATCTTTTGACAATAACTAATCTCTAGTTAACAATTGAATAAACAATTACATGAAATGTTTCCCCTAGGTACAGTATACTGTTTTGTGTCTTTGAATGAACAGTTGAATAAGAAAGGCACTCAGTCATCACCTAAATTATAGTTCAATACATATGAGTTACAATACAACTTTAAATAAAATTTAAATTTTATGACTGCATAAAATTGATCTCTGATTGGAGTTCCTGGGAAAAGCTTCAAACAGATGTCCTCTTTTGACCTAAATAAAAAAGAAGAACTGGGGCCACAAACAATGGAAAGAGTACACAGGTCAAGGTGACATTGACAACAAATGCACTGTGCTATGAAAGAGTGAGAGATGCTTTGAAATGGGCCATTTGGTGAAGACGATGGAAATATGTTCAATGATCAGCCCAGTGTTTAGCAATGTGAATAGTAAGATCATGAAAGATCAAGTCACAGATTTCCTTTGAATATGTTTATATTCTGACTAACGCATAGAATTAGAAAATTGAATATTGGAGATGTTTATTCATAATGCAGAATGATCCATTTATTTTTGAAAAAACACAAAGGACTGATTTATGAACAGCACAAGATGGAGCCTGTTGCTCTTTCCAAGTTATCTAGGCATTTTTAGTCCATAAATGTATGAATGGATAGATAGATAAATGATAGATAGAGAGAGATGATACTGTGATTAATGATAGATAGATAGATAGATGATAGATAGATAGATAGATAGATAGATGATAGATAGATGATAGATAGATAGATAGATGACAGATAGACATACAAATACCTGAATTTTCTACCCAGTGTATAAAAGGTTTGGTGTATTAAAATTAATTGAGTAATAAGACATAATTGAAAGCATCAATTTAAAAAGGTATATGTGTACATATTATTTCTGAGAATATAATAATATACTGAAATCTTGATTTTGATTGAACAAATTCAATGAAATATGTTAGTGGTCAGGGATAAAACCAACAAACTACCTAATTTGAGTCATTGAACTTAATGAACAAATAAAATTGGAAATGATTACACAGTTTATATAACCACTTCTAAAGATATATCAGGAACATAAGTAATAAAATAAGATTAAGATATCACTGGAATAATCATTTGAATTTTGAAGCTGCTAAAAACCAGAATATTGGAATTAAAAGCAATTTCCAAGGAATTAGATGTTTTGTCACATATATTAATGTTCAAAACTTTTCTAATTTAATCTATTTTTCTTTTTATTGAGAAAAATCTTCATACTATATATGCGATTATATTTTCTCACCCCAATTAATCCTAGATCCTACCTACCCTTCAACTTGCCCAAATTCTTGTTCTCTCTCACTCTCTTAAAAACTCAGGAAACAAATGAATACCAAGAAACACACATCCATACTCATAAACAAAAATGTGGAAACAAAAGTATTCAATCAAATGACCAATAATACTAAACATTACCAATCCAAACAAAATTAGACATAAACACTACACAGTCCCACCAAGTTCATTTTGAAATGAACCTTTATTGGAGAAGCTGACAATTAAGTACTGTTAATGTACTCAATATAGTCCAGTATATACTTTTATCTTTAGAGATAGGAGCATGTGTCTACTTCCACCTCTTAGTTCAGGAACCCATGTGACTTGTACTTCTGTATTGTATCTGTATGGCATTGTTACTTGGAGTCATCCATTAGTTTTTGCTCTTACATTTATTGTCTCCTACATTGATTGTTGAACCTTAAGGGGAAGAGTTTGAAAAAGACACCCCATCAACATATTTTGTCAGTTTACAAAGATACCTTAGAATCAAAAGTATCTGGCGAGAGCTCCTGCGTTGCAAATATTTTCCTCAATAAACCCTCACATGGAATAAGAACATATGTGGTATTTACAGCTCCTTTTGTAAGTTCCTAATCACATACATCAGAGATCTTCCAATATTTTAAAAGACATCACCTGCTAACATTTTAACACTCACAGTTAAGTTTCACCATTAAAATACTGAGAGTATTAACATTAAAGCACAAGTCAAAAGAAAAGTAATCTGCATTTATCTTATTAGAAATAAAAAAGACATTCAAAGAGAACCAGATAAAATCTATTTGTTTGTTTGTTTATTTATTTATTTATTTTTGTTTTGGTTTTTCAAGACAGGATTTCTTTGTAGCTTTGGAGTCTCTCCTGGAACTAGCTCTTGTAGACCAGGTTGGCCTCAAACTCACAAAGATCCGCATGCCTCTGCCTCCTGAGTGCTGGGATTAAAGGCATGTGCCACTACCAGCTGGCCTCATCATAGTTCTTAAATTGACGCAGCTGATGCCTCTTACTGTCATTGTATATCTTCATGTTTCAATGCTTTTTATCACAACCCACTTATCATTTAGGATTTTAATGAGACAGATAAGAAAATTGCTTTTATTATCATAAACAGAGCAAACCAATTTTAAATATTTCCATTAAAAAATTAATGAAAGCAAACACGGCAGTCATCACTTAGCTTCCAGATTCGAAAATAGCTCCAATGAGGGATCCAGAGTTCAATTTGGTAACTATTAATGGGAGATGCTTTGCTTACAAACTAATACACTACTGATGTTGCAGACATCCAGCAGACTGGCATTAGACGATAGACTGAACATTCCAGTGGCTCCCCTTCTTCATGCTTGTAGAATGCTTTTTTTTCATGTGAACCTCCTAAAACACGAGAATGAGATTCAGCACTTCTAACAACCAAAGTTGTGGGCACCATTTTTCATCTAAAATACTAAAATTAATGTGGGCAAAGACAACTTGGACATTCAATTTTTCTGAATGGATTGAGAATGGAATCAAAAGAAAGAAACTTAAAATAACAAATGATATTAAGTACTGAAAGACAGGATCAATGGTGAGATTAAGCATAAAGTTTATAAGTATCAATTTCTTCTGATGTCATGATGTGACCATATGCTTGTTAAAATCTGTAAGAGGACAACCTGACTCACAGCGTTTGTCAGTCCCCATTGTTTTTAGCTATCCAGACTTCAGAAGCTAATACAGAGACAGAATTTTGGAAGAACATACCCCATGATCATGTCAGAAAGCTATATAGTGCGCTGCCTCAGGAAAATGTAGGACAATGTTGATTCAGCTATTATAGCTTTGCATTACAAACTGATGTCAGATAGTACAAGTAGTTCAGCTCTAGAGTAACTCAGCATATGAAAGGCCAAGTTGATCAGCTATGAAAAACACACAAGTAACATCATATTGGAGGTAAGCAAGTATGAATTGCTTTCCTCCTCAAAACAATAATAAAAAAAGGAGTGTTTTTCTGTTGGAGGAAGGCCATTTGTTGGTTCCTGGCCACCTGGCTAGCTTAGACCCAAAATAATTACACAGAAACTGTATTAATTAAATCACTGCTTGACCCATTAGCTCTAGCTTGTTATTGGCTAACTCATATTACTTTAATGCATTTCTATTAATCTGTATATTGGCATGTGGCTGTAGCTTACCAGGTAAAGTCCCCAGTCTCTGTCTCTGGCAGCTCTGTGTGACAACCCTTCTTTTTCCCAGCATTCAGTTTAGTTTTCCCCACATAGCTTAAATTTTGCCCTACTATAGGTCCAAAGCAGTTTTTTTTATTCATTAATGGTAATCACAATACAGAGGTAAATCTCACATCACTTTTTACCACTTTTATTCAATATAGTGCTAGAATATCCTAAATGAAGAAATTATGTAGAGAAGAAATAACTCACTTCCAACTTGTCTTTGTTAGCATAATCTTATATATGAACCATAACAATTACCAAACAAGCTGATAAATGCATGATCTAAAAAATTATAACATAACACAAATGTTGCATGGAGGCTGCTTGATGGTTCCTGGCTGCTCAGCCTCCAAATATATTCTCACAAATCTATATTAATTAAATTACTGCATGGCCCATTAGCTCTAGCTTCTTATTGGCTAACTCATATTAATCTATCCCATTTCTATTAATCTGTGTATGGCCATGTGGCTGTGGCTTACCAGCTAAAGTTCTAGCATCTATCGCCATTGGGGCTACATGGCATTTTTCCTGACTCTGTTCTACTTTCTCTCATGCTATAGGCCAAACCAGTTCTTTATTCATTAATCAATAAAAGCAACACATACACAGAAGGAGCTCCTATACCATTTTCCCTTTTCTGTTTAAACAAAAAGGAGGCTTTAACTTTAACAAAGTAAAATTGCAAATAACAAAATAGTTTTTAAGAAAGAATTACAGTTACAATATTTATAAATATTTCATCTTTTATCATAACTAAGGAAAACTGTTACAATAATTATAAATTCTTCAACTCCATCAAAGATTCCAGAAAGATATAATATTACCTAAGTAAACAGGAAGTGCCTTATAAGCAACTTCCAAAATTCTAGAATTGACAAAGACATCTTGCTGCCTGGACAGTCACCCAAATTTCTTCTGTACCATTGGGGCATCCAATCTTCAGTCTACAGGCTTATAGTATCCAGCAGACTTTTCCAAGAAGTGGAAATTTCAAAGACAGTTCCCCCTATATTGGCAGTTTGTCAGTAACTTTTTTCTGTGTCCTGAATGTGTCTGGTAGATTCATTCATGAAGCAGGAACCCCTGAGGCCGTCCTCACCTTTAAGAAAATCCAGCAGTCATTTTTCTGTGGGTCCCGCATGTCCAGTCAAGCAGTCCTGGCAAGAGCAGTTTCTTGCCCAAATGGCTAACCAACTCAATAAGAAGCCTCTTCAAAGCCCATCTTCCTCTTGAAGTAGCTTGTGCTGCCAGGAGCAGATGTGTCTCATTGTCATGAAAAGTCCTAAGTTATTAAAACATTTTTTTGGAAACTAAATAACAAGGAATTTGTTTTAATAGTTTTTATGTAAAATGACTTCAGAATTTTAAAAATACTCTTTTTTTATATATATTATATGGTGACTGCAGTTTTCACTCCCTCCCTAGGTTCTTTCCCCACCTTTCTTCCCTCCCTGACCAATATCCTTGGTCTCCCCGTAGAAAAGAGCAGACCTCCCAGAGGCATCAATGAAACATGGTATATGCCATATTCTCAAGGTCTCTGAAAATTTTGAAGAACACCTATCTATCTGAAATATATCTATATAAATCTAGAAGATCAAATTGACATGACTAAAATTTATCTATTATAGATGAGAATCTATTAACTTATTTTTCTTAATTATACATTACATTTTTAAATGAGCTACACAAACACAATACCTAAATTAAGATCAGAAATACATGTACATATAACAAAATTGACCTTAAATTTGTATCAATAAACCATGATCCATACCAATGCAAATTATCCATCTCTATAGTATATCCCTCTTTAAATGTAAAGAAGTATTTACACACAATATTTGGGAATATGGGCTTAGTTCTATCCAAACTGCTTCCTGCTGTTTATTGGGTGAAGTATTTTCTTCATGGGAGTGTTCTTCAGGGGTTCTTGTTCCATCAAACCATACTGGTCTGGAAGCAATCCACAAGTTCTCATCTTCTATGGAAACAAGAGAACCTCCTTTCCAAAGCAACATATCCTTAGATCCAAATTTGAAAGTCATAACACCTGTAGAATATATATGTTGGTTTAGCTTAGTAGCCTATACAATGAAATGTTTCTCTGTATTTAGCTCCTTTACAGTCAAAAATTCAAAGAAAAACACAATAATATACATAATCCAGACTTTCTGTGTATATTCCATCTTTATATGGCTTATTTTTACTCTCATACTTTTAATATTTATTTTATTATCATTACTCCTTTAATCTATGACTGTCTGTACTGTGTCTCTTTAAAGACTTTACCCATTTTAAAAGCCATTTGCTTCTTTTCAAACTCTCTATACTCTTTTTTCTTCTCTCTTTCAAGACTACATACATTGATCCAAAACTGTGACCCATTTAGAGGTCTTTTATGTCTGAATCTGTTCTACTGTGTATCTGTAATTTTTTTCTGTCTAGGAACACTTCTTAAATGTTAAGTGCTTCTTAAAAACTTAAGCTGCATCATTCCTTGGGGGAAATACCACATTTCCTGCTTGCCCAGCCCAGTCCAGCATGGCAGAGGCACTTGCAGCCTCTGAGAGCTGCCATGCACACCACCCCACTTCCAAGCACACAGCTGGTTCATGTTGCCACCAACAAGCCACAGCACATTGCTCACAAACCCCATCCAAATGTCCAGTCTTCTGAAAGAGCCAGAGATTGCACTAGCAGCATGGCCCAGAAAGCCAGAGTTTTAAAATGGCATGGCTTTTTTTTTTGCTACAGCTGAGTCAGGAAAACCCTTTACAGGAGCAGTGGCATGCCACCAGCAAACAGCAAGAAACTATGTTAAACTTTGTGTTTTTGTGTCTAAAATTAAGTTTTCCCAGGTTTTTAAGTGGATTTTAGCATGTTGGTGCCAGTTTATTGCATGGAGGCTGCTTGTTGTTTTCCAGCTGTTCAGCCTCTAAAAATAATCATGCAGAAACTGTATTAATTAAATCACTGCTTGGCCCATAAATTTTAGCTTCTTATTGGCTAATTCTTATATTAATTTAACCCATTACAATATTCTGTGTATGTCCACATTGCTGTGGCTCACTGGCTAGGTTCTGGTGTATGTCCCAGATTGGGCTACATGGCATCTCTCCTGACTCTGTGGTAGCAGATACAATAATCAAGCAAACAATCCATAAATATCAAAAGATAAAGAAATTAAGATATGTAATAAATAATAAACCAAGGAGAGAAAATATCTCTATATACACAAAAAACTATTAATTGACTGAAGAATAAATTAACAAATGTATATCCTTTACTCTTTAAGTGGAAGAATATTCATAATTAAAAGACTCAATCTACCTAAAGTTGTATATAGATTCAGTATAAACACTACCAATGTAACAATAAAATTTTTCAAAAAAATGTGTAAGCTCATCTGATGAAACAATCAGTGGAAGTCTCCAGAGAGACAAAGCAATCTTGAGGAAAACAAAAATGCCATTAAAAGAAAATACACTCTTTAAAATGTCCTTCGCACATAAAGAACACGCATCAGTTCTCCATTTTGTCACTCTCGCAGGGTATCTGGCATGCTTTGTGTAATTTTACTTTGAAATGTTCTTTTTTTCTGAATAACCGGGAACAAACTATCAATATGTTTCACATCATTGCTTCATGTCTAATTCTTGTATCACAATGAGTCTTAGTAATAGTCATCCTCATTGTCCAGGTTGCTTCCTTTGTAGATGTACCCTCTAGTCCTCATGGAGTGAAGATCGTAGACCTGTCTCAGACTACAGCTAAGATCTTGTTCAACAAACCTGACTCCCACGGAGGTGTGCCTATTCATCACTATCAAGTGGATGTCAAAGAAATGGCATCAGAAACCTGGAAAATAGTACGCTCCCATGGAGTTCAAAGTAAGTTACTTATTCAATATGTGTTAATTCATGAACTCTCATATTTAATATTCCTCTATGATTTATTTCTCTTTTTTTCTTCCTTGCACTGGGGTTAGGAAATCATAGTCATTTCCTTATCTTACTTATAAATAACTTTTAATATATAGTTAAATATTTTGCTTTATTATTTTTTTCAAAGAGTGAAGTTTTTGTCTTAAAGTTCTGTCATCAAATACACTTTTTATGTGTCATGATAGCTACTTTCCATTGTATTATATTCTATTGTTTAAGCTGTCTACTTTAATAAGAGTAAAATAACTAAATTGAATTGTTAAAATCATATTCTAGGAGAAAATTTAATTTTATTCCTCCATGAAAAGACAATTACTGACATGTTGTGTATGGAAGGTGAATATTCTTAAATGTGTCTTTAGATTTATTTATTCATATTTCCATAAATAGTTATGAATGTGATATTACAACAGCTATCTGACACAGGCACTTATAAAACTGTCTATGTAAGTTCATGAGTCTATTAAGTTTGTTTTCAGCTTGTGTTTTGAAAATACACAATTAAAATTGAAGTTTTTATTTAAAGTTGTGTCATTGAAGTAATTGAATTGTATATTTCTGAAAAGTTAAAATCATGTATATTATTCTTCTTAGTAATGGGAAATTCTGTTGTGATTTGAAAAGTGTTTTAATTTTTCATTATTTTCCAAATTACAGTAGGAAACAATAAGAAATTACAAATTTGTGAGTATGCAGGTTAGATTAACCTGTAATAAAAGTATGAACGTGTGAGGACTGTGTAGTTTCCCTGTCAGATATTCAAGTCAACCTTAACCCTTTCAAGGTGTGCAAGTATAACGATGGAACTACACTGAGACAACAAGAGGGAGCAGATCACAGTACAGGAAGAAAATGAAATCATTTATTTTTTGCCAGACTACAGTAACATAATATTTTACAATAAAAGTATCAAAGGTTTCATAGAGTCAACTATTGATAATTTACTTCATGCTTTGTATAACATTTCAAGTAGGTGATTTAATATTGCTCCTGTAATTTTGGTGTGTTATTAGCTTAATAAGTAAGATGGGAACTTCATAGTATTTCTCCTATTGAGACATGCATCAAATTCTATACATTGTATCCCACCTCTAAATTACATAGGGACAGTCAAGGTTGCTTGAAGTACAGCTCATGCCAAATTTAGTGGCGGTTTTTGCTGCCGTCATAGATCAAACCTGATAGATAAAACATTTTATCACTTGGCAAATGGGGGTTCTTTTTTTCCCCAAATCACAAATACATCCATCAAAATATTTTATTTATTTATTTCAATATTCAATATCCAACAGTCATTACCTAGATGAAGCAAGAGTCCTTAGACATCCTCTGAGAGCCAGCAACTCACAGATTATAAAAAATATCCTGAGGATAGTTTGACAGTTGATTGTCCTCAGCCAAGTTTGTAGTGATATTTTCTTACAGATAATCCAAGACAGCTGTCCTACAGTCTTTTTTGAAATCTTCTTGCTCCTTATTTTACTCAAATTCAGCTTTCTGTGGGAAGATCATGACGAGTCATGCATCCTTGTGAAGCTATAGCAGCTTATAACAATTGCTGACAATATTCTATTCAACTAGGAAACCTGAGGCCTCTGCGCTGAAGTATTCCTCTATAACTACCATTATATCATATTTAGTTTTTTTGTTATAAGGATCAGCAGGGTTTAGGCATAAATATAACCAAATATAAATGGGCTCACAGACCAGCGTCTTTCCTTAATTTTCACAATTTTGAGTTTCTGTCAATAATGTAAAAGATTTAGCCTATGAAATCATTTAAAAAACACAGAAATACTTTGTGCTTTTCTTTGAAAGTTTCTTTTTCCTCATTGTCTTTTCATTCATTTATTTATGAATGTTTAGTTGATACACTGTTTTTTATATTTGTAAATTGTTACATATTTTATATTGTTTATATCTATTTGTATCTAATTACTGACTTCTCTGTTCACGAATAAAACAGGCCTTGCTTGATTTTACTCTTGTAGAGCAGGGAAATGTCACCATGCAATTACTTTCATGCTTTAGTTTATGGTCTTACCTAAGCCACTAATTACCCATGAGTCCCACCAGCTGAGTTATCACCTGATCCACAACTTTGCATACAATGTAGATAGAACCATCATATTTTTCCTCAGTATTTTTTCTGGAATGTTACCATGCCAGCCATTGAGATGACAATCAACTAACTTTTAAAATATATTGACTTGTAAACAACTTGTGTATACATAGTGTAACTTTTAAAAAATGTGGAAATTTTTTTCCTGTAGGAAACATGTTACAAATGTTTCTAAATATTTCTGTTGGAGTTTTTTCCCCCGGAATTTGACATGTTCATTAATGTCATCTTTGTTCAACTCTTGTTTGGGTGGTCGTGCTTATTGCTGTTCTATTAGCAGTAGCAAGAGAATGGAAACTTCCTAAATGTCTGACAACCAATGAATAGATAATAGAGCGTGTGACACACAGTATAAAATACCATTCAGATATAATGAAAACTGAAATCATGAGCTTCACAGGTAAATATAAGGAACCAGACAAGGAAGACTTTTAAAATTTCAAAATAACAAACGTACGGAAACTTATAGTTTCACTTCACAATTTAGGTAATTTTCACTGTTTTATAATCCCCGCTTTAGTAGTTTCTTATCAGATATGATGGGAAACAAATTAGTTATGGGTGGCATTAATGGTTAAACTTTGAAGGTTTCTATTTAAATTTATTTGATATGATAGATGCACATAACATACTGACATAAAACCATTTCCCAGTCTTGTGATATTGTTTACTATTTTTATGACATCCCTTTCTTAAGTCACCCTTTTCTTCCCTATGCAATGTTTGTTCTCTGGACAATAGAAGCCAGTTTTAGAGTTTGTATCTTCTATGCCATGCTACATCTCAATGAAAGATTTGCTGTGTATAAGAAGATAAATTGGGTCAGGTATAATAACTGGCAAAATCTTTACTGCTTTAGGGATAACTAATGTTATTTTATGTGGTTAATAATTGTCATATTTAACAAGCAATATCATCAGAATCCTAACATATGGGAAATGTTTGGTGCTACTAAAGAAATATTTCAACATACCTCTTTCCTTTATTTTCAAATATCTAACAAAATTTGAGTTCTTAGTTAGACTCTTGGAATAAAGTTATTTCTATTTGTAACTTTCAAATTCATTAACTAATAAATCTTTTATGCAGACTGTGTCAAAAAATAAAGTTATACCAATTGAAATGCCACATTCATTTCAAGCAATATTCAGATATACAGAAGGAAAATGAAGTAAAAGTGTCAGTGTAGGGAAGTATGAGAAGAAAATACTGGTCACATAATTTTAATGCCAGGGATTAGCCTTAGTGAGTGGACCATCTAGCTTACCTTGATAGTGCGTTGTTTGTCAGCACACTCTGAAAATACAGTCTCAAATTTCACATATGTTAAAAATTTAAGTAATTACCACTCTGTTGACTATTTGGTAATTATAATTGTAAAGATTATTTATGATTTTTTTCTATTATACTGACTGCATGCAATGGAGGTTTAAGGATTGTGATGTATTTTCAATATTCAGTTATGGACTTTATTTACATTGCAGTATCTTTCTTCATTAGAGTCATTATGCAAAATTTTGTATGTACTATTTGCAATCATCACTAGCAACAGTTTCAAAGCTGAAGTCCTGCTGAATCATCACACTTGTACTTGATTTCTTTTTTGCTGCACATTTTATGAAAACATAAGATTTGTCATAGCAAGTGCAAAATATGTATTCATCATCCATTTTAATGATCTTTTGATAAACAGTGGCTGGGAAGAAGATGCAACCTTCATTTTTACGGAGCTACCCTTTAAGAGGTTAAATAGTCTCAATGAAAATGCAAATCAAACCAACTCTGAGATTCCATCTTACACCTGTAAGAATGGCCAAGATCAAAAACACTGGTGACAACTTCTGCTGGAGAGGTTGTGGGGTAAAGTGAACACTTCTGCATTGCTGGTGGCAAAGCAAACTGGTACAGTCCCTTTGAATGTCAGTGTGGCAATTTCTCAGAGAATTAGGAAACAGCCTTTTTCAAGACCCAGTAATACCACTTTTGGGTATATATCTAAAGGATGCTCAACCATGCCACAAGGACATGTGCTCAGCTATGTTCATAGGAACATTGTTGATCAGAGCCAGAATCTGAAAATAACCTAAATGCTCTTTAAACAAAGAATGGATAAAGAAAATGTGGTACATTTACAAATGGAGTACTACACAGTAGAAAAAAAATCCTGAGTTTTGCAGGAGAAAGGATGGAACAAGACAACATTATTTTGAGTGAGGTAACCTAGACACAGAAAGACAATTTTCACATGTACTCCCTCATAGCTAATTTTTAAGCATAAAACAAAACCAGCCTACAAACCACAATCCCAGAGAACTTAGACAACAATGAGGACCCTAAGAGAGACTTACATAGATCTAATCTACATAGGAAGTAGAAAGTAGAAAAAGACAAGATCTCCTGAGTAAATTGGGAGCATGGGGAACTTGGGGAAGGGATGAAGGGAGAGGGGAGAGGCAAGGAGGGGAGCAGAGAAAAAATTAGAACTCAACAGAAATTAATAAAAAGGAAAATGAAATAAAATAGAAAAGAAACTTAATTCAAAATATTTTATTAACTCTGTTGATTTTATAAACTATATTTTTGAAATTTTTCAACCCTAACCTTTTCAAAATTTACCCTACCTCCTACCTCTCAATTTGGAGTTCTCATTTTATTATATAGATATTTTGTTGCACATCAATGCCAACTTGTTCTCTAGATATATTTCTGGGTAGAAGTGAGAACTACCTACCAGTGGAAATACCTTAATAGAAACCAACTTCCATCCCCCAGGAGTCATCAATTATACATCGTTCTCTGTTTATAGTATGAGTTCATGAACTCCTTCCCATTCTATACTATGAAGATGAATTGTGAATGTTTTAGACTGGTACCCAAAGAAGCGTCATCATATAGGTGTCATTTATTCATTATTTTGGTTGTCTTTGGTGTCCAGAAGACATATTTCTCTCAGATCCTCCCCTATGTCTGGCTCTTACGGTCCTTCTGCCTTATACCCTTGGGGTCAGGAATGATGTAGTTTTTCTATTAATGGCTAAGAATTCTGAAATCACATATATTCTGAACTTTGACCAGTTGTGACTTCCTATATTACCTACCCCTTACTATGCAAAGAAACTCCAGCAATTATTTCTGAGATCTGGACTAATCTAGGGAGTAGAGATGAGTTTAGGGGTCGCTTTGATTGTACTGCCCTCTAACAAAGTCATAGTGAGTTTCACACCACAAGTGCTTGCCCACACTTGCAGTACCAGACATGCTTTCTCCTACGGAGTCCTAAATAAAATAGCAGTTGGTTTACCTTCTTGTTATTCTTTAATTGATGGGGTTACACAGATAATAATGAACATTATTTGGGGACTTCTTTTGAAGTTGAAAATGTATTATGAGATTAAAATGTCATTGTTGGTGCCTAGGTATCCTAAAAATACATAAAAACTTTTTTGACTTTATTTAAATATGTACATAGATATATAAGCAGATTACAGGCAGAAAGCATATTTTGTTCTGTTTAATCACTATATTATTGAATAAAGTTAAAATTTTAATATACTAATCATCAAGTACCTATAAGTAATGCTAAAGTCAGTAAGAGTACAAGATGCAATTTTTAAATCATATTAAATTACTTAAATATAATGTGTGTATGTTTGTGCACATTTGGTATTTATTTGTTTTAGCCTGACTCATATATATTCATACACAAAGTATAATCTCTTTCTTAGGTTGTTTTAGTCTCATTGACATGCGATTTGATTGTCTGACAAGCTTAACTATATCATATATAGGTGCAACTAATATATGTGAATATCTCTATGAAGTTCATATGATTGTACTCAGGATAATATGAATTTTAGTGGTCCAAGACTTCAGGAATATTACACTGTCCCATTTCTGTTTCCCAGAACAATAACTCTCAGTTCTTATTAAAACTTCCCTAAATTTCTTGCTATTCAAAAGGTTACTATTCTCCCTGAAAAGTTTAAATATTGTGATCTGTGAGCCTCAAAAAAAATTGGATTTCCAGATAGTTTTTCTCAGTGTAGGGATTTGCCCTCATGTTCTTTTAGATGCAAACAACTTTAAAACAGCGAGGTTTTCAGTAGAAAACACCTGTTCTGTGGCTGTTCAGCAGACATCAAGTATTCAAATTTCTTGATAAATAGAAAATGAATTATGTAACAGAAGTAGGTTGTACTTGCCCTTGTCATTAAGCAGGTGGTTAGTGCCATTATTTGCATTTTCATAGGCTTGATACACATTTTCCTCTTCTAGATACAGGAGGAAATCATCACACATTTGCCTTTGGATACCAATTAGTATTAGTAATTTATGCTACTTTGCATTTTATTAAGCTCCACTAAACACAAGTGAATTTCATGAAGGAGAATTTGAATCTTTTTATATCTGCATTATAAATTGGCACAACAAATTAGATTGCATGATTTCTTCCCCAAACTCCACATAATCTTACACTCAATCGTTGTCTTTTTAAAAAGAACACCCTTGCCATTAGAGAGGAGAAAAGATTCTTCTCTCAGGAACATGACATCATCAAAATGTCCCAAATGAAAAACTATTATTTCATTACCCCTCATTTTTCAAAATTTAACCTTTGTATCTATCAGAAGTATGATTTGCAGACATAATTCTATGAACATAAAATACCAGACTTTAGTTGTTCTTTTATGAGCTTCAGAAGCATTATAGGAGTTTTGTAAGTGCAATAATTGCAGTTCTAATGAAATACTCATTTGGAAATAAGAAATGAATCTAGATGTTTTGACATAAAATTTACTTCCCTATAAGTTATTATTTAAATATACTATTTACTGCTGTGCATGAACCATACATAATTAGGATTTTATATAGCTATTTACATAGAAGAATGTAGACAGATGTTTCTGTCCTGCCTGGTCCCATAGCTGTTCAATCCCAAAGAATCACACAGAGGCTTTTATTAGTTACGAATTGTTAGGCACATTATCTAAAGCTTATTATTAATTAACTCTGACAACTTATATTAATTAATAATTCTTGTCTATGTTTAGCAACTAGGCTTGGTACCTTTACTCAGTGAGGCATTCTCATCTTGCTTCCATTGTGTCTTTCTGGTGACTGACTCTACTTTTCCTCTTCCCAGAATTCTTCTAAGCTGGTTTCTCTACCTATACTTCCTGACTGGCTAGTGGCCAATCAGCATTTTATTAGACCAATATAAGTGAAAAGATCTTTACATTGTACAAGATCATTATCCCACAGCATTTCCTTTTACAAAATAAAACTCTGAATCTAACCTCCTTTGTTTAGCTTTTCCTGATCATTATCCATAACAACTTGTAACCAACACATTAAACAAAGACAAACATCCATAATCCATTTTTGGGGAATGTGGGCATAGTTTCTAAGCTACTTCCTGCTGATTGGGACACTGATATTCTTATGCGGACCCAAGAAAATTTAAGGATTTGGTCATGTCCTTACTGGAGTATTCTGTGAGGATGAATCATCTCAGCAAGCAGTCTGGAGGCTGTTCTGGATATAGAACACAGAGCAAACGGCAACAGAACATAGTGTATTTTGATATTATTTACCTTCTATTTCTATACTCACCTCTATTTTGCTTTGCTTGTCCATTCCCCACAGCACCATGCTCTCATTTTCACCATCCCTGTGTATATGCCTGAGTGTGTGTGTTTGTGTGTATGTCTGTGTGCATGTACATATCTCTGTGTGTATCTATATGTATACCTGTGTTTGTGTCTATATGTGCATGTAAGTTTAAGTGGGAATGTGTATGTGTTTCTGTGTGGGTGGATGTACATGCTCATGTGGATATATGTGTTGAGTATTGTGGCATACATATATATGTGTGTGTGTGTGTATGTGTCTGTGTATGCTATCTATCTATATCTATCTCTATCTATATTATATCTACATCTATCTATATATCTATATATGCCACAGGATATTGGGTGACTTGATCCTCTGAAGGTAACCCAGCTGTTGCGAGTTCTTGCATTCAATACTATCAATGTAAAAAAATCAAAAAAAAAAATCACAACTCTCAACTTAAATGGAAAACGATATAGTATACTGTGGAATCATTTTAAATGACCATGTCCCAGAAACATAAATTTAACTTACCCCAAATTCCATACTCAAATGTATTAGGAAAGCTGTTTGTTCATTTCCTGGCTGCCTACACTCCCGGAATAACCACACAGAAACTGTACCAATTAAATCACTGCCTGGCCTATAAGCTCTAACCTCCTATCAGCTAGCTTCTATATCCTAATTTAAATGATTCTACCTTTCAATATTTTACCATGAGGCTTGTGATCTACTGGCAAGGTTCTGGTATGTCTGCCTTCGATGGTGGCTCCATGGCTTCTCTCTGACTCCACCTCCTTTCTCCCAGCATTCAGCTTAGTTTTTCCTGCCTAACTAAGTTCTACCTTGCTCTAGGCCAAGTCAGTTTCTTTATTAACCAATAGAATTCACAGCATACAGAGGGGAATCCCATATTACAACTTCACTAGCATTTTATAGTTTAAAAAAATGGAAGTCATAAATAAATACATCATTAAAATACATTTGTGAATACCCCATAGAATTAGATGCAATGAAAATGGGATAAGCTTTTTTTTTATAGGCTTAAGTTACTATCTGTTTACCTTTTTGGCTCTTTTTTTCCTTTTTTTATTTATTCATCTCTCATATATTTAATTTCTGTCGTTTTCCTTCCATCCTCTCCTCCTCATCTCCTCCTGCCCCTATATTCAAACCTCCTTCTTTTCCTTATGTAAAAGCAGGTAGCTTGGGGAAATCAAGCAAATATAGCATATCAACTTGAAATAATATTAAGTATATCCTCATATTAAGAATGGATGAGAGCCGCGTGGTGGTGGCGCACGCCTTTAATCCCAGCACTTGGGAGGCAGAGGCAGGCGGATCTCTGTGAGTTCAAGACCAGCCTGGTCTACAAGAGCTAGTTCCAGGACAGGCTCCAAAACCACAGAGAAACCCTGTCTTGAAAAACCAAAAAAAAAAAAAAAAAAAAAAGAATGGATGAGGCATTCCAGTATAAGGAAAAATATCTCAAAAGCTGGCAAAAGCATCAGAGACAGTTTTCTGTCTCTACTGTTAGGTGTTCCACAAGAACATCAATCTACACAAACATGACATATATGCAGAGGACCTAGCACAAACTCATACAGGTTCCATGATTATTTAAGTATCTGTGATCCACTGTGAGCCCTGGCTAGGTGATTCTGTGGACTGTTTGCTTTTAGTATCCTTGGGACCCCGTAGTTCATACAATCCTTTTTCTTCCTCTTTTGCAAGATTTCCCAACCTCCTCATGTTTGCCTGTCAGTCTCTGTAGCTGCTCCCATAAGTTGCAGGATGAATCATTTCTTTGATAATGATTATGCTAGAGTATGGTCTATGATTATAGCAGAGCATCACTAGGAATCATTTCATTTACATTTTTTTGCCATTGTATTTGTATCTACCCTTGGTCCCTGGGCTCTCCAGTCTCTGAGTCTCAGTGTTCCAGGCATACTTTGGGTAGGTTTCTCTTGTACCATGGGTCTGAGCCTGGGTCCATCATTGATTGAACAGCAAAAGTTCTGCCCCACCTTTACCTTTACCCTACAACATGTTGTAGGCAGGACAAAATGTAGGTGGAAGGTTTTGTGACAGTACTGATGTCCTAGTCTCTCCACTGGAAGCCTTGGTTTGGTAGAAGCTTGTGTTTTACCAATAAGTAAATAGCTTATAGAAATATTTTATTTATTATCAAAAGATGTTAATTCATATATAAAGAAAGGAATGACTATTCTCAAAGACTAAAGTTAGCCTATTTCCCATCTCTCTCCAATAAAAAATTCAACCACTCCATCATTCTCTGAAGATACAGACTCCTTCAAGGAGCTTTGATTTAACATCCAGAAAAAAACTTCTCTTCAGGATTCTCACTCATAATAGCCTTTTTGTGTCTAGAAGATAGCTCCTACTGTAGATGGAGTTTAATATAGATGAATCATTTAGAACTAAGGAGCATTAAACCACTTATCAAAATTATGACACTACTGTGAATCTTCTCAACAATTATCTTTTTCCAAGAATTTTCTACTATAACCTTTAGTTTTTTATGCATAGCTTCCTAGTATGTACATACCAGAATAATTTAACCTTGCCTTTTCATCTTCCTATTCATTTTATTTCCTTTCATCATTGTGTTGCACTTGTTAAGTATCCAAACTCTGCATTTCATAAGAGTAGACAGAGTGAGCATTCTTGCTTAGGCATAACATAAGTGGGGATCCTTTTATTGTCAAACATTTTCCGTGATTTAGTTTTATGTAGCTTACATTGTGTTGAGATATGTTTCTCCTACTTCATATTTCTTTTTTATTTTGTGAAAAAGGCATATTGGATATTGTAAAGAATTTTTCTGCAGTTATTGAGATCATGAAAATTTTGAGTCTATTTGATGCTTTTTGTTTACTGATTTGTGCTGCTGAATCATGTTTGTATCTCTTCAATGAACCCAACTTGATCTTTGAGAATGACCTTTTTGATGGGTTCTTCAATACAATTTGCAAGTGTTAATTGAGAATCTTTGGCTATCTCTTTCTTTGTGACATTTTTTTCTGGTTTTAATAGCAGATTAATTATATTTATATAATATGAAAAAATAGTTTTTATTTTAAGAGTTTTACATAAAAATTTAGAGAAGTTATAGAATTGCTTCTTTCAAACTCAACTTGCTTTGAACTGCGATTATATCTAGACTTTGTTATTTCATGCTTGCAATATTTTATAGCTGCTTTAATCTCATTGATTATTTTAAATCAATTAAAGTTATTTATACCTTCTTGGGTTATTTTGATGTGGCATATATAGTAGAATTTCCTTGAATTTTCATAGGTTTTCCAATGTATTCAATGATAATTTTCAGTGTATCATAATTACTTTCTGAATGAATTGGGTTTTTAATCACTTCCTTTTATCTTAAATTTTATTGTTTCTTTTTTCTTTGCACTATTTTATATAAAAATTTGTTAATCATATTGACTTTTCAAATAAACAATTCTTTGTTTTCACTGATTCCTTATTCTTTTCATTTCCATCTTATTTATTGCTGTTCTGATTTTTATTATTTTCTCTTTACTGATCATGCTTTGGCTTTGGATTTTTCATTTTTATCATATTTTAATACCCATGTTGCATCATTCACATAAGATCGCCTTTTAAATTAGTCATTTAAGCTATAAACGTAAGTATTAATGTTGTTTCCATTTATCCCCAGTTCTCGTATATAAAAATTTAATTAAAATTTGTTCTTAAAAATTTAACATTCTTTTCTGATGTGTTCAATTACCTATTTGACATCCACAAGGATACTGTTCTTTGTTTATACTAGTGTATAAACATAAGGATTTAATTTAAGTAAGTTTAATACTATGATAATTTGTCAAAATGGCATTCATTGGTTCCTCCTTTGGTACCTATTAGCTCCTCAACTTTGCAATGTTTAACAGATTTATTATACTAGGCATGTGTTTCTTCCTTCTCTGTTGGTCATGAATCCATTCCGAAAGCAGTTAGTTCCCTTCTCTATGGTAACTTGTAACATCCACAGGAGGGCAAGACCATTGATGACTCTTCCCCTGCAGGCTGTGCAGGGTCCTCTTGGGCTGTGAACACTAGATGGCTGGGAGAAAGCAATCACTGCACTGTAACAAAAGTGTGCAGGATCATTAGCAATATGGTATTACCATCAATTTTTAGATCAACCAAAAAAAATTACCATAACTTGTTTTTTAGGGGCTTTCTGGGTCTTAATGTGCAAAAACACAAATAGATAAATCCCACAGCTGGCACTGGGATATTTATTGTGTAACTCTCAGCTTCATAGAAGATCGTTATCCATCCATGATTTCCTTTCTTCAAACATTTTTTTTAGGTTTAAAGCTTATAAAATATTGCTTTTCCATATTTTTCTCCATACCCTTAGTTTTGAATACTCCCTACTCTGTCTTCCTCCTTTTTACTCTTCCTTGTACCTCTCTTTCTGATTAGACTTTCTCATGTCCTCTATATTTTTATACCTAATGCATTCTGAAAACTCATCTTTCTTAAGGTCCCTCCATCTGTTCTCTCTTGTGCATCCTGTTTAGGTATTCTTATTCATTATTGATATTATAAACTTTATAATAATATCAAAGATAAACATATTATTCATATTACCCAAGATGGATAACATAATATTTGTGATTGTGGCCTCGGTTAAAGGATTCACTATAAATTTCAGTTACATCCATTTCCACACATATATCATAATCTCCTTTTCTGAAGTTTTGTAAAATTCCATGGTGTATATGTATAAGATATGCATTCTCCATTCACCCACGAAGGGCATCTAAGCTGGTTCCATAACATGTATTATGAGCTGAAATGCAAACTGATATGTAGATATTTCTGTTGCAGATCATAGTCTCTTGTGTTTATGAGAAATTTGAAGTATAACTGGATTATTTAAAAACTATGTCTTTAGCTTTTTGTAAACATTTTGTTTGGTTTCTAAAATGACTAAACCATTTTCATTGCTCAACAACAATGAATAAAGATGCCTTCAAGATAAAACAATTAAAAAGTGAAATAAATAATCTTTCAAATAAATCTCGTTCTTGCTAGCATGATAGAACAGGAAAGCAGTGGCAAGTGTAACTCTTTGATTCTGAGGCTAGTGTGGGCTACATACCTGGTTTTCCAGCTTGCAAAGACTACAGAGTTAGTTTATGTCAACAAATATATAATTTTTTTTTTTGCGAATTGATTCCTAAGAGTTCTCATTCTTCCAAGACCCTTCTCTTAAATTAAACTTTACAGGTTGAATTACTGTTAGCTTGCATTTCTTCTTCTTTAATCTATAAACGTTTGGAATGATTTGACCAGTACATTGTGTCACCTCACAGCTGTTCCAGCAGCTTTTCTGGAAAAGAAAAAATTGCATCATCAGAATAGATCATCCCTCGCTTGCTATTTTTTTTTATACCTCAACATGATTACTGCTTATGAGTAGTTGTCATGTAGCCAGACTCTGTTTTCTGAATATATTAATTGGATGTAGATTTCATTTTCTGTGTGTTTGATACAGTCTTATCTACACTAATCTTAACATTGACAGGTTTGTCTTACCAGGGATGAATAAAGCTCTAAGCATTTGGGTCTTTGCTTCCGTATGTATGTGCTGTTCCCTAGTGAGTTTTCCATCATATCAGGTCTCATGAGTTGTCCATATGGTTCAGTTCTTCTCTTGGTCTTAAGCTCATAGTGGATAGAGTTGTAAACTTTGCAGTTTAAGATATTTTTATACCTTACTTTCAACTCTCATTGGCAGAGTAGTTTGGTGAGAACATGTCTTTCATAACCCTTCCCTTTCTGGTCATATAAGCACAGTTGTGAAACTGACATTTCTCTTGAGGTTATATTTTGGTAACTTTTAAGTCTCTTGTTCAAAGTTGTATTTTTTTAAATGTTACCATTCTCAATCACTATTCTACTGGAAATGAGGACACCAAGTAGATATCTTCACCACAGTCTTGAATGTTCTACCCAGCATTAATATGAAAACTAAACTTTATTCCTTCTTATTTTACCAGTGTTAAGATAATACACACACACACACACACACACACACACACACGCGCGCGCGCGCGCGCACGCGTGTGTGTGTGTGTGTATAAAGCTCCACGCCATGGAGTTAGTTCTGAGATATCAATAGCTTGGTGAATGCACCTTGCTTCTACAATGAATATTCTGCTATTTCTTGGACGTTTTCTGAATTCTAAGACAAAATATTGGCAAGTTTCTCTCCACCAAGGGCACTGTTTCTGGTGTATAAAATCTTGTCTTCTTGTGCTTTTAAATGGTAGATGGTACAAAACAATTTATATCCTTTAAAAATCAGCATATGCATATAATTTAAGATTTTTAGATGACTTTATTGTGTGCAAGAATGAATATCCTTCTGTATTTTAACTTCTTTTTGAACCCCACATGCATATGTTTTAGTCTGCATTAATTTCTTCTCATGTATTCCTCTATTTACATCCATTCTTAAGTATATGTGAAAATCTTTAATAAAATTTACATTTATTCTTCAAAAAATTATTTCAATTCATTTAAGAGTTATGTGGAAAATGAAATAATGTAGTATTACTGACAAGGAATAAAAAGCTATCCTGTATGTGTGCAAATATATATAGTACTATGTGGATGGGTCCTGAATTTCACTGAAATATAACAAGAATGCTAACATAACTAATGAAGATAGATGTTATCCTCAGGGGAAAATAAGCTATAATAAAAAGATTTTAGCTACTGTTATGAGTTTTGCAATGCAACTAGTATAACACATAAAACTGAGAAAGTTAGTTGTAAAAGTGCTAAAATATAAAAATGCTCTTTTTTACCTATACATGGATTCTGTGTTATGATTGCCTTTTAAAATCTCTGAAATTCCTGGTTTGGGATAGAAAATGTAAATGCAGAACCAAAGATTTTTCCTATCTCATTACTTCAAGATCTGTTTATAACTTTTGTATGGCACCTATCAAATTAGATGTCTAGTCAATACTAAAAATGACAGAATAAATTCTTTAGAATTTCAATTGCCCAGACGTAGCTAGCGAGTCTCTTTTTTTCCTGTGTGAGCACTGAGATTCAAATCTATATTAATAAGAGTGAGAGGTCTGTTATTGTCAAGAGGACTTTGCATTTGTGCTTTGATTCTAGTGTACTCTTTCAAAGTTGTATACCAAATGGTAAGCCCAACACTATTTAGTCAATTCTGAATTATATCATCTTGGTTAAAATCAGTTGGTCTCCAAATATAACAACATACATAAATATAGAAAAGGGACCTATGGAGAGGCGGGTGGTGTGGGAAGCAAAGAGTAATACATAAAGTGACATATGGAGAGGTGTGTGGTATGATAGTCATAGAGGGAGGTAAATGAAGTTGCAGTAAGAATAAAAACAATTCTCTGTATTCATGTATAAAATTGTTAAAGAGCAAACTAATGACAAATAAAAGAATATTACTGGTTTAAATTTACCTCAGAATTGATGTGGGATTCCCCTCTGTATGCTCGGATAGGGTAGAGTGAGCTAGCCAGGAAAAACTAAACTGAATGCTTGGAGAAAGGAGGTGAAGTCAGGGAGAAGGCATGTAGCCATGCTGGACACAGACCCTGAGACTTTACCTGGTAAACCATAGACTCATGGTGAAACACGGATTACTAGAAATGGGTTAAAATAAGAGATCTGAATTATCCAATAAGAAGCTAGCCTTTTCCGAAAAATTGGCTCCAATGTGGTTGACTAAAATCCACTTAATACCTGAGAGGGCTTGAAAAGAAATTCTAGACACACACAAAAAAAAAACAGTTTAACACAACTTCTTGCTGTTTGCAGGCGGTATGACGCAACTCATTTAAGAGAAGTTTTCCTGACTCAGTAGTAGAAAAAAAAAAGGCGCTCTTTTGAAATGTTAGCAGCATGACATCTGGATCTTTCAGGAGACCAAGCATGTAATTGGGGTTTGTACACAGCACGTTATAAACTACTTAATGGCACTGAGCAGCCCGGAACAAATATGCAGCCTCCTCTAACACCGAATGGCAGGTATTAATGTTGATTACCTACATGAATTATGCTGTTTAATCTAATAAGAAGTCATAAACTCGAGGAAATAAATATTAAAGATATTTTAAAACCTAAAACCTTAAAATTGCTAGAAAAATTCCTTGTAGGTTGAGTTTGTGTATTCCTCTTAAATGTTCTTCCTCAAGTGAAATATAATCATCTTTGTTATTATATATAAAAGTGATTCAATTGTGTGATAAGGTTTTTCTTTAAGCAAAGGAAGATTAAGCATTTAAATTTTTATCATGAAAACCAAACATGAAAATCAAAAAATATAGAAAGTTTTGTAGGAAATAAAAATTAAAAACTAGAATGCTTATAAAGTGTCTAATAATTAGTTTTTTCTTTTCCAAAATAAATACTTAATGAATTATTTTTATAAATAAAAACAATTAAATGTTATGTAGTATCATGGTACATGTCACAGTGGCAGGATATTCTAACACATATCTTCAAAATACTTCCTAGACTAATAAAAAAGATTCTTAGAAAAGTATTAGACCCTTAAAATGCTAAAATTTACACCAAAATACAAATTTAAGTTACAAAAATCCAGTGAAAAATTATTGACCTGAAATAAATATGTATGCATATATATATATATAATTTTTGAACAAAATTGATATTATTTCTCAATCTGAATATTATAATTTTATCATTAGTGATAGAAACATTAAAAGAAATGTAGTTTTATTACGAGTCAAGTCTTTTGAAAATTCTTGCAAAGCATCATTATATTTTAAGAAAATTCAAATGGATGTTAAGTGTCTGATTTTGCTTCTTTGTTTACACAGTGCAACCTGCATATTAAATGAAAAACTTCATTTTTTCTATGAATTTTTAGATCTCTGTGAGGAGATTAAGAGCCAGTATAATATCCAGTGAGCGTTTGCCCCTAACCCCTACTTTGTGATTTCTCATTATTGTCATGACTGTTTCATAGTTCTTGACAACCTCATCTTTCCCATTTAAGGCCAGTGATGCTGTAGTTCTAGCCTGAGGGACATCTCATCTTACAGTGAATATCAGGCAACCCACTGCAGTAATCCAGGATTTAAGTTATGGAAGAAAACATAGCTAAATAGAATCATATTTTGCATGTATCCTTATATTAATCAGTTTTCTCAATTATTTTCTTTTCTTCAAAGGTGGTAAATATTCCGTAGCCTCTGTGTCTGTTGACAGTTAAAGGAATAAGATTTATTTGTACCTAAACAAACAAAACAATATCACTCCTAGTAGTAAAATTTAATGCCTTGTGAAAAGAGAATGTAATTTCTGTTTTCCTTTCTAGTATTTGCCATAGTTGTAGAACCATGATTTTAAAACGTTTATGCTTTATCTTCATGGGCCAAGTTAAATATCATTATTTTAATTTGCTCTTTGCACTTTTTGCCAAATTTTGCAGTTATAGCCATTGGTTATTTAAGAAACTCAATTATATTTCAATAAAACTAAAACATTAAATTAGGGAAGGAAACCTGCTTCTTTACAAAACTCATACCTAACAAAGCAATATTGGACTTGAAAGTCATGCTGTTTAATGTTTCTAGGATATGCATTCATTTATAGCATTTGTCCTCGGAAAACACATAGTAGTTTTTAATCTAGTTACACAGAGATGTAATTTTGCTTTTGAATTTCTAATAAATTATAGGGAATGAAGCCATCCCACACATCAGTCCACAGTTCTATTGTCCAATTGTATGGGCACATGGAAGGAAATAAATCTATTAACTAACTTCATAATTTGAAGTGCAATTCTCTAACAGAGTGGGAAGCCTTGCATTTTTCAAATGGTGGTTTGCTTTCAGGCTCCACTTTAGGTGTTCAGAAACTCTGTGTTTGGTAATATGTCACAAAATTATCGGTGATTTAAGGCATATATCCTCTTTTTAAAGTAAGGCAAGTCAAATTACAGATTTGGTGTTACCCCCCTGAAATCTATTTCTTTTTCTGACTTTAATTTTAAGCCTGTATGCAACTTTTTCTATGTGACAAAATAGTCTTTGGTTTCACAGAATGTTGATAATCATAATAAGGGTTATTGGAGCAATCTTTCATAAGTCAGGACTTGATAAAAACTGACTTGTTGTACATGAACTTGGAAACCTAGCATCAGTGGGTTGGCTTTCATACTTTGTTCCAGTCATTTTGGAGGATATCCATAGGTCCTCCTCCTATTTACTTTTCCCTGAGTATTTCAGATCAGCATTGTAAATATATTTGAGACTGCAGTATTATATTGTTTTCTTCTCATTCCTGAAAATTGCCCTGATTTGAAACTCAATACACTGAGCAATCATGATATGGAGCAGCACATATTAAGGGGATGAAATATGGAAAACCAACTTGACTGAGCATCATGTAAATAAAGAATTAGTGTTACTTTGTTAGTTAGTAAGACATCCATGATTTTTGCAGTTCCTGTGAAATGTCTGAAAAAGGCAATACCTTGAGAAGGGAGGTTTTGCTCGAAATGCACAAACAGTTCAGTAAAATAAAAATATATGGTTTATGTAAAGGGTATCAAACTACAGATTTCCTTGTATTATATATTATGATAATTCAATAGCTTACCTCTTACAAACTTTTAACCAAAAATGTTAACAAATAAACCTCCAATTTAAAATGTAATCTATACAATTCTGTTTCATAGGCAATTTTACTCACTACTGAAACTGTAAGCATTAAATTCCATTGCTTTTCTTTCTGGCTTGCTTATCAAGACAAAGGAATATGAGTGTTTCTAGTTCCTTCCTTAAAATGGTATAGAATAGTTTTTATGACAATGTTCTCAGATGCATTTTTGTTATAGAAATAAGGAGGATTACATAACTAATCAAAATTGTTGACTGTGGTGGAAGAATCTCTCATATGATGTTGCTTACATACACTAATATAAACCATCTGTGTAAATGTTCATTAGTGTTTATAATGACATATTAAATTAGTTCTATTTTCCATGAATGCACAATATTTAGATAATAAATGACAGTCATGATGAATAGATTATATATTTTCTTTTATTTTTCTTTATTCCATGGCCTGCAACTGATAGTCCCATTTAACAAAAAACTGAAATTATGGCAAGTCTTTAACCCCAAACAATCACTTCAGTTGTCTTTGCTTGCAATGTACTTTTAAATAATTTTTACTTTAATTTTAAAGTATTTATTCTAAGAGTTGAGAGATACTCTGTTTATAAGAGTTAGTGGATCCCAACTGGTGAAGAGGCTAGCTAATAACCACATGGCTTCTTCCTGCAGTCTCCTCAACATGTCAATACTGGGATGCTTCAAAGACTATTGATTAATTAAGCACAGGTTTTTCATAAGATCTTCTGTTACAGCAGCTCTGTTCTCTCCAGATGAAAAGAATGTGGTTGAAGTCGATGCTGCATGGGTCATATTGATTCTCCAGAGAACTAATTCATTAGTGCTGTGATCAATTAATACGTATTTTATCTTCTTTAATTTCAAAGAACTTCACTTTTCTTTCAATTGTATTAAGTACTATTCACCATGTGTTGAAGGAGGTCACTTGTTTGTTTCCTGGACTCCTGGTAGATCAGAACCCAAATAATCACACAGAAAATATGTTTATTTAAATCAGTGTTTGGCCCATTAGTTCTAGCTTCTTATTGACTAACTCTAACATATAAATTTAACCCATCCCCATTAATCTGTGTATTGCCACTTGGTAGTTTACCAGGTAAAATTCTGACCGTCTGTCTTTGGCAGGGCTACATGCCTTCTCCCTAACTCCTTCTTCTTTTTCACTGTGTTCAGTATAGTTTTCCCCACCTACCTCTATTCTCTGTGCAGTCCCAAGACAGTTTATTTATTCATTAATGGTAATCAAATCATACAGAGGGTAATCCCACATCAATCATGGATTAACTACATACTGTAATTATGTTAGAAATAATTATAATTTCATATGTTTTAAATAACAAAATTGGAAAAAATATGGTGAATGTTTATCAATATTTTTTTAGATTTATGAGATTATTACATAATTACATTAATTTCCCTTCCTTTTCCTTCCCCCAAAACTCTTCCATATAACTCTCTTTGCTCATGTTTATGTTCATGGTCTTTTTTTATCATTTGTATTCATAGACTGAATATCCTATTTCCCTGATGTTATGAAGAAATAATTGAATTGGCATAAGTGACACTTAGATATATAGAACATTTGGTGTATTTATATAATTTTATTTTTTCTAAACATCGAAGAAAAAATGCAGTGACTATTTTGACTTTCTGTTTGTGTTCCAAAGCAAAGTGCTCCTTTTTTCCATTGAAATTCCATGCTTTTGTGAGAGTTACAGTTGAATCGACAAAACAGACTACTCAGAAATTGTGCTCACATGATCTTCTACTTTTCTTTTCAGGCACTTCCCTGTGAGGTTAATCTCAAAGATTAATAATAAGCCCAATGCTTTTTCTTATTGCAGTGCTTTAAAATAAGTGTATGTTTTTTTGTTTTGTTTTACTTTTCTTAGCAATGGTTGTCTTGAGCAGCCTGGAACCAAATACAACTTATGAAATCAGGGTTGCAGCAGTCAATGGAAAAGGGCAAGGGGACTACAGTAAAATAGAAATATTCCAGACACTGCCAGTCCGTAAGTAACCAGCACTACTCTGCTCTCTCTCATCAGATTCTTCTCTTGAAAATGTAATGGGTTTTTTTTAATGCAGAAAATCATTTCAATACTTACGGAAGTGAATTGTATCTCTATAGAAGTGTTTCCTGTGTTAGTGGCATCATGGTTTACATTTCTCAGAACCTGGAAAGAAAAGAAAAAACATGATGGAATATAAAAAGTAAAGCTGTTCTTAATATATCTTTCAAATTTATAATGTGATTAATTAGATTATGAGTGCAGATTTTATTATGTTTGTAGAAAAATTGTTGTGTGTCATGTCTCTTTTAATGAGACACAACTATTATCCCACAAATTATGTCAGCTGTAAGAAAAGGGAATACCAAACTCTAAATTAATCGGTTGCAAAAGTAACTATAGGAGACCATAATCATCTGTGGCCTTATTCTCAAAACTATCCTATTTTAAGTAATTTTTAGTCAATTTGGTTTATCTAAAGTTTTGAAATTTTAAAAGGCATAGCCTTTGTATCATTTCTAAAATTTGAGACAATTTACTGAAGAGGACTGCACATTGCTGTTGCAAAATATTGGTACGAATCTGCCTGTTCAATGCAAATATTACTTCATTAAATTGACTACTATAAGTTCCTGCTCTGTCATTTGGGCAGTAGTTTTCTAGGGCTTCTCAAAATCTACCATGTGATGTCCCTTTTCTCCATTCTCATATTGCAATATTTTAATTCCTTCATAATTTTTACCAGACTGTGTCCTAGGTAAGGGTATCAACGCTCCTACCCAAATCTTAAATGACTTGTATATTCTATTTTTATTTTCGCAACTACTGATGATACCCAGAGGTGTTGCAAATTCATTCAAAATGGAAGCTTAATAAGTTCAATTATACTCTGGGTAATCTTTATAATTCTGTGCATTCCTACATTTACAGACTTTGAACAACTTTTCTCCTCTTGAAACACCAGTGTGCATGTTTAAGAAAAATAAATCTCTACTCTTGGTACTGAGTATATGATTAAGTCATCAAAGTGTTGCTATTTCATGAAAGCATGAGAACCTGAGTGGAGATAAACAGCACTCATATAAAAGTTGAGTGCAGTGTTGTAGGTTAGTAAGATCAGAAGTGAATTGGAGGTAGAGGTAGATAAATCCTTGATGCACACTGGCCAATAAATCTAATCAAATTGGTAAGCTCTCTGTATACCAGTCTCTAGTAATCTCATGAGGAAACTTCATACTGTTAAGCTATACCCTAGTGCTCTAGCATCTGACACTGCTCTCAGAATGGGTTGTGAAAGTTATGTGCAAAAACCAGTCAGAGGAGCACGACCAAGAACTGCACTTAATCCCCCAGAGCTCTAGAATTCTGATGCTTGCCTATGGCAGGCATTTTTTCACTTTTTTTTTATTTCTACATAGCATTAAAAAAAATCTGTTTAAGTACTCTGCTGTGACCACAGTTTCTTAAAGATGTTTTATTTTCCTGCTTTACTAGGCCCTACATGGAAATATGGCCATATGTTGGGTGCCAAAATGTAGTTGGAAGTTTTGTTTTTGTTTTTCTGTTTTTTTCTAACCCCGCTTTGGAACGCAAAAAATGTTTACTAGAGGTTCCTCTCCTGTCTGGTAGCTTGTGAATGAACACTCTGAGACTTAATTAATTATAAATGTTTGGCCAATGGCTCAGGCTTATTAATAACTAGATCTTACATTAAAATTAACCAATTTCTATTAACCTGTATATTGCCACATGCAGTGGCCATGGTGCTGGATGATGTCTATTAGACTCCACTCTTTTCCTCCTGTATCTCTGCTGGGATTTTTTACCTGGCTCTATCCTGCCTTGCCATAGACCAAAGGAGCTTTATTTATCAACCAATAAGAGAAACAAATATTCAAATATACAAGGGGACATACCACATAATATAAGTGCATTCATATGTGTACCCACAGATATGAAGGACACACACAGTCCCACACACAGTCCCACACACACCACTACCATCATGACTCTTATTTGTTCTGATTTTCTCATGTCTTCTAAATTATAATATAGATACATTGTAATATATATACTGATGTTGACTTGCTAACCATTCTCCAACTTTGTGAGTTCTTTGAAATTAGGGGCAATTCTTTTATTATTGGATTGATCAAATTCTCACAAATAGAAGACCTTATTTTATATATTTTACTGCAACATAATTTTTATTATTTTATGTTTCATTTTTAAAATGAATATTACATCATAATAAAGTAATGTTCGATGGCTGTGATTAATAACATTAGACCTTTATGAGATTTGGCATTATCGTTATGGATAAAGAGGGAGAGTTACTGAAGTTCTAGCCTGCCTTAAGGGGCAACTGTCTATTTTCTGGGGAAAGAAGTGTCGAAGCCACTGATAAATTGCCCTTGCTCCATTAAGCAATTTCCTAAAACACTCTAAATAAATTCTGTGGATCACACACTGAAAAAACATAAAAGACATAAAGATAGAGATGGTTTTCAACAGGAAATAGAGAGAAATGAAGTGATAACTATTTAATTTTCATTACATAAATTTATGAAGCTTAAATAATGAAATATTAAATATAGCATTTAAGTTAAATTATAAATCTATGAATGAATACATTTTGTGTATGTGAGGCATAAATTAAAAACCAATGGTGAAAATTTAGTTTCTGTTTTTTAACATCTATAAATGTAACTTATTACAAGAAAAAGATTGCATTATCATTTTAAATGACAATGTCATTATTAAATAAATCTCTTCTATACAATATGAAATTTTCCATTTTAAACATAGAAGTTCTACTAAAGCAGCTGAGCTGTAAAGTTTATTATGTGAGTGAGCATCAAGTTATGCCACACCAAAATACAAAATAAAGTAAACCAATAAAAGGTAATGTATTTGGTATATAATTGATGGTTTAACTAGAAAGCAGTCTTATTAGGAATGTACAGTGAGAGTTCATGAAGAACTTTTGTGTTCCTTCTTAGGTGAGCCAAGTCCCCCTTCCATACATGGACAGCCAAGCAGTGGGAAGAGTTTTAAAATCAGCATCACAAAACAGGATGATGGAGGGGCTCCTATTTTAGAATACATTGTGAAATACAGAAGTGTAAGTATCTTTTGATTAATATTTTGTATCTTACTGTCTGTTACATGATGTCACGATAATCTTAAAGACTGATAAGGAATGAATCTATAAGGTAAAGTGTACATGTTAATTTTTCTGTTTCTGAAATTTATCATTATATTTGATACCTTTTATTTTATTAAAGAACATGTACTATTTTGAAATATTTTGATGGTTTTGACCCTAATTCTAGTCTATAATGTGATTTAACAACATGAGATAACATTTCTTTATGTCACTACTTTTATCTACTTTTCACTTCATCTTAGTACATTAGACTAAATCTGTTGGTTCATTTTACATAATGTAGTGTTGGACCCCAAAGTCCAATTACCAAGGAGGAGTTGCCCCAGGAGACTACTCTCACATCGCAGTTGATGTAAAAGCAAGAGGATTTTAATTTTGTTGTGACAGGGTTCTTCAGAATTTGAGAAGCCAAAAGACCCCAAATGACTGTCACAAGCAACTTTTAAAGCAAAAAGCCATAGAAACAAGGGTGTGTGTGTGGGGGGGACTTAGGAGTTGTTTTTTAACTATTTTTATTGGCGTATTTAAAGGGTTACTAACAATAATTGGTCTGAGCCAGGGTTGAAGAGTGGTTGCCAGATCAAGTGAGGTAAGAAAGAACATCTGAGGGTCATTCTGACCCCTTTCCAGGGACTGAATCAAAACATCTGTAGACATCTGTGGGTTACCTTGTCCCAGTTCCAGGAATGGAGCTCTATTTGGAGAACATTCACAAGGACAAAGGGCGATGACAGTCCAGAACGTGCATGTGTAATTGTTAGGTTCCTGGGAGGAGGGGGTGAAGCACTAAGGCTGAGAGGCCTCAGAAATAGCCTCAGAGTTGTCCTAGATTTCTACAGTAGAAACAGTATTAGAAACTTTTCATATTATTGTAACATTATATCTGTTAAAATAATTTAATTAAAAGATAATTTAACTTGAGTCATGGTTTAAAAAATAGTAGTTCATCATGGTAAGAAAATCATGCCCTGTACTTATCTTGTGTCGGAAGTGAAAAAGCAGAGAGACCAATGCTGGTGTTATTCTACCTTGATCTTTACAACAATACTGGACTCTAGCTAATGAAGCCCTACCACTCATACTTCCATAAAGAATCTTTCTTTTGGCTGCAAAACACTTTGGAAACACCTTCTCAGATATTTCCAGTGATGTATTTCTGAGCAATTCTTTTTAAAAACATTTTCATTAATTTTTAAATAAAAATTGCCTTTTTGTATTCTTCAGTACAATGTGTTGTGTATAAGCTTACAAAGAATGTAAATATGCTGGCAGTGGAGTAAGAAATAGTTGTGAGCCACTGTGAGTGATCTGGAAATTAAATTATGTTCCATGGAGCAACAGTTGATGCCCTTAACCATTAAATCATTTCGTTATCCCCTGTAGATAATTCTATTGCTCTCAAATTCACAATTAAGCCAAATACTCATGATAGGAAGATTAGCACATTGCATCTAAGAACAAGTTATTATAATGAAATAGATCTATCACTAATGTTTAAATAAAGAGTGGTCACTGACCTTCAGTAAAATGGATCATGTGATTAAAATGTATTTTGAATTGGTGAGTGAAGACAGCAATAGCTGCTTTGGGTATTCCAAAGGTTATTGTGAAAGAAGATTCTGCTTTATGAGTTACAGTCACCAATGTTGTCCCATGTCTATTTCTTCTGCTTCATTGTTGTATAGAGTATCAGTGGTCACTGGGAATGATTGCTTTTCAAATCTTTTCCATGAATAATTTTGTTTGTATTTTCTATAGAATTTTTTAGAATTTCAGTTCTTTAGGGTGCTTCAATACATTAATTTTGTCACAGCTTAGGGATGGGTTTACAGACCAAATTGAAAAGAATGCCATTTGATAATAAGAAAAAAATATTAAACAGAGTAAAACTTTTAAAAATGTCCTTTTAAATTGATTGTTATTAAATTTTTATATCAGCAAAAAATATTTTCTTAAAATGTATATTTTGTGAATTATGATTGTTTCCCAATTTGAACATTAGATTTAAGATAAGGAAATGAAACTCAATTTTCTATTGTGTCCATTAATAAGCAATTTTATATAGCATTTCAACTTTTCCATTCAATTCCAATATTTCCTTTACTGGGCAGTTCTCTTTTAAAATCAATATATTGTAACATTATTTCCTCAGCTTGACCTCCATGGTCATCTCATTCCATTTCAAGTTCATGGAATCTTCGTCTTTAATTATTATTGTTGCAAACAAACACAGACACACACACACACACACACACAGAGAGAGAGAGAGAGAGAGAGAGAGAGAGAGAGAGAGAGAGAAATATTTAAACACAAGCTGCTAAGTGAATCTGTTTGTTGGTGGTGGTTTGTGTCTGTTCCTAGGGATGGCTAATCTCTGTTGCAGGCTTCAAGCTGGCAATAATTAGCATCAGGGTGTATTTGCACACTATGCCATAAATATTTTACATCAGTAAGTCTCAGAAAGTCTCCTTGGGTTGTAGGCAGATCTAAACTAAAAATACAAGGCAATTTGGGCCAGGTTTCTTGTAAGTTCTCATTGTCTCATTTGAAAATTGTGCAAAACAGAGAATCCCTCTGAGGAGCATAGATCGTAGTTGCAACATTAATTACACTATAAGAGTTCCTGCATGTCTGTTAACTATCTATATTTTCACCCAGAAAGGTTTTATTAGAAAACATCAGTAGACATTAATGACTTGTAAGGAAGAATGACAACAAAATACCAGAGTGAACAATAAAAATTATAAAATAGTAATGTAGTTATCTATTCTTCTGTGAATAATTTACTTGAAATTAAAGCTATGTTTGATTATATAATATAATAAATTGATAGTAGAGTAATAAATACTACATTCAGTGCAAGTAGTTTGATGATTTTAATCAAAAGTAGCAGACATTTATTATTTTATGCTATGCTTTTTAAAACTTTATTTCTTTGGGTTTTTATTTACTAAATCCTGTGTACTGTATTATTTGTAATAATTCTAAAAGTGTTATTATTTATAGATATCAAATACTATGGATAGAAACTAAGTATATTGCTGCACAAGTTATACGTCATCATCAAACCATAAATACAAAAAAGAAAATAATGAACAAATATTTCAAAGGTCTGTAGTTGGAGTCAGTGGAAGCCCATGCTAGTGTGCATGGGGCTTGGGTTTGAGCTACCTCACACAGACGTTACAGTAGAAGAGGTAGTACAGCTCATTCACTCGGGAAGCAAAGGAGGACTCATGTATAGGAAACTATTGGTAATGATATACATATTCACCTCTTAAATTCAGTGCTAAACACTTTGTGTTGAAAGATATACTTGGAAGCCCAGAGAAAGTAAATGAGTTTGAAAGGTTTTAAAGTAAAATGATCCATTTCCCCTTTCCCTCAGAATTACTTACTTATTTGTTAAGTAATTTAGGATTAGAGTAACATTTCAGAAACACTATCAGGACTAACATATTGCATCATATAGTATTTTAAAATAAAACTTGTCAAACAAAAGTACAATGTCATTTATACAAATAGAATTAATCTCTTAAGGATATATAAGATGGCTTGGAGAGTAAAAGAGCTCCAAGCCATGACTGATGACCAGACTTCAATCCTCAGGACACACACGATTTTAGAGGGAAACAAATTTTTGCAAATTGTCCTTTGACAAATCAATGGACTGATTGATACACCAATGCCCACACATATGCATGTGCATACATAAAATGAATACATATCAAAATATAAAAGTACTTTCTTTATAGCCTTCTCAATGTCTGGTTTAATGAAACAAGTAACTTCTTAAAATGTATGCAACTTTATTTATATTGTTTTAATATTTATCATATATATAAAACACAGCAGGATATTATTAGGGTTTCAAAAACAATGTTACCTTAATTAACATACTTCAAATCATTGGCTTCCATTACTATAGTGCTGTAACAAGCCCTAGGCATGGCTAGAAGCAAAAAAGTTTTATTGAGTAGCACTATATCTATATAGAGCCAATTATTGCCACAAAATCATAATATTGACATTTTTGATTTTTGAGAATATTTGCATATACATAATTTAGTTTTTATTGAGAATAATGCTATCTCCAAATAACACCGCATTATAAATTAAAAGTTAATTTTCTGCAAATGAATGTCACTGAGGATATTAACAACACTTAATGGTGAGTCAGTGCCTAGCATTAGATGACAATAACATATGAATTCAAAGGTATTTTTGTAGGTGTTTTTTTTTCTAATATCGCTTTGTTTTTTATTTGCTTTTGATTGCAGATTATTTCTTCAATATTATGTTTTATTTTTTTGATTTTGTGCTTCTCGTGCCTTCTCTTTGTTATTTTATATTTTACTCTGGCTTGTTGCATTTTTGTTTAATGTTTTTTTTTTTCCAGAGAGCAAAAGAAAGGCATCAATTGGGTGGATGGCAAGGTGGGAAGGATCTGAAAAGAGCTGGGGAAGGAAAAACATTGATTAGAATATACTTTATAAAAATATGTTCAATAGAAAAAAAGAAAAGGAAAATTATTTAATAAGATAAGCTCGAAATCAATCTTTAGCAAGAAGGCTGCTAGTTAGTTCCCAGCCTCCTAGCTCTGAAATAATCACACAGAAACCATATTATTAAATCACTGCTTGGCCCATCAGCTCCAACTTCCCATTGGCTAACTCCAACATACCAATTCAACCCATCTCCATGAGACTGTGTATCACCACATGGCTGTGGCCCACTGGCCAATGTTCTGGAGTCTGTCTCCAGCAGGGCCACCTGGCCTCTATCTAACCCTTCCTCCTCTCTCCCTGCGTTCATCTGTGCCCTCCCTGCCTGCGCATGTCCAAAAGAGTTCCTTCACCAACCAATGGTAATGAACAACATACAGAGGGGGAATCCCACATCATCAATCTTCTCTAAGAAATTGCAATTTTTGATCAAAGAGAAAATAATATTAAAGAGATTCAAGTTTGGAGAATGATCTTTAATGTACTTCATTTTTAAATAGTCATCAATATATTTCAATTTGCAAGGGAATAATTTATATATTTCTGTCTTCAATCACATCTATCATCAAAATTGAAAATAAAAAAGACATAAAAGGTAAAAGATGGCATTGGAAGAGGAGAATGTGGTTTGATGCAACTGTATTGGATTGTATACATATAAGAAATTGCCATGATGAAAAATCATAATTAGAAAATGAATACTTAGGTATTTCAATAAAAATACCCTATTTTCCTTTACATGGGCGTTGTTTTATAATATCAGTCTAATGTAACAGTCCCTTCTTGTGCCTATTGTTCCAATGATTATGTGATGCTTTCCAATAAAAGAATCCCTTTGAGTTGGTCATGGTGACATATAGAACTAATCTTAGTACTTTGGTGATAAGGCAGGTGTATCTCACTTTAGAGGATATCCTGCATGACACAGGGGTAGGAATCTCCCCAACAACAACAAAAAACTAAATGAATATGCACAATACATCACATTCTTACTTCATTGTCACTAATTTGTTCCAATGTCCATCTCATCAATTCAAAACAACCAGAGGATTTCTTTTTAACTTCATAATGGCAATGAATGTTAATTCAAATATAACTACTTCTGCTCACTATTCAATTATTATATTACTTGTCTCAGTCACCAGTTCATGTAGAACTATTGAAGTATAGAGCACAGACTCTAGTACAAGTTTTACAAAATAATTGTTTTGATTCCTTGTAATTTTTAGAAGGATATTGCTTACTCTTCAGTAATTTTCAATTTCTAAATAACCAATCATAAAGTGTACTTTCTACATAATCTTTTAAAGATTAATGGAAAGAAGGAATTTTCACTATCTGATGAAGTACAGAACCATATAATAAAAAGAAAACCATAAAAGCTTCAATATAAATAAATAAATAAATAAATAAATAAATAAATAAATAAATATATACTAAAACAGCAATGGACAAGTAAAATGCGTCCTTCGAGATTTTATAATCCCTGTATTGTTTTGTTATTGTGTATGGTGCAAAGAACCATATTGGTATTCTGAAATTTTATCCACATAAGATTTTCTGCAAATACTAGATCCTCTGTTCATTTCTGCAAATTCACTACCCATATGTTTGCTTCCCAGGCTACCTGAGTTGCACAGTGCAGCTACGTTTGGCACAGTCTCAGACTGTATTAGTTTATATTAACCATGTAATTAATTGGTGATGCTGTAACATGTTCAGCAATGGATATAGTGTACTTGACCATCATTGACCATCGTTGACCATCATTGACCATCATCATTACCTGTCTTCCTTTTCTTCTTTCCTGGGTCACTTTCCTTTTTGCATATAGTTCTATTTCTACTGTCATGTCTTGCTATGTATATTTAATTGTATTATCACCATAGGAAAAAAGCAGCTGAAGGAGTCTGGAAAATTGTTATCATACAGAGAGTTTTTTGGACAAATATTAGGTCTCCAGTTTCCTAAGTAGATATGGTCAGCCACATATGTAAGCAGAGGCTGTGTTTTAATTTTCCAGACTCCCAGACCGAAATAATCACACAGAAACTATTTAATTACAACATTGTTTGGCTGATGGTCAGGCATATTTCCAGCTAGTTCTTACATTTCAAATTAACCCATTTCTATTAATTACATATCATCACTGTGGTCTACCAGTAAGTATCCAGCATCTTTCTCCTTAGCAAGTAAATGACATCTACCTGACACTGCTTTCTTTCTCCCTGCATTCAGTTTAGTTTACCTGCCTAGCTCTACTCTACCCTACCGTAGGCCAAAGTGGCTTCTTTATTAACCAATGGTAATAAAATATATTTACAGCATGCAAAGGAGAATCCCACATCCCATATAACTTAATGTACAAATAATAATACCAATAATGACAAAATCATAAACAGGTGGTTTAATCTAGGTGATCACATTACAAATAGTTCAAAAAGAAATCTAGCAAAATTATCAATATTAGAGTTCTTGATATGAACTTTTCTATCTTGCAAGATAGTCTGACAAATTGCTATATCTGTCATACCCTTAGGAGATCTCAGCACTTCTTATAAGATGATTTATCTACAGTGTGCTGCTTCAGTCTAATGGACATTTGCCCCCATTAGGGTATAGTACATCTTCCAAGGATTTGCTTTTCCTATAATACAAGTTGTCAGCCAATTCAGGACAATGACTTTTCTCTGAGGCTTCGATCTTGTGAACCTATGTGAAGAATCAATAGTAGCATCCCTAAAATGTTAACTAGATTGCTCCTTTAGGCTAAACTTTTAACTGTGATTTGTATGGGAACAATATAACTTAGACCACATGTTTCTTATTGTCAGCTGATGTCTTGTGGGCAAATGCATATATACATTTAATTTTAATTTCAATGACTATTGACTAGATTGTTGGTATTCTGGAAGAGAATAATTGCTTGTAGCTTATGAGCCAGGAAGCACACATTACTCTAAGTTATAATATTATAAAGTATATTGCCTTTATCCATCTCCAATTAGGAAGAATGTTTTAGAAAAAACTTCAAGTATTAAAAGCACTATTCAAAGTGTCAGTGTTAGTGTTAGTATGTTAAATCTCTCCTGACTTAAGAAAACTGATTATTTAAAATCAATTGTATGGAAGGTACTTTTGGGACAGCAACAATGTTTAGGGCACACAGTTCAATGTTTCACTTGACCTTTTTAAACTATTTGGAATCTAGATATAATATAATAACATTTAAACATAAGAGACAAATTTAATTTATTAAAGCCTTAAGTTTGCGAATACATAAAAATGAGCTTTGATTACTAGGAAACAAGAATTGCTACTAGTGGTTTTAGCATGTGTATTGAAATATATTTAAAGACAGAATATTTTGAAATATTTTCAGTAAATAGCTATCTATATAGGTATTTATCTTCCTTATGCTTTTTGTTGTGAAAGAAGAGGATGCATTTTATTTATATTAGTTTTGCTATTATAAAATAGGCTTTTTGCATAAAAATAATATAACTATGAACTAATATATTGCCTCAAGTTATTCTTGTCTTGAAAATCAAAAAAAGTTATTCATTTAAATATGGTACTGTAATATAATGACAGTACCATATTAATGACAAGGATTTTTACATACAATATAGCTAATTGAAGAGCTATGTGGTCAAGAAATCAGGGACAATGAGAATTGCTTTTCTGTCATATGAACCTTAAACCATACATCACAGGAGTTAGAACAACCAAAATGCATATTGGTATAATTATTTCTTCTATTGACATTTCTCTTATAATTATTTTGTTTAATATAAGATTGTGTTTGCTACAGTTTCTATAAAGTCTTTAGAAAGGTAATGAGTTACTTCCTGTCATGAATGAAGGCATAAAGAAGCTCCATTATCAATACAATGATATTCCTTTTTGTAGAGCAAAGGTAGTGATCCCCTAAATGCTGGTGTTAGGGTGAACTTGACAATTAAAGATCTGCCTCTACTGTCACAAGAACTTACTATTTTCTTTACAGAAAGGAACTGGTCGATAAAAGCTTTGCTCAAGCTCCATGACTATTTTTTTTTAAAGAACTTGTCTTTCACCATTTAATTGGCATATTAATGATAATCCTATTCAGCAAATCATATCATTAAGTTACCTAGAGGGACACTTCCCCACTAGTTATCTGAAATCATTCCCTGGGTACTCTATTTCTGCAAATTAGGCAGTCTACAAATGCATAATTGAGATTCTCATGCCTAGGGGAGTATTTAGTTACACCCACTTTAATTTTTTTCTATTCCCTAGGAATAGCAATTAGGGGATTAAATATCTCCTTGTCTTAAGTTGAATGGGAAATGAAATTGATTTATATTCAAAAAATATTAATCCTCTCCATGATTCCTTAAAATATCACTGTAAAAGGATGTATGGTTTAATTTACTACGTGAAAGAGTTAAATTATTTATAATTCAAAAGAGAATAGTATGTCAAATGCTTGATTTTCAGAAATAGCCTATTGGGAATTTAGAAACTCTATATAACTGTCTAAAAATCTCATAATTTATATTTCCTTACAGTTTTGGGTGTATACATAAAAGAACATCCTATAGCTATCAGATGACATAATCTAAGATTTCATATGTGACTTCACAAACTACAATTTATCTGTAACCCCAGACCATAAACTCATAGACTAGCCTGACTATTGGGGGTTATGCTACTGATGCAGGGACATGAAAATATCAACAGCTTTATGCAAACTTGTCTTCATACAACCCAAACATAAATAAAAATTACTGTAAAAATCTGACACAGGGGACTAGAGAAATGTCATAGCAGCTATGACCAGTAACATTCTTGCAGAGGACCTGAGTTTAGTTGCCAGAACTCTTCTGTAACCTCCTGTAACTGCAATTACATAGGGTCTAATGCCCTCTTCTAGATTCAACTTGTCACAGCGTAAGCATGACAAATACACAAGGATGTATAGCCAGGCATGTGAACAACAGACACAATACTAAAGTTTTAGGAGAATCTGATAGAAAAAGTTAGTATATCAGGAACTTTTATGTTTTCAAAGGTTAATATACTGGAGCACAATGATCATATTGCTTTAGACAATTTCATTCAGAGCATTAACAAACTATTTTCTTCTTTAAGAATAGTAGTTTTGGTATATTTTAAAATATCAAATGTTCTAAAATTTTTACAGAACGAATCAAATAATATTTAGATAATAATATATAAGTCAGGCATGGTGCACTTTAAGCAGGATATTGTAAGACTTAATGCTAAAATCACAAAATCCCATTGAGTTTGCTGAGTTTTACTGTAAGATTGAGGCTATAGTGTATATATAAGGATTGAGGTAATAGATGAGATTGACTGAGGAAGGGTGGGAGAGAGAGAAACACCAGAGGAAGAGAAAGAAGAAAAGAAACAAAAAAAATTTCTCCAAACAACAAGAAAGCAACCCATATTTGGTATTTCAGTGTTCATGGAAAGAATACCATTAGAAAATATTACTGAAAATTTGTCTGCTATAATTTTCTTGTGTGATTTTTAACAAAAATGCCACTTAAAATATACACCTGTAAATACTTTAAAGGATTCACTTCATAGTTATCCACATCAACAAATGTTAATAATAGTCTCTGACAATTATTCCATGATTCATCTTTTCTATTATCAGTCTAAAAGTGATTGTTAACCAAGTTTCTATGTAAGAAATTAAGAGTAAAATTAAATAGGTGGAATTAAATGACCATAGGATTAATTTGCAAAATGATCAGTCCTCAGCTAGTATATTACTTTTTATGTAGAAAAATATTCAAGCAATGCTGAATTCATTAAATTAGCAATTTCACGTATCAACTTTTAGAAAACTAAGAAAACAAACAGTTTACATTATTCCAAAAACCTTAAGTTTAACATAGAAATTTCTCATAGCACTCTGTTCCAAAAGTTCTTTTTTCTCCTTTCACAGAAAGATAAGGAAGACCAGTGGCTGGAGAAGAAGGTGCAGGGGAATAAAGACCACATTATTCTGGAACATCTGCAGTGGACGATGGGCTACGAGGTGCAAATCACAGCTGCCAACAGATTGGGGTATTCTGAGCCCACTGTATACGAGTTCAGCATGCCCCCAAAGCCCAACATTATTAAAGGTAAGCAAGATGATATCCTTTCCGAAAATTAGTACTATCTGATTCTTTTACTCCTGTGATATATTTCACTAGTACTGAATATTAAACTTGATAAACTGAAATGTCATTTCTATGATCTAAGCATTATTGTTGCATATCATAATGAAGTTTCACAGTTATTAGCTTGAGTTATTAGGCACTTTGAAGAACTTGCTTTGACAGCTATAGCAGTACCAGTGACCAGGGGATGACGGATAGAGGGAGAGAACTGAAGATGAGAATGGCAGATGAAAAACCGCCTAAAAATAACATGGTGAGATGAGAAGAAACATTTGCAACGATGACTTATCTGCCAAGCAACTGGGAGCTTGTTTTCCAGTTCCACTTAGGTTTCTCTACAGCTGAAGACAAGCTCACCCATGCTTGACCCATATCAATGAGTAGGAAGAAAAATCATTGAGGCAAAAACAGTTTAAATGCAATTTTGCTAAGAACTAAAGCTTGAGATACTACAAGGGTCAAATGTATCAGGGAACTTTTAATCTGTTTTTAATACAAACCAATCAAGATCTCTGATGATACTTATACATTGCAAATTGATATGCTGATAAAATTACCTAGTTATTAATATTCTTCTCAAATATATTCTATGAAGACAACAAATTCAGGTCATATGCTAGTTCAAAAGGATATTCAGTTATCTTCTTTTTGATATGATTATTTGGTTGAGGACTATATGTTTGTAATATATATTTATTCTTATATATTATATTATATTTGGAAATACCTCTATCTCTACACACACACACACACACACACACACACACATACACACACATCATATATATATATGATGAGAACAAAATTTTGATTCATAAAACCCTGGCTTATTTCACCTGTAACACAGCATCCTTAATAGGACACAATATTTTTCAATTAAGGAGAAAAAGTCACTTTGACTATATCACTTACCTTATAATTTCAAGGTGACATCAATGTGAAAATTTTTAAACGCTACTCCTTTCAGGTTGAAAGATATTTGATAAAATTAATTTTGAATTAAGTTAAATTATGCAGATTATAAAGTTTAAAAGTAATTAAAATGTGGCAAAGTGTTGCTAATATTTAATATCAAGTACCACAGATCTTGTGTTTTTAAAATGTATGTTAGGCTTCTTCAGAAATACTATTTTTATTTTAATATTATTTTTATTCCCATCTCACCACATTATATTCTTAAGAGTTATCAAGTAAGTTATACTCATGTATGCATATGACTTCAAAGGTTAAATGACTGTCTCTTTTCAAGTGTAGTTGGTATATATATGCTTAAATATTGCCCTTTGGAAATGAATGAAATGATTGATTTTCATAAGTAAAAGTGTTTGGATATAGTATGTCCTATCAATATATTTGTCCTTATGAATTTGAAATACCAATAACATCTTCTACAGTTATAGTATGCTTGTGGCAATTATATTCCTTGCATGTCTCTCAAAGGTGAATTAAATATGATCTCAAACTGAATCAGTGTAGCTGACCAAGGACTCGAAAGTACATCCCACTTCGAGAGTCCTCAGAATAGTTATATAGTCAAGTGAAATTATGGCGAATTTTAGTCAAATATTGTGTTTAATTTCAAACAACAATGAAGATTTATATGAAGTGATAAATAAAAATTTTAATAGGTACAAATGCACAGTTACTTCAGTAAAGTTCTGGTGTCTTCAACATCCTTGTAGAGAGACAATAATTGGCACTTTTTATGTATAAAACCTACAAGAAAGGAGCTTGAATTATCTCAATCAAAAATAGTGATAAATATTTAAGAAGATGAAAATGCAAATTTTCATCAGAGTATATTACATACGTGCATCACATTATCACAATGTACCCCATAATAGTTTTATTTATCAAAAAGTTTCCCTATAAAATGTAGGATTAAATTATTAATAATTTAATAATCATAAAATATTTACAAATATAGCTATGCTTTTTATTGTTGTGTTCATAGAATTGTAGACATATATGGGCAAATAAGTAAATAAGTAACATATATGTCTGCAAACAGTACATAAATCAAGAATTAAAGTAACATACTCATTATAAAATTATTTTTTCTTTTAGTTTGTAAACTTTTTAATTTGACAGCTCATAGAAAACCAGAGGTCGAAAGTGAAGAAAATTATTATTTTATTTTTTCATAATATGATTTGTATTGAAGTTGTACTTTTGGCAAGTACTGACAAGGATTCATCTGTGCAAACAGTGGAATCTTTAGCTGATCATACTTAATGCAGTAATTATTGCATCAGACAACAGGGAAAGAGCCCAAGAATGACATGTGCCTGTCAAACATGCTACCTTGACCACATTAACGAGGAAGCCCGAAATAGGATAATAAAATGGCTCCCCTAGAAGAAACTTTCCAAAAAGACTTGAAATAATTAACTTCTAGATATGTGTGTTTCATGTAAGACATCTTTGACAAAAGTAACTCTTTCCTTTAGCAATTAGGAAAAAAAAAAGTACATTTAATAAGAATTTGTACATGTATGTCTCAAGAGAATTCTAGGAAGGGCATTGTATCTAAATGGTCCATAAAAGTCATAAAATTAAGTATCACACATCTTATAGGGAAAAAAGTAGTACGTAAGATGTATAGTCATTACACACTTTACATTCATGTGACTAAGTACATGTGATGAAACGTGAATTCTATAAAAAGGTCACAGAATGGAAAAAGGGAAAGGATCAACTGTAACCACACTGTGGGAGTAAACTCACAAGACCTATCTACTAGACTGAATTTAATAGACCAGATTACTGTTAGCTTCTTCGTAAGCATATTTTCTCCAGTTGAATACTTTTGTAGGAAAGATTCGTGTGCAGAATGACAGCCACATGAAGCATGGAATGTCAAATTATTAATTAGATATGCCTGTTACAGGTGAGATGACTGTGACTCAAAAATTTGCATTTTGAGTCTATGAGAATTAACAGAAGTTTTTTTTTTCTTTTTTTATTGATTTTATGGAGCTCTACATTTTTCTCTGCTTCCCTCACTGCCTCTCCCCTCCCCTGTAACCTTCTTCCATGGTCCCTATGCTCCCAATTTACTCTGGAAATCTTGTGTTCTACTACTTCCCATGTAGAACAGATGAATTAATTTTGTGAATGGGTAGAGACAATAGCACTCGAAATCATTCTCTAAATTCCACGAAAAATTTTTGTTTGTGATATTCTTCAAATTTTTCTCAGTTCTGCAAGTACTGGGTCAAGGTGTTTAAGGGATCCTTCTTGATTGTTGAAGAAAGAATCCCGAAACTATCAAGTACCAGGAACTGGGATATAAAAAGAAAATGTATTTACATCCATCATCTTTCTGAAAATTAAGGTCTTACAGAGTCACTGGAATAAAATAATAGTGAGATCATGAAATTTAGGATTTATTTCCTGGAGTATGTAACAAGGTGTTAAATGCTGCTGGGAAAAAAGACATATATGTCATTGCACATAGTTTCGCAAGAGTGATTAAGAGAGATTTTAGTAAGAAATGGGTCAAGGTTGTCATACACACCTGCAAGACTTCATTTACTTCTTTGTTAATAGTTACAAGAGCTTTTCTGCCAAGGTGGGTAGAGGAAGTGGAAATTATTAGAAAGATATTAAGATGGAGAAGACTGGATTGTTTCATATCTGATGTAATAAGGCCTACTAATAAGGTAGACAGAAACGGAATACTTGTCAAGCTCTCTTATAAAGTAGGAAATCTCCTACTTTCATTCTCTCTCTATTGTACAATGTACAAAATTCAATAATTCCAAGTAGAAAGAGTTTAAAAATTAACATAGTACAAAAATTCCATAAAGTATTTTACTTTGATATACTGATAGAATCCAGTGATTGACAAGTCTATTGTGCTACATGAAAGGCATGACTTAATAGCCTAAGAATTGTGTAGTTAGTATTATGAGATAATCCTTAAATTGCGTTGACAAATAATTTTGAAACCTTTAAATACATAACATTCAGCAGTGTTAAATTATATTTTCCATAGTATTAAAAATGACCTTCATTGATTTTAATCATAACTCTTATGATTTATATTTCCAGTATTAAATAAAGGAATAAATTGTGCTCATTATCTGAGATTTTATGAATAAGATACTGGTAAATATAAATCCTTTTTTTAAGACTGGGAAGATAAAAAATTGAAGTTTAAATTGATTAATTTTTTGTATAGATGATATTATACAATATTCATCTATATACAGATATTTTTGTCATAAAGTTTATTACTCATGCATTTATACATAATTAACTTCCAAATAATGGGCTTCATATAAAGTTTAGATATGAATTTTATGAATACAATTTTATGCTGTAATAACCTGCTCGAATTATATTCATAAACAGCATATTCCTTTTTAAGTTCTTTTGAAGTATTTTTCTATCTGTCTTCATAGACATTGTATTCCCCTCATGCTCATGATTCTGATTTAAAATTAGTTTTACATTTATAATACACTTTATTTTGATTAAGGAAAATTGTATTATAAAAGACACATCTTTTGTTTATGGATAAATAGAATATACAAAATGAACTCATTGAGATTTCAAAAGCCAAATCCATTTTGCTATTTTATATATATACAGAATATTGAGTTTCAAATATATTGTTATAAAAATGATTAAAATGCTATATCTGAAATTTAAGACTGATAAAATTGCTATGGTTTATTTACTAGTAGAGTACTTTTAAACAATAAATATTAAACAATAAATATCAAACAATAAATACCACTATATTTATGAATTGACCAGAATATTATGTTCTAGAGGATTATCAGACATCAATATACATTTGTAAAATATTGCACAAATTATTTTAGCTCTAATATGTTTATTTTCACTTTTATTATATCTTTATCAATTGCTCCTTTTTGCTTTTTGCTGCTTCTCTGTAATGAAAGCAGGTATGATTTTTTGACTCACCATATTATTGGAACACACAATTCCTTTTGTATATCATTAGAAGCTAATAATTGGGATATTCTATCAGATGAAGACATGCAATGTACAAGTATGTTCTTTCAGTTTGGATAAGCCAAAAAACTTACATGAATCACTGCTAAGTAAGGCTTACCTGAAAGGTTTAATTTCTATAGTCAAGGACATTAAGCATAATATTTCTAGTGAATTATCAGATAATATTTGTGTGATTTCTACTTGAATTCAAAGAAACCAAATCTTTTCAAGGATGGTTAAATAAATAAGAACAGATTAAGCAGCAATTACTTGAAAGGCAAATAAAAATGCTTTCCTATAATTCATGTTACCTTTAGAATAAAAAATAAGTAAGTTTAGAAAAATCATGAAATCATGGTCTAACAATGTAGAAATTAATTTTAGCTCTCTGTAATTTTCAATGGTGTCCAGATATTGACACTACAACCTGACAGTATTAACTTTTAGCACATAATGAAACACAAAATTATAAATTATGGTCAAGATCATTAATTTCAAAACAATTTTGATATTGTTCAATAAGGTATAGAGAGTATGACAGTAGATAATTATCTACACAAATTGATAATTTGTGTAAATTTATTTTCCTTACATCTGTGTCTTTCTTGCATTCCCTTACATTTTTTGGCAGTTAGTAATTTTTCAGGTTTTAATTATTGCTCTCAAATCTGTATGGTAATTAATCAAAGTAGAATGTACTGTGGACTATAAGAGGCTTATGTATACTGAAGTACTATGAATGCTGTAATTCACAGTGGGATATCCTTGACTTCTTTCTTATCAGTATTTATGTTCAACATATAAATGTAAATAATTTCAATTTTTAAAAGAATGATAAAAATATTATCAGATTACCACGTTATAAACCTCATTGATAATTTTCATTACATAAACTTTTTGCAAGGAATGATTATTTTAAAAATATTTTCTATAAAAGTTTAATCACTGTCTTGTGTCAGAGATTTTTCTAGGTAAATGTTAATAGATATGTGTACATGTTTCATTAATTTTTCTCTTTTTTCTTTCCTACCGTTGTTTTATTTCTTTTGTTTTATTTTCACATTTACAATTTAATTATTTTGTTACTTATTTTATTGTGTTCTATGTTCAACAATATTTTCATCATGCAGATAATTGCTGTGAAGAGAATACAGGTGAAAATGGAGGCCACTCATGGCAGCTGAACGCTCTTGGGTTTTCTCTCATTATCACTATGAGTTTGTCTTGCTTGTTTTAATGTTATTGTCTTCTGTGGTATTGCCTGAACACAAATAAGGAGAAGAGTAGCAACAGAATAATCAAATAGTATAACCAAAATTTTTGCAGTCCAATTTATGTTTTTAATAATTAGCCTCTTTCTGTCCTTACCAACATAAAAACATTCCAGAAATATTTATTCTCTCAACTATTTTTAACAACAATATGCTTTGATGTAAAGCCTTCATTTCACAAAGTAAACATAGCTATACATAGTGTCTGTTGTACATTGAACTTAAGCATTTTATATAACCAGTCCTTTTTTATTTAATTAGTTGCAAATATAATCAACATCCCTAGGTATTAAGCATCTAAAAATTGTGGTTTTATATCATTGTGAGTCACCTCTATTAGTCTTTTAAACTGTTTAAAGAAAATTTCTGGTTTAACGAACATTTATAAGATTTTATAGTTTTTACCATTTATATAAAATACAAACTTGATATCCAGTTATACCAGATACCTATATCTGTTATTTATTCTCTTTTCTTCAGTTTTGAGATAATATCTGAAGGAGCAAAAATGAACTATCTTCCTTTAAATCTGAATATCCAATTAATTATTTCTTAAGTGAAATTATCTTTCTACCATTGTCTGTAATAAATAACCTTAATGTCATTATGTTGAGATGTTGCTCGATACAGTCAATTCACATTATATTTTAGCTGAAACCAAGTATTGCAGATGTGACAGCCTATGCAGTTACATATTGAATTTTTCTGAATACCAGACAGTCACTGTCTTTGGAAGCTTCAAAATAAGAAATGAATATTATAGGTAATACTTTCAAGGAGATGAAAATGAGATGCGAACAAGAACCTGTCGTATTCAAAATTTCAAAAGGAGTGCAATTTGAAGAAAGACATGAAAGGTATCAGTTTTTTTTCCAGTTTCAGTTATTTAAAAACGACAAGAAGGTCTCTTCTGCTTTGAACCACATCTTAATGATGTGCTTAGGCCTACTTAGGCCAATTAGGAAACACACACACACAAACACACACGTTTGCTTATGCATGCCATTTGTAGACAAACATAACAGTTTTTATTTGCTAAATCAACTAATTTTCAGTTTTTGAGATTCACCCACCAAAATTAAGCATTTGGCTTATCTGTAATTTCTCTGTGCTTTTGGGATACCCAAACACATTATTTATTATTGTCATTAAATATGATTTATTATGTGAGGTCCAACAAGATTAGATATGAATTAACAATCAGTTGTGTTTTAATTTATGATTTTAAATGTTTTTGCTTTCAACTATTGTTTTTGTCTTATAGCTGGCATAATAAACTAAAAATATGATCCATTCAAGGATAATTTTTCCTTGTTGTTGAAACATAGTAAAAAAAAATCCAATTCATTGGATATGAAAATTGAGCTAATATTATAGTTTTTTTTTAATTTTGGAAAAATAACATAAGCCATACTTTCTTTTTTTATTTAAATTTAATATAAAATATACATTTTTCTTTCCTCCCAGCCTCCCATTTCCCTCCCTCACCTCTCACCCTTCTTCCCCTCCCTCCTCTCCTCTCCCCCACCCTCTCCAGTCCAAAGAGCAGTCAGGGTTCCCTGCCCTTTGGAAAGTCCAAAGTCCTCCCCCCTCCGTCCATGTCTAGGAAGGTGAACATCCAAACTGGCTAGGCTCCCACAAAGCCAGAACATGAAGTAGGATCAAAACCCCGTGCCATTGTCCTTGGCTTCTCAGCAGCCTTCATTGTCCACCATGTTCAGAGAGTCCGATTTTATCCCATGCTTTTTCAGTCACAGTCCAGCTGGCCTTGGTGAGCTCCCAGTAGATCAGCCCCACTGTCTCAGTGGGTGGGTTCACCCCTCATGGTCCTGACTTCCTTGCTCATGTTCTCCCTCCTTCTGTTCCTCATTGGGACCTTGGGAGCTCAGTCCAATGCTCCAATGTGGGTCTCTGTCTCTATCTCCATCCATCATACTTTCTTAATGATGTACTATTTGTGACTTTGCACTAAATTCCTTGGTATTCCCTTAAGAGTTGATACATTCATTACTGATCAGTAGAAAATATTGAGAATGAAGAAAATTAAAGCAACATTTCTAAACATGTTTTTTTTATTCTTTAGTGCACAATTTAATCATTCAAAGATGTTGAAAGATGTCAATTAACAAGAAAAAGTTACAACTGATTTAACTTATCTTGAAATGATTTTTGAAGCACGATGTATGTGCCTAGTCAGTTTTAATTGATTTGAAACTTATGTACCACAATTCATCATTATGAAGATTGATGCAAAGAACACACAAGGTCAAAGTTACACAGATACACAACATATCATTTTGTAGCACTCAAAATAACCATTGTGTGCATTGGTGTTTTATATCATAGAATTGAAGGAACAAAATACTAAATAATGAAGTTACTATGTTGCCCCAAAGGACCATAGAAATTATATACTTAGCTGGGCGGTGGTGGCTCATGCCTTTAATTCCAGCACTTGGGAGGCAGAGGCAGGAGGATCTCTGTGAGTTCGAGGCCAGCCTGGTCTACAAGAGCTAGTTCCAGGACAGGAACCAAAAGCTACGGAGAAACCCTGTCTTGAAAAATCCAAAAAAAAAAAAAAAAAAAAAAACCCAAAAAACAAAAAAGGAAATTATATACTTATTTATGCCTTGGTGAGATTCTTGTTGTTGGGTTTTATCTTTTATTGTCGCAGCTTCAGTACAGTGTGAAAGCAAAAAATTTGCTTTTTTTACCCTTTTGTCTACTTCAGATCAATTTTCCATCATCTGCAATATGATCAATGATAAATAAATCATAAAATATCATATTCTCCATAGTTGCTATCAACCATTTTTCTACTGTTTGTTTTTTAAATAAATTTAATTATTGAAGGTGTACATATACAAATGTGTGTATTGACATGAGTATAGTATATACTGTTATAGGTAATTAGAGAAATATTTGTCTCTAAATATGTGTATAATAACTCCCAGTGTTAAAGGTAGTTTTTAACCATTCTCTGATGGAGCTAAGTGAATTTGCTTATGCATGATTTTCTATGTAATCTGCATGTATATGTATGATATCAGGTTATCTTTTTATACATTGCAGAATGTCCATTTTCTCTTACCAATCCTGGCATAGTAACCCTAGAACTTAGTTTCAATGGACTTCCCCACAAATAAAATTATTATTAATATTAAGTCAATGTGTGCTAGAAATAGATGCCTAGAAGATAGCAGTAGGTTCTTCCCTCAGACAAATTGGCATTACAAATCCTCTTCATTATAATTATGTGAATTTATATAACTAAGCATACTTTTCTAAAATCCTTTGTTTCAAATGTTTTAAAGGTGCATGTATGCTTAACAACACCTAACAAGTATGATTTTGAAAATTCGATGTTTTTATCTATTTTTAAATTTTTCTAATTTATCTAAGTACTTAAGAGTTTTACAGAACACATATTAATAAATTCAAAATATTAGATTAATATTTACAATGTGTTATCTATATAAGTATAATTCGTTTCAGTTCTACTTATTGATGACTAATCCTTTCACAGAATTTATTTTCTAATAGACTTAAAATATTCATATTTGTGTTTGAAATTATTTAGAAGAATGTATAAGACTTTACAATTATGTAATGAGGCTAAATGATAACTACCATTTATTCAAATATTATTCATTTAACATTGCCCATGTATTTGGATTTATTTATACTTAAATCAATGTAATGCTTTTTTTTCAGTGGTTCCCCTATATGTTAATTTGCCCATTCTATTCATTCATCAAGCATATTGTACACAAAATTAGCCATGTACAATTAAATCAAGATGACTATATCTAGATACATAAACATTCACTTATATGATATTCTCACATTAAGAATACAAAAATAAATTTTAAATTGGAAATTCAAGATGGATAACATTATGCCAACACAAGAAAGTAATATTTTAATGTATTTTCAAGGATAATTTTTATTATTATATATGAGAACATTTCAGAAAAAAATATAAGAATTACTAGTAAAGTAAAACCTTAAAAGTTTGAAAGTTGTTTTAAAAATACAAAGTTGTTTAATTTTGTTGTGATGTTAGAAGCATTGAGAATTTTAGATAAATCATTTGTGGCAGTAACTATTGTCATGCATATTTCTCTGATATTATGATGCAAATCAATAAATGCATAGACATATATAAAGATAGATGATATAAATAATTTGATTTTTACATAATTTATAATGATTGTTTTTATTGGTGTAGGCTGCTCTGACTTTTTCCTATATCAGTTAAGTGAAATTAAGTAACCTTCTTCTTTTCAAAAACATATTTTTATTATATCACCATTTTAAAAATCAATTTACCCTTTCTGACATTTATTTTCTTTTGCTTAGAAATGAGTGAATGTCCTGAACTTTGTTAAATGCTAATTATACATACAAATTGTGTACCTGCCCCAATAGTTACAGAGAAATATATCATAAAATTTTGAGAGTACAACACATTTAATGGTTTGATCACATTTGTTTTTGTCAAGCAATTGAATATATAACAATTTTTAAAATAGCTTTTGAATTGATTTTTAAATTATTTTAAATTAAAAGGCAATATCTATACTAATTATGTCATTAATAAATACATAGTTAATTTCACTTTCAGGAGATTTTACTAAAATAAAGTAAAAGTAGTATTTTAATGTTTTTATTATGTTAGTCTTCTCAGTACTGACAAAATCAGGCTAATATTCTATAATCAATATTTTAAAATTGTATTAATTTTTTTCACAGATGTCAAACTGTATGTTTAGTGTAAAGCTAATTTATATGTTCAATGATAAGGCAATAATGACTTTTATGTCATTCTTTATGTTACAAAACTTAAATTTGTTACCTTGTCTAAGACGATGTACTGGATAAATTTAGCAATCATTTACTGAATCTCCTTAACTAAGAGTTACTAACTTCTAACCTTAAATTGTTTGCTAGATAATGTCACAGATAATGTAGATTATTTCATTAAACCAATCTATCCAAATGTGTTGAAATTGAAAAAAAACCAGTATTGACAGGTTATAAATGAATATGTGTGCTCAATGTGTTATAAATGATCTTGTGGAACACAGACTTGTGACTGACATCCTTGGGACATTGGTATTTATTTTATCTCTTTGGAAGTACAGTCATGCATTAATCGACATATACCTAAACTTCATTTTTAATGTGAACTAGCGTTGATTGTGATATATCTAGCTGTCAACAGTTTCCTAGTTTTGGATACTCAAAATGAATTAGTATATTATCACTTCATTCTAGAAAAGACAGTATACAGTTGAATAATTATAAAATGTAGAATCCTTTATATACGTTATTTGATTCATTTACATTCCATGCGTGTACTTAATGGGCAATATTCACGCCTTGTCTTTCCAAGCAATGTAAACTAAAGCTGCTTCTTTAAGCAAGATCCACAATTCAAACCTATTTATAAATATTTCTCTCATATTTTTACAATGGCTTTATGTATAATTTTTATGTTTGAAACAATTTTGATCATTTTAATTGCATTTGCTTTCATCCCAGATTATTTTATTGGCAATATGTATGTGTTATAAATGTATTGTCCTTGGTATCATCACTTATTTAACACCCTCACATATTCCCAAGTGCTATGTGTAATCTTGTGCATGTGTTCCATAGTGTATTGAATGTCATTTTATTTTATGTATCTCCGTGTCTTCTCCATTGTTGTAATAAAGAAAACTGAGGAAAATCTTGGTTATATGTGTTTTCTTTATTACTGTTACAGCCTTTTTGTCCTTCTGTGTGTTTTCATTTTCAACTTGGTCAAATTCAATATCTCAACAATTTTAGTTGTTACTGGCAAATGGTTTTTAGTGAATGTTTTCAATTTTGAGCTAACTGAAGTACAACTCTTAAAAATGTCTTCTTATAAAATAATTTAGAAAAGTACCCAACTTTGTTCCAATAAAACTTATTACTGAGTTCTCAGGAAATTAAACCACTCTTTGGATGCCTAAATAGTCAGAAGAATTTTTGGTAAGACACACAGCAGTGCTTCATCTCTTGTCATTTCTTTAACACTACAATGATATTAAAAATGTTCAAAAATAAGTATCCAAATAAAAGACTTTTACAATGAATAAATTAATTTCAATTTTCACTTCTATGTTAAAGATACCATATGCTAAAGATTAAAATGTTATTTTTATTGGTTTTCAAAGACTGAACTGCACATATACAAAATATTGAATGGAAAATTATCCAACATTTTGGAATTTATGTCTGTACATATTATTTTTTATTGATTTTTATTGAGCTCTACAGTTTTCTTGGCTACCTTCCCTTCCTCTCCCCTCTCCTCTTCCCCCCCCCCAAACCCCATGCTCTCAATTTACTCAGGAGAGCTTGTCTTTTTTCTACTTCCCATATAGATTAGACCTATGTAAGTCTTTCTTAGTGTCCTCATTGTTGTCTAAGTTCTCTGGGATTGTGGTTTATAGGCTGGTTTTCTTTGCTTTATGTACGTATTATTCTTATGAAAGAAAGTTAACTAGTCAGAAGAAATATAATATATGTAGCATATATTTTGGTTCAATGATAAGATCTTTAAAATAAAAATAGGAAAAAGCCCCAAAGAATCAACTTTACATGTTTGTGTCTCTCCACTCACTATGACATCTATTATCAAGGATGAAAAAATGTATTTTGTTTTCTTACAGATCCACAACTGAGGTATAGTGCCATTCCCCAAAAAATATTAAACCACTCATAGTTTTCCTCCTTTGAGAACTTTATTTCACAGACTAAGTCTAGATTTTCACCTAAGTCAATCTGAAAAGATTCAAGTTTTCAAGAGCCTTTCTTTATGCCAACCATTTTCCATTGTCAATGTGTTAGATCAGACTGTCTTCCACCTCTGTGGAAAGTGAACCCACACTTCCATCACACAGTCTATTTTACCTTAAAGATCACTCTTGCTGGTTGACATTTTGTGTTTATGGAAAAATGTGTTACTTACACCCACTGACTGTCATGTCACCAGAAAACAGGGTCATTGCATAAAAATCTATCTACCCTTTCCTTCTCCTCTTCCTCTGGAAAAATCTCTTCCAGTTCACTGTCTGCACAGATTTGCCATGTCTAGAAGGCCATCTACATAGAATTATGGCAGAGGCAGACCTAGGTTATTTTTTTCACCTATGTAGGATATCTTTAATGTGTTTTGGTTTGCTTCACATAAAATTTCATAGTAAGCAATGATATTTCATTTTATCAAAATACTTCAGTTTATCCAATCAGTTTTTGAAGGATATCTTGGTTGCTTCTTACCTTCCTATATATGAGTAAATAGAAAATATTCACTTCTATACCTGATTAAAGATATACTAAGATACATTACATTATTAAAATTTCAAGTTCCATATGATTTTTAGGATATGTAATTTTATAAGAAGATTGCCTAGTATATTATAAAAATCAATAAAAACATTGATAGTGTAGAATTTAGTATTATAATGAATTAAGCGATTTGGAGTTTCTAAAGAAAATTTCTGTGTCTTTTGGTTCTAAATCTTATACATTTGTTGAACATTTTTTGTTGTGTTATTGGATTTGCTTTGCCAGTATGATATTGAATAATTTTTCATCTATGTTTATGAGGGAGGTTGGTTTGTAATTCTCTTTCTTTGTTGAGTCTTTGTGTGGTTAACTGTAACCTCAAGAAAAGAATTTGACAATGTTCCTTCTGTTTCTATTATGTGGAACACTTTGAGCAGTATAGATCTTAGCTCTTTCTTGAAGTTCTGGTAGAATTCTACACTGAAATCATCTGACCCTGGGCTTTGTTTGTTTGTTTGGGAGCCTTTTGATGATGCGTTCAGTTTCCTTACAGGTTAAAGGTCTTTTTAAATAGTTCACATGATCTTGATTTAATTTTGGTATGTATTATATCTATCCAGAAAATTTTTCATTTCTTTTACATTTTTCAGTTTTGTGGATTATAGGCTTTTTGTAATGTGACCGAATGATTATCTGGATTTCTTCAGTGTCTGTTCTCATATCCCCTTTTCATTTCTGATTGTGTTAATTGTGATGTTCTTTCTCTGCGTTTTGATTAGTTTGGATGAGGGTTTGGAAAGTCCAGTTGAAAAGTGAGAGGAGTGAGAATATGAGAAAAGGGGTCAAGTCCATTATGGGGACCCCCACTGAAACAGTTCACCTGAGCTAATGGGAGCTCACCAACTTCAGCTGGACATGAAAGGAACCAACATAGGACCAAACTGGACCCTCTGAATATGGGTGACAGTTGTATATCTGGAGCAGACTGCAGGGCCTTTGACAGTTGTACCAGGATTTATCCTGACTGTTTGTACTGGCTTTTTCAGAGCCCATGCTCTTTGGATATATATCTTGCTCAGCCTAAATATAGTAGATAGGTCCTTAGACCTTCTCCAAAGCAATCCATCTTACTCTCTCTGATAAGTGGATGGGGGTTGGGGAGGGAAGGTAGAGGGAATGGAAGAAGGAGAGGGAATGAGAACTGGGATTGGTAGGTAAAATAGAAAAAGATAGTTTTCTTTTTAAAAATATATAAATAAATATATAATTTTATACACTAGTTTTTAATTCTTAATAACATTGCTCTTTTATGTTTCTTTTCTGTATCTTAAATGCATATTAATTATATAAAATTAAGTTGATAAAAAGAGATACTGGAGTTAGGTTTCACAATTTGCACTGTGCTGATCAATTTGTACACATCTGGAAATTTATATTTGTTCATTTTTAGGTTATGTGTATGAATACTTTGCCTACATATATTTATGTGTGCTCTTCGTGCCTGCAGTGGCCAGTAGAGCAAATGAGATCACTTGAAACTTAAACTGTAGAAGATTATGTGCAGCCATATGGACACTGTGTGCTTGCCTGGGGTCCTTTCTAAGAGCAATACACACTCACAACCTTTAAACCATCTCCAAAGCCTCAGATATAGAGATGTTTATTTTTTCTTGTATCAATGAAAACCTTCATTTTCTAATGGAAAAAAGGCACAGCTATCATACAACCTAGATATATAACATCACATTTTAATAATATGCAAAGGGAATGGAACATGTAAAAATCAGTGTAAAAATATCACTCTATATAGATACTGTAAGATATGTAATAATTTCTTCTGTGGTCCTTGTAAAAATTTAGAAGATCTTTCAATTAAATGGACACATATTCAACAAAATTACAAAATTTTGCTATTTGATATAGTTATCAGAATAGATTTTTCTACTGCAAGCTCTTGAGATATTCATAACATACTCAGTAACATTACACCAGCAAATGCTGTTTACTATTTGGAATTGATGCATTCATTGTTGTTTAAGTGGCCATATCTTGTTCCATTCACCTTTAGTTATATTAAAATAACAATCCTAAGAATTTGACAGATTTCCATTAAAATTTCTAAGAAGCCTGTATTAAAATTTTAAGTTCTGTGAGAAAGGTAGTTCCTTTCGAGATAAGCTATTACTAGTAGTTCAGATAGAACTCAAATTAAAATCTTCCTCCTGTTTCAGGTTTAAAAGTACAGATATAATATGCAGATGGCATTGTGACCTACTAAGTTAATCGTGTTTTACATAGCATTTTTGAAAATAGATAAATACCAAACTTTAAGTTAGGTTGAACAAATATTTTAATGACATGATTAATATGATGTGCCTGAAGAAATACTCAAAAGTATATCCTTAATCAAATATTATTCACAATACACACACACAATACTTATTCATCAGTATAGATATGTGTACCATATCATTTCACAGAATTTGTTAGTTAATTTCAACAAACATTAATACATGAGGCTTTATGTCACATTCCCCGTCTCCCACATGGAAAGATCAACCTGGGTATTCTCATGACTGCAAGGATTGTAAACATGCAGACGACATGGGAAAAGGGGAGTACGATAGTGTTATAGCTAAGACTGCACATGCTCTCCTGCTTTATGGTAGTTCTTACCTCCCTAACTGGGTGTAATCAGTGGCTTCATAATATCATTTGAGAAAAGATCATTATTGCAAAGCTTTGGTGACAGCAGGCATTGAAGGTTCATCACCTGTATTTTGATTAGCCTAGTTATTTGTGTATTCTAGTTCAAGGCCTAATATTTTAGACTTCACTATTGATAACTAAAAAAAAAAAACTTTCCCTACCACTTTAATAATCCCTTTTCTAATTGCTCCATATGTACTTGTAGGTGGGGTTTTTCTGTCCTGCAAGCCACTTTCCAAATAACAACATTGGGTTGTAATATTTATTACAAATGTTAAACAGATAACTCGTACTTATTACTACCTAACTCTTACATTTAAATTAACCAAGGAAAGAGAAGAGGGAGGAAAGATGGAAGGAAGGAAACAGATAAATGAAATTTAAAAAAAAGAAAAAATATATGGCATGATATTTTAAATTTTTTTACTGATTTTTTTAATTAAGCTCTACATTTTTCTCTGCTTCCCTCCCTGCCTATCCCCTCCTCTTCAACCTCTCCCCCATGGCCCCCATGCTCCTGATTTACTCAGGAGATTTTGTCTTTTTCTACTTCTCATGTAGATTAGATCTGTGGATGTCCCTCTTAGTGTCCTCATTGTTACCTAAGTTCTCTAGGATTGTGATTTTTTTTTGGTTAGATTTTTTTCTTTATGTTTAAAAACAACTTATGAATGAGTACATGTCATAATTGTCTTTCTGTGTTTCTGTGTCTGGGTTACCTCACTCAAAATAATGTTTTCTAGGTCCAACTTTTTCATGAATTTAAGAATTGTTATAAGACTTACAGTAACCTGTATAATTTCACACATTATATACTTTATGATCAAAATTACATATATATATATATATATATATATATATATATATATATCTTTTCTTATTTTCACATAGAGTTTCTCTGTGTAGCTCTGCCTGTCCTGGGAGCTCCTCTGTTGACCAAGCTGCTTTCAAACTAATTTATCCACCTGTCTCTGTAGTCTGAGGGCTTAAAGATGTTTGAAATGATCTCAGATTCTTATTTTATTTTTTAATTTTAATTTTTAAAATATGTTTAAATTGAAATCACGGAGCTGGGCGGTGGTGGTGCACGCCTTTAATCCCAGCACTTGGGAGGCAGAGGCAGGCGGATCTCTGCGAGTTCGAGGCCAGCCTGGTCTACACAGCTAGTTCCTGGACAGGCTCCAAAGCTACAGAGAAACCCTGTCTCAAAAAATCAAAAAAAAAATTGAAATTACGGTCTTTCCTCAAAATGTGATTATTCTGAAAGACTTTCTGATTTCTCCCCCTAAAAACAATAATGTTTTCACAGATATACCTTATATTGCCAGGATTAGCTATGGTATTACATATTGTTTTTATTAAGCTATATATTTTTCTCCACTCCCCTCCCTTCCTCTTCCCTCTCTTTCTACTTTCTCCATGGTCCCTATCCTCCCAATTTACTTAGGAGATCTTGTCGTTAATATTTCGCATGTAGATTAGATCCATGTATCTTTCTTTTAGGGCCCTCTTTGTTATCTAGATTCTCTAGGATTTTGAAATTTAGGCTAGTTTTTCTGTGCTTTATGTCTAAAACCCACTTATGCGTGAGCACTTATGATATTTGTCTTTCTGGGTCTGGGTTACCTCCCTCAATATGATAATTTTTAGGTAAATCTTTTGCCCATACATTTCAAGATATCATTATTTTTTTCTGCTGTGTAGTACTCCATTGTGTAAATGTAGCACATTTTCCTTATCCATTCTTCAGTCAAAGAGCACTTAAGTTGTTTCCAGGTTCTGGCTATGATAAATAATGCTGCTATGAACATAGTTGAGCACATATCCTTATTGTATGATTGTGATCCAGTGATTTTGGGTATATACCCAAAGGATGCTCAATCATAACACAAGGTATTACATACTGTATCAGCACAACTTTAGCTAGTTAGCATTATAAGCAGTTTTATATCAGATTGATTTTAATTGAAGTGTACTTGAAAAGTTTTCAATAAATATTTTGTCAGGAGAGTAAATATATTTTATTCAAAAAATATATATTTTATTCAAAAGAATATCATGGACAGAATCAATTGTACAAGAAAGAACATAATAAATATTAAAATACAAAGCAAGTGCTAGAAATATGGATCAGTGGTTTACATAGGTAGCTATTCTTTCAGAGGACCTGAGTTCCATTCCCAGTACCTACGTGGTGAGTCACAACTATCGGAACTCGAGCACCAAGGGATTTGATGCCATTTTCTAGCTTCACAGCATACCATACATGCAAATGGTGTACAGACATATATGCAGGCACAATACCTAGTCACATAAAATAAAACAGAAGTAAAAGCTAATAGTAAATACTTTATAAGGCAAGCACATTCTTTAAAGTTAATTTTTTTTCTTTTTAGTAGTATTTGGTTATTTTCATATTGTTTTCTATTCATTATGTGACTTGATTGAAGTTCCCAAACAAAATAATAAAATAGAAATAAAAAAGTCAGTTTCACTAAAACTAAGCATGACAAATGTAATTAAAGATCTGAGGTATACTGAATTTACTTCTCCACCCAACTTATCAGGGAAGTAATTGAAAAGTGCTCCAGAGGAAGATATATACTAATTTCAATCATTGTGTTGTAGACAATTTTTTTTTCAATTCACATGATGTTGGGACCAATTGAGTCCTGGCCTTCAGCTGCTCTTCCCTGTGTAGAGCCTTCTAATTGGAGTTACTAGAAGCTGTGCCTAGCCTAGAGGATCAGAGGATGGGATTGGCACCTCTTGGCCATTGACTGCAGGGTACTTAAGCCTTCATGGTGTTATTTTTTTTTAACATTTTTTTATTGATAAAAGAAGAATAAAGAAAAAAAACAAATTTCCACCTCCTCCCAGCCTCCCCTTTCCCTCCCCCTCCTCCCACTCTTCTCCCTCTCCTCCCACTCTTCTCCCCCTCCTCCCACCCCTCTCCCCTTCCCCCCACTCCTCTCCCCCTCTCTCTCCAGTCCAAAGAGCAGTCAGGGTTCCCTGCCCTGTGGTAAGTCCTAGGTCCTCCCCCCTCCGTCCATATCTAGGAAGGCGAACATCCAGACTGGCTAGGCTCCCACCAAGCCAGCAGATTGCGTAGGATCAAAACTGCGTGCCATTGTCCTTGGCGTCTCATCAGCCCTCATTGTTCGTCATGATCAGAGAGTTCAGTTTTATCCCATGCTTTTTTTGGTAATAGTCCAGCTGGCCTTGGTGAGCTCCGAGTAGATCAGCTCCACTGTCTCAGTGGGTGGGTGCACCCCTCGTGGTCCCGACTTCTTTGCTCATGTTCTCCCTCCTTCTGCTCCTCATTGGGACCTTGGGAGCTCAGTCCAGTGCTCCAGTGTGGGTCTCTGTCTCTATCTCCATCCCTCGCCAGATGAAAGTTCTAAGATGATATGGAAGATATTCGTCAGTATTGCGCTAGGATGGGGTCATTTCAGGTTCCCTATCCTCAGCTGCCCAAGGAACTAACTGGGGACCTCAGCTTGGGCTCCTGGGAGCCCCTCTAGGGTCAATTCTCCTGCCCACCCTAAAGTGGGTCCCTTAACTAAGGATTGTGGTTCCGTGCTCCCCTATCCAACCTTCCTTTATCCCGATCCTCCTATTTCCCCAAGTCCCCCCTCCTTCCCTTCTACCTTTTCTCTCCCCATCTCCCCTTACCCCCTTCCCACCCCACCCCCAAGATCCCACTTTTCTCCCCGGCAATTTTGTCTACTTCCCTTATCCAAGAGGATAACGATATGTTTTTCCTTGTGTTCACCTTCTTACTTAGCTTCTTTAGGTTCGCCAATTGTAGATTCTGTGACCCCTATTTATGGCTAGAAACCAATTATGAGTGAGTACATCCCATGTTCTTCTTTTTGGGTCTGGGATACCTCACTCAGGATAGTGTTTTCTATTTCCATCCATTTGCATGCAAAATGCCGGTTGTGGTGGCGCACGCCGGTAGGATTTGCTGAAGGAGGCAGAGGCAGGAGGATCACGAGTTCGAGGCCAGCCTGGGCTTCATGGTGTTATTAAAGGGGGCTTTTGTACCAGCGATTGAAGGTCCGTCTGTCAGTCTGTCTCTGCGTGTGTTTCTTCAGCCTCCAGCCCCTTGCCCGAAGCTCGCAAACTGGGTTCTAGCGCATAAAGTGCAGACTGGGGGCGCAGTGCGTCGCAGATAATAGATAATCTTTCAATGCATCTTCATTGTTGAAACATGCAATGATTTTTGGCCTCCTATTCAATGCAGTATAAAGCATCAAATGGACAGTTAAACTGCAGTTGTTCAGATATTTGTTTCAGATTAAAATTAATATGAATTACAATAGAATAGATTTATCCATTCAGGGCAGGCCATGAGCAAGCTGAATTCTGAATGACACACATACAATCATATTATTTACCAATAATACCAATGAGTGTAACTGTTTGAAAGTATTGGAAGTATTAGGACGTGTGGCTATGATGCAGGAGTGAGTTACTAAGATAAACTTTCAGGTTCTAAATGCCCATGCCAGGGAAGTCTCTTCCTGGTGCCTGCAGATCAGGATGTAGAACTGTCAGCTACCTCTCTAGCACCTTGTCTGCCTGAAATCTCCTGTGCTCCCCACTATGATATTAAGACACTAAGCCTCTGAAACTGAGCAATTCTCCAAGTTAAATGAATTGCCTTTGTCATGGTGTCTTTTCACGGCAAGATAATACAAATTAAGACAATGCCTGATCACAATTTAATATTATATAGTATTGTCATTAAGATTTTTACACAATGTGTTTATTTCATACACTCTACTCCACCTTTCAGATCAAACTTCTCCTCTCTATGAACCCTCAACCTCGTGTCCTACATTTTTATTTTTATTAAATACTCACAAGTTCTCTTTTTACTGCCCAGGATGTAGGGCCATCCACTGGAGCATGGCAGACCAGCCAGGAGTCACATTGTTAAATTAAACATATTATCTGTTCCTCAGAAGTAATCAACTGCCAGTATCTCCTCAGTTATAGGTGTAGAGTCCTCAAATCCTTTCACTTACATGCAAGAGTGTTAACTGACTTGATAGACAGACTTGCACTGTTCATCATAGCTACTGTGTTTTCATGATTGCATTGGACCTATCCTATCCAGACAACAATAGTCCACCCCAAATTCCCATAATTTCTGGCTGTACCAAATTTTTCATCTCATATGTGATGCTCTCTGAGTCTTGTGTCTTCAGGGAGTGATGTAGATGTCCCATTTGTTGTTGAGTACTTCACTGATATTCATTCTATGACCACTGATCACTTGTGAATTCACATGTTAATTAACTGCACACAGAAACTGTGTTCAAATTTAAGAGCTTTTCGAATCTGCACATAGAGAGATGTAAATTTAAAGGAATGTTTTACACAAAATATATTTAATATAAAGGGTATACTAAATATACTCATGGGGGTTCTAAGCTTCCCAGCCTTCATATAATTATATATTCTTAATATATAATTAGAACAAAATTAACTGACCACATATTGTAACATGTAAGAATCCACACTTAGTAGTTTAACAAAAGTGTTCAACTATGACAATTAACAAACATATCAGCTTGCTTCTGTGATTTTAAAGTTATGTACTTTCAAATCAGTAGTCTCTTAAGTATAATAATGAATAAAGGACAGATGAAAAACTAACTAAAATTTCTAATAGAAGTAATAAGGTCCATTCATATACAAAACAAGTATCTCTGTGTAAAAAGTTTAAGTGATTTATGAGTAGTATATCTGATTACTATATTTTATAATTTCAAGATAAAATATTCAAACTTTACTTTCCACTGTATTCATTTAATTTATTCCTGTTATTGTCATAAAATAATTATTGTATATTGAACATATTCTAAACTTCCCCCTTGTTCTTCTACTAACCCTCTTTCCATACCCTCATCATTAAACCCCTTCCTTATCTCAGACAGTTTTACTCCCAGATTTTATTGTATACACATTCATGACATTGTGGATTTAGAAAGAATCCAGGGAACATGAATTGTGGAGCATGCTAGTTTGTTTTTCAGAGACTTTTATCCTTCTATATGGATTTTAAAGGTGTTTACTAGTTGTTTCTGTGAAGAGTGAATTTGAAATTTCATATGTGATTGTGTTGAGTTAATAGACCTTTTCTGGTGACACAGAGAGCCGCACAACGCGGTCTGGTCTGCGCTCTATGCGCTAGACCCTGTTGTGTTAAGAGAGGCGGGGCTACGTTCCTGGCACCCAGCCGCCCGCACGGCTAGCTTTACCCAAAATAATTACACGGAAACTGTATTCTTTTAAACACTGCTTGGCCCACTAGCTCTAGCCTCTTACGGGATAATTCTCATATTTTGCCTAACCCATTTTTAGTAATCTGTGTAGCACCAGTCTTACCAGGAAAGATCTTAACCTGCGTCTGTCTGGAGTGGGAGAATCATGGTGACTCCTGACTCAGCTTCTTTCTGCCAGCATTCTGTTCAGTCTACTCTGCCTACCTAATTTTCTGTCTTCTTAAAGGGCCAAGGCAATCTCTTTATTTAACCAATGAAATCTACACAAAACGGCAGACTCCCACATCAAGACCCCAGTTCGCGAGCTTTGGGCAAGGAACTGGAGGTGGAGAACACAGACCGACAAGCAGACCTTTCAACACTGGTACCAAAAGCCCCTCTTTAATAGCACCATGGAGGCTTAATTACACTGCAGTCAATGGCCAACAGGTGAAAATCCCATCCTCTGATCCTCTAAGCTAGGCACAGCTTCTAGTAACTTCAATTAGAAGGTTCTAGCAGGGAAGAGCAGCTGAAGGCCAGGACTCATTAGTCCCAACACAGTCACTTTCACAATATTTTTTTTTCTAATTTATAGTATAAACAATTGGACCTTATTTTGTGTCTTTTTCAATTTCATTCTACAGTATTATAAAGTTTTCATTATTCAGATCTTTCTTTTCTTTGATGTTTTATTTCCCTTTGTCAGAGTTTTTCTAAAATACCAATAAGAGAGTAAGGTTATATTTTGGTGTACAGTTTGAGGTGACTTAGTCCATATTACAGAAACATGGCAACAGTACACCACCTGGTGAGATTACAGTTACAGAAAGGATGGAAAGAACAAGAAATGTAACTGGTTAACCCAAGCTAACCATTATCTTCTAATATCTCCAAAATCATCCCCCAAAGTGCCTCCAGCTGTGTTCAAACATGAGACTTCTCACTTCAAACACCATTATACTCTTGGACTCCATGAACTATGGACTTCTCTGGCTACTAAGTGCATTCAGTACAACTTATGAAGCACCTGGATCCTGCACCACCAATCCTCTAAATTTCAAAATCATAAGTGTCTTTTGAGACACAAGGAAGTCTTTAACTTTGAGTCCTTAAAACATTGACACATAAGTTGAATGGTTTTGACATATAATGGCACAGAATAAACATTCCCATAGCAAAAGTATAAATTAGAGGAATAGCAAGGAATGATTCGACAAAAGCAAAAGCAACACCAAAATGAATCAGAAAAAAATTAAACTAAATCCGTTAACTCTATTTCTAGCATCTGAGTTTAGTGACAAAACCATTTGGCAAACAACTTGGGTTCCAGGTCTGCTGTTTGCATCACAGCTGTTCTCTCTGTGGCTGCCTACACGTCTTGCAGTTTTTTCTTAGTAGATGTCTCATAACTCTGGTATCTCTGAAATAGTGGGTACTTACTGTGAATTTGCTTCATCTTCCAATTTTGTGTCATAACCTCTCAAAACCTTTCCTCACACTCTGATTGTACTATATCTTGTTTTGAAAACAGTGGTTCTGTTATTTTCATCCTTATATGTGTAAAAAGTTCATATTGAAATGTTGCCAATTCCTATTGTTTCTGCATGGTCCCTGAACAAAATTCTTGGATCATAACTGGAGTAGCTCTTGTTTGCCTGATTGGTTGAATCTACAAGATCGCTCTCCTAGGCAATTCTTTCTGAGTGCCATAATCACTTCAGTTTTTCCAGTCTCCTCCCACTATTGCTATTATGTACATATCTTTTTTATGGAATGTTCAGTCCTACTTTTGATCCTTTTAAAAATATTCCTACTGAAAACAAGGGCAGATTTTCTGAGCCTTTTTTCTGATTTTTACTTTGTGGTTGTCATTCTTTCTCACTGCAAGCTGAGAGCTCTCTACACAGCACACATGGATCTTTCCTCAGAATCCAGACATTTTTTTTCCCTTCTTAACAAAAGTATGTATTTTGTTTGCCCTTAAATCTTGGATGTTTTTCAGCAATCTTCATGTTTATTATACATCTTCTGCCTGGTTATTCTCTGGAGATTCTAACATCCATGTCTGCATATAGTGCAGTAGGACATCTCCTTTTTCTACAACCTTGAATGATTTTCTTCTATCTCTTTATTGGTGCCCTGAAATTAGGCTTCTTCATTTCTGCAATGCTGCTTGGTCACAGCCATGCAATGTGGAACAGAAGTGATGAAACTCTCCTTGAAAGAAGCTTGTTGCTACAGGCTATATGCCAGTCTCTGTTTCTTTAACACATCTCATCCCTAAGATTCTAATATGTAATTCTCATACAATTTAAATTTGAGTTAATTGTGCCTTTCTTTTATACAAATAACAATTAAGGAAGATACGTTTGAATATGCTTTATGATATATAACTTTCTTTTTATTTTTACTTTTTATTGATTTTATTGAGCTATGCATTTTTCTCTGTTCCCTGCTTCTCTTTTCCAGCATATACTTTCTAAAACTGTTTCCAGAACAGTTAATATTCATGTGTATCCTTTATTGCATTGTATCCATATTTCAAATTTCTTTTGTTACACAAGGCATTCTCAAACATTTGAGGTTAAATGATCATATTTTTAAAAGAATATTAAAGCACCATCAATTAATTTAAATTTTTTAATTCAGAATTGCTCAAAATCAACACTAAATTTACTTCTGTTGGACATAATAAAAACTTAGGTATTCCTTATTTATTCTCCAATAGACAAAATTCCATTGAGATAGAAGACACATACACATCACATTTATTTTTACAACCTCTTCTGCAGAGAGCAGAGATATAAGTGTATCTGTATATGTTGATAGTAGAGTTATCAATTGATATTTAAAAGTGTGTTGTCCTACCTTGTTTAATCAGCAGCATATACCAAGGAATTATAAAGACCCATCTCTAATGTGAGAACAGAGAGAATTGGGTGTGTAATAACACAGTGAAAACCTAAATATTTTGAGTATCTGTCCTGTTTTCTGTACTTGTAACCTACTTTTTTACAGCACTGAGAAATTTGTAATGAAATTAATAATGAATATCTAAAATAAAACTTAGAACTTCTTCACTATGTCATTATCAAGGCTTGCCAAGTCCTGAAAAATATTTAGTAAACTTAGGGTAAAATAAATTTACACACAATAAATAGAGTAGAATTAAAGTTCTAAAATCAAAAGTCAAAAGTAAGGATACTCTGACTCTTTTAGAACAGTGTTTTTTAAAACTAATATTCATATTTTCAAGGATAATAAATTTAATATCAAAATAATTCACTGTTTCTATAGTGCATGTCTTTTATAATAGGAATATATGACATGTATAAAACAAATTTGAATTTAATTCCCTTTTTTCTATTTTAGTGCTTTGACTTGTGATTCGTTTGAAGCAAGAACACAAATTTGTAATTACTTGAGGAAGATATTAACTTGGGTATCTAATTTCTAAATTTATTGGAGTTGGAGTTTCTCAGCAATGGATCTGAGAAATGGAATACAGAAACTGCTCAGTGGTTCTTTTATTAGATTTGAGTAATAATCATAAGCCAACATAACAACTTAATTCTCTATAATTAAACATTTTGATTGTATACATTTCTAACAAAAAATTAATTTTTATAGAAATAATGTGAAAGATCAATATAAAGAAGCTTTTGACAGGAAAATATTATGTAATTTATATTCTTCATTTGATCCTACTAGCCATTAAATTGCTTTTATTCAATTCATGATAAAGAAAAATGCATCATAAATATTTTCTATATCTTTATGTGGTGAAGTCTACTATGTTGGTAGTATTTGTAACTGTTTGTAGAACACCTTGGGTTAAAGGTGTCTATTCTACAATATTTTTGTTCAACGTCAAAGATTTCCTTGGACCTGAAATTTCATTCAAATAAGGTAGAAATATAAAAACATTACTTTTCTATGTTATAAATTTTTCATGAAATTGTAACATGTCACAATAAATATTATAAAAGTGAGTGCAAATATGAATTTCAAATACTTGAATTGATGGCTTTGTGTTACATTCCAGTTTTCTAAACAGTTAAATTACACTGCTAACTTATACAAGAAAATTGTTTATGTCTTTGAAATTCCTGTTAGACTTCAAATCACAATATTATAATAAATATGTGTATGTAAATGTAGGTCTGCAAATCCAAGTTATAAATAAAGTGTTGTACCAAAGTAAATTGGTCTCGGGAGAATGAAGAGGTAGTCTTCATAATCACTGTTATACAATGTTATGTATGAAAAATTTAAGCATTTAAATGTGTATGTTAGTTCTTAATAAAATGAAGAAAAATAGAAACTAATTATTTAAAATATAAACATTTTATTTATCATCTTGGTAGCAAAATTTATTTTGCTTTTACATGAAAATAATTCAAATATTGTATATTTAATCTCATATTTAAAGTGTTTAATTTTGTTTTTCTTGGAAATTAAAACTATTTTGACATCAGTTTTCATTATTATAAATTATATAAAACATTTTACAAATAACATTTTTCTAAAGATAAAAATGGCTATCAATACACCTATAAAACTCCCAAAATATTATACACAAAATATTCATTATTGCAAAGCTAACTAGGCTTCCTCGGTTATGTTGTAAAATTTGTTTTCTAAAGAGTAATCAGTGGGGAGAGGGGGAGAGGAGTGGGGGGAGGGGGAGAGGAGTGGGGGGAGGGGGGAGGAGTGGGGGAGGGGGAGAGGAGTGGGGGGAGGGGGAGAGGAGTGGGAGGAGGGGGAGAGGAGTGGGAGGAGGGGGAGAGGAGTGGGAGGAGGGGGAGAGGAGTGGGAGGAGTGGCAGGGAAATGGGAGGCTGGGAGGAGGTGGAAATGTTTTCAACAAAAAATAAATAAATAAATAAAGAATGAATGAAAGAAAGAAAATAATTTATGCTATTTATACTTAAAAATAGAGTAATCAGTATTTAATAAGAGATTCTGCCAGCCCTTTGCTTGAGATGAACAGAGACACCTTTGCAGCTTAGCTTCATGTTTAACCACTGGCAATGTGGGTTAACCATTTGTTTAAAGGATAATATGGAAGCAATGAGAATAAAAGCTGATTCTTGTTGAATCTTCATATGAGGAATCTTAAGTTTTTCCCAAATGCCTTTCTGCTGCTGTCTAGTGTTTGTTTGCTCATTTAAATAGAGAGGCATCCTAGGATTGGAAAAAGGAGATCAAGGTTTATAACTACGTAGTACAACTGTGCTTTGAACATAGATTTTCTGTCTTCTGATGCTTTGGATTGCAGGACAAAGCAGTGATATATCATTAGAACAGACATATGTGAAATTTGTATTTCAGCAGGCACAGTAACACTGATCTGTAGAATTTATTGTCATGTGCTTCGTTTAGCTATGAGAGGAATTTAAATGAAGTATAAAGTTTCACCTCATTTGTAATTTTTTTCAAAAAATTTTTGAAAATTTGGTTTCTGGATCATGTACAGCAAGCAATCCATGGAGCTTACATAGGATTTTAAAGATAAATCTTTAGCTTCATGCATAATCTATGCATCTATGTATGTAGGATAAAAGAATATATAACTTTTATTTTTGGTTCCTTAATAATTATGAAAGGACCATTTAATTTTTATTTTTGATATAAATATATTTTATCATTAAAGAGCTGTACAATTTAAGAGTGTCCTACAACTCTTAGAATATATTGCTATTCATAGTGACAAGTATATGGAGCCATTATATCACCTCCTTTTCCTCTAGATAATACAATATTCAATGTATTCTCTATAGCACTTATTTTCCTACTTATACTATTAGGACTGTGTAATCTTGTCATACTCAACTACAGACATAGGACTCTCAGTATGTCTACTTTTTTGTCGATTCCTCATCCCAGTTACCTCTTCACAGACACAGTCTGCCTAACACTCGGTACTACCCATAAACAAATACCAAGGAAAATCGGCTCATCTAAGAAATGTACCTACCGAATGTATTTGGTTATAATGTGCCCTATTAATATAACAACTAGTAAAGTATCTTAAATATCATACCTGTATAATGCTTTTAATCTGTTAAAATATTACATGCAAAACAAAAGCAACCACTTGTTTTTTAAGTAATGATTTCAAAATTATCCTTTGCAGACATTTAAGAATCTGTCACCTCTGTCAAAGCCAAGTCCTTAGAGCCATCCAATTTAAATTTTAGTTTGAATACCAAAATATCATCATACTAAACACTTGTATAACCCTTCTCTAATAAAAGTCATATAGATTTTTAACAGTATGATTACCTATGAAAAATACTTAGGTCAGGCATGGTTTGTGATATGATAAAATTCATTACTTCCCTAAAATGAATTGAAGACTACGTTGAATAGAAGTTATTTATCTTCTTTTTAAAGATAATTTGAAAAATATTTAACTTTTTAACATCATTTCTTATAATCAGTAATAAAATATGATTATTAGACAGACAAGAAGTCCCAATAATCTAGTTATTGACACCTGTGAGTCCCTACTATTTTCTTCATCTATATTTGAGTATATTAGAGTCTTATTAGAAGTTAAAGAATAGTTGTTCATATTTTGTATTTTGGTGGTTTATGAGGCTTGTTTTTTTTTCTTTTTTAAGACACACTTTTTAATGGTCTTGGGCTAGGAGCCATTATTGGCCTCGGAGTCGCTGCCCTCTTGCTAATCCTTGTGATAACAGATGTCAGCTGCTTCTTCATTCGACAATGTGGGTTACTAATGTGCATTACTAGGAGAATGTGTGGGAAGAAAAGTGGCTCCAGCGGAAAAAGTAAAGAACTTGAAGAAGGAAAGGCGGCGTACCTGTGAGTATACCAGTATTCTCTCCCATGAGTGAAGCACAGGTTCATCCTGTGTGCTTTGTTGGAGGCTTTCTTCTAAGCCACATCAGGTGTTTAACTAGAATACAGTGCAAATATTACTCTCTGGGCAGGCCTTCAATCTGTATAATATATGTACATACAAATATACACAGGGAATATTCTATCTAATGCATTCTCACAAATATGAATAAATTTTTGACAAATTCTTTCTAAGGAGCAAGACTGTGAAATGTACAAGAATTTGACCTATGCTCTTTCAAAGTCTACATCCCAACCCAGGCAACTGCTAGTAATTGAATTTTCCACAACCAGATTTTTTTTCTGATTTAAAACTTCATGTGGAGGGGTGCTTCAGTATGTAGTGTCTTGGTACCTCTTTCACTCACTATAATTTTTAGGAGTTTTTATTGAATGCTTACATTGGGGCTTGGTCATTTCAGGATATTTTAAATAAGTATTTTTAAATTTATTCTTTGACAGTTTTGTACTTATATAAAATTACTCTCTCACTCCACCACTTCTTAAGCTTGATTCTCTTCTGGGAATTATTCGGAAAATGTTTCCTTCTTATTATCTAATATTATCTATTCTTTTTCCCACTTGTAGCCTTGTAAGAGTCAGATATAAAATTTAACTAATTTAGTTTGCCTCATAGTAGGATTTTATTCTCTTAAAACATGTTTTTTTTTTTAAAAAAAATTTAGTCCTTGTTCAGTATCATTTTGAAAATAAACTATTATGTACTGTTTTACTATGTATATAATAGCATATGATTAGATGTATATCAGAATCATATGCATATTCTGCTAGTTACTCAAACAGAGCATGGAACCTAGAGGAAAGAACTGAAGCTGACCCCATGGATGAATGCTGTTTGTAGACTTTCTCCTTTTGATGCTTTCAGCTTCCTTTCTTATGTTTCCCAGGCTTGTCCCTCACTTAACACTGTTCATAGTAATGGTCCTTTCCACATCTATTGTTAATTAATAAAACTTTTATTAGAAAAACCTACAGGACAGTATGTACTTTGCATTTTCTCAATTGAGGTTCAAAATGCCACAGAGCAAGAACATTTTCTACATTTTATTTCTGCTATTTTATAATTCATATTTATTGTATATCATCTTTAATTATTCTCGTGATTTATTTGAATGTCAAATCTTGCTATTCAAAAATATACACATTTACATTTGATCTATTAAAATTCTTTAATTTTCTATATTTGATTCTATTTTGGAAGTTTTGATCTATAAAAATTCATTAAGTTAGCTTTCTATAATCCTCACAAAAGTGCTATGTTCCTTATTTTAAATTAAACTTCTAATGGACTTGATGTTGAGATCCAGAATCTTTTCAGTAATTTCACTTTTCACCTATGTTTACACAAATATTGATAAATGAAATTGACATGTGCTCCTTACAAATCATAATATCTTTTAACCATATCTGCTAGACACATAGGAATGGATCCTTTTTTGTGTTTACTATTGTGCTACATTTTCATGTTATCATTAAACCAATACAGCAATATTACATTTAATAATTACTAATGCATACACAAGGTTTTGTCATTCACTGAAGCTTTTCTTACCTTGCTAATCTTCGAGTTTGCTTTGTTATGGCTGTCTCTTGAATTTCAGATTAAATCATTTTATATATCCTCCACAAGTACACACAACAGACACGTGCCCACAGATCTATACATACACATTTATAAAACACACACATCTCACAAAACATGTCATAAATAAATTAATTAATTACTTAAAAAGTTTCATGTCTTCCAAATATAATATCTTTAGTTTGAAATTGAAACAAAAAGGCAATAGGCAGAAGTTAGTTTCAACTGAAAGTTTATGTGACATATTAATAACAATGGGATTAATTTAGTGTACAATTTCTCTTTCTTTCACCATAGTTTACATTCTAGTAATTGTCTGTTGTTCTTTGTCTGGTAAACTCTATCAATAAGATTGTTGTTAGTATTGCTGTTGCTGTGTATATTTTTTTATATATAGAGAGAGACCTGTGGTAAATATTATAGATGAAATAAACTTACAATTTTGGGAAGGCATGTATATTTTATTTCCAAGATCATTTAACTGAATATTTCTAGTGATTGTCTCCAATGCTACTATACATCTCTTAATTATTTTTAAAATGTTTCACTTTCTTTCCTAATTAGGCAAGAAAATATTTATAAACTGCTGTTAATAAATTATTTTAGTTTTTAAAATATAGATTTTAAAATGCAAACTACTTTTTCAAAACAATGTTCTTTCTTTTATCTTTATGAAATATAGCCTTGCTCTATAGTCAAAGCTGGCCTCAAATTTGCAATATTCCTAATTGGTTTCTGGACACTAGACTTACAAATGTTTACTACCTTTCCTAACAGGAAGCAACAGTAACAAAGATACAACGGTAATGATAAAAAGAGACTGCATTACTTATTTCCAGTTACATAGTAAAAAATCATGGAAATATGAATTCAAAAGAAAATATACTATATTTGGTTAGTTTAAAAGTGTCGTGTGTGTGTGTGTGTGTGTGTTGTAACAAATGAGCAATTGACACATTGAAGAATTAAATATCTTAATTTTTTTTTTTAGGAAAGATGGGTCAAAAGAACCAATAGTGGAAATGAGAACAGAGGATGAAAGAATCACTAATCATGAAGATGGCAGTCCAGTGAATGAGCCAAACGAAACCACACCATTAACAGAACCTGAGTATGTAGCTCCAAATGCTTATATTTGCAGACAAGTAACAGTAAAGTGTAAAGCATTTTAGTTATTTGTAGCACTAAATTAAAATATCATTATTAATAAAATTATTTTGTATTTTAAATTATATATCATTTTGCTACAGAAGTCCATTTTATTGAGATATTTCACTTGAAAATTCTCTATCAATATCATAAAATTTAAGCCTTAAAGTATACATTTACATTTTCATGCAAAATGTTAACAATAAAAAAGATGTGTTTCAGAATTGGATTTTATAAGACTAATTGATAATTTGTGGAAAATCATATTTTAAATTATAAATTTTACTGAAATATGTATGTGGCAGGAAATGGGTTACCATGCTGACTATTGATAACTATTGCAGTATGAGTAGAATATTAACCAAATTCTTATTTCACATAGTGTCACTAAACTTGTTTTACTCTCACTAAACTTGTTCTTTGGTAATTTCACAAACATGCTTCATGCATTCCAATCCCTCCTTTCTCTACTCTCTCTCATCTTATCACAAATTTTCAACCTCTCTCTTCTGGACAACTCATTTTCTCACATCTGGCACTGTTTTGTTTCATGATTAAAAGAGTATTTAACATGTGCCTTCTGTGACCAAGAGTTTATCTATCCTTTGGAGTCTGATAGACTCATCAATGAGTTTACAATAGAATGGAGTGATTATTCCTGCCCCATAATCCATTAATAGTAAGTTGTTCAGCAAGAGAATATATGACCTTGTAAATCATGCCTTTAATCCATGAGAAGCTATTGATATGTTAAGACTGTACTAGTCAAGGTTAGACAGCTATCCCTTCATTTGGATCATGTTACCAATGACAATAATTTTGAGAAGAAAACAATTCAAGAAAATTCTCTCTATTGGACTCATTCATTTAACCCATCTTCTGTATGTTCAATGGTTATTTGAGTGTTTGGTTTTAATGTCCTCCTTAGTTATTACTTCTCAACTATTACTTATTGAAAGCATATGAGTAGCTCTGAGACACTGCATTGACTACCATACATGTAAACAATGATTAAGACTGAATGAAGCATTCTTCAAAGTATAAAAGCATGCATATTAAGTATGGAAACTTTTCAACTTAGTCAAACAACAGTAATAAGATCAAATCTGGTACCTAACACTTTCTCAATCATTATTTTTAACCAGTTTCTAATATCAGGAATGGATACCCTTTTTGTGGAACAGGTCTCCAATACAATAAGGGGGTATTTGGCTTACTCTAGCAATCATGCTGCCTTGACTAGCAGTGTTGTTAGTTAGTATTGTTGTTCATAGAATTGACTGCCAGGCAAGTACCAAAGAGTACCTTAGTCTTTCTCTCTTTTACTCTTTTTCTGGACTGACAATCCACCCTTTTAATCAGTTACATCACTGCTCCCTGAATTAAATGGATTACTTTTAGCATAATTGCTTGGACTTTCATGACAAATAGTTTATCCTCATTATTCGTAATATAATATAAATTGCAAGAGAACTCAGAAGAACTAAAGTATCAACATTAATTTTCCCATATAACATGTAGACTAAGTTCAGCTGAAATCATATTTGTGAACATTTAGAGCATTGTTATGTCAAAGAAGGAAGTATTAGTTCCCAAGGTAGCATGTAGATGGAATACTGAACTAGTGAATGTTGTAATACAAATAAAGAAAATTTTCATTCAATATTGTCTAATTAAAATTTAATAAAGCTATCTTAATTTCATTGAAAAAAACAAGGAAACTGTAGACATGGTTCAGTGTTTACTATCAATTGTTTCTCTTATACAGGACATATGTTCAGTTTCCAGACAGTATCCACATGATACCTCACAGCCATCTGCAACTCCAGTTTCAGGAAACCTTACACATTCTTCTGGACTCTAGAAATACTAGGGACACATTCAGTGCACATATGTATATGCAGACAAACATTCATATACATAAATAATACATCTTTTAAAAAGCAGGTATTGTTTCATTGTAAGAAACAACTCTCAAAACATATACTCATTAGTATTATAAAATACAAATATAAATAATACTAAAATGCCCCAAAATATATAATTATAAAATATAAGGATTAACTTTATAAATAATAGTAATTTCCTTTAATTTCAAAATAATATTGGTATTGGTGACTCAAATATTTTTTAACTGTAATGGCATGCCACCCACTTATTTTTTACTATTTTTATTATTATTGTTCAAATGTATTCTATTTTAAATCTCAAATGCAGTTTTTTCTCCACCTATCCTCCCATTCCCTTTACACTCATGCACAATGACTCCCATCCACTCTTACTCTGCTTCTGTTCAGAAAGGCGCAGGCTTCCCATGAGTATCAACAAAGCATGGTATATCAAGTTGCTATAAGACTTAGCTCCTCCCATTGTTTTAAGACTGAGAAAGGCAATGCAGTATGAGGAACTGGGTCATAAAAGTCAGTCAACTTGTGAGTGGCAGCCCCTGCTCCCACTGCTAGAAGTCCCACAAGCAGCCCAAGCTACACAACTGTGACACATATATAAAGAGTTCAGGTCAGTCTAATGTGATAATTATTAGAGGTGATAAACCAAGTAATGGCCATAAGTCAGGATGTAGGCTTTTAATAATTCAAAAAAATTAATTATTTTATTGTATTCATTTATTTATTTTGGAGGTAGTTTGTGACAGTGTTTTTCAGTGTATCCTTAACTATCCTGGAACTTACTCTGTAGACTGGGCTGGCCTCAAACTCATAGAGACCTTCATGCCTCTGCCTCTCAAGTGCAAGGATTAAAGGATGACTCCACCATCTGCTAATTTATTTTAATTGAAACATAAATTATGAAATCAAATTTATCCACTGTTGCCATAGATTTCTGTCCTGCCTGCTCCTGCAATAAACATACAGAAACTATATTATTTGCAGTACTGTTTGATCAATAGCTTAAGTGTATTTTTAGCTAGCTCTTCTATCTTAAATTAACCTATTTCTATAAATTTCTTTATTGCTATGTGCCTGTGGTTTGCAAGCAAGTTTCAGACATGTCTGTCTCCTGCAGGCGGATACATGGCTTCTCTCTGACTCAACCTACTCTTTATATATCTCTTCCATCCTGGCTATATTCTGTTAAGCCATTGGCCAAAAGCAGCTTCTTTATTAACCAAAAAAGCAACACATATACAGGAGAACTTCCCACACTATTTTCCCTATTCTGTTTAAATAAAAAGGAAGGTTTTAGCTTTAATGTAGTAAAACTACATATAACAAAACAGTTATTAAGCAAGAAATATAGTTACAATATTTATATCTACTTTATCTTTTATCATAAAATAAGGAAAACTATAATTATAACTATCTATTCTTCAACTACATCAAAGACCACAGAAGGATATAATATTACCTAAGTAAAGGGAGTGTGTTTCAGCAACTTCTAAAACTTTAGAATTTACAGAGACAACTTGCTACCTGAACAGTTACCCAGAGTTCTTCTGTAACATTTTTCTAGGAATCCATCTTCAACCTACAGGCTCATAGTACTGGCAGACTTTTCTACAGACCAGGAAATTTCAAAGATAGCTGTGCATTTATTGGCAGTTTGTTAGTCACTTTTTTCTGTCTCCTGCAGAATGTCTTTCAGACTCTTTCATGAAGCAGGAACCCTGAAGGACTGTCTCAAATTCTTTAGTAAGCTTCAGTGGTCATTTTACTGTGGGTCCTGCAACTCCAGTCAAAAAGTTCAAACATGAGCAGTTTCTTGCCCAAATGGCTAAAAACTATGTAGGGAGCCTCTTTGATACCCATCATCCTCTTGAAGCAGAGTGGTGCTGCCAGTACCAGATGTGTCTCATTGTCATAGAAAGTCTTATGCTCTTAAAACATTTTAAATGCAATATTCTGAAGATCACTGAAAAATTTATAGAATATCTATCTAAATCAAATATATTTCTATATATCTAGAAAACCTAACTGACATAACTACAAACTTGACTATTATAGATGACTATCTATTAACCTGTATTTCTTAATTATACATTACATTTTTAAATGAGCTGCACAAACACAATACCTTAATTAAGAGCAGAAATATACATATAACAAAATTGGCCTTAAATTTGCATCCATAAACCAAAATCTATGCTAATGCAAAGTATCCATCTCTATAGCATATCACCCTTTAAATGTAAACAAACATTTATAGACAGAATTTGGGAATTTGAGCATAATTCTCTCCAAACTGCTTCCTTCATTTTTGTTGGGTGAAGTAATTGAGAATTCACGAAGACCTTTTGGGAGGTTTTGGTCCATCAAACACATTAGTTTGGTAAGAATCCACAGGTTCTCATTTACTGTGGAAACAAAATTAGAACCTCTTTTCCAAAGCAATATATCCTTAGACCCAAATTTTGACATCAAGATACCTCTAAAATATTTTGGCTTAGCCTACTGGCCCATACAATGAAATGTCTCACTGTACTTAGTTCCTTCACAGTCAAAAATTCAAGAAAAACAAACTAATATGAATAATCCAGATTTGCCATGTAATTTCCATCTTTGCATAGCGTATTTTTCTTTAGTCCTTCTAATTTATGACTGTTTGTACTTTGTCTCTTTAAAGACTTTGTTTTATTTTTTATAACCATTTACTTCCTTTAAAACTATCTATATTCGTTTCCTTTTCTCTCCCAAGCCTACTTCTTATTTTTATCCAACATTGTGACCCATTTAGAGGTCTTTTTGAAAAATCTGAATCTGTCTTTATTGTATATCCTTTTCTGACTGGGACATTTCTTAAAGTGCAAAGCAGTGTGGCTGGCACTAAGGCTGTTTTGCCTTTTGGCTCTGTCCTACATGTCAGAGGTCTGTTCACTGCCTCTGAGACAGCCAGCTGGGAGCCACACTTACCACATCAACTCTAGTAATGAGTAGGCCTATGCTTCCACCAAGTAACTTGCAGTATACTCCTCACAAGCACCATTCAAGTGCTCAGCCTCTGGAAAGAGCCAGAGTTCATGCTGTTAGCATGGTTCAGGAAGCTGCCATTTTGAAACCACACAGTGTTTTTTTTTTTTTCTTTCTGCTACCTCTGAATCAGAAAAACCTCTCTTGAGGGAGCTGAGGCAGTTTGTAACAGGGTTTCTCAGTGTCGCCTTAGCTGTCCTAAAACTCACACTGTAGACTAGGCTGGCCTCACACTCAAAGAGATTTTAATGCCTCTACCTCTTGAGTGAAAGGATTTAAGGATGACTACCATCATCTGGCAATTTATTTTTAATTTAATCTTAAATTATAAAATCAAAGTTATCCACAATGAACAATTATGCTCACCTGTATTTACAAATAGATTTTTCAAATATTCTGTGTATCACCTTACATTCTTATGATGGTAATGGCAAATGCAAACTATTTTATTACATTCTAGTTTATTTTGTAATAAATTCTTTCAAAACTTAAAAGAAATGTGCCTGAAAATATTCATATAGGGAACATTATAGTGACTGAGTAGGCTGAATTTCAAAATAAATTTGAAGATATATATACACATATGCATGTAACATATGGAAATAAAGAGGCTAAGAATTTAAAGGATAACAATTGAAAATATATTAGAATGCTAGCAGGAAGGACTAGGAAGGAAAATGTTATAATTTCAAAGAGGAAAAACTATTTAAATAAACTTTACTTTTTCTCTGTAAAATATAGCATGTTTTATTTGCAAAATGAAATTCAATTATTGAAATGGTTAGAAACATGTTTTAAATTATCTCTAGAAATTTAGTTTGTAATCTCTCTGTTCATTTCCAGAAAATTGCCTTTAAAAGAAGACAATGGAAAAGAAGTCCTAAATGCAGAAACTATAGAAATTAAAGTGTCTAATGACATCATCCAGTCTAAAGAAGATGACAGCAAAGCATGACCACAAGTTTCAGCACCTTGGTTAGCACCGCAAAGAGCAATTGGATTGCCGTGACACTTTGACCAAAACTATTCCATTGACCTTAATTTCTTGGAAAACGTCTAGCTTGGAATAGCTTGTACACATATACATATGATCAATTCCTCCTGTCACAGTTCATTTCCTTCTCTTATTGCTGTTGTGGTTGTTGGTTTTGTTAGTATTTCAGTATAAAGTCTTGATTGGCACCAGTTTTGGGTATCAGTTTGATTCTATGACTGAAGTGTTACAATTTATTATATGGCTAAAGGGCTTTTCTTTTTAAAATTTTGTTTTATGTAGCACCAACGGATGTATTTCAGCTCTCAAAAATATTAGGTTGTGATAGAAGGCAGAGCAAAATTATTCTGAGATAAATGTGTACAAAAGCCCTGCATGTTTATGAATCTTATCTTGGGCAAACACACTATTAAAATGGCTTTCAGATTAAGATGAAGGCACATAACAAAGGTTATACTTTTTATCAAGAAAATTTCAGGGAACCCAGGCTGGAAGGAGCCAGTCAGTTATCTTTTGCAGATATTAGTAAGTGAAAAAATGTTAGAGAACTCATTTCAACGTATGACCACATTGCATTTTTGACATTGATCTTGGATACAGTGATACCAGATCTAAACTGTTACACATCAGAAAGAAGATTAGTTGTGTGTAAAATTAGATTAGAAAAACTCCCTAAATCTCTTTTTATGTATACCATATTCACTCACAGTGGATTACACAAAACGTAAATGTATTACAAGTAAAAATGGTATTGATTTCTGCCCTCAGCTTCAAATAAAGTGAATTTAAATGGGAAAATACCAACATGCTTTCTTGATATATTTATAAATACATGATTATTTTTATTTATATATATAATTTATCAAAAATAAAGTTGTTTTTAAGTACTTCGAGTCATATTAGATATGTTTTGGTATATAGATTTAGGTGGTCATTATTATTATTATTATGTGTCCCTCTTTCAATGTAAGTGGCTAATAACATTGAAAGTATATATTAGAGTGAACTAATTAAACATTCAAATGTTCCAAGAGGACTGAAGAACTGAAATGCTACTATTGACTTATTTTCAAATAGTACATTTTAAAATCCATTTTACACCAATTTTAAGGTATTTAATAAACAGTTACAGTTAAAACAATCATTTAGCTATTCTATATAGACTTTCTAATATTATTTCTTAAGGACTACACAAGAATATGATAGTTACTAACTTACAAGCTATGCAAACTCCCTGAGGTCAAAGTCTGAACTATGATTTAACATATGTAAAAGGAAAAAAAAAGATTTGTAGCTATCAATATACATAGGTGGGGAGCAGGGTTAAATGATTTCTTAAGTCAATGTTCCTAAAGCTACTGTAGTCTCCCTCTTCCTCACAGACTTTGGTGTTCTGGTACCAAGTGAATAGCTCCAATATTGGTGCATTTGAGACCACATTCTCATAGTTCATTGGATGAATATTTTTAACACTGAAGATGGCCCTGCTGTTATACTTTGAGGTAATTTCTTGAAAATTATATACAACATTAATGCCACTCTGGAATGCTTCTCTTGGTAAAGTGCTTAAACTTGCCATGGAAGGAGAGATAAATGTTTTATTGTGTCTTTTACCTCACCTGCTGATTGTCAGCTAGACCAACTGTGCCCAACTGCATGGAAAGATGCTTTAATCTTCACAGTGCTTTGTGGGAAATTCTGGGTTATTGCAGGGGTCTCTCCTTGATGCCCATCCTGGCATATTCTGAAGAGAGAGAGAGAAAGACAGAGAGGGAAAAAACCCAAAACAGAAATCTGTGCCTAATTAAGAATCTGAATGGTGTCTATCTAAAATAAGCAAACAAACCAGTTTAACCCTTTTCAAACTTGCTTACCAAACATTTTCTCGATTGATTTGTCTAGGATGTTTAGCTTATGTTTGCCAGGTCATTTTAGTTTCATTCTTTAAGGTGTACTTCTTTTTGCTTGTTTTACTTTGTACCAAATGTACTAAAATTAGTCAAAATACTTGAATTTATTTGTTTGTGTAAGTGAACAGGCTTAGTAGTGGTGTCTATGAAGCAATAGCCATGAACACTGAGTTTTTCCTCAATAGAATGACATGGTTTTAAATTAATGATATAAAATAATTTGTATGACTGGTAAAGCAATTTAGCATGTTTCAAATTGTCATATTTGTATAACACAAGAACAGAGAAATAAGAAGAGCAAAATATCTTTTGTGGTTTCTCAATTTGAAGCTTTAATTTTATCATGTCTTCAGTTTTTCTATGTAAAAAAACTGAATTAAATTTATACACATAGTCTTAAATCTTTTGTCATCGTATGGAGCCATTGGATAACTTTGGATAGAGTCCATAGATGCTTTCAGGTGTTTCAGAGATGCTGAATTTGTGGTGTCCTAGAAATCAATGCTCTGCAGACAACATATTGATGTAGTAAATTTTTTAAAATTTCAAAGAAATTCTCCTAATCACACAGCTTGTAAAGTTTCCAAATGAGAATGCCATATAGTGAATTCTCAATTTATAAGTAAGCCTGAAATGATTTTTTTTCAATTTTTTAATTCTATTTTAGTCTAAATGAATTTATGTAACTTTTACTATCTGAAAGTCCACTTACATATTATAACAAAATGTCCACTGGACAAAATTTAAGTATTGTTAAGGTAATCTGAACCTTACACCAATTTAAAAGGCGCAAATGTAAGTTTAGGAGCTGATAAAATGACAATCTATATTTGACACCCCAAGAGAGAAAAATTTAATATTTGAATTTTAATACACGTTGTATTTTTAAAACTGACACAGATATTTCAAAATAATTTACATTGATGTTTGAATGCATCAAAATTGTGATTTCAACAGGTTAATTTATTATTTTGTGGATAAGATATATTACTGTTCTATTTATACTAATGCCTAACATTAACAGTCTTTAAAACTTTTATTTTTTAATCTTAATACCTATATCATTATTTCAAAAGAGTTTTGACCCAACAAACTTCATATGAATCTTAGATTTTGTGTTAAGAATCTATATAAATAAAATAGATATTAGTAATCGAATGAATTATAAGTTATAGCAATTATTTGTATATTAAAATCATCTCTTTATTTTGAATAATTAACAGGTATTTGTGCCTTTATAATAGCATGACATTCCTTTAAAGAAAAACTACAACTACTATATGTGTTTTGATCATGCATATGACACTAAACCTGGATTATTTTACAATCAATTAAAACTTTACTGTAACCCACAATATATATATACAATCAAATTTATTTTTATTTATAATAAAACAACACTTTAGTCCATTAATAAGATACTTTAGTTGGATCTGTATTGTTTTTCTAGATGATAAGTCTGTATTTGGAAAATTGTGATGTTAGCTCTAAGAAATACAACAGATGCTATTTACAACCAGGGCGGTTACTATGGGGTCACTTGGGTCTTCACTGTTTTGTGGAGATCATAAATCATTCATGTGATGGCAAGATAAACAAATATCAAAATATCTATAATTGAAATAGTAAGAGAAGTTTACATTTTTAATTTAAAAATATTGGTGATGCATATAATAGCTATTTAAAATTACATTATTTTCCATGGAAAATAATGTAAATGTTTAGTTTGATTTTCTCATGGAAAATTTAGAGGGACTGTTTCTTTTCAAAACATTTTATTAAATCTGAAATCATTTACAATGAGAATTTTTTATATATCTTCAATTTCCACACCTTATTAACCCTTTGGAATAGTCTGTCTAAAACTGAAATAGCATATAGGTAGAATTTCATATGCTAAACTTAAATTGTGTTTGGTTGAAAATTGAAATTTAATCACAGAAGTTAAATTATTAAAGATAATATTATATATATAGTCTTAATAATATTCTAATATGAAACAACTGCTTGTATAAATGAAAATATTATAAAAGGCCTAGCAATAGTAAGTGCTGAGTACATGTAATTTTCTTCCAGGCTTCACTCTTTTATTATTTTAAATTGTGTTCAACCATGTAGATGGAGCTACTTATCAAAACTATACAAGATTACTAAAATAATAATTATTTTTTTCATATAAGCCTATGACATATTATATATAATGTTGAATATTTATTTGTTAACATATTTAGTAGTCTACAAACTATTCATTATTATTATATAGATTTATAATAATTTAAATCAATTAGTTAATTTAGTTTCTTTAATCTTAGTTTGACATAATTTTCTCATTACTGACCAAGCATTGTTCATGATGATTATTATATAAATTTCCAATGTAAATGTATATATCACAACTTTATTCTTTTCTAATTTACAATCCTATATCTTTAGTGTCTAATTTTAGCCTTGAATGGAAGAAAACAAGAAAATGATCTTTGGAGCATTTCTATCAATACCAAGCAGAAGAGTTAAGATACAGAAATGCCTAATCAAGGGATAAAATCAGTTTTAGGTAAATGGTTATGCCAATGAAAGTAGAACAAAGACAAAACTCTAACAGCATCTGAAAGATCATGTAACAGAAATAAACTCTATAATTCAACTTGAAAATATGATGTTTAAACTACCACCATGCTATAAAATTATATCATTAAAAACAAAAAAACTATTTTGCATTTTCAGAAAATGATGTTTCTTAAAGATTTGTCTCTAACCCTTTGAGAATAAAATCAACAATTACAAAAGAGTTAAAAAACACATTTGGAGGTATGGAAATTCTATCTTTAACCTCAAATAATAAAACATGATGTCACATATTTTTTAACTTATACATTTTATCCAAATTGTGTATAGTTAACTATCATGTTTCTTATTATTTCAATAAAGTATGTCCCTATGAAATGCTGTATATATATGTCTAAACTGTAAAAAGTATACTGCAAATGTTGAAGTTTTGTATTTATGAAAGACATTGAAAGTATGGCTTATGGTATTTCAAAATTGTCACTCTTCACCATTTGTATATTAATAGTAAAGATACTTTTACTTTAATGAAGTGTCAAATTTTATGTTTTTTTTTTCTAATTCTATCTCACTAGTGAGAGAGCTTTTATGTAACAAAATCTTAGTTTCTGGAAATTACAAACATATCACTAGGCAGCCAGAAGACAAATCCTTTCTGCCATCTTGTTTTAATTGAATTATAGCATTATGGCCTATCAACAGTGCCCTGATGAGAAAAAAATAAATAAATGATTCAGATAGACTGTCCCATAAGCATCATTAGTATCAACAAGGAAACAATGAGAAACAAATTTGTGTGAATCTGACCATAGACCACTGTATCTCTAGATCCTTTGATAGGAACCCAAACATAGTGCCTTAATGAAATTTTCTTATTATGGTTGTGTATTGGGAAATTTGCGTCTACTTGAGTATCAGAGACACTTCTTGTTTTGCTGATTTTTCTACATATTTCACTTTCAATGCATGAGCTTAAGGTATCCTACTATGTTTAAGAAATAATACTTTAGCACACAGTATGATTTGCTGCCAAGTCATGTGATCTACAAAATTAAGAAATAAATCTTTGGAAAAATAATTTACTCAGAAAAGATGAATTTTGGAAGCAGTACTTACATTAGCAAACAAAAAAGGCAGTTTAAAAAAATAAAGAGAAAAAAGGAAGATATTATAGATAAATTTAGACCTAAATAACTAATATCCATTTCCACTTTATGCTGAAATTCTTTTTTACATTATTAACTTTAAAAGAAAGGTGTTAAAGAAACTGACTATGTAAATCGATACATCACAACTATATTTTCTTTTCTGATATAAAGCACATTTATTTTAGTGTCTAATTTTGGTCTTCCTTAGAAGTCCCCACGCTGAATACACAGGTCTTAGCAACACGGCTTCACAAACATGATCTTAACAAGACTCACACCAGTACTAATGACAAAGTGAAAGTGGAAAATCCAATGAAACAGGAGGACTATACAAAGAATTATAGAATTGGTAAGGGTGGTAGAAATAGTCTCCTTTAGTAAAGAAAACACAATTTGGTTACCCTACATCAGTTGGACAACCCTAAAAGCATACATACAAATCTCATCATACAGACTGAGGAAGGTATAGTTAGTAATGTTTATGTATATGCATACACATGCAATAACAATAAATAAAAGAGGATCTGAATTTGAAAGACCCCTAAAAGGGAGAGGCATAGAGGGTCTGGAGGGAGGAAAGAAAAGTGAGAAATGTAATTAAAATGCTACATTTTAAAATTATAAACATAAGATAATTTGTATGTTTCAAAATACCCTTTCAGTATTGAGATTGCTTTTTTTTTTGGAGGGGGGTCGTTTTTTATAAATAGACATCTATATAGAGGATTTATAATTTGTTGTACTTGTTAATTTATTTTACTGTTGTTGTTAAGTCACTATAAAATAATCCTTTAAAACAAAACAAAATAAATAAGCAGAAATATCATTAATACTAAATGTCAATTTTTGGTTTTGTTTTTAAAACAGGCTGTCTCTCTGCAGGTATGGAGCGTGTCCTGGAACTCACTCTGTAGACCTTGCTGGCCTTGTACTCACAGAGATCTGCCTGTACCTGCCTCTCAAGTGCTGGGATTAAAGGTGTGTGCCACCACCACTTGGCTGAATGTCAAGTTTTTATAAGGGGCTTCTTTCAACAGAGTTCTTCTCCAAGACAAGAACATCCCATTTTTTGGTTAAATTCTCCAAAGTAGCTTTTATCATTCAGAGGAGGCATTTTTTGTGGGTATTTATTTATGTTTTAAAAACTGGGTAGCATATTGTCAAATGCAACAGTATTTTAAGTACTGTATTATTAGTATAGTAAATCATAAGGGAAAATCTGGAGTTGTGTCCTATTTGAAAAATGTAGGCAAACTTGTGATTCAGCTCATCCCATTATATCAGCTGCCCCATTAATCTCCACTCTGTCCACTTCTATCCTTTTTCTATCATTTATTAGTCTCAAATTGACTTAAAAAGATCAAAACATAGAATAGAAGAAAAAAATATGACAGAATCAAGCCAAGTCACATTTGTGCACAATCTTACTTAGAAATTGAAGCAATTCAACTACAAATTTCATAGGAGAGTCATTTAAAACAAAATATTTGTTTTGTTAAGAAAATTGCATTCTTTGTATTTGTGAGATGACTAGAGAAAACATCATTCACATCCAATTTATAATAAAATTTCAAGCAGAACACAAGGATAGTGGAAGTGAGACACATGCAGAATTAGTCAACTGTGATTATGAAGTTTTGTTTCTGTGTTTGAATATTTTATAGGAATTTTAAAATAAACATGATCAGAGAAATTATTTTACCAAATTAAAAACTAGGAAAGTAAAATTTAGTATCCATTTTAAAAAGATAAAGAAATTGTTTCATGTTTTTCTTTTTCACAAAATAATAGTAAATTTTTACAATGTGATTATATATATATATATATATATATATATATATATATATATTTACTCTTAAAATACATAGTATGTTAAATATTGATGCATTTGAAAATATTCTAACACATGTATACCAAAATGAAGTTTCGTTAATGTGGCCAATGGGCTATGATCTGGTTCGTCCGACAATAGCTGTCTCCAAACAGGAAGACCATAAATCTGGTAGTTGTTCAGTTTCCCAGCAAGTAACTGTCTCTGCTTGTCTTCAGTTTACCTTGGAATCCCAGAGATACAATACCAGCCAAGTAATGCCTCTGCAGAAGAGATAAACTATCCAGTGAAGAAAAGCAGTCAAAGAGACACAGCTTCCTTCTTTCAACTGCGGAGCTCAGATTAACCGTGATTCCTGTGACATTATAAGATCCAGGATTATAACCAGTCAAGAGAATTCCCTCATAGGTCTGCCTAGTCACTTTTCTTTTACCCAAATCCAGAAGCATTCAGGTTGACAACCATGATTAAATATTACAAGTATGCAAATAGGTGATTATGAGTAAACTCAAATATGGAATCAGGAAAAAAATATCTATACTCAACAACCTGATGTTCTTCATATTGCTCTTTCTGGACTTGAGAACTCTATGTAGAAATTGATTCTGTGCCCCAGTTAAGAAGCGTTGGTTCTAAAGTGAATTTTTTTCATACTGAAATGCTCACATGTATTTCCTGATCAATGCTTATTAAGTTTATCATTTGGCATTTATAATAAAACAAAGAAAAATTGTGATGTGAGTCTCCTACCTTCTGTCTTTGATCTGTAATTCTGACATAAAATTGTGTTAGGCAGTTATCTAATGCAGCTGAATGTCACATCAATCTCAAATGTAATGATTTTTAAAATAGCAGCTTTCATGATTTTGTGTCAATTTGATTAAATTGGCATTCATTTTTCACCACATTTTGGCTACTTGCTACCAAAATATAGCTTAAAAATAGAGATCCAAAGTATAACTTCATCAGTCTCTGCTTGCATCAGGTATGCAGTATACACTTGAATTACACAAGACATTAGTCACATGAGTAGGCATTTATCTTCTTTGTGTCCCTCTCCTCAGAGAAAGCAATGAAAACAAATATGATGGCCGGAAAGCTTAGTCACACTGAGAAATTAATATAGTTGCTTGTCCTATTTATCACAGGCAAGAATTTCCACAAAGCATCTTCAAATAAGATCTTCTCTGTCTGCAGGCACTAAGGCAGTTCCAAGGATACTACAGATTTCAGTAATTGTCTCCTGACCTTCAATTTGGTTTCCTCACACCCAGAAGCACAAAGAGGATGACTGAATTTCTAGCATTTTATTACAGTAAGAGCTCTCTTCACATTGACAGTTAATGTTTTATGTATTGGTGCTACTCTATTAATTCATTACTGTTATGTTTAGAAATCATAAAGACTTTAATGTCTTAAACTCCAGCAATTTCATTTCTCAGATCTCTACTTCCCTCAACATGTTTCCTTTGACTTAGATTCTATGGTTTCTTACATTGTAAGAAATAAAAAAGTATCAAAATAGTGTTTATTACTCATTTTTTCACATTTATTAGCCTGATCTGTAAAGTCACTTTTTACTTAAATGTTCAAGAAAGGACATGAACACATTTTGAGAAGCCATTATATGTGTACTCTAGGCAACATTACAGGGTACTGAAACATAATAGTTGGTAAGTCACATTGCATTTTCTCTTATTTTTCTGTTTGTTGTGTGTGTTTATTTGGGTCAAATCCATGTTTTCTTCTAGCATTGTGGTATGTTGATGTCCAGTGTTATTTCTAATGGAAAAAAATGCATATATATGTGTGTGTGTGTGTCTGTGTGTGTGTTCATGCCTTAAACAATTACAAATTCTGAAAGCCTGAGGAATATTTTGCCTGTAAACTGAATGCTTACAAAACTAATGATGAAATGAAATAATTCTTGTCAGATGTAGACCCTATAGAATTCAGTGGTGCTGAATAAGGTATAGAGAATTCCATGAAATAAGAATTTCAACAGAAGCATTATGTATAGTGAAGATACATACTGAGTCAAATATCTATCACTTCACAATGGAGTCTCTTCATTATTCTCTACATGCTATCTATTATTAGTCTACAATGTCAGCATAGTTTTCAGAATGGCGAAAAGATGATCTGTGTAAATAACATTATTCTTAAGAATTTTAGAGAAACACCTTAATACTCTCTGCTGATAGTTATTATCCATGTAAGTATCTCTTGGTAGTTATTATTAAATGAACATGACTAAACTTTTAGCTGTAAGCTTGCATACTATCAGGTCTTGTCTGTCAATGTGACACAAACAGAAAGGAAGGAGAACCTCAGCTGAGGAAATGCTTCCATGAGATCCAGCTGTAAGGCAGTTCTTTGAATTAATGATCAATGGAGAAGCACTCAGGCAATTGTGGGTCGTGTCATCACAGGACAGCTAGTCTTGAGTTCTTTAAGAATGTGAGCTGAGAAAGCCACATAAACAAGCTGGTAGGCAGCAACTCTCCATGATCTCCGCATCATCTCCTGTATCCAGACCCTTCTCAGTTTGGATTCCTGCCCTGTCTTCCTTAAATGATGAATAATGCTGTGGACGTGAAGGCAGAATAAGCTCCTTCCTCCCCAACTTGATTATGGTCATGATGTAGAAACCCTAATACAGTTAGGTCATGTACACTAAGGCTACTTTGTCCAGAGAAAGTAGACTATACAGATCAGAACGAACCGGCCTTTTACATGAAGAACTGACTTCAGTGTCTGCATTGCTTTTACTCATGCATGACTTCTCTTTGTCACCCTATACGTTTAATCTCATAGGTGATTATCCCCTAATAGGCGAGAACGGAGCAGAAGATGAACATGGTTTGCATATATTTCCCATGGTTGACAGCACTCACACAGTGTTCAGATAGAATAATGTAGCCCCTTCCTGCAACATCTTTGAATATTAGCAGGTTAGTAATTTTGAATTGATACTATTCCCAATAATACTCCTATTAGTTCATTTTCTTGAAAGTAGACATTTTCTTTATTACATAAGAGATGATTTAAAAGACTTAAGGACTACTTTACAAGGCCAGGATACTGAAAATATTTGAGCTCTAATGCCTACTTCTAATAATTCCCAGCCTACTCAAATGTGAAATTATGGGCTGATTAATGAACATAACTAGAGTTGAAAGACATGTTTCTCAGTAAAATGAATACTAATGAAGAAAATTTTGAGAGATGGTCAAGAGGCATTTGAATACACCTGTTTGATGGATATTCAACAAAGAACAATCTCAGCAGAGGAGGACCTTAATTACTAAGTGGTATGGATGATTCATTTTGCGGATGCCAGTAGGTGACTTACACCGAATTCACTTGTCATCACAAGGCTTGTAAAGAAAGTTTTTATGGCAGTAGGTAATGTACATAGATTCAGATATATGGATTTCCACATGAATAATATATAAAAATTCATAACAGGTACTATTTTTTCTGAGTATAAATAATTATATTTTGACTTTGAAGTGGAATCATTGTAGAGGTACACCTGTAGCAACCTCTGGACCAACTTAGAAATCTTAACCTCAGAAATCATTTTTACTGTTATTACTCTTGAATCCAAGTTCAAATACGTCACAGTTTCAGAGTTGTGCACACGAAACAGCACCACACAGATGGACAGGCAGAGATAAACACATACCCTATTTTATTTTGCCATATATATATATATATATATATATATATATATATATATATATATATATATGTTATATTCATATATAGAGAGATATTTACTCAATAGTAAGTGACAATATTAAATTAGTCAATATATACTTAAAATATACATTATTAGAGCATATATTACACATAACTGTAAAAACATATTAGTCTAAAATATAAAGAACAGAACTTTACAGAAGGGAATTTAGAATATGACACTCTAATAACTACGGAATATTCATCAACTTGAAAAAACATTGATTTGCATAATCATCCCCCTTGTTTTCACTGTAGAGTCTTAAGAAATTTTCCAAGATTTATTCTTCAGTCACTGATTACTTTCAAATAGAAAATATGTGATTTCTAAAGTGAGGAAATCATAAGTGTTACACCTCCTATTGGAAGAACATAGATAGCGAACACTAATTGGAATACACATAGTTATAATAGTCTGTGTGTTTCTTAGAGATTCTAACTACTCATTTGCTGATTTCTGTCTTATAATGCCCTGTAAGTTTTAAATTGAAGGTATTTGTGAATTTTTAGTTATAAGTTTCTACATGAAAAGACCAACAAATTTTATTTCATGAACACATTTTATAACATTAGTTGAAACACTTTATAATTTATCAGGAAATTTTAAAGGTGCATTTATATTGCCAAGTGCTCTGTCTCAATTTGAAAAGAATGTTTTATGTTGCTAATGGATTGACTTCATGCCATCATTGTCATATGTGGTGAATAATGCTATTTAGAAGTTTCAATGGCTTTATTGATCTGTTTATAGTTACATTCGTTATTCTGAGTAGCATTAAAAACTGGCCCTGAGTTGGTACATTTCTCATTCTCATTCCGCTTACATAATTTTGAAGGTTCCTTCATTTTTATGTTTATTCTTATACACATTATGATTGTTACATTTGGTACAGGAATTGTTTCTTCATTTGATAAATGTGTAGATGATATTATATATTTACATATGACATTTGTATACATGTGTATGAGACTTTCTAATTCTGGTTAATATGCTTCCCTCTTTATTTGAGTCTGTAGTTCTTGTTAATATGATCATCACAGCTCTGCTTAAAATATCAGCTAAATAAAAGCTTTTCTGAATAGAGTTTTCTAGACAGTGCAGGGCTCCTGAACACAAGACTTCACAGCAGCTGTGGCTACATGCTTAATACCTGCACAAGATCAGCCAGCCAAAATTCCAGTATATATGTACAGGACATTCATAAATCCTTTACATAGCTGAAGAGTTTCTGGCAGTTGATAGCTGTTAGGAAAAGGAGACTCGTTCTTCAAGGATGCAGTTCCTACCCATGTCCCATGATTTATGATATTGTACTGGCAGCATGAAGTGATCAAAGTGGGTTTTAAAATGTAAATACATATATTTGGGAAATAAAAGTGGTGTGAGAATGAATATAGGAAAGGAGGAAGAGAAATATGGACTTAATCAAAATGCATTGATTGTATGTATTAAATTATTAAATAATATTTAGAAGGTCAAATTACATTTATTTCATACTATTAGTAAATATAAATATAGAAGACTCTAAGGCAAATACCAATCATTCCACAGTGACAAAAGGCCCACTGGTGATTTTCTGAGGAAATAAAAGGATGCAGTTTTGCTACACTATCAAGAACAAAACAAAACAAAAAATTAATAAAAGAGAAGGCTAACATTGAGAAAGGAAGGAAAGACAACCTCAGGGCTTCGTGTGAGAGACAAGGCTTATAAAAATAGAGAAGAGATTGTAGTTAGGAATTATACTGCTCAAAAACTGGTGATAGTAGATTCCTTTCTAAAGTCCATGACCTCATTAGTCCCTATGAAGCTGCTAGGTTTCCAACACCATGCATAATCTCCCGTTGATTATGAGGTTTTACATCCTATTAGTTAGTTGTCACTGACACCGAAATGCCACTTATTATACCTTTATAAATTTCTTGCTATACTAATAAGAGATATTGTGGGGGAGTATTATTTAATTTCTTTCTTAGATTTTGCATAGGATTTCCTAGAAGAATGGATGTAGACTACAGGGAAGAGGCTTTCAAAGATCTAGTTTTAAACATTTGGATTCTGTTTCCTAAGTGTATGTATGGGCCCACTCTCAGTTCCTAATAGGCAACCAATGAATATATCAACAATCTATAATGTTTTGAAAGTTACTTGGGCTACACTGACGGACCATTCAAGCGGTGGATTCTTCTGCCTGGAATTGGTGTTTTTCTTAGTCTATGGTCTTCTGAGGCATTCTCAGCTCAAGTAGCTCAACTTTTTTTAAGACAGGTTAGTTAATTCTATCAGTTTTCTTGTGATGTTCTTGACTCAGCCAATTTCTATAACACTTCCTCACCTCTTCTGCAGGATTTATCAAACTTGGCATACTGCTTAGCTATGTGTAAGACAAACATTTTTATATACAATACAATTTGATCATTTTTCCTTTCTTCCAGCTCCTTTTAGATTCTCTCTCTAATCCAAATTTACATCTTTTGCCACCAGAGGGAAAAGATACAAGCTGCCAGCTGGAATTGCTGGTAGGCCATGAGCCTAATGGTAAAATATTAAAATAATAGAAATGGACTATTCTAGATGCAAGAGCTAGCTAGTAATACACTTAAGCTATTGGCCAAACAGTATTGAAAATAATATAGTTTCTGTGTCATTATTTCAGGAGTCTGGGTGGCTGAGAAGCAAACAAGCAGCCTCTGCCTACAATTCAGTTCTCCATCATGGTCAATTATATCCATGTAACTCTGAGAAAGTTTATAAAGGAATTATAGACACAAATCGACAGAGTTTTTGGTAACATCATTTTCTCGGGTGGGCTCTGTTTGCTAGAAAAAAAAAAGAGGTACAATTTTTGAGTCAGAGGTAGCAGCAAAAACTTCACAGCTCCTTTAAGAAGGCTTCCTGGTTTGCCAGCAAGAAAAACTAACTTTTTTGGAGGTCTGGCAACAGAGCGGTTTAATGAGGTCTGTGAGTAGAGAGCTACAGCTTGCTTAATAGCAACATAGACCCGCTGTGTGCCTAAAATGGGGCAGTGAACATGGGTCTCAGAGGCAGCAAACATGCCTCTGCCGCATTGGACTGGGCAGAGCAAGCAGGCAGGGCTGGCCTGGATGACTCTAGTCACATCTGCTGAGCATTTAACAAAGGGGGGGGGCACTTCTGACCAGAAAATGATTACAGATACACAATAAAGACAGATTCAAATTTTAAAAAGAGGGAGACCTTCAATGAGCCATATGTTGGATAAATGTATGTAGGTCTCGGAGAGAAAGAAGAAAAAAGTATAGAGAGTTAAAATGAAATAAATCATTTAAAGAAAAACAAACTCTTTAAAGAGACAGAGTACAGACAGTCATAAATTAAAGGAACAAAAATACTAAAATAAATGTTAAACAGTAATAGAGTAAAAACAAGTAAGTCACATAAAGATGGATTATACACAGAGTTTGGCTTATATATGTTATATGTTATTGTATTATCATAAAAATTTTGACTGTGAAAAAGCTAAGCACAAAGAGACATTTCATTTTACTGGATGCTAAGATAAATTAACATATATATTTAAAGGTATCATGACTTCAGAATTGGGGTCTACGGATTTGTATATTTGGGAAAGAGGTTCTCTTTTTGTTTCCAAAGAGGATGAGAACGTGTGAAATCCTTCCAGAGTAATACTATTTGATGGAACAAGACACCCACTCCAAAGGCCTCTGTGAATCCTTAAATACTTTGCCCAACAAGTACTTCACCCAACAAAAAGCAGTAAGCAGTTTGAAGAGAACTATGCCAAAATTCCCAAATATTGCTTATAAATGTTTGTTTACATTTAAAAAGTGATATGCTATAGATACCAGTACTTTGTATTTGTATGGATCTTGGTTTATTGATACAGATTTAAGGTCAATTTTGTTTCAAATATATTTTTGCTCTTGATTAAGATATTGTAGTTGTGTAGATCATTTTAAATGTAATGTTTAATTAAGAAATATATCTTAATAGATAATCATCTATATTAGTCAAATTTGTAGTCATGTTAGTTAGGTTTTTAAATATATAGAGAGATATATTTCAGTTAGATAGGTATTCCTCAAGCTTTTTGAAGGCCTTCAGAATATGGCATTTAAGATGTTTTAAAAATTTAGGAATTTTCATAACATGAGACACATCTGCTCCTGGCACACCAATTACTTCAAGAGGATGATGGGAATCAAAGAGCCTCTTTATGGAGTTTGTTAGCCATTTGGTCAAGAAATTGCTTTTGCCTAGAATGCCTAATGTTATGCTATATGAACTGAAAATTCAGGACTAAAAGAAAAATGGTCCTTTGGGGTTCCTGCTTCATGAAAAAGTCTGCCAGACATTCTTCAGGAACCAGAAGAGAGTGACTGATAAACTGCAATATAGGTGAAACTGTCTTTGAAATTTCCTACTTTATGGAAAAATCTGCCAGATACTATGGGCCAGAAGGCTGAAGATTGGTACCTTCAACAGTACAGAAGAACTTTGGTTGACTGTCCTTGGAGCAATATGTCTTTGTCAATTCTAGAGTATTAAAGGTTGCTTACAATGTACTTCCTATTAACTTAGGAAATATTACATCTTTTTGTGGTCTTTGATGGAGTTGAAGAATAGTTATAATTATAGTTTTCCTTAGTTATGATAAAAGATAATGTAAATATAAAAAATGTAACTGTAATACTTGCCTAATACCTATCTTGTTTTATGTAATTTTACTATGTTAAATTTAAAACCTTTCTTTTTATTTACACAGACAAGAGAAATGATGTGGGAAGTCCTTTTGTCTATATGTTGCTTTTATTAGTTAATGAATAAAGCTGTTTCAGCCAGTGGCTTAGCAGAATAGATCTAGGCAGGAAAACTAAACTAAATGCTGGGAGAAAGAAGGCGGAGTCAGTGAGAAGCCATGTAACCCCACCAGAGACAAATGCCAGAAGGAACTTTACCCTGTAAGCCACAGGTTAAATGGAGATGAATAAATTTAGGCTATAAGGGTTAGCTAGAAATATGTTTAATCTGTTGACCAAACAGTATTGCAAATAATATAGTTTCTGAATGGTTATTTCATCGTCTGGGTAGCTGGAAACAAACAAATGACCTCACCCAACACTTACAAAAAAGTACAAAAGAAAAATAGCAAAACAATAATCAAAACAAGCATTCAAAAAACAAACAAGACAAAGATAAATACCAAAATACACACACACACACACAGAGTGTATACAGAAAAAGAAAATAAAACAAAAGCCAGAGTCTGTCGTGTGTTGGCCAAGTGTCTCTGGCCCATGGCCTGTAGCATGATTAATAAAAACCCAGATCCAGATACTGGGTTTCAACCTGAAGGTCAGAAAAGAAAAACAGCCAGCCACTGGCTCTTACCTCTACCTCATTCTGAAATGGTGATCCTACCTCTATGAATCTCAGAATGAGAATGTGTTTCAGAACTGTCTTCTCCCAACTTATTGTCATCTCTAGTGCTGACCTAAAGGTCTGTATCTGTTGTCATTTTCTGTGCAGACATAAGTCATCACTTCTGCTTAGTCTCAATGGTGGTTCCTACAGGTCATACAGAAATCTCTTCCTGTTAAAATCTGTCTGACTTCTCTTTTACACACATTCCTAAACCTTGAGGGGGGTGCATTTTATGAGGACAGCTCATTTTGAATTGATATTCCCCAAATCTCTCACTCTCTGAACATTGTCCATTTGTAGGTTTCCCTGTTAATTCTCATCTTGTACAAGTAGAATCTTCTCTGAGAGTGTTGAGTGATGCAGTGATATGGAGGTATAGAATTATGTCATTTGGAGTCATGTTATAGCTATCTTCTTTATGTAGGATGATAGTAGGAGGATTTCCCCTAGAACTCCTGACCTATCTAGTGTCATACACATGTCACATTTGCAGTTTCAGGTATTTCTTGTATCACAATGAGTAGGTCTTAAATTAAATATAATGTTTATAATCATTCCCATAACATGTGTGCCACTAATATATCAGAATATCTCGCAGTTTCTCTGTTGTACATCTTGGGGATTATAGCTGGGAGATATTGACGACTGCTTTTCTTTCTTGGTAATGTGCAAATACATTGCAGAACCACGGGCATATTTTAGGAGGGGTTCTGCTTCTAGCTGGTGACCAGCTTGATTTCTTCATGTTCAATGACATAAATTACTGGTGTCTTCAGCAATGTAGCCTTACCATCAGGAGAGGTAAAACTGATCATCATAGAAAGCAATCGATACCTTTGCAATATCCTGTGATGTTTGGGGTGCATAAATGATCCATTTAGCCAATTAATCAGCATGCTATAACTCATTTCTGACTTATATATGAAATACCTTAAAGCAGTAGTATTTCGTATGACTTTCCAATGGGTTTAGTGTTGGTTGTCCCCATTTTCCTCCTCATCCTTTCGATGCATCTACCCCCCCTCAAACTCCAATCCTGGTTTCCACATTATATCTCTATATTCTATTTACTTTTTCTTGGAATATCTTTTTTTTTCACCCCTGGTCTCTCATTAGCATCTAAACCCCTGTTGGTACTCTTATGGAAACACAGGTGTCTAAAGCTTAAGACTATTCACATATAAAAGAAAACAGGCAGTGTTTGTCATTTTGGGTCTGGGTGGAGTAACTCAATCAAGATGATTGCTTCTAGCTCCATCTGTTTGTTTTCAAACTTTATATTTTAATTTTTCTTGACAGTTTAATAATAAATATATGACACATTTTCATTATGCATTTATCAGTGGATGGATACCTAGGATGTTTCCCACTTTAGGCTATTGTGATTAGAGCATGAGGGGAAGAGGATGAGCTAGCAGCCCTCTCGTAAGATTAAAATCCTTTGGGTACATAGTAAAAGATGGATTTGTGGTAGATCTAGTTTTGTCTTTTTGACAAACTTTTACCATGATGCCTATGTCTATAATTGCCAATTCTCAATCCAACCACTAACAATTACGGTTTTCCCTGTCCCTAAATACTGTCCAGTATGTGCTATCATTTCTCTTATTAATCTGTGTTATTTTAACTACATTAAGATGAAATCCAAGAAGTATTTAAATTTGATTTAACACAAACATATATTAAGGAGCTTCAAAAGACTATAGATATTATCCACCATGAAATATCTCTCCAATTAATGCAAAGTATATAAAATTTGATTCATTTCATTAAAAATTATAAGATTAAATTTTTAGCTTTTTCAGATTTAAAAATCTGAAATAAACAAATAATGTTATATAAATTGTCCTATAGTTTATTCTTAACACAGGAGTCTAAATTTTAAATGAATGTGATTTGTAGATTATGAGACAGGCTAACAATGGAACCGTATGTTTTGATCTGGTCTCAAGCTGTATGTGCCTTTGATCTGCCCCACATTCATAATGACAGCAAATCAATCACAGAGTGTTAGTTCACAGAGAGTCTAAATGACCACTTTTAAATTTTGCAAGGTGGTTATTGTGTAGATGAATTCAGTGGCAAAGTAAGCATATTATCTTTCTGGCACCAGAAAGCTGGCTTGGAAGATATCCAGCTCCATGCTGAGGACAATAACTTTCTTTCTTTGCCTGTCTATTTCACACTCATTTCATAGTGTTCTATATGAGTAGCAGGTACACGGAATGCTATAATCATCATGTTTCCATCCTCCTTGGGCATGGACCAGAAGTGTGACCCCATAAGGAATTTCATATGAGCACCATTTTCCACAAATATCACTGTGTCCACATATGGTTCTATATTAAAAATTTGATAATTTTGACATAAAGTTAGTGTGTTACATACAAAATTCTGAAATTCTTCAGTAAAAGTAATATGTAAATACTCAAATTCTATGTGTCAAATAGGCTTCATGTTTTTAATAATCAGTGCACAGAAGGTCAGACTGCTCTATCGGCGGATAGTGATTCGAAATAAATTGCAGATTTTGCACTTCATCTGTTTCTAGAATTTAGGTAACTGGAACACAACATGTATCATTTGAGATTTGTTCATTATGAATATGATCACATATCATTTTAAATGTTATATCTATAAGTGATTTTCATTAGGAGATATTTATCAATTTACTTTTATCCTTAGTAAATATTACATAGCATTTACTAGTTCTAAAATCAGTTATTGGTAACTATAAGGATTGTAATCTATTTTTGTACTTGAACTTTAGATAGGATAACCTTTCATTTATTTTATTTATTTAGCTTTATTTGTCAGTAACTTTCACATCTGGGAAGATAATGTTTTGTTTTATCATTTTAACTAATTTTCCACAATTCTTTTTTTTTAATTTTTAAAACAATCTGTTTTACATATCAATTCCAGTTCCCTCTCCCTCACAGCCTCCCATTTCTTCCACCTTTATCCCACCTCCACTCCCATCCAGTATTAACCATAACATGTTTGTATTATTGATCTATTATAATGACATCGTTGTTAACTTTATTGTTTACTTGACACAGCCAAGTGTCAAGTTGTCTCAAGGAATAATCACCTTTGGGAAATTTCAGGGATTTGATTAGCCTGTGTGACCATATTTGAATGATTTTTCTCTTGATTATATTTTGGAGTGTCCACCCTACTGTATATGGATTTCTATTCATAAGAGAAAGCAAGCTAAGGATGAGCCTGTGAGAAAACAAGGCATTATACAAAGTAGAGAGCAACCAGCACTTGGTGTTTCTCCCTAGTTCATGCTTCAATTCCCGGTCTGATATTTCTCAATGCTGGACTAAAACCTGTAATCTGAAATATGACGTTTCAACCTTTAATTGGTTTTTATTCAAGTGCTTTATCACAGTAACAAAAACGGTGGAAGAATGCAGGTGATCATAGTCCCTGCAACAAATAAATACACAGTTCACACAGGCTTGCATACTAAGAAAATCAGATCGAGTTGATGCAGAATATGATGGCCTTGATTTGTTCCAAGATGATTAAGCAATGTATAAGCCACCACTAAAACCAAGACAGGGCATTGTTGAAATGTTAAAATGTTTTTGTGACCTATAACTAGCACTTAAAAACATTTGTGAATTGAATTCTCAATAGAATCATGTGAGACACGTAGTGCCATCTTCATTTTACAGATTCTGAATTGTAGCTTCGGATATATTCAGTATGTGATAACATCATACAGAAGTGGTTTGTAATAGAATGCAGTTAGGTTTACTTGATTCTATCATGCTTATCTCTCAATAGCTGTTCAGCCATTACAGTCTATCAGTAAGTGTTATAATGACTAGGTCCCTCTTCTCTATGCTTTAATAAATATCCCTCAGAACTATGCCTACATGAAAAACCATTAGGTGACACTGTTGTACAAAAAAATATTAAATCAGATGAGCCAAAATTCTCCCAAATGCTCTTCATGTGATAGCACCCTGTCCAAATCCTTTCTGTTTCTTGCAGGCTATAAGCATCTTAGGATTAAATTGTTGTGAATTAGACCATAAAGTTAACCATGAGGCAAAATAGTAAGGGCAAGGAATCTTTATGTTTTATAAATACGTTATCATTAACAGAGCTAAAAAATCCTTGTGAGGTGAGAAGAATAAATGACATTTGATATGGAGAACTGATTCTTATCTCCAATTGATAACAATTTACAAATGAAAATTTACTTTCCTACACAGGAGTTTAACTAGGAAAACAAACTAGTCTTTTTATTTTATTTTTTAAAAAGAAATCAAACTCTCTCTTTTTTTATTTTATATGCCAACCCCAGTTTCCACTCCCTCCCTTCCTCCCATTCCCTCCACACCACCCATCCACTCTTCAGAGAGGGTAAGGCACATTGCTTTGGGGAAAGCCCAAGGACCTCCCTACTACATTTAGGCTGAGCAAGGTATCCATCCAAAAGTAATGAGTTCCCATAATGCCAGTATAAGCAGTAGGGATAAATCCTGTTCCACTGCCAGTGGTACCACAGTCTTCCGCAGCCATAAAACTGTTACCCACATTCAGAGGGTCTACTTTGGTCCTATGATGCTTCCTTCACTATCTCGCTGAACGTGGTGAGCTCCCATTAGCTCAGGTAGACTGTTTCAGTGGGTGTCCCTATCATGTTTGTGACCTCTTTGCTCATTTTATCATTCCTCCCATTCTTACTGGACAATAGAAGCTCATCCCAGTGCTCTGCTGTGGGTCTCTGTCTCTGTTTCCTTCAGTTGCTGGATGAGAGGTGACATTTACGATAGTCATCAGTCTGACTGCAGGGCAAGGCAGTTTAGACACCTTCTCTTCTATTGCTTAGGGTCTTAGCTGGTGTCATGATTGTGGATTCCTGGGAATTTCTCTAATGAGAGGTTGCTTGCTAGATCCATAATGGCTCCCTCAATCAAAATATCTCTTTCCTTGTTGTCATCGCTGTCCTTCCTCCATTTGACTGTCTTGTTCCCTCAAGTATTACTCCCCTGTTCAATTCTCTCTAAGTTATATGGTCAGCCCTAGAAGGCCAACAGAAAATGAACTCAATGTCATCTTTTTAGGTTCCTTGTATTTTATCTTAGTAATTTTACTTCATTTTTACTTATGTCTTATTATTTTTCATTACTTTATTGTGCTTAAATGTTTCCATCTCTCTCTTTACCTTAATTGTCCATTGTGGCATTCTAGTTCAATGCTTTTATGAGATTCTTAAATGTTTAAAACAGTGGGACTCTGTTTCTAGTGACTTCTCTTTAACTCTTCTTTTTGTTTATTTGTTTTGTCCTATTCCAATTGTTGGCATTTGTTTATCTTATTATAATTTATTTTATTATTATTTCTTAGATACCTACTTGCTTTATAGTGATAGACATGAAGGAAATAAATCCAGACAGGAGGTGGGGAGGAACTGAGAAGAATAAAGGGAAAGAAAACCATAAACAGTATAAATTATATGAGAGAAAATCTATTTTCAATGAATGAAAAAGCATAAAAAAGAAATTATTATAAGGGTTATATCTTAACAAATTTTGAAAAGAGATTGGAGCTCAGTATGTAATAGAAAATAAGTTTTTTAAAATCTTTTTTTCATATTCTTTTGATAATGATGCTAAACATGGGTTTCTTGTTATAAAATATGTCATACACCCAATAAAATTTGGTGTTTGTGCCATAAGGTTCTGGCTGTGATTGCACTCCTGGGATGCCTTGTCAGGATAGTGATTATTGTAGTTCACAGATTTAGTGGTACAGAAGAATTTTCTGTATTCTATCAGTTATGTTTTAAATAAATGCTGATTGGTTGGTAGCCAGACAGGAAGTATAGGTGGGAGAACCAGACAGGAAGTAGAGGTGAGACAATGAGAACAGGAGTATTCTGGAAAGAAGAAAGTTCTTTCACAGTCCTGCCCAGACTACGTAAGAAGCAGGATGTGATCTGTCCCACTGAAAAAGGTACTAAGATATGTGGCTAACATATACTAGAATAATGGGTTAATATAAGTTATAAGAGCTAATACAAAACCTGAGCTAATGGGCCAATCAGTTTATAACTCATGGAGACCTCTGTGTGACTTCCTTTGAGACTTGCTGGCTGTGGGAACTGGGCAGGACAGAAACCCCACAAGCAGGCCCTCATGTTACACTTTAAAACTGAGTAAAACTGAATATTCTGTTTTTCTCTTTGGTAGCATTCACAGCATTTCCAGACTATAAAACCAAGAAAAAAATAATAAAAAAAAATAGTTATAGGTTAGTAGCTGCTAGACATATCTATATTCTGTAGTTCAAATATGTGATGTCTTCAGTAGTAGGGTCTCTCTCTCTCTCTCTCTCTCTCTCTCTCTCTCGTGTTTGTGTGTATATATACAAAGCTTCTATAGTAGTAAATATAAATTCCCTAGCTCCATGGATAAGAGAACCTCGTGGAAGAGGAGGCAGAAAGAGTTTAATAGCTAAAGTAGTTGGAGGACCACAAGAAATCAAGGCCCTGTAAAACAACAAAGAGCTGTAGAATATGGCATTTAAATCACTTAGAGTTCTGTTCTTGCATGCAATATGACAAAATAATTTTGCCTAGATATACAAATATTATAGATGAAAATAGAAGCATATTCAATAAAATTTAAGTTTGTATCACTATACAAGAATCTATACCAATGTAAATTGCCTATAAATAATAGCTCACAAATATTCACTCTATTAATCACTATTATTATTAGTGTGAGTAAGCTCACACTAATTTATTATCCCATACAATTCACCTTTTTTTTCAAAGAGACCCCTGAGCGTACATAATTTCCCCCAACCCCTAACTCTATACCAATTTAAATCAAAATTAAAAGATATCTCTAACTCTGACAACAGACTTTGGTGGGAGAGGAGATGTCGTCTTCTAGAATTACTTCCAGGGAGTAAGGGGGCAATGTTCTTTCTATGGGATCCTGTGAAAATAAAATGATGGATAAGTTTCATGATTGCTGTCTGGTATAATTGCAAATAATTTTCTGAGGTTCTATTTGGAGTTCTGGCCTGAATGTTGTAAAAAAAAAAAGTGCACCATTTCAGGTAACCAAGTTGGAACCATCTTGAGCAGCTGGTACCCAAAACCAGGTCTTATAGTAGCACTTCAGCATCATGACATCATATCAACCATGTGGAGTCCTTGTTGTGGGGCCCCATCTTCTTGGAAACTTCAAAGATTGCTGCAGGAAAATTTATTGTTCATTGTGGAAAATTTAAACATTGTTTATACAGACATATTCAATAAAAGGTATGATAGAGACAAAAATAAGTATAAAGAAAAGTAATTTTTTCTAAATTCTTTCTTCTTTCCCATACCAGATGGCTCCTGACATGAGACAGAAGCTCTGAATTTTTCATTTAGCAACACACTTGGATTTAGAGAAGGACAGAGCCATTGTCCAACTCCAACGCCAGCTTTGATTTTTAAGGGAGTCATGACTATTATTCTAGTTTATGTATAGAAATCTTACCCTCAGATGACCTGTCCTCATAGGTCATAATTCTCCTTGCTTAGTGATCCTATCTAGATAATTATTTTTCCTCTTTAGGCATCTAGATGTCCAGGGTCTCTTGACTTTTTGAAGACAAGTATTTTCCTGCAAACGTAAGAACAGAACCCTGCTCCAACCCTGATGAGGTTTCCTTACCACCTGATTAGTTGTCAACTCTGTGGATGAACTGTCATTTCTCTTTCTCAAAAGATTTCTGCAGCAGGGAATGCAACAGTAGGAAGAGGGAAATGTACATGAGCTTAGAAAATTTTCATTCCACCATGCACAGTTAGCTCCACTGTGGCGGGGGGTTTATTAAAAAAAAAAAAAAACTTACTAGGTGAAAGCAAGCCGAGCAGGAGAGAGTGGAAGACTTTCTGGGCTGTGGATCATTTGGGCATTTTAGACCAGTTCACCCAGTAGGTGTGGAGTTCGGATCCACGTGGGATATCAGATAAAGATGGACACTACAAAGAAATCCCATACTGGCTCAGAATTGAGTATAATAAAGAATTATTTATTTAAGGGTAGACTCACAGATTAGAGTCCTCTGTGCAAATGAGTAACAGGAGCCTAATCAAGCAGACAGAAGAGAGAAGGAACACATGCTTTACATTGGCATTGATAGTATAAGATGCCCTGCCCAAGTGAGAGGGTAACTTAAAGGTTACTTGCTATAGGATTTCCTACAGCACGATATCCTTCTGTACACTGCAAACATATGTTGCTTTTATTGATTGACGAATAAAGCTGATTTGCTTATGGTAGGGCAGAATATAGCTAGGTGAGAAGGACAAATTAAAAACAGGGAGAAAAAGGCAGTGTTAGGGGAATGCCAACAGCAACATCTGCTGGGGAAGCAAGATGTGAGGTAACAAGCCACGAGTCTTGTGGTAAAACATAAAATAAGAGAAATGGGTTAATTAAAGCTGTAAGATCTTGTTAAAAATAAACCTGAACTAGCAGGTTAAGCATTTTGCAATTAATATCAAACATGAGAGTGTTTATTCCAGAACTGACAGGCAGAAGAAAATCCTCTTGTTACAAATGGTGCCCACAGTCTGTCATGGATCCCCATAAGACCTAAAAACAGTTTTTTGTTGTTGTTGTTTTTTTTTATCATTTTTTAAGGAGGTCTCCTAGACCCAGAAAAACGGGAGTCAAGTGCAGTTTTTTGATAGCCGTGCTTAGTTTTTTTCCTGATAGACTCCATTTGCTGGCCGTGATCAGATGCATGACTCCTTTAAGGGACTGCTTCCTGGTTCATGCTGGCTGTATGTAGGGCTTTTTTAAGAGGCCCTGCTATGGGGTATTTGAATGGGGTTTGTGGGTAGCATCTTACAAACTGCTTGATAGTGGAGTGTAACCCCTGCCTCCAGAGAGTAGGGGTGGTGAGAATGCCTCCCAGAGCTGGCAATGAACATACCTCTGCCATTTTGTAAAGCTGAATGGAGCAGCGCTAACAAAGTCTCAGCTTTCCTCCTAGCCACGACTGTTTAACATTTTAAAAACTCTCCTGGTGAGTAAATGATTTAAGATATACAACAAAGGCAGATTCAGATGAAAAGGACTTTAAACAGGTCTTAATGTGTTTAACAAATATGCAAAGGCTTGAGAGATTACATTCTAAACTTTGTTATTTGAAAGTATTCAATAAAACTCATGGCTTTGATAAATACAAAATAAAAGATGATTTTAACCCTTCTTCTTCTCTGCCTTCAGTTTACTTTCCACAATTTTACTTTTCTTTATCCATTATTCCCCCTTAACCATTTATACCACTGTAGTCTGTTTCCCCTCCTCTGAAAGTGTCTTCTTTGCATATCCACTTGCTAAATTCCTGGCCTTTATGTTTCCTCCAAATGAAGCACCACATCTGAAAACTCAGAGCTAACATCAACAACTGAGAGAAAACATGACTTAGTTTTTTGGTCAGTCTAAATGAGTCTTTCACATTCCATCTATTTATCTGAAAATTTCATATTTTTAAATGAATAAATAATATTCTATTTTGTAAATATACCGTATTTATGAGTAGGTGTCTAAGCTCTTCCCATTTGTGGCTACTGTGAATAGAGTAGAAATGTTATATATCTTTTCTATTTTTATCTCATACAGAGTTCAAATGTTCACTTACTTTTTCATCATTTAGGAAATAAACATAAATTAACAGCAATGTATCTGATCAAGTAATTGATAAATCCTATTTTTAAATGACAAATTTGAATAAAACTGATTTCACTGCTAATGGTTTAATAATATTTAAATAGAAAATAAAAAATAAAATTAGTTAGCTAGAACAATAAAAAATAAAAGAGAAAAAAGTGATTCACTCTTTCTGTGTAAAATGTGTTTCATTAACCATTCATTCATCTTACCTTACATCTTAGCACTGTGTTATTATAAATCTTGTCATTCATCTTATTGAACATGAGTTAATTGTTAATAAAAATTCTCTCATTTAGGGCTTATACTGTTGTTTTTATATTTTTAACTTTCTTTTAAAACTACAATTATGATGGTGTCTTAAACTGGGGCTGTCAGCAAAACCCTGAATCTTGAGATTTCTTACAAAGCTACCTGATTGTTCAGATTTTAGCATGTGTTTAAATTCTGAATTTCATATGAAAATCAGGGGAAAATTAAAAAGCAAGCTACTTTACAAGGAGATATTTGAGAATGATAGGCTGTACCAATAAAACACTTTAACAAAATGTGTCTCTTCAAACCTTTCTGCTGACATAAGTCTCTCGACAAAAGTTACTCATTAGCATTTAATCAAGACAGTCCTAGGCCATGCACACGACTTCAGCAACTGTCAAAATACAGCACTTAAATGACTAGCAAAGTGACAATGGAAACAGACTATTCAGAGTTAGAAGTGTAAAATTCATAATGGGGTGTAAGCCATTAGTCCTAGTCTGTATGCATGTTAAAGTAATCTTTCTCTGTCAAATGCTTGCATTGTTTTAACACCCTTTTGGTGTTGATAAATATACAAATCATAGAAGAAACTGTGAATATTTAAATCTCTGTAATCCCAATTAAGTGTAGTGCTTTATGGTTCTCATTATGTGTGTACTTTGAACTCCAAGTGTCTTATTATCACGTATATTAGACAGAATAAAAACATTTGCTTGTTTTCTACAGTTTTGACTAATTTAATGACATACACTAAGTACAGTACAGACAAGAAAAACAGAACAAATAAAAACAAAATTGTGTGCTGGGTGGTGGTGGAGCATGCACTCGCGAGGTAGAGGCAAGTGAAACCTTGTGAGTTTGAGGCCAGCCTGGTCTATAAGAGCTAGTTCCAGGACAGCTAGGACTGTTACACAGGGAAACACTGTCTCGAAAAACAAAAACAAAAAACCAAACAAACAAAAAAACTAGTGGATGCAATGTTATTTGGACATACCAAATTCATTTTACATGATATATGTGAAAATCATTTAATAGAGGAAATAAGATAAATGCAAAGTTTTAGAAGATCTAGAAAAACAGGGTTTAAGCCCATATTTCAATATAGACTTAAAAAGCTACAGCTAAACCCCAAGTGCCTGGTCCTTCATTGAAACACTTCAAAAAATAAGTATTATGATATCAACGCCAGAGCCATGGACTTAGGAGCATCGGTTCTATGTTACTCTTCTGACCAGACGATCAGTGACTATCAATTAATTTCAAAGAACACAAAGAGGAAGATAAATTTTGATTTTTCTTTTCTTTTTAACTTACTAAACTCTATAAGACTGAGAGCTAGAAATGGAGTTTAGAAATGTATTGACATGTTTACTTAATTAATTACTCCAATTAATCATTTGGAGCAATGAACATGAGGAGTAGAAATTAACAATGACAATGCTAATAATTAAAATAGGGTAGGACTTCAGAGAAAGAGTAGTTGTCTTTTAAACAGAAATAAATACGTGTAAATTGCAAGTGAGTATGCTAAATAAATCAAAAAGGAATAAAGAGTGAGGATAACTGATTAAAATGCATTTATAATTATTATGTCAATCATTTTCTTTTAAGTTTTTTCTTCTTCTTGATTTTTCGAGTAAAGGTTTCTCTGTAGCTTTGGTGCCTGTCCTGGAACTAGCTCTGGTAGACCAGGCTGTCCTAGAACTCACAGAGATCTACTTGCCTCTGCCACCCTAAGGCTGGGATTAAATATGTCAATTATTTTCTTCCACAATTCAAAAAATGATTTGGTAACTGCTTAAAATGCTAACAATTTCCTTTAAAAGAGACATATATGGATTCAAATTTTATTTTACTAAGTCTTACAGTTTCGTTATGAGACAATCAATACATAAAATACACTTTTGTTACTATCAGTAATGAAAAGAGTTGGCGTGAGAATGGTTTAGTAGTTAATTAAGAATGGAATATAGTATATTACATGGAGAACAGATTCAAAAACCAATATTCAAACATTAATTAAATAATCTTTTATAAGGTTGAGTTATAATATTGTCACTGTTTATTTATGAATAAATATAGTATGATAGAATTGTGGAAGCAAATGTATTTAAATATTTTCCTTGAATAGACCTACTTGAGTGGAGATTAAAATTGGAATGAGGTAAGAAGGAATTTTGATTGTGTACATGATACATTTATGAACTAGGAAGACCACAAGCCCCATTTTAAATCTGTATTTTTCACAAATTTGTTTTATGACTTTTTGTTTCATGCACATTTTGTAAGATGAAACAGCATGGGCATTTTGGAAGTACATCAATATGCTTGGATCACTACTTTCCTTTCTACTTGCTACTACCTATTACAGAATTAGAAGCTATGTGGTGGATCTCAGGTCCCTAGGACTACATTCCTGCCTTCTTGTTCACTTCTCCGTAATAACTTCTCACTATGGACAGAGACTTCTTCAATTCATCAGGTGAAACAATGGCCATGTCAATGTTTCATGCACTAGGGGCCTGATAGAGAGTTGTCAGAGTTGATAAATGTCCTACTAGACTAATGCTTCATTAAGTTATGCTGATTTGATATATTTTTGTGCAATTAACACTTTATCCCCTATATCTTAGTATTCATTGACTTATTTTGAGTCTTCAACTTAACTACTCCACATGTTTTGTCAATCTCGTACTTTTAATTTTGCTTCCATATTTGTGACCTAATAGGGCCATGAAAAATGTTAAATTTACCTTTTTTTTTCTTGTACTGCTGCTGTACACCAATAGCCATGATAACAAGAGCAAGGCCCATGAGGGCTAAACCTTAGACAAATGACTACAGACAACAAGGATTGCTAGAAGCAGGCAAAATAATTCTCACTAGGGGAAAGACACATCAATTGGCTTTCCAATACCAAATTGTCAGGCCTGAAAAAATATAATCTTTATTAATATATATTGCAAATTAATTAATCTATAATTTAATTAATATGTATAGTATGTGCTCTTAAATCGGTAATATATATGCATTTAATGTATTTAATATATCAAAAATACAGGCAAAAGATATATGTAGATATTTTATGTGTGTGTGTGTGTGTGTGTGTGTGTGTGTGTGTGTGTGTGCATATGTGTGAAATTAAAGGAGAGCAAGGCATTATATAAGAGGGTTTGGAAGGATGAAAAAGATAGAAATGGTGTGATTATATTATAATCTCAATAAATAAGAAAAAAAATATTTTTAATCATAAAATGATTGGCCTATTAGTTTAGGCATCTTATTAATTAATTCTTTTTTTAAATTTTTTAATATTTAAAAGTAAATTAATCTTTGATAATGTGATTTCTTAAGACAACTGGTCAGTTCATAAATAAAATTTAATGGAATATTGTAGGAATTTATAACTTGTTGGCTTACTTTTTTTCCTCAAATGTGGGGTGTTTATTAACTTTTTTAAAAGATGAAACCTTTCTGTGAAGATAAGGTTTTCTGTAACTTACTATGGATAGTCTAGGATGTCTTAAGATATAAAATTGGGGTGAAGGAGTTAGGTCAGCTGGGATGTTTGATTGTCACCAACTCTTTTTTCTATAAATACAAATGCAGGTGTAGATTCTGATCATGACATCCTTTTCATTAGTGTGCTTACAGGGTGTCCCTGAGTTTACTTCCTTAATTTCTATCTATACAAACATTAATTTCTTATATTCTACATTTATTTAAAAATGAATTTGTGCCATTTCCCTACATCAAGCTGGCCACCTTATTGCCTTGTCTTTTTAAAGAGGCATTGCAGTTTTTTAAACTCTGTATTCTGGTATAATATGACTTCTTAATACCATTATTCACACATCATGGATACAACTGTATCTCCAGGTACACTTAGGATATTATTTTGTGAGTTATTTTTCCATCAAGAGATTTCAATGAATAGTGTCACCATCAATGCATTACTAGTTTTATCCTATTAACAAATCAGATCAAAACTTGGCAAGCTAAATACCAAGTGGCCCATTTGATAATTATCATTTAGCATAGCATACACTGCTACATGTCAAAAGGGATGATGTTGATCTCCAAATACTACTAAGCAATAAAATGAACAAGTTAAAGAAAGAAAACGTAGTTAGGCATAATCCAGATAAATAATTTCCTACAATTTGAAAATGGTATGTTTCATTCAGGAGATGATTACTTTGAACCCTATTGTTGTTTTGTGAGTTTCTTCAGTCCCGGGAAACCTGTTGCGCTGAGCAGGTGCCTCCAGGTGTTTGCCTGCAGGAAGTCATTTAAAACTGGGGCACACCAGGAGAGTTTCCATGGAAGCAGAAATTAACCCCCAGGAGCCTCCTCTGCTTTAAGAACTCTCTGAAGCACATCTGGTACAGCCTCGGTCAGAGACAACAATTGAAGCAAATCCCCATTATGCAACACAAGGAGAAGAAAGAGCATTCACCTGCACAATCGTCCCCTGGCCTGCACTGAATCTTCCTTTAGAGAAATTTTGCATGAACAGCCAGAGGAAATAGGCACAAATTATTTTTGTCTTTAAACTATCTTCTCCCATCTTTTTTTTAAGAAACAATAGATGAGTTATTCTTATATTCTTAATATAGATATTAAGAATGCTTACTAAATATTGCAATATTACAATAGCATTTTGCATATTTTTCTTTTTTAAAATATGTGTGCTCCCAGGATATTTTATTAACTCAAGCAATTATGGTACACATACATCATGTGGACAAACAGCAACTTCAAAACTGTTAGGGTAGGAAGATGCTTAAATGATAATGTCTGTTCAATTATCTATATAAGAAACTGCTAAAAGTTCTGGAAGTATCAATGCCTATGACATTCTAAGTTTATAATCACTAACACATTGTTCTCATGTTCTTCCCTGAGAACATTTGTCATCTACCTCCTTTCAAAAATGAAGAAACTATCCATGACTATACAACACAGTGACCTAGGACACACAGTTAAAAAAAATAGTAAGGAATACTCAATTTTACATTACCTTTTCCAGAATGAGAGCTCAGGGTTTTTATTACTATACCAGCTTAATATTTATATTTCTTAAAGATTTATGAATTTACAGTAATAACAATGATCGAAATGGAGTTTTTACAAGAAATTATTCAAAAAATATGTTTCCCTTGTAGAACCTCAAACTTCATATTTTCTTTCCATTCTCCGTCTTCTACATTTATGGAAACATTTTTTTAAATTCTAAAGAGGTAATATGCTTAATAAAGAGCTCAATAACACACACCGAATCTTCTTATCTCACATCTATTTTAAAACTGACTAAGAGGAGAATTGCACGAGGATAATCAAGAGTTTACGCATTACATTGACTTATTATCCACTTCGTAAACGTGAATGTGATAATGAAAACTAAGATTGAATTTAAGGTTTTCTTCCAGCAACCTCAGCTGAAATTCTCAGGAGCAACTTCAATCAAAATATTTGTAACTAGTCTGTTCTTGTCAAGGCTGTTTTCTACTGCATATCACACATTTCCTCTTTCTTATTTTCGTCATTCTTTTGCATGCTTTTAAATTTTTATGTCCTATCATTTGTAAATTAGATTTGCCTGGAATACCATATGTAGTAGTGAATTATATTGAACTTCTGATCATCTTGTCTCTACCTCCAAAGTGCTAGGATTGCAGATGCATTCTAGGACACCCGGGTTCACACAGTCCTGAGGATGCTGGGCAATGGCTTTACAAATTCTTTCACACCATAGATCTTAGAAACACATCTATTGTATTTGACATTACTTCAATTCTTGATATATATAGTTCATCTTCATTTCTATATTCTCTTTCTCTTGTATTGGCCCCTGGAACAAATCTCACCTAACATGCAGTGGAAATGTGATCATGCATATCAAAATTAAATTAGCTTCATTTCTTGGCAGATGACAGACATAAGAGTCCATCTGAATCAACATGTCCCACCATGGATTCTCAAACAGGACTAATTGCTCTCTGTTTTGCTATCCTGAGAGATAATCACATGTCTGCAATTTCAAACCAATAAACTGAAGGATAACTTCAAAAAAAATCACACAACCTAATTCTGCAAAGCAAGTTCATTCTCTTTGGAATGCTAGCAAAATGTGCACAGCTTCACATGTTAGTCACCACATTATTGTTTAAATTGATGGCATATTTTTCACCCCTGTCAATCTTCCATCCATCTGGGACCAGAACCATTTATTGCTGTTCACTGCAACCTTCTAAGTAGATTAAATGCATGGCACGTTACAGAAATAGTGAATGGTATTCACTGATGACTTTATTCCAAGATTTAGGGCTACATGTAGCCTTGTAGTACAAATTCAGGTTCTTCTTGTTTCCTTTGCTCATTCAGATAATCTAATGATAGCTTGCTTTATGTTCTCTCATAGCTGTGGAGCTTCAAATGTCCAGAGAGATTCGGTGACATTTGCTATTCAAACATTTTTCTTGAAGTTAATAGCAGAGCTTCTCAAGGGGGAATTCAGCATAAATGACTGGTCTCACAGACATTCTCTTCTTGAGAAAACTTTAGGCAAAAATCAAAACATGCCATTGTTTTAATATAAAGCAGCCTTCGAAAATCTCAAGAGAAGTGGAAAACTGAGAATTTTGTTGTAAAATAAAGCATGTCACACACACACACACACACACAAAAATTGTCGTTGCTCTCAGTTTGGAATTATTCAACAGCAAAATTAATGAATTAACCCATTCTCTTTTTAACAAACTTGGAATGACTATATTGTCAGAATACAAATAATAAAGATGTGAAAATTTTATGTTTCTTACTTGTTTGTTATAAAGTAACTGATTTTTCATCATTTTCATTAGATTCATGACAATATTACATAAATGTAGTATTTTATAACAAAACCCACATTCCATCATAATATATTTAAAATATGATTTTAAATATGTAAAGTAATTTAAAGAGTATAAGATTCTAATTCTAATTTTTATTTACTTATGTAAACTATGGGAGAGGTGGCAGGCACACCATGGCACACATATAAGAGACCAGAAATAGTGCCTACCAATGTGGTCAGGATCAATCAGGTCATCAGACTTGTGCAGAAAGAAATCTTACGTAGTGAGCCATGTTGATAGCACAAGATGCTATTTAGGATAACATGGAAAATAATTGAGTTGATAAAAGAAAAAGTCCAAGAAGATAGCTTCAGAAAGAATTAGAAATTTCATGCAATGTCTTTGTCAACAAAATAAAAATTAATTATTGTGTTAAATCTCACAAGGATGTGATAAGGAATCATGGCTAGAATCAAATTTATATTTGAAAAATTGCTGTTCTTTAAAAAAAATGAAAACTGATTTTAGCTGATTAAGTTATCTTCTTTAAGTTAGTCTCTCCTTTCTACATTCATCGACCATTGATTTCCTGATTATTTACTTTCTTTGGTGTTATCTTAGGAAACCAAGGACAGTCCTAAGAGTGAGAGAGATTTCCCAACTTTATTTTTAATGGTAGTAACTAGGCTCAGGATTTACAGTATAAAGTAACTCTGTACTTCTCAGTAGCTGCATGACGCTTTATCCCTTCATGACTAGGTGTATGGGTTAAGACATAGCTAGTTTTCTGCTTTATCATGACACATTTGTGTATTCTCTTTATGACTTTCAGGGTATCTACATCCATAGTAATTGTGACTGTCTGATGGTAAGCAAGGTGTAGTATGTATGCCTTCAAGGCCTACCACTTCAGTAGGAAGTACAGAAAATATCTTTGCTCATAAATTATGCAAATTGCAATTGTTATGGTTTCCAAGAACCAGATCATATATAAAGATACTAAGAGGGTAAGTACTTAGACAGAATGAGTGCTTATGCCAAGAAAATTGAAGTTGAAAGTTTGTGAGATGAGCCAGGGTCTGAATTCTTAATTGCCTGATTGAAGGCAGTAAATGAATCCAAGACTACCAAAGGATCAACTTGTGGAAAGTATGAGAAACTAGATCATATAGAATGTTAAGACATGATAAATAGCACTGTCTTACTCTAAAGCAAAGGAGAAACATTGAGATATCTTTTAAGCAGATAAAAAGACGTTTAAGCATCTTTTAAAATTACTGTGAATGCTATATGGAGACAAGTAGATACAAATGAGGAAATAAATTGAAAAGATTATTATAGAAGCAGAGGAAGGATATAATGGGTATGATAAAAGCAAGCTATAATTTATACAGTTTAAGTTTTTTTGCATATAGGTGTTCAGAACATATACATGCAAGCATCCTTTATAATGTGTTCTTTATCTTGTGTCCTTTTTATGTGTGTCCAAATGTATAGGCTAGAAATCATTGTGGGATGCCTGTATCTAATACTCTCCATCTCATTCATTTGTCTTTTGTCTTTTGAACAGGAGCTCTTGCTGAACCTGGAACTCATGGATTTACCAATAATAGCTGGCTTTCAAGAACCAGTAATTGTCTGGTGTCAACTAGGTTTACAGGTACACACCATTATGACCCGCATTTTATAGGAGTTCATCTGATTTGAACTCAGATCCTTGTTCTTGCTGAGCCAGTAGTGACCTGACTGAGCTGTCTGCATTCCAACTTAACTGCCTTTTATGGTAAATAAAACAACATACGTTGAAATCTGATTACTACCAATTTTCTAAGTAGAAAGGATAGCTACAGCAAGGATTTTCCTCAAAACAGTTATGACATATCCACATCAACAGCCTTATGCTGCATGGATAGGGGCAGTCACTATGCACAGTTGTGATTACAAAGCAGAATGGTGGTTTCTGGGTTCTTGGCAAACATAATGTAAAAAATTATATTTATTCAATAAGTGAAGTTGAAAATTTTATTCAGAAATCCAAGTGATATCTTTATAATAATTGTGAAAGTAAACACTATCTTGGAATTTTACATATAAAAATTAATATACATTTTTTATTATAAGTGTATTTGAACAGAGTAAAAGTAAGAAAAAATATTTTGAACTCAACAAGCCGTGAAAGATTCTTATACCTATTTTAATTTTTGAAAAATTTCACAGATGTATGCAAATATATTCAAAATCAATTTCATGTATAATGTGAATATATGTGGACCTAGATATAATGTAAGAAACTGAATGGTTGATGCATCTGCATTTTGAATTTCATTAAGAATATCTTGGAGAATATTTTGCATGCTCTGTGTGTCAGGTTTCAGCATTTTCATGTCCTTGTTAAAATCCTGCATCCACTTTTCCTCATTTTAAATAACTTTCACTTGACTTTCATTTCCATACCAATAAGTTCATTCTAGCAATAAAATTTTATTGTCAGTCTTTCCAAGTTTTTATTTTCACCTTTTTATGAATACTATCGGGAGACGAGAAAGAACTTTACTCTAATATACCAATGTGTCACTCAAATTTATATCCTAGAGCTAATCAAAATGATTGGAGGATTTATTTTCTCTTATGATTATCCAAATGTGGAAACCTTATAAGATATAAGTTTTTGAAGAACTCAGTATCATTAAGAGTTTACTAAAGCTGCCATAATTATTAAATGGAAGATATCTCAAGATTTTGGGGGAGAATAAAGACAGTTCCATTACCCAGAGCCTGTTCTGGTTTAATAATTAGCATATATACTGTAGAAAATACTCAGTTGATTTGAGACTCTGTATTACTTCCTGACAATATTGTTTAATAATTTTCTTAGGAGTAAATATTTATATCATTCCTTACAGAAGAGGGATAACTCAGAGTTCTAGCTTATTTGGGTGAGTGAGACATCGACAAAACCATTTTTCTAGTCAGTAGCACTCTGTCAAATGTGAGATGTGGATATAAGGAGCGACTTCTTTAGGATCACGAATTATAGGCTCAATGTCCTTTATTTATGGCTAGAAACCATATATGAGTGAGTACATCCCATGTTCCTCTTTTTGGGTCTGGCTTACCTCACTCAGGCTAGTATTTTCTATTTCCATCCATTTGCATGCAAAATTCAAGAAGTCATTGTTTTTTACTGCTGAGTAGTACTCTAATATGTATATCTTCTAAACTTTCTTCATCCATTCTTCCATTGAAGGGCATCTAGGTTGTTTCCAGGTTCTGGCTATTACAAACAATGCTGTTATGAACATAGTTGAGCATATACTTTTGTTGTATGAAAGGGCATCTCTTGGGTATATTCCCAAGAGTGGCATTGCTGGGCCCAGGGGTAGGTTGATACCGAATTTCCTGAGAAACCCCCACACTGCTTTCCAAAGTGGTTGCACAAGTTAAGCTAAATAAGAAGGTGAACCCAAAGAAAAATATATAGACATCCTCCTGGATATTAACCTTCATCAGGCGATGAAAGGAGTCAGAGACAGAGTCCCACATTGGAGCACCAGACTGAAACCCTAAAATCCAAATCAGGAGCAGAAGGAGAGAGAGCACGAGCAAGGAACTCAGAACCGCAAGGGATACACCCACACACTGAGACAATAAGGATGTTCTATCGGGAACTCGCTAAGGCCAGCTGGACTGGATCTGGAAAAGCATGGGATAAAACTGGACTCGCTGAACATAGCGGACAATGAGGGCTGCTGAGAAGTCAAGAACAATGGCATTGGGTTTTGATCCTACTGAACGTACTGGCTTTGTGGGAGCCTAGGCTGTTTGGATGTTCACCTTACTAGACCTGGAAGGAGGTGGGAGGTCTTTGGACTCCCCACATGGCAGGGAACCCGGTCTGCTCTTAAGGCTGATGAGAGAGGGGGAGTTGACTGGGGGAGGGAGAGGGATATGGGAGGCGGAGGCAGGGAAGAGACAAATCTTTAATAAGTAAGTAAGTAAGTAAGTAAGTAAGTAAATAAATAAATAAATAAATGGAGCCACTTCTTTACTGAATGGCAGTATCTGGTGATAGGAATCACAGTGCTTAGTTGAAGTTCAAGTTATGAAATCCATATATTCACGTGGTACAGTGTCATAGGGTAGTCAGATTCCATGTATTGAGATTGAAGGCTAAGCCTGGTTTGTTAATCACTGTTTTTTTTTTCCCCTCACTTGGAACCAGGTCAAGTTCCCCTGAGCCTTCCCGTTGCATAATTTCCTCTTAGTGTTTTAACCACGAGTTTCATAGCCTCTTGATAAATCTATGTGTTATATAATATACTTTTAATTATTTGTTTCTAGGGCAACTAGAAAAATAGATTGTATGAGTAAAAATGGAAAAACTGATTCTTGATGGGAGAGGTTTGTTTAGCATATCCCTCTTAAGACTGAGTGCTTCAAAATCTTTCATTCTCTGCACATGGTCCAATTGTGTATTGCTGCCTTAATTATCATCAACCACAAGAAGCTTCTTTTTTGAGGACTGAGCAATGTTGGGATCCACGGGTATACCAATATGTCATTAGGAGTGGTTTTACATTTGCTATGTTCCTAAAGTGGGATAATAGTAGTAGTCTTTCCTGTAGGCCCTTGATGGAAGTAGAAGTGGAAAGATTGTAATAGCAAGAAGTGGTAGATGAATCAAAGAAAATGTCTTCCATGTTGAAAAAGACAGAGATATGATCCTTGAATACCTATCCTCTCCAAGACCTTTATCATAAGGGTGTGTTGAATTTTGTCAAATGCTTTTTAAGCATCTAATGAAATGATAATATGTTTTTTTCTTTAAGTTTATCTATATGATAGATCACATTGAGAGATTTTTGTATGTTGAACCAGCCCTGCATCTCTGGAATGAAGCCTACTTGATAGTAATGGATAATTTTTTTTGATGTGTTCTTGTATTTGGTTTGCCAGTATTTTATTGAGAATTTTTGCATCGATGTTATTGAGCTAGATTGGTCTGTAATTCTCTTTCTTGGTTGACTCTTTGTGTGATTTTGGAATCAGGGTAATTGTAGCTTCATAAAAAGAGTTTGACAATGACTCTTCTGTTTCTATTATGTGAAACTCATTAAGAAGTGTAAGTATCAGCTCTTCTTGGAAGTTCTGGTAAAATTCTACATTACAACCATCTAGTCCTGGGCTTCTTCTGGTTGGGAGGTTTTTCATGACAGCTTCTATTTCCTCAAGACTTGTAGGTCTATTTAAATTGTTCACCTAGTCTTGATTTAATTTTGCTATATGGTATTTATCTAAAAAGAAGTCCATTTCTTTTAAATTTTCCAACTTTGTGGCATATAGGTTTTTGTAGTAAGATATAATGATTCTCTGAATTTCCTCAGTGTCTGTTGTTATGTCTCCCCTTTCATTTCTGATCTCGTTAATTTGCACATTGTCTCTCCACATTTTGATTAGCTTGGATAAAGGTTTGTCAATCTTGTTGACTTTCTCAAAAAACCAGCTCTTTGTTTCATTGATTCTTTGGATTGTTTTCTGTGTTTCTATTTTGTTGATATCAGGCCTCAGTTTATTTATTTCAAGTCTTCTACTCCTCCTGGGTGAGTCTGCATCTTTTTTTCCTAGAGCTTTCAGCTGTGCTGTTAAGTCTCTAATATGAGCTTTTTTCATTTTCTTTAATGTGAGCACTTAGAGCTATGAACTTTCCTCTTAGCACTGCTTTAATAGTGTCCCATAGGTTTGCGTATGTTGTGTCTTTATTTTCGTTGAATTCAAGGAAGACTTTAAGTTCTTTCTTTATTTCTTTCCTGACCCAGGGGTGGTTCATAGCAGCATTATTTGTAATAGCCAGAACCTGGAAACAACCTAGATGTCCCTCGATGGAATAATGAATAAAGAAAGTGTGGAATATATACACATTAGAGTAGTACTCAGCGGTAAAAAAACAATGACATCTTGAATTTTGCATGCAAATGGATGGAAATAGAAAACACTATCCTGAGTGAGATAACCCAGACCCAAAAAGATGAATATGGTGTGTTCTCACTCATTAGTGGACTCTAGCCATAAACCAAGGTCATTAAGCCTATAGTTCACAAGCCAAGAGAAGCCAAATAACAAGGTGAACCCAAAGAAAAATATCTATAGATCCTCCCAGAAATTGGAAGCAAACAAGATTGCTAGGCAAAAGTTGGAAGCATGGGTGGGGGAAGGGGTGGGAGTGAGGTTGGAGGAAGGGGAGAGGGGAAGAGGGACGGGAGAAGGGAAAGACTGGCAAGAGCTTGGGGGAGTGGGAGGGTAGAGATGGAGGAAGGGCAGATATAGGAGCAGGGAAGAAGATATCTACATTAAGGGAGCCATTTTAGGGTTGGCAAGAGACTTGGCTCTAGAGGGGATCCCAAGTGTCCATGGTGATGTCCCCAGCTAGGTTCTTGGACAGCAGAGGAGAGGGTACCTGAACTGGCCTTGCCCAACTATCACAGTGATGATTATCTCAAATATCAATATAGAATTTTCGTCCTGCCACGGATGGAGATAGAGACAGAGACCCTCATCAGAGCAAGGGACTGAGCTTCCAAGGTCCAGTTGAAGGGCAGAAAAACGGAAAAGATGAGCAAGGAAGTCAGGACCGCAAGGGGTTGGTCTACCAACTGAGGCAGTGTGCCTGTTCTAATGGAAGCTCACCAAATCCACCTGGACCGGATTTGAATGAGCTTGTGATTAAACCGGACTCTCTGATTGTGGCTGAAAATGGGGGCTGACTGAGTAGCTATTGATAAAGGCACTGGGACTTGTTTTTATGGAATGTTCTGGCTTTTTGGGACCCTAGTCTATATGGATGCACAGCTTCCTAGGCCTGGATGTAGGGGGAGGGCCTTGGACTTTCCATAGGGCAGGGGGTTCCCTGCCCTCTCTCAAGTAGCAAGAGAGAGAGAGAGAGAGAGAGAGAGAGAGAGAGAGAGAGAGAGAGAGAGAGGAGGGAGGTGAGTGGAGGAGCTGGAGGAGATTGGAAGAAGGGGAGGAAGTGTAAATTTTTGAATGAAAAAATAAATAAATAAAATAAAAACATAGAGATACGTATGACCTCACAGAGACTGTAGTAGCCTGAACAAGGTCTTTATAAGTTCAAACCACAAAAGTACAAGCCCTAAGAAAGGGGGCAGAAGCTGTTTAAGCTATTTACAGTTTATTTCTAATGAATAAGGAAGTCAGTTTTTCTCAAAGGAATGTTACTTGGTATACAAGCCTCATTTCAGAGTAACCATCCCCAAATATGCAGGAGGAGTAGTTGACAGATGCAAAAGTAACTCCCATGCTTGGTTTTTTAAGTGTGTGTGTGTGTGTGTGTGTGTGTGTGTGTGTGTGTGTGTCAGTGTGTTGTTTTATTTTATGTTTATATTGACATTTTTCAGTTTGTTTTTTTAATTTTTGGTTTTGGAATTTTTTTGTTTCTTGTGTTTCTGTTGTTAGAGATGGAAGATTATATATATATTTATGGGGGAGAGAGAGAGACAAAGACAGACAGATAGAAAAAAAGAGAAAGACAGTGCCTAGGAAGCTGGGTAAGTACTTAGGTGAGGAGCACTTTTGAAGATTTTGGAGAACTAAAACATGTGATCTAAATACATTGCTTGGAAAATAGTTTAAAGAAAGTTAATATGTGGGAAACTCATTAGGAAAGCCCGCATCTGGTATGTGAAACTGCCCTTTACCTTTGGCATTTTTAATGGATATTATCATTCAATAAGCAAATAAATCCTCCAAATATTTGGGTATTTTTGAGTTCTCAAGTTATCCTCAGAACTGAGTTAAGAGTGGGAAAAGGAAAAACAATGTGTTTGTTTCAAAAGTATCTAAATTTAGTCAAATTTAAACTGATTAAAGATGTAGATAATACTGAAATAGTGGAGTATGGATGATAGTAACATGATTTGGTATGTGGAGAGAAAGGGACTTTCAAATCTCAAGTTCTCAAAAAACACATTTCCAAAATAAATAGGTTCTTTCAAATATAACTCTTGGATTGCTTCTCTGGATTTGTCTGTTCAATCTTCAGAAGGCTGAACTATTTTAACTACTGTATAACTAATGAGGAAAATCTTTTGAGTTTTTGGAATGACAATTTGGATATTGATATGACCCCAAACATCATTTGAAAGATGTTCAGGATGAAACATTTCAAAGAGAGTGATAGCTCCAGCTATCTATGGATTTGTTTATTTTCTCATTCAGAAAAAGTGTCAGATTTCTGGGTTCAATGAACTCTCTTCAATGGATACCAGAAATTATATTAATTACAACATTGTTTGGCCAATGCCTTAGTTTTCTTACTGGCTCTATTAAATTAACCATTTTTTTTATTAATCTGTGTATTGCCATGTGGCTGTGGCTTACCAGTGTGGTGTGTTACTTCTTTGGCAGTTTCATGTTGTCTCCTTAGACTTTGCCTACTCTTTCTCTGTTTCTATTCAGATTTCCAGCCTGGCTTTACTCTACTAAGCTACTGGCCTAAACAGCTTTATTCATTAACCAATAAAAACCACACACATACACACACATGTGTGTGTGTTCCACATCCAGATCTGGTGGTACTTTTTATAGATCCATTGGTAATGCTGTAAGAGTCTATTAAGTTACAAAATCTTCATTTTGACAAATGGCAGAGATTTAGTATATTCAAAGAAAGACAATGAGAGCAAAATTTCATTAGAAAGAATCAATAGCAAATTTTATATATCATTTGTGTTGTTACATCACAGAAATGACTGATTTGTTTGTATGCTTTTTGTGTCTTACTTTTATTTTTGGTAGATAGACTAAATTTGAAATATGATATCAAATGAGTTTATCTGCTAAATCACTTTATGCAGAGCACAGAGAAGCAGCTGCAGAAACTGAAATTTAATAAATGGTTTCAACAACAGTCATAACAGTGATTCATGCTTCTTGAATTGTATCAAATATTTTTGAGTTTATGTTACATTCTACTCAAGAAACTTAGCCTTTTGATATGCTTATGGGAATATATTCATTGATTTTCTGAACATTGGCTCTGGTCCAGTTTATGAAAAAATGAAAATGAGAGAAAGTTATCTTTGACCAAATGTCCAAAAATATTTTCATGTGTATAAGGAAGATTTTAGCAGATTTTATCAAATAGTTAATATTCATTTTATTTCAGCTTGATGCTGACATACAATTTTCATTTAAATCTGAAAATTTTCATCTAAGAATAAGAGAACCTATAGTACCTCTCAATGTTGATTTCTCATTATTGCTTTGAGTTAGAGGGGGAAGGCTAAAATAATTTTACTTAAAATTACTGAGTATTGAAACTTTACTCTTAGACAGTTTATGTTACTCTTATAACTTTGATTTCAAATTAAATTAGACACTAATTTCTAGTTGTGATCACACAGGAACAGCATAGTTGAAACAAGCCTCTTCTGTTACCGACTTTGAAGGAGAAAGTGCTGTGATTTCAGCAAATGTATCTGATTTGAGATTCTGTACTTCTTTCTAAGTAGAGAAAGATTGTACTATCTGCAAAGCCCACCATGCAAGGAATAAACTAGCATATACACAGTCACTAACTACAAAATTTTAGTCAATATATTTTATAAGTCTATAGTTCAGCAGGAAGTTTATTTTATTCTCCAATAAAATATTTTATTTGGGGGTTTAACAGGTAAAGGTGCTTTTAATACCTTAAACTCGCATGGTATAAGGAGAGAAGAGACACTAACATACTGATCTCAGATCTCGTTACATAGCAGTGACCCTTAGCAGGTTGTACAGATACACATAATTAAAATAAATGTAATAACACATTTATACCAATATATACTTCATGCTACCATCCCTATTACTCTATGATATTTGAACACATTTACCTGTTATTTACTGTATTTTGGTTTCAAAACAGTATTCTAATATATATATATATATATATATATATATATATATATATATATATATAATTGAGCTATACATTTTTCTCTGCTCCTTTTCTTGCTTCTCCTATCCCCTTGTACCCTCTCCCATGGTCACTATGCTCTCAAATTACTTAGGAGATCTTGTCTTTTGTCTACTTCCCATGTAGATTAGATCCATGTATATCTCTCTTAGGGTCCTCATTGTTGTCTAAGTTCTCTGGGATTGTGAATTGTAGGCTGGTTTTATGCCTAAAAGCCACTTATGAGTGAGTACATATGACATTTGTCTTTCTGTGTCTGGATTACTTTACTCAATATAATGTTTTCTAGATCCATCCATTTGCCTGCAGATTTCAAGATACCATTATTATTTTCTGCTTTCACCTCAATATACTTAATCTGACATAAATGTAAATTTATTTGTTCTCTAATATCTTGTATTCTTGCTTTGAATTTTAAAATAAATCTGTATTATGTCTATACTTTCTGAATGCATTGTCTTTCTGAATGCAGTGCTCATCACCCAAGGAATAAAATGTTTATTTACATATTATGTGATGATTTGATAATTATGAGTCTTTTCTCATGTTGTGCTCATTTTATACCTGAAATAAATTCTTCATAAGTATTTCTTCCTGACATCTTTATGCCTTTATATGTTCTGTCTCTTCTCATGATACTTTTGATAGCCTTTCTATAATTTATTTAAAACTATTGTAATTTATGTGCCTTACCCTCTCTCAGCAGTGGATGGGGATGGGATAGGGGTCTATGTGGAGGGTATGGGAACTGTGATTGGTATATAAAATGAAAAAAATATAGTTTGTTTTCTTTTTAAAATAAATAAATACTTAGAAAAAAGAAAAAAAGGACTATTGTAAATTGTATCTACTTTGGCATATTTGGAAGAATATAATATTTTTATTATAGCAGACACCCATAGTAGTCAAACTTGTCTGTGTTTTCATGTAGGTGTCTTTTATTTTTAAACTTTTAATTGTCAAAAACATTTTATAAAATATAATATCAAGTGTGCTGATTAGTGTTACATTGACTTGATTACAATGTTAGATGCCATGTATCCTATTAAGCATCCGTTCCAAGTGATACAATAAAATGTTTTCCAAAGAGGTTACCATTTGAATGCGTGAACAGAGTAATGCAGAGGGTTCGCCCTGCTAAGGGTGGATTGGTACTATCCAAAGCTTGGGAGCTTGTACAGCAAGAAAACAAAGAAGAAGATTTAATTATTTTTCTGTCTGATTTTTGGCTTAGAGTCCATATTTTGTTCTTTGTAATGATTAATCTCAGCTTCCAGATCTTTCCCAAAGTCTTTTCCATTAGCTCACACATGCTTATGATTTCTGAATGTGATATTTCTCATTCTCTACAAACCTTTGAGCCGATGCCTTATAGCAAACATGTAGTGAACCAATATTCTTCTTCTTCTTACATGTTATCACCTTGGTTATCATTTATTAATCAAGCAAAATAATTTGTTTTATTGAGATAGTTCATGCATATAGTAGATTTATAGTATACCTTGATCGTCTCTAATTCCCTTGTATGGTAACCTGTTATTTTACTCCCACTCTTCTTTCTCATCTAACTTCAAGCACTTCTTACTACTGCATGTATTTTCTCTCTGGTTTTTATTTTACTTTATTTTTTTTTATTTTTATTGAGAAAAGGAAAAAAATGTTTCAGCCTCCTCTCAGCCTCCCATTCCCCCCCCCTCCTCCCACCCTCTCCCCCTCCCCCCACTCCTCTCCCCCTCCCTCTCCAGTCCAAAGAGCAGTCAGGGTTCCCTGCCCTGTGGAAAGTCCAAGGCCTTCCCCCCCTCCGTCCATGTCTAGGAAGGTGAAGATCCAAACTGCCTAGGCTCCCACACAGCCAGAACATGAAGTAGGGTCAAAACCCCGTGCCATTGTCCCTGACCTCTCATCAGCCCTCATTGTCTGCCATGTTCAGAGAGTCCGGTTTTATCCCATGCTTTTTCAGTCACAGTCCAGCTGGCCTTGGTGAGCTCCCAATAGATCAGCCCCACTGCCTCAGTGGGTGGGTGCACCCCTCGTGGTCCTGACTTCCCTGCTCATGTTCTCCCTCCTTCTGCTCCTCATTGGGACCTTGGGAGCTCAGTCCAGTGTTCCAGTGTGGGTCTCTGTCTCCATCTCCATCCATCACCAGATGAAGGTTCTATGGTGATATGCAAGATATTTGTCAGTATTGCTACAGGACAGGGTCATTTCAGGTTCCCCATCCTCAGCTGCCCAAGGAACTAACTGGGGACATCACCTTGGGCTTTTCCTTTATTATTTTATCTGTATATGCACATATAGGAATGTAGGTACTGAGGCCATTTAGCATTGCTCATAATTATAAACATTTAGGTATGGCTACACAGGATTGGGTACTTATCCTGGGAAAGAATGAGTCTCCCCTGTCAGCAGTCACTCATTTCCTGCAGCTCTTTACCTAGGCATGAAGTGCTCTGAGATTTCAACATTCACACCAGTATATCAATTGGAATTTTCATTATTCAGACCATAATGTTGAGATTTCATGGGCTTGTTTCCTCTGTCATATATAGAAGACACAATCTTTTAGCAAATATTCTGCTTCTCCAGCTCTTATAAATTTTCCTCCCTCTCTTTCTCGCTTCCAAAATGGTACCTGAGCATTAAGCATAGTGGTTGTGTTGGAAGTTTATCCCTAGGACCTAAACACCCCACCCCATGGTCATTTGTTCTTTGATTTTTGACCAACTTTGCCTTTTGTAGTGATCTCTATTTGCTGAAAAAAAGAAGGTTCTTGGATGAGGGTAAGCGATGTATCATTGGGTATGGGAATAAATATTTGGAATGGTATTAAAAATGTTATTTGTTTAAGAAGTTAAAAGTAGTGCATATATTTAGATTTTATAGCATGACCAGAGTAATCATGATGCCTTTTCTATTGAGTGATTCTTAATCCCAACTAGATGGCTGCTAGTTCCCTGAAAGTGTCACTGTTGCATCCTTGGGGATACCTTATCTTGCTGTTAATTGTTCATAGGTTTCAAATCCAGGTAGGACTATTTAGTGCTTTCCTTCTCCCTTTTCAACTTACATAGTACTTTCAGTACCATGACAGACAGTCCTCAGGAAATAAACTAATAGGTCATATGATGAATTCTTCTCTCTACTACACTTTCTACCTAATGTGTGGCATCTTCAGCTATAAGAACTTACAGTGAACTTTTGGGAGACAACTAACGCTCAAAGACATTTTTAATAGTACTTAAGGATTCCTCTGACTGACACCTTTAAAAAACTTCTCTCATGCCTGTTGGTAGTGGGGTTTTCTTAAGTAGAATATGCCCCTGACAAAGAGCATTATCACCACTAATTATATATATATATATATATAACACCTGCCATGTATAAAAGATTTTCTTCTTTGTTAAATAATAATTTAAAATTGTTAGGATTAAATGCCCTATAAATGAATAAAAGAAAGGTTACCAGTCCAAATTAATCCATTGCCTATTCTAGCTTTATAGAAATTAATTGAGTTTTATAGACTGAGAATATGGGTATTTTAATTATTTTTCAAAGAATAACTCACATTATTTGTAGTGGGAAATAAAATTGAATACTCCCAGGTCTTACCAATGCAGTTCTCTCAGTAAGTGGTCACAAAAGATATCGGTAAGTTCTGGAATTGAATGTAAAAAAAAAAAAAAAAAAAAAAAAAGAAGAAGAAAAAGAAAAAAATCAGTTCAGTAAATTGAAGTGAAAAGTGCTATTTAAAAAAATCACTAGAAGTTGTAGCTCTTCCATCCTTTGAAAGCTTTTCAGCATTTTTCCATGCCAAATAACTTTGTTGCCTGCTGATTCAGGCTAATCCTAATTGAAAGTGCATATTACTTTGCCCTTCAAATAGAAAGATTGAATTTAACAGGTTTGCCAAATCTAACTGTTGAAAAGCATGCATGTAAATAAAATAAGCAAATTTATTAAACAGAGAAATTTTTCAATTAAAATTAAAGCAGAGAAGTCATTTTTATTGGCTCAAATGGTATGTTCTAAATGCAATATTTTCAAATATAAAATGTAAAGATCATAATAAGTGTGAGTTACTCATGGGAAGGAGTTTAGAAAAATGCATTTCAAGCCTTCAAACTTTGAATTCATCTACACAAAACTCTTACTGTTAAGTGGTCTAGATGGTACAAATCATTTTATTTCCAAAATGTGTGTGTTAGTTTTAAAGAAATATGGTAGTTTATTCATCTTTTGTCATTTAAGAACCAAATTTCAAGCAGAGAAAAATGTAAAACTCAATAAAATCAATGGAAACAAAGAAAAATAAATAAATAAAGTTCAGTACTTATGTTCCCATTACACATGGACCCAGAAATAAAACCATCTATGCTCATACTGAGACAATTGTGAAGAAACAAAGTGGAAGAAACTTTGTAGTATTAAAATATATCTGCCGCACTCATTTTTTCACACAGGATTTTTTGGTCTTCCTCCTCCAACTTGCAATCCAATAGCTTTTATTTCCTCTTTTTTATTACATTATAAATAATACCAATCAAAATTTCCACTTCCTCCCCTTCTCCCACTTCCCTCCTGCTCCCCCCACCTCCTGCACTCTCCTCCAGTCCTAAGAGAGGGCAAAGCACCCTGACCTGTGGGAAGTCCAAGGCCCTACATCCAGGCTTAGGAAGGTATGTATCCAAAGAGAATAGGATTCCAAAAAGCCAGTACATGCAGTAGAGACAAATCGCAGTGCCATTATCATTGACCCCTCAGTCTGCCCCAATTATCAACCACATTCAGAGGGTAAAGTTTGATCCCATTCTCCTTCATTCCCAGTCCAGATGAAGTTGGTGAGCTCCCATTAGCTCTGGCACACTGTCTTAGTGGGTGAACCAACACCTCGTGGTCCTGACTTCCTTGCTCATATTCTCCCTCCTTCTGCTCTTCAACTAGACCACGGGAGCTGAGTCCAGTGCTCCAATGTGAGTCTCTGTCTCTGTCTCCATCTGTTGCCAGATGAATATTCTATAGTGATATTCAAGATAGTCATCAGTCTGACTAAGGGACAAGGCCAGTTCAGGCACTCTCTCCTCCACTGCCCAGAGTCCTAGCTGGGGTCATCTACATGGACTCCTGGGAACCCCTCCAGAGCCAAGCCTCTTGCCAACCCCAGAATGGCTCCCTCAATTAAGATATCTCCTTCTTTGCTCCAATATCTGTCCTTTCTCCACTTCAAGCATCCCACTCCTCCAAGCTCTCCCCAAACCTCCCCTTCTCCTCCCCCATCCTCTTTACTCTTTGCCACCCTGCCCCCATGCTCCCAACTTTTGCCTGGCAATCTTGTCTGCTTCCAATTTCCAGGAGGATATATATATATATATATCCTCCTGGAAATATATATATATATATATATATATATATATATATATATATATATAATTTCTTTGGGTTCACATTATTTTTTAGCTTCTCTAGGATCATTAACTATAGGTTTAATGTCCTTTGTTTATGGCTAGAATCCACTAATGAGTGAGTACATACCATATTCATATTTTGGGGTCTGGGTTATCTCACTCAGGACAGTGTTTTCTACTTCCATCCATTTACATACAAAATTCAAGGTGTCATTTTTTTTAACCATTGAGTAGTTAGTGGCCAAATACTACATCTTTCTTCTTTGCACTTTTGTGTCAGTCTGAGAGGAGCACAGTCAAGTTTTCCAGTTGTTTCCAGGAGTAAGAAGGGGTTACTCCTTGGAAATCAGTTGTCTCATGTGCTGCTCTTGCTCTGTGGAAGACAAGACTGGATATTTCAGACCAGTCAAAGCTTGATGTGGGAGTCCACTCTGTGTGCTGTAATTACCATTAATGAATAAAGAATCTGCCTTGGCCTGTTGATTGTGCAACTTAGGTAGGCAGGGAACATAGAACCGAATGCTGGAAGAAGGAAAAAGTCAGAGAGATTCCATGGAGCCACCAGAGACATCATGTGAATGATGTTTAAGTTTTCCATGATGAACAATAGATTTTCCTACAGATCTTTTCCCCACGGTAATCTTTGAAGTTTCCAGGAAGAAGATGGGGCCCCATAGCAACTCCATCTAGTTGCGATGACATCATGATGCAGACAGCACTACTATAAGACTGATTTTTTGGGTACCAGCTGCTGAAATGGTGCACCTTCTCATGGCATTCTGTACAGAAATCCAAATAAGAACTTTGGGAAAAAACCCCTATTGACTGCTCAGAAATTGTTTGCAACTCTACTAAACAGTAATTTTGAAACTTAACTACCACTTATTTTTTGCAGGACCCCATTAAGAGAACATTGCCCCACTTTAGGCGCCAGATGATGATGTAAGTCACAAAACAATCCCACACCAGTTCAGAATTATGAATAATAAATGGATTATTTATTTAAGGGGAAAACTTTCAGATCACTGTCCTAGACAACAGTCCTTCAGCCTACAGAAACAGAATTTAGCAGCTGAAAGCTGGAGCCAGAAGCAAGAGAGCAGGCGCACATTTACCACTGCTTTTACAGAATAAGACCACGCCCAAGTGGGATGGCATCTTAAAGGCTGTGTCTCCCACAGCAAAAGCTGCTAGGTTCCCAGTGAATAGTGACATGAGTGAATGATGCTGCCACCACTGATTTTAGCCTCTGAATATTTTTTAGTTACATATAATATAAAGCCAAAATATGCAGGCAGGCATAAATGATGTAGATAATATAAGGAGAGATACTGGGCAGGAACCCACTATTGTTTAAAAAACATAATCAAAATTTTAAAAATGATACAGGTGGAAATTAATTATTAGTGCAAACATTTATTGAGGTAAACACACAGAATCCCCAATCTAGTTCTACAAATTTATAACCTAATTTTAGGACTGGATATATTAGAATATATGCTTTCCCAAATCCTATAGATTTTTAACTCTGTATATTTAATATATGGTATATTTAATATATGATATATTTTAAAGCCAGTTTGGAATATTACTTAGTGCTAACCAAATAAATATTCACATTAATTGTAATAAATCAAAACATTAGATTTGTGTCAGGTCAGGCCATTTATCCTAAACGAATTACAAAATATATTTCAGGTGATATGAATTTCAGAACAACAGGTGAAGCACCTGGTGTGTCGGGAAGCGCAGATGTTACAGGAAAGTGATAAAGTAGAGGGCCCACTCTAGTGAGTACAAAAGCTAAGAACTTTGGTGGACCAGCTGAGGTGAAAACATAAATTTAACCAATAGATATGTTCAGTAAAACCTACACGCTCCAAAGGAATTATTAAGGAAGATAAATTCTCCCTCCTTCTGTAGGTAATTGTCCAGAATTTACATGGGACCCTAATTCATATTGATTGCATTGCTGTTATTCATAATATTTACAAGGAAGAGACAGCATTATCTTTTCTCTGCACATAGTAGCAGGGACCTGCAGAACCTAAGCTGAAGTGTGCAGAAGAGAGGGCAGGCCGTGTGAAGGGCCAGCCTGAGTAATTACACTTCAAACTCAATTGTGTTTCCATAGAACCTGAGTGACTTTCCAGTATGTGTTCCAAAGCAGTCTCGAGTAGATGGAAGACACAAAGGTGTTATTATTTCCGGAAGGGTAACAAGACCTGGCAGAAAAATAGAACTTCATGGAAACCCCAGGCTCAAAATAGGAATTTTATACTTGTTCAATTCAAATTCATTTGACAATTTGACAACCTGGTAAAACTCAATCCACATCTTCATCTGGAATCTGTGTATTCGTTTAACCCATTGTTTAAAACCAACCAGTGATTTTGCATTTGTTCTATGGTCTCTATAATCACCTTTTATATTTCAAGTGTGTAGTGGTTGCACCTGCCTATAATTCTAGCACTCTGAAGGCAGACAGGCTGATTTCTGTAAGTGGGAGGCCAGCCTGATCAACAGTATGAGTTTCAGGAGAGTGAAACTTTGTCTTGAAAAACACAAGAGAAAAATATTCTATATTTAATTCCCATTTTGTTATGAACATAATATGTTATGGCATCAGCATATTAAAATTAAATATTTATGAAATTATTTTGGATCAGTATTATTTGATACAATACTAACTGCACAAATTATTCTTTGTTTTAGGAGAGATAATAGAAAGGTACCGAGGAGATGGATCATAGGTTGGAGCACTTCATATGCTAAGGATTAGCGTTCTAATCATTTCAGCCACCTACAACTCAAGCACCAATGACCTGGATTCCTTTGTCCTCCAATGGCAACTACATTCACTTGAAGATATCCCAGCGCACACACAAACACACACACACATGCATATACAAAGACACTTTAAAAATATTTTAAAATAATATTTTTAAATGAATTATAAATTCGTATTGATAATAGCTAGTTTTCAAACATATAAGAAAAGAAATCATGAGTTACATAGGATGGGGATAACTTATGAGTGTGACTGTAGCATATTTTTGACTCCATGATTAAAGAAATATATATGTATATATATGTATACATTTATTTATTATTTATTTATAACCCTGAGCACCCACCAAGTAAGGCAGGATGTGCATGGCAAAGGTGGCCTGGTTTGAATTTTATTAAGGATGGTGGGAGGACCTTATAGTAAGTACATTTAAAAAGTTTCTGAAGGTTATAAATAATTCTAAGCACAGCTACTCAATATATATATATATATTATATACATAAGATTGAAACAAGTTATATGTATTCAGATGCCATGATTTTAATCTTACCAGTCTAGATTTTTCCATTACTAGTTTTATTAACACAGTTTAAACCAAGTAGATATATTTCTAAATTGTTATGCAAGACTTTCCAAAATGACATAAAAAATTATATTTCTTTCTTGGCCTACTATCCTGTTTTCCAAAGTTTTACTCTATATGTAGTATTTTATAACTTTTTTCTTATTCAGAGTTAATTTTGCAAGTCAAAAAACTTAATATCAAGTAAAATATCTCTTTAAAATCCTTACAGTACTTGCATACTCTAATGTAAACATAGTATGCTTAGTCATCAGAGAAATGCAAATCAAAACAACTCTGAGATTCCACCTTACACCTGTAAGAATGTCCAAGGTCAGAAACACTGATGACAACTTATGCTGGAAAGGTTGTGGGGTAAAGGGAACACTCCTGCATTGCTGGTGGAAATGCAAACTGGTACAACCCCTTTGGATGTTAGTGTGGTGATTTCTCAGAAAATTAGGAAATAACCTTCTTCAAGACCCTGTAATACCACTTTGGGTATATATCCAAAGGATGCTCAATCATGCCAAAAGGACATGTGCTCAACTATGTTCATAGCAGCATTGTCATAGCCAGAACCTGGAAACAACCTAAATGCCCTTTGACCAAAGAATGGATAAGGAAAATATGGTACATTTACACAGTGGAGTACAAACAGCAGAAAAAAATAATGACATCTTGCATTTTGCAGGCAAATGGATGGAAAGAGAAAACATCATTTTAGTAAGGTAACCCAGACACAGAAAGAAAATTACCACATGTACTCACTCATAAGTGGTTTTAAAACATAAAGCAAAGAAAACAAGCCCACAATTCACAATCCCAGAGAACTTAGACAACAATGAGAACCCTAAGAGAGACATACATAGATCTAATCTACATGAGTTGTAGTATGAGAGCAGCAGGCTGTGTCCTGCTGCCTGGCTACATTCCACTCGAAATAATTACACAGAAACTGTATTCCTTGAAATATTGCCTGGCCCATTAGCTCTAGCCTCCTATTGGCTAACTCTCACATCTTGATTAACCCATTTCTATTAATCTGTGTTCACCATGAGGTCATAGCTTACTGGCATGAGTCTAACCAATGTCCGTCTTGGGCAGGAGAAGCATGGCGTCTGCCACACTTCTCTTCTTCCAGGCCTCCTGTTTTGTCTACTCTGCTCACCTAAGGGATGCCCTATCAAAAGACCAAGGCAGCTTCTTTATTCAATGAAAGCAACACAAATATAGAAGGACCTCCTACACCAAGGGGTAGTAGAAAAAGACAAGTAAATTGGGAGCATGATAACCTTGGGAGAGGGTTGAAAGGGAGGGGAGAGGCAGGGAGAGGAGTAGAGAAATGAAGAGCTCAACAAAAATCAATTGAAAACATCCTTACAGTACTTGCGTATTCTAATGTGAACATAGTATGCTCTCTCTGATAAACTTAGCTAATTTTCCACTATACCCTCTACCCCACAAATATATTAATGAAAAAAAAATCTGTGGTTATTTCTTGTGGCAAATGATTCTGGGTATCATTGGGAATTCATCAAAATTTTAAGTACTTTCATCAATTTATCATCCTAATTCTATATTATGAATGCTAAAAGTATATATTTTAGGAGTCTATAAAAATGAGTATAGGTCATAAAGATTCTGATCACTAATAAGCACATAGTAAACTACCTCTTAAAAGAAAAAGACAAGACTCAATATTCATACAAAACAGTATAGAAAATCAACCTTTCAAAACAAAAGAAATAGAATAAAGATTATTCTATTTTAAATTGAAAGAAATTATTAAAATAGAGGACAGGAAATTGTACATACTGTAAACAAGAGACTAATTAAGCTTGAATTATCCTACTGCTTGTCAGAATGTGAGAAACTGATGCTGTTTACGTATATAATTCTTTTATCCTAAGATATAACTTACCTGAATTTTAACTTCAGGTTAGAATTCAGCTTATAAAATAAAATAAAATATTTGAAAGGATAATTTGCTTAAAAGGTATAAAAATGTAACATTTAATTAATCACCTAGGATCTAGCCAGGTGAATCAAGAAAAAAAAATCTTAATTTTGAGTAAATGACTGACAATATTAAGATATTATATGTCTGAACTGGAAAGTTTATCATAACCAGAGAACAGTGAGAAAGCAGTAATTGGCCTGGATACCCTCTCTTGATTGTGAAGCTCGTGCTGCTCTAGCAATTTTCCCACTCCATACCACCAATGGCCTTATGTTTCTATTCAAATGGTAGCCTAAAACACTGACTTTTGATAAATGCTTATGTGATGAATTACAACCATGTGGACAACAGAAGGGGAGGGGGATGGTAAAAAAAATGCTCTTTACTATCATTGATTTGAGATATTAATGCTTCTAATTTTTCATTATAAACATGACGAAACATGGTTCTCATAGAGATATAAAATGAATATTTGTCAACTGTTTAAACACATTAATATTTGTAAAAATTTTGGGAAGGTAAAACCTATTCAAATCCCAAACACATACACAATGGACACATTTTCAAATGAATTTGCAAACATGTGGTACTTGTCATCATTGATTAAAAGATGTGCAAATTATTGTACTTTCAGTATAATGAAATTATATTCATTGCTATGGAATGATCAACAGTCACAATTATGTTATATGGTTTACCTCTTATCTGTAGGAGATTAAAATAATAGTCAAGGTAAGGACAATAGAATATGAAGAATATATTTTATCAGGTGAGAAGTATTAGACAATTTAATTAGGTGTACTAGACACAATTTTGATGTGGTTGAAAATCAATTCTAAATTATATTAATTCACATTTGTATGTCTTTGAATTTGTTTTTCTTGCAGATAATATTTTATCTAATGTTTGAGAATTTTATACATACATACATACATATATACATATATAAGGCATTTTGGTGAAGCCTAACACAAAAGGTTTTCATGTCATTGAAAAGCATATGTTTTGGGGATAATTGCCTACAATAGATCTAGCTTACTTTATTTTTTTACACTGTTTCATATCCTATGTTTTCACTGCTACCAATTGTTACTGATGCTTATAATTAACCCTATCAATATGGAATTGAATTGTACATATTCTTCCAAACTTTGATACTTCATAAAAGTTATTTCCCACCATAGGAGTCAGAAAAAGTATCAATGCCCCATATTAGTCACTAATCCCTCATGAATCAGCATATTTTATAGCTTTCTTGTTACTTCAGCTCAAGGTGGATAACTTAGAATAAGACATAGGGATTTTTAATGCCCAATTATCTTTGTATTACTAGTGTTTATTATTTTATACCCCAGTTTATGATGCTTAAGAAAATCAAAACAGTAGTAACAAAGTATCTCTACAGGAGTTAAGAGCCAGTCCATCAGAATTACATTCTTCTGTTCTATCTCAAGTAACATGATCTTTTTCTCAAGAAGGGATAATTAGTGTGCTACTCACATTCCTCAATTCCACAAAACTCGGAAAGAATCCATTGATGCCACACTCCTCATGAACCTGCTAATGAGAGACTTGTTTATCTTTTTCTTAAAATTCTTTTGCAACTCAACCATTTAGATGCTGAGTACTTTCTTCTTACCATCAATTCTTTTTCTAGACTGTTATTAAACCACTATCTGAATACACAATCCTGGATTGTCTTTCCCTCAATAATAAAGATTTTATCTAAGACAATTCTTCCATGATTTCTACAATGTTCTCCTCTTTCTCCTCTTCCTTCCTCCTCACAATTCTTTCCATGGAGCACAGTTGTTGGGTGTCAAGAAGGGCTCCTTGTTGAAGGCTGAACTTGTTATCTCTATCTTATGCATACTTTATCTTGTAAAAATTTCAATAGAACATCTCTACATGCCCCATTATGTCTAGTTTTCCTGCCAAATGAGGCTAATAGAACAAACAGTATCCTTAAGTGTCTTTCCATTGCAATTACTTCCTTACATGACACCTCCCAAGGGAAGGCAGAATCTGAATCTTAATGCATGTATTTTTACCCACATTAAAGGCCATGCAATGAACTTCCAAGTCTGTTTACACTCCAGTTCCTTACATGCTACATTTAAAGATAGCAATATGCTCTCTAAATATTAACCATTATGTTCAGTCTTACTCATGCCATCGATCATCCAGAAGCAATATCATACAGGATCAAGGAGATGTACTTGTAAACCCTGGGATTCCTGCCAATAATGTGTTTCTCTCCAAGAAGGCATCCTGCTCTTTCAGAGGACCAGAGTTTGGTCCCCAGCACTGACATCAGGTGGCTGGCAACCACCCTTAACTGCAGATCCAAGGAATCTGACACCCTTGACCATCTTGGAAACCTAAGCTCACTTGAACATACTCACATGGACACTCATGTAATTAAAAATAAAAATTTAAAAAATATGCTATCAACATGCTATCAATGCCTTCACCATTGTTGTAAAAAGGCACAGCATACAGTGTTGCCCAGGGAAAGTAGACATATTGAGATTGCCCTTAAGAGACTCTCCATGGATAAACCACACTTGGGTGTCTCAAAAACCATTGTAGAAATTATTGGGTCATCATTGAGTCTTCTGGTTCCTGATTAGGCTATGTTATTTATTTATTTATTTATTTATTTATTTTGCTGTGGAATAATTCTTATAAACAAAGCAAAGATTATCATTCCAGTTGGTTTTAAGAAATGCTGATTGGCCTGTACTCGGGCAGAAAGTACAAGCAGGGTTATCAAACTGAGGATACTAGGATGAAGAAGGGCAGAGTCAGAGTTTCCGGCTGAGGGAGAGAGAGTAAGAGGGGCACACTGTACTGACAAAAGGTACGAAGTCCTGTTACACAGATAAGTAATCCAGGTTAATTTAAATATAAGAGTTACCTAGTAACAAACATGATCTATCGGCTGAACATTTATAATCCATGTTAAATCTTCAAATCAGTTATTTGAAAAGTTGTTGCCAGTAATTGATAACAGGCAATCAGGAATGAAAATCATTGTCTACAATTTTTCTCCTATGGAGACAGATCATGCTGAAATGATGAACCAAAGAAATATACCCATCCAATTCTATCTTATAGTGATTAATTTGAGGGGGGTGAATTTAGGAGTATGAGTGAAAGTTACTTATATGGCTGTCTGAATCATCAAAATGTTTGCTTCAGTGTTTATGACAATTCATGTCATTGCAAAAGATGGAGGTATCTCTTCTGATTGGAGCCATTGCTCTCACAATGCTTTGCTCTAGCAATTCTTATTACTCAAATAAGTATGAGAAGGGGCTTTTTGAATCTTATGAACCTCAGGAAACCTCTTAGTTCTTTAAGTTTTGTTAGCTCAAAAAGTCACTTGACCAACTGTCCTTCCCCCAGAGGAAATATTTCATTTTAAGAACTTTCCATGAGAACGATAACATTATAAACTTCTCTATTGAAAAAATTCCCAAGAGACTTAGTCCATCAGTAACTGCTTTCAACATATTTACTCTAAGTAACCTTACTTACTACTGCAAATAGAAAGAACAAGTGTTCCGTTTATCTTTTAATTTGTCCTTGTCTTGTACAGAAAAAGTAGGGCATCAGAAGGAGAAATGCTAAGAGAGAAGGGGAGGGAAAGCCTAAAGTGTGAAAGGTGAAGGGAAGAAATGGAGAGGAGGAGTGGGAATATGAGAGGGCAGAGAAAGCAAACAGAAAAAAAGTGAAGAGGGGAAAATAACCACTCTTAGCTTAAAACAAAACCTGAAATATCCAAAACATACAGCCCATAGCAGTTCTCTGGATAATAATGTAGATTGGGTATGTGCTTTGTACTTATGATTATTATTTCAGGCAGGTCTGAAGAGGGAAAGAATAAAGAAGAATTACAGCACTAGAGGCCTTTGAGCTGTGGCTGTGTGATACGAATTATTAGAGTTCACAATTTTACATAACGGTACTGCTGACAGGTTTGCAGTTTCACATTCCAATTAAATAAATTCCATGATTTTTCTTTTTCTTTGGTTGAATCTTAAGATATATGGAGGTGGTTTCAAATTATTTTTACGTCTTTTAAAACCATTTTGTTCAATCCTAGCCCCTTAAAATAGATGAAATTAGAAACTACATCACTAGGAAATAAAACTAAGCCATAAAATAGTTCAGCTGCAAGCACCCAGTCATAACTGCTTACTAAAATACATTGCCTTTCTTTATTCTCAATGTCCAAGAAATTTTCCAGAAAATATAAAGGCAAAAGTGATTTGTTTGACAACAGATTAAAGAAAATAAAGAATTTTTCAAACAAGTGTTTTTAATATGAACGTTTTCAAGGAAGGATACCTTTTAGTCAACAGAAAATATTTATTTGCTTTTGTAATAAGCTCTCTAAGCGGTCACCAAATATTTTAAATGTTTATAGATAATTATGAACCTATAAAAATATTTTCATGGCATTTTAATTATTACTTTGATACTATGATTTTTTTTTTTTTGCTTTTTTGAGACAGGGTTTCTCTGTGGCATTGGAGCCTGTCCTGGAACTAGCTCTATAGACCAGGCTGGTCTCAAACTCACAGAGATCCACCTGCCTCTGCCTCCCAAGTGCTGGGATTAAAGGTGTGCGCCACCATCGCCCGGCCACATATATGATTTTTCAAACTTGTCAATGGAAATGAATGTTCTAAGCATAACATTTTTTGAATGAATGTTGAAATATCCAGAGCTTTACAATTCTTAAAAATTATCACTAGCATCTATAGCCATTGTTATTATTATATGTTAATGTCAATATGCCTCAAATTAGAATCACTCATGTCATCTTTGTTTTCTGAGACTTTCAGTATGCCCACACCTTTCTACAATGACATCTGAGTCTTGGTAGAAAAAAAATATGATTTTGATGTTGCACTTAAAGCCGATAACTCTGAATTTACTTGTTCTCTGACTTTAATAATTGTATGGCTCTGTGCTAGCACCATCTCCTAAGAAAAGCAAGTTTCTCTGTAGCTGTTAGAGAGATTTTTTGATTGTAGCCTTTAGGACTGAGGTGACAGTTAATTGAAAAGCAGTTTTAATACAGTTTTAATAAAACCATAGTTGCTAAAATAGAATCTAAAACCTTTAATTTACTAAAACTGCATAATCTCTCAAAGTAATCTGTAAACATTTTCTTTTATGTGTACAGATAAGTAGAGTCTTTATCCCTCATCAACGAACTTCTTTTTGTAACAGATAGAGTACATCAACAAAAATCACAACAAATCAAAATGTGGAACTCTTAGGCCCAATGCCACTGGATGAATCTGCAACATAATTTCCACACATGCAGATCAGGGATAGATATGGAAGGAGGGTAGATACGTGTAAGATCCAGAGGATCAGGGGATTGCTGTGGGATTGTGTCTCATTTTGATTCTCAAAGCTGTACCCATAAGGCCTCACAACCATGATTTCTCAAACGTAAGCTAAACAAGGATGACACTAATGAGCACAGTAAAATGGACCTGGGAAATTCTATAAGGGTTCAACTATACACAAAGAATTTTAGGCAACAAAGAAGAGAACTTATCTTCCCCAAGTAAGATCATGTCAATTGGTTGTCCAGTACCAAATATCCATCCCTGTAAATATACATACAATAACCTTATACAGCAGAGTAGGTTATATTTATGAATAAATATGTATGTGCACATTGTCTTCATTAGGGTTTCTATTGCTGTGAAGAGATACCATGAACACTACAACTCTAATAAACAAAAATATTTAGTTTGGTGGTTTACAGTTTATAGGTTTAGTCTATTAACTTCATAGCAGGATATGGCATTTTGCAGAAGACATGGTTGTGGAGAAGGAGCAGAGAGTCCTATATCTTTATCCAAAGGCAAAAGGGAGTGAATTGAAACACTTGGAATAGCTTGAACATAGGAGACCTCAAAGTCTAACCCCAAAGTGACACACTCCTTCCAACAAAGCCACACCTCCTAATAATGCCACTCTCTATGATCCTATTATAGTAAATTACATTTAAACAAACACACACATATTCACATATATATTTAAATATTCATGCAGTAACACAGAAAAAAGAAGGTCAAGAGGAGAGCAATCAGGGGCATATGAAAGGTTTTGAAGGGAGAAATGTAATTATAATATCAAAACTATGATTTTAAAAATGAAGTGAAAATTATAATAGATATCAGCTAACAATAAGAAGAATATTATTATTCCAGGATAGGTTGGAAAGTTTTGCATTAATGATCCAACAAGAAAACAAATAAATTTTACCACAAAGTTTTAGAGTTCTTCATAGGTCAAGAGACAAAATGTAAAGATCTATAGGATAGAAAAAAAATGGAGGTAAATACTAAAGGCATAAAGGATGTACTTTTTGTAATTTTAACAACTACATTTCCAAATGTAGATAAAGAAAAAAACATTTGAACTGCAGAAGGCACTTTCAACCTCAAACAAACATGGCCAGAGAAAAACTACATGATCTATTATGGTCAAGCTATCAATAATAAGAAAAAAATTGCTAAAAGCTTTAATGGAAAATTGTCAACTTATCTCGAAAGGCAAAAACGTTAAAACACTGCAGACCTCTTGCTAGCACTCGTCAAAGCCAGTAAAGCATAGACTGAGATATTGCAAGCATTGGAAGTAAATAGCTTAAAAGCAGGACTGTTGTATCCATCAAAGCTACATTTAAGTTTACATAGAAATAATGATATTTAAAGAGAAACACGAGTTAAGAGGGTCATGACAATCGCAAAAGATACCTAAAGGAATATTACATGCAGAATTGCCAAAGAGATCCTTAACATAAATACTGAGTCTCACAACACCTAATTTGTAATCAGATTAAAGAAACACAATACCAAGATTTCACTCTAGGAAACCATGCATCAAGACTAAGGAAATGGAGTGGATGACAAGAACATGTAATGTAGAAGGGACAGCTTCTTTAACCATTCCTTTGAGAACAACAGGATTTACTCAAATAGAATGAAACTAGATCTATATCTCTCTTCTTACAAATTAAATTCAAAACCATTCATAGACCTTAACTCGAGAACCAAAATTTTAAAGCTGTTCATGAAAAACGTGGGGATCCTGTTTCAAGGTTTGTGAGCACGGTGTGTCTGACAAGGGCTCATGTAGAATAGCAAGTGAAGTGGAAGTGCATTGTATGATCAAGGTCCTGCGTAGCGGATAGGACAACCAGTAAAGTGAAGAAACAGCTTCCAGAATGGGACATTATGTCCCAATGGACAGAGATAAAGAATACAGTCATAAATTACCTAAAAAGAATCATTAATGGGATAAATGCATTAGTGAGCTGAATTCATGTTTTTCAAAGACAGAAATATAGACAGTCAATACATATTTGAAAAATTCTTCTCTTTCTTAACTTCCAGGGAAATGTATATTATTTTATTCAGAAAACTTTGAAAACTTCACATTGCATTTTACCTACATCAGTGTCTTTCATTTTAATTTTGGGAGATGATGAAAACTAATACATAATCCTAAAACTGGATGAAGTGGGTCATTTGCGACAATCATTCCTCTTTTGTAACCATAAGAAACCGAGCACGTTTTCTTTTGCCAGGTCCATTTTAGGTGAAGCTTTACATTTGCCTTTGGCCCAAAGCATTAGGGGTGACTCATCGTAGGCTGAAGCCATAAACTGATGTTATGAGCCCAAGAAAATATATTTTCCTAAGTCATTATATTATGTATTTCCTCGTATCAAAGAAGTCCTGGAAAGCACACCAAGTAGCAAGTGTGTGAACATGAAGCCCCAAGCCCTTTACATGTGAACATTGTCCATTCTTGATTGTGACAGCCTCATGACCTGAACAACTCCCATAGTCCAATGATGTGATTTAGGTATCAGTTTCCATCACAAAGAAATTTTTCTGGGATATTTAAAACATGTTAGTGTATGTCCATGGTTTACAGATGCGAATAACGCTTTCTTCATGTTGGTGTTCAGATGTTTGTGAAGCAAGGAAAATTCATGCTCTCTGAATTTTCTGGTCATTAAAGACATGTGTGTTTTTTCCATCATTAAATATTTTATTGACTTCTATAATATTTTTGTTAATTTTCAGAGCTCTTATATGGCAAAGCCAGGATGTTAGGGGACTTTTTTCACGTTTCAGGCAGACGACCTACACTTTTTAATCCAGAGTTCTGATATTTTGCCATGAAGGCCTAATGTATTTTAGTCATTGTCCTTCATAAAAACTTCTATGCATTGTTATGAAAATACTGACCCACAAAGTTCAATGTTAAAATACAAAAGGGAAGAAAAAGATGACTAAATAATATAAATTTAATAATATTTGTGCATAGAATTAAATTGATCAGGTTGTTCACGCTCTGCAGGAGCTCACAGATGTTAGTTTTCAGAACCTGCCTCAAGTGTACAGGGATGCAACTTTTTCCACCCTATCATATAAGAGGTTTAGAGACAAGAAGCATTCTTTATAATTCTAAAATGGTAAAATCAAATTTGAACATGTGTATTTTGTGATTTCTACATGTCAGCATATTTTGCAGCCATCTTTCTAATTGGATTTGTCTCTTTCAATCTGCAAAGTCAAATATTCAGTCAAAACTTTTCTGGCAGTTCTCGGAGAGCAAGCATGGGATATATTCAAGGGCCATAGCCATCTTTGTATGACCCTTCTATCTTCCTAGGCACTTAATTAGCTTTGGAAGCATGAATACCGGTTGTGTATGGCTTAAATTAAGTTCCATTCCTTGCATCTACTCAAAGTCAAGTACTATAAATTCCTCCAGGTCTCTGCTCAACAACATAAAAGTCAGCTCTCAGGTTTGGACCAAAGCCAGGAACAAAAGTGAATAGCATAATAATGTACACCGCTCTTTCAAAAAGGTGGAATCAGCTGTGATTTGACTCAAGCAACAAATAATAGATTCAATTAAATAATATTGATGAATCATAAAAATATGTTGACTCTTCTAGGTAAACATGAGTAAATATTTCTAAATACAAAATTAGCATTTTCCCTGTTTTGGAAGCAGTCTTACTCATTGCCCTTCATGGTAATCTGATTTTATTTGAAGTTATTTAACTCAAGAATCATTTTTGACAGCCTAATCTACATAGCAAGTTCCAGGACAGGCTCAAAAACTACAGAGAAACCCTGCCTCCAAAAACTGGAAAAATAAAAATAGAAAAATCACTTTTGATTTTTCCTTCTTCTCCTTCTAGATATACATCAGCAGGACATTTGACTGACTTTTCTCACAAACCACTTGGCTTAGGAGCCTGGCTGTCAACCTCCAGGAGCCTGGAGTCAGCCTCCAGGTTAAGTGCTGTTTGCCCAACCACTGTTGGGATTGCAGACTTATGTTCCTCTGTGCAGATCTTACATTGAGGCTGGGGATCTAAACTCAGTTACATCATACTTATGCATAAATTTATTGACAGCCAATTTTCCAGCCCTCTATTGTCTACTTTTGATATAAGAAACTTGTTTTTTTATGTATTCATTCACTTTTATCGATTCTTTTATATAATACCATATAAAATATTTTATGTTTGAAAATTTCATATAAGCATGTAATTTGTTTTGGCCAAACCCATCCCCACTTCATCCTCTCCAATTCATTTCCTAAAAGAAATTTTCTGAAATCCTTTTCAATTGCATATCTTTAATATTTCATATGTGATAGGAAATAAAATAAAAGTTCTCATTAAAACATGTCTTGGTATATCCAGTATGCCTGTATTTCATTTTGCTTGTCTTTACTACCAATGTTCTTAATCAGTTTTTCAACTAAAATCCTAGCTTATTTTGTATACTCCATATTCTTATTGAATTATTGTTGATTAAACCAAAGCCCATCAGGGAATGGATTCACTGATTAAAAAGAAACATAATAATGCTCTTACATTATATGAAATATATTTCCATGGGTATTTGATTTTACTTAATAAATTTCAAGCAAACTAAATCATAAGGTATTAATGAGACTGTGTAAGATTTGATTTCCGAGTTCACACTTCAATAGCTAGAAAGTAGTTAGTCTTCAGAGGTTTTAATAAGCATTTACAATAATGTGGATCCTAACATTCATTCATTTATAAGTGTATTAAGCTAAGTAGGTATAAATAATTGAAGAGATACAACAGCCATTCATAGGCACTCTGCTTGAATGTTTGGAACCAGTTCTTAAGTGATTCTTCGTGAAGCCCCATTATGATGTTTCAAATTGGCAATGGAAAGCGGATAAATGGAAACAATAAGACTTTACAAGAGTGGAGCATTTATGAAGCCATATAACTGCCAGAGAGCATTTTAAAGCACCTTAAATGGGCTGATTAATGAATAATTTAAAGCCTCACAGTAGTTTGCTACTCCATGTTAAATGACCTTTGCCCTTCGGGCATCTGAAGCAGACAAGTTCAGCCTTAAACAATGTAAGTGGTACTTAGAATTCATATGCTCACCCTAATACAACCATTTTAAAATCTGATTGATGATTGCATTTATTTTCTGTCTCTAAAGATTTCTTTATGCCCTTTCACAGAGAATGAATCACAACATGAATATGAAAAATTAGAAAAGAAATAAATGATGAGTGATCTTTACTAATACATACATTCAACTGTATGCTCTAGCAAAAGCGGTGGTAGGGTAGTTGATTGCTTTTATTTTTTGTTTATGCACACTGCATTTTTTTTAGCTTTTCATTTTTCTCATGCATTCTTTAGATTTCCTAGCTTAAACTTTTTTCTTTTATTGAATGTAGGTTGTATTGTCATTTATGAAAGTATATAACAAAACAGATTAGAATAAGACAAAACAAATACATAAAAGGCAAAAAGACAAATTAAAAAAACACAGGAAATACAAAGAAGAATCCCATAAAAACACAAGATTAGAGGGCATAATATATACGCAAAGGGCCTGTGGGTCTTATAAAAAAGAGTATCCGGACTCAAAATTATAAAACAAAATATGACCTCGAAAAGATGACTTTCTTAATGAACTGTCATGATGATTTCCATAGTGGCTGTACAACTTTGCACACCCAACAGTAACTGGTGAGTATTCTCTTTCCTCTACATCCTTGACTATAGGAGCTGTCACTTGTTTTCTTGATTTTGGCCATTCTGATGGGTGTAAAATAAAATCTCACAGTAATTTTATTTGCCCTTCCCTGATGGCTAAGAATGTTGAATACTTTTTAAACTGTATCTAAACCATTTGAGTTTCCTCTATTGACAGTTAACTGTTGAGTTCTGTACACCTGGAGATTGTAAGATCTCTGTTGATATTCAGCTTTTATCCAAGGTGCTCAGTTAAAATGCTGGGTGTTCTTTCCATTTTCTTGTATCTGTTGAGATAGGTCTGACTATGTGGTCAGTTTTGGAGAAAGTTCCATGGGATGTAAGGAGCAAGGTTTATTCTTTTGTATTTGTAAGGAATATTCTGAAATATCTATTAGGTCGATTTGGCTTATCATCTCAGGTAGATCCAACAATTCTTTCTAGTTTTTGTCAGGATGAAATGTCTGTTGCTGAGAGTGGGGTGATGAAGTCTCCCATTAACAATGTGTGAGGTTAAGTCCCTAATTTCAACTGTAATAGTGTTTCTTTTATAAACTTGGGTAGCCTGTGTGTAGTCAGACATTTCTGTCCTATCCACCAATTTTCAAATAGCCACTGGGAGCCTTAATATGACTACTTAAAAATTTTTAGCCAATAGATAAAGTTTGTTACTATATAACTTTTTATTAAATTTGCCCATGTTTATTACCTATGCTTTAACATGTGAATCGTGGTTTGTTACCTCATTTTCTATAAGTCCTGCTTCCTCAGAGGCTAGCTGGTGTCTCTGGTTACTCTGACCTTCTTTATCCCAGTATCCTCTGTGTCTGGATGTGCAGTGTTTGCTTCCTGCCTGACCACTAGCCTGTTAGCTTTTTTTTTATTAAGCAGTGAGAGTAATACATATTCTTCTGATTAGCTTAGTTTTGATGTCTATTTTGCTAAATATTAAAGTGGTTGCACCAACTTGCTTCTTATGTTAATTTGTTTAAAATATCCTTTTCATTCTTTTACCCTGAGGTGAGGTCTATCCTTGATGGTAAGGCTATGATTCTTAGATGCTGCAGAAGAACAAATTCTGTTTCCATATTCACTGTAGTTATTTCTGTATTGGGGAATGAAGAACATTGATGTTGGGAGTTATCAATGAACAGAGCTTGTTGATACTTGTCATTGTATTATTGTGTTGTAGGTTTCCACCATTTTTTTTCTTTTGCTGATCTGAATTTGTTTATTCTTTGTACTTTATTGAGTGTGGTTGGTTATCCTCTTTCCTTCATCCTGAAAGGATGAAGTCTTCTGTTTCTTGCTTTTTGTTGGGATGAATTAGATAAATATTTAGATAAATATTGCTTGAATCAGATAAATATTGCTTGAATTTGGTTTTCAATCACAATACAGTATTATTGATAGTTTTGTTATATATAGTAGTCTTGACTAGTATCTGTGATCACTGGGAATATGTTGAATATTTGTCTAGGCCCTGTGAACTTTTCAGATGTCTGCTGAAAATTCAGGGACTTTTCTCTCAGTTCTGCCTTTGACTTCTTTACCTGTAGCTTTTTTTCCTTGTACATTTAGTTTTTTGATTATTATGCACTGAAGGGATGTTCTTTTCTGTCCCAGTCTATTTGATGTTCTGTATGCTTGTGTTACATCAATAGTCACCTCCTAATTTCAGTTGGGGAAATGTTCTATGATTTTCTTGAAAATATATTCTATACTTTTGTTCTGGGTTTCTTCTCTTTTCTCTGTTCCTATTATTTGTTTTCCTTCTCTCTTGATAGTGTACAAAATTTCTGATTTTTTTATACCTGGAGTGATTTTAGACTTAATGTTTTCTTTGCCTGAGTTATCCATTTATTTTATTTTGTCATCAATGCCTGTGGTCTTGACTTTTGTTGCTTGCATTCTGTTGGGAAGGCTTGCCTCTGAGGTTCCTGATTGAGTTCATAAAATTTTGTTTCCATATTTCTATTTTTGGGTTCTCTTTATTGATTCTATTTCTACTTTCATGTCTTGAACTATTTTATTCATTTCCTTCTACTGTATTTGCATTTTCATATATTCCTTTAAGAGATTTATTCATTTCTTCTTATGAATCTCGGTAGAATCATAAAATATGCTTTGAAGTCCTCTTTTGCTTCAGCTACATTGCATTTTTCAAGGCCTATTGCATCAAAGTTACTGGGCTATCGTGAAGATATATTGTCCTGGCTGTTATTTGTTTTTATGCTGGCTTCTAGGCATCTGAGTTTGGGATGACTGAAATTCTAGGTGCTGATATCTTGTCTTAATGTGTTGGGTGGGTGTATTTTGTAAGAGTATTTTGTTGTGTTTTAACATATAAAGCTTGCTCACAGATCAGAAAAACAGTGTAACCAAATACAAGTGAGACCTTACACATCTACCAATGCTCTGATCAAAGGGGTGATCCTGTCCTCAGACTTCATGATCAGACTGCCTCATCAGACTACTACCTCAGTTTGCATCTGAGCTCCTGGTTTCTCCTGCCTTATATTCCTCTCTCTGTTCAGCCATTTCTCTTCCTGTCTCTAGCTTCCTAGTGCTGGGGATTAAAGGTGTGGGACTCCCAAGTATTAGGATTAAACGGGTAAACCACCACAGCCTTATTGAAAGGTTTTCCTGTCCTGCCCGATTCCCTCAGTCATTAAGTCCCAAAGAAATCACACAGGGGTCTACAATAAACTAGCCGGGTGGTGGTGGTGCATGCCTTTATTCCCAGCACTCGGGAGGCAGAGGCAGGCAGATCTCCATGTGTTTGAGACCAGCCTGGTCTACAAAAGCTAGTTCTAGGACAAGTTCCAAAGCTACAGAGAAACCTTTCATCGCTTGCTGAAGGTTAATATTCAGGAGGATGCCTATATGTTTTTCTTTGGGTTCTCCTTATTTAGCTTCTCTAGGATCATTAATTATAAGCTCAATGTCCTTGGTTTATGGCTAGAAACCAAATATGAGTGAGTACATCCCATGTTCCTCTTTTTGGGTCTGGCTTACCTCACTCAGGATAGTGTTTTCTATTTCCATCCATTTGTATGCAAAATTCATGAAGTCCTTGTTTTTTATTGCTGAGTAGTACTCTAATATGTATAAATTCCATACTTTCTTCATCCATTCTTCCATTGAAGGGCATCTAGGTTGTTTCCAGGTTCTGGCTATCACAAACAATGCTGCTATGAACATTGTAGAGCATATACTTTTGTTGTATGATAAGGCCTCTTTTGGGTATATTCCCAAGAGTGGTATTGCTGGGTCCAGGGGTAAGTTGATCCCGAATTTCCTGAGAAACCGAAACACTGCTTTCCAAAGTGGTTGCACAAGTTTGCATTCCCACCAGCAATGGATGAGTGTACCCCTTTCTCCACAACCTCTCCAACAAAGGCTATCATTGGTGTTTTTGATTTTAGCCATTCTGACAGGTGTAAGATGGTATCTTAAAGTTGTCTTGATTTGCATTTCCCTGATTGCTAAGGAAGTTGAGCATGACCTTAAGTGTCTTTTGGCCATTTGAAGTTCTTCTGTTGAGAATTCTCTGTTCAGCTCAACCAAAAATAAATAAATAAAAACTGATTGGCCTATTAGCTCAGTTTTTAACTCTTTCTTACATCTTATATTAGCCCATTATTCTTGTCTACGTGACTTGGTACCTTTTTTGGTGAGATAGGCACATCTTGTTCTGTGTCTGGCTGGCTTCCTTTTGTCTGGGTGAAGACTGCAGACTGACTTCCCTTTTCCAAGAATTCTCATTGCCCTGTTTCTACTTCCTGTCTGGTCACCTCACCTACACTTCCTGCCTGGCTACTGCCCAATCAGCGTTTATTTAAGATAAAAGTGACAGTGTACAGACGATTGTCCCACAGCACAGCCTGGGCTCTAGTTAGTTCTGCATGCTAATCCTCAGGCAAGCTTTATTTGTTAAAACACCCAAAATCTCACTATAGATTTTTCCTCTTTAGTTTCTGTTGCCTCTCTTCTCCTAAGAAGAGGTTGGTAGCTGTGAGCTGTCTAGTAGGGAATGCTTCTGTCATTCTGTCAATATGGTCACTAAAGGTTACAGATAGAAAACGTTTAAAGTGACATTTATGAATGGATACAGGTCGAAAGGAGTGTGTAGGAAGCTCAGAGGTAAGAAAGTAGATTGTGCCACCAAGATCTGCTAAGCATCCTGGGAATACGGCCATTCTATTACAAAGCAGGAGATGAGAGTGGATGAGATTGAAGGGAAGGAGGGAGAGTAAAGATCTAAGGAGTGTCTATGGCTTTCTTGCCTTGCCTGCTTCCCTGGTTGACTTAGTCAGGGAATAGCCTGGAATGTGTGCAGGAGTTGACTGCTAAGAAAAAGAGAAGGGGTCTTGAGAAAGACTGTAGAAGATTATATTCATGATAAACTGGAGATGTGGGAAAAAAAGGAAGGGAAGGCCACAGCAGGTAGTTTGTTACAGAGCTTGAGAGGAGAAGGGGTATTAGAATTGGAGAAGGGGAGGCTGAGCTAATATCTGAAGATTGGCTGTTTGATTTCCTGGCCTACCAGATTCCCTGAATAGCCTATATTTACTCTTTCAAGTGAAAATTATTCTCATCTTTCTTAATAAAACATACAGTTAACCAATATCAGTAAACTTGTTTATAATAGTCAATATTAATAAATAAGTTCTTATATAATATGTTTGATGCTTCTATACAGACAATACCAATGTTCACTGAAACTTGGTAACCAGTGTAATAGGAACCACATATATTCATTAGTATACCAAATCTCATCTAATAATGTATTATTTTTACATCAAACACTGTAAATATGAGAAGTTTAGTGTTATTTTGAATATAACAAAATATCTTGAAGAACATGATGCCTTCTTATATAAATATTGATTTATATGAATCCATGATCTGCAATACTAATTAGGCATTCAGAATAAGTAGTCTGGTACTGATTCCAGGTCATTTACAAATATACTTTATTACTAGCCCATATTAAGGTGATTTTATTTAGGATAAGGAGGCTAAGAGAACTGGAAGGGAAATTAGAGGGTATAACAATAATTAGATTCCATATTATACTTGCATGAAATTATCATAGAAGACAATATATAATTAAATAATAATATTGTTGTACTTATATAAGCCATTACCATGGCATACTTTATAAAATTGTGCATTCAAATGCAATCTCTTTGTTACTATGGCTACTATATCAATTATAATATCTGACCAAAAAAATATAAAAAATCTACAGAAAATAAACACTTTATTCAATTGCATAATATATTCCACTTATCAACTGCCAATCTTCCTGTGATGGCTTTTTGTTGGGAGAAAATCTTTTACAGTATAACTTGCTTTAATTTAATTAAACTCCCCAAGGGCATAGCTACTTCTAAATAACAGACAATTCTTAGGGAACATGCAGTCACAGTCCTACTTAGTTCGTTGACTCCATTTTTAAATTCCTAGTAATGAAAGTTATTGTTCACCTTACTTTCAGCAAGAAATAATCTCCACAGGGCTAGAATTCTCTTCTACAGGTGTACAGATTGGATACATGAGTATTTATTGCACTTAGAAACCTAAGAACTTTAAAAAGGCAATTTACCAAAGCTGCCTGATAAATGGCCTCATAGTCCATTGAGTTTATCATCATGCGCTGCACTAGCCCTCTGAAAGGTATAACGTGCATCTTGCCTTTGTAGAAACTTCCAGGGAAAAATGCATTGATCCAGAATAGTTGATTTTACTTGTTTACTAAATACTATCTCCTTTATATGTCATCAAAGTAAGAAAGATGTCTTAAATGGCCTCAAAAATCTATAGTGAAGAACAGTAACATGAAGGTTTGGTTCCTGTGATCAGGACCTCATAAACCTGAACTAAATGCAGCAATGTAAGGTACTAAGCTTAGAAAATCTTGGCATTACTTCCCATTCTTCAGTTACATATTGGAATTTTAGCAATTTTTGAATGAGAAGTCCTATATTTTATTTTGTACTCGTTTTCAGTTCATAGATCAGCATGATCCAAGAAGTTAAGGCTTCTCAAAATGGTAGATTAATAAAATATGTATCTATATTTTAAATTCTTTGAATAGACTTTGAAGGGTTTTGATTAAGACTATTATAATAAATCTTATTGTAGTAGCAGTATGTAACCATTCAGTCCCATCAAAATGTTTCATGGGGACACAACCTTTATAGCTATCAATAATTACAATGTCCATAGTTAATATTACTAAGGTGTGAGTTGTGAGAAAGAATGCTTGCTTTCATCTGGGCCAAGAGATCTTGAGGTTAAATATGAAACAATGAAACAACATTAAGAGAACTATCAAGAAGAAAAATGATGTCTTGAAAACCAATAATAATAAAAGTGTTGGGATAATTGCAGATAAGTGCAAGTTCATCAATATTTACTTGCAAAAATATGCACTAAAAGGGCTTAAGAAACATTTTATTCTATCTGCTATGAGAGCACACGCCTTTAATTATACCACTTAGAATTCTGAGGAAAGAGGATTAAAAATTGTAACAAGCCTAGACACAAAAAAAGGTAGAAAGAAAAAAAAATAAATGGAAGAAAGCCCAGAAAGACTAAAACATACCTACATCCAGCCACTAATGGAAGCAGATGCAGGGACTGGCATCCAATCATTGGGCTGAACTCCTGGAGTTCAAATGAAGAGAGGGAGGAGGGATCATGTGAACAAAGGGGTCAAAATCATGATGGGGAAAACGACAGAGACACTTGAACCTAGCCAGTGGAAGCTTTCAGACTGTGGACTGGCAGCTGGGGAATCTGCATGGGACAGAAGTAGACCCTCTGAATGTTGTGGCAGTTGTATGGCTTGATCTGTGGACAGAGGTGGAAGAGGCAGGGGTAGGAGGAGTTGGCGGTAGTGCGAGGACCTATCCAAGGTACATGAACTGGCTTTTTGAAGCCCTTCTCTCTGGTGGGATACATTGCTCAGGTGGGGGGGGGGTGTTCAAATTAGTATGCCAAACATTGTTAACTCCCCAAGTTAGGCCTTATCCTCTCTGAGTAATTTATGAGCAATAGGAAAGGGGAATTGGAGGCGGGAGAAGAGGAGGGAGAGGAAAGTGTAGTTAGTATGAAAAATGAAAAGTTTTCAATATGAAGAAAGAAAAAAGAAAGGAAGGAAAAAGAAGAAAAATGTAGTTGAATGGGTATTAAAACTGTATTTTTATTGAATACTTATTGTAATATAAATAATAAACCAGACCAGGTATACATTTGGTTCTTGTATAGAATACGGAGCTTCATAGAAATTTTATGTCTTGAATTCTTTATATATTTTGGAGATCAGACCTTTGTCTGTTGCGGGGTTGATGAAGAACTTCTCCCAGTCAGTGGGTTGCCTTTTTGTCTTAGTGACAGTGTCCTTTGCTTTACGGAAGCTTCTCAGTTTCAGTAGGTCCCATTTATTCAATGTTGCCCTTAATGTCTGTGCTGCTGGGGTTATACCTAGGAAGCGATCGCCTGTGCCCATCTGTTGTAGGGTACTTCCCACTTTCTCTTCTATCAGGTTCAGTGTGTTCGGGCTGATATTGAAGTCTTTGATCCATTTGGACTTGAGTTTTGTGCATGGTGATAGATATGGGTCAATTTTCATTCTTTTACAGGTTGACATCCAGTTTTGCCAGCACCATTTGTTGAAGATGCTTTCTTTCTTCCATTGTATACTTTTACCTCCTTTATCGAAAATGAGGTATTCATAGGTTTGTGGATTAAGTTCTGGGTCTTCTATACAATTCCATTGTTCGACTTCTCTGTTTTTATACCAATACCAAGCAGCTTTTAATACTGTAGCTCTGAAGTAGAGTTTGAAGTCAGGAATGGTAATGCCTCCAGAAGTTCCTTTATTATATAAGACTGTTTTGGTTATCCTGGGTTTTTTGTTTTTCCATATAAAGTGGATTATTGTCCTCTCAAGATCTGTGAAGAATTTTGATGGGACCTTGATGGGGATTGCATTGAATCTATAAATTGCAAGAAACTAGACTTTAAAATGCTAATTAACCCAATTAAAAAATGGGGCACTGATCTGAACAGAGAATTCTCAACAGAAGAGGTTCAAATGGTCAAAAGACACTTAAGGTCATGCTCAACCTCCTTGGCGATCAGGGAAATGCAAATCAAAACAACTTTGAGATATCATCTTACACCTGTCAGATTGGCTAAAATCAAAGACACCAATGATAGCCTCTGCTGGAGAGGTTGTGGAGGAAGGGGTACCCTCATCCATTGCTTGTGGGAATGCAAACTTGTGCAACCACTTTGGAAAGCAGTGTTTTGGTTTCTCAGGAAATTCAGGATCAACCTACCCCTGGACCCAGCAATACCACTCTTGGGAATATACCCAAGAGATGCCCAATCATATGACAAGGGCATTTGTTCAACTATGTTCATAGCAGCATTATTTGTAATAGCCAGAACCTGGAAACAACCTAGATGTCCTTCAATGGAAGAATGGATGAAGAAAGTGTGGAATATATACACATTAGAGTACTACTCAGCGGTAAAAACAATGACTTCTCAAATTTTGTATGCAAATGGATGGAAATAGAAAATAGTATCCTGAGTGAGGTAACCCAGACCCAAAAAGATGAACAAGGGATATACTCACTCATAATTGGGTTCTAGCCATAAATAAAGGTCAGTGAGTCTATAATTTGTTATCCTAAAGAAGCTAGATAAGAAGGTAAACCCAAAGAAAAACATATAGCTATTTTCCTGGGTATGGGAAGTAGACAAGATTGCCAGGCAAAAATTGGGATCTTAAGGGTGGGGTGGGAGGGAGGTAAGGGGAGATGGGGAGAGAAAAGTGAGAAGGGTAGGATGGGGAGAAGTTGGGGCAACGGGATGATTGGGATAAAGGAAGGTTGGATAGGGGAGCAGGGAAGCACATATCTTAATTAAGGGAGCCATCTTAGGGTTGGCAAGAGACTTGGACCTAGAGGGGCTTCCAGGTGCCCAAGGCGAGGTCCCCAGTTAGTTCCTGGGGCAGCTGAGGATAGGGAACCTGAAATGACCCTATCCTATAACAATACTGATGAATATTTTGCATATCACCATAGAACCTTCATCTGGCGATGGATGGAGATAGAGACAGAGACCCACACTGGAGCACTGGACTGAGCTCCCAAGGTCCCAATGAGGAGCGGAAGGAGGGAGAACATGAGCAAAGAAGTCAGGACCACCACGAGACAGTGGGGCTGATCTATTGAAGCTCACCAAGGCCAGCTGGACCGTGACTGAAAAAGCATGGGATAAAACCGGACTCTCTGAATATGGCGGACAATGAGGGCTGCTGAGAAGCCAAGGACAATGGCACTGGGTTTTGATCCTACTTCATGTCCTGGCTTTGTGGGAGCCTAGCCAGTTTGGATGCTCTCCTTCCTAGACCAGGACGGAGGGGGGAGGACTTTGGACTTTCCACAGGGCAGGGAACCCTGACTGCTCTTCAGACTGGAGAGGGAGAGGGAGAGGAGTGGGGGGAGGGGAGAGGAGTGGGGGGAGGGGAGAGGAGTGGGGGGAGGGGAGAGGAGTGGGGGGAGGGGAGAGGAGTGGGGGGGAGGAGTGGGAGGCTGGGAGGAGGCGGAATTTTTTTTTCTCAATAAAAAAATAAATAAGAAAAAGAAATTTTATGTCACATCTAAAAACAGATTAGAGCATAACCTAAAGTTCACTCTTATCTGATACAAACCTCTGAAACATTGTGATAATAATTTTGCAATTATAGATGAGTATCACATCTCTGAGATGCTTTAGTCATTATGGTCTCATGCTACATTGTATAAAATTGTTTAATTAGAATTTGGTGAGTATTAAAAATTGGTTCACATTATTAGAATTATATTTCACCAGGAAGAGTCTTTAGTTGTTAGTAAACATTGCTCAGCAATCAAATTGAACTATGGGCTCCCCTTCTTATTATACATGCTAAAATTATGTGCTACAATTGTGTCATGCTCTATTAAATTAACAGGAGTGTAGTGAAAGAACAATTCTGATTTTAGGGAAGATCTCACTTGTTTTTTCAGTCAGAATGCTAGAAGTATAGCTGTAAAGAAGAATAAAATAATTAATATTACCACTAATCAATATAGTACAACCACGATTAAAAAGAAAGCAACATGCTTTACCCTAATGCACTTATTAATTTAATTATAAATTTTGTATTTCAAGGCTGGCAAGATGGCTCCGGGGTAAAAGGTGTTTACTGCCAGGATTGATGACCTAACTTCATCCATAGGATGATTATAGCAAAAGGGAAAATGTTCCTCTACCAATATGCTATGTCATACACCCATGTACAAACACACACATACACATACACACACACATACACATCATGCTGTATACATATGCATATACAAACAAATCAATAAATAGAAAACAAATTTAAAAATCATATTTCAACATCACTTATACGCATTAAATTTTGACTGGAAAAAATATGTTTGTATTTTTATTTAATGTAGAAAACTCTGTTTCAAAGTATATTCTGTGAGTTCAAATTCAGATTTTGTAGAAAATTTACCAACAAAAAATACGACATTTTGATGATCCTCCTCATCTGTTTCCCGGGAGACTCACTGCCCTTTCAAAGATATGGTGGGTTTTACTGTTGTGTCCTGAAGGCTTGTTTACACCTGGGGCTTCTGTCTGAGGTTTTGAGCGATAGAAATATAGTGATTACATCAGTATCCATAAAACTGAACTGGATGGATTTTGAATGCCTTGACATTTTTGACTGAGTGGGCAATTATTGAACAACGGAATATTGGAGTTCACGGGGGGAAAGTATCCTGACAGAAACATTTAACAGAATAATAATTGCCAGCACATAAATTGTCAGCTCGTATTTTGTTCTCAGAAATACGAGGTCCTCAATTATCCTTTGACAGAAAGCTACGTATGAGTTTGGTATTTACTTTGGCAAAGGAAATTTTGGCAGTGAAAGGGTGTGATGTTAATTGAACTTGTTTACTAAGACTAAATGCAAAAAAAGGCAAACAGGAGAGAGAGACACACACACACACACAAGTTAGTCTATCATACTACTAAATTCAAAGTCAGTGTTAAAAAGGGGTGGCCATCAAAGTTTGTGTGTGTGTGTGTGTGTGTGTGTGTTTCTCTGTTCCTTATTGAAACAATCTTGAACACAGTCTCCCTTGTCTGTTTATGTCTAGATCACATAATCTTTTTTTCAGACAATGAGTTTATTGTCTTGCAGGATGAGAAAAGTGGTATGAACAGCTGTATGGGCCAGGACTGGGTATGTGCTATTGCTGGTAATCACGAGGCTTGACTCCTTGTCAGCATGTTCTTGATTAGTTTATCAGTTGATCTGGGCAGAAACTGTCCTAGCAGTGTTCCTCACACATGTTTGGATTCTTCATGTCATCAGAAGTGAAAAAGTCAGAAGAGAGATCGGGGTAGAAAAGGGTAAACCAGAAGTGTCCTCAGAGTGTTATCAGCATGAGAAAGAGGTCCTGTGACTAAGAGACTGTCTGTTCTCGTACCTTCCAATTCTCATGGAATGTGCTTGTGACGTGGAATTTAATCATGACTCAAAATGTGCTTGACACTGAGAAATTAACAACCATATTATAGTGAATCAATTTTAAATTCCAAATTGTGCCTATTTTGTTTGCTTTTTGTATTTGTGTTTTGTGATGTGTGTGTGTGTGTTAGCTGTGGTGCAGAATGATTTAGTACAGAGAATGAGAACAGAAGGTGAAACGTGATTAATAAAAACTCAGGGTCAGAAATAAAAACACACAAACCTGAAGATCTGAAAAGCAAAACAGCCAGCACCTGGCTCTTACCTGGACTTCAGTCTAAAATGGCAATCCTGCCTCCTGGAATCTCAGAAGGAGACTGCACCTGAGAGTTGTCTTGGCCCTGTCTTACTTTCCTCCCTAGGGCTAAAATCAAAGGAGTGCACCACTGGGATTAAAGACATGCACCACCCTATTTCTATGGCAACTAGGGTGGCTCCTGGGATTTAAGGTGTGTGTTACCATAATCTGGTCTGTAAAACTGACCAGTGGAACTGTTTCACTGTCAGGTCTTCAGTCAATCTTTATTTTATTAAAATACATTTGAAATGCCACTACAAGAAATGATTACTTTTAAATTAAGTTGCTTCTTAAATTATAAGAGGAACAAGGCATTCATTCTGTCTTGTGTTTTCTCTGTGGGAAATGAAAGAAGGGAAGAGATAAGATTTGTTGTTGCCCTGTTCTTTCTTAATTATAAAGATATACTAAATTATACTATGAAAAAATAAAAATGTCAACATTAGGTATATGCAAACACTTCCTGTCAAGGTTATCTTGTCATGTTTCTTTTTAATTATAAGAACATTTAATTGATTTTATTATTATTTTATTATTGAATGTTTATATGAAGTGTGCATAGGTACATATGTACTAAGGAGCACTGTGTAGGGTCAAGTCTCTCTTTCCACATTGCATTGGCTTCTGAAAGGATCAAGCTAAGAATGTCATTCTTGGCAGCAAGTGCTTTCCCACTGAGCGATTCTGTTGGCCCATAGGTAATAATTTACTTTGTTTAATCTACGGATCCATATAAAATATGATTCAATTTCCTAAGTATTTACAAATATATTACTCATGAAATTTCAGAGATTTGTTTGATTTTATGCAATTTCTGTTATGCTGCATATAGTGAACAAACATACAAACAAGCAAAAAACTGAAAATAAAATGGATACATGTAATAAAAATTGTTAAAAATGTAAACTGAGTCTGAAAATTAAAAGGAAATGAACAGTTGTGAGACTTAAGAAAATGGACCATATAGGTAGACTTCATTTTTTAAAAAAAAATATGTTACATTTTATTTATTCATTGTGTGTAAATATGCGAGTGTGTGTGTCCACATGATTCACTGAGTGTGTAATACCATGGACAACTTGTGTCTGTTAGTCCTGCCTTCAACCATGAGCAACCAGAGAAACGGGTTCAGCTTGTCAGGCTTGGCATTGCTAGGAAGACCAAGTATAAACTTTTTCAGGTAATGAAAACGTTCTGTTTTGTTCCATTTTATGCACATGGAAGACACATGTTATTGCATATTCCCCAAAGTCTTGTAATCTAAAACAGTATCTGTTCTTATATTCTATAAGCATTGGGTGACTGAGATTACTATCAACAGCATATACAGCTCTAGTGTGGAATCCCATTAGTGGGAAATATTTGCATCGGTAGGTACAGGTATATTGAAACTTCCTCCACTTTTGCTCAGCTATGCTACAAACCTAAAAGTACTCTAAAATAAATTTCATTAATTATGAAACAAAGTATTCTTTCTCTGTCTCAATTATCCTCAAATGTAAAGTGGAGAGTGCAACAGTGGCTCAGTTGTAGAGTGGTTGTAAGGTCAAATTAATTAGCGGGCATCATTGACGTGGAACACAGATTTTCAGACAAGAGATACAGACATGTCGGTAGTTATGTGTGTCATTATAGGATAAAGCCTTACCATCATTACAGCCTATCTCATTTATATGAACTTAATAGTCACTAAATATCCACAGTACTTTATGATGTAGAGTTAGGTGAAATTTTAATATCTTTTCTCTATCAGGAAGTAAAGAATCAGTAATCAAATTAATTCTGTGGAGTCACATGGTGAGGACTGGAGATGGGCCTTCTTTTTTTCAGAAAAAAAATGCTTTGCTTATTATATACAGTGTACACAGTATCCTGATAATGAGAACGCAAGAAATCAGAGTCACTCAAAGCAAAGAGGTGCTTATACTGCTGTTTCTGAGATTTTCATTTGTTTAGCTTGTCTCTCTGTATGTTTTCAACATTAAGTATTTAGATTACAATAAGCAGGTGATACAATCATTATTTGAGCTTCTGGTAAATTATAATATTGAATGTTGCGGAAAGACAAGAATGGGAATAGATAAGGAACAGTTTAGCTTATTATGAAAACAGTTTACTTTTTTCTTTTATTTTGTTTGAAATGATATTGAAGCACCCAAATTTTAAAAGTTTATACCTGGAGAATGGCTGCAATATAGTTTATTTCAAGAGAATGCTTTCCTGTGTGCATTCTTCTCATCTCTAGTCTAACTGTGCCTGTTCTCAACAGTCCTCCAGGCATTTTTTCAGTTTATTCACTGAATTTCACAGCAGGCAGCATTTTAGTTCTGGCTGCTTCCTGGTCCTCTTCATTTTCCATGTGGGCACATATTACTCTGGAGTGAGATGAGAAAAAAAAAACCTACCATAATATGCAAGCATTTCTGCCTGAATTAATCAGTGAGCCCTATTCATGGGGAGCACAATCACGGATCGAGAGAAGCTCAAAATACTCTGAGCTGCGAACTGGCTTCAGAAGCTGGAGAGGTGGACCAGGCCAAATTGAAGGATAAAGTGGTGGCTGCTTTGAGGGTGACCCACAGAGTAGAGGCCACAGAGTGGGGTACAAAGTAGATTGTGGCAGGAGAAGAATAAACCAGCTGAGACCCTTCAGATAATCCAAAATTAATCTGCAATGTTCAGAAACAGTGGCCAGATTCTTCATGCGGTTTAGATAAGGTAATTACTTTTGTTTTCAGACCACTATGACTGACGATGCAATGCCCTTTCATTTCACAGTTAAGCTATAAAGTGTCACCAGTATTTCCAGTTTATTAGATGGCAGGTTTCTTCAAAATCTTTAATTTCACAAAAATCATGCCTTTTGTTGCAGAAGGTCATTATGTGATTCTGTTCATTTGCAATTTCACCAAACAAATCACGTTTTGGTGTTTTGAAGAAAAAAGGCTGAGCTAATGAGATGATGTTTGTGCACATAGCTTTCCTTCATCACACAGCTTGAGATTAAGTGACATGACGCTTCCAAAACACATCGCTATCAAGTCGTAATTCCTAGGGTGAGACATATTACAACCACTGATAAGTAAATAATGTTCCCTGCAACTGCATGTTACAAGCAATTGTATAGTGGACCCTTATTATGTATAGATCGTCAGTCCACACGTCAAATATAAAAGTTATTTATGACATGTAGCTTCCTGAAAAGATATGCTGCTATAAATGAGAAAAGACATAAGCATAAAATGGTAAAAACACTGTAGGTGCAGGGACATAAAACAGATCCTAGACTTCATTTCATATGAGGTAAAAATAGTAGAGCATAGATAACAAATCTAAGGAGCAAATTTTCAGTTCAACTTTTCATTATTAACATTAACCACATGAACAACCACATATTATATGATAAAAGTCAACTCACAAATATAGCATTGTATGTGCAGTTATGGCTTGATTAATTTGTAGACTCCCCTTCTATCATATTTTCAATGGGGGAGGGTAAACGTTCATTGATATTTTTTTAGAAGGAATAAAGTCTAATTTCTGTGTAATCAGGCTGAGGGTATTAAATGGCAGCTGAGGGTATTAAATGGCAGACAGGTTTGTGGATTTTGGTTTCTTTTTTTTTTTTCTAATTGGAAGATTCTTTTGAGAATGAAGCCTGTGAAAGTGGGGACTAATTGTTACATCCAAGTCTTCATGGACTCATTTTACTCTGAACTCAGGCATACAATTCTATACCCCCTCACACAGTTGAAATAAGTCAGTATCATAAAAGACACTAAAGATCACACAGGGATTTGATTATGCCCCATGCTTGTTTCCAAGATTCATCCTGAGTTCAATCTAAGACCACTCAAAGATAAGTTTTGGACAAATAAATTTAGCAAGAGTTTACTAGCAAGCAGGAAAAAATCACCAAAGAAATAGTCCTCAAATATAGAATATGTTCTTAGAAACTAGCTCCACAAAGTAGCCAGGTAGCACTTATCCACAATGTGGATGTGAGATGGATATGCAGTTTGGCTGTGTTTTATCTAATCCACTGGCCACCTGTGATTGACTGAGCAATTTGTTGTAGAAGCAGGCAATTACATTAGGCTTTCAGTGGTTTTACATAAAAATACATTATAGTCCATTACATAGGGACTCAAATTACAAGCTAACCTTCTTCTAAAATAATGACCCTTGAGAAGAAGAGATGTCAAAAGGTATTCAAGACACAACAAATGTAGAGTATAACTAGGAATTTTAAGTCCCATTCAATAACACACCAGATTTGTTTGACCAAATAGATTTTAAAGTTTCATCAAAAATGACAAATTCAGTTTTGCAGAGGTAAAAGGCTTGGCATAAGAAAACGACTATGAATTTGTATGGCAATATTATCAGTTTTGGTATCTGTTTTTAAAAGTGTGATATTTTGTCAAACTACTGACCTTGTGAGGCTTACAATAATTCTCCCTTCTCAACTACATTTGCAGTCCTGCATATTTGCTCTAACATATTTAAGTGTATTTATTTCTCAATATTTTAACGTCTTTTATTTATTTTCTATATTCTCATCCTAATTGTACATGTTATAGGATATAGCACTTATATAATGGTGATATTGGGTAACAGTTAACTTCTTTAAACCCTTATTACTTCATTGTGCTGAGAAGCCCAGACTTTCTTTTATGTAAATGTAGTTTTGCACATATTATACATATGTAATTGTTGTTAAAAGTCAATAGTCACATAGTAACAACCAAAATTCCAGTTAATCTCCTGCTTCTTATCATTTGTTATAATTTTCACTGTGGTCATTCTATCTTCAATTAAATGATTCACCATTGTGGGTTTGATTTATATTTTATGAAAAATAGAGTTCATTTATATATATTTCTTGTGTTTTCTGGACAGTTCTATGTTCTTTACAGAAAAATATCTGTTGAGAGCATTCGTAGCTCTTAATATATTCCTTTCTGGAAAGTATATCAAACCCCAATATATTCCAACTGTTGGGGATGAATAAATGTTAAGTACCACTTTCTTTTATTTTTTTCTTTGATGCTCTAATTTTTAAATTATTCTCATTTGATTTTTTTTGTTATGATTGATTTTGTTCTTATTCTGGCATCGAGGTCTCTGTGTTTGGTTTATTGTAATTCTAGGTGTTGATATCTGGTCTAGTACTTGTTGGGTAAGTGTATTTTTATTTGGTTCTGCTGTCCTATTTAATTCCAAGATGTGTATTGCCTGAAAAGGTATCTTAGTGTGGTTACTGGAGGTTCCTGGTAAAACATGGTCTAGGTATTGGGAAGTGATCTTTAGTAATGGAATGGACACCAGGAATGGTTGAGGGGGAAAATGATGACGGAAAGCAAGGTGTTGTACCTGGATCTGCTTAGTAGCATGAGAATGAGGGCAGAGTATGAGTAGACTTCACAACTGGACATCTGCTACACAGCTGGGGATGAGACTTGAAGATTGGATTTAAAGCAGAAGATAGAGAGTGAAGATTTGCAGTTTACCTACTTGCTTTCTAGGCTGAAAAAAATACATGTATGTATAGATGTAACACAGACATGAACACACATACACACATACATATACTATGTAAATTTATATACATATACTAAATATGATGATGAATATGAGGTAATACTCTTATAAGTTCATTTCAGTCATTCTAAATAAGCTTAAGCTTTTTGTAATGTTTCTTTATACAGAACACAGAAAAAAAACACAAGTCATTCCATACCTGCTAAACATTTTCGGTAAGAGCATCTGGATTTCTTTTCCTTTGACAGATGATGCGGCTTGATATACAGTGAAGGTTTCTGCATATCTTCATGAATTTTTGAATGTGACAGTGACTGAAGTTAGAGAATAAAAGTAAGAAACTCTGAGTTCATCATCTTGAGAAAAAATTATGATTTATGTTTTTCTAGACTAAAATTACTTTGCATATTTATTTTTATGGAATGGAGTATATTTGTACACAAAATATAATATAATATAATATAATATAATATAATATAATATAATATAATATATAACTACTATAGTAAAATAACTAAATTCAATGGAAATATGCACCCATTTTGGGAGTCTACTACCTTTATATTATTTAAACTTTAATTTCTCACTATTTTTATCTTTGTAAAGATTGTGCAAAACAAAATAATTGCACAGATTTTTACTTATGTCACAGGAGATTTATAAAAGCATAACTTTCTAATAATTATTTTGAATATTGTTTGAGAGTTTAAATCCAACTTAAGTGTATTTGTTTTCTTGCTTTAAAGTGTGTGTTCTCACTAGTTTCAACTGTAAACTCTCTGTCTTGTATTGTCTGTATGAAGTATACTAATATAATTTAGCCATCCTATCAGAACATATTTACACGGCAATATATTGACATTTAGATTGTTTAGGATTAAACTTCTTTCCAGACTATGATTTACTGAAAATTATGACAAGAAAAAACAGAAGTTCACATTATGTTCTCTTTTTAAAAACCAACTACCAACTATCCCAATTTGTACTTGTCTATATCCTCTCAGATACATGTTCTTCCTTTAGAACATAGTGGGCCTACCAGCAAACAAATGCATAAAGGAAACTGACTCTCACTAATACAGTGTCTATCAATTGCCAACAGCTCTTCAGTAGAGGTGTGACGTCATGTCTACCTGCTCTTTCCATGCTGGGATTTTGTTTGACTTGGACTTCCACAGCTTTGGTCATGCTTTTAATACTGGTGTGAATTATTAGATACAATACTGTTGTGGTGTCCAGTTCATTGCTTAAACATAAAGAAGAAGAAATGAATGTCCTAGATGAAAATCAATAATTTATTTCTTTTTTCTTTTTATTATTATTATTTTTTTACTTAAAAAATACCAATCCAAATTCCCACTCCCTCCCCTTCTCCTACTCCCTCCACACACCATTCCACTCCTCCCCCTTCCAATCTTAAGATAGGGCAAGGCACCCTGTCCTGTGGCAAGTCTAAGACCCTCCCTACTACATCTAAGTTGAGCAAGGTATACATCCAAAGAGAATAAGATTCCAGAAAGCCAGTATATGCAATAGAGACAAATTCCAGTGCCACTGTCAGTGGCCACTCAGTCTGCCCCAACTGTCAACCACGTTCAGAGGAACTACTTTGATCCCATTCTTGTTCAGTCATAGTCCCGTTGGAGTTGGTGAGCTCCTATTAGCTCAGGCAAACTGTCTCAGTGGGTAAACCCCAGATGGTCTTGACCTCCTTGCTCATATTCTCACTCTTTCCACTCTTCAACTGGGCCTTGGTAGCTCAGTCTTCTAGTGACCCCAGCTAAAACCCTAAGCAGTAGAGGAGAGGGTGCCTGAATCGTCTGGACTTGCCTGATGATTATCTTGAATATCACCATAGAACCTTTGTCCAACAACAGATGGAAACAGAGGCAGAGAAACACATCAGAGAATTTATTTCTTAGACAAAGCAATAACAAAGGGAAAAGTTCTAACCTGCAGTATAAAACTCACCAAATAGTATGTAAGATGCATATATTGTGGTTGAAAAGGATCATAGAAAATGTCATGACCTATTCAAAATGTTAGTGTCAAGTGATAATGTTCGAGTAAAGTTTTCCAAGAAAACCCAATAGGAACTTTTTAAATTAGTGTGTTTCAGACATTGGTATACATTTTATGTAGTAATATGAGCAGTGGGGCTGCGTCCCCGGCACCCCGGCTGCCTGGCTACCTTATGCCCTGAAATAACAACACACAAACTGTATTCTTTTAAACACTGCTTGGCCCATTAGCTTTAGTCCTTACTGGTTAATTCTGATATCCCGATCAACCCATCTCTAATAAACTATGTAGCATCAGTCTTACTGGGAAAGATTCAGCATGTCTGACCTGGTGGCTTGCTTCATCATGTGCCTCTGCCCGGGAGAGAGGAGCATGGAGTCTCTCTGAGCTCACTTCCTCTTCCTCCCAGCATTCTGTTCTGTTTACTCCTCCCACCTATGTTTTAACCTATCAGGGCCAAGAAGTTTCTTTATTGCTTAACCAATGAAATCAACAGATTGATGTATGACACTCCCACATCAGTTTTAATTTCTTAAATATGTTACTGAAAGTTACAGTATAGTCAGGAAGATTTAGTCCATGGAATTTGATTTTTTTATAGGATTATGTTTGTTTTCAGTGTTCCCCTAACTGAAGCAATCAAATTTCCTTACACACATTCAAGTCATCAAAAATAAATGTTTAATTTGACTAAGTAATTTGCATTAGAAATTAAATAAATTATATAAACATCATGTTTAAGCAGACAGCTATATTTTAATTATAAATTGAGTGGTCATAAAACATTATATTTTCACATATCATTTTAAATAAATGTGTCACGTCTTTAAGCATAGCAAAGGAATCAGGGCAAAGTAACTTATTATATATTCTTTTCTAAAATAAGAAACTACAAATTTGAAAATCAGTGGCTTAGCAAAGCTGAGATTTTCTCTTCTCAACTATCTCCAGTTAATCTAATGGATAAAAACTCTGTTATAGTGACCTAAGGATCCTAGTTATACAAACAAACAGGCAACAGCAGAAGTCTAGACATCTCATAGCTGCCCATGCTAGATTTCTATTTCAAGCTCTCTCCTAGACTATTTCTAGAGACTCATTAAGTAAACTTGAAAGAAGGAAAAAAATTAGAGCATTTAAAAGAAGCTGGTACGAAATATCTTAAATTCCCTCTTAAAATTTACCATGTGTGCTCTTTACAATGTCTGGATATTCTCTTGAGACATAATCTCCTTTGTGTATAGAATGGTTACTGATTTTAATTTCCTCCACTATTGAAAACTTGAAGAATTGATTTCATTAGCACATTAAATCTCCTTTGCACTTAGATTGCCCATTTCTCTCAACACAAACTAAAGTTAAAAAATTCCTCTGTTGTTGTTTGAGATTTCATTTGGGTAGATTGGGTTCTGACTGATTGCCTGCTGTTCATTACCTCATCTCACACTGCATTGATTAAGATTAAAGCAGCTATACTTTCATCATCCCAGTGTCTTATTTAAAGCATATTCAAACTTTTATTCATTTTAGAAATTGTGCATTATACATACATGAAAATAGGTTCCAAAAATTATTTCAGCCTATAATATATTCATAAGCTCTTGAGCTTTCCCCTTGACCAAACTAACTTCTTTCATTTAGGGATACTTCATTACAGCACCTGTGATCTTTACCGTTAATGATAGTTGCTTGGAGATGATAAAAGTAAGTTTCAAAATCCATCTCCTGAGGAAAGAGGTCATTTTCTCTCCAAGGACCTGCACCGAATATTTAGAGAGTTTATGTCTCCATTTCAGTGGATTCTTATCAAAGAAGAGGGCTAGGAATTAAATTACCACCATTCCAATACTTCGACTGAAAACTACAATCATAGTCATTTTCATTTGGCGGGCTAGTTTCTTGATGAATATTTTGGATCTTAATTATCTGAAGTATATGCTTCAAAAATTCTGATTTTAGTCATTCATTAAAATACAAGTAACCATCATATTAAATTAATCTATAAATAATGTTATATTCATAATAAAATAAAATAATCACAAATGTTTATGTTTATAGCAATTTTAATGATTAAAATTTTATTTTTTAAATGTATTGCACATAATTAATAGTAAATATAGTTTAACTAATATTATTATATTTTATGTGCAAAGAACCATATCTATATAATATTTAATCACTGTGAGATTTTATTAGTATATATATTTTATTAGTATCCGATCAAGCTGAATATTGAATACTAAAAGAGACTAATAAATCCAAGAATGATACCTGTTTTATGTCCCTTAGACAAATTTAAAATATCTCTTTAAAAATAGGTTCAGCTTATTTTACTTCAACTTCCTAGAAAATACCATGAAGGGAAAGAAAGCTAAAACTGCAGATATAGCTAAACTGAGAATGGTCATCATTTCTTTTTGCTTTATTTCTTTGATGTGTAAAAGTTCATTCACTTGTTAAGTTTGCTCTTAAGAGAATGACATGAAATGGAACCTGTTCCTTCATCATAAACTTAGTCTTTTATTGATATTGCAATTTTTGAGGTTTAAATTATAGGAAGATATTAATTACATTATTTTTTAAATCAAAGATAACAAAAGAACATAAATGATTGAAAACAACTTCTTCCTTGATTGGAGTCTTAACACTGATGTTTCTATTTGGTAATTTTCTTGAAAATCAGAACCTAATCTGTAACATGAGAGCCTGTTGGGGTTTCTGTCTTGCCCGGTTCCCACAGTTGTTAGGTCCCAAAGAAAATCACACAGAGGTCTCTATAAGTTATAAACTGATTGGCCCATTAGCTCAAGCTTCTTGTTAACTCTTATAATTTATATTAACCCATTATTCTTATCTATGTTAGCCACATTGCTCAGTACTCTTTTCAGTGGGGCAGGTCACATCCCGCTTCTTCTGTGTCTGGAAAGGACTGCCTAAAGAGCTTTCCTCTTCCCAGAATTCTCTTGTTCTCATTGCCCCACCTCTTCGGCTTGTCTGGCTGTCCTGACTGTACTTTGTGCCTGGCTACTGGCCAATCAGTATTTATTTAAAATATAATTGACAAAATACAGAATTGTCCCATATCACTAATTAAATTTTTCATTTGACTGGTGTTCTGAGTTGTACCTTGAAATAACATCTCTCATTATAAAGAAACTATAGTGTTATCTCTTTAGGATGTAGTTGCTGACCCATTGGAATCACGAAGGCTACAAACTCAGACCTTTACCTATATATAAGGCATTCTAGTTACAAAGGAAGGAGCTTAGTTTAAAAGACTTCCATCATGGGTTTTAAATTTGATAATGGAACATGGGACATATTATTGCTCCATAAAATTTTTAAAATAAAATTCTGTGCATAATAATGTTGTATTGAAGTTGCAATATAAGAATCTGGGAAGATGTTCCAGCTGTTAAGAGCACTTACTGCTCTATCAGAGTTCTCAAAGTTTGCTTCCTAGAACCCATATGGAGGCACACATTGATCTGTAACTGCAGTTCCACATAATCCAATGATCTCTCTGACTTTCATAGGCACCAGGTATGCATATGATACACAGAAATATGTTCAGGTAAATAGTCGACAAACTTAAATATTTTTTAAATAAATAAAATTGTGACAGGATGGCATTAAGTGAGAAGATACTCAGTGTTTCTTCCTCAAAGTACTTCCCTCTCAGCCTGTTGACAGAGGTTTCTGTACTGCCTGGTCCTGCAATAAACACACAGAAACAATATTATTTGCAATACTGTTTGGCAGATAGCTTAGGCATATTTCTTGCTAACTCTTATATCTTAAATTAACCAATTTCTATTAACCTGTTCATCACTATGAGGTTGTGGCCTACTGAAAAAGTTTCATCAGGCTCCAGCGGAAGTGTCTGTCTCTAGTGGGGCCACATGACTTATCACTGACTCTACCTACTCTCTCTCTCTCTCTCTCTCTCTCTCTCTCTCTCTCTCTCTCTCTCTCTCTCTTCCAGCCTGGCTATATTCTATATTCTATTAAGCTGAAATCAGCTTCCTTATTAACCAATACAAGCAACACACATAAGAATGACTTCCGACACCATTATCCCATTTCTCAAAAGGTCTAATAAAATAGTAACAGCTGCTTTATGTCGATTTCTATTGCCAAAGATAAAGTCAAGTTCAAATGAAATTGAGTAAGAGGCCCAAGATAGGGACTCCTGATATATTCATATCTAGTTCACCGAGACACAGCTACTTTATTGCCATGTTTCTTGTTATTCTTAACACAGGCAGAGTTATGTAGGAACAGGAACCTTATTTAAGAAAATGGCTTCTTCAGAATGCCTATAGGCAAGTCTCTAATGCATTTGCTTGATTAATAATTAATATGGGTAGGATCATCCATAGAAAGAGTAACAGTTTCAGGGCATGAGGGCTTGAGTATATAAGAAAGCAGGGTGGGCAATCTATGAGGACTAAGCTAGTGAGAAGTATTCCTCCATGGTTCCCAGTCACTGCCTCAGTGACTGCTTCCAGGTCGCTACACTGAATTTATGTCTTGACTTGCCTTCATGGTGGCCTTGAACTAAAAATGAAAAAAAAACTCTTTGTTTTCCAAGTTGTTTTTAGTGTTTTATCACACTAGCATACCTCCATGAAGACACTTACAATGGTTCTGTTTCAAATAACTCATCTACACATTTTCTAAAATGTATTGGAGTTAGGTTTTAGTACTGCCTTAAAACTTTTGGGTTGAAATCAGTTTGAAAAATTTGTGTGAAGCTGCTATTAAGATGTCAAATGATCTCTATCATGTTTCCCTTTAGAAACTTTCTCATTCCCAGATGTTGCAGGATATTTGATCATACTGTGAAACTCCAAGTCTACTTTAAAATAATTAACCTTGGATCAAGAAGCACAACCAGTGACTAGTTGACAAGAATTAGCCATAGAGAGGATGGAAGAGCCAGGAATACAGATAGAGGGACACATAGAAAGGAACAGGAAGGGACATAGATATGCTCCATCATTTGGATTTGGAAAGAGACAGATGCCTCTCCTGCTGGGTCTCCTTCCATAAAGGAAGGTAAGCTGGTTGCCTCTTGGCTTCTCCAGTTTAGCAGATTTTCATACCAACACCTGACTCTCTGTCTTTATTGGTAAATAGAATGATAGAGACTTAGTTAAAACATGCATTTAATAGCTAAAGACTAGCTGGTGCCCAGCTAGTTCCTGGAAATCATGCCAGGCTCTTGTCTGAACAGCAGGGCACTGACTGTGGGGCTGCTGGTCACAGATGGTAGTTAAAATATCAGTAGATTCTAGTGCAAACACTAAGCAGAAAAACAATAAAACAGCAAACAGAACTGTTATTTCCTTCTTATTAATTCATATTGAATAAAAGTTAATATACTCAAAAGGCTTGCCTCCACCACATTCATATTCTTCGTTTTTCACTGTGAGATCTAAATATAATACATACATTCACTTATCTTATTCATCAGTGTTTTGTTATATACGTATTAGTATGCCAAGATATTACCATTTTACTTCAGAATACTACATTTTTCATAGTGCATCATCATGTCCCTTATAATCTTTCTCATATCACATATGAATATTGTATGAAGTGTGAGTATCACCCTAAATGTGAGGGTTATGTGTGGATGAGGTGAATAACACCATGGAGAATATAAAAATTAAGTTATTAATGCTTGTCAACAAATTCACACTATTTCAAAGAAATATATGAGCCTGAGCTGTATTTTAATATAGAAATTGAACCAGAACTATACATTGATCATGTGCATACTTAGTCATTAAGTCTCCATCTTGTTACAAAAGTTAAGTCATGCTTCTATAAGTTAAACACATTTTGACATTTTCACATATGTACAGAATTAATACAAACCACTCTGCCTCTCCAGTCGTCCTCCTACCCCTGTCTATGATACCTGCACTACTGCCTAACAAGTTTCCTTCTTACTTTTATGTCTCTTTACTTGGTGACTCAGTAAATTTCCGCAGAATTGTGTGTGTTCCTGGGTTAGAGGTAATCTTTTGCACATGGTGGTTTATTAGAGGTTAATAAATAGAAGACACTGACTAGCCCTCTTACAGAATCTATAAGTAGTACTAAGGAGTTACATCCCTAAAGCCCAGTCTTGCATTGGTCCAGTGCAGCTAGCAGTAGTTTTGTGACTAGTGATTGCAATAGTTATGTCAAGTCTAGAGGAATGTCCTATGCAGACTGTCACTCTGTTGTATGGCTCCTGCATACCCATTTTCTACAATTTTAATCTCTATGCCATTATATTCCTGCAGCTGTAGATGGAGGGCTATAAATGTCTTGCTTAGGGCTGAATATTCAACTGCCATCATTTCTCAGTATCTTGGGCAAGCCACAACTCTCTGCATTCAAAACCTTTCAATGCAAAGAGAAATTGAATGGTTAAGGTTGAGAGTACATTTTGAATATGGATATAAGTATAAATACTTAGAAGGTTGTTTGATATTATGATAGTAAGTTCTCTTGAAGCTTTTATAAGTTCTGCCTTCATTTCATTTTCTGTTGTTGTGATAAAGTATTTGACAAAGCAGATTGATGAAGGACCACTTTCATTGGCTCACAGTTCCATGTTATATCCATCATTGTGAAGTCAAGGCAGCATAGCCATAGCATATGCACAATAAAGTGCAGAGTACAAAGTTAATGCGTGCTTTTGCTCAATCTGACTTCTCCACTCATGAAATTCACAACCTCCTGCCAAGGGAATGGCAGTATTTGTATCTTCTCACTACTATTAAAGAAATCTATATAATTTCCTGTATACACACACACAAAGCCAATATTGTGGGGGTCTCTACAATTGCTAGAGCAATGAGAGGAATAATCCATGAGAGTCAAGAAGGATGTTCAAATCAGCCTTACTTAGCTACCTGGTGCTAGTTAAAACTTTAAGAATATGACACCAGTCAGTTTATTTAAATATATTCAAGGACAATACAATTCTGAGGATAATTTTCCTGGTAATTATTTTTTTAAGGAGAACAAACTATCTGTCTTCATTATACGTGCCAATCCCAGTTCCCACTCCCTCCCCCCTCCCATTCCTTCTACTTACCACCCACCCCACCCCCTATTAACTCCACAGAGAGGGTAAGGCGCATTGACCTTCCTATTATGCCTAGTCTGAGCAAAGTATGCATCCAAAGAAAGTAGGTTCCCGAAATGCTAGTACAAGCAGTAGGGATAAATCCTGGTGCCAGTAACCCCTAATCTGTTCCACGCATGCAACTGTCAACCTTATTCAGAGGGACTAGTGTGGTCCTATGTTTGTTCTTTTCCTGTCCTGCTGGACATAGTGAGTTCCCATTAGCTCAGATAGACTATTTCAGTCGGTGTACTCATCATGGTCTTGACCTTTTTGTTTATATTCTCACCCCTCCCATTGTTCAACTGGACTTCGTAAGCTCAGTCAAGTGCTCCAATGGAGGTTTCTCCCTGTTTCTACAAGTTGCTGGATGAAGTTTCTATTGTGACATTTTAGATATTCATCAGTCTGAATATAGGGCAAGGCCAGTTCAGGCACCCTCTCCTATTTTGCTTAGGGTCTTAGCTGGGGTCATCTTTGTGGATTTCTGTGCATTTCTCTAGAGCCAGGTTTCTTGCTAGCCTCATAATGTTACTCAATCAAGATATTTCTTTCTTTGCTCTTGTCTCTGTCCTTTCTCCATCCCAACTATTCCATTTCTTTAAGTTATTCTCCCCTTCTTCCCTCCTCTTCCTCTTCTGCCATTTGTTGTCCCCCTACCCTCATGCTCCCAATTTTGTCAGATGATCTTGTATATTTCGACTCTTTAGATAGATCTACATTTTTTTTGTTATCTTTTTTTTCATTGAGAAAATGAGAAAAAAAACAAGTTTCCACCTCCTCCGAGCCTCCCATTTCCCTCCCCCTCCCCCCACTCCTTTCCCCCTCCCTTTCGAGTCCAAAGAGCTATCAGGGTTCCCTGCCCTAAGTCCTAGGTCCTCCCCCCTCTGTCCATATATAGGAAGATGAACATCCAAACTGGGTAGGCTCCCACAAAGCCAGCACATTACGTAGGATCAAAACCCCTTGCCATTGTCCTTGGCGTCTCATCAGCTCTCATTGTTCGCCATGTTCAGAGAGTCCAGTTTTTATCCCATGCTTTTTCAGTCACAGTCCAGCTGGCCTTGGTGAGCTCCCAATACATCAGCTCCGCTGTCTCAGTGGGTGGGTGCACCCCTCGTGGTCCCCAAGAGATGCCCTATCATATGACAAGAGCATTTGTTCAACTATGTTCATAGCCGCATTATTTGTAATAGCCAGAACCTGGAAACAACCTAGATGCCCTTCAATGGAAGAATGGATGAAGAAAGTGTGGAATATCTACACATTAGAGTACTATGCTGCGGTAAAAAACAATGACTTCTCAAATTTTGCATGCAAATGGATGGAAATAGAAAACACTATCCTGAGTGAGGTAACCCAGACCCAAAAAGATGAAAATGGGATGTACTCACTCATAATTGGTTTCTAGCCATAAATAAGGGACACGGAGCCTACAATTGGTGATCCTAAAGAAGCTAAGTAAGAAGGTGAACCAAAGGAAAAACATATAGCTATTCTCTTGGCTATGGGAAGTAGACAAAGCTGCCGGAGAGAAAATTGAGATCTTGCGGGTGGGGTGGGATGGGGGTAAGGGGAGATGGGGAGAGAAAAGGGAGAAGGGGAGGAAGGGGGGAACTTGGAGAAAAAGGAGGATTGGGATAAAGGAAGGTTGGATAGGGGAGCACGGAAGCACAATTCTTAGTTAAGGGAGCCACCTTAGGGTTGGCAAGAGATTTGAACCTAGAATGGCTCCCAGGTGCCCAAGCCGAGGTCCCCAGTTAATTCCTTGGGCAGCTGGGGATAGGCAACCTGAAATGATCCTATCCTATAGCAATACTGATGAATATCTTGCATATCATCATAGAACCTTCATCTGGTGATGGATGGAGATAGAGACAGAGACCCACACTGGAGCACTGGACTGAGCTCCCAAGGTCCCAATGAGGAGCAGAAGGAGGGAGAACAAGAGCAAAGAAGTCGGGACCAAGATCTACATTTTTTTAAGGCTTTATCTTGATACTTAGCTTCTCTAGGGTCATGAACTATAGGTTCAATATACTTTATTTATAGCTATTATCCACTTATGAGTTTCAATTCCATGTGCACAATAAAACTTAACATGTGAATGCTTTAAAACTCTTTTTCAAAGTACACTTGACCTCTACCATAAGATGGGAAGGCCTTCGTATCTAGTAAGGTCTTGGTCAAGCAGATATCTTAGATATCATCAAGCTATAAAATACATGTGACATATCCTCTAAAGATAGGTTCCATTGGTGGAGAAACAAAGATTCGGGGGGAAAGTGTCTAGAATTAACATAGTAGTCTGGGGTATTCAGTGTAGCCTTTTTCTGAAGATAGAAAAAGGCTAAAATAAACAAAAAAGGAAAAAAAGAAAAACAGGTTATTAATATATTCTCTCTGAGCCTTCAAGGTGCAGATGAGTTTTATGTATCTCTTCTGTTAAAGAGACAAAGTTAACCACTTAGGATTCTTGTTTTCTCTAGAACTTTTCTGTGTGCACAAAGACCTCGTACACATCTATATCTACACAGTACTATTGAGATAGTTCTCCATTGATATTCTTTTCCCTGTTGACTATACATTGTGTTGTGTCCGCAATTACAAAAAAAAAAAAAAAAAACATTGCTACTTCCCAAAGCATGGGAGCATAACTGAGTTTTCTGTACCAGGCATGGATTCCGATGGAAAGGCCCTAAAGTCCGATCACAAAGTAGCTGGATAACCCCACAACAGGCATACCACTATTGCACAGGTTGGCCCATCTTGTCTAGTAGCTTGGGTTTGTGGTCTTTAGGAAGGACAGCTGAGCATGATAATTAATGCTTCCTTTTCTTCAGAATAGCCTGCACAGCAGCTTTCAGCTCTTCGAAAGTTGGCTGGTGAGAATGTTACCAAATCAGTTCCTGAAAATTCCCTGTGTATCTTACAAAAGGGATATATAGTTTTTTGTTTTTGTTTTTTTTTTTGTTTTAGAAGAACCTTTTTTTCTAGTTTTGGTGGGCAATCAAGAGGCATGGCAAGAGCCTGTACTATTGAGAGACCTCTGGGGTTTCTCTGAACAACTCCTTTGGATATATCCATACCAGGAACTAGGATATTTGTTTAGCACTTCATTATTTCTAGGAGAAGGATTAGCTAACCATGCAGATTATCTCACATTAATCTTCCTTTTGAAGTTTTTATTTCAGTTAAAAGATAGCATGTTGCTTTATAGATTTCTCATGTACTATTCATTTTAATTAAACCTTTTCCTGACTTTTTCATCCCTTCAATGATCCCAGCCAACTCCTTATTTCAACCTATCCTACCTACAGTGTTCCTTCTTTACTTTCATTTTTACCCATGTTCTAGTATCCCCCTCCCTTAAAGCAAGTCTCCTCAGGTCTCCTGCCTTATTTTTTGGTTTATACAGACATTTTATATTAAACAAACAGAGCTAAAATCTTCAAGCTAAGACTCCAGATAAGAGAGAATATGAAGGCGTTTTTTTTTTCTGTGTCTGCATCATCTCAGTATAATTTTTCCAGTTTTATTGATTTACATGCAAATTTGATAATTTCAATTTTGCTTACAGCAGAATAAAATCCAGCTGTGAATATGTGTCCCATTCTCAGTACCACTCAGCTGTTGATGGAAAATAAGGATGCTTCTGTTTGGTGCTATTTTGAGTATAACATCAATGAACATGTATGTGTAGGTTTCTGTGTAACATGGCAGAATATGTGTTCTTACAGTACTTGGTACTCCTAACAGTAGGAGTCTGTCTCTGACTCTTTTGCTTACTCTTGAGACCATTTTCCTCCTTTTGGGTTCCCTGGTCGGGCCTTGATATGAGTTTGTTCCTAGTCTTATTGTACCTCGTTACACCAAGTTTGGTTAATATGCTTTGGAGGCTGCTAGGTATTGGAAGTAAAATGGAGGAAAAGTAAATCTGGGCAAGAGGTGAGGGTGCTTTGAGGGGTGGAGGGAGAGGCAGCTGTGATTAGGAAGAATTGTAAGAGAAAAGAATAAATGAAATAATAGTACTAATAGAAATAGTGTCCATGAGTCACATGAAATTCTACTTATACATTTTTGAGAAGCAGCAGCACGGAGTTCCAAATACTTGCTATAGTTTTCACTCATACAAACAGGGTACTCTGGCTTCTTATTCTGCATATTCAAATCTGCTTGTGGTGCCATTTGTATTGTTTTTAGTAGTTGTTTTGATTTGGATGAAGTGTAATCTTATAGTAATTACAATCTGCATCTCATTGATGGCTAAAAAGAGGTTTTCTATTACTTGTTTTTGTTGTTTCCTACCTCATGTATTTCTTCTTTTGAGAACTCTCCAAAGATGTTCTATACATCAGTTAGTTTTTGTTTGTTTTAATTAGGTCATTCAGTTCCTTGGTGTTTAAATTTTGGATTTACTTTTACATTCTAGACACTAATTTTTTGCCATAGGAATAGTTTGCAAAGATTTCCTTCAATTCTGTGAACTGATATTTTACTCAAGTTATAATTTCTTTTGTCATGTAGAAGCAACTGTGTTGGGTTTGACAAGTGTTGATCTAATTTCTGATAACAATGTACTTTTTAGAAAGCATTTACACTTGTATGTTGAAATATTTTCTATACATTTTCTTTACCAACTCAGAATTTATGTAGACTAACTGGTTAACCCATTAAAGAATCTTCACAACATGGAAGAAAAATGTATCTCATTAAGGAATAAAACATAATACTTTTTTAATTAGCTTGATCAAATCATCTCCAATGTTCTACTTCCCTCCAAATGTCCTCAAAATTCAAGATCACATCAAGAATTCCATTCATTGTGATCAAGTTGTTTTCATTGCAGAAATGCAATTTTGTTTCAACATACAGAAATCAATAAATGCAATAAGACACAAAACTATACTCAAAAACAGAAACAACATGATAATCTCAACAGTGTTAGAAAGGCTTTTGTCAAAGTCAACATCAAATCATGATGAAAATCATGAAATTAATGAATATTATTGGAAAAATTAGCATGCTTCAATGATATATATATATGTAAATAGTATATACTTTATTTCTACTCAATAAACATCAATCTTGATAGAATAATGAGCCACATGTCACGTTTTAAAGCTAATATTGATTACCACTTAGAATTTTAAATTCAGCCCAGAAACCTTGAATGAAAAATCTAATAGCATCTTGATTAATAATTAACACTCAAATGATTTGGTATATTAGTTAGTTTCCCTTATGCTGAAAAATTGTTTACATCACTTTTCTCCAATGATGTAGGTGGGTTTCCAAAGTCAGATGGGTTCTTTCTGTGGATAGAATACACTAAAAGATAAAATTACATGTCAAACACTGTTTTAAAGTTATATTAGATAATATATCAAGTTAAAATCTGCTTTTTGTAAGTACAGAATGCTACTGATAACCAAAAAATTTAGTGCTATTAACCTTCATACCAAGAATTAAATTTCATGTGTTTTTTTATTTCATCGTCCCATTGAAAATGTATGGACTTCAAATATTAAATCATCAGAGTATTTTAAGTTGTTCTCTAAATTTTGAAACCAGAAACTGATTCTTTTTGACTTGGTCAATGCGACAGAAACTGATTTATTAACATGAGTTATATGAATAAATTAAGTACAGCCCCAAACAGTAAAGAACAACTTTACCAATGTAAATGGCTTCATTTCTATAGTACATTGATCAGTTGGGAGTCTCTGTGTTTGTTACCCTCTACTTCAAGAAAAAGCATCTCCATCTAAAATAGAGGAATGATCTAATCTATGTGTTCAGCAGTTAAGTCCTTTGGATGCATTTTAATGTGATGTTCCTTTAGCACAATAGTAGTACGATTTCTCTTCTTATCTTTGACTAACTAACCATGGCTTTTTGACCTCATTAATAGTGCCAAGTATGGCTTCCATCTACTGTAATGAAATTTAAATCTAATCAGCCAATGATGATTTACACCCACAATATTTATGTAACTATTATATGATACTAATTGTTAAATATAACTGAATTTAGTTTCATTTTCCTCAATTCTTAATGTACCTTAACACTTATTTCAATTAATAATCATTTGTTTAATTGCTTGAAAATCTAAATACATTTAACTTGTTAAGTACTTAAAAAAGATGACACACTTTTTCAAAGCTTCCAACACAGATTGTCACTGCTATTGTTTATATAAAACAATGAGAGGTTTATATCTTATTGATAAAGATATCATATACTTTGGCTACAGATTATAGACAAAAAATATGGAAATGATATGGATCTTTCTTGCCTGATGGTAGTTTTCATAATAAAGGAGATATTATGAAAGATGTTGAATGAGAAAAAAAATTATCAATTATTTCATTAAGCTATGGCTCATTATGTCACAGTTGTGCTCTGACTCTGAATAGGCTCACTAACAAATATATAATCGAGGGAAAAACAATTGATTCCTTATTAGATCTAATGGAAACTCCATGATAGGGGATGCATTAATACTTAAGGCTACTATTTATTTTTCATTGTTTTTTCCCAAAATGGCATTTAATATTAGGAAACATATATCAAAATTCTTTATTTGTTAAATTAAAATGTATATATAAGCCAGATAGAAAAGCTATTGACACTATTATCTTTACCTGTATGGAACACTAGTTTGTTTCTTTGTTTTAACATTTTTGCTTCTTTCTTTGTTTTGTGTGTTTCTTTGCATCTCCTTTTGAGCAGACACATCCACGTGTTTTTATGTGTTTCTGTGTGTTCAAAATTAATGTGATTATAAGGTAAAAGAGTAAATAAATAAATGTAGGAGGGTGTGAATACTGCATGAAAACAATCTTCTCCAATATAAACTAAACTGAACTTGCTGAAACAGGTTGTTAGTCTCTCAATAAAGTCTAATTTGACTTGCTCAAACTTCATGGATAGGAAGGTTGTCTCTTTTTCAATGAGGACAAATGTCCTTCCTCCTGTTAAAGAAGGGAACCTCATTTTTACCATTTTCCAGTCTCTCTGAGAAGGTTCAATTACTTTACAGAGCAATCAAGTAGCCTCCGGCTGTGTTTGGGCTCCTTGTTACCAGACAAGGATGCTGTTTCTGTCGCTCACCCGGTAGTTTTCATTTTCTCATTTAATTATTATGAAATGTGCCCCTTCTCTATTTCTTCTCTATTCTCTTCCCTAGGCAAAAGCATGATTGCACAGATTTGTGAAAGCTAGTGTTATATGCTATTTTTCTGTGGTGGAACTAGTAATAGTCAAGGCTTGAAAATAAGCTGCTTCTTGTACAACATCTCAAATACTGCACTTAAAATTATGTTCAAGTGTATTGGGCATACCAAGACACTTATTACTGATGTTGATTTAGTTACTATTATTGAACTAGTTCCTTATAAATCAGAACATGTTTATACTGATGCAGTTAAGCTTGATACATTGAAAATAATATGTTGGAAAACTACAGGAAAAACTTTCAAAATTCTATTTGAAATAATATTAGAGCTAAATTCTAGAAGCTACACAAATTTCACAAATATTTTTAAAAAACAAATATGCCTGAGTGATTTTTCCCGTGTACATAGAGCAGTTTGGTAGCACATCTAATAATTTTCTCAGTTCCCAGGGAATGTTATAGCTCATTATTCATCTCAGGTTCTCACAATGCTATTCTTAGCTCCTGGAGCCCAGCTAAATTTTTGTGACATCCATTCTTTAAGCATGTCCTCTCACAGGCTTCTGATAATTTTATATCTTATTTTAAGATTATCATTAGTTTTTCCAGTACTATTCTGATTAAATTTTGTCTTATGGACCCTAACCTATTGCAAGTGTCTGTCTGTTCCAGTTTCCATATTCTATAGACAGAACAAAGACAGTGGTTTTACCAGATTCAATGGTAGAGCATTTTTACACCCATGGTACAGAAATGCTTTCTTCTAATTATCCACATGATGGGTCAGATAGGATAATATAATTATTTCCTGCAAAATATTAGCCCTGCACTTCAGATAATCAGGTAGAGCAAAGTTACAAGAATCACTTAATACATATAAGATTATTCTTTTTAAAAAAATTCTGAATGTCTTCTATATTGTACAAATTAAATATGTTAATGTCATTCAACTGTGTCTCTGTAAAAAGTATATTGTGAACACCATCTCAAGTACTGAACTTGGAGCTGGGAGAAGGTTGAGCAACTGAGTATTAGAGTGCTTGCAGAGGACCAAGTTCAATTACTAGTACTGATTTCAGCAGATTCACAACTGTCTATAGACTTAGCTCAAGAATCTCCAAACCATCTGGTCTCTATTAACAATACACTCAAGTTCAATGTACACACACACACACACACACACACACACACACACCATACAAACACACATCTTAAAGATTTAAATAAAATCTTGAAATTATGGAGTGTTCAAAGATAGGAACTAACTTGATTAAATAATAGAAATTTGATGTCATCTATCATAAAGAGGAAATAAGCCTTAAATTGGACATAAATACTTCAATTGAGTGTCTCACAAATAACTATCCTTAAAAAATAAACTGGAGAGTATTTCTGGAAGTAATTAAAAAGATTACATTGAATCAATCTAAATTAGGGCTTGAAGTAGATTTTGGTTAAAATAATACAGGATATTCATATACATTCTATATTTATATTTCCTTGAGCTAAAAATCAACTGAGGCTAAATGATCACATTTATTTATACATCATGAAAAATGTGAAGATAATGACACATGTAATTTCTAATCTTATTCTTTCAAATAATAAGCATGGACTATCCAAGCAGCACATGAATTGGAGAAGTCAATATTTAATGAGTAAAATAATAACTTTAAATTGGGTATACTGTCCCAAGGACATGTTTTGTGTAAAATATACAGCTAACATCTTAATAGTCTCAAGCTGGAATGTGGAATAGCAAGGATAGGAGAAAATATTTTCAAAGTAGAGGCCTGTTTGTTTATTGAATGCCAATCTGTTGCCTTATGACATTTTGGACAGTTTGTGTTGGTTCATGTGTGTGCATGTGATTATGAATGTGTAGGATTACAAGTGTGCATGCATGTGTGTGACTTATAATTCAGGAGTAGATGTTGACAACATGTGCCTTCCTCCTCTTCATTCTATGTCTTACTATTGTAAAAAGTTTATCAATACATCTGTAACTCACCAATTTGGCTACAGTGAGTAGCAGCAAATGTAGGAATCCACCTGTCTCACCTGACCAATGTTGGGATAATGGACAACAGGGCCTTTTAGAATCATGCTGGGGACAGTACCTGGGTTTTCACTTTTGTCAGTATGTACTTTTGATAGGGCAGCCCTTAGGTGGGTGGGGTAGACAGAACAGAATGCTGGGAAGAAGGGAAGTGTGGCAGATGACATGAATCTTTGGCCTGAGATGGACGTAGGTTGGAATCTTTATGGTAAGCCACAGTCATGTGGCGATACACAGATTTAATAGAAATGGGTTAATCAAGATGTGAGAGATAGACAATAAGAGGCTAGAGCTAATTGGCCAGGCAGTAATTTAATTAATACAATTTCTGTGTGGTTATTTCAGAGGTTAAGCTAGCTGGGCAAGATGGAACAAAGGGGCCCTGTGCTCCCCACTTCACCATAAAAATATAAAAGTATACTCAACATATTATAAATAATAACTGCTTCTCATAATAAGATAATGTATGTAGAAATATAACTTGCATGGTTTTATTTTAAAAAATAAATTTCGGTAAGAATTTATAGTGGCTAATAAATGTATATAGAAACAATGATTTCTACATAGAACAAAGTTTAATAGGTAAAAATTTTAGTTATGTAAGAATATACATATTAAATAAGAAAATGAAGTCAGTTTAATAAGTAGATAGCCACTGTGAAGAAAGATGGGCAAGTATGTAACATTAAAGAGACGTTCTCAAAGAAGCAAGGAGTGTGACTATCAGGTACAAAGTTCAGAGCATTATGTATGCTCCAATAGTGCTATCCCCATAGGGACCAGAGGCTGCACAATGGCTAGATGTTGAGTTCAAGTCAGACTCAGAGGTTTCCTAGGACTTGCGGCATATAGTCTAAAGCTATGAATATTAATAGTTAAAATAGAACAAGCTTGTCACCCAAGAACTTGCCTAAAAATGAGATGGTCTTTCAGGGTTCCTGATCTATGAAAGAGTCTATAAGACATTCTGCAGGACACAGCAGAAAGTGACTGAACTGTCTTTGAAATTTCCTGCTTCATGGAAATGTCTGCTGGATACTATGGGCCTGTAGGCCGAAGATGGATGCCCCAATGGTACAAATGAACTTTGGGTGACTGTACAGGCAGCGAGATGTCTCTGTCATTTCTAGAGTTTTGGAAGTTGCTTACTTTTGTTTGCTTAGATAATGTTATATCCTTCTGGAATCTCTTATGGATTTGAAGAATGGTTAGTTACAGTTATAGTTTTCCTTAGTTATGATAAAAGATAAAATAGATATAAATATTGTAACTATAATTTTTGCTTTATAACTGTTTTGCTATATGTAATTGTACTATGTTAAAATGAAAGCCTTCTTTTTTTTTGTTTAAACAGAAAAAGGGGAAATGATGGAGGTGGGTCATTTGTCTATAAGTTGCTTTCATTGGTTAATTAATAAAGAAACTGCTTGGTCTTTGATAGGACAGAAAATTAGGTAAACGGAGTAAACAGAACAGAATGCTGGGAGAAAGAAGCTGAGTCAGGCAGACGCCATGCCTTTCCTCTCTGAGAGGGAAGCAGGTTAAGAATCTCCCTGATAAGCCACCAGCTTGTGGTGCTACACAGATTATTGGAAATGGGTTAATCAAGATGTGAGAATTAGCCAATAAGAGGCTAGAACTAATGGGCCAAGCAGTGTTTAAAAGAATACAGTTTCCGTGTAATTATTTTGGGTAAAGCTAGCCGTGCAGGAGCCGGGTGGCAGGAAGCAGCCCACAGCTCCACATTACATGTTGCCACTGTGCCTGCGTTCATAATATACAGGTTCCTCCTCATTTTTTATGAGCTATTTAAGAACCTTATATTTACAAGCAAAGGCATGATACAAAAGTAACTGTAATTCTCTTTGAATATCTATGGCTAAACAATTTTCAAGGTTATCTATACCAGTCTGCCTATCATAGTCTATTTTAGATTATCTAAATAATTCCTGCAAGCAACCAGGATTGGAAAGTCATTTAAAAATGCTAACCCAGAAGCTTACAATGGTCAACGTGAAGATAATGAATGTCAATGGACTCCCCCTCATTTTCCTGATTCTCTACTCCTTCCTTCTCTCCAATTCTATTAAGCTTCTTTTTCTCCTCCTATTTATTTTCTTTGCTTGCCAGATCTGCCTATCTCCTTCTCTGTTCAGCTATGAGCTGTAGATATTTTTTTTATTAGATCAATACGTTGTGTTTGACAGGGAATGTGAAACAAACACAATACATCCTTACATAACCACATACACATTCTAACATAATTAAACAAATACATCATAAGCAAATATAACACACCTTTACACAGTTAAAGTAACATTCTGCAGCATAAACCAATGTAGCACATCTTTTCCTGGTTAAAATAATATTTCACAGCAGTTCAGAGGGTACTAGACTGATATATTGTCTTCTAGAAATGATAGTGATATTCACACATGAACTCACAGCATCTGTGGTAGCCTTCACTAGGTCTATATAATATCAAACTGCTTAACATTGGAGTGATCTCATGATTACTCACCCCTAAGTGAGCAGATACGGATATAGATATGGAATGGTTCTGATGGAGGGATAGTCAGTTTTGTTTATGTATTTGTCTACTTAGGTCAACCCTACTTCGTTGGATGATCCCACATAGAGGAATATGTGTACAACACTAATTTAATTACAAGGTTCTGAAGGCAAAGGTGTAAGTCACAACAATCCCACACCAGTTTGGAATTATGATTAATAGAATGGTTATTTATTTAAAGGGGAAAAAACTTACAGATCACCATCCCAGACAACAGCCCTCTGCACAATCAGGAAGGGAGTCTAGTCACCGGAAGTGGAGCAGGAAGTAAGAGAGAGCAAGAAGGGAAGTGGGCACTTTTTTAAAGGGAGAGAGACCATGCCCCAATGGGCTGGTGTCTCAGCGGCTATTGGCTGAAGGAGAGGGAGGAGCTCCCACAACAAGGTTCTTAAAAAATGATTCAGATTTGGGAGAATGTAAGGACAATAGGATGGATCATGGAGGATTTGGGGGAAGAATAATGATATCAAACTACATTCTATGATATTCTCAGGGAATTAATTGAAATATTCTTAAGATCTCAGTTATCTTGATACTTGATCCCAGCTTTATGAAAACCAGCTACCCATTGTGGAAAATGATACATGGGAGCACAATAAAGTAAAAGGTTTGACCAAAGTACTGCATGGATACCCATTACCTTCCAACCCAATTGTTAAAAAATAGTTTAAATGGGAAAAATACTTCATTGCCAAATAAGGCTGTAACTATAAAATTTGATATCATAAAGACAATCCCAATTCCAGGTGTGGGATTGCTATACAAGTTGTTAATCAGGGATGCCATCGAAGGAACATAAGGTCTTGTCATTGCTCTATGTTCTCTCTCAGAGCTAACTGATAAGAATCTGTTGCTTAGTCTTCTATATAAAATATAGAAGTCTGGCTGGGACTCAGTTGGAAAGTGACTCCCTGCTAGAAAGCTCTCATAGTGCTAGAAGGAGATATAGAGACTACTAGGATTAAAAATGTACCAGTGGCCTTACTCACCTGTGCACCTTATAAACTGCCATAGAAACTGCACTTAGTTGTCCAACGTGACAGCAGTTATAGGGATAATTAAGCAACCTTTGATTGGATTTGAGGTTTGCTCTCTAACAGTGAGTAAATCTATGTAGGTATTGTCCTGCTGGAGAAAACCCAGAATTGATACAAGTAATAAGTCTCAGGGTAGTGATTCCTACTGGTGTTCCTTTCTACATATCTGCATGTAAACTCATATAAAACTGCTTCTCCTGATTTTAACAGAGTTGTGGCTGGTCAAGTGAGTACTCACCCATAAATAAACCAGTTATTGTCACTCCTTCTTTCTCAGGAGACATTATTAAAGAGGGGACTGGAAGAATGTAAGAACCAGAACACAGGGAGGATTGTAAAATGCCATTCTCTGAGAATGGTACAACCATTGAAATCATAAACTCATTGCAGCATTGGTAAACTGCATTATGATAGCACAATGCTGATGCTGTCAATGTTCAGTCATGGTGGCAAAGGGCCTCAGGGTCTATCCCTCTCTGCTGAACTATGGACTACTGGTAGATTCTGTGATAGTGATAATGGTCATCACCAGTTTTATTCACTGGTGAGCCTGCCAGTCTCAAATGAAAATATATCTGTATTCAAAACCTATAGCTATGCAGACAATACACACACCAAAACATGCACAAATATACATACCTTTCTACTAGACACAAATATTGGAAAGAAATTTCTTGAGTATCGAGGAGATTGATGAGGATGAAGTCATAAAATGAAAGGTATGAAGGAATGAGAGTAGATAGCAGGATCTGCATGCATTTACAATATTGTCAAAACAAGTTTATTTAAAAAAAATTAAAAATTCTTATTATTTAGCAAAGAAATTATAAAATATTAAAAAAATAGTAATTGGTATTGCTGGCATTTTAGAACTCTCTCAAAGTTTAACCCTGACTTTCTAGCTGCAAAATGCTAATATTAAGTCTCTTGTTTCAGCCTTCTCCCACAGGATTCTGTTTGCTGTCTTGTGTGACTATGCTGAATCAGGTAAGGTTATCTAGGAGTGATTGTCTAAAACAGGGTTTATCTATCTCTATCTAGAATACCTTTAAAATGTATTGTATGAAAGAAGGATTTATTTTTAATAAAAATGCTTGGTAATAAATAAAAGTATCAATATTCCCCCCTGTTTAGCCAAAAAAGATCTGTATCCTAAATTGCTGATTGAATTTTATGACATTTGTAGATGTCTGGGCTATGAAAAAATTAATCCAGATATGGAAAATACATATGTGATTAGTGTATCTGTAAAAATGGAGTCCTTCTGTACTATATACCTGAGCTCCTTCTGAACTAAATTGTAGATCAAATGCTTTGGTGAATTCTATCTGTAGAACTCAGAATATATTAACCAAGGGGATAAGCCTGAAAATAAACATAAAATATAGATTTCTATGTTAAACATTGTTATGGGATCTTTTTTAAAGCAAAGAGCAAGCTTATTTAAGCAAACAGGACTTTGCATGGTGATAAGATTGCTTACCCATAAAAGGTTACTTATTTGACAACTATATTTTTAACTATTATTGCCTGAACTGGCCTTTCCCTGTAGACAAGATTCATGGTTTTCTTAATTGTCATCATAGAACGTTCATCCAGCAACTAATGGGAGAAAATGCAGAGATCCACAGTGAAGCACTGGTCTAAGCTCACAAAGTTCAGTCTAAGAGACGAAGGAACGATAATACAAATAAAGGGACCAAGACCATGATGGGAATATCCACTGAAACAGCTTACCTTAGCTAATGGGAGCTCACTGCCTCAGGTCTAACAGTGGAGGAACCAGCATAAGACCAAACTAGAACCTCTGAATGTGGTTTACTGTTGTATGGTAGAGGAGGACTGTGAGGCCACTGGCAAGGAGACCAGAGTTTATCCTTACAGCTTGTACTCGCTTTTTGGAACCCATTCTTGTTGGAGAGATACCTAGCTCATCCTAGACAGAGTGGGGAGGGCGTTGGCCCTACCTCAAAGCAGTGTGCTAGATGTTGGTGACTCCATGAGAAGTCTTACCCACTTTAAAGAGGGGATGGCATGTGTGGTAGGGGAGAATGTGGAGGGAGTGGGAAGAGGGGAGGGAGACAGAACTGAGTTTGTTATGTAAAATGAGAAAAGACAGTTTTTTAAAAAAAGAATTAATTATTGGACGGTGGTGGCACAAGCCTTTAATCCCAGCACGCGGGAGACTGAGGCAGGGGATCTCTGTGAGTTTGAGGCCAGCCTGGTCTATAGTTCTAGTTCCAGTATAGCTAGGGCTGTTACACAAAGAAACCATGTTTCAAAAAAAACAAAAAAACAAAAAACAAAACAAAAAAGCATTAATTAATTAAAAAAATAAATTTTATTAAGATGCCCATATTGGATTATCCATTAAATTTTATTACAATTTTTATCAATTTCAATCAAATTCCTTATTTGAAAGTCTTAGTCTGCTCTATCTGAGACAACAACTTCCTAAAATTACACTTGTTTGACCCCTTTGAGCCACTGTGAAGAGGCAAAATGTTCTCCCTCTAGCACAAATGATAACGCTGATGTTGATAATCATTGATAGTTTCTTGGAGCATCACATTTTTACAACCTGCGCCATCTTAAACACAGTATCTGTTTATAAGCTTTATCATAGCAATGCATGAGAAACCGTAAAAGCAAATGAGCTATGCCATAGCAGGAAAAAATTATTTAACAACAGGTTCCTATGTAGTACAAATCAAAGTTCCTCATTCGGTGCATTCCAGTACTCTATTGCATTTTCTTTACGTACGTGTCTTTAAGACACTTCCCATTTCTAAGCAATAGAAAGATTCGTCTTCACTTCTAGTTGATCATTTTCAACTGCCGGAGGGAACTTTTCCACTTGATCATGTTCCTGTCATTGAAAACCCTTTAACTGACGCCATTTGATCTAAAGTCATCTATGCCAAAAGTGTGAATTTCAGAACTTCATTATTATACTGAAATTTAACTGTCATTTCAAGTATCTTAGGCATACATGCCTCATCTTTCTATTAACATTGCAAATATCCTGAGGAAAGACATGCTGCATGAAACTTTTCAATATTGTCCTCTATCTTTGTAAAGAAAGAAGCGGTGCATGAAGTACTGAGTAAAAGGGAGAAAAAGGGAGGGGCCCCAAATTAAAGGAGGACTGATTGAGCTATAAGTCATTTTAATTACCTGTTTAAATTAGGATCAGCATGACATTTAAATTTCAACTGAACTTGATTTGATGATCATGAGATGGTATCACCAAGGGTGACCAAGGAAAAAGAAAAGCCGGGTACATATGGATAATAATTATTACGCCCTGATCCCCAGACAAGTTCCACATTATAGGTTTTTGAGTGTAGTAAAATTAAATCTGAATATCGTATTAGAGAAAGGGGTTTAAGTGAGACAGAATGGTGAGGGAGTCATATACTTCGCTTTCTTCCTACTGAATTAGTCAGTTGTAAAGTGATGTTAACGTGTCCATGAATTTTGGAAAGAAAACACATAAAACTTCAAAATATTTCCTTTGATTTCCACTGATTCTTTCAGGATATTTGTGTATATTCATTCTATTTGCCTATAAATGAGTTTGTGTGTGTTGTCTTTTTGTGTGTGTATGCATCTGGTAATCCATGTGCATGGATATTCTTCTGAAATGTACAGTGAATGAGTTACAACCACATTACCTTCCAAGAGTACATCAGAATATACCATCTTAACTGTAACTCCATATAATTGACTGTGATATCTCCACTCTTCTAAGTCAAAGTATATTATTAAAAACAAGAAATTGTTCTCTGCTCCCCTCCCTGCTTCTCCCCTTTCCCCTTCAACTCTCCCCCAAGGACCCTATGCTTCCAATTTACTCAAAAGATCTTGTCTTTTTCTAATTCCCATGTAGATTACATCTTTGTAAATCTCCCTTAGTGTCCTAATTGTTGTCTAAGTTCTCTGGGATTGTGGTTTGTAGGCTGGTTTTCATTGCTTTATGTTTAAAAACCACCTATGAGTGAGTACATGTGATAATTGTCTTTCCGTGTCTGCTTTGTTGAGCTCAATAAAAATCAATAAAAAGAAAGGAAAAAAAGGAATGATAGATACCAAGAGGAATAACAGGACATCAAGACTTCAAAGAAAGAAAGAGATACATGGGAAGGAAAGGAGGGCAGAGGGGTGCTACTAGATAATGTATGATCCAAATAAATAATGAAAAAGGTAAAACATGAGTTTCAAAAACAGTTTTCAACCTTATTAAATCAAAGTTAGGAGTTACATCATGAGAAACTCAAAACTTACATTGTGTTCTTATTACAAGAGACTAATAACCTCAGCCAGCAATTTCTCCTCTGCTGCCAGAGACTAAAGTCTATTGGAAAGGGAAATCATTCTATAACTATAAAGCTACATTATCATCTTCATATTCATCATCATCATAATTTCCTACAAGGACTGCTAATTGGGAACAGGCACAACACTGACTTCCTTTTTGTTGGGAGATTTAGCATTGTCTCAGTCCTTCTCCAGCTTAAGAGAGTTTCCGTTTCTCAGCACATATGCTATAATTCACTGGGGGAATTTTGAAGGGAGCACAGCGAGGTCAAGCAGATCAAGTTTGGGGATTCTAGGTTGTTGACACAACAGCATCCAAAACCAATGGTCACTAGATAAAATGTTTCATACTGCTGTCTGTCATGACACCCCAGGTTGCTCCTAGGAAAAAAGTGATCAGGCTCTCTGGGTCCTTGTCAAATATGGCCCATCAATGTAACAAGGCTCAGACAAAAAGATTATCTTTGTTTCCTTTCTGTATCCAGTGAAGACACTATCTAACATGAAAGCAGGCCTTACTTCTCTCAGACTGGTGTGGCTTGTTATGGCTGGGGCTCACAATAAATGACCACAAGACCATGGTCTGATCATATTTAATGAAGATGGCTCACAGCTCTATAGAACCTGAAATTTAACAGAATCTTTTGATATCAGCACACACTTTGTTGCTTGGAGCTTCATATCACAGTAGGCCCATTTGGAAGAGGCATTAAAAGAAACACACACAGTTTAGTGCGGGTCACTCTTCTGGCGTGCTATTCCCTTTGCTACCATTCAGCCTCTGGGAAATTATCAATTAAGGAATAAGGTATGTGTTATCAGTGAGAAGAATACTTAAGAATACTGAGGATGGAGGATATGGTCATGATGGAATAAATAATCCTTGGATGATGCCTCATTAAAAAAACCCAAGAAATTAAAGGAATTATTTAGGGTATGAAAAGGGGAACATGAACTCCACTGTAGTATCTTGCAAATAAGCATTAAAATATGGAAAACAGTATGGAAGACTCTAATTTTGAATATAAGAAGTATATTTTAATACGAGGAGAGTAATTTTAATGACATGAGGATCTGGAGAAATTGAGGCCAGCATGTGAAGTCACAAGAACTTACATGTGTAGCAGAACAATTCATTTTCTAATATTGAGTTTTCCTCACTACAATCACACAAACTGATATCCACATGGTCCCTGTGAAGGAAATCTCATCATTTAAACTTTCTAAAATTCCCTATGAATTAACAGAAACAAATAAAAAAAATCATGCTCCAAGAAGAAAGACACAAACTCTCTGGTAACAGCATAACTTCTCATCTATGTTCCAAAAATGTCACAGTAAATTAAGGAACCAAATATAAAATATAAAAATGTCTCTCATGAAATAGACTCAGGAATAAGTCATAGCAGTTCACATATATATATATATATACAGTGTATCTATATTAATCTTAATTAAACAAATGCATAGTTTTATAGATAAACTAACAAGTTAATACATAACGATTTTGGTCATTGGATCCAAATATTTGGAACTCTACGTCCATTCTACTAAATGGAAATTATGTTTTTCCTCTTCCATTCTATTTTCCATAATTTCAGATAAGTCTGATTCATTTCTACTCTTCATAAATATTCCAAACTCCTCTGCTATCTTCATTCAGACAAATATACTCTTTTCCATATTACTGAGATAAGCACTACGAAGAGGGAACCCATATTTGTAAGACACCACAAAATACACTTGCCTTCAGATTGGAGCCCCAAGTTTTTTCACAGCTCCTCTTTGAACATAATTTTTCAGTTTAGATAAGTTGTTAACTATAAATGTCAGACAAGTAAATATAAAGCCTAGTAAGCTGCTCATAGTTCCTCATGCTGTAGTGACTAAACACCCTAATATTATTTTCTTTGCTACTTCATAACTTAAATTGGTACTGAATGAATCATAATGTAAACATTAGATATGCAGGATATCTGATGGGTGTCCCCTATGAAAGGGTCATTTGACCCCACCAAAGGTGTCATGACCCACAGGTTGAGAGCAACTACTATAAAAACTTCCAATCCAAGTTCTCAAAAGAAATGTTTCTGCCAAAGGTTTTCAATCTTATGTTCCAAAATTACGCATCTACCTGTGTCTTTCTTTGGAGCCTCGCCTGTAATGACTCTGGTCCTAAAACTATGCAATCCCTTCTGCTCAAAGTAATAGCACCCCTTCTCCCACAACAGCATAGCCCTGTTCTGTTAGGTTACCATCCCTTGGCGATCACTACCACACAGTGTACCTGGTCATCCACTGTAACATTTGGGCCCCAATGTAACTTGATAAATAATTTAGAGTCCAAGAATCTACATTCGTATTTGGCATCAAAGTTGTTAGAAAAGAAAATCTGTGAATGCATCAAATTAGAATATGGGCTGATATATCATACAGATATATACAGAAGATTCTGAAATCAGAGTTGTATCTCTTTCTTCAGAGATAATAAATGTAAGCCCTAATCAGTTGTAGCCTTGTACAACACTGTCGTACTTGAATGGCCATTCTTGTTATTCTCAAACATAACAAATGTGTTTAATGTGATCTGTGCCCTTGCTTTCTTCTCTGATTTAAATGAACTTGCAAGTACACTACATTGGAGTTATCTGCTTAAATGCCATCTTGTTAAATAGAAACTTCCTGTATACCAGAGTAAGAAATTGACTATCTCCAAATACCTGGATTCTCTTTCATGTTATGAAATATTTTCAGTTCTTTTGTCTGTTCTTTACATAGCTATCAATATCCAAATTTCCTTTGATGTTTTTACAATACAAATCATTTTAATTCCACCCCAGTTGAGACTGAGCTTCAGATAAATAAGGACTTGCTCTAAATTTTATTTGTTTGGCAAATCAAACTGTGCCAACATAGAAAGAGACCTCAATACATGTATGCAGAATAACAGAATTTTCCCAAAGTGGGCGCTTCTACTTTCTGTTCCTCAGGAATATACCTTCTCTATAACGTAAGTGTGCCGTGTCTTAAAAGAGCACCCAACAGATATTTTTAAGTTGAAAATAAATAGCCAAATTAGTGGTATGGTTAGTAAAATAAGGAACATCAGAGAAGCAAGAAGACCTTCAAATCAAGATTCAAACATTTTCTTCTATGACCTTATTTTTACATTTGCTCTCTCAGATTTGAAGACATTAAATGCTAAATCCTCCCAGTGTATAGATCCTGCTCAGAAAACTAGTATTATTTTTATTCATTACATGCCTATTTAGACTTTCTGTAATTTGTTTTCCTTATATTTATTATGATGATGATTTTAATAATTTAGAGCTTGTAATTGACCTTGACTATCATTAATTCAGTCTCTGAACGTTTTTCAAAGATATTTCATAAAATTCAAATTGACAGTGCAACCCGTTGGAAAAAGAGTTTCCTTGCCAACCTTCATTTATATTTATCCATAATTGATTCTTCTGTCTTGTCAGCATTGCACAGACATTGAATGACATTTGAAGGCACTCATGACAGTATCTATGAGACATTTATGGCACTTAATCTGTCAGAGATTTGTCCTTAGAATTAAGGAGTAGAATATCTTTAGACCTCAGGTCTCTTTGTAAGTTACATTCAGAATATCTTGTAAAATTAGTTTCAATGTCAGCATGCTAATGCCTGTCTCAGCTTTCCTGAAAGAGTGGCAGTGATATACAACTCCCTATATTTGACTGGAGACTATAAAATAGATGGAGTGGTCAGGCTTAGTACTAAGTAACCTTTTATTCAATGACAGTAATTACTTGTTTGAACCTTTAATTCATTTAAATTTGCTTGAACTTTCAAGTGACTACCCACATATTTTCCACTTTGACAGATGAAATTAAATGACCAATAGGTGGAAGAAATCTATGAAATACTTTGACATGATTGACAACTTAAGAAAAATATAAAGTGTCTTTTACTTTGGAAAACTAATTCTTGTAAGGATAATTCATGTTAGTTACTAAATGATGATATTTATATAAAAATAACATAAAAAGTAAAAATTCAGGGTCCATAACTGGTATTCCAAGGAATTAGGAAAACTATGGAAGGTTCTTGTATATTTGTACTTATACAGTTGGAAGTCTGAACTTTTATTTATTTTTTAAGTTTATTAACAATTTTAGCATGGATACTGTCATTATTGTTAATTGAATTTAAAACATTATTGAATCAATACAAAGTAAAAGCACTTATTAGGAAATCATTACTCAGAAGAAATGCTATGGAAGCAAGTCTTAGATATATTTCCTCAAATGTGACTTTTTCTCCAGTGGTATTTCTAAAAATAATTTGAGAGGCAAAGCGTGGAGAATTTTATGAAATACTGCCTTCTGAGCATGATATGTCTCTTATAAACATAAAGTTATAACAACTGTGGTTACCTGCATGACACCTGTATGTGATCAAAGTTCCAGCTTAGATGGATAGATTATCTCCAGGCTGAACCAATTGCTAAGGAACCATTGGACATGGTTGTGGAAGAAAGTATCACTCTATATCTATGGTATGGTTGCAAGTGGGTTTCCTAAACTGCAGTGGATGACTGCATGCCAATTCACTTATGAACAAGAATAACTGATTTCAGTAGCCTATCAAAGAGTACCAACAGTATGCATTTAGAGTTGGATGGGTAGAATAGAAAGCATATATGATAATATTTCACTTTACTCATATATGAAATTCTTATAAAAATGTAAAATCAGATGAAATAACCAGTAATTGGCTTTATTTATTCATATAAAAAACTTCCAAATTGTTTGCTTTAAAGTGAGCTAGTGAATCAAAGTCATAATTTCTTTTGCATTGCATCTTTGTCCTTATGATGAATCCTTATCTGGATGACTACTTTAAATCATTCAGCAACAGCATCTGAATATGAATATATTCTAAAGAATTATGACAATATAGTTACCTTTATACTAGCACTAATCACAAGCATAGAGATTTCTCTGTCGTAGTGAGTCTTCAGTTATGCTCTGATGCCAGTGATCACTGAGGGTGAAGTCTCATGATCCCAACAGATTACTTTAATATATTCTCTGTCATCTTCCTTGTCATCAGTATGCTGCCCTTTCTTAAAATATACCTAAATTTAGCCAGCAATCTCAGGCCTTGTATCACCATGACACCCTTCCTAATATATTCAGTTCTAATTTCTATAAATTAGGATATTTATACATTTGCATAAAAGCAAAGGTTAAATCAGATATGAGGACAACTTCAAATAACCTGTTGATTCTAATGTGTTTGTATTACTTCCGTTTATCCCCTATGGAATTAATAAGATGCTATCTGTAGAGGTTTCCGGATTTACTCTACATGGAAGGTATTAAGGTCAATTCTAAATTTCTAGTTCAATAGATCTTAGATACAGTTTTGAGATCTGCATGTATAATATATTTCACTGATGGTTTCTAGTATTTTGAAGTTGGGGGAAATGCTGATAATGTAAGCTTTATTTCTCCTATGAACTGTTGCCACTTTTCCATAGTTTTCTTGTGAATTTCAATCCCCAGATATATCTAACACATCTTGTCCAATCATGCATAAAAGTGAGAGCATGATTTTAAATATGTTGTCTTCTAGTTTTGTCCATAAACATTAGTAAATGTCCATTATGCTACCATTTTATATGGTTATCATTTCTGATCAGAATACTTTTCCTCCTAGATATCTATTATTAAGTAAATTATAGGATTTAGAATTGGAAGAGACATTTGTAAGGATGTTAGTAAATGGCTCATTTATATAACAGGAGCCTAAGTATAAAAAAAATGACTTAATTTAAAAATGGTGACACTTTAGATCATTTAGCCAAAACACATTTAAATATACTGCTACCCTGTTAATATAGATTCATACAAACACTATAATGTTTTTTCAATAGATTTAATCTCTCATGAATAATACTGATCACAGTTTCTCTTCTCTCCCCACTTCTCTAAGCTTCCATCAACATCTCACCCCCAAATCAACTGCCCCTTCATTTTCATTCATAAAAGATAAAGCCTCCAAATGTCAACCAAACAAAAACAAAACAAGATATGATGAGATATGGCAATGGCCCTTACAAACACTTTAATATTATTTGATATGGTCCATTAAGAACAACAATACTATGTTATTATAATTATTGATTATACATGTTTATTAGTTATAAAAATTCAGATATATTTTTTGCATCCCAACTGCAGTTTCCCTTCCCTTCTCTAGTTCCAGTTCCTTCCCCCCCACCTCTGATCTTCATCTCCCATCTTCTCCTCCATTTCTCTTCAGAAAAGGGCAGGTTTGCCCTGGATATCAACAAAACATAGCTTATCAAGTTGCATTTAGACTACCCCCCTTTGTACTTAGGCTGGGAAATGCAAATCAATGGGAGTAAAGTGGTCCCCAAAAGTTAAAGACATGCCCTGGTCTCACTACAAGGGGACCAAACTTAAAACCTGTCACACATTTAATCAAGGTCAATCCCATGCTGGCTCCCTGGTTGTTTTCTTTCAGTCTCTTTGATATTTTTTGAGACCAGGTTAGTTGATTCTATGGGTTTTCTAATGGTGTCCTTGGCCTCTTTCATTCCTAAAGTCCTTATTCCTTTGTACAGCAGGATTACCTGAGCTCAGTCCAGTTTTTGACAGTGGAACTGTGCATGTATTTATACCTGTTTTTTAATGAAGCTGCTCTGATGACTATTGGACTAGGCACCAATCTATGAGTATAGAAGAATATCTTTCGGCATCATTACATTGCCTTTTTTCCCCAGTGTGGTTTTGATCTGTCCTGAGTCTCTGGCTCATCCAGCCTGTGGATTCTATTGCGCCAGGCAGTGTCATAGAAGGGCTCAATCTTGCCGGGTGGTGGTGGCGCACGCCTTTAATCCCAGCACTTGGGAGGCAGAGGTGGGTGGATCTCTGTGAGTTTGAGGCCATCCTGGTCTACAAGAGCTAGTTCCAGGACAGGAACCAAAAGCTACGGAGAAACCCTGTCTCAAAAAATAAATTAAAAAAAAAAAAAAAGAAGGGCTCAATCTTGTGGAATAGGTTTGAGGCTGGAAGAGTCATTAGGTGGCCATTCCCAAAATCTCTAGGCTACTGTTACTCTAGCATATCCTATGGCAGGACAGACTGTAGGTCAAAGGTTATGTGGGAAGAGAAAAAGGAATGTCATGTAGCCACCAAACATGTTGTGACTCCTCAGGAAGTCAGTCTTGTGGCAATACACAGATTACTAGAAATGGGTTAATTTAATAGTTAGCCAGTAAGAAGCCTAAGACATTGGCCACACAATTGTAACTGATAACAGATCTCAGAGTGGCTATTTCATAAGTGACTTTGGGAATAGGCAAGCAGAAAAAAGTCAGTCCAGGTGTACCCGAGGAACAGAGAGTACTTCTAGTTGCATGCCATTGTTTTTAACAGCTGAGTAATACTCCATTTAGCAAATGAAGCACATTTTCTTTGTCCATCATTGGTTGAGGTACAACTTGGTTGATTATAGGTTCTAGTTATTATAAATAAAACTTCTATGAACATGAGGTGAGCAGGAGTCCTTGTGGTATGACTGAGCATTCAATGGATATATGCCCAAGAGTAGTAGAGCTTGGGCTTGAGGTAGATTGATGCTCAATTTTCTTAAAAACTGTTATATTGATTTCCAATATGTGTCTGAACAAGCTTGCACTCTCATCAGTAATGAAGGAGTGTTCCCCTTTATTCCATATCCTCTCCAGCATTAGTTATCACATGTATTTTTGACCTTAGCCATTCTGACAGGTGTAATATAAAATCTGTGTCATTTTGAGTATATTACCCTGATTGCTAAGGATTAGTGTGGTATGTGTGTTGCTTTAATTGTTTAATGAATAAAGAATCTGGCTTGTCAAGTGATAGGGCAGAGTAGAACTAGGTGGGAAAAACTAAACTGGTTAATGCTAGGAGAGATAAGGTGGAGTCAGAAGACACCATGTAGCCGCAGCCAGGAGCAAACATGCTGGAACTTTCCCTGGTAAGCCACATATATGTGGCTATACACAGATTAATAGAAATGGGTTAATTTAAGATATGAGTTAGCCAGAAATATGATTAAGCTATTGGCCAAACAGTATTGCAAATAACTTAGTTTCTGTGTAGTTATTTCAGGTCTGAGCAGCCGGGAACATACAAGAGGAATTCCAACAACAAAGGATATTGAGCATTTCTTTATGTTTCTCACCTATCAACCAATAAAACAACACATAGACAGAAGGACCTCCCACACCACCTATGTCAATACATACAAGGCTATTTCCACTTTCTCTTCTATCAGTTTTTTTGGACTTGAGTTTTGTGCTCAGTCATAGACATGGATCTATTTTCATTATTCTAAATGATGACATCCAGTTAGACCACAACCATTTGTTGTAGATGTTTGCTTATTTCCATTGTATCATTTTGGCTTCTTTGCCAAAAAATCAGGTATTCATAGGTGTGTGAATTTATGCCGGGGTATTTCATTAAATTGCCATGATCCACCTATCTTTTTTTTAATGCCATTATCATGTGGTTTTTATTATTATAGCTACATAGCAGAGTTTGAAATCAGATATGCTGATACTTCTGGAAGTTTTTGTTTTATTATACATGACTGTTTTAGCTATCCTGGGTATTTCACACGACTCACAGTACAGAGCAGGTAGTACTTTAGTGGCAGGATCATTAGCAGATGCACCTCAGCAGTCACAGCTCCTGCACTGGTGTAGTCACCCTTGTCTATTGTGCTCTTATTTGGCCATCACTATGGCTTGTCTCCTTACTGAAGAAGAGATTGACAAATTCAAGAAAGTCTCTTCTTATTCAATAAAAATGACGATGACACCATCATAACAAAGGAACTTGGGATTTTCATGATGTCACTGGCTCAAAAGCCAACAGAAGCTGAATTGCAGATATGATCAATAAAGGGGAAGATGATGGGAATAGCGCCATTGACTTCCTGAATTTCTTGGTCATGATGTATAGTCAAATGTAAGATACAGATAGTGAAGAAGAAATCCATGTGACATTTCGTCTTTGGCGAGGATGGAAGTGCTTACATCAGCACAGTAGAACTGTACCACGTCAGAATAAACTTAGGAGAAAAACTAACAAATTAAGTATTAGATGATATGTTTAGAGAAGCAGATATTGATGGAGTAAGACAAGTCAGCTATGAAAAAATTTGTGCAGATGATGACTGCAAAATAAATACCTATTTTAAATTACTTTTCCCTCTAGAAGAATCAAATTGAAATCTTTTACTTACCTGTTACAAAGAAAGAAAAAGAAAAAAGTTTATTCATTTTGTTTTATGTAGAAAAGGGACAAACATACCTTCTACACACACACAAAATCAACATGCATTGGTTTCTGGACCTGTCTCCTAAAGATTAAGCCCCCACATATGTTTTATAGTATAATACTCACACATTGGAGCACCGGAATGAGCTCCCAAGGTCCAAATGAGGAGCAGAAGGAGGGAGAACATGAGCAAGGAAGTCAGGACTGTGAGGGGCGCACCCACCCACTGAGACAGTGGGGCTGATCTATTGGGAGATCACCAAGGCCAGCTGGACTGGGACCGAAAAAGCATGGGATAAAACCGGACTCTCTGAACATGGCGGACAATGAGGGCTGATGAGAAGCCAAGGACAATGACACTGGGTTTTGATCCTACTTCATGTTCTGGCTTTGTGGGAGCCTAGCCAGTTTGGATGCTCACCTTCCAAAATGGAGGGGGGAGGACCTTGGACTTTCCACAGGGCAGGGAACTCTGACTGCTCTTCGGACTGGAGAGGGAGGGGTAGAGGAATGGGGGGAGGGGGAGAGAAGTGCGAGGAGGGGGAGGGAAATGGGAGGCTGGGAGAGGCAGAATTCACGTGGTTTTGATCCAACGCAATGTGCTGGCTTGGTGGGAACCTAGCCAGTTTGGATGTTCACCTTCCTAGATATGGACGGAGGGGGGAGGACCTAGGACTTACCACAGGGCAGGGAACCCTGACTGCTCTTTGGACTGGAGAGGGAGGGGGAGAAAAGTGGGGGGAAAGGGAGAGGGGTGGGAGGAGGGGGAGAAGAATGGGAGGAGGGGGAGGGAAATGGGAGGCTGGGAGGAGGTGGAAATTTGTTTTTTTTTCCTTTCTTTTCTTTATTCTCCTTTTATCAATAAAAAAAACAAAATAAATAAGAAGAAAGAAAGAAAGAAAGAAAGAAAGAAAGAAAGAAAGAAAGAAAGAAAGAAAGAAATCAAACTCAATACCTCAGATGTGTTCTACAGTTTCTTGGATAATTTACCAATAGCCAGTTTACTGTAAACAAACATTTAAAATTGATTTATCTTGGGATTATATACAGAGAATAGGTGAATTCTCAACTCTGAGACACAGCCTCAGAAGTAGAATGGCCCTTTGCCTTTCATGTGCTCTAACCCCATGGTGACAACGAAGCCCTGATGGCATGCCCGAGTTTAGTGCTATATGCATTATACTAGAGTGAAATAAACATCTAGGCTGTTACCAAATCACACAAATTTTTAATAAGAAATGCTTGCCAAGTGTCAGAGATCAGCTTCAACAATGATGCCACTTACCAGGGTATGGGCATGGGGATTAAAAAAATAACTAAGGAAAACAAAGACACGAATAAAATTAATAAAGCAGAAACATAGACTAGTACAGGGAGGGAGTCCCAGTAAATACTGAAATTGCCCACATTTAATATCCATTTGCTTAAAATACCCAGACCACAAAAGGTAGGAGTAAGATAAAAAAATGCATTAACATGATACAAGGTATCATGTTATGGCTATATTCTTAATAAAACATCTGTTGCCAGTAATGCTCAAACCACTCCATGGGTGGAATCATTGTTATTGCCCTAAGGAAGTAGGAACTTATTTGGAGTCTTAGACTTTTGTTTGAAGTAGAAACACATCAACTTCTGGATACTTAAAATACAAGGTCTGGATATTAGCCACATTTGTTGACAATAAATTTAAGAAAGCAAAACTCTCTGATCTAAATCTAGATGGGACGTCTGCTCGAGAAAGAAAAGGACAACCACCTTGAGCTGAAATTCACTGACCCTCAGACAAGGTAGAAATAGGAAATAGCTTCACATTTTGGGGCCTTTACCACCAGGGGAGCATCTATGCACTCTGTGTTTTAAAACCTTGTAAGCCATGACTCTGAGCCAGTAGAGTAGGCTGTGGTTGTGGATTTGAGCACAACCATCAGCTTTGCTGACAAGGAGATTATGATTTATGCCCATTCCAAATGTAATACTAGTCTTTCCTTTTTCTCCAGTGAGAAAGACTATTAATTTTAAGAAAAAAGATTTGGAGAGATCACTAATGCAAGTGACATAGCTAAATATAATAAAGGCAATATACAGCAAGCTGATAGTCAACATCAAGTTGAACGAAGATAAATTCATAGCTATTGCACTAAAATCAGTAACAAGATAAGGTTGTCCACAGTCCCTGTATCTATTCCATATAGTACTTTAAGTTCTAATTCCAGCAATAAGACAATCCAGCAGATACAAATAGGAAAAGAATAAGTCACATGGTATAGGAAGTTCTTCTGTTTATGTGTTGACTTCATTGGTTGAATAAAGAAACTGCCTTGGCCTTTTGATAGGGCAGCGCTTAGGCAGGCAGAGTAGACAGAACTGAATTCTGGGAGGAAGAAAAAGAGTCAGAAAGAGAGCCACTGTGGAGCTGCCAGGTCAGACATGCTGAATCTTTCCTGGTAAGCCACGACCTCATGGTGACACACAGATTACTGGAATCAATGCAGACAGAAACCCAGGTAGGGGTGGCCTACACCTTAAATCCCAGCACTAGGGTATTACTTCTTTAATCCCAGCACTAGAGGAAAAATAAAATGGGAGAAAAGAGTCTTAGTCTGCTTATTATGTGATTGCCCAGCCTTGATAGAGGTTAAGACATCTCTAATGCCTTTAGCTTTGCTTCTGATCTTCAGACAAGATTTATTTATCAAAATACAAGTAATATTCTATATATGGCCCAGTGGTGACATCCATACCCATTTGCTGTTGAGTACCTTGTTGTGGTTCATGGTCTTAAAACAGCTGGGGTCTGACCTGAAGTTGGGGTCCTGCACTGCCACTAATGGTCACATAGAGGCCTGGGTTGGGGCCACAACCTGAGTCCTTGGTGTTGTTCAGTGGCACAAAACTGCCAAAACTATTCCCACATGAGTGGCCATTCCCTCCACCCAGAGCCAGGATATCATCAGGGCAAAGTTCCTGCCAATGGCCGTGTCTGTTCCATGGTCCAAGTGCAGCTAGCCATCTGTGTTTCTGTCTGTCGCCAGTGACACCTCAGGAGGCCTAAGGAATCATGTGAGATGAAATAAGAGGGCTATACTGAGCCAGTCTCACACCTCACTTCCCTGGGAAAGCTGGCCTGCAGCAAGAAAGCTGCCCCCTGCATTCAATAGAGTGGGCCCTCACCCCTGAGGATAGGCATTTAGTGGAGCTGACTCCACCACCGAACAAGAGGCAGATGGCCCCACTGGGTCCATCTGATCTGACTGACTAACACTCAGTCCCACAACTGACCCACCCTAACATCTACTTATCTAGATTATGCTGGAGCTTGGGAAGGAACTGGTCCTGCAGAATGGCACCCAAAAGGTCCCCAAAACACAAAATACCCCAGAAGAGCTCCAGTGAAGATCCAGTGAGGACAGTGTGCCAAAAACCAGGGACCCTGAACCAGACTAATGTCTCTTTACAATGAACAGTTGCCAACCAAACTGATGGGACAAAGGGATATACTATATGACACACCGAAGCCTCAAGTGCCACCAGGAGGGTTGGAGAGGTGATGGAGAGTCAAGAGAGAAGAAGAAGCAGAGATTTTGCTGGTTTTGGTATGGTTTTTGTTTTGTTTTGGTTTGGTTTAATGGGTTATTTCTTTTGTTTTTACTTTTGTTTGCTTGCTTTCTTATTTGTTTTGTTTTCTTTTGTGGGCGCACTGCACCAAGGGCTAAGGGGTAATACACAGGAACTGAGAGGTGAACAGAATTGAGATGCATATGTGAGAACCCCAAAGATTCAATAAATAAGTTAAAAATAGACATACTCAGCTTCATATGGAAAACAGATATATTTTTATAAAAAATTCCAACTACATTAGAATGATTCAAATATGACTAAACAGTCATTTTTCAGTGTTATTGCTGTGCAGAAAAGGATAATTTCAGAGCACCTAGTGGAAGAAAATGGTACACATGAGAGAGAGAGAGAGAGAGAGAGAGAGAGAGAGAGAGAGAGAGAGAGAGAGAGAGATGCACAGGCACACACAGTGAAATAAACAGTTCTCATCTCAAAAGAAAAAAAATATTTTTAACTAAAGACAGACCGACACACAGACCTTCCAACACTGGTACCAAAAGCCCCCTTTAATAGCACCATGAGGCTATTTTTCACTGAGAATATTTTTCACGTCATATATTATGACCATAGTTTTCTCTCTCCAAACTCCTTCCAGATCCTTCTTGTTTCCTGGCTCACCTTCTCTTATCTTCCTTCCTTCCTGTCCTTTCCTTCTCTTTTCAGAAAGATGTTAAAAAAGGCAAACAGCAAGAACAATAAAAGACAAAAAGAAAAAAAAAGAAAAAAGAAAAACAAGCAAAACCCAGAAATCACACACAAAGGTAAATAAAAACAAGATCGAAAATTTTAATGTCAAGGCAAAAGACCTGTCAGTCAGACAAAGTAAATGTTCAAACAAAGTAACAAAAACACAAACAAAATAACATTGACTTAGATTTTGTTGTCTGTGCATCAGTACTGTTGTGACTCCAAGACTATTTCCATAATGTCATCAGCCTCCTCATGCTCTTAAAACTCTTTTTGACTACTCTTCTACTGGTTTTCTCAGGCAAGAGGCAACAAGTTAGACAAAGACAGCCCATTTAATACTCAATATTCCTATATCTTCCAGTCTCTCACATTTTTTTATGTATTTTTTTATTGATAAAAGGAGAATAAAGAAAAGAAAGAAAAAAAAAACAAATTTCCACCTCCTCCCAGCCTCCCATTTCCCTCCCCCTCCTCCCATTCTTCTCCCCCTCCTCCCACCCCTCTCCCCTTCCCCCCACTTTTCTCCCCCTCCCTCTCCAGTCCAAAGAGCAGTCAGGGTTCCCTGCCCTGTGGTAAGTCCTAGGTCCTCCCCCCTCCGTCCATATCTAGGAAGGTGAACATCCAAACTGGCTAGGCTCCCACCAAGCCAGCACATTGCATAGGATCAAAACCGCGTGCCATTGTCCTTGGCGTCTCATCAGCCCTCATTGTTCGTCATGTTCAGAGAGTCCAGTTTTATCCCATGCTTTTTTTTGGTAACAGTCCAGCTGGCCTTGGTGAGCTCCCAGTAGATCAGCTCCACTGTCTCAGTGGGTGGGTGCACCCCTCGTGGTCCTGACTTCTTTGCTCATGTTCTCCCTCCTTCTGCTCCTCCTTGGGACCTTGGGAGCTCTATCCAGTGTTCCAGTGTGGGTCTCTGTCTCTATCTCCATCCGTCGCCAGATGAAAGTTCTAGGATGATATGCATGATATTCGTCAGTATTGCTCTAGGATAGGGTCATTTCAGGTTCCCTATCCTCAGCTGCCCAAGGAACTAACTGGGGGCCTCAGCTTGGGCACCTGGGATCCCCTCTAGGGTCAAGTCTCCTGCCCATCCTAAAGTGGGACCTTTAACTAAGAAATGGGGTTCCGTGCTCCCCTATCCAACCTTCCTTTATCCCGATCCTCCTGTTTCCCCAAGTCCCCACTCCTTTCCTTCTACCTTTTCTCTCCCCATCTCCCCTTACCCCCATCCCACCCCACCCCCAACATCCCACTTTTCTCCCCGGCAATTTTGTATACTTCCCTTATCCAAGAGGATAACTATATGTTTTTCCTTGGGTTCACCTTCTTACTTAGCTTCTTTAGATTCGCCTATTGTAGACTCCGTGGTCCCTATTTATGGCTAGAAACCAATTATGAGTGAGTACATCCCATGTTCATCTTTTTGGGTCTGGGATACCTCACTCAGGATACTCTATTTCCATCCATTTGCATGCAAAATTCGAGAAGTCATTGTTTTTTACCGCAGCATAGTACTCTAATGTGTATATATTCCATACTTTCTTCATCCATTCTTCCATTGAAGGGCATCTAGGTTGTTTCCAGGTTCTGGCTATTACAAATAATACTGCTATGAACATAGTTGAACAAATGCTTTTGACCTGTGATAGAACATCTCTTGGGTAAATTCCCAAGAGTGGTATTGCTGGGTCCAGGGGTAGGTTGATCCCGAATTTCCTGAGAAACCGAAACACTGACTTCCACAGTGGTTGCACAAGATTGCATTCCCACCAGCAATGGATGAGGGTACCCCTTCCTCCACAGCCTCTCCAGCAAAGGCTATCCTTGGTGTTTTTGACTTTAGCCATTCTGACAGGTGTAAGATGATATCTCAAAGTTGTTTTGATTTGCATTTCCCTGATCGCTAAGGAGGTTGAACATGACCTTAAGTGTCTTTTGGCCATTTGAACTTCTTCTGTTGAGAATTCTCTGTTCAGTTCAGTGCCCCATTTTTTAATTGGGTTAATTAGCCTTTTAAAATCTAGTTTCTTGAGTTCTCTATATATTTTGGAGATCAGACCTTTGTCTGTTGTGGGGTTGGTGAAGATCTTCTCCCAGTCAGTAGGTTGCCTTTGTGCCTTAGTGACAGTGTCCTTTGCTTTACAGAAGCTTCTCAGTTTTAGTAGGTCCCATTTATTCAATGTTGCCCTTAATGTCTGTGCTTCTGGGGTTATACCTAAGAAGCGATCACCTGTGCCCATCTGTTGTAGGGTATTTCCCACTTTCTCTTCTATCAGGTTCAGTGTTATCGGGCTGATATTGAGGTCTTTAATCCATTTGGACTTGAGTTTTGTGCACGGTGATAGATATGGGTCTATTTTCATTCTTCTACAGGTTGACATCCAGTTGTGCCAGCACCATTTGTTGAAGATGCTTTCTTTCTTCCATTGTATACTTTTAGCTCCTTTATCGAATATGAGGTGTTCATAGGTTTGTGGGATTAAATCCGGGTCTTCTATACGATTCCATTGGTCGACTTCTCTGTTTTTATGCCAGTACCACCCTGTTTTCATTACTGTAGCTCTGTAATAGAGTTTGAAGTCAGGGATGGTAATGCCTCCAGACAATCCTTTATTGTATAGGATTGTTTTGGCTATCCTGGGTTTTTTGTTTTTCCATATAAAGTTGATTATTGTCCTCTCCATATCTGTGAAGAATTTTGATGGGATCTTGATGGGGATTGCATTGAATCTATAAATTGCCTTTGGTAGAATTGCCATTTTTACTATGTTGATCCTCCCAATCCAAGAGCAAGGGATGTCCATCCATTTTTTGGTATCCTCCTCAATTTCTTTCTTCAATGCCTTAAAGTTCTTATCAAATAGATCTTTCACTTCCTTGGTTAGATTTACCCCAAGATATTTTATGCTGTTTGTGGCTATCGTGAATGGAGAAGATTCTCTGATTTCCCTCTCTGCTTCCATATCCTTTGTGTATAAGAGGGCGACTGATTTTTTGGAGTTGATCTTGTATCCTGCCACATTACTAAAGCTGTTTATCAGCCGTAAAAGTTCTTTGGTGGAGTTTTGGGGGTCGCTTATGTACACTATCATATCATCTGCGAATAACGAAAGATCAAACCACACACACTAATAGTAGGAGACTTCAACACTCCTCTCTCACCAATGGACAGGTCAGTCTCTCACATTTTTCAGGTGAGTGTTTCCGTGTTAATTCTCATATACTCATATACTACAAGAAATAATTCTCTGATGGTTGTGAAGCAAGGCATTGATCTCAGGGCATGGCAGAATATATTTATCCTTGGTTGTTCTTATATCTGTTGATATCTTGATTGTTGATATACAAGGCATATCCTTGACTGTTCTTTTTGTAGTGTATAAGTCAATGTACGTAATTAACTGAGTGTTTATTTGTGTTTTCATAGTACCTTTATAGTCCAGAAGATATCAGAGGCCCTGGAACTGGGGTTTAAGGTCTTTGAGAACTTCTTGTTATGTATGGTGCTAGGACACAAACTCAATTCCTTTGTAACCACAATTGCTCTCTTTGTAATAGCTGAGCTATCTATAGATTGCTCATAATTAAACTTCTAGACAAACAAAAAATTAAGATTCCACTGTTCTTTTCCAGTTTTCCAATATATATTTTGCTTTCATTTCCCCTATATTCACTTTGTTGATTTAAAATTTATATTATAGTTTTCCATTTAATTGCATAGAATATTTCTTAATAGCCGGGCGGTGGTGGTGCACACCTTTAATCCCAGCACTTGGGAGGCAGAGGCAGGCGGATCTCTGTGAGTTCGAGACCAGCCTGGTCTACAGAGCTAGTTCCAGGACAGGCTCCAAAGCCACAGAGAAACCCTGTCTCGAAAAAAACCAAAAACCAAAAAAAAAGAATATTTCTTAATAATAAATTATTAAAATAAATAACTTATTTGTTCTTATAATCACAATAGCTTTTTAAAACCAAAAGGAAACTATTGGAAGGAACTGAACTTTCTTCACTAAAAATAAGCACCTATAGTATATACTAGCACTTATTCACTGAGATAAGTATTGAAGGCAACATTAATAGTAAACAGGTTATATTTTGAATTCTCTAGATTTTATTTGACTAATTAGCATGATATTAAAATCAAAAGATAGGCTTTAGAAATCAATTCATAAAATGGCTTCAAGGAAATATTTTCAGTAATTTAAATTATTTGATATAAATTGCAAGGTCATGTATTATTTCCTGATTGTATCAAAAAGAGATTTTAAAATCATTAAGATATAGACAGCTGTAGTGATGAATACCATAATACCTGAATGCTGGAGACTGAGGAGGGAAGAGCATAAATTCTTAGCTGGTCTGATTGCTGCATAGCAGGGCTTTGCTTCAAAAAAGGGGATAAGAGACAGAAAAAGCTGGAGCTAATACACTTGAACAATGTACAATGACATCATGCTTCCCCAGCAAAAATAGAAAAATATGTTTTGTAAAATATTTTTCCTCCCAGGGTTGTTCTTAATATATTGATAGGAATGATTGATTACACTGTTATTTTCAAGAGCAAGTTATAGCACAGTAAACACATGAGATCTACTAGTCATGATACACAAATTCTTAACTATCTAAATTTTGTAGTTGCAACCTCTAATAAATATGATAGCATTGAGCTTTACATTATATTATTAAGCTTTCTCTTATTCTTTAAAAATTTTTATTTAAAAGTTTTTTTATTATTATACATACCAACCAAAGTTTCCACTCCCTCTTCTTCTCCCCCTTTCCCTCTCACCTCCCCTCCATCCTTCACCCACTCCTCAGAAAGAGTAAGGTCTCTCATGTGGAGTCAATAAAGTCTGGCATATCAAGTTTAGGCAGGACCAAATCCCTTTCCCTGTATCGAGGTTGAGCAAGGGAATGGGCTCCAAAAAAATCCAGTTCATGCACTGGGGAATAAATCCTGGTCCTACTGACAGTGACCCCACAGAATGCCCAGGCCACAGAATTGTCACCCACATTCAGAGGACCTAGTTCAATTGCCTTCCTTAAGTTGAACCTATTTTCTAACATATTTATTCATATAGTTACTTTATAAATTATTTATTTACTAATTATCTTTTAAATAGATTTTTATTTAGAAGTAGATGTTTAAACAAAATTGGAACTAAAACAAAATAAAAACACGTGGAGGTTCTATTAGGTTCATGTTTAATTTAGTTTTGTATACAGTTACAGATTTTTATTTACTTATTTTATTTAAGGGGTAATGACAAAATAAAATTTAATTAAAAAATTATCAAATTGAAGGCTTAGTTCACATGGCTAGAGAACATTGCAGATACACAGAAGGCCATGTCCAGATACAGAGACAACCTCTAAAAAGCTACAGTATGAGTAAAAACATGCTTAGTTGTGAACAAAAAGGGAAAATGGGTATAGAAATTCATAAAAAAATAGTTTAAAAATAATAAAGTAATTAAGGAGAGAGTAAAGAAACATAAAAAGACCACATAAGGATAAAAAATAGTAAAGCATGAGGAATTTGGACCATTTATGGTGCTTTGTTAATTTTGAATTCTTTAAATGTCAATGAATGGAGAATAGCAGATGCTGAGAAACATTGAATTGTGGAAGGTACTACTAAATTAAACCAGTCTATATATTTTAGTCTCAAGCTGAGACTTTAGAAAAATTCTGTACTTTCTCATCACACAAAAACTCAACAAAATTTATAGAGCTACCTTTCCAAGGACATGCTCATTATCCCAATTTGCTCTGATACCTAAGAAGAGGTAATCACCCCCAGACAACAGGAAGAAGTCTAGACAACATAATGCCCATATTCACACAAAGTGGAGTGGATGGTTTCTGATCATTCTGTGGTTGTTTACTATTGTTTGGGGATCTTCTTAGTTTTAAGTTGCTACTGGTTGTGGTCAGAAAACAAGAACAACAAAAACACAAAACAAAGGAGGATGGATTTAAAGATCTATTTCTGAAAAGGAAATTGAGATATAGAAATGATATGATAAAAGGGTAGATTATTGAATCAATTTTTAAAGTAAAAACAGCTATTAGTCTCATATTTTTATTTGTATAGACTTATGCATATTGTTTCAAATTTAGGATTATTTTTGTTATACTTATAAGACTTCTACTATCATTTCTTTAAGGTATAGTATCTATGAAGGTCATTTAAAATGTAATGTATTTCCATATGAAATTGAGTTTTGTTCTTTCACATCTGTGAAGAATTTTGCTGGACATTGCATTTAATCTGTAGATTGCTTTTGGTAAGGTTGCCATTTTTATTATACTGATTCTACCTATCCAAGAGTATGAGAGATCTTTCCATTTTCTGGTATCTTCTTCAATTTCTTTCTTCAAAGACTTAAAGTTCTTTTTTTTTTATTTTATTTTTATTTTTTATTGATAAAAGGAGAATAAAAAAAAAAAGTTTCCACCTCCTCCCAGGCTCCCATTTCCCTCCCCCTCCTCCCACTCTTCTCCCCCTCCTCCCACCCTTCTCCCCCTCCCACCCCTCCTCTCCCCCTCCCTCTCCCGTCCAAAGAGCAGACAGGGTTCCCTGCCCTGTGGTAAGTCCTAGGTCCTCCCCCCTCCGTCCATATCTAGGAAGGTGAACATCCAAACTGGCTAGGCTCCCACCAAGCCAGCACATTAAGTAGGATCAAAAACCCGTGCCATTGTCCTTGGCTTCTCATCAGCCCTCATTGTTCGCCATGTTCAGAGAGTCCAGTTTTATCCCATGCTTTTTCGGTAACAGTAGACAAAATTGCCGGGGAGAAAATTGGGATCTTGGGGGTGGGGTGGGATGGGGGTAAGGGGAGATGGGGAGAGAAAAGGTAGAAGGGAAGGAGGGGGGGACTTGGGCAAACAGGAGGATTGGGATAAAGGAAGGTTGGATAGGGGAGCACAGAACCACAATTCTTAGTTAAGGGACCCACTTTAGGGTGGGCAGGAGACTTGACCCTAGACGGGCTCCCAGGTGCCCAAGCTGAGGTCCCCAGTTAGTTCCTTGGGCAGCTGAGGATAGGGAACCTGAAATGACCCTATTCTAGAGCAATACTGACGAATATCTTGCATATCATCATAGAACCTTCATCTGGTGATGGATGGAGATAGAGACAGAGACCCACACTGGAGCACCGGACTGAGCTCCCAAGGTCCCAATGAGGAGCAGAAGGAGGGAGAACATGAGCAAAGAAGTCAGGACCACGAGGGGTGCACCCACCCACTGAGACAGTGGAGCTGATCTACTGGGAGCTCACCAAGGCCAGGTGGACTGTTACCGAAAAAGACTTAAAGTTCTTGTCGAACAGGTCTTTCACTTCTTTGGGTAGTGTCATCCCAAGATAATTTTGTTATTTTTTGGTTATTGTGAAGGGTGATGTTTCTCTGATTTCTTTCTCAACTTCTTTATAATTTGTATAAAGGAGGACTACTGTTTTTACTGCTTTTTTTTTTTTTTTTTTTTTTTTTTTTTTTTTTTTTTTTTTTTAGTTGTTGCCAACGAAACTTGTATGGGAATCCTCCCTAACTCAGGTTGCTGCCTGTACCAATACTTTCTTGTCAGACCTTCAGACTCACCAATAATAACACAGAGACTTGTTATTAATAAATACTCTGCCTTCTTTAGGCTTGTTGCTAACTAGTTCTTATAACTTAAACTAATCCATACTTTTTCATCTAAATTTTGTAACTTGGCTCATTTCCTCATCTCTGTACTCCCCATCCTGCTTCCTTATTTACTAACTAGTAACTCTGCCTTTTTATTTCAGTGTTTTCTCGCTACCAGTGCTCTGCCTTTAACTCCTTCCTAGCCATTCAGCTATTTATTACCCCATTCCAAACAATGCCTCTTTACACAGTGTGCATTTTTAGTTGATCTTGTGTCCTGTCACATTGCTGAATATATTTATTAGCTGTAAAATTTTTCTGGTAGAGATTTTGGGATCACTTATGTATACTAGCATATTACCTGCAAATAGTATAATTTTATTTCTTTCTTTCCAATGTTCATTCCCTTGATCTCCTTTTGTTGTCTTATTACTCTAGGCAGAACTTCAAGAACTGTGTTAAATAGACATGGAAAGAGTGGATAACCTTGGCTTGTTCCTAAGATTAGTGACATTGCTTTGACATTCTATCTATTTAATTTGAAGTTGGCTTGCTCTATATTGCTTTTATTATGTTTGGATATGTTCCTTGTATCCCTGATCTCTCCAAGACCATTATCAGGAAGGGGTTTTGGATTTTGTCGAATGCTTTTTCAGCATCTAATAAGGCGATCATATGTTTTTTTTTTCAGTTCATTTATATGGTGGATTGAAACACCCCAGGTAAGATTCAGCCAGAGGATGGAAGTTTCATTTGGTGACAAGAGACAGCCACTTGGAGCCCTAGGTCCCCCATTATTTGGCTATTTCACTTAGATCACCTTCATTTATACATATGTTTTAGGAAGCTTCTACTGTATTATATTTGCATACTATCCCTCAAGTGTTCCTTAATTTTAGCTTTCTCTCACTATTCCTCAAATGTTCCTTAATTTTGAATTTTTCTCTCTTTCCTATTTCATTTTCCCTCCCTCTCCTCACTTGATCTTCCTGTTTCACCCAAAGACAGCCACAACCATCTATTCTTTTTTAATTTTCTGACAAGATCTAATATATTCATTCCTTTCTTTATATATAATCTCTATGGTTCTATGGATACTAGCTTTGTTTTTATTGATTTAACAGCTAAAATACACATAAAAGCAATAGTATGCAATAATTCTCTTTCAGCGTCAGGAATATTTCTATTTACCTAATAATTTCAAGAGTTAACTTTTAACACCCAAGTGTACTCTATTGTGTACATTCACAATATTTTCTTAGTAATTACTTGGATTGAAGGACATCTAGACTGTTTCCACAGGCTATTATGAATGGAATAGAAGTAAACGTGGTGAAGCAAGAATACTTGTGTTAATATGATATATCCATTGATTATATGCCCAGAAGTAGCATTGCTGCATCTTGAGGTAGATTAATTCACATCTTCCTGAGGAATTGACACATTGACTTTCATAGTTGAATCAGATCTTTACATTCCCACCAGACCATATACTTGGAAGCATGAGCTATCACTTGTTCTGTTGCTCTTAGTCATTTTGAAAGGTGTAACATGAAATCTCAAAGTAGTCTTGATTTGTGTATTCCTTATAGCTCAGGATGTTGACCATTTCATTTTCCAGCCATTGGATTTTATTCCTTTTAAAATTTTTAGAATTCTGTTTTTAGGGCTTGTACTTTATTTTAAATTACATTTACTTTTTTTTGGTATCTCTTTTCTTTTAGTTATTTTTATATTCTTGATATTAGCCATATATCAGGTGTCTGGTTACATATATGAAGACATGTAAACATGGTGCTAGAGTAGTATCTTTGGGTTTACATTTTGATGCACAATACAGAGAGAGCTAACTAGTCCTGAGATAGCCCTTTTAAAGCCTAGTCACATTGACATAACTCCTCTAAAAGGGCCATGTCACCTGATCCTTCCCAAACTTTCTTAACAACTGGGTCAATTATTTAAACTAACTAGCATATAGGTATGGGCATCCTCATTCTAACTACCATAGACACAAATAACTATATGTATTAATTGAAATCCGTGTCTTGCTTCATCTATCGGTATTCTGCAGAATTAATTAGGTAACCTGAAATAATATCACAACAATGAAAATTTCACACGATCTATTATAGTTAACAGAAAATACAGGGACTAATGTCTTTTAAATTTGTGCAGGATCACTCATTTTTTTTTCTGTGGAACTTGAATCTTAGAAGCTGTACAAATAGTACATAAATTTGTGGCTAATTTTTTTTGTTTTATCCAGAAATTTCTGAATCATGGTTATAATCCCTTCTACCATTGTACTTACTTAAGTAATATGAAGATAATATCGATCTTTGCTATATCAATATTAATTTTAAAATTTTTATTTTACTACTTAATTTGTTGGTCATAAATCATAATTTTACAGTAATGAGAAAATACACTTCCCATTCTTTTAACTGGGCAAATGTCCTAGAAAGAGGGACTACACCATCTATGAGTTCTCTGTATTTCCAGATTAACTTGGTGGAAAGTACAGGAGTAGAAACAATGAAGAAAATTGCCATCATTTCCTCACTGAGAAACAATAAATTTATTAGAAATTGGAATTTATAAACTGTTTTGAAGTTCCTGGGGTATTGGGAAGAGGTGCCACGCTTAGGCTGAAAATTTTACAATTCTGCTTGATTGATCAAAATTTTCTAATCACATAGAATTGAAACCTTGCAGTATCAGAGGTTATATCATCATGGAATCTCTACAGTCCCTGTTCATAGTATTTCTGCACCTCTACAAATGATCTGAAATCCTTTGATTATCAAATATAATTTTGCCTTACAATGATCCAGGAACTAAAAGGTCCGTGCATTGCACATTAATTCTATAAGAGAAACACCCCAATTTGTTGTAGCACACATACATAATGTCCCCCTCTAGTGCATTTTGAAAATCTGGATATATTCATATCTGAATTCATATATGAATTTTTTCTTTTATTCTATAACTACAGTGGTTCATGTAATCACTTCTATACTTAGTTATGCCATTAGGAGAAATACAATTCCAGGTCAGAGTCATTCATACTTAGTAGAGAAGATGCTCTTATTTACTTTGAAATAAGACTTGTGTTTGTATTGAGAAAATCTAAAAATCTGCAAATAGTATCTATAGAAAGAGTAAAAGATTCAATTGAAAATACGGAATGGCAAACTAATACTCAATTTTCAGTCTTTAAATATGCCCATCAATTCAGAAATCACATCTCTGTATCTGAGGAAAAATGAACATTTTGAAGGCATGGCTAAATATCCTAAATATCTTGAATTTAGAAAGTAACCTGTCTTCCTCATTTATATTTAGAGCTTCTAGATAATAAATGTAATATTGATGAATGGGAAATTCAGATCAGAAAATCATCTCTTAAGAAGTAAAACAATTATTCCTAAATTAAAGTGCTACATTTTCAATGAAATGTGGTTACTTCAATATTTAGAATTCAATATTTTAAGATTTGAATGCAAAGGAGCTTAACTGTAATAAGTACAAAGGGAGAACCTGGAAGGGAATAAGATATTTGGATCATGCATTTTCCTTTAACCTCAATTTCAATGGATCTTTTGTGATGGTTTCCTTCAAGCCTAGAGCTATTTTTCTCTCTTCTTATTCATAAAATCATATTTAAAAGCAATATAAAATATATGAAAATATAAATTATCCGTGACTATGAGAAAAAATAGCTACTTATAATTTAAATATTTATAATAATTCAGAATAGGTAAATAACTTTTAATATATACATATATGTGTATGCAGGAAACTTGTTACTCATTCAAGTGCTTAGCTTGTTTACAAACATTCACTTAAATAATCAGTATTTATTCTAAAAGTATATCTCTATTTCCTTAGACCTCAATTGGTTATTGAATCCTCAAAAATCAATCAGTGAAAAACAGAAATGTAATATATTTTACAGTGACAAAAATGGGTTTGCTTAAAGCAAATGTGATTGTGAACATTTTCTAAAGTGTTTTTCATTGTTGCTGTTATTTGTGTTAAGTCTTTAGCCTTTAGTTAAACAGACTAATGCTATTTTTACATAATCAAATATTTGATATAAAATAGAAAGTGAAGTTGACTAAACATGTGTTAAGCATTTACTTTAAAGTGTGAGATAAAAATGAAAAATTTTGTGGTTACTCTATAGGTTGTATGTATAGATAAGATCAATACATCGTGGTCATATAAGGAGTTACTAAAGGAATTATAAACTAAAAAGTTTCCCTGATAAAAATAAATACACTCAATATACCCAGATGTGTACTCAGGCAATGAGACAATTATAATCCTCACTAAGTTTATTTCAAAGCATTTTAAGCTTGTAGACTTTTATGGGGAGGGGAAGTATAAACACCTGACAAGAATTCTCTGATTGGAGCAAATCACACACCACCTCAACCATCAACATCTTTTCCACTTTCTAAATTTAGAAGAAAAGAAAAAATGTAAAGGATTTAAAACTTGTTTTGTGATAATTAGCTATACACAGAGCAATTCAAAATCACTACTTAATGAGAATTCCAAAGTGCTTGCCTTGTGTAAATCAAAATCTTCTCATAAGGAGTCTTCATGCATTAAATGACATATTAATACTATTGTAAAATAGAAATGTTATTTACATATAAAATATTCACAATTTTGTATAATTTGAATGTGGGTAACTTTAATGTTTATTTGGAAAGAGAATACATGTCTATATAAAATTTTAATTATATTAATGAAATAATTAACCTATAGATAATTCCATAGTTTGTGCATGCTAGTAAATATTCTGTCACTGGCATGTATCCTCATCTCTCAAAAGAGTGCATTTATTAATTCAGTGAAAATACTTAAGTTTTGGAAGGAATATTTCAGATTTGAAAATGTGACTCTCCTGTTAGTCATTTTTCCACAATGGACAATAATGTCTTTTAGCATCATCCTGAAAACTTGCTGTATGTACAAACACTTGTCTCAAGTTGGGTATGTTGACTGGTGTCTGTAAGCCTAGCAGACAGAAATATACCACCATAAATATGAAGCTATCACATTCCACACATATACATGTGTAGTAATAGGAGCGGCGGCAGGGCTGCGCCTAGCTCCCAGACAGACACACGCGATGAAGCAAGCCGGGCAGGCGGCTGGGGTGTTGGGGACGAAGCCCCGCTGCTCCTTATTACTACATACATGGTCATACACACACACACACACACACACACACACACACACTCTAATAAGGACATGGAGCAACTGTAAAAACTGTAGATACATATTTATGAAGACAGAAACCACTCGGAAGGGATCTTTAAAGTTACTAGAAAGTCCACTGTAAGCAAAAAATACTAAGAAAGTTATCTCTTTACTATTCTATCTATAAAATATTAAATGAATCTATTAAATTATTTATAATTCAAAATACTTACATTTCAGTTTTACAGTATTATAAATTGCTGAGTAAATATAAATTATTGTATATAATTTTATTGAAGAAAGAGCTAGAAGCAGGTTTTAATATAGAAGCATAAAGAGCAAATAATTAAGTTACAAGGTTAACTATTATGATAAAATTAAAATACAGAAGATTATATCTTTAAAATGTATTATTTTAGAGAGACCTGTTCTCATAACATTGGTTTTAAAGCCATATATTTATTTTATAGAAAAAATGAAAATTATTTATTCAATGTTAGCAACTCATAAGTGTTATGCAAAATTAATTAGATTCACATGTGGTTAATTTATTCTTAGTGAATTTAAAATATAGTGTTATCACAATAAATCTATACTGAGAAAATATTTTAAAGTACTTTTTATAACAGTTATACTACTGTATTAATATTAGTATTTTTATTTTTAATTGTACATGGCATAAATCATAAAATTTGAGCAATCATGAGACATTTTAATTGTAACAAATATCCTAGAGGAATAGCCTATACATGAATAACATCATCTAAAAAAGGTAAATTATGGAAATGCCACATCTTAAATTTTATATCTTAATCCAAACTATGCCATGAACATATTTTGTAATAAATTTATAAACCATGAAAAGAATCATTCTATCATTCTGCAGTAAGTATCTGGGGAAAAAAGGGCTATTTCTTTCTGAGCCACCTTGATCTTGTGCAAGGGTATTGTGTCCTTTTCTAACTACAAGGAAGATAATACAAAAGATTGTTCTGCACCATTCCAATATGTCACATGATAAAGCAGTTCGCAATGCCTGATAGAATCATATCACAGTGGCACAAAAGTCAAACAACAGGAGTTTTTCTTGATACACACATGGGATTCAAGAAATTAAATATGTGAAATATGTATGGCTTAAACTTAATTATATTTTAAGAATGTAGAGATAGATGATGGTGTTCCATGCCTTTAATTCCAGCACTTTGAAGGCAGAGGCAGGCTGATATATGTGAATTAGAGGTCAGTCTGATCTACTGAGCCAGTTGTGGGATAGCCAGGGAGACACAGTAAAAGTATGTCTAAAAAGATAAAATCAAAAACATGCAAACAAAGAAATTAAGAAATAGAAAGAAACCTGATAGAAGGAAGCAATCAAGCACTTATACCAGATTTTATTTAGAAATTGTAATCATGAATGAAAATATGAAAACTATGAAGGTAATTGAAGAAAGTCAAACTGGAATTTATACAGCACTTTACAAAAAAGCAACCATTAAAATGTAAAGGAAAAAAATACAAAATATATATTTCCTTTTGTATTTTGTTTGCATAATATATTTTTTTCTGAAGATCAAGGTAAAGAAGCAATAAAGAGATGATGTGAAAATTTGGAGAATATATATATGCAGATGACAAACATTATATCATAAAAATAATTAAAATGCCAGAAGAAATGTACAAAATTACTGGTCATCAGAGAAATACAAATCAAAACTGCCATAATATATTATCTCTCCATAAAAGCATGATTACACAGATTAAAAACTATTCATATTGCTAAAGACATAGATAAAAAGAATCACCTGCATAATAATGAACAAAATGCATACCTGTGTAACCTTTATGGACAAAGGGTAAAATTGTCCCTCAAAAATATGTTTAAAAATAACCACCAAATACTTAGTAATCCTGATTATTTTTTTGTGGAATAATTATTTTGTACACTGTGAAGATTTGTCACTCGGATTTGTTTAATAAAATAGTTGATTGGTCATTAGCTAGACAGGAAGTACACTCAAGACAATCAAACTAAGGATGCTGGGATGAAGAAGGGATTAGTCAGGAGAGGACTCAGCCAATACAGGGAGAAGCAAGATGAGTATGCTGTACTAAGAGAAGGTAATAAGTCATTTTTTCAGAGCATAGATAAGATATATGGGTTAATTTAAATGCAAAAGTTAACTAGTAACATGTCCGAGGTATTGGTCAAGGATTTATTATTAGTAAAAGACTCAACATGTTTATCTGGCAGCTGTTGGTAGGACAGAAACTTCCTTCTACACTAGTATATGTGAAAAGGAAATTAAATCGATATGGCGCACCAAACATTTGTACTCCCTTATTTATTGCAGTACTTCCCACAAGAGCTACTAAATGCAAGCAATATTCATGTCTATTATCTGAGAAATGCATAAAGAAAGTGTCATTACATATGTGCAATATAAAATTTTGGTTATAAGTATGTATCAAATGCAGATATTTATCGCAGTGTGGATGGGATTTGTTATCATTATATTATATGTGTGTGTGTATGTTTGTGTGTGCCCTTGTGTGTGTTTGGGGTCTATTACAGTAATAATTAAGAAAGAGAATTTAGAGAGTTGTTGCCTAGGTGGAAATGACATCGATAAAATATTAATTTATAAAATCTTTAAAATGAATATAAAAAATAACAGAGGCATTAATCTCATAGAAGTCAAAAGCATAATGTTCATGGGCTAATGTTGAACATTACACAAAGTGGATATTTATTACAAAATTAAACCATTCTTAATTGTGTGTTAAATTTTCACTTTTATAAAAACTTTAAATTTAAAATAAAGCAAAAAGATTAAATTAGATATGTTTTAAAAGCATCAAAGTATCTCTGCTGGTTTTCTATTTCTCACTTTATACTTATCTATGGAAATCTCAGAGGACATTGGTAACTCACTGTGATAACTGATCCATCAGTTTACTGTGACCCACTGGGTCTAGATTTTTAAAAGTCATAAGACAAAAATAAAATATGATGAATTCTAATTTGTTAGTGGATTCTGCAAATTATTTTATGAGTTATTATTGCATTGATTAAATATGATGCCTTCTATGACTATTCCAGTAGAAAGAAGGAACTCAGCATCAGTATACATCCGTTGCCTTGTTTACTGGGTATAGAAGAAATGCATCCAATTGCTTCAAGTTCCTAAAGCCTCTTTTCTACCATGGTGAACTGTGTGTTCAAACTGTGAGCCAGAAGAAGACTTTGCTCTTTCAAATTTTTTTGTTTTTCTTTTTCGAGACAGGGTTTCTCTGTAGCTTTGGAGCCTGTCCCGGAACTCCCTTGGTAGACCAGGCTGGCCTCGAACTCACAGAGATCCGCCTGCCTCTGCCTCCAGAGTGCTGGGATTATAGGCGTGCGCCACCACCGCCCGGCTTTTTTTTCTTTTCTTATTTATTTATTTATTTATTTATTTATTTATTTATTTATTTATTTATTTATTAAGGATTTCTGCCTCCTCCCCTCAACCGCCTCCCATTTCCCTCCCCCTCCCCCGATCAAGTCACCCTCCCTCATCTGCTCGAAAAGCAATCAGGGTTCCCTGACCTGTGGGAAGCCCAAGGACCGCCCACCTCTATCCAGGTCTCCTAAGGTGAGCATCCAAACTGCCTGGGCTCCCCCAAAGCCAGTACGTGCAGTAGGATCAAAAACCCACTGCGATTGTTCCTGAGTTCTCAGTATTCCTCATTGTCCTCTATGTTCAGCTAGTCCAATTTTTTGTAATACTATTTTAATACAGGAAATGGGAAATAATCTAAGACTGTTGCCAAATATGATATACAGTCCATTATGAATCTGATATCTCTAAGTTGGTACTTCCAGGTAAAAAAATATTTTACCTTTTAATATCATGAGCTTAATAAAACTTCAAGAGTTTTACCTTGGTGTTAATCCTTTTGGGGAGCCCTAAGGCACTGGCAAAAAATATGTGATGTCTCATTGGGTAGAAGAATGGTCAGAGTAAGTTGTTTGGTAAAAACACCTTATTTATCTATGCACTTCAGTGCTTCACCATTTAAAATAAATATATTCATGCAGTTACTCTTTAAGTTACTAAAGAATACATGGAGTATATTTATTACCAAATTCCTTTAGTTTTTTTAAATGGAAAATGTATTCAAATAAATTACTTTGGTAAGTTGTGTGTGTGTTTGTCTGTGTCATGAATATCTCTGCCTATGTATATAAATGTCTTCAATATGTGATACCTATCCAGAAAAGCGACCATTTCTTGTAAATTTTCCAATTTTGTAGAGTACAGCTTTTTGAAGTATGACCTAACAATTCTTGTGATTTCTTCAGTGTCTGTTGTTATGTTACCCCTTTCCTTTCTGATTTTGTTAATTTTGATATTCTCTATCTTCCCTTTGATTAGTTTGGTTAAGGGTTTGTCTATCTTCTTGATTTTCTTGAAGAACAAACTCTTTTTTTTCATTGATTCTTTGTATTGTTCTCTTTGTTTTTATTTTACTGATTTCAGTCAACAATTGGATTACTTCATGGTACTTACTTGTCCTGGGTGAGTTTGCTTCTTTTTGTTCTAGAGCTTTCAGCTGTGCTGTGAAGGCACTAGTGTGAGATTTCTTTACATTTTTTTTAGGTAGGCACTCAGTAATATAAAACTTTTTTATGACTGCTTTCATAGTTTCCCATAAGTTTTGGTATGTTGTACTTTCATTTTTATTGTATTCTAGGAAACATTTAATTTCTTTTCTTATTTCTTCCTTTACCCAGAAATGATTCAGTTGAGCATTGCTTCATTTCTATGAATTAGAAGGTTTATTGCAATTTGTGCTGTTGTTAAATTCTAACTTTAAGCCATGTGATGCGATAAGATACAGAAGGTTATACCTTTTTTTTAATCTGTTGAGGTTTGTTTTGTTACTTAGTAGTTGTCAATTTGAAAAAAGATTGCCTGAGGTGCTGAGAAGAAGGTATATTCTTTAGACCTATAAACACCAAGGAAATAGAACATGTAATCAAAAGTCTCCCAACCATAAAAAAGCCAGAGCTACATGGTTTCAGTGCATATTCTACCAGAATTACAAAGTAGAACTAACACTAATAATCCTTAGACCAATCTCTCTCATGAACACTGACACAAAAATAATCAATAAAATCCTGGAAAACAGAATCAAAGAACACATCAAAAAAATCATGCACCCTGATCAAGTATGTTTCATTCCACAAATTCAGAGATGTTTCAGCATATGAAAATCTATAATGCAATCAACAATATAAATAAACTGAAAGGAAAAAAAACACATGATCATCACATTAGATACTGAAAAAGCCTTTGACAAAAATCCAACACTGCTTCATGATATGATAACAAACTATTTAAAATGATTTATTTTGGTATAAAATTATTCCAAATTTTGTGGTTTTAGAAAATCCTCTGAAATCACCAAGTCTCATGGAGCTGTGTTACCTCTGATCTCCTCTGCTCACCTAATGACTGTAAACTTTCATTGTTGAATAGTGTCTGGCTATAATCATCTGAATAAGTCTTAGCTAGTCAAGGTGGCTATAGCATAGAGCTTTTTGGTAGTCTGGGTTTCTTTGTCTCTTTTAATATGACATCTGATGTCCCACATCACTTCCATGCCTCGCCTTACCTTTGCCATAGTTGGCTAGATATAGGACAAATGCAGGCTCTATTGGTACCTGGTTTCCAAGAAAAATGAGATGTTGAGAATCAAGTTTAGCTACATTTAGAATGGTCAGAGTCCCTTTATTTTTTTATTATAGGGAAGACTGTTGTGGAATATTGCTTTAACTGGACAAAGATATGCTGCATTTATTTATGCTGCAAATATTACCTTAATTGTATAAAGGTATATCATGTTTGTTGATGCTATATTTGTTTAATGATGAAAGGATATGTGATTAATTATAGAAAGATGTGTTGTATTTGTTTCACCTTGCCTCCTTAAGGCACTTGACTGGTCTAATAAAGGGCTGAATATCAATAGCTAGGCAGAGAAATAATAAGTAGACTGGCAGGCAGAAATAATAAGTAGGAGGAGAAGTATAGGCTTAGGAGAGAAGAAGAAGGGAGAAGAGAATGATGAAAAAGAGGAGTACATGCCCGGGGCGAGAAGCCTGGCAGTTGCCAGTCAGATACAACAAGCAGTGGAAATAAAATATATAGAAGGAAGAAAGGTAAAAAAACCTAGAGGCAAACAGATTAAGTTAAAAGAGATAGCCAGAAATGAGCCTAAGTTATGCCAATCATTCATAACTTAATAGTAAGTCTCTGTATCATGATGTAGGAGCTGGTTGATGACCAAAAAGAAAAAGTCTGATACAATAGTCAGTAAAACTTCCTATGTCCATGAAAGCAGTTAAATGCAACTTTTGTTTAAATTAAACTGCTTTAATATCACATAGCTGAGAATTGGACGAGATACAGAATTTTGTTATGTCCCACTTTGTAAAGTCTACCCTATATTCATTCACTGTTTTCCTTCTTTCTTCTCTTCATTTGGATTCTACACTACTAAAAGTTACTACTTTAGGCCTTGAAGGTATCAACTCAAAACAACCCCAGCTAATGAAGTCCAGCAAATAATAGCTTTTGTATCTATCAACATATGTCTCATCTTCACTAAGATCTAGTCTGTGAAAAGGTGCATTCCATCAGTGCTTAAAAACTTCATTTGTTGTGCATGATGTCATTGTGCTCCTTCTTAGCACCTCATATTGCCACACAATAGTGATTTATATAACCTGACTTCCTGCTTTCTACTCTTCAATTATCTGTCCTTGTTAAAGGGCTAATTTATGTTGCATATTAAAACAACAATATATCCAAAGACAAAAAAAACTTGACACAGTTCGTTGCTTTGAGACAACTATAAAGATTTTTCACTTATATTGATTTAATAAAATTCTGATTGGGCAGTAGCTGGTAGGAAGTATAGGTGGAAAGACTTGAATAGAATTCTGGGAATTGGAAAGGCTGTCTGCAGTTGTCACCCAAACACAGAGGACACAAGATAAGAATGCCTCAGTGGTACCATGCCACATGGCTAACACAGACAAGAATATGGGATAATGTAAGATGTAAGAGTTAATTATTAAAAAGCCTGAGCTAAAAGGCACCAGTTTATAATTAATGTAGCCCTCTGATTGTTTTTTTCGGGGGAAGGAACTGAATAGCTGCTGGACCAGGCAGGACAGGAACCTCTGTCAACAGTTTGTTATACTTACTTGGTACACACAAAGATGTAATTCTACATACTTCCTTTGTTTTGTCCTACTATTTAAGAAGATATCTTTATTCCATACCTACATACCTCAGTCCTCTTTGAAAGGAGCTTGTGCCAGGTTCAGAAATAAGGTGCTAGGCATTCGATTTGAAAAATGCTGTTAGCTTTTATCACTCTAGAACTCGCAGCTGCCTTTGATCCACTAGTCTGATTAGTGCAGTTTAAAATAAACAGAAATATTACTGCTCTATCTCAGAACAAGCACAAAGATCTTAGAGAAACAATTCTTTATGAATGTACTTAAATTTACCCTTAGACTCAGGGAAGAATCAGCAGAGAGAATTGATGACCTTTTCCCCTGATTTAAAGGCCTCAGCTGAAGCTCATTGTGTGCGGTCCCCTTATTCTTTGAGATGAATTTCATTCTATAAAGTTCTCGTCCATCAGCAGATCTTGCAGGCCATTGACCTGCACATCACATACTCTGCAGTCACAGTTTAGGTTAAGTTTTTCCCATAGTGTACAGAGTGAATGAAAACATCAGAATACACCAACATAATTATTTTTAAAATGTTAATGAATTTTCTTTCTTAATAAATAATATAGCTTAACTCATGTATATGATGTATTAAAGGCTTAATAAATCAAATATCATATATATTTATGTCTTGAAAGGTAAAAAGCTAAAATACAAAGAACATGATTTGTTTTTTTAAGGGATGTTTAAATTTTAACTGTGCAGCCAGATGTCTCATGCTTGTCATCCCAGCGCCTAGGAGGCTGAAGAAGGATTTCTGTGAATTCAAGGCATAAGAAAAATTGTAACTATAAAAGATAATCTATGAGACTTTTCCAATTGCTAACTACATTTATAGAATGAAAATCTTCAAAGTACATAAAATTATTTTTTTTATAGAATTAAACAAAATCTATCTGCTAAGCTAACTCATTCTGATCTTAACTTTAACTTAAACTGTGACAGCAATTTTACTGAATGGAAGTAAAAACCAACAATGAACTTTTCTAAACCTGTACTCTAAATTACATTGTTATAGATTCTCTTATAAAATATGAAAAAACTGGAGGAGAGAAAATAGGAGAAAGAAGCTCCTAAAGACAAAGAGAAATGTCTCAATTAGCTGCATATTTGGAAATACTTCAGGCAAATGAAGAATTTTTAAGGTATGCCACTTTGACCTGAATACTAACATTTGACTCATTATTAATTATTTATAAATAGGCAACATATTTCTTCATTCATCACATTTCTAAAACATCAGATTTATGAAAATTCTATGAAGGATATATGAAAAACTAAAAAAATAAAATCTAAATCGAATTAAAGATAAAGCATACCCAACTCTATCGTTGACTTACCAAGAGTTAGTATGAAATTGTTCACATTGTGAATAAGAACCCCGACAGTGGGAGGGGACTTCCCCCAACCGTTCCTGAGGGAACTACCTTGGGAATGATTAGAACTACTTTAATTGACCAGGAAGGATCCAATTCTTACATACTTATATTGCTATACTGAAAATCAGCCCTTCACAACATGAAATAAATATTTTAATCTAGCAACTTAAAAACATTTTCTAAACAAAATTGTTAATTTAATTATAATTATTTACTTAAATACCTATCTGGCTACCGAACACATACACATGACTCTTGTTTACCCTCACAAAATAACTTACTGAGAATGTTACCTATATTCTTTGTTTCTGTGACAAAATGTTTGACAGAAGCAAGTTAATTAAAGTATTGTATATTCTACCTCACATGTTGTGGTCCAGTCCATTTTGGCAGCCAGCACTGAGACAACTTGTTACATATCACCTTCCTGCAAGAAACAGAGACAGATAATGTTAGCGTTCAGCTTGCATTCTCCTTTTTATTCAGGCCAGGATCCCACTCCACTGAGTAGTGCCACTCCCATTAAGGAATGGACTTCCAATGTCAGTTAACCTATTCTAGAGACTCATGAACAAACATGACCAGAAGTTCATTTCCTCGGTGATTGCAAGAGTTTGTTAAGTTGGAGACTGACATTAACAATTGTGTTTAGCTCACTTACTTCCCTTTGTTTTGGTTTCCATTCTTAAGTATCTTCCCATTTTTAGATCATTTAAAATAAATTTATGGAATCTCCTGGCTTTGAAGGTGTACTGTTTTGAGAAATAATGTTGAAAATGTGCATCCTTTTGATTCCACATGGCATGTATGTTTATATTTTTCTCTAGTTCCATTCCCAGACAAGATAAACAGATAAACTTACTACAATTTTATGAGGCACATATTGCACTATTGGTGAGTCCCCAGCTCTTCATTTTATCTTCAAAATTTTCAGTCCTAATTAATTTAAAATATATTTTTTTTATTACTCAGTTTTCACATGAATCAAAAGTGACTTCACTTTTATCTAACTTCTCTTTATTCTATTACATTTGTGAGTGAAGATTTCCCTTCATTTATATCAAAGCCAATCTCTTCATTTGTGTTCTCATTTCAATATATTTCTATCTCTGGAGGTTTTGTTCCATTATTTTCTAATTTTACCATGCTTCTCAAATCCCTTATCCTTGGAATTTGCTTCAGCTAAAAAGATTGCTTATGATTTTCTAGCCTTCAAAACATGTTTCTCTTGCTACAAATCTAATATAAATCCTTCTCCTTTTCATTGTAACTGACATAAAATTTTCCTGACTGTCTTTAAATCTCTGATCTCATTACATCAAAGAACTCATATCACAAGTCCTCAGCAACTTCTAGAAGAGGCTAACTTTTCCTAGTTGATATATTTTTAAAATACAGATCAAAGATACAGAATTATGGTCACTATAGCATTCATATGAATTTGTATGTATTTAGACTTTCTAAGAGTCTAAGTTGGGAAACTTGGGAGAGAGCTACTACAATTAAAATCCATTAATTAATTCTTATTACACTTTTGATTTGGAAGCCATACTCTCTTGGTCCCATTGGTTAACGATGGTCTTTAACACATGCCATGACTTGAATTTGGAGAAAACAAAATTAAAACACAGCTCCACTTTGAGCAACTCACAACTGCCTGTAATTCCAGCTCCGGGAGCTACAACAGTCTCTTTTGACTTTTGCTGGGTATTATATTCATGTGGATATTCACACATGAACACAGGCATACATGTATTTAAAATTAAACAAATTTTTAATAAAAACTAGCCAATAGTTCAGTATTTAAACAATAAGTGTTAGATATAAGGGAATATATACATATATAGAGTCATGAGTGAGAGAAGTTCTGAGGGATTGTATATTCTTTAACATGAACAGCCATGTCAATGGCCAGGGAATCATTCTTATAAATAATTGCCAAAAACTTCCCCCAGGTCAGTATTAGAAAGGCAAAGCTGAATGATGGACTAGTATACAAAAACTTGCTACTGCAACTTTCTTGTTCCAAATTATTGCAACCTGAGATGGCCTGCCTGCTGATATCTCCCACCAAGATTAGCTGCCTCCTCCCATGTGCTGTATATAAAAACCACAAGGAGATTCTTTGTTGTGGTGGTTAGGTTAGTGTGTCTGTATCAAATTGTCATAACCCATTTCACTTTTTTTTTCTGTCTGCATGTCTGTTTTTTCATTTCTGCACAAGCCCAGGCAGCTTTTCACACCTAAATATTTCTGATTGAGTTAGGTAGGGCTCTAAGAGATCCTCGGACTCCCTAGGCAGAACCACTTCTTGATGGGCCCAGTGTAGATAACAATTTTTATGAATTAATAATTCCAATAGTTGTGTCAATTCTAGAGATAGTAGACTTCACCCTGTTCTTTGGCTCTTCCATACTTCCTTTCCTTCTTCTACAATGTTCTAGAGTCTTAGGCAGGGTGGTATAAAAATCTTTTTTTGTGGTTATTATACCTGCATAGTCCATGTAAAAGGGAAAATAAGAGGAATAATACTGAGGATGATAAGGGTCAAGTGGAGAAGGAGGTGGAAGGGTTGAGTAATTATGGTGCCTGAAGGAAGGAGAGACTCACCTTCATAAAGGGAGAATAATGAATCTTTCTAGAAACATGACATTTTGGAGCCCTTAAATAGCGGACAATGAGGACTACTGAGAACTCAAGAACAATGGCAATGGGTTTTTGATCCTACTGCACGTACTGGCTTTGTGGGAGCCTAGGCAGTTTGGATGCTCACCTTACTAGACCTGGATGGAGGTGGGTGGTCCTTCGACTTCCCACAGGGCAGGGAACCCTGACTGCTCTTTGGGCTGACGGGGAACTTGATTGCGGGAGGGGGAGGGAAATGGGAGGCGGTGGCGGGGAAGAGACAGAAATATTTAATAAATAAATAAATGAATATATAAATAAATAAATAGAAAGTATTGAAAAAGACAGAATGTAGTTACTTCTCATTATTGGATGTTGCTGCTTTTAGGAATGGTGAATGTTTAAGCAGAGCTCTTAGTCTCAGATATGTTTGAAGCCAGCCTTCACTATATAATGAGGTCTAGGCTGGACTGGGCTATAAAGTGATAGGGTATCTTAAAAGTCCAGCAAGAACACTAAAACAAAAAACAAAACACAAAAAACTCAGCCCCATTGCCTTCACTTGTTTTATCTGATATAAAACTTTGACCCTTTGTTACTTTTGCATTTGAAATGATAAATTGTCCCCGGGCGATGGTGGCGCACTCCTTTAACCCCAGCACTCGGGAGGCAGAGGCAGGCGGATCTCTGTGAGTTCGAGACCAGCCTGGTCTACAGCGCTAGTTCCAGGACAGGCTCCAAAGCCACAGAGAAACCCTGTCTCAAAAAACCAAAAAAAATAAAAAAAAAATAAAAAAAAAATAACTTGTGGACATGGGTTAGTTTTATGAAACATTTTTCAAACTCCACTGAAGTTTCAGAGATTAAGCCTACACTGGAATATTTTCCTTCCTGTATCAGATAACCAGAGATTCGAAACTTTCTCATGTGGTTCCCTCTGTGTGTCATTGTGAGTTATCAGTCTGATGGTTTTATGCTAATCTTTTAGAGAAAAAAAAAAAGACTTCAGGCTTTTATGTTCATATGAGGGGAAAAATACTTAAATTTTTAATTATTCCCAATGTACATAATTCTCCTCTTGAATGTATTGAAAGTTTTAAGGTCTTTACCAATAATGTAAATATTAATGTTAACACAGGGACATCAATTTTGAGTCATAATATTTATGCAACTTTTGCCAAGACCAATTGCTTTTGTAAAAATATTTATTAATATGAATGAAATGGCCTTCATTTAATTTTTCAAAGGTAAAGCTGATTTTGAGATTATGTAATTCAATTTATTTTTCAGTTTGGTGGTGAAATTATAAAAAAATATTTTTTTAAAGAAAGGGAACTGCTACATTTTGATAAATAGGTGATAAATGCTAATAATTGGCTTCATCTTCTTAGACAAATAATATATTCTCATTGGAAAGAAATTAGAAAAGTTTGGGTCATTCTCTCTCTTGAAGGTCATCATACATTTTCAACTACAGAATCATTTTTTTTTTTCATGAAAGGATTTCTCTATGTCAACCTGGCTGTCCTCCATCTCACTCTGTAGACCAGGCCAGCCTCAAACACAGATTTTCTCTTGGCATTGCATTCCTAGTGCTGGGATTACAGATGCGCCCCTCCCTCTACTGCTTGGTGTACTCCAACACTGTCCTGAGTGCACCACCACTGCCCCCAACACCTTGTGCTTGAACACTGCCAGGTGTGTGCCAACACTGCTTGGCTACAGAACAAATTTGTAGACTTATAAGATTCAGATATTCAAATATCAGTGTCCTTTCACATGCATCCTTTCCACAGATCACAGAATCCATGTTTCATTACACAGCAGGATGCAGGTTGTCATTGGTTCTGATTATTGTTACCCCTGTGTCTACATGCTTGCCATAGGGGACACAGGCTGTTATTCTGGGGTATTATCAAGTCGCAGAATGTTTTCCACAAAAATTATATTGTAACCATTTAAAATTTGAAACTTAGACAATTACATCCATTGTTTTAGTTAATTTAAGCTGTTTTGTTTATTTCTTTACTATATAGCAAGCATGATGACAAACTGCAATCTAGTTTGAGGGACATTTGACATTCTATGAGAAGCTTTTCAAAGATTATAGGATAAAAGAAAATAAAGGATAAAAATAGAAAGAATAAAAAACGAGTACATTGCTTTAATTTTGTTTATAATGTAGTAAGCTATGAAAACAGTCTAGCATTGATTAACTGATCTAGACTAATATATTCATTTGCAAATAACACTAAAAATCTCCTAGAAATATTGATCCCTCAACTATTTTTTTGCAAATAATGCAGTACATTCTAAACTTATATACAAATTATCAGTGTCAATAAATATTTAGTTGATAGATAATATGAAACAAATTTAAACATTTGACATAAAAATCCTGCATAACATTGCAACTATTCAACAAAGAAAATGTATGATATGGCAGATATGCTGTGCACCAAGTACAGGGAATAGTTGAGACCAATTGAAATTTACAGAAGGTAGCAGGTAGACTGTATTTAAAGTCATAATAGCAAAGACTTGAAGGTAATGAAGATACAAACAGGACGGTATCTTGGAAAATTCTACTTCATAGAAAGGGAGCCGTACTAAACATTTGTTAAACTGTGTGAGAGAACTAGCCACTCCGAAGTTATAACTGATCCTGAGAGGATGAAAAAGTCAGACAACAAGAGATTATGAGTAAGGTAGACAGCAATAATTAAGCAAGGACAGAAAAGTCTTTGGGTCATCTCAAGTAGTTACATTTGTTGCAGGTCCATTTGGGAAACACAGTATGCTCTAAAGCTATTATATCAAGTGATTACCTGGCAAGAGAATAGTAAGACAATATGGTGGAGGGAAGTGGAAACACAAAATCTTCCCGACAGTGATTCCATCTTTGTCAAAGAGACCAGAAAAAAAGGTGTACATTCCATGAAAGATTCTGGCTATGTACCCAAGAAAACAGGTACTTCTACTAACATTATAATACAAGTAAATGTCACTACAACTCTAGAGATGTCTTGGGTATTTGCCTAGATTCCAGGAATAAATAATAAGATTTATAAAGCAATTAAATAACCGGTACTGTGGTTTCCAGGCACAAGCGACTTGAGGGATGAAAGGTGGATCTGTGGGTACAAGACAAATGTGGGTTTTCACAGATGTGATCTAATTATATAAAGCTTATGAAGGATAAGTGTGAGGAAAACTCGTCAATTTTCATTTACTTATATGAGGATGTTGTCCTTAAAGTCTTATACACATCTCCTTTCTGCCAACCAAGAAGCCAGATGTGTTTTTAGCATTTAGAATTTTAGAGGTACTTTAGAGAGAATTATGCCACACATCTACTATGGATTACATAACACCCTTAGAGGGGGTCTGCAATCAAGCTCAGCTTTATGTGCAAAGAAAATCATATGAATATTCACACCAAGTAAGGAGACAAACTATAAATATCCTCAAATATATTCATTTACTAACTGAATACAGAACAGACAAATTTGACTGCCCATTAAGACATGAAGAAATTTTGTTTTCAGAAGTTTGGGGATTTTAAAATCACAGAAAAATGATGAGACACCTGTATTTGCTCACATATTTTAGCTTAGATATTTCAAATATATAGTATTTTAACCCAAAAATATTGAATAAAGATTTCAAATTGATATGAGTTCACAAATTAATCCTGAAATTTAAGCATTGTCATGACATTTCATAAAATAGTGTAAACTTGAATTATCTAAACACAAGTTTAAATTTTTTAGAATATAAATATAATTATTAGGAGGATACTAGTAATTAGCTTTTCAGTCACACAATGAGGTCCACTATATATGATAACATAAGTCTTCAAGTTTTCCTGGATTAAATTTTTAGTTTTGGAATGAGAACATGAAATGCTGACTACCCTTATTCTACACTAGAATAAAAAATTTTAAATAAAACTTAATAACATGCATGACATGCTGAAAGACTACCTTGAAGTTCACAGAATGAAGTGTTTTTTGCAGTTAAGAAATGAACAGCAAGGCCATGCGTGGGGACAAACATCCATAATCCCAGGAATTGGTAAGGGAATTTTGAACATGGAAAGATTGAGCTGGTGCCTGCATAGAAACTTCAATGTTTCTTGGAACAGGAAAGGTACTCCTCAAGCTACCAAGAAGAAACATAAACACCAATGCCACCATAAAACCTTTGATCTGCTATTTGTACTATCTGAAAAATATGATATAGTAGCAAAAATAGTGTACTGATGGCATAACACTTGTGGGAGTAACCAACCAGTGTCTGATTTGTCTTAATATCAATGCCATTAGGCAGAACACATTCAACACTGTTGGAGTGACCAAAAACCAAAGACTGAATAGCCCAGAGAGCTAGGGTAACCCGTATACTAATGGTCTAAAGAAAAAAAATAACAAAGTGACTACTAAAAATATCCTGCTGTACTCAGGGACTGGTGCCTTATTCAGCCATCATCAGAGAGGCTTTCTCCTGTAGTATATGGGAGCAAATGCAGAGATTCATAGCCAGGCATTCTGCAGAAAGACCTTGACACACACAGCTCTACCTGAGATGTCCCCATAAAATCCCTGATTCAGAGCTAAGGAAAACTGGGGAAGAGGAGGTTGAGGCAGTTGGGGAGAAAAGGGAATGGAGGGTACCAGGAGAATAAAAAACCTCTAAAAAACTAAGCAAAGCTCATTTGAAATCACAGAGACTGAGGCAGCGATCACATTCACTTCACTGGTCTGAATGTTTATATGATAGATTACATTTATCTATTTATATATATTGAGCTAATACTGAATCTCAGGGTCATGATAAATGATCTTTTGATATGTCTCTGGAATTAGTTTGCAAGTAATCTATTGAGAAGATTTGTGCCATTTTCACATGAGAATCAGAGAAATGGGCATGTAATTTTATTTCTTTATGTGTTTGGGTATCAGGGTAACTGTGGCCTCATAATACAAATTTTTCAATTAAAATTTTATTTTGGGCTTTAACATACTACACATATTTATTTTTCTTCTGATTATTTTTTCTTTGTGTCATAACTAATTTTGTTTGCATTAATAGTGGACACAGAAAAGCTTCTCAGAGAATATCAAGACTAGTTTTATGAGTTCTGCTAAGTTCATTTTGTATTCTAGATGCTATATATCTCCTATTAAAAGGGACTTATAAACAGCTGATACACTTTCTTCTTGGATGATCCTAAAAAGCTCATCCAATTTAATGGATGGAACAGTTCTTTACAAGTTGTGTTGTAAAAATATTCGTTAACATTGATGTAGCATGTTACTTAACTAGCAAAACTCTGTCTGTAGAAGCAAATTAAGATTTATAAGCTCATACAATGCAATAGAAGAATCCCCAACTTCTGTGAAATCCAATAGCAGGGCTGGGTCACATCAACATTTCAAAAAGGAGATTGATTATAATAAGTTTCTCAGTAATTATTTGTTGTTTAAATATGAGAGGATTTATTTTTTTAATCTAAAAGTGACATTTGAAAAAAATATAACTAATTTCCATAAATTACTTGTCTACTATTAAATGGAAATTATTTTATGTAACTTAATTGTCACATAGCATTTTACCTCAAATGATTTCAGGGTATGATATTTAAATTGGGCCATATGGGATTTATATTTGTAAAATGTTCTTGTGGAATTCTGAAATTTCTATATAATTCTTCCATCTAAAATATAGCATTATAACAAACATCCACAACTGAACTTTGTGCAGGGAGTGAGAGACTTTGAAATATTCAGGCATAAATGGGCTGTTGTCATCAAGCCCTTCCACTTAGGGCTCAGAGAACTATGAGGAAGAGGAGGCAGACAGCTTCTATGAGTCAGTGAGGATGGAAGACACCAAGGAAATAAAGCCTTCTAGACGTAAGAGGGTTGAAGCACATATAAACTCACAGATACTGTGGCAGCATAAAGAGGATCTCCACAAAGCCAGTACATGCAGTAGGATCAAAACTCAGTGCCATTGTCCTTGGATTCTCAGCAGCCCTCATTGTCCACCATATTCAGAGAGTCCAGTTTTATCCCATGCTTTTTCAGTCACAGTCCAGCTGGCCTTGGTGAGCTCCCAATAGATCAGCCCCACCTTCTCAGTGGATGGGTGCACCCCTCGTGGTCTTGACTTCCTTGCTCATGTTCTCCCTCCTTCTGTTCCTCATTTGGACCTTGGGAGCTCAGTCCCTAGCCTGTTTGGATGCTCACCTTCCTAGACCTGGATGGAGGAAGGAGGACCTTGGACTGCCCACAGGGCAGGTCACCCTGACTGGTCTTTGGACTGGAGAGGGAGGGGGAGGGGAGTGGGGTGTGGGGAGTGGAGGAAGAATTCCTATCCTCAACCAAGACTCAACCAAGAAGCTATTTTCAATTGAAAACGTCAGGCAAGGTAAAGCTTATTTTCTGCAAGGGAATCTCACTGTGTAGACAAACCCTATTTAAGGGCAGGCCACAGTGTAACAGTAAATGACAAACACAAAATGAACAACTATTGACCTATAATAATTAATGACTGTATAACTTAAAGAGTAAAACTTCATGTAAGAATATTAAATAATCTGTAAACAAATGTGCAACAAATGAGGTCAATGATCTCAAAATGTAAAAAATTTATAAATATCTTGATCAGAGGTAGAAGTAATATAAAATGCAATATGAAAATGTACCTTAAAAGTTGTATTAATATACAAAATGCCCTAAAACTGAGGTAGAAACATTCATATATACAATCTGAAAAAATAACTTTGTATATATGTACAAATAATGTAAGCAAAAGTAACAAATATAATTTGAACTTCTATCAATATACAAACTATACAAATGATATTATCGATAAATAATAGCTCACAAGTATTCACTCTATTACCCACTATTACTATCTCCCCTTTTTTTGAACAAACATAGTTTTCTCCCCAACCCTCTTTCTAGTACAAGTAATAATCAACAACCCCTAAACAGTGTTCTCAACCTATGGCTAAACTGTTTTGGGATAGAGAGCATCATCTTCTAGAATTGCTTCTCGCTGTCATGCTTGTGATGTTCTCTTAATGGGATCCTGCAAAGATTATGTGGTGGTTAAGTTCAAAAATTACTATCTAGTATAGTTCAAACAATTTCTGAGCAGTCACTAGGGTTTTTCTTTCAAAGTTCTCATTGAGTCCTGGCCAGAATATGAGAAGGTGCACCATTTCAGCAGCTAGCACCCAAAACAGTCTTATAGTAGCACTGCATATATCACGATATCATCTCAACTAGGTGGAGTGGCTGCTGTGGGACCCCATCTTCTTCCTGGAAACTTCAAAGATTACTGCAGGAAAAGGATCTGTAAAAAAATTTATTGTTCAACATGTAAAACTTAAACATCATTCATATAAACATACATACAATGAAGAATATGATATAAACAATATAGGCATGGGGAAAGCAAAACTTTTCTTAAAGTCTTCCATCTGTCCCATACCATTTCTGATTGTTTTTTGCTTCCTTGCTTTGTTTATTTTGATTTATTATTGCTTGTTTGGTTCTTATCTTTAACTGCTTGATTTTTTAAGAGAAAAAGAAGGCACAAAGTTGGAGGGTGGGTAAGTAGTGAGGATTTGAGAGAGAGGGAAAACTTGATGAGAATATATTGCATTAAAATACTTTATTTTCAATAAAATATATTTTAAATACAGAAACATTATTTCTAGGACATGGTATCAGTTTTATAAATTCACTTTTAATTATTTTTCAGTATTTTTGATGACATACTTATATTTTGCAAAAATCTTTTCTCATGTAGATTGATACCATAATTAAACTTCAGCATATAATCAAATGGACCTATATTCTATCTTGCCTGGAGAAAGGCTATAAACATTTTATTGTAGTGCATTACTGTTTTATTATGAATTAAATGTCTCTTTTATGAAGATTTTCTATTTTACATGAGAACAAGAATTTTTTTACCTCAACTTTTTTTGACAATTTTCCTAATTATGGATAAAACAGAATCAGACTAGTTTAAGAACTAAAACTTATTCTTTATTTCCCCAATGTTGTAGAAATAAGAAAAGAAAAGAAAAAAGGTCTAATCTCCAAAATATATAAAGAACTCAAGAAACTGGACCGTAAAAGGCTAATCAACCCAACTATAAAATGGGGCACTGAGCTGAACAGAGAATTCTCAACAGAAGAAGTTCAAATGGCCAAAAGACACTTAAGGTCATGCTCAACTTCCTTAGCAATCAGGGAAATGCAAATCTTACACTAACTCGTGCTCTCCTCATCTTCTCATTAGCACATCTTGGTCTGTCGTGCTGTGCTCCTAGAAGTTATGTGGACTGATGATATCTTTACATTCAGCCCCAGTCCCTTCACTTCTTCTTGTTCAATGCTAAATGAAGAGCTCATGAGCACAGTTGATGCTCTGTTATCTTCAGTCAGAGATTAATTTTCTTTTAAAAAATGTACATATTCATATTGATTTTGTAATTCTTTTAAGAATTCAATTAAAGCAATTATTGATTCTGTTCAATATTAATTGTTTAGAGAGGGGAACCAGGGAATTAAGTCTTGTGATTTGTCTGTATAAAATTCACATTGTCAGACACATTTAGCTCTATTTATTATTCTTCTAATATTTGACTTTGAATATTCTTTTATGTGCTTTAGTCCCATTCTAACTGGCTTAATAAACATATCTTGGAAGATAGGATGGACTTTAGCATCCTTGAATAGAAGATTGAGGAGAGGAAGAGAATAAAAACAAGAGAAGACAAAGGGTAGGAGAGGTAGAAGAGTATAGGAAGGTGGAAGGTGAATGGAGACTCAAAACATACTCAGTTTGCAAGTATCAGTGTTAATGATTTTAATGATGCTTTCTCTGGACTCTGTGTGTCCATTTCAGTTTCCTGTCTAAGCATGAAAAACAAGCAAAAAATATATAGGATAACTACGTATGGATCCTCATTGCCTTGAATGAAGTGGTAGGCTAGAAAATCAGGTCCCGCCATGCCAAATGTACCTACATATTAAACTAAATTGAATTTTTAAATATAATTTTATCTGACAAAGCAGGATGTTAGATATGGTTTTAGAGATACTAACCCTTCTATTAAGAAAATTAAGTTGAAATATCAAGACCGGCCAAAAATGAATTTACATTTATCCCTGTAAAATGATAAATGACGCATACTATACTAGATAGTCATATAAAAGCTGAAATTGGAAACAGAGTCAAAGAATTCACTATTTATATAACCAAAGAGAGAGGGAGGTTCTGAGTCAGCAGAGAGATCTAGATGTGGATATTAGAAAACCATGGACAGAGTGTTTTGAAAGCCTCTTATCACACGTAGAAGTGTGGTTCTATGCATCCTCAGTTTTAGCAGAGAGAAACTGATTTTGGAAATCAGACTTCCAAAATTGAAAGCGAGTGAGGAAATTGTTTTAAGATGCTTAGTGTCTGTTTATTTCTCTCTTTTATTGTTCTAATTAAGAATTAATATATACCATATTAATATGTAATATAATATCATAGAATATAATATACATAACATATGTAATATATGCATTATGAGTGTATATATATTAAGTACAGAGAATAAAGGCACCCATAATCAATTTTTGCAATGATCACCTTTAGTGATAGAGTAATAGTTAACTTGGTAATGTAAAAGACATGCAAACATAAGCACCTAAATTTGAATTTCAGAACCCACAGAGAGCTGCACATACTTGGATTCTCATAGCGGGGCAACTGGCAACAGCAGGATTCCAGAAATAATTTACCAGCTATTTCATGCTAATCATCAAGATCCTAGTATCAGTGATAGATGTATTCTCAAAAATCTAAGAGGGCAGCACCTCAGCAATGCCATCAGTGCCAAAGCTAACCTTTGAAACACACACACCACTACACATGGAGAATGTAACAGTGATTCATTTAAACAAATTGTTATAGGCCTTTATGACATCATTTTGATTTTTTACACTAAATATGAATTTTCTTTAATATATTGTCTTAATGTGTTTTGCTAAACAAAAGTATAGTAACATAACTTTATGTAAATGACAACAAATCATGGATTTAAAAGTTTAGAATACTTCAGTGTAGTAAATCATCATGCAGCAATTAGAATCTACCACAGTAACAATTCTCTTTTTTTTTTTTTTACTTTCAATGATTTATCTTGTCATTTTTTTCTCCAAGCAGTATGTATCTTAATTTGGACACTTAAGCGTATATGGAAAATAGTTTAAAAACACTGAAATTAAATTAATCAAAGTATAATCATTAGAAAAAAATTAAAAATCTTTCAAAAGTTGATTTGTTTCACATATAAGCATCAATACGTAATAACATTATAGTTCCTTATGGACACTATAATGTTAGCTTATATTTTTAATGATTGAGTGAAGCATTGTTTTAGCTTAGAGGAAGACTACAGTCCTGAGAGTTGCCATAAGTCTCTTTCACATTTAATATTGACAGAAAATTTTTAGTCATCCATCTGAGAATCTGCTCTATTCTTAATTTGTCTCATCAATTGCATAATTAGCTCAACAATTAATGGAACATCTAATCTTTATAGCTATACACATGGGTTTCCTTTGATAATGTTAAAATTGGAATAATTAACATCATGTTATTGGAGATAGAAAAGTAGATGCTCCATATTTTTATTGTAAATGTCTTTTCTCATGTGGAATTCCCCCTCTGTATGCTCTGAATATCTTTTATTACCATTGTGTCAAAGACCAGCTTCAACTAGTATATAATTTACCAGGGTAGGGACTTACTGATTATAAAAATAAGTAAAGAGAACAAAGACACAATAAAAATAATAAAGCAGAAACATAAGATAGTACCTGGAGTGAGTTCCAGAGAATGCTGAAATCTGCCCATGTTTAATTTTCCACATTATTTTATACCCCAATACAACAGTTGGAAAAAGGCAAAAAACTGCTTTAACCTGATGCAAAAGACAACTAAAGGAGTTTCTTGCTTCAATAATTTGAAACATCAAGTCATTAATTCTTTAGAAAAATATTATTCTGTTTCGACAGTGAACCCACACTTGACCAAGTGTCCTGAAAGCAACTGCTCCCTTGTTCAAATTTTCTTTGTTTTTTTTTAATATTTATTTATTTATTATGTATACAAATTCTGTCTGTGTCTATGCCTGCAGGCCAGAAGAGGGCAACAGACCCCATTACAGATGGTTGTGAGCCATCATGTGGTTGCTGGGAATTGAACTCAGGACCTTTGGAAGAGCAGGCAGTGCTCTTAACCTCTGAGCCATCTCTCCAGCCCCTTGTTCAAATTTTCTAATTCAAAAGAATGAGTTGACGTTTGCTCAAATTCTCTGACTTTGGTCAGGGTGGAATAGATCTACCTGTATGAGCCATCTTAATGTCTAAATCAGCAAGCAACCACACCCTAAGTCAGGGTGTAGAGCAACATTTGTTGTTAACAACTTTGAACAACCTCAAACTCTTTGACCATCAACAAAGTAAAAATAGGCACAATTTTGGGGCCTCCGCACCACTGGTTAATAAAGGAGCTGCTATGGCCTATGACAGGATAGAATGTAGCTAGGCAGGAAAACTAAACAGAATGCAGCAAGAAAGAAGGCAGAGTCAGGCAGATACCATGTAACTGTAAAAGGAAAAAGATGCCAGAATATTACCAGTAAGCCACATCCTTGTGGCAATACATAAATAAGTAGAAAAGGGTTAATTTAAGATGTAAGATCTAGCTAGGAATATGCCTGAGCCATTGACCAAAAAGTATGGTAATTAACATAGTTTTTCTGTGATTATTCAGGTCTAGGTGTCTGGGAAATGAAAGCATAGTCTCCATTTAAACTCTTTTTGACCCTTTAGTGAAGTTCCCTAGAGTATCTATACCATTTTTCCTTCTCAGTTTTATCTCTCACTTATTAATCTCAAAAAATGAATATATATCTTTTGTTTTTTTAGAATTCAACCAATTCAACCAGTTCAGACTTTTATTATTTTATTGCATCTGTTCTTGTGTATTTCTTTGTGGATGTACATTTACAGAAGTTGGAGGACAATATGTAATATCATTTTCAAGAAGGTTGTTTAGCTCCATTGAGACAGGGTTTCTCATTGGTATGAATCTCACTAATTAGGTTAGTCTAGTCCCAAGCATACTCCATTCTCCATTTCACTATGGCTGTAATATCAGACACCTGACACTACACCAGGCATTTTTACATGAATTCTGGGATAGGAACTCATGTTCCTGTGCTTGCTAATAAATCCATTACCAACTGACCTATATATTTCTAGCTTCTATTCAGTGTTTTCCATCATTTCCATATTTCCTATTTAATCTATTCTCATACAAGGTGGTCCAAGATCTTTTAGAAAGACAACAGTTTCTGTTCTGATACACTCATATCTCTGGTCATATAATGCAGAACATTGTGGGAAGTACATGAGGGGGAAGAAGGTGTGGGTACGATCACAAATCATAGCTGTTTAAGTTTATAGAAGAACTGACAAATACTCATCCTGCCAAGGCTCAGGCATAACTGAAGAAGACAGGCAGGTGGACTGGAAGACTGGAAGTTTAGGTCATCTCTCTACAAATACTCTTCTGCTGAGGTTCAGACATCATTGAAGAAGACAGGGAGATAGACTGAAAATATTCAGTTTCCAGAGACAAATGATGATCAGAATGCAGTGTTTTCCTATCACCATAGGAAAGTTGCACAAATAAATTATGGAAGTTATGACAGGATATATAAGTTGTGTAAGCTCAAAATGCCCACGGAAGTCTGGGGAAACATCCCTCCCAATGGTTGAATAATATGATGATAGTTGATAGCTTCTGAGAGAGGAAAACTAGTTTTCTACCAAGGTTTGGCTTCTCATAGATCTCAAATGTTCCACTGGGATCACGACATTCTTAAGAGTGTGAAGGCAACACTAAGAAAAAATGAGTACAAATCATGAGTACAGAATAGGCATGCAAATTTTGGAGGAGCTGAAGAAGAAAATAAAATAGAGGAAAGTATCAAATGATTAATAAAAATATTTTAAAATATATAGAAATATAAATACTCAAACTAAAGTAGTTAGGAATATTGTTTTCATAACTGTTAAGTTGATCATCTTTAGGTCAGAGTAAGTACTATGGTATTACCAGTTAAAATTTATTATCTCTGTGAACTAAGATTGTCCAGTAAAACAGAACCAGTAGATTTTTATGAATATATATGTGAATTTACACATGTATGTATGTTTGTGTCTATTATTTACCTATCGTTCTGTCTGTCTGTCCATCTATCTATGTATCTATCTATTGTCTATCTGTCTATCTAGCCTTTTTGTCATCTATCTATCATCTATCAGCATATTTTAAATATATAATTCTGTCTATTTATTATTTATATGAGCTCTTTCTGTCTTTATCAGTTTAACAACCATCTATCTATGATCAATCTCTGATAATTTTCATCTTTATATATCTTTTCTATCTATTTAGTGTAATTTTTTATTTTAAATTTTTTGGTTTAGAGGTATGTTTTTTATTTTTTTGTTTACTTTTTTTTTAGTTGTTGAAAAAAAATCCACCTCCTCCCCATTCCTCCCCCTCCTCCCACACATCGCTCCCTCCCCCACTCTCCTCCCCCTCTCCCCTTCCCCCCCACTCCATTCCCCCTCTCTCTTGAGAATGAAGAGCAGTCCAGATTCCCTGCCCTGCCGGAAGTCCAAGGTCCTCCCACTTCTGTCCAGGTCCAGGAAGGTGAGCATCCAAACAGGCTAGGCTCCCACAAAGCCAGTTCATGTATTAGGATTGAAACCTAGTGCCATTGTCCTTGGCTTCTCATCAGCCTTCATTGACCGCCATGTTCAGAAAGTTTGGTTTCATCCCATGCTTATTCAGTCCCAGTCCTGCTGGCCTTGGTGAGCTCCCAATAGATCAGTTCCACTGTCACAGTGGGTGGGTGCACCCCTCGTGGTCCTGACTTCCTTGCTCATAATATTCCTCCTGCTCCTCATTTGGATCTTAAAAGCTCAGTTCGGTGCTCCAATTTGGATCTCCGTCTCTATCTCGATCCATCGCCAGATGAAGGTTCTAAGGTGATATGCAAGATATTTATCAGTATGGCTATAGGATAGGGTCATTTCAGGTTCCCTCTCCTCAGTTGCGCAAGGTACTAGCTGGGGACATCTCCCTGGACACCTGCGAGCCCCTCTAGAGTCAAGTCTCTTGCCAACCCTAAGATGGCTCCCTTAATTAGGATATATATTTCTCTGCTCCAGTATCCACCCTTCTTTTATCCCAACCATCCCATTCCCCCAAGCTTCCCCCATCTTCCCCTTCTCACAATTCTCACCCCAATTCCCCTGAGCCCCATGCCACTTCACCCCCAAGTTCCCAGTTTTTGCCCGGCCATCTTGTCTACTTCCCATATCCAGGCAGATGACTATATGTTTTTCTTTGGGTTCACCTTCTTATTTAGTTTCTCTAGGATCACACATTATATGCTCAATGTTCTTTATTTATGGCTAGAATCCAATTATGAGTGAGTACATCCCGTGTTCCTCTTTTTGGGTCTGGGATACCTCACTCAGGATAGTGTTTTCTGTTTCCATCCATTTGCATGCAAAATTCAAGAAGTCATTGTTTTTTACCGCTGAGTAGTACTCTAATATGTATATATTCCACACTTTCTTCATCCGTTCTTCCATTGAAGGGCATCTAGGTTGTTTCCAGGTTCTGGCTATTACAAATAATGTTGCTATGAACATTGTTGAACAAATGCTTTTGTCATATGATAGGGCATCTCTTGGGTATATTCCCAAGAGTGGTATTTCTGGATCTTTTAAAGCAGTAGGCTCTATAGGGATGAAAATAATAAAGTTAAGAAATTTAGTTAGCAAAGCACAAATTCAGATAAGGATTGATCTGTAACAATACTTCTGTAACAATCTGCAAGAGAGACAAAGGTTTAGAAAATAGAGTAAGACTCTGTTTATACTGTGGAGGAATATTTGCTTCTTCTTTGGGAAGACGATACAATCTTCTCATATCTTTAGTTAATTGGAGTGCTCTATTCACATTATGGAGTGAAATCAACCTCTGAGTTAACCTGACCATAAATATCAACATATCTACAAATGCTTTTTTCTTCTCATTTAGATTTAGAAATTCCTCCAAACAATACATATAAAAGATTTGGCCCTGGCTTGTGGCGCTATTGAGATGTTGTAAAGATATTAAGAGATAAAGTTTAGTTGGAGAAATGTAAGTCACCAGGGACACATCTGTGACTAAGAAGACTATGCCTTGACCCATTCCTATTGCTCACTTGGCTTCTTGACTGCCATCAGCTGAAAGATGCTTTTGACATTATTTTTTTCAATATCACAATGTACAACTACAAGCCCAAAAAACAGAGTGAAATTTCAGGACACTGTGACTTAAATTTTTCTGCCCTTTATGTTGCTTACCTTGAAATTAGGCAACAATGGAAAAAGATTAATTCCTGTTCACAGCAATAGCTACAGCAATGAATTAATATTACTGTGACTTGGCATGAGAGACTAGGCAATCAATATAGTTAATTCCACATTGATTAATATTATTGTACAATAATCCTCTGATAAAGAACAGGTCAATGTGCAGCAAGTAAAAGCATATGGATTGTTCACCCTTAAATGAGGCAAGACCAGGGATAATTTTTGAAGAGAATTTTATTCTTGTCAGCTGTACCCAACTGACGCCTCAAAAACTATGAGCCAAATAAATGCTCACCTCTGTAAGTTGTTTTTTCTAGGTATTTGGCAAATAAATATCTAACTGACACAGAAAGCTGGCAAACTTGCTGTGATTTAGTTTCCATGTTTACAGAATGAAGAGGATAAAGAAAAGCCAGCTTATGAAATAAATGTTCTGGCCACCAAACCTGAAGACCTGAGTTTGATCCCTGGGACCCACATGGTGGAAGGAGAGATCTGACTGCAGCACTTGCTCTGACCTCCCTCCACGTGAGCTTAATGAAATGAATGAAATCACATAGATAGTCTTACACATGAACTTTTAAAAGGATTGTGTAAATCAGTAAATACCCCTAATAAATTGTTCTTGGATCTCTCCCATATCTATGTAGTACATAAAGAAATTCAGTGAATTCATTTTTCTGAATATATTTATATTGAAGAACTTTAGAAAAAAGAGGTAGTGTCAGCTGCTGGCATATAAGCAAAGCTTAGTTATGAAACATGAAAGATAAGAAGTCTCTATTTGGAGAGAGCCTGTCCTGAAATACAACCTGCCAATATGCAATTATCCACCTGAACTGATATGTGGTGTACTTTCTCTACTTGAGCCAACTTTGTTTTTGATGTCCCTAAAAGAGGCTGCTTCGATCCTTAAGCAGACATTTAGGTCCTACTTTCTTCTTTCTTGTCCAAACATGGTTTTGTTTACATGATAAAATGTATGAGATTAAGTTAAATATTCATAAGCACAATATAATCATCAAGGTTCTGAAGACTGAATCTTAGACTAAGTTTAAGGTATCAATTTGGCTGGAATCTAAAGTGAGCACTTCTTTGCATCTGAAAAAGACTTTTGTGACTATAAGGAAATCCAGATATCAAAGGAGAGGAGTATTTTGTCCTCACAGAGGAAAATAAAAAGGACAATATAGGGAAAGTACTACAGATATTGTGAGACTAAAGAAGATAAGTTAAATGCTACAGATTTACTAAAAAGGGGTATGCTATCATCACAGAATGTTTTTTAAATGCTATATATTTTAAACTACCATGAAAGTGGAGTTTCTAGACATGAATGTTCAAGAAATATTTAAATAATAGTTCTTCCCAGATTAGGTAAATATAGGTAAGAAAGATGAAATTTTACAAGGTTTCAATAATAAAACATTAAGAGAAAATCATAAATATCCTAAAATATTGCTAATAAACACAGATGGTTCTGATTTGTAGCAGTAGGAATCTTAATACCTCACTTTCTTGTTTACATTGATGCTATTTTAATGGATTCATGGCACCATATATATATATATATATATATATATATATATATATATATATATGAAGTAATTTCTCCATTAAACATCTCTCAACAAAATTTACCTGCTTATTGAGGATGAAAGGTTTTTTCATTTCATTGTTTACATGATTTCTACATTCACATGGCTCAGATATAATAGAATTTTGCTCTCGCTTCAGGCTTATTGATGTATGACTTTATTAATTTCTATGTTGCAAAACAAATTACCACAAATATAGTCTCTTAAAGCAATAGACATTAGATATCTCAGTTTCTTTAGACTAGAAATACAGCTACAGTTTAATTGGGTTTCCTGCATTAAAACCTCATCAGACCCTTATTCAGAAGTTGTGGAGAGTGTTTTGTCTTGCCTTAGAATCTATTAGGAAAAATATATCTCACAAGCTCTTTTGCTTGTGGTGAAATCTATTTCCTTAGGTATACATATACAAATCCAATATTTCTGTTTTCTGTTTGAGCCTCACTGGGGCCACTCTCTGAGCTGAGAAGCTCTCTGCATTTTGTTTTACATAACCCTCTTTGTAGGGTTTCAAAGTTATATGGCAACTTATTTTCAAATTCAGCAAGACATATTTTTTTTTCCGCTCAATCTACTAAAATGGTGTCACTTATAACAATCATTAGAAAGATGACCCTATCACCCTAAACATTTTATGCAACCTAATCACTGAAGGGCAGTCCACCCAAGGTCAGACAGTAGACTCAGATATGTTGCTGGTAGTTTATGGATAGATTATGCTATGAACCTAAGTAATTAAAGCCTAAACTGGAGTGTAGAACTCTGGATGATACTGTTGTCAGGAATGTGGTTCATCGGCAGAAATAAGATGCAGACACTGAGAAAATCTGTCTGGAATAGAGGCCAGGAGTGCTGCAAGTATCAGATTTATACACCCGAAGCTTGACAAGATTACTGATATCATGCAACTAGATGTTGATGGTGAAGAAAAGCTGTTTGATTTAAGGATTGCATAACTGGTTTCTCATTTTGCATTTCTTTAATCTTTTCTTTCTATACTTTTCTTTTGGCATGGTAATGTTTACTTTGGACTGCTGTATATTTGAAGTTCATTGATTTATGTTCCATTTTGCTGAGGTTTATAAATAAGAGATGGCCTTTAGTTTCAGTAGAGTTTCTAGATTTAGACTTTTGAAAAAAAATTAGAACTATGAATTATTTTTGAAATTAGAATAAAAGTAATTGTCATTATAAATTTCCTATTAACTTTTTAGTGCCAAGTGTAGGACATTTTGGTTTGATTCTGGAATATCCCTGAAAGGCTTATATTTTTAGTGTCAGGTCTACAGTGAATGGCATTATATTGAGAACTGTGGAAACTTTAGAATATGGAGTCTAGTTGTAAGAACAAAGTCATTGAGAGTATGTCTGTGGAATGTAGGGGATATCTTAATAATTACTACCTAGTCCTAAGTGACAGTGTCTGTCATTATACAAATAGCTGTCCTCTGTGAAGTATTCCTGTAACAAATATTGTTTTCTAAACCACAGAAGACCAACTCAACATGGCTATGAAAGTATAAGCCAAAGATAGCTATCATTTTGAACAGTTTTTGTCAAATATTTCAGTAACCATGACAATATCTCTAATGCAAGTGTATTTAATCATTACAGTCCACAATGCAAAATATGTCAATTCACAATTAGGAATGTTAGACAGAATCTGCCCATTGCTTATTTATGTTTCTGGATACTAGCAGTTATAAGTAGAGTAAAATATTTTTGTTATTGGTCAGTATTTTCTTATTATTATAAGTATTATGCTAATCAAGTATACTTCTATGATTACCAAAACAATGACTAACACACACATACAGGAGAACAGAAAAGCTGTTCACACCTTCTCTAAGAAGTAAAAGTTCTTGTATCTGTCTATTGAATACGAGTTACATTTGATATACCGTCCTTTAATAGTTAGGCTATTTCACATATTCCTCTCAATGATACATTCATTATATTTAATTTTAATAATTGATTTACTCACAATTAAAACAAACTTATTCACAGATCATTTCTCTTCCATTATATAGAAAGAGCCTTGTCCAATATTCACAAGTTTTCTCACTTTTTTTCATATGTGTGGTGGTTTGAATATTTGGCACTATTTGGAGGTGTGGCTTTATTGGAGTAGGTGTGCCATTCTTGTTGGAGAAAGTGTGTTACAACACTTCCTGCCAGTCCAGAAAAAGAACTCTCCGCTTCTTTTCCAGCATCATGTCTTCTTTTTTTTTCTTTTTTTGGATTTTCGAGACAGAGTTTCTCCGTAGCTTTTTGGTTCCTGTCCTGGAACTAGCTCTTGTAGATCAGGCTGGCCTCAAACTCCCAGAGATCCGCCTGCCTCTGCCTCCTGAGTGCTGGGATTAAAGGCGTGTGCCACCACCGCCCGGCTCATCATGTCTTTTTGTATGTCACTATGATTCCCAACATGAAGAAAGTGTACTAAACCTCTGAAACTGTAAGGTAGCTCCAATGAACTGTTTTCCATTAAAAGATTTTGATGTTGTCATGGTGGTTATTCACAACAGAAAAAACCCTAAGACAATGTGCATCATGGCTTCTTTGCCTATTGAATGAAAATTGACATGAACATTATTTACAATAATTTTTAAATGTCAGATGACCATACTAAATGATTTTTTAAAAATGCTGCATGATCCCCAGCAGCAGTAGGCAGCAGAAATATTGTAGGTCCCCAAATGGTGGTAGTGGGCCATATGGCAGCAGGCAGTGGGGCCTGGAATCAGCCAATCCCAGGCAGAGACAGCTGCCGGTTTCTGAGCAGTGGCTGGTCCCAGGCAGGGAGACACATAGTGGATGGGATGGTCCCTGCAAGCCAGGTTGTGTGAGCAGGCAGCGGGTAGGAGGCACATGGACAGACATACCCACACAGAGTAGAATTGGATATTTATTACTTAGAGGAGGAGGGAGAAGGAGAAGAAGACAGAGAGAGAAAAAGGGAGTAGCAGAGAAGTGGGGAGAGAGGCAGAAGCGAAGCTGCCTATCCAAGAGGAAGAGAGAAAAGAGAGCGAGCTCAGGCCAAAAGCTGAAGATCAGGCTGCCTCAGCGGATGGGGGAGGGAGTGGACATTATAACATTCCCAGCTCTTTTTTATAATAAAAAGCGGGAGATTGGTTACCACAGGTTGACAGAATTGGGGCGGCAGATTCTCAAGACTGCTTCTGGCTTATTTGTGGGCATCATCTTTTTTTTTTGGGGGGGGGGGACTTGAGAAGGCTGAGTGCTGGCCACATCCTGGATAGCTGGTCTCTTTGCTCCAGCCTGGTGTTTGTGGCATGAAAATGTCTGGTGTCTCTTATACCTGTTTAAGGTATTGGCAGAACAAAGAACAAAGTTAAATTAAGGGGAAAAAAATTAGGACCAGGGAATTGAGGGATGTATCTGACCTGTTTAGGGTGGATCCTTTAATTCAGCTCCCTGGAACTCACAAGAATTTTTTGGGGGTTTTTAAAAACAAGTTTTAGACACATACATTGTACAATGAAAAGTAATTTTAAGACTAAGCAAGGCAGCATAAGAGAGAAATTTTAAAATTGGCAAAATCTCTCAGCTATCAAACTGTATCAGAGATTTTTGAGAAGGATAAGATTTTACTTGAGTTACTGATTAAAAAATGACAGAGAACTTACTTGGTTGGCACCCAGAGCTACTCTTTTTGGGTCCTCCATTGTCGCTGAAGGTCGCATCTGTCTCTTGCTGTTTAGCATAGGGTCTGCCAGGCTCCAGAAGATCCTGTGGGCTAAGAAATCTCTAGGAAGACAGGCCTAACTTGACTTGAGCAGCTAGGCTGTCAACTTCAGTGATTCTCTCCACGTCAGGAGATATTTAGTTTAGATGAAAGGCAGTTTTGCCCAATGGTCAGTGCTTGGCAGTTGAAGCAAACTGTGGATGGAAGTTGTTGTGTGTCCATTTGTCTTCTGTCTTCTTTGGAGGAAGTAGAGTCCTGTGGAGCCAACCTGTCTCTTTTTGTTATGAAAAGTTTAATTTTACCTTTTGATATTGTGTTATGCTATTAATTAATGAATATGTTAATGTGCTAATATTCTATGATAGTCACAGAACATAGAATGTGAATTTTGTATGCACTTTGAATAAAAGTGATAGCATAGAATATAAAAATAAACATTGAAAATAAAGCTTCCTTTTATTCCTTAGAGATAATATGATTTTATTTTTTTCCCATATGCATGTCTTGTAGAACTGTAGTTTGAAACAAAGATCTGACCTAGGCATGCCAGCAGTACAACATGGAGAAATATCCTCCACAATCCAGCTACATCAGGGGCCAAGCATCCTAATTTATGTAATACCTTTATATAATCTATATCTACATCTATATCTATATCTACATCTATATATGCGTGTTTGTGTGTGTAATCATAATCTCATATATATTCCTATATATAATATTATTGTGGTACTTGGGATCAAACTGAGGGACTCTGGCTAGCATGCCACACAAGCACACTCCCACTGATGGATATGGCCATCTTTAACAGAGCCTTTCTGTCAAGATAATTCAATCTGGAGTTTAATGTGTCACTAAATCACTCAAATTATTCAATATATATATATATATATATATATTCAAAAAGTGAATATTCAAATATGATAAATTCACTTTTTACATCAAAACTCAGACTATGTCAGTATTTAGGATGGCAAGAAGCTTTAAAGTGGTTATTTGATTTACTTAAGCTAGTAAATCTACTAAGTACCATGTTTCCTCTGAAATATAAAAATATGCAATTTTGTCCTAATATTTGAGGTGCATTATATGCTTTGAGGTTGTTAAGGTTTGGGAAAACACTAAACAAGTAGCTTTAAAATGTAGGTATTTGAGGAAATAGACATTATTCTCTTTAAGAAAAATGGGTTTTCTTTAAAAGGAAGTTGTTTTTTTTTTTTTTTCAAAATAGGCCAAGATAGAACATTATTTTATATAATTTGTGCAAAGCACAAAAAATGCTATATCGATTAATGTCACCAATAAATGAAAGAACAATTAGAGACAATACGCAACACACACACACACACACACACACACACACACACACACACACACATTGTATCTGTATGAATAAATATATAGCCAAATCCCTTTCCCCAGAAGTACTCTTCTTCTGTTTTACTTCAGAATAGAAAAGGACTCACAGGGATAGCAACCATACATAGTCTTATAGTTGCAATAAGGCTAAACTACTTTCTTAAAGCTGGGCACGGCCACCCAGTATAAAAAGTAGTTTACCAAAAGTTAGTAAAGGAGTCAGATACAGCCTCTGTTCCTTCTCTTAAGAGTCCCATAAAAGGACCAAGCTACACAACTGTAACATATATGCAGAGTGCCTAGGTCAGACCCACACAGGCTCCCTGGTTGTCAGTTCAGTCTCTGTGAGTATCTGTGGGCCCTCGAGAGTTTATTTTGAGAGATTTCTTGTGGTGTTCTTGATCTCTCTTGCTCCTACAGTTCTTGTTCTTCCTTTTGTTCTGCAGGAGTCCCCAGGATATGTCTACTGTTTAGCAATAGTTCTCTGCAGATTTATATTTTCCACTCTTATCTCAAATATGTATAGGTATCTTCCAAAATGACTTAGTCTCTGAAACTTGACTGCTAATTCCTAACTTTACATCATCTCTATTTTTGCCACACATATTATTACCACACCTTGACTACCATTTCTTGAATTCAATGAAAGTTGAAAATACTATTATCCCTTTAATAGCTTGATTTTATGGGAAACAGTTAGGTAGCACTTAAATTAGGTTAATTCCTTGAACCAAGTCTTTTAATTTGATCTACAGATCAATGGTAGAGTATATTTGAAAAAAAAGCTAGTAGCATTTTTAGATAATGAAATGCCAATCTTTAGAGGTTCTAAAGTTTAAAATGGCTAAGTCTGGAAGCCTATAGAAGGAAAGTGTACTCAGCTTAGAAGTAGAAGGAGAAACCTTAAGATGGAAAAAATGGATAATTTATTTTTCTATGATGTGCTTTTTTTTAGGAAATAAAGATCACCAGACATTATGCAATGTATTTCATTAGTTAATTAATATTTATTTCAAAAGAAAGTTTTGAAAGACACAGACATTGGTTTTTTGACCTAGATAAGAGATGACTGTTGTGGAAAGAGCAGAAACAAAATATTAAAAGCTTACAAACAACTGGAATTGATTACTAATTTGGTGAGAGGAGTGAGAAGAAAGCCAACAATATTCCAAATGAATGAACGGCCTGAGGGCATTTTAAACAAGCGTTTAATTTGAACTAGTGTCACACAATGGAAGCAAAAGAGTGAGATTGGAAAAGAACATGTAAGAAACCAGTATTGCCTGGATTATATCAGATGATGTTGATCTGCTTTTCTAGTTACTCAAAATCAAAACCTTTGCATATCCTGATTCTTAGTTCTCTGTTATAGCTGTTATGCAGAATATAAAATTCTATTTCAAATGTAGCAATCATCTTGTCACCATCACTGATATATCTCAGCTCTAAATCTGTTTTATCTGCAAACAGAAAAATTGATGTGTGTTGGAATGTCCTGCCCATGCCATCAAGTCTGTATAGTTAGAACATAGCACGTGAGGAAAGAGAGATGGAAGACACGTCTTCCATGTCTGAGACATAATCAGGATTGAGCACTCTTGGCTTCGCAGGATATGGGAAATCATTTGTAATTTATTTAACATTTGAAAAGATACTATTGGAGTCTCTCCACCAGCAAAGTGAAATATCTGATAAGGTTTTTAAACAAACAGATTTCTTTAGAGAGCAAAATGCAGTATGGCAGGAACAAAAAGAATATAAGAAACTCCTTTGCCATGTAACCCATGCCTGGTACCTTTTTGCTTTGTGAAAATAATGTCTTCCATTTTCCAATCATTATTCTTGCTATGTTGCTTTTGGCTTTTGTTATTTTAGGTAATAGGTTTTCCTTCTGTTTTCACACAGCTTAACCATGATCATTGGGTTCATTTCCATCAAAACTGCTTTCTCGCAATATTCCTCAGACCGTGCTTTGCCGCTTGTCCTGGACTGACCAATAAATTCTCTGTGGTTGTTCAGTGCCCACAAAGAGTTTAATTTGTATGGTTCATTCATCTATTTCTATTCTGCATTCCCATATAAAGGATGATCTAGGAATGTAGGAAATGCGGTGTCCTTATTGATGAATTTCTGTTTCTAAGCACAATGTTAATACCGACATATGTGTTTAACATATTTGTGGCTAGATCAACAAAAGAAAGTCAAATAAAAAGTTCCAAAATTTGGAACTATCTTGACAACTTAGTAAGATTGTTGAGGAATAAATGATTTGTTTTAGACTTGATGAAAAAGAAAGAATGTTGACATGTGGTTGTTTGCAATTTATACATTGACAGTCAAAGAAAACTTTATATAGCCATTCTGCAAATTAAACCATTTAATGAAAATTAGAAAAAATAGATTTCTATTATATGTAGCAACAAGGATACCCAGTCTTATATGTCTACAAAAGACTGAAAATGTTTTATTAACTAATACTATTTAGATAAAATGGATATCTCTTAGATATAAATAATTACATGTGATTAAATATAAGTATTCTCAAAGTATTTTTTAAAAAAAATCTTACATATATAATATATGGCTTTCATCAAATTTGATACTGACATGTGATTTTCTTTTTAGCATAACAAATACAAAGTTATGCATTTTTGAAAATTAAATATATGTTGTAATATATATGATAAATATATAATATATAACATATTATACATTATATGATATATAATAAATATTATATTGTATAGTTGGCTTTGGAGTTGGGCAATAGCTCTCTAAATCCCAGCATGTTGTTAAAAGAAAAAATTGAAGTTTCTGTCTCATGTCAACAGCAATTTGGTCTGAGACAGAAAGGAGAAAGAAATTAGAAAAAAATTTACACTTCTTCATACCTATTTTTGTTCCTATCATAACATTCATTTAATATGTAAGTCTGTATATGTCTATATAAATAATGTTTAAGTTCTCCACAATGAACAATGAATTAATTTTCCTGCAATAAAGAGAGACACAATTGCTCCTGGCAGCACCGATCTATTACTGAGAGAATGTTGAGCACCAAAGACACTTTACTTGGAGCTTGTTTTCTTCCTGGCAAAACCGGCCTTTAGGCAAGAAACTACCCATGCATCAACCACAGACAAAATCCACAATGTTTCGACACGACAAGTAGGATATACAAAAAAGACTGTCAAATCTTACCAAGACAGGGTAAGATGGTTTGAAAATTTTCCTTCCTCTGTAAATGGTCTGTCTGTTACTCTAGGCATTAGTCAAGTTTGGTTGCTACAAGGTTGCTTATGAGACCTTGGGTGATTGCCTAGGTAGACCAGTTGTCTCAGTCATTTGTGGCACCTTTTGAAAGTTGATTGCACTTCCTGCTTACACAAGTAATATTATTCCTTCTCAGTTCTTCAACGGGGTTGAACACAAGATAGTTTTAGTTACTTTCCTCTCATGGCTTAGCGAAGTTATTTTTATACATGATTTAAACTCATCAGATAGAATAATTATTGAAGCATTTATCACATGTATCTTGCTTGAAATTGTTTTTGCTGGTTGTAATTCTAATTTTTATACCTATATGTGTTCTTATTGCATATAACTTTGTATTAGGCTTAGAAATTTCTTATTTAAACCAAAAGGTAAGTAGGAATTCCTACTATCAGTTGCCTTTAAGTTACCTGCCTACTTGGGTGTGGTCTCTTATACTATACATGCTGATGTCAATTGCCTATCTGGACTTTCTTCTATGGACATATTCTCTTTTTATTATTTCTACCATGTTTTCTTAGGATTGATGAGCATCATTTTTTGCCATTATGTATTCATTTATTTTTTAATTATTTTATTTTTAGTTAACATATATCATTTCCCCTCCCTTTCCAATATATGGTCTCTTTTTTAATTATTATTAAATTATTCACACATACTTATGAATAAATATACAAATACAATATGATGAATTCACTTAGCATTGCTTGTATTGATGTAGTCTTAATACTTTCTTCTTGGTATTGGATAAACAATTACATAGACCATTCCTAGGGAAGACTAAGTCTCCCTTTCTCAGTCAATGTTAGTTGCCTATAGCTCTTCATCTCTGGTTAAGGACCTATGAGAACTTCCCTATCCAATTGGCATTGGAACAGATGTTGTTAATATTCAGGTCTTGTTTAGGTGGTGATATTTTTTTTTAAATATTTATTTATTATGTATACAATATTCTGTCCGTGTGTATGTCTGCAGGCCAGAAGAGGGCACCAGACCTCATTACAGATGGTTGTGAGCCACCATGTGGTTTCTGGGAATTGAACTCAGGACCTTTGGAAGAGCAGGCAAAGCTCTTAACCACTGAGCCATCTCTCCAGCCCCCAGGTGGTGATATTTTTGTGAGTTCATGAGTGTACTAACCTGTCATCCAAACACACCTCTAAGCAGAGGATTCCCTGGGTCTCTGGTTCATAAATCTTTCACCTCAAACATCCTTCATATGTACAGATTCATATGCAATAGGAAATGCATAGTAGATGTATATGTTGGTTTAAGGTAAATTACTGACAGCTATTTTTTTATATTTTGATCAATTATGGCTTTCTGTAATGGTCACCATCTGCTGTACAAAGAAGCATCTTTGGTAAGGCATATCAATATACACTTTTATGTGGGTATAAGAATATGTATTGAGAATATAGTTAACTATTATTCTGATTTAGAAACAGGAGTGATTATTATATGATATAGAAGAAGTTACTAGCCAAGGGAAGCTGACTAGGCTGTTAGTACCAGACATGTCTCTGCAGTCTATTGTTGGAGCCTTAAATCTAATTATATAGCTGTTACCACCAAGATATGCAGCTACTATTGGAGATTTTGTAATATCTTGTTTCTCTGGTATCTGTCTTTGTTCATTGGCATCACAATGGGTACTGTGAACCTTATTTATTTTCCATGAACTAGTAATAGAAGTGTACAAATTACCTTGCCAAGAGTCCTATAAAAAGATGTGTAACAACATTATATTTTCAGACTATTCATAGGTAACCATTTCATTGATTCAAGTTATTTCCTTGCTTCTTTTGTTTCTCTAGGACTCATAGTCAATGAATAATCAATAATTCCCATGGTGCTTTATAATAAGATCTCCTTTCTCCATTATTTTGTTCTGTGATAACATTTATTGTAATTTTATTTCCATTTCAGCTAATTTTCCAAGTTACAGTTTTTAGTAAAACAAAAGAAGGACTGACTCAGAGAACCCAATATGTAACCAAGTATTACAGAAAAAGAAGCACAGGTCAAGGTGAACCTCTTAATTATTTTTAATTACTGGAATATATTTAATCATTTGACATATGAGACTGCCATAGTTAACATTCTAATAAACATCATTTAAATTAAACATAGCAGTATTTTTTACAACACTTACTTTTGCATTTTTTGGTATCTCTATTGCTTTTCTCCATTGTTCCTTCATTTATTTTTCTGACTTGAAATAAAATTATTTAAATACAAGCCTCAGCCATCATGTTCTTTTGTAAAAGGAAACTGCTTTTTTGTTTCCTAGACACTCAGACATAAATAATCTCATAAAACTTTATTAATTACAAAATTATTTAGCTTATTATCTCAGGTTTATTAAGCTCTTACAACATAAGTTAACCCATAGTTCTTATTTATGTTTAGCCTCATGACTTGGTACCTTTTCTCAGTGCAGTATTTTCATCTTGCTTCCTCTGCATCTGTGTGGTGACTGCTGCAGACTGATTCTTTCCTCTTCCCAGAATCTTCCTGACTGGCTACTGGCCAATCGGTATCTAATTAAAACCATACAGGTGCCAAATCTGTGCAGGGTACAAGAGCATTATCCTACAGCCGCTTTCATTTACTGTATGATTGTTCTTGAATACAATTATATCTCAATGCAATAACATACCTAAAATGAAGTTGGGGCTATAGAAATGGCTTAGTGTTTAAGAAAATGGGTTGTTCTACCAGAGCAGAGGACCCTGGGTGTTGCGGGAGGTCCTCCCACTCCTCCAGCCTATCGCCGCTGAGATACCAGCCCCTTGGGGCGTGGTCTCTCTCCCTTTAAAAAAGCCGCCACTTCCCTCTCCTCTCTCTCTTCACTCCCTGCTCCGCCGGCGACTAGACTCCTGGTCGCGTAGAGGGCTGTTGCCTGGGACAGTGATCTGTAAGTTTTTCCCCTTTAAATAAATATCACCCTATTAATCATAATCCCAAATTGGGGTGGCATTGTTTGTGACTTACGCCTTCATTTGGCACCCAACGTTTGGTTTTAGAACCTCTCCCGGCTCGCAGCCGCGAGTTCGGCTTGGCAGCCGGAAGTTCGGCTTGGCGGCCGCAAGTTCGGCTTGGCGGCCGCAAGTTCAGCTTGGCGGGAGCCCTTGCTTCCTCAGCCGCTGCCTGTGCCTTGCAGCAGCGGCCTTGGCCTCCCGTGGTTTGCTCTTTTCTGAATTGTTTTTAAATCTCTCTTGCAAGCACAGCTCTTAAAGTGGCGCGAACCAGAGCACGCGGTTGCTGAAAGCTGCAACCCCTCAGGGTGACTCTGTCACGTGGAGGCATAAGCAGCTTCCAGATTGCTCTTCTCTACCCCTGGATTCTGGGTTTCTGGTTCCGTCTCTGGAATTGATTTAATTACATTTACTTTGTTGAGAAACTTGCGTTTTCCAGTTTTTAACATCTACTAAGGCACTGAAACAGGACCATGTTTTCATCGCGATTCTGCAACAGCGCCACCTGCTGGACAATAGGTAATATGGCAATTTTCGTTTCTAACGCAAATTTTACTGCTTTGTTTTCACTAATACAATGGATTAGTAATTTTGTATTTACTAATACAATGAATTACATCATACAAGGTCTATATGATTATGGGAATACCTTAATTTGCTTGTTACTAGGCTTCAGTTTTCTTTTCCATATTCTATCATTAAGGAAGAATATGGCACTCCTAAGAATGATAGAATCTTTACAAACTAATAATGAACAGAAGAATATGGCACTCCTAAGAATGATAGAATCTTTACGAACTAATAATGAACAACTAATTGACAGGATTAAAATTATTGAAAATCAGAGGTTATCTGAACAAGTGGATACTATGACAGACAAAATTGATTCCATATCCAAGGGTATTAGAAAGTTACCTGAAAGGGTTCAGGCTATTGAATTTGACCTTCAGAGTTTATCACAAAGTTTTGATAAGGTAACAGACAGAATGTACCTCCAAGATGGGAATCTACATGATATACAAGAAAAGTCTAAGGAGGACATGTTATCTTTGAAGGAAAAAATTAAAGCTTTGGAATCACAGGTGCAGAATGGGGACCAAAAAATTGATACCTCAGTGAAATCACTGGAAATATATACAGGTCAGGAGATTCAGGATTTAAGAGAGACAATGATAAAAAGGTTTGAAAAGATTGGAGAAATTATTGCAGCTGGTGAACAGAGTAAGGAGGCACAAGGACAGGATACAATGCCTCCACCAGCTATTAGAACTGGCTTACCCAGGGTTCTAGCGACATACCCTGTACTTAATTCTGACAAAGCGTCAACTTCTAAAGGCTCAAAGGGAGTCAGAGAAGCTAGATGGACACCAATAGCAATGAATGATCTGAAAGAAATTAAGCAAGCTGTTGTTAATTTTGGCTTGCACAATGCATATGTAAAGGAAATGATAAAGACTTGGGCTTCTAATGCTAGAGCTATCCCCCATGATTTCCATCAGTTAGTGTCTGCAGTTTTAGATAAGGGACCTTCCTTGATGTTTGGAATTTATTTCAGAGAAGAATCCAAACATATGGAACAGCAAGGAAGAGCAAAAGGTATTGAGGTTTCCCAAGATCAAATTCTTGGTGCAGGAGAATATGCTGATCCACAGGTCCAAGCTCTTTATGACGATGAAGTACTGTGTCTATGTCACCAAGCAGCTTTAAATGCTTTGAATAGGATACAAGATCCAGCAAAAAGGGTTGAATCATATACCAGAATTAGGCAGGGACAGAGAGAACCCTTTATTGACTTTTTGCAAAGATTGATTAAGGCTCTGGACATAGGGGTAACAGACCCAGAATCTAGACGAATACTTCTTGAATCTCTAGCTTTTGAGAATGCAAACATAGAATGCAAAAAGATAATTGGGCCTTTAAAGTCTAGATCAGCACCTATGGATGAATGGATTCAGCATACGATGAATGTTGAGACGTTTAGCTATAATGATGAATCTTGGGTAGGAGAAGTGATTTCCAAAGCAATGAGGAGACATCAAACTGCCAGGTGTTTTAATTGTGGTAAATTAGGACATTTACAAAGGGATTGCAGGCAAAGAATTTCTAGGAATAATATCTCTTCTGGGAATGACAAAAATAGGAGACCTCGGCCTTCAGGTATATGTAGGAGATGTGGTAAAGGCAGGCATTGGTCCAACGAATGTAGGTCAACAACAGATAGACGGGGCAATCCGATATCATCGGGAAACTCCATGGGGGGCCTCTCGCAGGCCCCCAAGCCAACAGTGGCCCAGTCATTCCCAGTCACAGTGGAGAACGTGCCTCACCAAGAAAATTAAAAGCTCCAATTTCTGCTGTAAAAAGTAATACTGGTCTAAATGATGAATTACGTGTGGAGGATGAGTCAAAAAACCCAGTAGGACAGAGTAAACGTATATTTTGGCAGACTTCTATTAATGATCAAAGACCAAAGCTAAGAGTCTGTATAAATGGCACTTTTATTGAAGGCTTATTAGACACAGGTGCGGATGTAAGTATCATTACCCCAGAATCTTGGCATCCGAATTGGCCTCTTCAAGAGGTAGATGTTCAGTTCCTAGGAATTGGAACCCTATCTCGTGTAAAACAAAGCACAAGATGGGTTGAATGCATAGGGCCCGAAGGGCAAATAGGAAGACTAAGGCCATATATAGCCAATATTGCCATAAATTTATGGGGCCGTGACCTGCTACAGCAATGGAATACCCAGATTAACATTCCTGTATTTCCAGGAATTCATAATTCGGGGAAGGATATGATGAGGTATTATGGAAAAAGGTCACCAGCCATTCAGGCTGTACAAGAACATACAGCAAATACCAAACCTTTAGAGGTACCAACAGCCCTACCTTTAAAATGGCTAACTGAGAAGCCAATATGGATCAAACAGTGGCCTCTAGCTGAAGATAAACTACAGGCATTGGAACAGCTGGTGCAAGAGCAACTAGATGCTCACCATATTGAAGAATCAACCAGCCCTTGGAATTCTCCTGTGTTTGTTGTAAAAAAGAAATCTGGTAAATGGAGAATGGTGACAGATCTAAGAGCTGTCAACAAAGTAATTCAACCTATGGGCCCACTACAGTCTGGAATTCCTTTGCCTTCTCTGTTACCAAAAGGATGGCCTCTTATAGTTATTGATTTGAAAGATTGTTTTTTCACTATACCGTTACAAGAAAAGGATAGAGAAAAATTTGCCTTCACAGTGCCTACTTATAATAATTCTCAGCCTAATAAGAGATATCAGTGGACTGTCCTCCCACAGGGTATGCTCAATAGTCCTACACTGTGCCAATATTTTGTAAGTAAGCCATTGGAAATAATTCGTAAACAATTCCCCAAGTCCATCATTTATCATTACATGGATGACATCTTGTTATCTGATTCAAATAAAGATACTTTAGAAAGGATGTTTGAAGAAGTAAAGAAAGTCTTGCCTAGGTGGGGATTACAAATTGCCCCTGAAAAGATTCAAAGAGGAAACTCTATTAATTACCTAGGTTACAGAATAGGGTTAGAGAAAATTAAAACGCAAAAGGCACAAATTAGGAGAGACCGCTTAAAGACTCTTAATGACTTCCAGAGATTGTTAGGAGACATTTCCAGTCTACGACCAGCTGTTGGGATAACACCTGATCTAGTAGTTCATTTAAACGAAACCTTAGATGGTGATAAAGATTTGAATAGTCCAAGAGAACTGACAGCTGAAGCAGAAAAGGAACTGACAATGATTGAGGAAAAATTACAGGAGGCACATGTGGATAGGGTGAACCCAAATCTTAGCTGCATCCTAGTCATATTGCCTTCCAGAATTTCTCCTACAGGGATTCTAATGCAGAGGGAAGATATTATTTTAGAGTGGATATTTATACCTAATAAACCAAGTAAAAAATTAAAAACTTATGTGGAAAAAGTCTCTGAATTAATTATAAAAGGTAAGCTGAGACTTCGTCAACTAGCAGGTATAGACCCAGCAGAAATTATAGTGCCTTTTACTACTGAAGAAATAAAAAAGTTATGGGAAGACAATGAACCATGGCAAAGAGCTTGTGCTAATTTTTTGGGAGAAATTAATAGCAACTATCCCAAAAGTGGTAGACTTAACCTCATAAAAAGAACTTCTTGGATTCTTCCTAGAATTGTACGTGATGCTCCAATAACTGGAGCCCGTACTTTCTATACTGATGCAAATAAATCAGGGAAAGCAGGTTACAAGTCAGATGAATTGAGTAAGGTGGAACAAAGCCCTTATAATTCTGTCCAGAAGGCAGAATTATATGCCATCCTTATGGTGCTAAGGGATTTTAAAGAACCTCTTAATATAGTTACAGATTCACAATATGCAGAAAGAGTTATCTTGCATATTGAGACAGCTGAATTTATACCAGATGACACAGAGTTGACTTCATTGTTTATCCAGGTACAAGACATAATCAGGAACAGGCTTTGTCCGATGTACATAACACACATCCGGTCCCATACAGGTCTGCCTGGTCCTCTAGCCCAAGGCAATGCTGAGATTGATCAATTATTGATTGGAAGTGTGTTGCAGGCCTCAGAATTTCATAAGAAGCATCATGTCAATAGTAAAGGCCTAAAGAAAGAATTTTCCATTACTTGGCAACAAGCTAAGGACATTATAAAGAGATGTCCTACTTGTTCTTTCTATAATCAAACACCGTTGCCTGCAGGGAGTAACCCAAAGGGTACTAAGAGAAATGAAATCTGGCAGATGGATGTGTTCCACTTTATGGAATTTGGTAAATTAAAATATGTACACCACACCATAGACACGTATTCAGGTTTTCAATGGGCTACTGCCCTGAGCTCAGAAAAGGCTGATTCAGTAATCACACATTTATTGGAAGTTATGGCCATCATGGGTATACCTGCACAAATAAAGACAGATAATGGTCCAGCATATGTATCTAAGAAAATGAAATGCTTTTTTGATTATTATAATATAAAACACATTACAGGTATACCAAACAATCCTACAGGTCAGGCAGTTATAGAAAGATCAAATCGTACTATAAAGGATATGCTGAACAAACAGAAAGGGACCGAAAATACCCCCAGAAATAGATTACATAATGCTTTATTAACCTTGAATTTTCTTAACGCTAATGAGAAAGGAACGACAGCAGCAGAGAGACATTGGATAATGGAAAAGTCTGCTGAACTAAATCAACCGATTTATTTCAAAGATGTGCTGACCTCTCAATGGAAGCCAGGAGATGTGCTACGTTGGGGAAGGGGTTTTGCTCTTGTTTCCACAGGAGAAGAAAAATTGTGGATACCATCAAAATTAATAAAGTTTCGATTTGAAGAGGAGAAACCTCTTGGAAAGGAGAAATGACAACTCATCCACAATGATGATATTCATACAGGTGGTAAGAAAAACATATAGAATGGGGGCAGGGTTCTGTTCTTATCTCCACAGGAAAACACTCATCTTTGAAAAATTCAAGGGACCCTGGATATTTGGATACTGACAGATGGAAAAATACCTGCCCAATAGGAAATATCAAGAAAACTGAAAGGGTTGTGTAAGTAATATTAAACCATATTTCTAAATTTATAAAGCTGGTTTTGAAGTTGGACTCTGGCTCAGTCCTTCTCCAATTCCAAGCCTGTTAGTAAGAGAAAAACCCAGAGTTTCTGGAGTTTCTGTCTCATGTCAAGAGCCATGATATGGAACAGAAAGAAATATGAGTTTAGAAAACATCTTTGCTTTTCTTCATATCTATCATACTTTTCATTGAACATATCTATCATGCCTTTCAGTGAATATGTATATCTATGTCTATACATGTCTATATGATTAATGTTTAAGTTTTTCACAATGAACAATGAGTTTTTCCTGAAGTGACATTTGAAGTTTCCAGGAAGAAGATGGGGCCCCATAACAACAACTCCACCTGGTTGATATGACGTCATGATACTGATAGCGCTACTACAAGACCTGCTTCGGGTACCAGCTGCACAAGACAGTTCCAACTTGGTTAGCTGAAATGGTGCACATCTTATACAACATTTTGGCCAGACCTGCACAAAATACTCAGAGACTATTGGCAATTTTAAAAGACATTGATCTTGAAATTTAACCATCATTTTACTTTCACAGGATCCCCCAGAAAGAACGTCGCCCCTATGACAGCTGGAAGTAATTTTAGAGGACGACGTCCCCTCTCCCAGTAAAGTTTGCCCTTGGGTTTAGGGACATCATTTAGGGGTTGATTATAATTAGTATACGATTGAGGGTTGGGGGAGGAATTTTATAAGCTCAGGGATCATTTTGAAAAAAAAAAAAAAAAGAGGGATGATGGGATAATAGATTTATAATTGTGAGTTACTGTTGTTAGACAAATATATTGATATAGATTCTTGTATATTGATACAAAGTTAAATTGTATTGACTATTGTATGCATTCATGTTTCTACCTCTGTTTAAAACATTTTTTATGTATTGACATATATTGTATTGATATATATATATATTGTATATATTTACCATATTGCAGTGTACATTTCTACCTCTGATTAAGATACTTATATAATGTTTGTGTATTGATATATATTTACCTACTGCAATGTATATTTGTACATTGTTTATATTTGGAGGTCATTGTCCTCATTTGTTTCACAGTCGTTTATTGTCTTAGTCTTTAAGTTAGATAGATATTGAGAATTATATAGACTAATAGTCATCTAAGTTTGTCATTTATAATTAGACTAATCAGGTTCTTTAGATATATAGAGATTATACTCAGTATAGATAGATAATCTTCAACTTCTTCAAAGAGCTGTAGAAAATGGCCTTTAATCTAACTCAGAGTTTTGTGCTAGTGAGACACAATTGCTCCTGGCAACACCACTCTATTCCCGAGAGAATGTTGAGCACCAAAGACACTCCACCTGGAGCATTTCTTTTTGGCAGAACTGGCCTTGGGGCAAAGAAATGCCCATACCTCAACCACTGACAAAGATACAGAGCATGCATCAATGGATAAAACAGGGCTGTCTTATCCTGCCAAGACAAGGTAAGATAGTTTTGAAAGTTGCTTGCCTTTGAAAATGGTGTGTCAGTTATGTTAGGCCTTAGCCAAAGTTGGTTGCTTCAACGCTGCTAATGTGACTTTGGGTGATTGCCTAGGTAGCTAGTTGTCTCTGTGATTTGATGCATGTTTTGGAAGTTGTTTTACTGAACTTCCTAATTACCCAGGTAACATTATTTCCCTTCTCAGATCTTTGATGGGGTTGAAGACTATATAAATGTAGTTACTTTCTCTCATGACTTGGCCAAGTTATTTATTATACAAGACCTAAGCTAGTTAGAATAGGATATTTGTACTTATTGTATATAATTTCATAGTAGGTTTAGAACTCTCTTATTTAAACAGAAGGGGGAGGTGTTGCGGGAGGTCCTCCCACTCCTCCAGCCTATCGCCGCTGAGATACCAGCCCCTTGGGGCGTGGTCTCTCTCCCTTTAAAAAAGCCGCCACTTCCCTCTCCTCTCTCTCTTCACTCCCTGCTCCGCCGGCGACTAGACTCCTGGTCGCGTAGAGGGCTGTTGCCTGGGACAGTGATCTGTAAGTTTTTCCCCTTTAAATAAATATCACCCTATTAATCATAATCCCAAATTGGGGTGGCATTGTTTGTGACTTACGCCTTCACCTGGGTCAACTCACAGCACCCACATGACTGCTAAAAACTTCCTGTAACTCCAGTTCCAGGATATCTGGACTCTACAAGCCCCATGTGCACATGCTGCACAGATATAAATGCAGAAAAAACTCCTATACAAATAGAAATAAATGAATAAAAAATTAAAAAGTACTTTGTTATTCCTCAATCTAATATCTGTTCAATCAATGTTTGAAAAGACAAATTATTTTATTTTATTTTATTTTTTTAGCATTTGGCACAATTTTACTTAAGTCGGAGTTCAGAAGGTGATATATGGGATATATGGTCTGACATGTTGGAATTCTTTGACATCCATCATGGATGACTTTTGAATACTAGTCTTTTGAATATAGTGTGATTTTTTTAACATAATAAGAAATAAATATTAATATATGTAGGATTTCAGGAAGCAAATTCTATTGAGTTTTTGAAGAAATATAAATCTTTTGCAAAATGTCTATCAATTACAGGGGAAAATGCGCTTTGATGTTTGAATTGTGTTTTGTGTAATTTAGAAAGAAAAAGAAAATTAATAGACCTATTATTTTGATTTTAATCTTTAACCCAAATAAACCAGTCAGTTCCTTCCGGAAATTTTTTCTTTATTATTCATGATACCCATTTTAGTATCTTTATCAGTATTCATTTAATTCTATAAATGTAGCAGCAGGCCACTTGTTGGTTCCTGGCCACTGAGCCCTGAAATTTTCACACAGAAACTGTATTAATTAAACCACTTCTTGAAACATTAGCTCTCACTTCTTATTGGCTAACTCATACATATTAATTTAACCCATCTCTATTTGTGTATCATCACGTGGCTGTGGCTTACTGCCTAAAGTTTCAGCATCCATCTCTGGTGGGGCTACATGGCTTCTTCTTTACTCTGCCCTTCTTTCTCCCAGCATTCAATTTAGGTTTTCCTGCCTAACTTTATTCTATCATATCTTGCCAAGCCAGTTTTCTTTATTCAGAAATGGTAATCACAGAATACAGAGGAGAATCCCACATCATATGAACAAGTAGTAGGTGATAATAACATAGAATTAAATTTTGTTCAAAGTTCTAAATATGGGAACTTTTATTTTTAAGAGATACATACATGTACTATTTGAGATGCAATTTTTAAGGTTTCACCCAACTTTCACATAATTTATGTTAAAGTACCTTCAAAATAAAACATAACGTAACTGTGAATTTATTTATTAAACACTTCATATGTTACATTTTAGATGCATAAAATAGCAGCATAATATTAAAGATGAACGGTATTAATAATATTGTTAAGTATTCAGTTTTTGACAAAAAATCAAAGCAAATAAGCTACGTCACTTCTGATTTCTTTGTCAAGAATATATGAACATCTTTCTTCTGCTCTCCAGGACATTTTTGAAATTCAGTTCTACTTTTCAGTAAAATAATTCATTTCCTTACTGTGTGTTTGCATAATTAATGTCTCACTCTACAATTTCCATGCACTGATTTTCAAAGAATGATTTCAAAGCTTTGCATTTTATTGCAACTTGTTCAAGAGTAATTCTGTCTGTTTGCAAATATAATTTGCTTCTTATTAACCCCATTTAAACTTTGAATTATTTGAAGAGATAATTTATAAAGAAAGAGGTACATGCAGCCTTTGCATACAGAGTAATATACTCATAGGTTAATTACAAAACTGCACTTAAAAATGGTCAGAAAATCATGAATTCTGACAAACTTATCAAGATAAATGTTTGAATATTATTCTCTAAATTTGGCAAGAAATTTACAAATGGGAAATCAGTGGATTAACTTATTCACCCTTAAATTGAACATTGTATTAAACTTAAGTTTTTATGAATGTAATAGTAATTATTTAGGACTCAAGTAACGCAGGAATATACAGGTACATTAAGCTTTTTTTTATTCCCTTTCTAAAGGCACAACCTCCATGATGCTTCCACAAGGCTGATATCACCTGAATATTATGGCTAACCTATGCTTTTATTCTTATACTTACATTTTTATTTTTACTGAGCTGCTTTCATGAGAGGTATTCTCCCTTTCTCCACATAACAGTTTTGGTGCATCCCTGTCAACTTGTACCTGTGAAGCTTCTGTTTATTTGTTATGTGATCCAGCTCTTGATTTACTGAATGATTTCACATGAGATTTCACTTGATTTCCCTTTGGTAGCTGGCAAATTTCTTTCAAGAACGTTACTGAAATATATGTAGGATACTTTTATTTTTCTATTATTTTATTGATAACAAAACCTTTAATAAATCTCACAAACATAGATATCACCAATCACAAAATTACTAGCTTTATTTAAAGCCTAAGATCTTAATTATGAAAAACATTTTTGTACAGGATGAAAACAGGCATATATCACAAAATATGAAGTGGCAAGAAAAAACAACTATCATAAAAAACAATCATCTCCCAGGTACATAAAGATCACTAGGCACAGTAGGACCATTTCTAACACATTTGAAAAGTGGACTCACTAAATCCTAGATAGTGAAATTATGAACTTCTTCAATGTGTTCTTTCTTACACTGTTGCCTATACAATTATATTGCCTGTTTACAAACACATTAACATATCATCTAATGAACTCCATAATTAATAAGAAAAGCAGCTGTGAATATGATGGGGAAATACAAGAAGAAATTAATATAAATATTCCCTTTAGTGGTGTCCTCTCAACATCTGGAAGGTTTGCCATGGTGGGAAGTTTTTATAAAATTTCTAAGAGAAAAATAAAACACTGTATAATGAGGTCAAACTGAGCTACTAGGTTATCAGTCATTTAAGAAAAGATAGCAATGGTTTGTGGCCACAAACAAGATAGATCGTTTACCTACGAATGTTTAGTATAGTTTATACAAAACATTCTTAGGATATGTGTGTGTGTGTGTGTGTGTGTGTGTGTGTGTGTGTGTGTGTAGTCAATGTATAAATTATATCAATTACTACATTTATATCAGTATTGAAGAAAAATCAATGATATTGAGTTTTGGGACTTGTTATAAAAGGTAAATTATTACCGTATGCTGAAGTTAATTAGAAAGCATACTTACTTTGAACTTTAAAGAATAACTGTAACAATTAGTCCATGGGTGTAAGGTTGTTCAATACCAAATAATCAACCCTGAAAAACTTTGCATATAAAATATATTATACATACTGAGAAGATTATATATAGTAATAAACACACACACATAAATTTGATAACAATTAGTGAAAAGGAAACCATTGATTTGGAAGAAAACATGGAGGGTTTTGATGAAGTGTTTAGATACAATACATACTGTTTAAACTCATAAATAAATTTTAGAAAAAAATCATATTTTATGCAAAAGTAGAAGCATATGGATTCAAAAGTTTCCAAAATATACACCTGAGGCTTATGAACAGTATTTACTCTACTGTCTATTTCTGGATTCTGTGACACAATATTTTTATTTTAGATCACAGTGAATGAAACTTTGAATTGTTAGACACCATCTGGCTCATTGAACATTTCCTCTATAAATTTATTTTAAAAATGGAGTAACAAGAAAGTGAGCACTCACCAGGCAATGGTGGCGCATGCCTTTAATCCTAGCACTCGGGAGCCAGAGGCAGGAGGATCACTGTGAGTTCGAGACCAGCCTGGTCTACAGAGCTAGTTCCAGGACAGGCTCCAAAGCCACAGAGAAACCCTGTCTCGAAAAACCAAAAAAAAAAGAAAGTGACACTGGTACATTAGAGATATCACTTTATTTATTCATTTATCAATAATTTGGATAAAAGTGAGCGACAAATAAAAAACTAGTCTTAATTTGTATTAACACTTAATTATGTATATATATATACATATTAACTTCATGCTTATTAAATTCTTGTTGAATATATGTATACACATTGAAATTCATTGAAAATTCCTGAAAATCTTTGGAAATAAGGAAAGGAAATATTCTAGTTTCCTGTTCAAGCCCTTTTTAACTTAACACAAATAGCATTAACTACAAACCTTCTGAGATACATCTAGTATTTATCCCAAATTTGTTATTTGGGGAAATATGTAATAGTATTTGTATGGTAAGAAATATTTTTATCACGATACAAGAAAATTTACTAATTGTCTTCACATTATATATTTTGATATGAACGTATATAAATTAAACACACCAAGTATAACAGAAAAGCTATATTCAGTGAAGTGGATTGCCTCCAATTTAAAAATATTATGGCCTACATTTTTAGGAGCAGGAAACAACAGGTCTTATCCAGGAACAGTGGAACTTCCTGATGAGGTAGTTTGGTCTTAGAAGTGTCTTAAAAAACAAGTAAAGTGCAAAGTTCCACTAAGTCCTTCAAATAAAAATGATGTAAACCCACAGATGACAGTTTAATGGGCTTAGGCAGGAGGACGGGGATACATAATATCAAGATAGATGATGCTGAATCCCATGGACAGATTCAGTTACTGACTCTACAGATCAATAATGGCAATCATGATGAGAATTTATTGTTAGGGAAACATATTTTGGAAGTATCTGTGGCTTGCCTGACAATGAATATTCAAAAGACAAATTGTGTGCCCTGCAATGTTAACCCTGTCTTTGATACATTTCCTAATTTTAGAGGTATTCTAAAATGGTTGCTTTTTTTCACCATTTTAAAATTCTTTGGCTGATTATAAATATTAATATTACTTCTACTCCAAGAATTTGGCATCCTTTAATTAATGGTTTTGTTTCATTCATAGTTTAATATCAATTTACATTTTATTATTTTATTTTTATATAATCTATACACAGTAAAACAACACATAAATCACATATACCTGCATTTAGTATTTGTGGAGATAATACATGACATTGAAGGATATGCATTCTAATGGGAATGTAAAATGATATATTATGCTATATTCAGGAAAATTGTCAACATTGCATAAAGCTGGGCATCCCAATTGCATCTGTTAGCAAAACGGTAATTGACAATTTTGCTTTAAGAAAAATTGCACTTATTGGTATGGAGATTAAAAAAAGAGCAATTAATCAAGTGTCAGCTTCACAGATTTTAGGGTTTATAATTTTTTTCTACAAAATAAAACCCAAGAGAAAATTCAGAATTTCATTCCCTCACTCAGGTCTTTATTTTTCATGTTTTTGAATTGTTATATAAAAATTACACTGTCATATTGAAGAATATTGCTTTAATTTGCATTTGAAATGTCTTAAAGTTTTCAAGTAATGAAGCTTGGGTTACTATTCGATGGGATTAGGGGATGTGATTGGATCCAGAGGTCTATAAGTATCAAATTCTTTCTTTGGCAGATAAAAACTGAATGGTATTCCAGAAAGATGAATCTCTGTTGAAGAAAACAAGAGGAGCCATGGTGTGGAATGATCTTCCTTGTCCTTTTCTACTTCGAGGTTGTTGTGTGGAAGCTGCCTGTCTGCCTGCGCCACCGCATCATTTTTGCCGTAATGTTTTCTGTCACCACATGTCCCAAAATATGGAGACAAGTAACTCCAGTCTGGAACATACAAAGTAATCATTCTAATAAATATTTCTCCACTTGAGCTCTTTCTCCTAGGTTTATTTTTTTAATGACATAAGAAAGTTTTAACTAAATGTAAATAATAGCAGAAAATAGTCCACAAATCAAATCTGTTGTCATCTCACGTTCATTTATTTTCTCTATCTCCTGTTCCACTCAGATGATAAAGAGATAGGTGATGCCATGCCCATGAAGAAGGACTTTTGGTTTTACTCCATTTTTTATATGAATCGTTCTCACAACTTAAAACATAGACATAGAAATTTTTATTCTCCTGCGACTTGCTTTTTTTCTTAAAATTATTGATCAAGTGACCCACTTGATAAATATTAAGGACAAACGTATACAATATAAGTAAAGGAAGCATTTAAAAACTTCTAATTAATCTCAGAATTATGTAATTGAAAATAGTACAAATTTTATGTCACTGCTTCTCTTAAACTGAATAAAAGGGAAATTTTCTTTCTGCAAAGAAACATTTAATCAGTATATTACTTACAATAAATTAATTATTATTTTCTGTTTGATAATGTCAGTAATCTTATATTTGTGTTGCAGGAAATTTAATGGCATAATGTTAACATTTACAGTTCATTCCTGTTGTCTTGCCTATCCAGTAATCTCCTTCATGTGATAAATGTCAGGATCCAAACTTGAAATGAGTACTCTCTCAATCATTATGTTCTTTAACCTATCAAACACAGATTACATAAATGTCACATATTTTCTTAGTGCTTCTTCACTGTTTTGCTGATTTCTTTTCTGAGATAGATTTAATAAAAATTATAGCAATCATTTTCATACACATATACCCATAACTCTTTTCTCTCATTTGGATTCAAATATTTGTTTTATAAAATTTGGTTAAATTATTCCCTTTTTCTTATGGTTACTACAAGTAGCTGAACATGAATGAAAAGCATTTTGAAAACATGTATTCTTAATTTCCATCATTTGTTCTTATTATACTAATATTCACAAATGATTAAATTGTGTGCAGTTTAATATGTAATTTATATAATATACCTGCTATTTATTAAAATATAATGTCTTAGAAATGCTAGGATATTTGTTCTCTCCTTTTCACTAATATATCTGAAAATCTTAAATACTAAGTTCTCAAATATATTTGGAAAGATTACATATGAGTGTTAGTCTTTTCAAGTTTCCATTTGGAAGTGGAATGGCATTTCAGAGTTTTAAATGGAGTCTTTAATTAACCTTAAATTAACACATTTCTATTAATCTGTGTATCACCACGAGAATGAGGCATACTGGTAAGATTCTGGTGTCTTTCTCCTTTGGCAGCTACATGGCTTCTCTTTGACTCCATTGACTCTCTCTATATATATCTCTGTTCAGATTTCCCACTGGCTTTACTCTGCTAAGCCATTGGCCAAAACACCTCCTTTATTATCTAATATAAGCCAACCATATACAGGAGGACATCCCATATCACAGAGTTATTTGTTTCTCTAGAGGAAGTTCTGTTTCATAGTTTTAACCACTACTATGTACTCCGTGTTCAAGGCAATTATTGCCCATTCATGCTCATATACACAATCCCAGATAAGCTCAGTAAAAGAGATATGGAAAGAGGGACTTGATGAAGAAAATAAAGAGTTTATTGTGGGGAAAAGGAAAAGAGAGTATAGTGAGGGAGAATATGATCAAAGTATATTGTTTAGACATATGAGTATATGTGCTTTGCATATAAAATTTGATTATTTTACCAGGCATAAGATTACTCTTGAAACTCTAATGGATTAATAGTATACGTTCTGGGAGGTTCTCTATGCACTGTACATTCTTTCTCTTATAGAGACTAAAAAGTTTCTCAGGACAAGTGAGAGGTTACTAAACTTTACTTTTTACCTTTTAAATACAAAACACCTATAAGTTATTTATTGCCTTCAGAGTTAGACAGTCTAATATTTGTGACAGCATCACTAAATTGTAAATTTTACTGAACTATTCTTATACATAATAAGATCATTATTTTTTGATCCATATACCCTCTGTATATGAAGTAAATGAGGGATTTTTCCTCTACTTCTTACTTTGGGATGAGAAAATGAAAGATATTAAGATAAGATTTGCCTGAGACAAAAACTCTAAAGAACTCTATGCTTAATGATTCTTGAGATTTTTTATTTTATATTATTATAAAACATTTCATAAAAGCAAAAAATTATTGCTTTATGCATTTTTGGAAGAAGCAAAAATTACATTTAAAAGTATTCCTTCTCAGACAGCTTTGATTCTATTTGACATTTTAACTGTCCTATCTTTATCCCATGTAATGAATGGATTAGGTAATTACATTACCCCAGAAATTCTGTTACATGAACTGATATTAAAATCTGAGGAAACCAATTTGACTGGTAAGTTAAAAAAGGACGTTAGATGGAATAGCCCAAGGGAAAATGAAAAAATGGGATTCCTTTGATGTTAAGTCACAGGTTACAAAATTAGGACTCTACATTGTTAGGCTTTAAGAATGATCTTATTCATATTATAATCCGCAAAGCTATATTCCATACAGTCATGGTAGGGTGTCCTATATTTCTTTATTTTTATTTGATATAGCACTTTCTTTCCTATAATATTGGTAATGAAGTGGATAAGATTTCATAGTTTATCTCAGGTATTATTTTTTAATATTCTTTTTCTTCAGAGTGGAAAAAGGATAAACTCTATATGCTGAACACTTTTCCTCTGTGTAAATCCATTCATTCCATGAAGACAGAGGACCACTGTCCCTGATGGCACTGTGAACCCTGCTGCAATGTTCCATGAAACAATATGCTTGTGACAGGGATGATTATTTCACAAAGAAATCCCTGACCTATTGAAAGGAAAGCAAAAAGTGAAGATTATTTTGTTAGTGTCTTACAGACCCAAATGTGACTGTTGGCCAGCAAGTATCCTTGTACTCAAACTTAATCAACTGGTTTCTATTTTCCCTGATCACATGTTGAAAGAAGACAACCAAATCCCACAAGTTATCTATCCTAGGATTTCCACAAGGTGTCAAGGCATTCATAGAGATGATCAAGCACGTGAACACTCAAAAATAATAAATAAAATTAAAACATTATTTTATTATAACCTAAATCACAACTCAGACAATAGAGATTATCTTCTTTGAAAACATGAATGTTTTAAGCTTATGTAACTATCATTAATCCAAAGGTATCTAATACTTCAATTTTTGTTATTTCTTACCAAAATGTGATAAATATAGTTAAGGAAATTAAAACTCATCTCTGTGTGTGGCACTTTCATAATACTAAAACTAGAAGGGCAAGATGAGGAAATTTGCTTTTTTGGACAAAAAAAAAGTTATGGTTATTTAGACTCTATCAATGTCAGCAACTAATACTTTCAAATTAACTCTTCCTTTTAAATTTAATTTATATATATTTTAAAATTCATACATTAAACTTTCCTTTTTCATAAGGCTAAAATTTGTGGTCAGAATGTCTGTAATCAGAACTCCTTTTATACACAGTAAATCTAATTGACTTTTTTCTGAGAATTATGGGAGAGGCTAAGCCTTACTGTTTCATGTCAAAGAAGGACTCTTTATAGCTCTCATATCTATTCTTCTAAAACGTTTCTTAGTTTCATCTATGTTTAAGACAAGTTGTGAAATAAGGTGATTATTCCCAATAAGTCATAAAATACTGAATGCCCATTTGCATCCGAAAGTCATATAAAAATTAGAATTCCAATTAGCATTCTTGCACAGTATGTTTGCTAATACTATTTGTTTGCTTGTCTGTTTTTCAAGACAGGGTTTCTCTGTGTAACATTCCTGGCTGTCCTGGAATTCACTTTATAGACTAGGTTGATCTTGAACTTACTGAGATCTACCTGCCTCTGCCTCCCGAGTGCTGGAACTAACGGCGTGCACCAGCACTGCCAGGTACTAAGATTATTCTTTAGTAGACAAGCATACAATAATACAATTAACAGAATTAACTGAAAGTATATAAAAATTCTAATGTTGAAAATGCATACATATCCAGAACTGTCTAAAATCTATGTAGAATTTTATTTTAACATACTGAATATTTAAACATCGCAAAAGAAAAGCTCATCTAATTAATTTATAAAAATGATTACTATTTAAATATTCTGTGTTTACTTCAGACACTGATTGTTCAGAACATGTTTGTGAATTAAAATTATTTCTAAAATATGAAGTTCTGGGAAGTAAGCCAAGGCTGTGAGCTTGATGTAAACCAAGGAGGCTAATAATAAGAACTCTTATGTTATCTGTACTGAATTATTCAGACATAATCAATAGTGTCTAAATTTTCAAAGTTCATCAGACATCTACAATTTAGAAATAGGTGCAAAGGGCATATTGTCTTCTGGAAGGAATGTTACATATTTTCATAATTTGGTAATATCGATCATGTAGATAAACAATTTGTTTTGAGAGGGTAGAATTGAAATCTTCATAAAATATAAAAATGTTTAAGTATAAGTTCAGTGAGTTAGTTGACATAAGAATTTTACATTTGTATTGCTTTTCATTTATTTTATATTGACTATTCATTAAACATATTAGTTTCTCCTTTTCTCCGCATAATGTACTCCTGGTTGGTCTGGAATTTACTTTGAAACTTAGGATGACTTTTAATTTCTAATCCTTCTGATCCTCCTCCTTTACCTCTGTGATGTTGTAACAAAAGATATACACCACACTGCCAGACTTTTGGTGCTGAGGCTCAAATTCGGGGCCCTTACACGTAGTAAGTGGTTGCCCTATTAACTGAGCTACAACCTAAGGCCTAAATGTATCAATTGTCTAAATACATATGAATAAGACATTTTGTGCTTAGTCCATATAATTCTCAGAAGCTATATGTAAATATAAATCGGGAGTTCACATCTTATCGAGTACTCAGGGAATTATGTTTCAGGTGATTAATTTTCTTTGTACTCTGAGAAACAATAACTATCTCCTATTTGAAACTAACAAACTGATAAATAAACTTAGTGTTAAAGAATATTTGGTTACAATGAATAACATACTTGTGTATATCTCCCACAGTATCTGAAGTAGCTAAATTGATTTACGATTAAGTGGGATTCAAATCTACTGCCTCTTATCTGCTAAATCTTGGAGCTAAGAAAAGGAAGTACACATTTCAAGAATACTAGAATACCAAAGGTAAATTTACAGGAGAATTAAACGAGTTGAATATTGAAGGTGTGTCTTAGGTAGTTTACCCAGGGGTTGAGCATAGAAATGAAAATGAAGACTCCAAAAGTTGAAGCTTATGGCAATTTTTGCCTTGAATCATGGGATGCAACAGAGATTTGGCTTGCAAAAACATGAGTAAGCTGATTCACTTATTAGTTGATACTAGGTCTTGATAATACATAAACATATTAGGCAATTTTATAGATTTCAACAAAGTCAAGGAATACCCCCCCCAAAAAAAAACTGACAAGAGGGAGTAGTAGCAAAACACACAGAACAACTTAAAGAATTTTCATTTTTACTGTAATTTCCAAATAAAATAATGTCAACAGGATTTTAATTGCAGAAGTTTAATGATGTTTCTAAAACTCAGGTCGACTGTGTATAATAATTTATAGTGATATTTTATTCATGTTTTAGTAACTAAAGATTGGCTAAAGATCAGAAGGGGAAAGCTAACCCATTAGAGGTCAGGCAGTGGTGGCACCTTTAATCCCAGGATTTAGGAAACAGAAGCAGATGGATCTCTGTGAGTTCAAAACAATCCTGGACTACACAAGATCAATGCTGAAATAAATACAGGTAGCGGTGGTTCATACCTTTAATCCCAGTACTAGGGAGTCACGCTTTTCTCCTAGCATTGGAGAGAATAATTTAGGGGGGAGAGAGAGGCTTAGTCTGCTTAATCTGCTTAGTCTGTTTAGCCTGCTTAGTCTATCATCACCCACCCTTGGTAAAGGTTAAGATTTCCCTAGTAGCTTGGCTGCTTTGCTTATCTGGTTTTTAGATCGAACCCAAATATCTTTCTATGGGTTTTTATCATTCATGCTAGAATCATGAGGTGAGAATGGGTAGTTTTCACATAGTACTGCCAAAACTTTAATAGAAAATCCCACTTGTGTATTGTATATTGCTTACATCTTCTTAGTCAAAAATCTATGAAATTTTTGATACTACAAATAAATAGAAGTATATTATTACTACTTTCTGGGGTTTGGACTAAAAAAATATACTGCTTTATAGAAGAATAAAGAAACTAGTATTTATTGAACGACTGAACTTTTACCTGGCATTGGTTCAAATTACTCCTGATGGAATCCATAAAGAAATGGATGAAGATATTAAAAATGGTATTAACAGTGTATTTATGATTCCAAGCACATACTTCAATTCATTTTTTCTTTACTTTTCTAAAGGTATTTATTGAATTTCTTCTACCTGTCAGAAATCTATTCTGGGCTCTGGGAAGACATGAAAAGTGAATTAAGAACATTCTATTATATAGCTTTACAGCACAGCAGGGGAAATACAGAAAGAAAAGAAACAAAGCAAATCAGGCAGCCACAAATCCTCAGCAGAAAACTTAAGATGTGATGCTCTATTACCAGGAAATAGGAAGACGTCTGAAGATGTCATGGAGAGTAAAAGACTCTGAGTAATTAATAGTTTCATTACATAATGCATGGCTGCAAACTTTAAGAGCCTAAAACATAACTCTGTCTTTACCTCTAAAGTCTATAGAATGGCTGCCTTCTGCTCTTGTTGTGTTTTTTAAAAATCTTGGTCTGCTTTGATATTTCCCCTGTCTCTTCAAACAGCTAGGAAGATGTCTGGGAGTTTGGTGACCTTGGATGATTTTCCTCATATCTGCAGAGGCTGGCAAGTTTATGGTCAAGATACCAAAACTAAATATCTTTGGTTATTTAAGACATTAGTACTGAGAAAGAGATCTCTTGATAGAGGGAACCATGATGGGGTTAGTGAGAAACCTGACACTAGGGAATTTCCCAGGATTACCCCAGCTATGACTCTAAACAATATTGGAGATGGTGCCTGAACTGGCCTTTCTTGTAATCAGATTGATGATTACCTTAATTGTTAGCATAGAACTTACAACCAGTAACTGATGGAATCAGATGCAGAGATCCACAGTGAAGCTCCACAGCTAAGTACTGGGCTGAGCTCGAGGAATCCAGTCGAAGAGAGGGAGAGGCAATAATATGAGCAAAGGGATGAGGACCATGTTGGGTTACCCGTAAAACAAAAGTATATGCTCTACGATGTTCATAGCAGCATTGTTTGTGATAGCCAGAACCTGGAAACAACCTAGATGCCCTTCAATGGAAGAAAGGATGAAGAAAGTATGGAATATATACATATTAGAGTACTACTCAGCAGTAAAAAACAAGGACTTCTTGAATTTTGCATGCAAATGGATGGAAATAGAAAACACTATCCTGAGTGAGGTAAGCCAGACCCAAAAAGAGGAACATGGGATGTACTCACTCATATTTGGTTTCTAGCCATAAACCAAGGACATTGAGCCTATAATTAGTGATCCTAGAGAAGCTAAATAAGGAGAACCCAAAGAAAAACATATAGGCATCCTCCTGAATATTAATCTTCAGCAGGCAATGAAAGGAGACAGAGACAGAGACCCACATTGTAGCACCAGACAGAAATCTCAAGGTCCAAATCAGGAGCAGAAGGAGAGAGAGCACGAGCAAGGAACTCAGGACCGCAAGGGGTGCACCCACACACTGAGACAATGGGGATGTTCTACTGGGAACTCACCAAGGCCAGCTGGCCTGGTTCTGGAAAAGCCTGGGATAAAACCGGATTCTCTGAACATAGCGGACAATGAGGACTACTGAGAACTCAAGAACTATGGCAATGGGTTTCTGACCCTACTGCATGCACTGGCATTGTGGGAGCCTAGGCAGTTTGGATGCTCAACTTACTAGACCTGGATGGAGGTGGGGGTTCCTTGGACTTCCCACAGGACAGGGAACCCTGATTGCTTTTCGGGACGTGGGGGGGGGACTTAATTGGGGGAGGGGGAGGGAATTGGGAGGCGGTGGCAGGTAAGAGACAGAAATCTTTAATAAATAAATAAATTAAAAAAAAAAAACCTGAGCTAGTGAGAGCTCACTTACTGGGGACTGACAGCTGAGGAACCTGCATAGGACCAAACTAGGCCCTCTGAATGTGGGTGACAGTTGTGAGGAATTGGCAGTTTATGGGGCCATTGGCAGTGGGATCAGATTTTATCCCTAGTGCATGAACTGTTTTTTTTTTTTTTTTTTTTTTTTTTGAGACCATGCCCTATGGAAGAATATCTTGTTCTGCCTAGAAACAGGGGAGGATATTGGTCCTGCCTCAAGTGAATTGACAGATTTTGCTGACTCCCCATGGGAGGCCTTACCCTCTCTGAGGAGTGGATGGAAAGGGGAATGGGAAGAAGCTGGGAGGGAGTGGGAGGAGGAACTGGGGTTGGTAAGTAAAATATGAAAATATTGTTTAAAATAAAATAAAATAAGTTAGGCCGGTCTGTTCATACCGGTTTTGAGGGGTTCCAACAACCATGAAGAAGAAAGTTGAAAAGGATAATTTTAAACCCCTATATAAATCTCATTTATCAATTTCTCACTGCAAGAAGCAAATCATTTGGTAAAACCCAAAGTCATCTTTTAAAGGCATTTCCTCTCTCTCTCTCTCTCTCTCTCTCTCTCTCTCTCTCTCTCTCTCTCTCTGTGTGTGTGTGTGTGTGTGTGTGTGTGTGTGTGTGTGTGTGTGTGTGTGAAGACAGCATATCAATGAACTACTTGATGAAAGCTAACAATCTGACTCAGAGGTAATTTATTCTGAGGACTAATGAAGATATATAAAAATCAGCTGCCTAGATCAGTTCAAATAAAGGCAGTAAATGATATACCTTTTTATGGTCTTTTCCCATAGGCCTATGGGGAAATTGGGAAAGAAAAAGAGAAAGCTAAATAATTGAAAGAGTAGAAAGGATAACTGAAATGATTAGCTAATTAAGCAGGCCTCAAATAAAGTAGCAAACTTTGCTCAATGCAATTAAAAATTTTTATGAACAATTCCTTTTTTAAAAAATTGCCAATAACAATGCTTATAAGGACAAATATCTTTATGAAAAAATTCACTTTGTATCCAATTCCGTAATGGTTGGAGAATCACTATTAATAATTATTTCACTCTTTAGTTTTAAATAGAGTGTGAACTTTCAGTCATAGAGAAGAAAAGCTCACAAAATGCAAAACAAACAACAAAAATGTTGACTTGTGGAGTTATATCTTGTACCTTGTAACTATTTACGTAATCTTCTGACACATTGAAAATGTATTTTATTCACATTCCATTAATAGTATGTCTTTCTTATAGGAACAATAAGAATAATGTAGAGATCTATAACTAAGCATTAGGGAGAGCACCTAGAATTCAGTCGAAGAGAGGGGGGAACAAAGGGGTCAATAGGATGATGGAGAAACCCACAGAGACAGCTGACCCTAGCTAGTGGAGCTTACTGACTCTAGACTGACATCAGAGGGACCTGCATGAGACCAAACTAGGCCCTCTGAATGTGAGTGACAGTGGTGTGGCTTGAGGAGTCTGTAGGCTACTGGCAGTGGGACCAGGATTCACTGGCTTTTTGGAGCCCATTCCCAGTGAGGGATACCTCAGCCTTGATACAATGGGGAGGGGCTGGGTCTTGCTTTAACTTGATATGTGAGACTTCTTTGTTGACTCTCGAAGAAAGGGCTTAACCTTTCTGAGTAGTGGATAGGGAGGCGAGGTGGGGAGAAGGTAAGAAGGGAGTGGTCAGAGGGGAGGGAAGGGGAAATATGTTTGGTATGCAAAATGAATAAAAAATGAAGAAAGAAATTATAATAAAATTCAGAAAGAAATAAACTATTAACAAATAAACAAAACACTAAACTTCATTTAGATAGTTATGCAAAGCAGAAAATAAATAACATATATAGTATTATATATAAAAATATAAAAATTGAAAGATCTGAAATAAACAGAAAAAAGAAAATAAAAGAAAATCTGTCAAAGTTGACAAAAAACAGCTGAATGGAAATTTCAGAGAGGTAAAATAATAGGTCTACAGTCATTATATTTATCATTATTTAAGAAGTATATATTGCACATAGTAGAAAGTATTTTAAAATTACGTTGTTTTTTTTTTACTACATCCAAATTAGTATTGTTGTAGATGAAGAATTTTAGTAATGGTGGAAGAATGCATTAGTATGATATGTGCTACAGCAATGCAAATTCTAAGACAAAGCATTTATCAATAAGTGAGATTTACTGGGCCTATAGATGTAGATATTGAGAGCTCACCCTGCACTTATAGACCTCTGTGGAACACCTGGCTGCAGGTTAACTGAGAAATACCTGAAAAACCCGACAATGACATGATAAAGCCAGAGCTTGACAGACTGTCTCAAGGGACTAAAATATTCACGGGACATCAAGATACTTATGAACTAAGTATCTCCTCATATAAAGTGTCTAAATACCTTTGAATCAAACATCTAATACATGAAACTTCAAGAAGATGTTCAGCCTTCAAACCATAGCAATGGGGGCTAGTTATGAAGAACACAGAGGAGAAAATCATGCCAAATGGAAGTGGTTCTTAAAATTTTTTAAGTGAATGGCTGGCTGCATAGAAATATAAGTGAAATCTCAGAACTTAAAACAAAGCAGGAAAAGTGCCATTTAGCTACTTTAAATGCTACAGAAACCAGTAACAAATCAATCCTTTAGAACTGGGTTTCATATGAAGTCAAAGATATACCAAAATAAAGATAGGAGTTGAAGTAAGAATGTTTTTAAAGTCTGTGTCTCAAGATCTCAATCAATAAAGGTGTATAACCAAATTATTGACAAAATGAGATGGCATGAGGGGAGGATAAATGTGTTTAGGAGTAATCTTGCTTTTCTTCAAATTTGGAATATTTCTTTCTGAAAAACAGTGAAGTACAACCTGGTTTATGCTTTGTTTGTTGAGAAATGTCTAAGTGTAATTCAGAATACTAGAAATATTTATTGTAATACTTCTGTAATTTAATGTAACAAGTTATGAACTTTTCTGTTTCATTGTTTTGTGTAATAAAACATTTCATATCTCTTTAAAGGCAATTTGCATTAAAAAGGAAGGAATAGAAAAGTGCTTTTTGGCTTGGAAATTATTTTTGTAAATATACACTCTCATTTCCATTTTGGAATAAAGTTCAACATCTAAAACTGAAGCGTTTATATTCTAGGTGACCTTGATGAAATACCTGGTTATAATTATAATGAAGAAGCAATGGGAAAACAGTAAACATCAAAGGCTAATAAATGCAATTCTGTATGATAATTAAGATTAAATTGTCTAGCTAATGTTCCACCTATGGTTGTCGAAAATCCTATTTGCACCTAGTTTCAGAAAGTCTGAAGGAGACTCAAGGTGGGTTGTATTTTTCTTTTGATAATTTGTTTTATTTCCACACACACACAAAAATCCTCTATTGACCACTAATTTATAGTCTGACTATTTTCAGACACCACTTATCACTCTTTGTCTTTGGGTTTGTGTAATGGTGTGTGGTGTATGTGTGCCTTTCTTTATATAAGTTTGCATATTGAGGGGCAAGTGTGTGTCGAACTTATTGTGCACATGTAAATGATGGGAATGTGAAGGCTGGAGGTTGAAATTAAGACTCTCCGTCATTCTTCTCTCTTCTCATTATATATTTCAGCAGGCTTTCCACTTCAATTAAGTCCTTGTCAGATTGACCAGTCTAGATAATCAGCATTGTCTGGGCATCACCTGACTTTGTTTCTTTTTTTTTTTTTTAAACTAAGAAAACATTTTTTTTTATTGAGAAAAGGAAAAAAAAACGTTTCCCCCTCCTTCCATTTCCCTCCTCCTCCTCCCACCCTTCTCCCCCTCCCCCCACTCCTCTCCCCCTCTCTCTCCAGTCCAAAGAGCAGTCAGGGTTCCCTGCCCTGAGACAGTGGGGCTGATCTATTGGGAGCTCAACAAGGCCAGCTGGTCTATGACTGAAAAAGCGTGGGATAAAACCTGACTTTGTTTCTTACTTTGAGTTTCTCTGGAGAGTTGTCCTGCCTACCAGAAGGTAGCAGTGCAAATACTTTTACCTAATAAGCTATTTCTCCAGCTTCATTTTCATGTTTTAAAATTGCAGATTTAAAACTTTACTGGTACTGAATTTCTTGGCAAAAAAAATATTGTACCCATTTTAGTTAAGATAACTAATTGTCTCTGATTACATCTATTTTTTTTTTTATTGAGAAAAGGAAAAAAAAAGTATCCGCTTCCTCCCAGCCTCCCATTTCCCTCCCCCTCCTCCCACCCTTCTCCGCCTCCCCCACTCCTCTCCTCCTCCCTCTCCAGTCCATAGAGCAGTCAGGGTTCCCTGCCTGTGGAAAGTCCAAGGTCCGCCCCCCTCCGTCCATGTCTAGGAAGGTGAACAACCAAACTGGCTAGGCTCCCACAAAGCCAGAACATGAAGTAGGGTCAAAACCCAGTGCCAATGTCCTTGGCTTCTCATCAGCCCTCATTGTCCGCCATATTCAGAGAGTCTGGTTTTATCCCATGCTTTTTCACTCACAGTCCAGCTGGCCTTGGTGAGCTCCCAATAGATCAGCCCCACTGTCTCAGTGGGTGGGTGCACCCCTCGTGGTTCTGACTTCCTTGCTCATCTTCTCCTTCCTTCCGCTCCTCATTGGGACCTTGGGAGCTCAGACCAGTGCTCCAGTGTGGATCTCTGTCTCTATCTCCATCCATCACCAGATGAAGGTTGGACAGGGGAGCACGGAACCACAATTCTTAGTTAAGGGAGCAACTTTAGGGTTGGCAAGAGACTTGACCCTAGAGTGGCTCCCAGGAGCCCATGGTGATGACCCCAGTTAGTCCTTGGGCAGCTGAGGATAGGCAACCTGAAATGACCCTATCCTATAGCAATACTGACGAATATCTTGCACATCTATTATTTTAACATTAAAAATTAAACTTTAATAAGAAACAGTTTTCATTTCTACCTAAAAGTCCCTCTGGATATACTTTGCTTTAAAATAACTTCTGAAATTTACCTATAAATCTATGGTTTTAGTACTTCATTGAAAAATCTATAGAAAATGTATTTTCTCAAAACTTTTTAATTTGCTAACTGAACATAGAGTTAACTGAACATAATTTGTTTAATTTATTGGAAAATTGGAACATCTTATAAACTTGTGCATACAAATGGTGTCAGAGAATGAAGGTCTATGTTTTGTATCACATATTTTAAAAAATGCCAAATCTTGAAGAATAGTGTATGAATATTCATGTTAATGCAAAAAATAAAGAAAATTAAAAAATATATTTTGTTATCACGAAAAAAAATCATTAAGGAGCCTCCAAGGTTTACACCTTGACATGGGATTTTTTTTCTTATATCCATTTTGTTCGAAATCACCAATAGTTCCTTGGCACCCTGTGTCCTATTTTCATGCAACTGTAACCTGTGTTTCTACTCCTTTCTAAACTTTCTGCTTCACTATTCATTTAACAGAGCCTCACTGAATATTGATTTTTGACCAAGTACTTAGTTCAAAGCTATGTTTTGTAAATTTTGAATAGATAGATGGGCGGTGGTGGCACACCTTTAGTCCCAGCACTCAGCAGGCAGAGGCAGGCAAATCTCTGTGAGTTCGAGGTCAACCTGGCCTACAAGAGCTAGTTCCAGGACAGGCTCCAAAGCTACAGAGAAACCCTGTCTCGAAAAACAAAACAAAAAAAATTGAGTAGATAACTTTTTTTTTCATTTTTATACAAATGCTTCATTTTACTGTTAACAACTGTAGTAGGAGGGCACAGGCCATTTCCCCCTGCCCCTCCTGCTTAACCCTTGAAATAACCACACAAAAATTATATTAATTAAATTACTTCTGGCCCCATTATCTCTAGCATATTATTGGCTAACTCTCAAATCTTAATTTAACCCATTTCCATTAATGTGTATTGCCACTTGAATGTGGCTTACCAGCATGAGTGACATGAGTCTAACCAGCATCCATCTTGGACAGGAGAACCATGGCGTCTGCCTGTCTCTGCTTTCTTCCTCCCAGAATTCTGTTCTGTCTTTCCACCTACCTGAGTTCTGCCCTATAAACTAGGCCAAGGCAGTTTCTTTAATAACCAATGAAAGCAACACAAATAGAGAAGGACCTCCTACACCATTTTCCCTTTTTCTGTTTAAACAAAAAGGAAGGCTTTAATTTACCATAGTAAAATTACATATAAAAAACAGTTATCAAGCAAGAATTACAGTTGAAATATTTGTATCTACTTTATCTTTTATGATAACTAAGGAAAGCTATACATATAAATTCTTCAACTCCATCAAAGACTCCAGAAGAATATAATATTACCTAATTAAACAGGAAGTACGTTGTAAGCAACTTCCAAAACTCTAGAAATGACAGAGACATCTCGTTGCCTGGACAGTCACCAAAGTTTTTCTGTACCATTGGGGCATCCATCTTCTGTAGTCTTTGAAAGATATGAAGAATGCCTATCTGAAATATATCTGTGCACATCTAGAAAATCTAACTTACATGATTACAAACTTGACTAATATAAATCCATTAACAATTTTTATTTCTTAATTATACATTAGTTTTTTAAATGAACTACACAATCACAATAACTTAATCAAGATCAGAAATATACATATAACAAGATTAGATTGACCTTAAATTTATATCAACAAAGCAAAATTAATATCAATGCAAATTATTCATATTTATATCAAAAAAGAGAATATTAGTTTGAAAAATATTGTTTAAGAAGTAATTCTGTTCACTCATATGAAATTTAGTAGCACTAAATTGTAGAATATTTATCTAAAAGCAGCCATGAATCTGTAATATCTATACATTTTCTTAATTTTTACTAGGTAAGTGATGCATCAATTTCATTTGTTCTAACATTTAATGGTAGTATGTGTTTTTTTCTTGTTACATAATTTTTTTCTTTTTTATTTCTAATTTCAGTAACAAGATATCATAATTCTATGTGACTTCTTTGTAATCCTTTAAGCACATTCATCCTCTCTACCCTCCTGAAAATTATCCACAACTTTTCTATCCCCCTTGCTGCTTAAACATTAAAACTCACAGCAACTCCTAATACTTTTCCCCTGTATTACATTATCCACCCAGTCTTCATTTAGACCCCAAATGTCCCCTTTCTCATCAATTGCCTTGCATAAATATCCTTTAAATAAGCAAAACCAAGTTAAAGGTAAAAATGCAATGTGGGAAAACATGCTACATTTCTTCTTTATGGCCTTGATAATCTCACTTAGAGTATATTATCCTCGATTACCTGTTCATGGACCACTTCTACCATATTTACACATATTATGAGAGTACCTGGAAGTTAGATTCATACTAAAGGTTTCTCTCCACCAACATTGGGGACCTGAGCTATATTTTCTGGACCCATGTGCTTTTAGGAGAGAGCTAACTTCTCCCAATTGTCTTCCGAATTCTTCATGTTTTGTCCTCTGCCATGTTGCACGCGCACACACACACACACACACACACACACACACACGCACGCACACCACACACAAAATCTATAAATCAATGAAACAATAACAGATGATAAAAAGAAGTCATTTTTGAAGCTGGTAATTATGTGCCAGCAATGTTGAAAATGATTGCCCTGACTTAACAATACCGGAGTGGAAAATAGAAAGCTCTAGAATTAAGTATGTATAGACTTCTGTACCAAACTGTTTCACTGCGATGAAATAGATTTTCCAATATTTGCTCATTTTATGCTTCTTTTAGGTGGATTACAGGACAAATTTTGAGATTACAAGTCAAATGAAGCAACTTCCACAGAGTCACTGTGTTTATCCATTTTAAAACTGATTTACTAAAATTAATTGGAGCAATGATATTTCTTCCTTTTTTCTTCATTTTTAGGTTCAAATATTTATGCTCAATGGCTATGCTCATATGATAAAGGACATAGTTTCTTTAAAAAACAATAATAGCTGATCAGCTTTTAGCTTTCCCGTTTGGGCTATAGTGTTGTAATAAGGAGCGCGGCGGCGGGGCTGCGTCCCCAAACACCCCAGCTGCCTGCTCGGCAAGCTTTACCCGAAATAATTACACGGACACTGTATTCATTTAAACACTGCTTTGGCCCATTTCTATCTAGCCTCTTCTAGGCTAATTCTCACATATTAATTTAGCCCATTTCTAATCATCTGTGTAGCGCCCCTAGGTGCGCTTACCGGGAAGATTCTAGCCTATGTCCATCCTGGGTCGGAGCTTCATTGCTTGCGTCTGCCTGGAAGCTGGGCATGGCGTCTCTGCTGCGTCTGCTCTGGAGAGAAGAGCTGTCGAGTCTGACCTCACTTCCTCTTCCTCCCAGCGTTCTGTTCTGTTTACTCCTCCCACCTAAGGGTGGGCCTATCAAATGGGCCTAGCAGTTTCTTTATTGCTTAACCAATGAAATCAACAGATTGATAGAAGACAGTCCCCCATCACTATAGTCTGTTTGGTTTTGGGGGGGGGTCTATTAAGTGTTTGCTTTGCTGTGCATATGTCCTTGATTTTTCTCATACCTGTACACTACACATGAAGATATAACACCAGGCGACAAGTGAACATATATTGTGCAGCAGGTTGTTATTGATGTTCACCCCATGGAATTCCTACTTGAAGAACAGTGTTTATGTCAGTCATAGTTCCAAAATTTAACTATTCTTATCACCAACAACTATACCAGTTAATAAACAGTGAACGTGTTATATTTATCAAATCATACATTTGTTTACTACAGAGGATTGGGTAAAATAAAAATAAAGTATAATGCAATTAACATGAGTTCAAATATATTACAAGCATAATATATAGAAACTATTATTACCACCTTAAAACCCATAATCCACCATTACTTTTGAAACATCTTACCATATAAATAATAATGAAAGAGGAGTAGCAACCAACAGGCAAGTATGCAAGCCAAAGGAATATGCCTCTTCCCCAAAGTCTGCTTATTATGTTGTCTCCAAACTCTGGAAAACAAAAAACACTGAAGGTAATGTGTTTTATATCCATATCAAGTCCAATAAATACAAAATAAATCTTTCTCAGATAATAGAGCATCCATTGAAGGCATAAAGTGTTATATAGTAAATAGTGATTTGTTTTGTTGTCTATGTTCTTTGTATTGGGTACACAATCCTAGAGTAAGTTTAGAGAGCTCAGAGTAAACTGAGAAATTCAAGAACTGCGGAGGCAGTGATGAATGGGAACTAATTATAGTTGTACAATAGAATTTGTAGTGTGTTATTTACAGTAAAGTGTCTATAGATGACAATAATACTCTGCAAATCTCAAAAACTTTAGGGGTTTATAGGGTTTCATCAACAAGAAATTAGAAACAACACTGCACTTGGGTTGAGAACAATTATTTAATGAATGAGCCTGCAGGAGACATCTCTTATTCATACCACAGCACAAATCCTGTTCCTTGGAGGCTTTTCGGACATCATGGACCTGGAAATATGGTTTCAGATATTCAGATATTTTTTTCTAGAACCATTTCTTTTCTTTTTCTTCATCACCATCATTACTGTTGTTATTATTATTGTTTAGAAGTAGTGGTATATTATTATTATCATCATCATCATCATCATCATCATCATCATCATCATCATCATCATTATTATTATCTTGCAAGACAGGACAACTCTAGCTGTCCAATAATTCATTCTGTAGAGCATGTTGCCCAACAACTCAGAGATCTTCCTGTTTCCCTGTCCATAATGCAGAGATTTGGGGTGTCTACCAGGTTTCTCTAAAACTTTCAGACATATATCTACTACTTTGAAGAAATCATTGTATTAAATCTTTGGCAAGAATCAGGATTTAAAAAAATGGAATTCATTCTATGATGCAAAATGCAAATGTTGAGGAAGGTAATAGAAGAAGAATGAGATTTGCAGGAATGTCCCCTGTCTGGTTTATTTATAAATTCTTCAATTATATAATATTTTAAAGATAAAGTATGCTGGTATAAGAGTTCTAAATATGCATAGAAATAAGGAAATCAACTCAATTATATTTAGCATGAATAAAATTGTCTTGTATATAATAAAAAACTATAATTTATACATTTTATATGGACTATATTTTGAAAGTAATGCTCCAGCTATTAAGACAAACTGAAAAAACTTTTTGTGTTGATATAGATTGGTAAGATTGCAAGTAAATTTAATGTAAATAACTCAGATGAAGTTGAATGCACTTCCTGAACTAGTAGTCAAGGACTTAACTCTTCTAAGAATGAATGATGTGGAAAAGACACAAAGAGTAAGAAACTCTCTGATTCTGGATTGAGATAAGTAGTGTTTTAGCTAGCCACATGCCAGCATAAATTCACCACTATGCTCTCTCTGCTTGCTTTTAGAATGGGGATGACAGTATTCAATTCTAAAAGCATAAAGGGTTCAAAATTTACTGTGAACTCCAATTTTCCGAATATTCCATTCCATCATGGCAGGGATGAGAGAAGCAGCATAGTGAACCAATACAAAAATGTTTAGAAGATGCTGTTCACATTTTATTTGTCAAGAAGAGAAAATGAGAAGTAGGGGACAGATTTAATCCTCAAAGGCTGACGATAAGTGACTTACTTCCACTGGTCAGGTGACATCTCCTGAAGCTACAGATATTTTAAAGTTGTGCTATCAGATGGGGAATATGCATCTCAAACATGAGCTGTCTCACTGTAAATTCAAGTCCAGCATATAGACAAGCTCACATAAACGTGGAGGAATCAATTGTTTCTATATTATCTGTCCCAGTGTCCAAATGATCTCTCCCCAGACATTTATAGATGTATTCATCTTTTAAATATTATGTCATCAGTTTCACTTGGCTCTCAAAGTATAATACAGCATCCTTCATTGAATAAATACAAATTTTTCATAATTTATATCTCTATCTTTTTATGTTTTTTCCTTTCTAAATTTTGAGTAAGTTTATCTTAATGTTATTTTTTAAAATATGTTTCAATCCAAAGCTGCAATGAATTATATGTAATTATAAATATATTATAATACTAATGAAGTTAATTATTAAAATATAATTTATTAATTATAAATTAATAAATTGTAAATACACAAAATAGATTATATGTCATTTTTAAAATGACACAATATGACATAAATTGAAAGATAAAATATATTTTCTAAAAATATTAAACCTAGATAGATGATGATAGGTATTAAGTTTCTGACCATAAAATTTATTTTTCTTAGGTTTTGAAAAATTCTAATAAAAACTAAAAATAATGAAAGAAAAACCCTATGATGAAAAACTTTTGAATGTAATCATCAGATTTTTGTTTTATTTTTCCTAACATTCTCTTTTTTTAAAGGGATATTTGATCAGCTGTCAATTACAATTAATTAAATTTCTTAGAGCATATGTGTTTTGGGGAAAAACATTCTCTAGGTTTATGAAAATTGTATTATTCATTATGATATTAATTATTAGTCAGAGTTTTCTTTCCTCCTCAAGTTGAACATTCTAGATGGAGAAAATGGGATACTAAGGGCACTGTAATTTTGAGGGTTAATGTTAAATCACCATTTTGTATGCCTCTTCCTCATTAGATCAATAATGCAAGAAGTCTAATGCAGTGTCAAAGGAATTACATTCATCAAACTGGAAATACCTTGTGGCTATTCCTCAATGTAACCCACCTTTTGAAAAATACTACTGAAGATGTTTATTAAATCAATGAATACCTAGGGGAGATTATATATAACATATTAGAAAAGCAAATGCAGGAAATGGAAGAATAATTGCTTAACATAAAAAAGATCATTGTGACCATGGAATATAAAACATAATTCACACATATTAAACCTGTGATAAATCTCAGTTTCTAGGCATAATATTTTAATTTATTATAAATTAATAATTTAAAATTAATTTGTGGTTAAACTGTGTTTATATTTCTAATAATTTTTATTTATTTTAGTTGATTCCTTATGGATCACCTTCATATTGAAGTTATTGTTACATTAGTTGAAATAATATAAACAATTCTGAGAGACATCACATTATCTTCCAATCTTCAATGTTTTCACCTAATTTATTATAATGATATTTATGGTGGTATGACCATAAGAAAATTTCTTCCAAAAAAGGAACTTAACTTAAAGATATAAACTATTATTATTTTTTCTTCTTTTAAATATACAGTAAATAATTCGAAAATAGGTTAACTCAGAAAGTGTTAGAAAATTAATAAACTGCAAAGGCGTTCAGTTATAATTGCCATTGCATATTAATAATGTAACATTTAAATCACAATAATTAATTGAAATAATTTATAGTTTGTGCAGAAGACATGCATAGTCTTTGGTAAGATTTCAATGCCCCCTTAATATCAGATAGATTTATTAATTAATTGATTTTAATTCAAACCACAAATGATGCTATAGCATGTTGTTTCAAAATGCTCATATTTAAAAAGGAAAACTGTACCAAATACTGTGAATTTTTGCTTGGAACCAATCACTACTTCTATGAATATAAAGTAGATGAACATGTTTGAGAAACTATCTTTCTAGTATGGTATTGTCAGAGTTCTCAACATTGCTGTAAAGCATGTGGTAACCAGACGGCATATTCACATAACTCCTATACTTTCATGTAGAGATGAAAAGATAAACTATACACCTACATGCTGCATGTGAATCCTGACGTAAATGATATATCTGATTGCTAAACACAATCAATTCAAATGACAATTAGTAAGTAAATCAATACATTAAAGTAGCTTAATAGAGTATTGGCAGTACAATTGTTACTATTTATGAAAAAATCATGAATATTAAAGTATTTGTGCAAAATATAAGAATGTTAAGACTCTTCAAATAATATACACTACCCAGTTCTCTATCAAAATCCTCCAGTATGCTGCCTGAGACAGTTTGGGAAGCACAGCATGGCTACTTACAATGGGCAGATGAGGTGGAGCAGGTAAGAGAAACAGATGGAATGGGAGCATAAAGGACTTATTTGTGTACAGTAGTGAGTGACCAACAATTACTATTTAATGTGTGTTGTGTGCGCGTGCACGTGTGAGCATAGGTGGGTGTGGGTATATGTGTTCATAGGTGCGTTGCATATATGTGGAATGCAGGAATCTATGTGTGCCAGCAGTGTACACTTGGAAGTAAAAAGGTAACACGGGAATCTAGTGTTCTCCATTTATCGTAGGTTCCAAAAATAGAGCGGTCTTCAGTTTCCCATGGTAAGCTCTGTTACTGACGGGGTCATTCTGACAATGCATTAGAAAACATTTTTTTTGTATGTTTATATACGTTTTCCTTTAATTTAATCTTTGAAGACATCACAAAAGTAGAAAGTGTATTTTTTTTTCTATATAACTATAACACTCTCCCTCCAATTTCCCTCACGAATTTTCCAGCAAGTTTGTTTCCCAATTTCAGGCCCTCCTTTTCTACACTTTTTTTTTATTATTATTAATCTACAGCGTTCAGTGCTTGGTGTCCTCATACACTTGAGCACGAAGTCTAGAAGTGTTCTGGACAATATTTCAGGGGCACAGATAAAAAATTACCTTGCTTTCCCTTAGTAGATATTAAGTACAAAAAGACCTTCAGCTAGAGAAGCAGCCTCTTAGTAAGTGTACCCACTCCATTCCACGGTAAAGTTAGACCTGTAATTCTCTTTCTTGGTAATGTTTTAATGTGATATCAGGGTAATTGTAATCTCATAAAAAATGAGTGTGTCAATGTTCCTTCTGTGTCTATGGTATTTGTTCTTCTTTAATAATCTTGTAGAATTCTGAGCTGAAATCATGTGTTCCTGGGCTTTTTTTTTTTTTTTTTTTTTTGGTTGGTGTAGAAGGAGCTGTGGGCTGCTTTCCACCGCCTGGCTCCTGGCCACCTGCTAGCTTTACCCAAAATAGTTACACGGAAACTGTATTCATTTAAACACTGCTTGGCCCATTAGTTTCAGCTTCTTATTGGCTAATTCTCACATCTTGCTTTAACCCATATTTCATAATCTGTGTAGCACCATGAGGTGGTGTCTTACCGGGAAAGATCTTAACATGCGTCCCTCTCAGAGAGGAGAGGCATGGCATCTGACTGACTCTGCTTTCTTTCTCCAAGGATTCTGTTCGGTCTACTCCACTTATCTAATTTCTACCCTACCAAAAAGCCAAGGCAGTCTCTTTATAAACCAATGAAATTAATACATAGACAGAAGACCCATATACATCAGGTTGGGAGGCTTTTGATGAATGTTTCTATTTCTTTAGCAGTTATATATTGAGGAAGCCACTTGTTCAAAACACTGCTTAGCCCATTAGCTCTAGTTTCTTATTGGCTAAATCTTATATCTTAATTTAATGCATCTCTATTAATCTGTGTATCACCATGTGGCTGTGGCTTACAGGATAAAGTTCCATCTGTCTGTCTCCTGTGGGGCTACATGGCTTCTCTCTGACTCTGCCTTCTTTCTCCCAGCATACAGTTTAGCTTTCCCTGCCGACCTCTATTCCCTGCACAGGCCCAAGACAATTTCTTTATTAATGGTATTCACAGCATGCAGAGAGGAATCCCACATCAGTTACAGGTCTGTTTAATTTGTTTATCAGGCCTTGATTTAAATTTGGTAAGTGATATTTATCCAGGAAGTCATCAGTTTTCTTTGTTTTCCAATTTTGTGGAGTACAGGTTTGCAAATATGACTTGATGATTCTCTGAATTTCCTCCATGTCTGTTGTTATGTCCCCCTTTTTGTTTCTGATTTTGTTAATGTGGATATTCTCTTTCTGCCATTTCATTAATTTGGATAAAGGTTTTTCAATTTTGTTGATTTTCTCAAAGAACCAACTCTTCGTCTCAGTGATTCTTTGTATTGTTTTCTTTGTTTATATTTTGTTGATTTCAGCTCTCAATTTGCTTATTTACTGACATCTAGTTCTCTTGGGTGAGTTTGTTTCTTTTGTTCTGAAGTGTTCAAAAGTTCTCTTAATTCACTAGTGTGGGACTTTTCCAGCTTCCTTATGTAGGCCCTTACTGTTATAAACTTTCCTCTTAACATTGTTTTCATTGTGTCCCATAAAATTGTGCATGGTGTATGGCCATTTTCATTGAATTTTAGGAACTCTTTAATTTTTTCCTTTATTTCTTCCTTGACCCATTGATGATTCAGGAGAGAACTGTTTAATTTTCATGTGTTTGTGGGCTTTCTGGAATTAGTGTTGCTGTTGAATTCCAGTTTTAAGCCATGGTGATCTGATAAGATACATGGGGTTATTCCATTTTTTTTTTGTATCTGTTGAGGTTTGTTTCGTTACCAAGTATGTGGTCAATTTTTGAGAAGATTCCATGATGTGCTGAGAAGAAACTATATTATTTTATGTTTTAATGAATTATATATGTTAAGTCCATTTGAGTCATAACATCTGTTAGTTTCCTTATTTCTCTGTTAATTTTTTTGTCAGACTGACCTGTCCAGTGGTGAGAGTAGAATGTTGAAATCTCCTACTATTAGTGTGTGTGGTTTAACAAGTGATTTAAGCTTTACAATAGTTTCCTTTACATGTGAGGATGCCCTTGCATTTGGGGCATAGATGTTCAGTATTGAGATTTCCTCCTGATGGATTTTTCCTGTGACTAATACGAAATGTCCTTCTTTTTCTCTTTTGATTGATTTTTCTAACTAGACTTTTTTAACTTTTTTAACCCATTTCTGCTCATCTATGCGCTGCTCCGAGGCTCATTTATTTCATCCATGTGCTGTCACTCTTGCTGTACTGCTTCCTCAATGTCTCTATGTCTTGCCCCAAGCTGGTTGGCCCATTTGCTGACTGACTCCCTACTGGCTGGCTCGCTTCCCTTTTCTCTTTGCCCACTAGCTCCACTTATCCTCCTCTGCTTAACCATTGGCTGTTCGGTTTTTTATTAGATCAATCAGATGCCTTAGGCAGACTAGGTAAACAGCAGCACATTTTTACATAGTTAAACAAATGTAACACATCTTTATATATTTAAAGAAAAAATATGTAACACAAACAAATGCAAGACATCTTCACATGGCTAAACAAATATAATTTTATTTAAAAAGAAACCTCTGTGGCATTGATTAGGCAGTGTGCTTGTATATTTGCTTCAGGAAGTATTTTTTTGGGGGGAGAGCTTAAACCTGAAGATCAGTAAAGCAAAGAATCCAGGCCACGGGAGCAGTTTTAAAGTCTTACTTTACCAATGCTGCACAACTGCAGACTGAGTCATGAGCCTCTGTCTTCTCCCATCCTATATTCCCCTCTAGTGCTGGGATTAAAAGCGTGTGGCTCCCTAGGACTGAGATTAAAGGTGGTAGCCACCAGTACTTGGATCTGTTTCTGCATTGATCTTGTGTAGCCCTGGTGGCTTTGAACTCACAAAAATCCACCTGTCTCTCAAATCCTGGGATTAAAGGTATGTGACTGCCTGGCATCTAGTGGGTTAATCTTGCCTTCTGATCCTCAAGCAAGCTTTATTTATTAAAACATAACTGAAATATCACTGCATCCCTATTCATGAAGTATTTTTATAAAGAGAAAAAGCACAACAGAAAAGCAGTTGCCTCACGGGATGGAGCCCAGACTAACTGAAAAAAAGGAAAGACTTAAAAATCCATCTAACCCCCAGAATTCCCTGGGCTCTGCTTTGGCACCATAGACCAAGTTGGTTTTTTTTTTCCTGCCATTATGTCTTTTTTGTCAGCACAGACTGCATTTATCCGAACTGGTAGCCCATGTATACCCTCCGCTTTTAATCTGATTTTTCCCTGATATTTTGTAACAGTCGCAAGCAAAGTAATGATCTGAATATTTAATCGATGTGATGCATTGTACCAGAAAAAAAGGGCATGCTAACTATGTAAAATATTTAAGTATTATTAAGATTATCTAATAAGGAAAACCAGTCATGTAGGGACATGAGTATAATCAGACAGAAACACAACACACAAATGATATAAATACACCGCAAATGGAAATGATAAGCAGAGAGGATGCATTCATTCTGCATTTTAGGATAAGTGCCAGTGAAAAGGAAAGAAACACCATGATCAGTTACAATGATTAACTTTAATAATCAACAAAACATGATTAAAATGCCAAAGGGACTAATGTAGTACACGTCCTAATGCATATGTGATGGCATTTTCAGTCACAGACCATGAGGGCTCTGCTGTAACTAATGCAATAATCCTGCAGCAGATTCAAATCTGAGGGCGTTAAGGGAAGGTAGGGAAAGTAGGAAACAGGGGATGTTGGATGAAGAAACGAACTGGCGTTATATATCTTTCTGGGTCCTGCCTATATCTTCACATTGTTAGCTTCCCATTCGAGATGTTGCAATCAACTTCTGTCACGTACTCACCCAGTCATGTCACAAACAGAATTGTGAGATCAATAAGCCACTTATGTTGTTTTCCTACCAATTACATCAACGTGACAAGAAGGTCATGCAGAAGAAAAGTCTGTACACTTCTTAGATTAATGAAATATATACTACAACATTGCATAAACTAAATATAATTATATCACGATTATGTCTCATTCAATTTATTGTAGACATACAGATTTGAAACCCAAGACTTCAGAGTTTTTTGTTGTCCATGTATTTCTGTTTTCTAAATAAAACTGAAAAGATAGTATAAATTATAATAAACCAGAAAACTTCATCTATAGTTTATTAATGAGTCACATCCTGTAATTACTGAACATTTTTATATTTGTGGAAATATAAAACTTAGATTTTTGTATTTCTATTCATATTTTCTTATATATTTACATTATAAAAGTGTATCCATACATTTAAGTGCCTTAACGGACTTTTGCTTCCTTTCTGCTATTCTGTAAACTACATGAAATAAATTGTATATGTCTCCCAGAGCTCCTACGTTAAAAACAACAGGGAAGTGAACTTTGTTGCTGCTCTTTTCTTATGATAAAATACTAACGAAAAGTAATCCAGAGAAGGAAAGGATTTTTCAGGATAATAATTCACAGCCCACCATCAAGGGCTGCTAAAGAAGACACTCAAGGGAGCAGTTCAGATACTAATTTGATTCTGTTTCTTTGTTGTTGTTCATTTTTGAGATTGTACTTAATTACATTTAGTCATTCCTTTTTCTCCCTACCATATATCCTTTCTTGATCTCCTCCAACTCCATCACTCTTTTTCAATACTTGTTTTTGCATGCATTGTTGTATTTATTATATATATATATATATATATATATATATATATATATATATATATATATATATACATATCATTTTCAAATATAACCTGTTAAGAACATAAACTGTTACTTGTATGTATGTTTGCAGGGCTGACCATTTAACACCAGACAACACATTGAAGTGCTCCTCTCTGGAGGAACACCTCTCCTACTACCAGCTTTACCAGGTTGCTTGTAGTTCTTCATATAGGGTTAAGGCCTCATAGGCTTTTATCTGTGCAGTTTGGCATGCTTGTCCTCCTTGTTGAGCTCATGTTTAGGTGGTCATATTGTTGAGACTTTTCAGGTGTCTTAGTAGGATTACTATTGCTGTGATGAGACTTCATGATCAAAAGAAACTTGGAGAGCAAAGGGTTTATTTGCCATATGTTCATAACAATGTTCATCGTGGAAGGAAGTCAGGACAGGAGCTCAAACATGGCAGGATCTTGGAGATAGGAGCTGAGGTAGAGGCCTCTCTACCTTCATATAAGAGAAGTGATACTTGTCTTATATGAACCAGGAACTTCCAGCCTGGAGAAGGTACCACTGATATAGGGATGGGGTCTCTCTCAAAAGTCACCACTTAAGAAAATGCTCTACAGGCTTGTCTACAGCCAGAAATTATGGAGGTATTTCCTTAATTAGGTTTACACATCTCAGATAACTAGATTGTTTCAAGTTGACATAAAACCAGCGAGTACAACAGGTATAATTTCTAATGTTAGTAGGAGACATAATCTTACAGAAAATTCATGGACAGCATGTAGTAGTACTAGGAAGAAAATAAAATTATTAAAACCATAAGAATATATGTATAAAACTTTGGGATGCAGCAAATAGGACAATGCATTAGGTGCAAGCATGTGACGTATAGAACAGTACATTAAATCTGAAATTTTGAGAAAGGTGGTGAATTGTGAGATCGACATACTAGTAGTTGCTCAGTTTGTTAAGGATCCCCAAACTAAGGGCACTAACTCCGTATCAAGGCACTTGCTCAATTCATTTCTTTAGTGACTTATGAAGGAAATTTTTACCTTTTGGTATAAAGCAAAGTGTTACTGTTTTTTATAAACCTTCACAATTGGTTCATGGGTTTCCATCTCTGCTAGGGACAAGAAGATTTAAGGCTTACAGGTAGAAGTAGCAAAGTTTTATTCACTCTAAAATAGTCTTTTCAGAGAAAATGGACAAATTTCCTTCTTCTACGTAGCTGATGGGGAAGAGAAACTGCCTACATATTTACATTTGGGTAAATAAGCTTAAAAATATAAATAATTACCAAGTCTGGCATATATGGCTGTGATGAAGTCTTCACTGAAATGTCATGATAAAACATAATGCAATAAGATAATAAGAAGTAGTAAATAAAACAATTTTCACGGAAGCAAGAAAGCAAAGTCTCTGATGTTCTAAATCAATCAGGTTCTTTAATTGTGTCTAGTTTTAGATACTGACCTTTTGTGAGGGAGACTGAAAAAACAGGAGGTGGTCAGAGGAGAGAAACGGGGTTAATTAACCTTCTGGCAAACAGAGATATTAAATGAATTAGATTTGTTTAGTTTAGAGGCCAGGATGAAAAGTGATCTGATTAGAGCAGTGACTCAGAGACAAAATAATTAGAAGGGAAATACCATTTCCTATGTTCCTGTAGGAATGTTCAGAAGCCAATGAACTTTAATAAAATACTAATTTATTTTCAGATATAAATTTTTTAAAAGGTAAACTATTCTTGAAAAGTGACTGCTAATAATTTATTGTGCAGTCTATTGTGTTAGTGAGGATTTCAGTGTGACAACATTTGCTTGCTATAAAAAGGCTACTTATCTGATGAGGCAGAATTGATGCACTGTTGGATCTAGATAAACAAATTCTCCAAAGCTTCGATACTTGTTTTCACAGATATATTTTCCCACAGAAGGTTACTGCAAACAATGTATATCTACCTCTATAAAGTCAATATTTTCTATATAAAGTGTGATTTAAGCTTTGGAGAAATTGAACAAAAGTAATTTAGGTTACATTGCTTTATAAAAAACTCAGAAGTTAAAAATGAAATATCACTAAAGAGAGAATATTTTTAATACATTTTAAGGTAAGTTAACTCTGCTGTAGGAATTCTTACAGCCAGGATCCTTTAAGTTATCCGCCCATTTGGGCGTGGCCTCTTATACTATATATGCCAAATATAAAGTACGTCTGGCCTCACTTCCGGCTGTGGGATTCCATTCTGTTCCCCGTTTGAGCAGAGGACTGTAATCTGTGTGTCTACCACTAAATAAATAACCTTCTATTATTCTCAATTCTGAGCTAGTGTGAGATTTCTTTAAAGCATCCTTCATAACTCACTTTAGACATTTATACAATTTGGGGAGATTCTTTTGCTGTTGTTTTGTTTTGTGCTTATTTGTTTCTTATATTTATTCATTCTGCTCTCAATACAATATATCCCGACCACATCTTCCCCTTCTTCCTCTCCTCCATGTCCCCTGTCCCACTTCAACGATCCTCCAGATCTACTCCTCCTCCATTTCCATTAAGTGTAGGTATCCCAGCGATATCAACTGAATATGGCACAACAAGATACAGTAACACTAGAAAAAAAAAATCCTTCTATAAAGTATGGGCAGGGTAACCCAGTAGGAAGACATGGTTCCTACGAACAGGCAAAATGTCAGACAACCCTATTCCCACTATTAGGAGTCCCATAAAAACACCAACCTAGCAACCATAACATATAGAAAAGGACTGAGCGCAGACCCATACAGATTCTGAGTGCCATATCTGTGTCAATGAGCCTTCGTGAGCCCTTCTTAATTTATTCTGTTGACGATGGACGATGTCCTAGTGTCTTTGACCCTTCTGGCTCACAGAATTCTTCCCTTCCCTGCTTTTCTTTGGGGTCCCCAAGCTCATAGATGTAGAACCAGATAAAGATCTCCAGTTGAGCTTTCTCTCTCTGCCTAGTGATTGGCAGTGGTTGTCTGCATCTGCTCACATCATCTGTGACAGGAAGCCTCTCTGATGATGATTGGGTAAACACCAATCATATTTGTCTTTTTGGATCTACAATACCTTCTTCAGGACAATTTTATTTTATAGTTCAATTCATTTGCCTGCAAATTTCATGGGGTCATTTTTCAAAGCTGAGTAATATTCCATTGTGTAAATGTACTGTATTTTCTTTAGTGTATAGAAAAACCGAAAAATGTGCAAATTAAAATTAATGGCTTTAGAAAATTATGATTTGTTTAAGATCTCATTGTTTTTCTCAGTCTGTATCAACAACTGAAAATTCACATAGAAGGTTATAAACTTCTCAATGTGTGCGTAAAATGAGAAAAGATAGTTTTTGAAATAAATTTAAATTTTAAAAAAATTAGACTTTTCTCAACAGGGAGACAGGTCTGCTTCTGGAAGCACCAATTACTTCAAAAGGATGATGGGACTCAACAAAGTTCTCTATATTGTTTGCTAGCCATTTAGGCAAAAAAACTTTTCTTGCCTGGACTGTTTGATGGCATGCTCTAAGAACTGTACATGCAGGACCCACAGAAAAAAGACTGCTGAAATTGCTAAAGGAGGTGAGACATTGCTTCAGGGTCCCTGCTTCATTAAGGAGTCTGCCAGACATTTTGTAGCACACAGAAGAATGTGACTGACAAACTGCCAATATAGGCAAAGGAATCTTTAAAATTTCCTTCTTCGTGGAAAAGTCTGCTAGATATTTTAGACCTGTAGGATGAAGATGTTTGCCCCAGTGTTACAATAGAACTTTGCATAACTGTTCAGGCAGCATGATGTCTTCGTCAATTCTACAGTGTTGGAAGTTGGCTTACAATGCACTTCCTGAAGGAGTTAAGGGACACATTATGTGAGGTTAAAGAAATTTGAGACCACATGTGGAGTCCATCACAGTTAAAGAAAAATGTGTTAAACAATAATGGTATTGCTAGACAAAGAACAACAACAACACAATGGAAAAAGGCTTTGGATGTTTCATTAACCCTTCAATTTATATAAGGCTAGGGTTGCAGATATGGCTCTTCCATTAAGAGCACTAGATGTTCTTCTGGAAGAATAAGGCTCAGTTCTTAGTCTTTCTCCTCCTCCTCTTTTTTTTCCCTCCTTTTGCAAAGTCCAATAGCTGATACAGAGACTCATAACTTGTCAATATATTGAAAACAAGTGATTACTGACTTTTAAGGCTTAAATCAAACACTTACTTTGCCTTCTCGTGAGCACAGAGAAAGTATTTGTGAAGGGACCATAGTAAGATTGTAAGATCTGGTGGATGGAGTGAAGTGCTATTGTGTAATGTCTTTTGAATGTGAACATGGCCATGGCAGCTGAGGCTATTGTGCACACAACCAGCACAAAGAAAGAATTGAAAGTAGCAATGTGACTGGTTAGTGGGGAGAGAACAGTTAACAGGTATTGAAAGGAATCAAAAAAGATATTGAAATTGGACATTAGCATGATACATTGTATATATGCATCAAATTATCCAAATAAAATAAATTTAAAATATGATGTGGGAGTGATTTCTAATTAATAAAGAAACTGCCTAGGCCCATTTGATAGGCCAACCCTTAGGTGGGTGGAGTAAACAGAACAGAATGCTGGGAGAAAGAGCTGAGTCAAGGAGTCACCATGATTCTCCTACCGGACACAGATGCAGGTTAAGATCTTCCCTGGTAAGACACCTCGTGGTGTTACAGGGATATTAGAAATGGGTTAGATTAATATGTAAGAGCTAGCAAATAAGAGGCTGGAACTAATGGGCCAGGCAGTGTTTAAAGGAATACAGTTTTCGTGTTATTCTTTCAGGTAAAACTAGCCGGGTGTTGGGACGCAGCCCCGCCACTCCTATTACAACAAAAATATGCCATATCAAGGACGTATGATAATCTATAAAGATGGATCTCTTAGGGTAACTAGTATTTAGAAAAATTTCTGGAGGAAGACTGACTCATTCATCACAAAGAAAATTGAGATTCTAATTACTTCTGACTGATTGGGTGACTATTTTGACATATTATTGGATTTGTGATATTTTATTTGCTATTTCTTCATTTTTATAATTCAAGTAATATTAGTAAAATCTATACTTATTATAGAAAACTTATTTTATATTATGCTTATGCTAGGTGGAATGAACTTTAAAATATAGAGGTGTTTAAATAGAGTATTCAATATTATACTACCTAGCTTAATAACACATATAGCAGATAGTAAAGAAAGAAATGATTATGGATACGGATGATTGAAGGTAGCACTTCACTGGTTAGTTCCTTTGTTAGATGGGAGGTTCCAAATTCTAACCATCAAGTAAGAGATTATCTTTTTATTAAGTACTTGCATTGAAGGGTAAAATACTTATAATTATCTGAAGTATAATTACTCCTGATTGTTTGATAATGCAGACAATTTTGCTGAAAGGCCATTTGTGTCTCTTAGCTATTAACATTTTTCTCTCTACTACAGGATACTTCAGTTGCTGAGTGTCCCTTGAATATGATAAATATTAATGTCTGGACTGCCTTGCTTTTAGGCTTGTCATCAGTTAGCTCTCTTTATTATCTGCATTTTAAATTAGAGATGATATATTAAGAGCTCTTTATTTTTTCATTATCTTCCATTCATGTGACTACCACTTGACTAGCTCATATTCAGCTTAAATACCAATTAAGCTTGAAAGTAGGGTATGGAATTTTTGAATATGTTTCTCCCTGTGAGGTATATTGTATAGTCGGCAGCTCAACTCTTTTCTTTTTACTCTTTCTTATCTTCTTTTATTGATTATTTTTGACTTTTTAATTTATAAATTTCCAAAATATTAAAGATTTTTTTTGGATTTAATATTTTCTCCCCTGTTTCCATTCACCAAAATCAAAGCCTTACTCTTCAAATATATTGTCTTAATTTTCTGAGGACAGAAACATTCCACTCTGGAGAGAGGTTACTTAAGGTTTAGGACGTTCTCAGATGAAATATTCCCTTGACCATGATGGGTTCACCCACTGAAACAGTCTACATGAGCTAATGGGAGCTCAGCAACTCCAGCAGGACTGGAAAAGAACAAGCATAGGACCAAACTAGACCCTCTGGATGTGGTTGACAGTTGCATGGCTGGGGCAGACTGAAGGGCCACTGGTAATGGCACCAGGATTTATCCCTACTGCATGTACTGGTTTTTTGGGAACCTATTCTCTTTGGATGTATAACTTGCTCAGCCTAGATATAGCATGGAGGGCCTTGCACCTTCGACAAAGCAACATACCTTTACCCTCTCTGAGGATTAGAGGAGGTGGGGTAGGAGTATGTGTGGAAGGAATAGGAAGAGGGAGGGAGTAGGGACTTGACTTGGTAATTTTTTAAAAACCTAATAAATCAAAAAAGAAAAAAATAGAAACCTATTATTTGGATAACTCTGTTGGTATCAAAAAAGTAATGTTTTATTTTCTTTATACCAGTATATTTATTTTTGATATGTTGGAGAAGGCAAATTGTAGCTTGAAAAACAGTCAAACTATGATCTCTACAGAAGACTTTGTCTGCCTATATTCATCACAGAAGAGACCTTCTTATTATGAAACTCATAATTAAGGACACAGTGTAGTTGCATATTAGTATATTTTCATGATTTTTCTTACATGGCAGTTACAGTGGTAGTTTCTGTAGCTTGATATATAAAATGATAATTTATTTAAGCGAGACAATATGCTTTTAGATGGTTTTATTTGAACCAATCCACTTTTATCTAACTTTGATGCTTATCTGAATAAAATGTTCAATTATTTGAAGAACATTAAATCTATATAGGAAAAATTATTTCTTTAATATATTTTGTTTATGATTTCCCTTTCCCAATTCTCACAGATCCCTGTGAATTCCATCTATCCAAATACTCACTTTCCTTTCTCTTACTGCTTAAAACATAAGTAAGCATCTAATTAATAATAATTATAAATAAAAAATTAAAACACACCATAATAAGACAAAACAAGTAAGAAAGCAAACAATAAAATCAGCCAAAGAAAAATTATCAGAAAATTAAAAGAACTGCTGGAGGTACCACCATTCCAGATCTTAAATGATATTGCATATCTATAGTATAAATATGCCGTGGTATTGACATAAAAGCTGACCCAACCATTTATGGAATTTAGTTGAGATCCAGTGATAAGTCCATACAACAATGGGCATGTGATTTTTGACAATGAAGCCAAAATACACAGAGAAGGTTTCATTTAAGCAAGTGGCACTGTACTGCGTGTACAGTGTCATGCAGAAGAATGATTATAGATCCATATCCATCATAATGTACAAAATTGAACTTACACGTTGGTCAAGGACACATTAGTAATCCTCCAAATCCATGAACATATGAATTCTGACATCCTATCAATGTCTTAAAATTCTTGTTTCAATATCTTATATTTTAAAATAATATGTCTTTTACTTGCTTACTTAGAGATTTCCCAAGATAGTTTATTTTTGAGTGAATTATATTATTATCTTAATTTTTAGTATGATTATCACTTATAAATGGCATTTGTATATAGCATCATATGTATATATCATTTGCATATAACACTGACATTTTGTGTTAATTTTGTATTCTGCTATCATGTTCCAAGTATTTATTATTTGTAGAAGTTTTATGGTGGAGGTTTTAGGATCCTTTATGTATAAGTTGTATCATCTGCAAATGAAGAAGATTTGAATATCTGATTTGTATCTCTTTGATATTCTTCAGTTGTCTTCTTTTCTTGGTTATGACTTCAAGAACTACAGTACATTGGTATGAAAAAGGGGACACAGCTTTCTTACTCTGATACTAGTTGACATGCTTTAAGGTTCTCTTCATTAAGATTGATGTTGGAAATGGGCTTGATGCAAACTTTTTATTATGTTTTATTTTTGTTATATGTATCCATAGTCTCAAAAGGGCTTTTATCATGAGTGGATGTTGCATTTTGATAATGGTTTTTCTTCATCCAATAAGGTAATCATGTGTATTTTGTCTTTCAGTCTGGTTATATGTTGGATCACATTTATTGATTTATATATGTTGAACCAGACATGCATCTCTAGAATGGGTCCAATTTTATCATGTGTGTATTTTTTGAGTGCGTTTTTAAATTTGGCATTCAAGTATTCAATTTAGAATTTTGTCTGTATGTTCAAATGGGATAATATCCTATGGTTTTCTTTATTGAGGAAATTCTAGTGTGTTTTTGGCATCAGGATAAAAGTGGCATAATAAGTGTTAGGAAATATTTGTTCATTTCATACCTTTTGAAATAATTTAAAAGGTATTGGCATTAATTGTTTGAATGTCTAGTAAAATTCTTTGTGTACTCATCTGGCCTTAGGATTTTTGTTATTGATGATGTGAAGCTTAATTCTTTATTCTATTTTACTTGTTGTTATTGGTTTGTTCATATTGCTTATTTGACACAGATTTTATTTTGATCAGTCATATATATCATGAATTCATAAATTTCTTGTAAGCTTTCCACTTTCATAGAATACAGATTTTATAGTTATTTCCTCCTGTTTTTCTGAATTTCCTGTTTCCATTTGAATGCCCCTTTCTTTATCTCTCATTCTATTTATTTGGATCTCTCTTTTTCTCTGTGTGCCTGTGTGTGTGTGTGTGTGTGTGTGTGTGTGTGTGTGTTTATACTCAATTTTGCTAAGTGTTTGTCAATCTTGTTCATTTTCTCTAGTAACCAACAAAGAAGGGGTGGTCAACTCTAGGAAGGTAGCAATGGGACTAAAAGTATGTCTAGAGAGATTGAACTTTCATGCTTTTTTAAATTCACTGCACTCATTTATTCATGTCTCTATGTGAATAGATGTAAGATCATTGACAACAGCATTGGTAGACTCCTAGTGTCCATGTCCCTGAAGAAAAACAATCCTCCACTCCCTTGCAGCCACAAATTCCTAATAACTCCTCATCTGAGAGTGGAGCTTTACAGAACTGCCTCTTATCCATGCTCTGTTTTGGCAGACAAAATCTTGTGCATGTTGTTCTTATGTTTATAACCGGAGTCAATGGTAGTTCATGCATGCAAAGGCCTAGCCCTGATGTGAAAAGAAAACTTTCTTTCAGTGTTCTTAAAAATTTGTCATCTCTTTTCCCATGATGATCTTTGAGTCTTTGGGGAATGGTGTTTGATACATACTTCACACTTAGAAATGAGCATTCTAGTCTCTTGTTCTCTTCATATTTGTCCTCCATATATAATAGCCAGATTCTGTTTGGGACCATAATTATAAATTTTATGATTTGAGAAGATGAAGTTCAATGAAATATGAAGGAAGGAAAAATGCATTTAACAAATATAAACTCTTGGGAGAATTTGATAGTATATAGTTATTCAACATGACTGAAAATAGTGGAGAAAACAAATGAGATAATGATATAATTTATGATGGAATACTCCACCCTACCAGTATAGAATTTTCTCTTTCACCTTAATTGGTCATGGTAACAGGTGGAAAAACAGAATTTAATTTGAAATGCAAACATACAATCAAGAGTCATGTCATTCTATATTATTTCTAATTATTTTAGGTTTTCCATTTAAAAACAATATTTAAATTTAAAAGTACTGCTGAATATTTCCTCAGATTATGATTGTAGTAAGTAAATAATAAAATGTTGACTAGGAATTTGGAAAGTCAGTCAGTCTTTGTTGTGTTTCAGGTAAACAATGCAGCATGATATGTGAACTTTGACTAATTTGAGATCTTTGGAACATCTGTCTGAAAGGTATTGAGTTACATATATCTGACATTGGGCTTTTTCCAAGACATCAAAATGCAGAGAAAAAATAAAGAAGGAAATTACAGGTTCATGCAAACTTGCCATTGTCAGGACAGATCCTGAAAAATCAGAGCAGTTGACAAAGGATAGCTATTATGGACATATCTACAGTGATAGAGCCATGGTTTACAAAATAAAATTTTATTTCTTTGAATTCTAAGATAATTATTATAAGAAGAGAAGAAAGGTGGTGTTAGGAACAGCCACCAGAGCTAAGGCATGAACAGAAAGACCTGAAACACAAGATGATAGAAAGGGCAATGGGTTACTTAAATGAAATGGTTAGAGGAATTATTAAACAATCCTTTATGCTAACACTGAAGTCACCAAAAGCTGTAGCGGGAATTGCTTGGGAGACAGAACACCACAAGTGGTGCATCTGGGAAACAGAGGCAGAGTCAGCCTGCTCAGCTTGTCTCATAATTTCTCCACAAGGATGAATGAAGATTTTTATCACTTGGCATCAAAACCAGTTCAGATGTGAAAGGTTATCAAGGGTGGACATGGTGTAAGTGGCTGAGACAAAATTTTCAGTCAAGGAAACATTAGGGGAGAATAGAAGTGGAAATTCCTGTAAACTGCTACTTTATTAACAATAACACCTTAATTATTTTTGTCTATGTTGCATTTGGCAACTTCAAAATCATTTTACTCTGCCTTCCTCCGACCCTTACAGTAACTCTGTGAAGAGTATGGAGACAGTGTTATTATCATGGACAAAAATGAGACCTTGAGATGCTAAAAGTCTAGATCAAAGACTTGGACCAATTAAGCAAAAGACAAGTCCCAGAAATACCATATAGATTGCTCACTAGATTTACTGCTCTTTGCTCTAAATCGTTATGACTGTCATTTAATTTCATTCCTTAGCCATATTTCATAAATGTCTAGCTACAAATCAGTGAGTCTTTTCACAGCAAATTAGAATACTAGAAATGTAACATTAAAAAATTATAGTAGCCATGCTTAGTAATTATGGTTGTGTTGAAAAGCAGAAAATAATTTGCAAAGCACATGAAAAGTAAACCTAAAACCTAGATTAAAAGGGATAATTTTGAAGCTAAATAATCAATGGATACAGGAAATTGTAATATTTTTTTCACAGAAGATTTTGCAATACATCTTTTAATATAGCACTTCATTAAAAATAGACACACAGCAATGTGCTGCATAATATTTTGGCATTTGTAATTTTGTACTTCTTCCTATGTTTTGCCTCATAAGAATTTTTCAATTCTATTGTCTTGCAGCATGCTAAAATATTATTTTTACGTGCAAAAGTCCTACCTAGCCTGGTCTCTTTCAGTGACACCTGGCATAGAGACAAGGATCTATCCCTGGAGTACGAGCTGGCTTTTTGGAGACCATTCCCTATGATGGAATGCCTTGCTCAGCCTTGATATAGAGGGGGTGAGCTTGGTCTTGCCTTAGTTTAATATGTCAGGCTCTGTTGATTCTCCATGGGAGGAATTACCCTTTGGGAAGAGATTGTAAAAGGTGGGCAGGGTAGAAGTAAATGGGAGCAGGAGAAGTTTTGGGTGGTAGAACTATGGTTGGAATGTAACATGAATAATAAATTGTAGTGATATTTCATCTGTATTATAATAAATAAAGCTTGTCTGAAGATCAGAGAGTAAAAGCCTCACTAGTCAGCCTTACAGACCAGGCAGTGGTGATACACACCTTTAATCCCAGTAGTCAAACTATTTTGCCATTTGAAACTGGGTAGAGGTGGTGTATACCTTCAATCCCAAGCCTAGAGAAAAATATAAGACAGGAGAAGACAACTCTCAAACAGTCTCATTCTGAGGACTCCTGGACACAGGACTGTCATTTCCTTTCTTTTGGATATAAACTTTGATGTCAAATGTGAGAATTAGTGTTATACTTATTATATTTATGTTTTTTTTTTTTTTTTTTTTTTTTTTTTTTTTTTTTTTTTTTTTTTTTTTTGGTTTTTCGAGTCAGGGTTTCTCTGTGGTTTTGGAGCCTGTCCTGGAACTAGCTCTTGTAGACCAGGCTGGTCTCGAACTCACAGAGATCCGCCTGCCTCTGCCTCCCGAGTGCTGGGATTAAAGGCGTGCGCCACCACCGCCCGGCTTATATTTATGTTTTAACTGTTTTATTTATCATAGATAATTCATATATACCCTTTTTATGGTAAACATAGTTTTCTTATTAAAATTAATTTCAAGGGCTGGAGAGATGGCTCAGTGGTTAAGAGCATTGTCTGCTCTTCCAAAGGTCCTGAGTTCGATTCCCAGCAACCACATGGTGGCTCACAACCATCTGTAATGGGGTCTGGTGCCCTCTTCTGGCCTGCAGGCATACACACAGATGGAATATTGTATACATAATAAATAAATATTTAAAATAAATAAATAAAATTATTTCAACATTATTTTCCATTCCTTATATAGAATTTAATAAAAACAAATGAAATTTCCAAAATCAAATACAATCTAAAATCCCCTTCTTGCTTCTAAGGACATGTTGTTTGCACACCTAAGACAGATTCACATAACATACTTTAAATAAAAAATGTAATATTTAAAATATTTAAAGATTTCATGTAAATGTTAAAGTTGTACACAGGTGTGCATCAGATGAATTCACAGCTGACACAATCAAAAACTAAACAATATAAACAATATTGAGAGTGGCTGAAAATGTTCATGCTTAGTAAGAGCCTGGTTTATATCAAAGATATATAAGGTCACACAGAAATTTAATCAGCAAGGTCCCTCATGGTCGACTACAAAACTAGGCCTCTAGGTCAACTGCTTTCTACTGATACATAACTTGAGACAACAGAATATCTTTATCTAACCATTGTGTCCACTGCAGTCTTTTAATAACATCCCCACTGATTATCAAAAGACTCACAAAGTTCTATGGACTTATGTGCAAAGCCCCCGATTTTATCACCTGATGCAATACTGTAACAACAAGCCTCTTTTTTGTTTACAATGTGTACTTGGTGACAAATGACAGTTCCCACCTTCAATTCTGATCTGATTGTTATCCGATCAACAGATACTCAGGCTCTGGTGAATCAAAGCTTTTACCCTTTTAAATAATTTTTGAACGATATAATAAGCAATGCTTCTTTGGAAGACTCCATGCCAACTATTTGAATTGATGCATTTTAGATATAATCTAGTCAATCGTGTAGGAAGACTTGTTTAAGATCTATGCATTTTCAAGTGTTATTTTGCTGTGATTCATCTTAATGGTCATTTAATTCTTGTGAATATTATTATATCCCAAAATACTGCAACCTGTCAAACTTGTACTATTGCTTTCTTTTGATGACTGAGAATACAATACCTTATTTCTATTCTCAATCTTGTTGTTTTCAAAAAAATTTGAGAAATCACTGTAAAATAAGTGCCTGACGCTACATCATAAATGACAAAAAAGAGTCCTTAAAGATTCTTTTTTTAAAAAAATTAATTTCTTATATTTTAATAATAAGTTTTATTTGCTATTCAGTTTTCTGAGACTATAGATTTACCTATTTTTTTCTAGAATGTCTTGTTTTGGGTCAAATTTGAATTTTTTTTAACTTCTTTTATTCTTTGGTATTATAAGTACATCATTCTCTAAGCTTTACTCCATCCAGAACCTCCCTAGATCCTTTTCAAATCGATGGCCTCTTTTTTTCATTAGGTCTTAGTACTAGCATATATCTATTCATATATGAATATATATTTCTTGTAACCTGCTGTTTGTGTAATATTCCTTGTATGCACATTTTGAGTATTCACTGTGAAATTTCAAAGATTGTAAGTAACTTGACATTTTATCATCTTTCTTTTCTTCTGACAGAGCAATTGTAATTTTCTTCTTAATTATTAATTGCATATTTCACTTCATTTTTTTTCTGTGAGATTTTAGATCTCATTCTTGGCCTTTATTTGTAACTCTTAATCTGAGACTACATAACACTAAAATGTTAAAGAAATTATGATTTATATTTATCTTTACACATATTTTTGAACTTCCTACAATAAGTCTCATATCATTCTCTATGATGTGCAACAATGTTTTGAAACATTTTATATCTTTTTCTTAGTTTAACTTCTGACATTGTTTTGTTTCTTGGTCAAATCTCTCAGAACTGACTTTGTTTATTAATTATTTTCATTCTTATGATACTTAATTAATTCCATTATTAAGTTGTTAGAAATGGTTTCTCATTTCAAGGTTTTAAATATTCATTTTATAAGTACCTATATAATTCTATTTTATCAATGTTATTTTATTTCTTATTTCTAAATATATCTAAATATTTATTATCAGTTAAAATCTAATTTTCATAGGTTATTATTATTACTTGTTTTTAAAGACAGATTTCCCATGCACAGCTTTGCATGTCCTAGAACTCACTATGTACACCAGGCTTGACTCAAATTCAGATCTGTCTATCTCTACCTAGCAAGGATTGCTAGGTAGAGATGTGCCCCCCCCCCATTACTCTGTGCACTTTCATGTTTTAACATTAAGAAATCCAAGTTCTAGAAATAATATGTTGAAATTTGTCTATTAAAAACATCAAAAAAAGAACAAAAGCTTAAAAATACACCCAATAATTCCATTTCATCTTCCCCACAAAGATAGGGCAATACTGGAAAATACCTGTTCTATGAACCAAGAAGAGATCTTCCTTCAAGATAAAACCTAAAAACTCTGATCTTTGACTTTCAGTCTTCAGACTATGATAAAAAAAATTGCTTTTGTCTTTGTCATCCTCCCTGTAAAATATTGAAGTAGAACAAAACTGTAGTCTAAAATGGTCATTCTCATTTCTTCAGGAACAAATTCTTTAATTGATAGTTTTCTGTCCATATCACCATAAATTTCCAATTCTAAATACTGGCTTGCTCCTTCATTAGATCTCACTCTTTATTTTTGTGTGCATTAATTTTATATATTACGTGGGCTTGCTATTACATTTATTTTATTTAAGTAGTAACAAAGCAATAAGAGGTTAAAGACTTGGCTTTTAATCCACCCAGTGGTGACAAAAGTAATTGACAGCACCAACAGGACTGCCAGCGTGACCCTAGCTATATCACTAGAGTTTATTCCATGTCAATATTATCTAAACAAAAGTCCTAGTAAGAACAAGTTGTTTGATTTCCCTTAGGAGTGGAAGATCCAATGTCATATCTTCCTTTGAAATTCAGGCCAAAATGTTAACTTTAAAAACAAGTGCCATTTTCCTTTTCCCTAGTTTATTTTCTAACTCTAAAGCTAACAAATTTACATGTTCAAATCTGTTCAAAGATCCTCATTTTGGGGGGTTTATATTCCATTTGATCATAGATTCTTGTTCAATTTAATGGATCCTTTAACTCCCTTTTTTTTATGATTTTTCTCACTCCATTATATACTTAGAATGATTCCCAAGTGTTGGATAGCTGAAATCTTATCTCTTGATTCATGACTTATTGCAATGTTTTTCTTTTAGATTTTAATTTAAAAATTAAATATTTTCATTTGTATATAAAATTACATATAAATTTATATATATAATGTCATTAGATAGTTAATTTTTCTTTGTTTAATGTTTTAGCATTCATTTATTTAGGATCTCTCTGTGTGTATGCACATATATAACCACATTCCTGTGGCTATAAGTAGACGACTTCTGGGAAAGTGTTGTCTCTTTCTACCAGTGAATTTCCAGAAAAGAACTGAGGTCCTCAGACCTAATAGTAGCTACTAAGCACCAAATCATTTTATTTACCTTTAGTTTACAAAGATTATATATCATAAAATCATTGTAGCCCATTTCAGCCTAGAATTCATGATTCTTCTCCCTCAGCTACCTAAATTCTTAGATAACTGGTATATACCACTATGACTACTATTAATTTTCTTGTAAGTAAATAAATAATTTTGTGAAACATTTTCTTAAGAAATTCCTAGGAAATGTATAATCCTTTAAAAGGAGTAGAAATATGTTATATCACAAGGTTATAGGCTAAAGGGAAGACATTTCTTTAACCTGCCAATATTTCAACTAAAACAACTATTTTGAGTAATACATACATTTTTAAATAAGGCTAGAAATTTGTCTTATGTCACTGAAGAAACTTCAGGCAGCTAAGTCCTATTTTAGGCCATTTCAGTCATATTTTTAGATACAGAATGTCTCTATGGCATATATTTTAAAGGCACATATTATTGCTGAACTAAATACTATAAATACAATATAGAAATGTACTTCATTTTCTTCTCTCAAGATTGCACAGGCTTGCATATTATATTTGTAGATTTTAGTGTACAAGCAATTACCATCATCAGCCTTGCATAGCAGCTTTTGAGTTGGCTCACATCATTCTTATGTATCAATATGTAATCATGCAACAGAAACATCAACATTTTCAAATCAAATTATATCAAAAGAAAAGGGATATTGATCTATTGGACAAAAGGAGAATTACAAGATATGCTAATTATATTCTTCAAGTATTTTCCTACCATAACTGAAATATACCTTTATGAAATAAGTGCATGCAATAATCTAATTCTTGTCTGTGAGACCTCTGTTTTATTTTAACTCCATACTATCATTCACCATTACTACTTTCCTTTTGACTCTATACAATCTTCTCTCCCTTTTCTGTATTTTTCTTAAATGAGTCTCTTCCAGATTATAACACAATATTTAGGATGAAAATAACATCAAATAATGTAGTGGGTGTTATATGTGTTGATTTATAAATTGTCACTCATTAAACTTAACCCATTCTGTTGCTAAGCACTTCTTTGAGTAGATAAATTGTGCAGTCTCAGACATAATGGATACCAACCTCTGTCTAGTATGGAGTCTGAACTTAACCTCCTTCCTTTCTTAAACATTCACCAACATTTTACCCTCTTTTCTTTGCTCTCCGATAATTTCTCACAGATATTTGACATAAGCTTAATGAACTATTCTTAAAGGTCACTCAGTGCCCTGAGATATAATTTGTCTGAGCCAAAATTCTTAAATGCATTAGTAAGCTACTTGCTCTCTTACAATTTTTCTCAATACACTTGATTTATTGTACTAATCAATTTTTGCTAGCAAATGCCTTTAATCACTTTCCTAAATTGCAGAGGAAAGAGAAGCAAAACAGCCCAAGGATTTATTTCTACATTTTTATTTGATTTTGACCATATCATTTAATATCAGACATTTAGTTTATGATAATTTTTCCACAATTTATAATGAACACATTCCATTTACCTTTGTGATTATGTAAGTAGCAATTATAATCCAAATGTTAGGTCTTTATTTCCTACCCCCATCTCTATTTGAACAGAATGAGTAGAGTACTGCTAGTGTTGGGGAGAGAAGAGAAGGCAGTAGAAAGAGATGAAGGATTGGCTCATAGCAGTGTAGTGAGTATGAAGTGCCAGGATCAGCAGTAAAATTGTATATTCCAATACAATTAAGCTACAGATTCAAGATAGGGAATATCTCTCCAAGCCCAGAGTTTGATAGAAAAAAAAAAACAGGAAAATCTGGTATTTTATGATTAACCCAAAGATATGGATCAAGATGGGGAAACTAAGGCAGGAACTAGAAGTCAATGAAGTTACATTTTTTTTTTCATTTTACCTCAATTAATGTTTGCCATTCTATATAGACCTTCAATTTTTGTATTATGTCTGCTCACATTAAGAAAGGAAGCCTGTTTTACATAGCGGACTGGCTTAAATTTAAGTTTGAAAACAAAAAATATACATAGAAATAACAACAAACATAAAAAAGTTTAAATACATAACCAGAATTATCTGATGTACTAAAGCTAAAATAAATATAACCATTTTCTTACATTGGTTTTATAGACTCTTGACGTATACAGGTTTGTAGTCAGTTACGAATTCTATCCAGTTCACCTGGATTTTTATTCTGGTGACTGTGGACTTTATGATAAATAAGCACACACTCTTAAAGTACTAAATATTTATATCCTCATTTGCATGATTTCACACGATGTATCCAAAGTATATTTTTAAAATGCACTTGTAAAAATATCTGACTATATTAGAAACAAAATACAGTCACTACTGCCAACTTAAAAATAATCAAACAAAATCAATAATTCTGAAAGAACTCTACAAAGCTATCTAGTTGAAGTCCCATTATCATTTTTATATATGAAAGCTGCAAACTTTGAAAATATCTACGGTTAACTATGGTGCATGAATTCCAGGAAAATGTCCATTCTCCCCGTCACAGCACCTTAACAATCCTCATAATGTATATGAATTGAGAAAACTAAACCTCACTGTGATTCACTTTGGGCTAAAATCTTAACAATTATTTATTATTATTATGTTTATTTAAATATTAATTTGGCATCATTCTTTCTGATTAAAGTCTAGAATACATGTTTAAATTATTCAAAACTTTTGTTTCTCAATGCTCATTAAAAATAGTATTTGTGTTTTCATCTTGTGTTTAGCAGGGATTTATTGTAGACTTTCAAAACTCATCTAATATAACAATAATAGTTATTGTCATTTCAATATTCTTGGAAATAAATTCATAAGCCTAGTCAAAACTAGTCAAATTCTACACATTTGGTCCATACTGCCATTTTGTTCTTTAATGCACAGTTGTATGGCTGAGGGCCTGCTTTTTGTCCTGCCCGGCTCCCGCACGGCTAGCTTTACACCAGAAATAACAAGACACAAACTGTATTCATTTAAACACTGCTTGGCCCATTATATCTAGCTTCTTCTCAGCGAACTCTCGCACCTGGACTAGCCCATTACTAATAATGTGTGTAGCACCCCAAAGTGCACTTACCGGGAAGATTCTAGCCTACGTCCATCCTGGGTTGGAGCTTCATTGCATGTGCCTCAGAGAGCAGAGCTATTGAGTCTGAGCTCACTTCCTCTTCCTCCCAGCATTCTGTTCTGTTTACTCCACGCACCTATGTTCTAACCAATAAAATGGGCCAAGGCAGTTTCTTTATTAGCCAATGACCTTCCTCCATCAATGCACCCATTTTCTGCCCCTGGTGTAATTCAGTAAGGTTTAGTGAAAGCCTGTTTCTCATTTTATTCCATTTTTGCCCATTTGTTGTTTACTCTATTATTATATAATGTTGTTGCTGCCAATTCTCATTTGTTCTTTTTATTTTTTTTTCTGTGTATTGTTAACCAACACCACTACCTTTCAAACTATCCATTGCACATAATTGCTTCTCTTACTGAGTGTAGGAGAGAGAAATCAAAGTAGCACAAAAAATACTCTTGTATTCCTTTTTCCAACGAATTTCTGTAATTTTTATGTGCTATCTGTATGATTTGTAATGTTTTGTCTAATATAGCTTTAATTATTCTTTCTTCTCATTTTACTTATTACTTGTTTTGGCTCTCTTCATATGTAGCTATAATTCAAGCTCAAACATGCTGGTTGGAATAATGGTACATACTATTTTAATTTCATGGGTGTCACCCTGATTTCATAATACTGGTAATCAATAAATAGAATTGAGTTTTCACAATATGTTGATAGTTTTTATAAGATCAAATATATATCTGACATTTGTTCACTAAATGCATTAACTATAAGAATTCTGAAGAAATATAATTACAATTTGGCTAATAATTACTTACTTCTATGTTTCTGGAAAAGGTTGCATTTTATGAGGGTACAAGTGTAAGTACCTTTGTGCAGTAGGTGTAAGTCAGAGAAAGATTATGGACTTCCTCACAAATTCTTTGCTTTGCTCCCAAAAGAAATGATCTTTCACTGATCTTGAAGCTTGCTATTTTTGACTTTCTTACTGTTCAGTGATCCCTTAGAATCTGAATATCTCAAATCACCAGTTATGGATTTACTCGTAGGTCAAGTCATGCCTATTTCATAACACAGGTGATTGATATTGGGCCAAGGTCCTCCTATTTTCAGAGCAAACCTTGTACACACTGAGGCATCTCCATAATCCTTATAATTACATTTTTTTGTGAACAGAGTGTAGGTTTATATTAGACGAAGAGGATGGGGATGGAAGGGAGAAGGAGAAGGAAGGAGGAGAGACATAGACATACAGAGTAAAAGAGTTAGAGAAGGGGGGTTATACATAAACCCTGAGAATGAGAGGAAAAGGCCTCTTGTTTGTAGAGCTTTTACAGATAAAGGCACAGGTACAAACAAATGTTAGACTTTTAGGTTACCTTTGGCTTTGATTTACATGTATATAGCTTTAGGGGAGATAACTTGTAATCCAGTGGTCACTGCTTACTTATACTTTTAGGAAGCATATTTGATGTCTTAGTAATTAAAAGAAGTTTCATGATTTTAAGCAAAAGTAATCTATATTTATTTTTCCAATCCATTCACTCTATAAAATGTCAACAGCAATAAGGTAGAAGAATTAGCATTATTATATGTCTTTACTTCCTTAAACAAACAAAGGGAAACAGCATTAAGGCTCCTGACCTATGTACAAAGTATTTCTGTCAATGGTTTTTAACTCTACACTTTTGGGCAGTTTTCATTAGTGATGCCAAAACATTTATTCAGACAGACACATAAATGTACTATGTTTAAAGGAATCCTATTTAATAAAATAATTTTGATGGTTATTGTGTAGACAGATAGGTAAAAATATAAATAGATGATAGATGATTGATAAATAGATAGATGATAGATGATAGATAGATAGATGATAGATAGATAGATAGATAGATAGATAGATAGATAGATAGATAGACAGACAAATAGATTATAGAAAATCACTTTTATTTCTATAGAAGTACCTTTCAGGATATTCAGCAAATTTCATTTAAATCTATAAAGATAACAGTCTCTCTCCTTGAAACTGCTTCATGCTTGTGAAGCTGCAATCTCTCACTAATGAAAACTCAATAATCTCTCATTAGTGACCAGAGAGGACTATTTGGACCTCCTGTAGTAGGAATTACCAGAAATACCTTCATTACAAGTAGTTAAGGCTAAAATTTCTATAAAATGGGGCCTGAAATTTATCATGAGGTTGACAGTACAAGGTCAAAGCAAAGATAACACAATCATAGCAAATTATGCATCCAGAAGGCATAAGGTGAGAAAGCCATTGTCATGTGTTGCCTGACCCATAGGTCTCACCCCCACCCTTTTTTATAAATTGCAACTAACACTAGAATCCCTTATGTAGAAAATATATGTAGAATGTATATGAAAATACTGATATCTTCATATATTGAGACTATGACAATATTCAATACAACAAGTTCCAGAAGGAATCTACTGGGAAATTTTAGAAGGGGACAACGTTGTAAGGTAAGTCCACCAGAAAATGCCAAATAAACCCTCTTGAAGTCAAAAGGAATATCTTCATTGTCAGCTGGCAATTGTTCAGTAAACTTATGCAAACCATGTGATACTGAGCTTACACATTTTTGTATTTTATGCACAAAAACCACACTCTGATTGACAGAGTTCAAGAAGTAGAAATACAGAAACCCAAACCCAAAGTTATTACATTTAAGAATTTATTAGTTTAAAATTTTCCTGGATGATTGAATAGGTCTTTGCTCCCATTATGGAATGTTTTGGGCCCTATGTGCTGTGTTTAAGGTAAGTATAATACCTCTAAATTGGCAACAGTGTTGCTAAAATATGGAGAACTGTTACAGTCGTGAAGATGTGTTCAGTAAATATTATTATATGGTGTCAAAGACATAATAATGAGAAAAACTTCCTTAAAGAAAAGCTAAAATCACATATTATTAAATAGTGGTTATGTTTATAATTAAGACATTAATAAAATATTATTCTTTCTCAAAGAGCATTTTCAAGCTATTTAAGAGTTAAAATTCAACACCTCTTTATGATATAAAAGTCTTGGAAAGATTAGGGATACAAGGATCATATCTAAATATAATAAAAGCAATATACAGCAAGCCGACATCTAATATTAAATTAAATGGAGAGAAACTCAAAACCATCCCACTAAAATCAGGAACAAGACAAGGCTGTCCACCCTCTCCATATCTCTTCAACATAGTGCTTGAAGTTCTAGCAATAGCAATAAGATAACATAAGGGGATCAAGGGGATTCGAATTGGAAAGGAAGAAGTCAAACTTTAATTATTTGTAGATGATATGATAGTGCACATAGTGACCCCAAAAACTCTACCAGAGAAATACCTTCAGTGATGTGGCAGGATGCAAGATCAACTAAAAAAAAATCGGTAGCCCTCCTATAAACAAAAGATGAAGAAGTGGAGAGGGAAATCAGAGAAACATCACCTTTCATGATAGCCACAAATAGCATAAAGTATCATGGGGTAACACTAACCAAAATGTAAAAGATCTATTTGACAAGAACTTTAAGGCATTGAAGAAATAAATTAAAAAGGATACAAGAAAATGGAAGGATCTCCCTTGCTCTTGTATTAGGAGGATCAACATAATAAAAATGGCAATTCTACCAATGGCAATCTATAGATTCAATGCAATCCACATAAAAATCCCAACAAAATTCTTCACTGACCTTGAGAGAACAATAATCAACTTTATATAGAAAAACAAAAAACCCAGGATAGCCAAAGCAATCCTATACAATAAAGGAACTTCCGGAGGCATTACCATCCCTGACATCAAACTCTTTTAATGAGTTAATATGTATAAATAACCCATTATCAGAGATATATTAATGGTATTTGAAATTCATAGGGAAAACTTTTATTTCAGAGATATATTGTTTCTCTCTGGGAGTATGAAGTTTCAATTCATAAAGCTAAGATTTGAGCAACTCTGTAAAGATATAAAATACATAAATAAAGCACTAGGCTTTCTCTCTCAGCATACTTATGGCTCCTGTGGTATATAGGAATACAAGATTGCCACAAATTTCAGAGTACCTTTAGAAGGCAGCTATTGCTTTAGAGATGTTGGTTCCCCCTTATTTTTAGGGTAGGACTTCCAATGTTTACTATTGTTCCACATTTAGGACAATTTATATGATTAATGTTAACATAACTCTATTAGCTCTTGGGCATTTCTAACAATAGTGGTTATTATCCAGGTAATGGGTTCAAGAAAATGGATTAGGGTAGAAATCAAAAAAAATCAGTATTGATAAATTAATTAATTAACAACTGTAATTACAAAAGCAGTGCTTCACTCTATTGCCTGTAATTGTTCGATGGGTTTTTTTTCTAACATTAGCTCGTGTTACCTTTCCAGGGAAGCGATTATAGGAGCCGAAATTCCATGCTCCGTTTGAGGGGTAAGATGCTGTGCTGTATAGCTGTTTCTTTATTTGCAGTAGTAGTGTGTGTTAGCAGGTGAGTCTGCTTTTTGGTTCATAGAGCCATACTGGAGTAGTTATTTTCAATGCTCCTGGTCTCTGTTGCTGTTGCAAGTATTATCCCATTATAATCTGCTTCTCTGTGCACCTAGCATGTCACCCAGGGGACATGTTATTAAGTGCCTGGGGAAATGTATTGTTTACTAGAATTAAATTTATCACTTGGGCTATTTTGCCTGTAATTGCTTTCCACAGCCATTTTAGACTATCCCTATTGTATATCTGATAGTGAAAACATCCGAAAGTAAATTTAAATCTTACCTTGTAATGTCTGGGATATTATTGCATCCTCATTTTTGGGCTGCTTGCCCAAAAATTTATAATATAAATATATTAAGTACAGAAATGTAATGGTCCTCTGTAAGGCTCTAAACAGGTTAGAACGTAGAGACAGCTTGGGTTTAAAATGATCATTAACATCCATTACTGCTCATTTGGCAAAGATAATAATCTTGAATATCTTTTTTTTTATTAAAAGAGAATACCACAGGCAGACAGATCATAGTTCTTATACCTAAATGCTGCAATTGCAATTTAAATATCAAGCCAAAACCCTTCAAATTTTCATTCTGCATTCACATATTAAATTAGGCATGCCCAGTAATCCTAATGAAAATTCTAAACTTTAAATGTCCAAAAACTTTTATTGCTCATATATTTTCTTTAAAGGAAGAGTGAGTTTTGATCCTTGATATATTAGAACAAACTAATACATCAAAACAACCAACCATATGAAAACAATTTCAACACATATGAAAAGATTTACTGAATTACATTTCTCTAATTACATAATTCACTATTAATATCTTGGCAAAATATTCTATTTAATTATGTTTTCTTTCCCTAATATATTTTACGTACTATAGGGGGAATTACTCTGAAATTTTTCTAGAATGTCTAGAAAATTTAGAAGAGAATGCCTGCGAAGGAATTTTAACAATTAACAATCAGGGATACTATAAAACCATATATCTTGGACCTTTCTCAAAGACCATACAGATTCTTCAAGATTTTTTTCTCTTATTAAGTCACTAATAAATGACATATTTCATGTTTAAAGAGTTTAATATTTATTTAAAACAAGTATTAAAACAATATTTTGAAGAAATGGTTTTCAAAACATTGAACTACTTTGAGATGCAAAGTAGAACACATAACCTTCATAGTTTTGCAGATGAATTCATTGCCTACCACAATTCAGTCTATTGAATTCATTTATTTTGCAAAAGAAACATTCTAGCAAACAGTAAATAGCTCATTTTAACACTGAAAGGTTACAAAAGCTACCATGCTGTGTTACAGAGAAACATTTAATTTAGTGAAAAAGCAAAACAGAAATCATCTTCACCAACAATTACAGCAATTTTCCTCACAAAGTCCAAGAAGGGTTTTGAAATAATTCTTTTTTAAAAAATGGGATAAATGCTGATCCCTGCTGAGGTGAGGACGTGTGGTGGGGTGGTATACAGAAAAAATTTTATTGGTATTTTGGCTGTGGAAATGGCCTCTATATTCTTAAGAAATGCTGCTGTAAAATACTAAAAGCAAATTGAGCTAACGGAATCTCTCCCACTACCCATGTCAAACAAGACATGCATATTCAATCTATAATAGGTTGTCATGATTTAAGGCCGCCTTCTCAAATGAAGCCAGTTTTTCCTGCTAAGTTTTCAGACATTATTAGCAAATTATTTCATACTAAAATCTCAAAGTACCTGTTCTGTGACTAAGCCTTGCATCAATATAAACAATTGTACTCATTCACAAGAGGCATGCGCTTCCTAGTTTTGTTGGCATTTTATGATTATCACTGCCAATTGCTAAATGTGTATGTCTGTGTCTGTCTGTGTGCACAGACAGACAGAGACAGACACACACACACACACAGACACACACACACACACACACACATACACACACACACACACACACACACACACACACACACACACACACACATGCCATGCATACCCATAACAATGTGTTGAGGTTGTACTGTCAAAGTTGATCAACTGCAGCAAGTTGGTGATATTGTAGGAACAAATTATAATTTTTCAAATTGCTTCTAAAGTGTAAATAACACAGTAAGAAACACAACTATCTTGACTAACTTTAAAAATCAGTGTAGGTAAGGCTTTTTTTCCCAGTTCTGTTACACCAAAAATTTGTTCAAAAACATCGTATGGAATTATGTGGTCTTAAATAAGAAATTTTTGAAGAGGTCATCAATAATAAATCATGTGATTGATCCACTTTCTCCTTTAAATTTCTAGCATGTACAACTTTGTATCTTTAAAATTAAGCATATTTTCTCAAAGACAGATTGATTAAATGAACTGCATTCTGAACGACTTTTTTTATTTTTAGCAACAATCCATTTGTTTTCATAATAATGGCACATCATTGACGTTTTATTAATGTACCCTTTACAGATTTAGTTATAGAAAAGAACAACTTTCTCCTCAGCCTTTTTCGCATTTATTTTTCTTCTTTCAAAGTGCACTTAGATAGTATTCATTAGCAGCATCATAAGATAAAAAGAAATTCAAAAAATCATGTCCAGCAAGAGAACTATTAAAACAAAATTGGGTTTTTAAGGGGTCCTAAGTAATCCCGTGCAGATATTGAATTAAAGCAATCTTTATTATGTCTGGAAGTACATATATTCTCTATTTTGGACCTAGGCCATTTGTCCAGAATACTAGTTTGCAATTTATAAAATACTACCTTTCTTGGGACTGGAGAATAAAATTGGGTTCCAATTTATACTATGATTTAAACGAAAGAAAATCTTCAAAGACTAGCGTCCTTCTCATTATAAAATTTTGAGAACAGAGTAGTATATTGATTCATATAAAATATAAGAAATATTAAATATCTATAGTAGTTTCAATGAAAATGGCTTCCACAAAATCAAAGGGTGGCACTATTAGGAGGTGTGGCATTGTTGAGAGTAGGCATGGCCTTGCTAGAGAAAATTTGACCCTGGGTGTAGACTTTGACATTTCAGATGCTCAAGTCATGCACACTGGTTCACTCTTTTCCTGCTGCCTGAACATCCAGATGTGCAACACTTAACTACTTCTCCAGCACCACATGTGCCTGCATTGCTGCCGAGCTTCTTGCCATGATAATAATGGATGAAACCTCTGAACTGTAAGCCAACACCAGTTAAACGGATTCCTTTGTAAGAGTTGGCATGTCATTGTATCTCTTCACAGCAAGAGAAACCCTAAATAAGACGTTATCTTTTGAAAGTTTCAGCAAATTACATATGGTAGTATTTAATGTGAAGAAATGCACTACTTTTTCATCTGTGGCCACAACACTAACTCATATAAGACTGGTAAGAGAGGGGAAAAGAGAGGGGAAAAATATATGACATTGAACAAAGTAACTCACTATGAAAAAAATAAAAAAGGAAATGTTAATGGAATACGAAGGGTAAGGGTAGAACGATTTTTCCTGGATTAAGAGAGCTTCCTATCATGAATGGAAACATTACCACATCTGTTTCTAAGCAAAGCACACAAAGGAACCTAATGAAGTGAATACGGGTTTGATCCTCATACGTTTCATGAGATGACTGGGAATGATGTCTCAGTGTGTGCTGCTGTGGGAAAATGGAACAAACATCCTTGTCAAGGAACAGTCATTCCTTGACTGTCTCAGTGTGTGCTGCTGTGGGAGAATGGAACAAACATCCTTGTCAAGGAACAGTCATTCCTTGACTGTATCAGTGTGTTCTATTCTGAGCACATAATTCTGTTATTCTTAAAACTGAAGAATTGAAAGTTGAAAAAGGCAGGAAAAAGTGAGGACCAGTGAGGCATGGAAGGACTTGTAACACAACATGAAAAAAAAATACAGAAATTAAGAGAAAAAATGGAGTTAGACAAATAAGAAAAAAAAATAGCAAGACAGTGCCTTTGATATTTGAAAAGGGGAATGAGAGGAAATAGGAAGTGTTCCCTAAGTGTGACTGACAGTCCAAATATATAGGAAAGTTATTTGTTTGCTGCTTGTTTGCAATGGTTTTCTTTGTCCCTTTTTTGTTTTTGCATATAAACAGTCTCTAGTATTGAAACTATATGGGAAGTATATGAAAGTTAAAATTGGATAGTAAATTAAGTTACTATTATGCAGATGCAGGAAAGCTATATTTTTATGTTATTGTGGTTCTACAAATAATTTTATTACATTTTCATACATTGCTGTTTTGTCAGCTGCTCCACACTCGTGAAGCCATCTCTACTCTTCCATGATGGTTTAACCTCAAACAGTGATCAAACTGAACTCTCACTTCGTTAAATTTCCTCTTCTAAAGCATTTGGATGCAACAACAAGAATCATAAGTAAACAATACTCTGTTTCCATTTGAAATCAGACTCTGCTCTGCTCTAAGCAGCAACATATTTTATACAATAGTGTACTTCATTTCTGTCTACTCTGTCCTAAAAGGCTCCATTTTCTAAAAAAAAAAAAGAAAAGAAAGGAAATAAAGCAAAAGGAAAAAGTAAAAAAGCCATATGGCGGCTCCCTCTTTATGTCATAGAATGGCTAAACTGCTGGTTAGTGCAGCAAATTACCATCTGTATCTACACTGACCAATGGTTACTGACATGCAATGTTTTCTTGAAACTAGAAAGCAGTTACCCTATAAATTTATCAGTATAGACTGAAGCTGTAGAAAGCAATGTAATGAAAGGTTTTAATTCTCTCCCTGTACCATGAAGTGACAGAAATCTTATTTTATTTTATTTATTTATTTTGTATTTCATATGTAATATTTTTCTTTTTTTATTTTAATTTATTTATTTATTAAAGATTTCTGTCTCTTCCCCCCCCCACCGCCTCCCATTCCCCCCTCCCCCAAGTTAGGTACCCCCCCCCACCATACAGAACACAAAGTGACAGAAATCTTGCAGGGTCATAGCATATCCCATTTTCATTCTATGATCTCAGTGTCGGTGCATGTGTGTGTCAAGGACTGAAATGCAAAGGGATCCCCAACTGTCCCAAGTTCTCAGCTCAGCTCAGTTCCAATGTTGTTTGTTAATCAATTAACCTGTCTCAGCCTGGAGTTTAACCCACTGTCTACTGTCCGTGTCCCTGTTCATCTTTCACCTTGTTGATGCCTTTTATTCTGTGTTTCCAGAAGCTCCAGAACCATCTCCATCCTTATGTAGATCTTATTCATCGCATCTCTGTGTCCACTTCTTAGTACTTTAGTACTTTGATATCTGCTATAGCCACTTTAAAATGTATTCATTCTGGAATCCATATATATTGAGATAGATAGAGGCAAAAGTAATTTGTGCTCTCTAAGGTCATATAATATTTAATACTAGCCATTAATATTAGAATTAAGAAAATTGTATGTATCAGGACCAATTTATCATGGTGGCTACATATTTTCATGAATAATACTACTGCAAATTTTGAAAATATTACTTTAAAAGTAAGTTTGTAAATGCTAGCCTTCTTCAGTTCCAATTATATTTTAGTACACTAAAGCTCAAAAACACATTTCTATGAATATATTGAATCCTGATTTTAATCACATTCTCTTTTAAATGTGCAAAAAACCCCAGCCCCAAAACAACAAACCTACACTACTACTCCTGTCCTGTAAGCATGAAACTTAACTTCATTATAAGTAACGATAAACACTTTAGATGATGGGAATTGTTTAATAAGATAGCTTTGATATCTCCACAGACAGATGATAGAAGGAAATCCATGGTATTAAAACTAAAGAAGAGAAAAGGGGGTGAGAAGAATGGAGGTAGGGAGAGAAAGGAGGCAGAAAGGAATTAATAAAGGAAAGAAGGAAAGAAAGAAAGAAAGAAAGAAAGAAAGAAGGAAGGAAGGAAGGAAGGAAGGAAGGAAGGAAGGAAGGAAGGAAGGACTACCAATCTTCAGAAGTGATTGTAGCAGTATGCTTGTTAATAATCAAACTATAAAAATTATTCCTTAGCATGCAAATATGCAGAAATCAAAATTTCAGAAATATTTGGTCAAGATGTTACAAGCTAATGTGACTTTTTGTAATACAGTAACTGGCGTTATGTCATTGTGATGTTATGCCTGTTATGTCTTTGTGAACCAGTTCCGAAAGGAAATTCATATGCAAAGATATGAGTAGGATAGACAATACAGCACACACCTGGCTCTTAATGTTAAATAGGCATAGAACATAATATCTTAGTGTTTAATCCTATAGTAATTTCAGGATTATATTTGCACATTCAAATATTGTAATTCTAATTTTATTATAAACATACATATGCAAAAGCTATTTTGTATAGCAACAATAACTTCAATTTCCAGTGTCTCTTTCTCAGAAAAAAATAAAGCTATTATAAGACATGACAAAGGTAGCCAGGTTGTGTTGTATTTTCTTATACCAAGTAGCATACAATTTAATTTTTCTTCAATATTTATCAATATAAGTTCTGCTCAGTATATCCTCAACAGTGTAGAATAAGAAGTAATAACATGAAATGCCATTTTACCATAGACATATAATAGTACAAATTATGGTACAATGATAATTTAACACAATAAAGTAAGGAAGGATAATTGCATATCTGCTATTTTCTAAAATTAGTAAGCTAATCATGATAATATTGAATATCAATATTGTTGTTCTAATGAGTATACCAACTCAGAAATATTTAATTTAGTTTTGATTAGTATGCATAGTCATAATTTCTAAAACAGAGAATAAGCATGCTAGTTTAATATACGCTGCATATGCTTCCTAAATAAACTTATAGAAATTAATTATAATATGGCATATTTTCTAAGATATTGGTATAAAGAAAAATTCTTAACAATCCAACAGTTTTGAACTAGCTCAAATGATCATTAGCTTTTGAAGACTATTTTGGATTAATTGTATTTAAATGCTTATTTTATTGTACCCATTTAAAAGGACCTTTAAGATATCATGATTTTTTTTGTATTGATTTTTATTGAGTTCTACATTTTTCTATGCTCCCCCCTCTGCCTCTCCACTCCCCAAGGTCCCCATGCTCCCAATTTACTGAGGAGATCTTGTCTTTTTCTTCTTCCCACATGAATTAGATCTATGTAAGTCTCTCTTAGAGTCCTCATTGATATCAGGATATTTTAATAACACAAATGGCCTCACGGAATTAAAATATTTATACATCAAAAGTTTGATTGACTATAGCTGCATTAAAATCGACAGACAAGCACCTTTTTTCCTAGAAATATTGATAGTTTTGTTGCTGTGGATTTAGCAGTAATTTAGTCGTTTTAATGTAACAACTATTATTACCTTGTAGGTTAGTATTTCAAATAGTACATAGTTGTTAGGAATTCAGACAAATGCAACAAATATATTGTTTTTTTTTTCTTCATTTGCCTTTACTATGTAGACTTTTCAGTCCCTGGAACTTCCAAACAAATACCCTAAGCTCTGCTAAGCAATACAATTCTCAAAAGTTGACTATTTAATAGCCTTCTTCCTGTTTCTCTTGCACACATGTCCAGCACCACCTAGTGTTTTCTTCAATCGCCTTCTTCACACATATCATCAAATATTGTTCTTGAGTTAATGGGACAACTCTACCAGCAATTTAACAAGTTTTAGACATAATATTCCCTGGGATTTTTTTTTTTTTTTGATTTGTGCTATGAGAACAACAAGGTTTTTTGATGGCTTAAAAAAAAGGAAAAAATCTTTATGGAAATTTTGATTTTTACCCTAGAAAACTCAATAATTATACTTTATGAAGTTAAAAGTCTATCAAAAGGAGTATTGACATGAAAATACACTCATTGATATTTAAAAATATTAGTGTATAAACAACGTGAAGAGTGACACACACAGGAAATATGGCTCAAATTGAATACTATTTTGACATACATAAAAGAACAATAGAGATCTGAGGATACTAAAGAGAAGGAGTGGTCCTGCTTTTACTTATGTATAGTGTGTAGATAAAAATTCACTGAATAGAAGTTTTCTGTTTTGTATTTCTTTTATTATTTTAAAATTGTTTAAATCTCTCTTTCTCTCTCTCTCTCTGTGTGTGTGTGTGTGTGTGTTTGTGTGTGTGTGTGTGTGTGTGTGTGTGTGTGTGTGTGTGTGTGTGTGTGTTCGGCACTATGCACCTGAATTCAGGTGCTCACAGTGGGTAGAGACTGAATCTCCTTGAGCTGCAGTTATAGGAAGTTATGGGATCCCCCAACTCAGGTCCTCGGGTCTTCTGTTCCTTAAGTTAGTAAGCCATATCTCCAGTACACATTTGTTGTTTATTATTATTATTACTATTATTACAAATTTTCACCTCCTCCCCTCCATTTCCCTTCCCCTCCCCCCATCCTCCCTCCCCATCCCTCTCCAATCCAAAGAGCAGTCAGGGTTCCCTGCCCTGTGGTAAATCCAAGGACCTCCTTCCTCCATCCAGGTCTAGGAAGGTGAGTATACAAACAGACTAGGTTCCCACATAACCAGTACATGAAATAAAATCAAAACCCCCAATGACATTTTGAATTTTGCATGCAAATGGATGGAAATAGAGAACACTATCCTGAGCAAGGTAACCCAGACCCAAAAAGACGAATATGATATGTACTCACTCATTAGTGGATTCTAGCCACAAACAAAGGACATTCAGGCTATAGTTGGTGATCCTGGAGAAGCTAATTAAGAAGGTGAACCCAAAGGGAAAAAAAAAACGTAGTTATCCTCCTGGATATTGGAAGCATAAAAGATTTCCAGGCAAAAATTGAGAGCTTGAGGGTGGGGGAAGGACGGGGATAAGGGGAGATGGGGAGAGCTTGATGGAATGGGACAGTTGGGATGTAGGAGGAGTGGATATGGGAGCAGGAAAGTATATATCTTAATTAAGGGAGCCATTTTAGGGTTGGCAAGAGACTGGACTCTAGAGGGGTTCCCAGGTGTCCAAGAAGAAGTCCCCAGCTTGTTCGTTGAGCAGCTGAAGAGAGGGCGCCTGAACTGGCCCTATGCTATAGCCACTCTGATGAATATCTTGCATATCACCATAGAACCTTCATCTGGCGATGGACGGAGATAGAGACAGAGACCCACATTGGTACACATTTGTTTTTAAAGCTCAAAAAGAAGCTGTATTTAATGCTGACACATGTGTAGAGTCTGTATGTGTGCAGGGCCAAATGAGTTCAAGTGACTGCTGAGCTGATTGCTGGCATCAAAGGTGTGTACAACTACAGCTGGCTTAGTTAGTTTCTTTGTATTCCCCAGGTTGGATTGTAAAATATGTTCTCCTGGTGTACAGACTATGACCTTGACTTCACAACAAAACTTAGTTATTAAAACCTTGATAATGAAAAATAGTAAATGATGCCACAGTTTGTCTCTTTAGGACGTAGGACAATACAGTGACATTTTTAGGATTTGAGGCTCATCCTGAAGACACAGCCTTATGTGTCTTATGATATAGAGGATGATTTAGATTTAAATTCTGATCTGCAGTGTGTGTGTGTGTGTGTGTGTGTGTGTGTGTGTGTGTGTTGGTTCCAAATAGAATATTAAATAGGTAAATATGGAATTTTTTTATAATTCATCAACTTTAAAAATTTGATTTTTTAATCTTCTGTCTGCCCACAAAACAGAGAACTTGACTATGAATGTTCTTTTCTGAAACCATGTTCCCGTAGTTATTCTCATCTTACCCTAAGCCAGAAGAGTCCTGAGGATCCCATTTCCTCCAATTTAACAGAGGAGGAAAAGACGTCTCTAAAATTTGATAGTAATTTTGTCCTTCAGATGATAGATAAAATTGCTTTCACTATATCTCTTATTGAGAGAATAAGTGGCTAAAATCAAGGTGATTTTTACAAGAACTTATTATTTTTGAGTGTCAAAAAACCTTTTCAAAAGCAAAATTTCTCCTACATTTTTGATTATTGCTAAAATATGATTTTACATTTTGGGTCATTGGTGACTATATTTCTAATAATTTCTATTTTTCTATTATATACACCCAAAACACTGATACAACATTGATTCCTATTTGCTAGAATTTTTTTTTAATTTATTTATTTATTAAGGATTTCTGCCTCCTCCCCGCAACCGCCTCCCATTTCCCTCCCTCTCCCCCGATCAAGTCACCCTCCCTCATCTGCTCAAAGAGCAATCAGGGTTCCCTGACCTGTGGGAAGCCCAAGCACTGCCCACTTCCATCCAGGTCTCCTAATGTGAGCATCCAAACTGCCTAGGCTCCCCCAAAGCCAGTATGTGCAGTAGGATCAAAAACCCACTGCGATTGTTTTTGAGTTCTCAGTATTCCTCATTGTCCTCTATGTTCAGCTAGTCCGGATTTATCCCATTCTTTTTCAGACTCAGGCCAGCTGGCCTTGGTGAGTTCCCGATAGAACATCCCCATTGTCTCAATGTAAAAATTGCATATTTTTTCCATAGTATAAGACAAATCTTGAAATTATGTTTATTAGTATAATAATAATTCAATAATCTAATATTAGTATGTTTTGACCCAGGAAGATAACAGTCTTCTGAGCAGAAAATACTTCAATATTTTTGTATGTTAAATGAGGAAAGTTCTGCATATATGATGGGTGGATTAAGGCTGGGCCAAATGTGATCTGTTTGTATTTTTTTCTGAGTTTAAGAATGAAGCTATGTGGAAACTGAAGGTGAGAAAAAATTTTGATCTTCATGTCCTTAAAGTTCTAACCTAAATATGGATTATGATATGTCCACTTCTTTTATTAAGTGAAATATTCATTTGGCCAAACCAAAAATAATTAGAGCATAACACATACTTTCCAAAGAAGAAAGACAAAGAGAACAAGGAAAACAAATTGTAATCAGACACTATACTTTTGTTTTCTGGACACCCAACCTGAAACTATATTAATTAAAACACTGGTCAATGGCTTAGGCATATTATTAGAAAACTCTTAACCCTTAAATTAACTCGTTTCTATTAATATATATAAATTAATATATATATTGCCACTAGGCTATGTCTTACTGGTACATGCCTGTTACTCCTTTGCATCTATGTGGTGTCTCACTCTGGCCTTCTTTCCTCCTCTACCCGCCTTACTATATTCTGTCCTGCCATAGACCAAAGAAGCATCTTTGTTAACAAATGATAATAAAATATATTCACAGCACAGAGAGGGGAATCCCATATCAACAAACAATTAGGAAAATATATTTTCTTTAGTCAATTTTACATGTTGATTTACTATTGTGTGAGAGGGGGTAATGAGCAAAGTAAGGGGCACACACATCAGAGACAATATGTATCTACACAGAGGACCACTTTACAGAATGCATTCTCTCTTCCCACCTTTATTTATGTTTGTTCTGGAGGTTCAAGTTAAGGCATCTGGCTTGTGAGTCAAGTATTTTCATGCTGAGCCATCTGACTGTACCAAATTTTCATAATGTATTTACTTCTTCCCAATTTTATAATCCAAATCATCTCAAGAAGTCAATCTCTGAAATAATGGTTACTCTGGTTGTAGCCTTTCATTTCATATCTAATCCTTGATTTAACCCCCAAGAGAAAGCATTAAAATCAATTATAGTTTTCTCATATTTTGTTATAGAATCACTAAATAGACACTTATATATGATCTATTTTGCTTCATAGTTACTTTCTCAGTTCTGTATTGTTATATTGCATTTATGTTCCATCAACAGAACCTTTGTGTACACATGATTACTTAAACATTATTCATCCAGTGACATGTTTAAAAGTAAAATTTTCACCAATATAAAGGATTACAAGTCCAACACAGAATGCAAACTATTAAAGATTATAAAATAAGGTAGCTTATATAAATTACAAAAGACCTTCTCATTGAGTTATACTTGGTATTGTTATGTGGTATTATGGGATAGACCATTCTGAGAAAGAATTTTGAAGGATTTTCTTTCTGGGGGATGAAGAAAATGCTAATATCTTGTAAGAGATGGAAACTATGAATTGTAAATAAGAATAATCATATTTTATATTGAGAAATAAAAGGGAAAATAAATGTGAAAACATTAATTTAGTTTTGCATCACAGTTAAATTAAAAAGGTTTTATTTGAGAATAATTCCACATAAAGAAGATCCATACATATGCACACAACATGCATTAATATATTCATATATTCCTTTATATATTCACATATAACACATATAGAAGATATACACATTATGTTTGATGAAACTGTTCATTTACCATGGTGTTTATTCTGGTACCTCCTACTCCTGCCATGCATAAATCTCTTGATGTCTCTAAAACTCATATCTTCTTTTCTTTGGTTGTTTTCAAATATATGTTTTTTTGATGAGAAATCTTCATAAGTCAATTAGTTAATGAAGATGTTTGTCTATTCTTTTCTCTCTCCTCTTTTTTCTTTGATATAATTTAATTTATTCAATCTTATTTTTTGCTATTTTAATTTCACATTTAACTGACACTTTTCAATGTCCTTACCATGATATATTTCTTAGCTTTTCTCTAATAGTTTTAGAATTACAGGTTCTAAATAGAAACCTTTCATTTTGATCATTTGAATGTGGTTGGCTCCAATAATCTCATGGCATTATTAGGAGATGTGGTTTTGTTGGAGTGGATATAACCATGACGGACGTAATGTGTCACTGTGGAGGTGAGCTTTGAGGTTTCCTCCTTCCTAGAATACTACCATTTTCTCAGTTTTACTCCCGTTGCCTGCAAGATAAAGGACTTACAGCCCAAGCACCTCCTCAGCCTCCATGCTATCATGCTCCTCCCTATGAAGATAATGAACTGAACCTCTGAAAAGGTAAGACACCACAATTAAATATTTGCCTTATAAGAGCTGCCAACATCATGGTGTCTCATCACAGCACTAAAAAATACTAAAACATATTTTCTTATGAGAAGTGGGCTATTGCTGTGATAGGCCTATCTTTTTTTTTTAGTAATGTGAACTTTGGGACTATGGATTAGAAAATCAATTGCATGCTTTAAGTGCTGTTTAATGGGCCATCCTAACCAGAGCAAGGACAACAGTAGTGTTGAATATGATTTGATGAGGTGCAAGGGGCTTGCTTAAGAAGTGCCAGTAGAGAAGGATTTTCGTATGTTCTTAAAGATTGTTCTTGTAACATTTTGGTCAAGAAAATGGCTGAATGTTGCCCTTGTCCAAATAGTGACCTGAAACAAAATATAGAATTTGGGATTAATTACATTTGTACACTTGACAGAGGAAATTTCAAAAAGTCTAGCACAAATTGTGTTTGTAGTTACTAGTGTTAACTATAATGATGATATGGAATGAAAAGAAACAAGCTCAGCTAGGAAAAATATTTGAAAGAAAAAGTGCTGCACCAGAAATAGGATGGAACCAAGTCCTGTCTTCAAGAAGATAAACAGATTAATAAATGGGATAAAGAACTTGATGACCTCAAGGCAATATCCCACCTAGATGAATTTTTAACTTGTGAAAATTAACTGAAGAAACACTTAGAGCTCAGTGTGTTGAGGGCATACCTGTAATCAAATTGTTGAGAAGGCAGGAGAAGGCAGAGCCTGGAAAATCCCTGAGTTTGGGACCAGTCTAGTTTAGGATCCAGTTTCAGAACAGCCAAGCTTAGGCAGTGAAGGGCAGAAAGCTAGTGAAAAAGTAAACCAGAGGGGGCCATGTTGCAGTCCCAGTAAGCAGCAAAAGTTGCCAGCTTCAGTTATGTGGTTCTGGCTTTAGAGTTAAAGAGAGAAGAAACAGATTATGGAATTTGTCTCTGTGCATAAAGAAAGTCATGGAGACAAGACATTGTCAAGGGCATCCCTTAATGGAAGCCTAGTACAGAAACCATTTGTGAAGCTGTGGAGTTGAGCCTTGATTGCCTTGGAGACTATAAAATACCAGACTCATAGGATAAATGTCAAGGTGAACTACTAACAGGAAGTAGAAACAGTCCAAGAGGAGGGAGTGCATTACTGATAACAAAGCTGAAAGAAGTTGGAGATCTGTAGAACTTTTTAACATCAGACATGAGGAGTTTAGAGTTTTCAGTAATCTGGTTTTCAGTCTTGCTTTTAGTCCAGTGTTTCTTCACTATGCTCCCTTCCTGCATTTTAGAATGGTAACGTATATCCTATGCCACTCTATGCTTTAAGTATGTCATTTTTTTTATTTTGCTTTTACAGGGGAGTACAGTTCAGAGATTGGATGAATCTCAGAAGAAACTGTGAGGATTTAAAAAGTTGTTGAGATTATTATAAACTATAGAGACTTTTGAAGTTGACCTAAATGCAATTTGCATTATGATATTGTCATAAGCTTATGGGGCCCAGGGAGTTGAATGTGTTGGTTTGCATGTAATTAGCCCCATAATCTTATAGAGAGTGACATTATTAGAAGGTGTGGCTTTGTTGGATTGGGTATGGTGTTGTTGGAGAAAGTGTGTCACTATGGAGGCAGGTTTCGAGGTAATTTTAAATTATCATTCTGGTTCATACTTTAAAACAGATTTATCAACAGATTGAAACTTGATTCACTTTCTATATGATGCTTAATTTTACCACAAGGGCATTTGCTCAACTATGTTCAAAGCACCATTGTTTGTCCTAGTCAGAAGGTGGAAATAACGTAAATGACCTGTGACCAAAATGAATAAGGAAAATGTGGTACATTTAATCAATGGAGTACTACAGAGCATAAAAAAATAATCACACCTTGAAATTTGCAAAAAATGAATGTAGCTAGAAAACATCATAATGAACAAAGTAAGTCAGACCCAGAAAGACAATTATCTTATATACTGACTCATAAGTGGTTATTAAACATAAAGCAAAGGAAATCAGCCTACAAATCACAATCCCAGAGAACATAGATAATAATGAGGACCCTAAGAGACACATACATGTTTCTGATTTATATGGGGAGTAGAAAAATACAAGATCTCCTGGGTAAATTGGGAGTATGGCTAACATGGGAGAGGGTTGAAGGAAAGGGAAGTAGAAAAAATGTAATGTTCAAAAAAATCAATAAAAATAAAACTTCTGTGTTGTCTATACCGCCATACTACAAAACAGAAGTCAATGAAATTATTATTGAATTACCAATGTCAGTCCTACAGCCAGGAAATTGAATCCTCAATTTTACCTGGAATCACAAAGATGATGCAACATGACTGTAACAACTTAAAAAAAAAAAGAAAATGCTAGAGGCAGTCACCTTATTGTGCATCTTATCACATAGGCCTAGTTAAAAAATCAGCATAGTACTAGTATAAAAAATGACATATAAAATAATTAAATAAACCCACAAGTCTCTAAGCATCGGAATCTCAATTGATTGTCAAAATTTATGCTTTACCCAAGAGAAATTGGGTAACAAATGGTACTGGAAAAACTAACTATTAACAGGTTGAAGATTGAAATTTAGCCATTTTTATTCTACATAAAACCCAATTCAAAGTTGATGGATGCCTTAGGGTTTTTATTACTGTGAAGAGACAACACGATGATGGCAGCTCCTATAAAGGTAAACATTTAAGTGAGACGGCTTGCTTACAGTTTCAGAGCCCAAATTTGTCCAAAAATCTATTATAAAGTATGAACCAGAATGGGGCATTTAAAATAACACCTCCATCCCTCTTCCATAAACTCCTCTCAGGAAATTTATTAGCTTCAGTTTTTTTCATTCACAGTCATTTCTTGTGCTCTGAGCATAGTCACTCCAGAGAAAAGTGCTCCAGAAACAAGTGTGGTCACAAAGGCTGTCACACTATTATACCCTGAGATTAAAGCATATGAACACCAATACAACAATGGCTCAGGACCAAGGTCCATCCTCATTTTGACTATTGATAGCTGGTGTATACTTATACTCAAGACTACATTAGTCTGTCATTTTTGGAGCCACATGTTTCTGCCTGACACTGACTTTCCTCTAGCAGTTCTTCTATTGATATTAGCTCAGGGCTAGGAGTCATCAGGGTCTTTCTGATATTATTTTCACAAGTCTTATTATAAAATTCAAGACAAGACCTGGGATAATTGGCCTGTGTTAGCTATGAAAGGAATGTTGCTCTTTGCTAGGATAACTTAATTTGAAATAGAATTGAAGAAGGATATTATTTGCCCATGATAGCTATTTCTGAACTTTGAACTCAAACACACATTTGAGTCTGATTAATCCAGCATATACATAATCTTAGGGTTGTACTGTGATCTTCACACAGCTGCTGATACTTTAGTATGTAGGCCTCTGTTTGGCACCAGACTTCTTTAGAGGTTTCATTTTTCACCAGTGCCTTGCTTTCATCTCTTTTTGCTGTCTTAGGCAGTGGAAAAATTTATAGTGCCTTGGCTATCATAGATAACATTAATGTGTGTTGTCACAGAGAACTATCCAGCCTGAGGAGAGGGGGATGACATGTAGTGATATTTTGTTTGTAAAATAACAAATAAAGCTTGCCTGAAGATAAACGTACAGAGTTAAGCCACTAGACGGCCATTGAGGCCAGGCAGTAGTGGCACACACCTCTAATCTCAGCACTCAGGAGGCAGAGGTAGATGATATCTGTGAGTCCAAAGCTTCCCTGGGTCACACTAGATTGATACAGTCTCAAACAGAAATAGAGTCAGGTAGTAGTGGCTCACACCTTTAATTCCAGTTCTTAGGAGTCACACACATTTAACCCCGGCACCAGGGAGGTATGGATAGGAATGATATAGCTGGATGGAGATGCATTCTTGAGGATTCTTAGAAGCAGGATCACCCCTTTGGTCTGAGCATTGGTAGAGGTAAGAAATCTGCTATGCTTCTCTTATCTTCAGCATTGACCCTTATAGCTGACTCTGGATTTTTATTACTAAGAAAAATTAGAGTTCGTGCTATGGCCTGGAGGCTGGCAAACAATACTAGGTGAACCTCCTTTGCATACTTCTACCATTCAGATCATAAGCTTATCCTCTATCTGCTGTTCAAGTTTGGGAGAGGAAGAGTAAAGAAAGCTATTATTCTGGAGAGTCAGTGTGTGGGAGGTGTAAAATGGATGTTGTGCAGCTCTGTCTAGCACCTGGTACCAGACTGGTCGAACTGATAATGGATTTCACCTCTAAGGGTTAGACTAATCCCCTATCCATTCCCAAGTGGGATGCATTCACTCACATGCTTTTTGGGGTCAGAGAATGACCAGTACTGATCACATTTCCTTCTTGACATCCTCAATATTTGTTTTATTCGAATTATAGTAAAATCAAGTACTGTGTCCTCCAACCTAGTATTGCTTGTTTAGTGTAAGCCAAAATATTTATGAAAAAATCATTCTTGGGGGATTCCATGTAGAAACTATCTAGCCCTGTCACCTGGCCATATTTATTTTCTCTATTTGTACAAATTTCTCAACTCTTTAGCTCACTAAAATTTTAGTTCAGTAGTTTGGCTAGCCTCCTCCCTGTTTTGTACATACAGTACCTGCAGCATTCTGCTTCTCTAATAACAATAAATAAATTCCATTTCCTCAACATCCAAAACAACTTGAATTACTATTACTCATTTTTTCACATATAGTGTTGTAATAATAATGGACATGAAGTCCTATTTCTTGTGGTTTGAGTTTGCAGCTATATTTTATTTTTCCATGTATCTCTAGACATTTTATCAAGAATTTGTTGGGGCCCTTGTAGATGCAAAGCAACTGTACTTTAAAAGGGCATAAAAATACTTTATTTTAAGGCAAGTATGAATTTCCACCTCATAAGAACATGCTAACTGCTCTTTGGACTGGAGAGGGAGGGGGGGGAGGGGAGGGGAAGGAAATGAAAGCAGGGGAGGAGGTGAAAATTTTTAATAATAATAATAAAAACACTTGCTAATAAAAAACTAAAGTAAAATAAGAAAGTGACAATTTTTATTATTTTTTGGCAATACTGTGGACCAAGCATTGTACATATGTTTATTTAAGGAACTGCATCCCCAACCAATGATCAGTGGAAAATTAAATCTAAGTTATATGAACCTTTAGCCAAGTGCTAAGAAAGTCATAATAATACTAATATAAACAATTTTGTGGGTGGTGTACTACATTGGAAGCCTTTTTTAAAGGATCTAATATAAAACAGTAGAACTCTGGTCTCTGGTTTCAGATACGCGTGTGTGTGTGTGTGTGTGTGTGTGTGTGTGTGTGTGTTTGCATGTGTGTATTTGAGCTTGGTCTTTCCCACATCTATCACTAATTAAGAAAATACCCTACAGGCCTTCCTGCAGTCTGATGTTATGGAGGTCTTTTTCTCAGTAGAGGCTCCTTCCTCTCTGGTGACTCTAGTTTGGGCCAAGTTGATAAAAATACTAACTAGCACAGTATGGTAACTAACAACAGATGAAATTTTATTTTGACTTTTTACAGATGGAATCGTTCCGTATTTTATAACACCAATAAGCATGCAGAAAAGTATGTTTAGGGGAGTCATAGTTGAGAATTCCAAGATTACAAAACCCAACTTATCGAAAAAAAAAAACCAAATTTTAAAAAGGGAGAAGAGATTTCCAAGAGTTGGGAAAAAACAGATATGGATAGCTACACTTCATATTTAAACCAGATGAGTAAATTCTAAAGATCTTCTGTATAACATAGTACAGAGTTATCTCTATGTACTATTGTTGTACTACATACTATGGACACAGTTTATGCTTGGCATTATTTCTAGTTCTAGGAGTGTAATCTTATGTGAATTGTTTCACTACAATGAAAGAGTTAGTAGCAAGTGTGTCTGTTTATGAATAATTATTTTTAATTTAAGAAGCTCGGAGTAACTGAAACTACCTTCTTATGTATTTGTGTTTGTATATGATTTATATGTTTGTATGTGGTTGTGGAGAGGTGGCATCATGTGGAGGACATTGAGTGGTTTAGGTTTTTCTCTATCACTCCTAACATTATTCGTTGGTTTGTCTGTTTATTTATTTATTTTAATAAGGGGTCTCTGAGTAAACAGGGATTTTATCTTTTCAGCTAGATTGTTTGACAAGTTAGACACTGTGATTTGCCAGATACCTCCTCTAGAACTGAAGTTATAAGTTTGCACTGCACTTGGCTTCTATTCCATTGAAGGGGTGCCAAGTTCAGGTAGTTATTGTTTAAATACTGAGTCTTTCTGTGTGAGCCTAGCTGTTTAGGAACTCTCTACATAAACCAGACTGGCCACAGACTCACGGAGATTGTCTGTCTTCAGAGTGCTGGAATGAAAGGTGCATTCCACCATGCTAGGCTCATGTCATCAATCTTGTAAAAGAAGCTCTTGTGGACTGAAACATCTCCCAGTCAGTTAACCAACTTCTTACAAGGACTTAACAGCCTACCAGCTGTCTGTTCTTCTACTTGCTGTGTTAGAGAAATCAGCATAATGTGGCTATATGAATATAAATAATGGGTAACTCAGAGAACCTCCAACAATTTCTAGCATACATGTTCTTTAATGTACTTATCGACTTGCTGTGTTCTCTAGTAACATCAGGGACAACCAGCTAATAACAGAAAACATCCCTTAAAACAGGAATAATGGACAAGAGCTGGAGCTCTTATAATTATAGTATGGGAAAAAAGACTAAAATCCTCAAAAGAAAGGCAATGGATTCTGATTTTCAAAACTAGGAAGTGTGGCTTTATATTGTTTCTAATTTTCTCACCAAAAATTATTATATCACTGTTGCTGACATATTGACACAGTTATTTATGGAAATCATTTGCCCTTCGTAATTAGTTGCATTGTAACTTTCTAAATTCAGTGTTTAGATAGTACATATACTCCAGTCTATATACACAACTCTCATTATATCTTAATAATCTATAATTAATTGGTAATATATAGTGTTACTATTATTACATGCATTATACACTTAATACATGTGAAGCTAATCTACAAAATACAGACTTGGGAAGCAGAGAAATACTCTCAGATTATTTTACATGACATTTGTAGGAATGAGTAGAATACCGGGTACTCTATTTAAAAAGTATGCCTTGAAATTTTATGAATATATAGTTATTACCATGTAGCTGACAATAAGATATCTATAATCTAAAGGAAGAAAATACATTTATTCACATATTTTAGAGTGAAATTCATTTCTGGTAAGTAATTTTGCATATTTTAGATCTTTGTTCATATTTATGAATGTAGTCTCATTTTGCTATTATATAGATTAGGCACAAATGATAAGTATAGATGTGAAATTTAGTAAGAATGAGTTCCTTTTTTTTTTTTTTGGTCTGAGAATGCCTTTGTATTCTTGTGAGCGAAAATATCTCATGTAATTTTACTAATTTATTTGAATGCAGTTTAGACAATCATGGATCTGTATACACTGTTGTAACCAGTTATTTTTTTTTCCAACAGAACTATTAATATCATACCTACTGTCTCCAACTTCTAATTCCTAAGGATGTTTCAAGATGCAACATCATTAATGGACATTTTGAATCCTTCTGCACATAATTTGTTGTTATATTTTTCTGTTTGTTTCCCTGTGAGATTATAATTTAATTATATTTCTGTTTCCTCCATACCCTGTTCTCCCTCAGGTTCATAGTTTCTTTTGTTTTCACCAACTGTTAATGTATGTATGTATGTGTTTGTATATACTTAGTGCAGTTTAGTCTTTCACAATTAGTTGTTATTGATAGCTCCCTGTACTTTTGGTGGGGCTGGTAAGAAAGCCAGTCCTACTGGATCTTGTTTTGTTTCCACATTCTTAATTTTTCATTTCCAGACCTGCTGCTACTATCAAACACGCCATCATTTCTAAGAAGCAAAGACCTCTTTTTCTAATACAAGTATTAGTGTCTCTTCTGTATTGGCTCTTTTCTGTTGATAAAGTAGTCTTAATAACCTGATAGCACACAGCTCCTAATCATAAAACGTATGCTGATTATAATGATAGGTTTTCAGGTCAGTCCAGTTTATCAAATATTCTTAAGCATTCAGAACATCTTTAGATATACTACTAAGTAGAACAGTGCCCAGTATCTTAGGAACTATTCATTTGATTTGGAGGAGGAATGGAAATTTCAGATCGGTGCAAATGTTAATTATGTTTACATTTTTACTCTAGGTCTATTTAAGCTGAGTTTAATGCTCTTACAATGTCAGTATGGCTTGAAAATATCTCTCAAACTCTTATAAATTGTAATTGGACCCCCACTGTGAGGTATTAAGAACGTGGTAACTTACTCAGGTATTTATTTCTCTGTTCAGCAGTAGAAAATTAAGGAGAATTGGGATTAGAAAATATCCTTAGAGAGCATCTTTTAGGATTGGATAATTGTAATGAAGACATACATGCATATCTGTTCTTTATGTCTCCTGTCAAATGATGCCCAGTAATGCCTTAGATTTGTGCAATTATGATCATAATTAGGCGTGCACCTCAATATTACATATCTAGAAAATTAAACCTTTAAAATTAACCTTTAAAAATCACTCAGTCACAAGTATTTTATTACAGTAATGACGGGAAGACTGATGTACGCACCCATGTTTGCTATTCTGCATCTACAGAGAACCATTGAGACTTAACTTATATTTTTATGTGTTAACAAAGATAATTGCCTCATTTCTGATTTCAACAAAAGGGTGTAAGTAACACCCCTTGTTCTTTATTATCCTGAAAACTCTACACAGGTATTTACATCATTACTTAGAGTTAGTAGTTCTCCGGGACAAAGTGGCAAAGCATTCTATAGTTTGCCTATTCCATTTTAAGCAAATGACTTTGTATTTATTACAGTAATTTACAATTATTCAATAATAATTTAATGGCTGCAATTGGATATCATGAAAGAAAATCACACTAGAGTGCTATTTTATATATGTAATAAGGGCATGAAACATGCTTCCCGAAAATATTAAGCCTCTATATTACTCTATAGTCATCAATTAAAGATTAATTTTTATTACCATATATGTGATCATTCTAAGTTGTTTCCCTTTCTAGAATATAGAGAAAATCATAAAATATAAGGAGACTTTAATAGATACGCCCAATATTTTTATAATTTCCAGGACTGATACTCTTCTTAATATTTCCTTGTCAATAATTTATATTGAATAACAAACAGATAATCACATCAGGAAATTTTCTCAGTATTTGGTTTCACCTATTACATGCTTCGTGCAATTGTTATACATGCATTTTTATGGCAGTGATTTGATATAATTGAGACTATATGCACACAGTTAATTGAAGAATCATTACACAAATGTAATGCAAATTAAATATTACTTTCAGTTAAAATACCTGCTTATTTCATGTCAGTAGTATTTTGTCTTAAATTGTAATGAATTTAACCTCACTCTATTTGGCATCTGGGCATGATCTTAATCAAACTTATGTGTTTTCCAAAATTCAGGTGATTTTAGTCATTTAATAATTAAATGTGGAAGATAAACCATTTTTCTTGTATATAAATGGTGCATTGGGTTGTAAAATTCACAATAAAGACACTAACAAAGGGGATGATAGTTTTTAGCCAGATGGCTTTTGGATGTTTTGAAATATGCATGAAAGATTTTATTAATTTTATCACCATATGGGGTAGCTCTGATATTAGCTTCTATGGGCAGTAAAATTCAGATATAATCTGGTTATAGCAGTGTGCCTAGCTCCAACTTCTAGCATTCTATTCTCTGATAACATTTCATGGACTGGTTTTGTTTTCTCTGCCCCATGCTCATACTAGTGTCTTATTTTCTTTCTGTTAAGGTGAAATGCTCAAAAGTTCTTCAAACCGAAGTGGTAAAATGCAGACAAATACTGATTCTCACAGAACACCCAGGTCTTTAGATTCATGAACCTTATTAAATAATTTACATGTAGCTATTGCCATTTATTTTATTTCATACTCAACAGTTAATAAAATTGCTCATATTAAATCATGATTTTCTAATGAAAAAGCATTTTTTCAGTATTTATTATACATTTACAGATGCAGATGCGTTTTTTAAGTGAGAACTGACCCATTTAGCAAGCAGGTGAAACCCGAGTGCTATGCAGTCCTATTCCTCACCTAATATTAAGGGTGATGTGGTAGTAGATGCTTGAGGAATCACCAACCCATGATGTGAGAGACTAACCAAGCTCCTGAATGTACTGCAGTGATTTTCTGTTTATTTAAAAGAAACATGTTAAGTTAATATATCAGCAAACAAATAATAACAATAACACATGACTGAGCCCATAATCTAAAAAAAACCCTACACTGTGTATTGTCTAGTTCTTAGCAAAAACGTTGCGAAGCACTAAGATTATAAGCATATATAAATACATTTGGTTTATGATATGTTAAGTTATACAGCTACATGGTATATAAACCAACATAAGTTTGTATAGCTACAGCCAAATGTTTAAGTTTACTGCCTATACTGCCTACACACCTACAAAATATTGCTTCTCAACAGGCGAAAAGCAGGTAAATACAAATGAGAAACTGAAATATGACCCAGTAAATTTTCTCAAGGGAAAAATAGGAGAGTTTTATTTACTAATTGGAATTTTTAACATATGTACTGCAAAGTTGACTGCAAGTTTAAGTAAATGTTTTAATTTACTATTTTTATCCAATTAGTTTTTTAAAATTAATGTTAATAAAAATATTTAATGAGTTTCTTTTTGATATAATGAAAGTGAAAGTGCATAGATTAAGTTATAATTTAGGTGTCAGGGACTTTAAAAACAACCCAGCACTTCAGGTCACTTAGTACTGTTGCAGAATACCAGAGTCTAGATCCCAGTGCACAGGTTGGGCAGTTCAAAATTTCCTATAACTCTAGCTCCAAAGGATTCAACATGCTCTTGTTGCCTCAGCGTGCTCTTTTGTACTTCCTCTCTCTCTCACATACACATGCACACAAACATCATTTTTCACAAATTTGAAGATTAAGTTTTACATGAAATTTTATATCCTAGAAATGTCAAGAGAAGGTAAACCTATAAAGTCTCATCAAACTGACTGACTAAACAAGAGCTGAAGGATGGCATGCTTTCGTGGAAGGGGAAAAGTTCAAGAGGCCTCAACTCCAAAGGTCTATGAGCAATTTATGAATGTTGAAAGTAGAAAAAATAGGCTTTTCCTGATTTGCTGGCTATTTAATATCAAATGATGAGCATGAAAACATGGATATAATAATGTTATACAGACTGAAAAGGTTACAAATATATCCAAGTGTACACACACTCATACACAAACAATATATATTTATGTGTGTATGTGTATTTGGATATGTAAATTCAACCTGTTATAAGGTATATATATATATATATCTGTAATATATGTAAACATAAGTATAGAAGTATATATATATATTTAAGTTGTATGTAAGTACAACAAACATACATATATTAACATGTGTATGTGTATACTTGGTTATATAAGTATATATATTCATAGAAAAATGCTATGCATGCATATAAAAAGCAAAGAAAGGGAGTCCATTCGCATGAGATAAAGCAAGGAGAAAGGTTAATATGGGAAAGGTTGAAGAAAGGTAAGAGAAATAATGTAATAATTTTAACATTAAAAAACTTATAATAAAAATATATCAAGAAAATATAGAGCAAGCTCCCCAAACAAAATCAAACAATTTTCCCATTTTAAAAATACCTCCATAGAATGGTGATGATGACCTTTAGTTCCTACTCATAGAAGAAATGGGTGGCATTCCATGGAAACTATCAGATGATTTAAAAACTAAAATCATAAAAGGCACAAATTGAGAGGTTAGAATGTTTCTAATATTATGTAAAGCTGAACAATACAGAGTAAAGTCCTCTTCACATTTTCCTTGTGTTTTACAATATTCCTATCCAACTGTCATATGAGGAAAATATAAAGGTTTCATTTTGTTCAGAACCATAAGTACTGTGCTTTATTGTGAAGAAAAGAATGAACGATTGGATGTCCTCACTAATGAAGCAGAAGTTACATTGTGTCTGGTCTTGTGGACCTCTTTTATGTCATAACCATCAGTGCTGTTTTATAAAACTATAGTTTTATCAGTCTACTAAATTCTTTTCTACAGCATCACATACTACAGAGGACTTTACTTTCTATGTGGTGCCTAATCTTCCACACTTTCAGGGTTTTATGGCTTCAGTGTGTAAAAGGTCCTTGGTCACTGCTACTTTCGATGTAAAATTTTAATAACTAATACCAAATATTTATGATAAGAGATAGCATTTTGAATGTGCTGCTGTGTATAAAATATATTGCAAAAATTCCAGATCTACATTTTACATGAGAAAACTTTAAGATCTGGTTTCATCTTGATTGTGAAATCATAAGGGTCAGATGTATGAATAGGTTTGTTTTTATCCACAATCTAAATTTTATATTTGGGGAAAATTATGATTTTTCTATCCACTGTGCACTAATGGAAATAGTTAAAAAAATATAACATGGAACAAATTGATTATAGGGCCCAATCTTCATTCCAGATTATACATAATCAAATATTTGACACGTTACAACCTATGTTAAAGATTTAAGTATTCAAAGGCAAAGCATTGTTCTAAACAGTTCCTAACTAATTCAAATGAGCTTTTGTTTTCTGACTGTTCTGAAATGACAAAGAACTTGTTGTTTGAGCAGTTGAGAAACATTACCATAGCATTTCATATTAGTTTCAGTGGAAATAACAAAGTAGAATACTGAGATGTTATTTTATTGTTTGATTTTTATAACATATTTTGTCATTATTCATTTCATCTAGAACCAACTATTTTGTGCAGTATTATATATTGCCTATTTCTTTACTTTTAATGTGAATGAAAAACTTATAGCCTAAAAGATTAGGTAATATCCTTAAAAGTCTTACTTCCTTAGAGAACACATAGAACAGATGAATATGTTCAATTATACTTTGGTCATGCTTAGATTATCGTGTCTTACTATCTTGTTTATTTAACTTTAATTTGCACAAACTTATTGTGCAAAACAAACACAGTTAATATTCCCAGCTTTTCTACTACAGGCAGCAGAGAAGTCAATAATTAAGCAACTCTCAAGGGAAATTTATTAAAGAGATAAGCTCAAATACATCACAAAAGAGCCTCCTTCATTTGCATGAGGACTCTCTGCTTCCATAGACATCATTGTTATTTCTGAAAAACAGAAAGGCCTTCTTTTTAACATCCACAGTTAGTCAGGGCCTCTTGTGTTTCCATCTGTGGAGATCAGTCCAGTTCGTTCAAGTGTGATTCAAAGCACTGATACTGATTCATTGTAAAATAGTGAAAAGATGCTTATGATCTCCATCTATAACTGATGTACAACTCTGCAGCATCTTTTACTTGTCTTTGGTACTATATGTATAGGACTATAACGTAGGAAAAGTAAGGACACTAATTCTATCAATACTTAATTTCCTTGTTAATAAATTAAATATGACAATAATGCACTAATAAGGGGTGGAGATAATTCATGTGGAATATTTATAATAGCAAATGTTACAGAGTATATAGTTAATGCAAGAATTCTTTTCTATTTATGACCTCAATCTACAGATATATTAAAATTTAAACCAAACATAGTTCATATTGAAATTAATGTTGAATGTACGAACCTAAGCATGTTTGACCAGGCTGCTCAGACTTTATTTACTGCTTTCTATGTTTCATTTCCTTTCCAATGTTCAGGTGTTACGTGATATGATTGCAACTCAGACAAACTTATTATGCAGTTAAGGTGTATGTCTGAGTATCCTATAATAAGTTGTTTTAAAATACTATAATCACTTAGAGTTAACATTACCTGTTACCCCTCTTCTTTTGTTTGTTAATAAAAACACTTTATAATGTCACTTGGTTATATGTAATAAGTGCATACTGGATAGATTGTTCAACCATTAATTTAATTTAAGTCATGCTTTTTCTACTGACATAGTTCTTTATAATCCTAAAGCATCAAAGTATTATACAAATACAATAATGAGCATTTAAATTATAAAGTTAGGACATGGATAATGATACATTATTTAATGATATCTAAATAAAAATGATGCAAATGTTAATCAATGTTCTTTTGAATTAATATGTTTAATAGTAGCAAATAATTATAGCAAACAATATTTTGAAGAATAAGCTAGAATAAAATATATGAAATCCAAAAAGAAGTTTTTATAATTCTTCAAAATAATAAACAATGAGATTTCATGTCCATGCTATAGAGTAATCATTTTAACCATTTATTTCACTGTAGTTAAACAATATCTTCCACTTAGATCCTTTTATTTACTGTGAAAAATTTATATATATATATATATATATATATATATATATATATATATATATATTCATATATTCATTTATATTCAAACATGTGTGTTTGAATAAAAATGGCCCTCATAGGCTCAGATGTTTAAATGCTTAGGAATCAGGGAGTGGCACTATTAAGAGATATACTCTTATTGGAGAAAAAGTATCACTGGTGTGGGTTTATGGTTTCAAAATTCCATGCCAACCCCAGTGTCTATCTTTCTCTCTGCCTAGAGAGCAGATGTAGTTCTCAGTTTCTGGTCCTGAATCTACCTGCATGTCACCATGTTTTCTGCCATGAGGATAATGAACTAAATCTATGAAAATGTAAACCAACTCCCAATGAAATGATTTCTCTTATTATAGCTTCTATATGGTGTCTCTTCACAGCCATAGAACAGTGACTAAGAGTACAACTGCACTTGCACAAAAGTACGTGTAATACAATAATATTGTCATCCTCATTTTGGGACTTTATTCTTTTATAGCAATTGTCAAGCGAAATATATGATGTAAATATGCATCAAATGTAAAATTTTAATCGGTTGTCTATCACCAGTAACCTAATAATTATAGTGATGACATTGTCTCTTTTTTTTAATATTTATTTATTTATTATGTATACAATATTCTGTCTGTATGCCTGAAGGCCAGAAGATGGCGCCAAACCTCTTTATAGATGGTTGTGCGCCACCATGTGGTTGCTGGGAATTGAACTCAGGACCTTTGGAAGAGCAGGCAATGCTCTTAACTGCTGAGCCATCTCTCCAGCCCCGACATTGTCACTTAACGAAGTAGACATGCAAAGCATTTCATGTAGGAAGATGATAGTATCAAAAATAATAAAAATAATACTTTACACTACATACCTATTAAATTGTTGTAATGTTTCATAGAAGTTTTATTTGTTTTTAGCATTTACAAGTTTAAATACAGCACTATTTTATGTGAGCATTTTAACAAAATTAAAGCAAAAGAATCTAAAATGTTCATGCTAAATTAAAAAGTGTACAAATTTCTCATCTTAGAGATGCCAGGACTCTTGACTCTAATAATACAAATAGATTTGTTTCACAAAAGAAACCAAACGTGTTTCAGGAAGGAAAAGACTCTCACTTTCCTTTAATAGACAGCAAGTGATGTAAATTTTTTTGGAAGCCTCTAGCTAAAAATCCACTTGACTAGAAAATGCACATAATCATGCTTAGTAAAGGGAAATTTAAAATTTGAAGTAATTATTTATTCCCTTTCTCCAAGTATTTTTAAATGTCAATAGTTGATATTACTATTATTGTGTGACATATGTTAATACCTTTGCTTAAAAAGTAGAAGTTGCCCATTGACAAATATTCAAGTTAAAAGGTCATTTGGAGTCCGTAATAGTGAAAGTGCTGACTACAAATAGGATAATTTTGGAAGAAGCAAATTTCTTAGTTTTAGTTCATCATTAAAATTGTTACATGCTAATTTTAAAATAGCTTTTAAATGTAGTTTATAAATTTAATCACTTCAATGTTTATAGTAAACATGAAACTTACAAGCTGAGTTTTTAAATTTTAGTTTTGCTATTTACTAGCTGATATCTTTCACTTGATCCTCATAAAATTTTACTTCAATTAGTAATATTTTCATTTCAATTTTAGTGATACATAATCTGGGCTTTCAAAAGAAGCAATATTTTGTCACATATCAATGTTTCACAGCTAAATCAGTCTGGAAGGTACTATTTTCACTTAAGCATTCTATTTTAGGTTTCTCTATTGTTTTTGTTTGACTGTTCTGTATTTTGTACTGTTTTCTAGACACTGTCTGTTTGAGTGAGGAGAGGGTCATAAATAACTTAAAAAGTAAATTTTTCATAAAACATGAAGAAATCCTTGCTATATCTACAGATAACTATGATCTAAAGTTGCTCATAGATATCTTGGCATGCTTAAACTACAGTTTCAATTGAGCATTAATAACCTTTCATAAACAATATTCTTAGTAGAACTGCTGCTTTTAATTAATTTATTTTTTTATTTTATTGAGAACCCGGATTGCATATAATGGAGATGAACAGTAGAGTTTGAGGAATATCATGAATTTATGTATGAATGATAATAGAACTCACTAAAGATGATATCTTCATGATAGAAAGGAAAGAAATAAACTCTCAAACATGTACTTTTATACTACAAGCCTTCTCTCCCAAGGAAAACATAATAACTTGTTAAGCCACAAGGTTTGTTCAGATAAGCCTTGATATATTGCTTTCTCTACCAAACATCTTTTTATGTACTTAAGACAAAAAGGTCTTAGGAGTTTCAGATTATTGTCATATATCACTCTATAAAACAACTTTCCCTCTCCATGATGAAGAGATCTCTAACTCACTGCAAAATAATTGCTTGGCAATGCAATCTTGGGAATGTGCCTTAATTTTGTGATGGTTATGCAATCTTTTATTATAACATACATCCATATTTTTACCAAAATATCTTCATTTTGAGATAGTTTTGTAATTTATTATTATAATATTCATACTTTGAATTAATTCTTAAAACAGAATTATAAACCAAGTGAAAATTCCATTGTTTCTGCATGACATTTGTATATAGAATATGATGCTTTTAGAATGTCATAGGCTATAATCTCAAATGTTCATGAAACATTTTAAGATGGATTCTTTCAGTTGGTTGATTAACAAAAGGGTTAATTTCAACATAAAGTTACAGAATTTCAGAAGGTCTGACTGCAACATGAAGAACAACATATATTAATGACTGCAAAGAGTGGGAGAATCAGGCTTCCCTAGGTATAAGCTCCTGAGTTAGTTGTAAAATACCTAGAAACAAATACATCTGGGAAACATTAAATGGACAGCGGTTTTTGTATATGTATGTATGTATGTATGTATTCATATATGGAGGTTTTGTTTGACTTGTCCTATTGGATTTTATGGTCTAAGATGAAGAGGATGACTGGCCAAGGCTCTTCTTACTCAAGAGGGCAACAGATCTCATTACAGATGGCTGTGAGACACCATGTAGTTACTAGGATTTGAACAGAGGACCTTTGGAAGAACCACTGAGCCATCTCTCCAACCATGTTCATATATACATATTCATAAATATAAGTATGTATACATATCAACTTTAATGAAATAAAATAGGTCTTGAATTTTTATGAGGCAGTTAGCAGGGCACGAGAAGAGTTGGAGTATGGAAAATGATGGATAGAATAATCTCAATATAGGAATAATAAAATTCTCAAAAGCTCTTTATCATCAAAAGCAAACAAAAGGGCATATACCTTTGCAAAATTTTAATTACTCAAGCTTCTCTTCATTATAGCCCAAATAACATGTTTGAAGTCTGGTCTTTCTGTTCTTCTGTGTTTGGAAGTAAGAATTAAATTTTCAATTGAAATTCCCTGCTTTTAGGTATTTGGATATTATTAGAAAATTTTTGCAAAAAACTTATAAATTTCTGCTTACTTCTTGACTTATTAAATAACAACCTATTATGTAGCCCAAGTTAGAATAGCACTCATACATAATAATCATATTAATGAAGATCGGCATTTTCTGAGCAACATTGTTGTTTAACATCCTACTTCAAATGAATCAAATATCAACGTATATAGATAAAAATATAAACTTTTTGAGTGTTTGGATTAAAGCTTTATATCACCACACATGGCTTATTCTAGTTTTAGCTAACACTGAAATTATGAAACAGAGTTAGCAGTGATTAAAATTTTCAAATATAACACCCTAATAAATATGTGGTGACATCACATCAAAATGAGTACCTGAAAATTAGAAAGAGCCAGAAGAAAGTAGGGCCCATAAGAAAAAGATGACAAACAACTAGAATGCAAATAGAAAGTAGGTGAATTAAAAAGTAGAAGGGCAATGTGATGAAAATGAATGAAAGAATAAGAATAACATAGAAACATAAAAATATCATCATAAGATGTTTGTGGATAGGTAGAGATAAAAGAAAACAACATTATTGAAAAGGAAATAAATGTCTAAATATTTGCACATTCTTGAAGAGCAAATGAACTAGACACTTGGAGCTGAATGTATATGCCAGAAACACTGGAGGGGGGAGAGGCACTGCAGTTATGCTATTAATATGGTCAATACTAAACCAAGCAGACAATTTAGAATGAACTTGGGCCTCAACATACATCAGTGCTGAGTGTTGTATTGATTATCAGACTACCCGATAATTACAAAAGCTCCACTCTTCTCTCTGTTAAGTAAACAGTCTCAGTAATAACCTTGATTTATTGAAAATGGAAGAGTACACATTTAAGAATCTGCAAATATGCTGAGTATTATCAGTTTGAATTCAGTTAATTTTTATTATTTCTTAGATAGGATTACATTATAACACAGCTCAAAATAATACAATCATTGAAGTATTTACAATATTTAGAAGTTGTAGTCAGGGAGTAGTTTGATGGCACTGTGCTTTCCTGACATCTGCATGCTTCTGGGGCAATCCACAGCATCTCTAGGCGAACATAAATGATGAAATGCACATGCATACACACACACACACACACACACACACACACACACACACACACATTTATTAGAGTGGTTTGCAGGCTGTGGACAGAGTAGTCCAACTATAGATGTGTCTTAACAAAAAGACTGAGAATCCAGTAGTTGCTGGATTCACAAGATGTGATGTATCAGCAATCCCAACAAGATGTTGGAGTGCCAGGCAATTCCTAGAATGCTGTTGTTTGTGTTGGAAAAGGTGGGTACTAATCCCTGCAATGGCATGCCTAAACAACAAGATAAATGAACTTACCACAGGGAGTGAGAGCAAGCATCACAAAACAAATGCCTTCTTATTTCTTGTCTTTTTCTATAAGCTGCCATCAGAAGTTGTGGCCCACTTTGGATAGGTCTTCTCATCTCAAATTCTAGAATCATTTAAATGTGTCACATGCATGACAGCTCCTTGACTCCTTGGTTTTTAGTAGATTCCTTATATACTCACATTGACAACCAATATTAGCCATTACATGTGTCAAAACAGAGTCTCCCACATACTAGGCAAATGCTCTAAGGATCCTCTGTACCTCTTGGTTCTTAGTCACTTTTTGTTACATTAGTTTTGTCACATTGTAAAAATTGCTATTCTATTTTGTGTATTGTCATCTAATCATGCACCTCATTGAAAAATAACTTTTCCATTTTACAACTGCCTTTAACCCCTTTGACATGTCAAAGCTCTGTAGCATTATAACTTTATGATAGATGGAAAATCATCCTCATTTTTTTTTACTAGTGATAAATTTAAATTCACAGTGTCTCTAAAAAAAGTAGGCAAACATAACATGTTTCCACTGGAAGACTGTTAGTGTTTCTATTTTTTCTGGCTTCAAATATTTACTTCATTTTTCTTTTTTGTAACATCTCACTTACTAAAAAAATATATTAAAATGTCTGCACATAACAAATGATTTATTGATTTTCCTTGCAGTTCTAAAATCTAGCCTAGTATAATTACCGTAGTCTGAATATATTACCGACTTCGACTCTTCACCTCTCCTTGACTTTATACCCTTTTTCTAAAAGCAGTACTTTCCTATTGTTGCCAGGCTTTGTCTTCTCTGTTTAATGGAATTTAGTTAAACATGACTTGAGCCTGAAGGGAACTTGGGCAATCTTGCTGGGTTCTTACCATCTGCTGATCATCATGACTTCATGTCATGGCTAAGTTTTTCCAGAGATCTCAGCCAAGACCATCCAGACTAGCATACAATTAGCTAATGAGGGGTTAGATGAGTAACACTATTTGATAACAGAAAACAAAAAACTAGTAAAACCAGCTCTAAACATATCATTTGAAAGCTTATGAGAAAACATTCTTCTGAGACAATGGCTTTGTTCTTATGCATGAATGCATTCTGTGCACAGTATAAATACTTTATTGCCATAAAGAAATGACAAACATGTTTGGGCCCTTAGAGGTACATACATACATATTTTCATGTGTGACCACAAATGGACAATCTATTTTTCCCTGTCATTTAGGTTGAATTTTATTTTCTAAGATCTGTTTAATCTTTACATGCTGAACATTTCTTTTCCCTTGTTTTATGTGGCTTCTTCACAAAGTTGGCTATTGTCTTCACAGGTAATAAATTTCTTGTGATTTATGTTGCCTGGTGTTCTTGTAATATAAATAAGACTGAAGATAACAGAGGGGATTAAAAACAAATTGGGACTGGTGGCTTGAATGAGAATGATCTTGTAGACATATATTTGAATGTGGGGTTCTCATTTGTTTCAACTCTTTGGGGAAAAGTTAGGAGTTGTGACCCATTGAAGGAAGGATATCACTGAAGGTATGATGGGAAGTTTCAAAAGCCCATGTCAGGCCTAAACTCCATCTCTCTCTGTCATAAACTTACAGATCAGATGTAAGTTCTCTGCTCATACCCCAGATCCGTACTTTATCATGGTGGCTCTATAGATCAATAGAAAAGTAACTAAGATAGTGCTGGTGAGATAGCTTGGCAAGTATATACACTAGCTAAGCAAGTGAGGCAAACTAAGTTGCTCTCCATAGTTGCACTAAAGGAGAAAGGAGAGAAATAACTATAAAAAGTTGTCTTCTGACCTCCACTAAAGTATCTTGAGATGTATACTCCCCTTCTCTCACATCAAGTATAAATACAATAATAAAATTAAATTAAATGAAAATAATTTGCTGACCTTTTTCTTTCTGGATGTGTCTTTATCTTGTATCTTATCTCCCATCACAATTTACCAAAATCTTTGAGCGTGCGTTCTCTTGGTTGGAATGGTCAATTCCAAATCAGGCTGATATATAGAAGGATGCAAAACACTATTTTTGAACATATCTATAAGGAGATTTTAATTAAAAATAGCATTCAGTGGAATTATCAGCAACAACTGGAATAAGTATACCATGCCATCCTCACCCCAAGTCTCAGGGACCCTTTCAGAAGAAAAGTTATCAAGATTTTAAGAACCAGAGGTTGCATAAGACTAGAGCAACAGTAACTTCTTTATAAAATGGGACCTCTGGGCTGATGAATTCACAGCAGTTGTGATTTACTGCACAAGATTTTTAAAAGATCAAAGCACTCAACATTTTAACATGGAAGTAGGGAAGGTCTATAAGCATCCACTATTAAGGGAAGAACTACAGAGAATAGATGACTTCTAGGGGAGGAAGAATCAGTTTCAAGGACTGGTAGACCCTGCCATGTAATGCACGCTGCAGGAGATGGTGCCATATTTGTGACTAGATGGGTACCACAAATTGGACTTGATGGCTTCTTTTTTTAAATTAATTATTTTACATACCAATCCCAGTTCCCACTCCGTCTCCTTCTCTTACTCTGTTTACCTTCCCCCAAACTCAGATACCATTCACTCCTCAGTTGAGAGTCAACAACATCTAGCACATTGCTTTGAGGCAGGGCCAAGACCTTCCCTCCTGTATCTAGGTTGAGCAAGGTATCCCTGCAAAGAGAATGGGTTCCCAAAAGCCAGTACAAGCAGTAAGAATAAATCCTGGTCCCACTTCTAGTGGCCCTACATTCTGCCCCAGACATAAAACCATCACCCACCTTCAGAGGGCTTAGTTTGGTCCTATGCTGGCTCCCTCCCTGTCAAGTCACATTTGTTGGGCTCCCATTAGCTCAGATAAGCTGTTTCAGTGTGTATTTCCATCATGGTCTTGACCTCTTTGCCCATATTTTCACTTCTCCTATTCTTTGTCTGGTCTTTGGGAGCTCAGTCTAGTGCTCCACTTTGGATCTCTGCATCTGATTTCATCAGTTGCTGGATGAAGGTTCTATGATACCAGTTAAGGTATACATAAATCTGACTACAGGGCAGGCTAGTACAGGTACCTTCTCCATTATTGTTTGGGTCTTAGCTGGGGTCATCCTTGTGGATTCATAGGAATTTCGTTAGTGCCAAGTTTCTTTCTAACCCCATAATGGCTCCCATCTCTTTCCTTGCTCCCCATCTCTGTCCATCCATCTTGACCATCCATTCTCTCAAATTCTTCTCTCCGTTCTCTTCTCCCAGCCTCCCCCTATTCTGTCATCACTTCTCTCCAATCCCTATGCTCCCAATTTTCTTGGGAGATCTTGTATATCTCTCCTTCCCAGGGGAATTTCTATATGTTTCACTTAGGGTTCTTCTTTTTACCTAGCTTTTCTGGGATTGTTGATTATAGCTCGTTCTCCTTTGCTTTACAGTTACTATCTACTTACGAGTGCATACATACCATGCTCAACTTTATGGGTTACCTCACTTAGGATTGTTTCTTTTTCTCTAGTTCCATTTGCATGCAAATGTCAAGATTATATATTTTTTTTGCCACTTGGTAGTACTCTATTGTGTAAATGTACCACATTTTCTTTATTCATTCTTCAGTTGAGGGGCATCTAAGTTGATCCAGGTTCTGGCTATTACAAATAATGCTGTTATGAGGAGGAGGAGAGGGAGTGGGATCTTGAATTGGTATTTTTTTTAAAAAAATCTAATAAATTTTTAAAAAAGTGAAAAAATAGGAAGTTTTATTCGACTTTCAATTTCAAAATATGAATGTAAATATAATAAAAGGTTCAGTATTTAGCATATGGTGGTATTGGTGGTTCTTGAGGTTGGTTGATTCCCAATTTTCTGAGAAACCAAAAAACTGATTTCCAAAGCGGCTGTACAATTTTTTTCACTCCAACCGTCAATGGATTAGTGTTCACCTTACTCTGAATCCTCTCATGCTCTTGGACATCGGCTATCCAGACAGGATATACCAGTAATGTTGGGCTAATGATTGTCAGAAGTTTGGTTATAATGGTGTAAAATCTTCACCAGTATAATCTCTAGCTCTCAGGCTCAGGGGTTTCAACCAAGCATGGCATTATTAGCTTTTCTGAATTTCAAGCTTCAAGATGCACTGTACTAAGCAACCTCTCCTTCTTGCAAACATTTTATCTTAACTTCCAGGATCATTTAGAACAAATTCCACAACAAGTTCTCAATCACAGCTATCTCTTTAAATCCTATAATTTCTCCTTTTTATAAGAATACTAGCAATTAGGTAAACTACTCTTCACTGCCATCTCTATTAAATTTAGCATTATATTGAAGACTTAATATTTGGAAAGAAATCCCAGCCTGGCCAAAGAAGATAGTACAGAGAAAGTATCATTTGTCTTGATTGTTTGATAACCTGAATTCAATACTCAGATTGCACAGTGCCCACAAATATAAGGAAAGAGATTAATCCAAGAGATTGTCCTTCAACCACTACATGCATGCACACCTTGATATGCACACTGTAGATGTTTGCACACAAATAATAATAATAACAATAATACTTGAAGATTACAAAAAAGAAATTGCAGCAAAATTTTACAAAATGTGTGATAACTGGAAACATTTAACATTTACTTCAACAATGTTATGTTCCAGTGGATTATTCTGGAGATTAACATTTTCTTTTACGTCTGATATTTATCTAAGTACTTAGACATGAGATAAATTAGCCACAACCATAGCAATCTTGCCATCACTAAAAAATGTATTTAATAATTCAGCTTTAAAAGATTAAAATCAAAGAAGCTGAAGCGTTGAATATTGCATGTCTGTTGCCACTACTTGATAACTCCAGTTTAGCATGCAAGAATTAATCTGAAGCATCTCAACCATACTCATCACCAAGAGAATTGTCAACACATCAGGTACTAGCATGGGTTACAAAATATAAACACAGACCAAAAATAAAAATTCATTGTTGACTGAGGTTTTCTGTCCTGCCTGGTTTCCGCAATCATTAAGTCCCAAAGAAATCACACAGAGGTCTACATTAGCTGTAAACTGATTATTCCACTAGCTCAGACTTTTTGTTAACTCTTATAACTTATATTAACCCATTATTCTTATCTGTGTTATGGCTCTCTACCTTTTTGAGCAAGGCAGTCACATCTTTCTTCTCCTGTGGTTGGGCCAGGACTGCAAAGGAATGAGCTTTCCTCTTCTCAGAATTCGCCTGTTCTCATTGGCTCACGTCTACTTCCTGTATTGTTGTATTACCTATACTTCCTTCCTGGGTACTGACCAATCAGAGTTTATTTAAAATACAATTGACAGAATACAGACAATTGACCCATACCAATTCATGAATAATTAATTAACAATAAATAAAAACAAATTTAAAATAAAAATTAATGCAAAGCCTATGATGAACTTAGCAATGAATATTAAATTTTAAATTAAGACCTGACCTACTATGTTTAAGTGTTCTTTAACTTTTCATGCCAGAATATCATTAGATCCTTTTTGTTGCTGTTTTGGTAATCTGCTCTCTCTCTCTCTCTCTCTCTCTCTCTCTCTCTCTCTCTCTCTCTCTCATGTGTGTTTTTCTTTTTGTTTTATTTTTTAACATTTTTATTAATTTTTATTGAGCTCCACATATTTTTCTGCTCCCCTACTTGCCTTTTCCCTCACCTCAACCCTCTCCCAAGGCCCCCATGCTCCCAAATTACTCAGGATATCTTGTATGTTTCTACTACCCATGTAGATGAGATCTATGCATGTCTCTGTTAGGGTCCTCATTGTTGTTTAGGTTCTTGTGACTGTGATTCGTGGGCTGGTTTTCTTTGCTTTATATTTAAAATCCACTTATGAGTGAGTACATGTGATAATTTTCTTTCTGGGTCTGGTTTACTTTAGTCAAAATGATGTTTTCTAGCTCAATCCATTTGCCTGCAAAATTCAAGATGTCACTATTTTTTTCGGCTGTGCAATACTCCATTGTGTTGTCATTGTGTAAACGTACCACATTTTTCTAATTCTTTCTTCAGTTGAAGGACATTTAGTTTCTGGCTATGACAAACAATACTGCTATGAACATAGTGGAGAACATGTCCTTGTGGCATGGATGAGCATCTTTTGGATATATACCCAAAAGTGGTATAACTGGGTCTTGAGGAAGGTTATTTCCTAATATTCTGAGAAATTACGACACTGACATCCATATCTATCACCATGCACAAAACTCAAGTCCAAATGGACCAAAGACCTCGACATAAAGCCAGCAACAGTGAACCTTATAGAAGAAAAAGTGGGAAGTACACTTGAATGCATTGACACAGGAGACTATTTCCTAAATATAACCCCAGTAGCACAGATACTGAGAGAAACAATTAGTAAATTGGAACTCCTGAAACTGAAAAGCCTCTGTAAAGCAAAGAACATGGTCAACAAGACAAAACAACAGCCTACAGAATGGGAAAAGATCTTCACTAACCCCACATCAGACAGAGGTCTGATCTCCAAAATATACAAGAAACTCAAAAAAAAAAAATTGTTCATCAGAAGAACAAATGATCCAATAAAAAAAAATGGAGTACAGACTAAAAGAGAACTCTCCATAGAGGAATCTAAAATGGCTGAAAGATACTTAAGGAAATGTTCAGCATTCTCAGTAATCAGAGAAATGAAAATCAAAATAACTCTGAGATTACATTTTACACCTTAAAAAATGTTCAAAAATCAGAAACACTGATGACAATTTATGTTGGAGAGGTTATGGGGTAAAGGGAACACTCCTGCATTGCTGGTGGGAATGCAAGCTGGTACAGCCCATTTGGATGTCAGTGTGGTGATTTCTCAGAAAATTAATATACGTGTGTTTATTATGAATGCTCTGGGTTTTCCCATGAGTTAGTTACACTCAAAGATATTTCTTTTATGAATGATTAGATTCTTCTAGCTAACAAGCTGCTCTGTCCCCAACCTCTGAACTGCATAGTGACTGCCGCCTTGTGTGTCAGAATCCCAGCTCTCAGACTTCTTGGTCCCAGCAGTCCCTGTGTTGCGGGAACTCCCCCAGACAATAGCCTTTAGGATACTGGCCCACTCTGGGTGTGGTCTCATGTACTCTAACTGCCTGAAAGCTGAGCAAGGTTTGGGTTGGCTGATCCTCAGTAGGGACTTGGTAATTTCTAGCCCCCCTATCCCTGTGTGGCTCAGTCCTGCCAGCTAAGTGAGTAACTGATGCCTGCTGATTCCTGCGGCAACTCCTCTGTGGCTTCTCTGACCCATGTGGCTCGCTGCTGCTACCCAAGCTAGGGGCTGCTTCTGAGGTCCAGCTGCTGTCTGGCCTGCTCTGATCAGCCTGAGCTCTATGCCTGCACCTAGAACACAGGCTTGCATTCCCAGATTGGAACCATGAGAACCACTGACCCAAAATCCACCAGCAACTTCACAGTTCGCAATTGCCTGCAAGCTCTGAGTCCTTTGAGCTTCTGCCTGTGAAGCTCAAATTTCTCCCTGTGAAGGTGCGCTACTTTTAAAATTTTTTGCTGAGTCTCAGGTGATTCAGGCCCTGATCTAGGACCTGCCTTACTGCCACAACTCTGACACCTGCTGAAAAATCCACAGTATTACACCTACAACAATTTTCTCAAAATTATAAGGGAGGTAAGTTAACTTGATACCTAAGTATCAGATTGATTGGTAAATAAATAAACAAATAAATTTGAAGATTGTAAACCAATCCCAAGATAATTGTAGACAATATCACTACCCAGGAATATAATAATATTTTTTGTTTCTGCTATGAATGGATTGATGCAAGAACTAAGCTGTATGACCTACCTGGTACATATATTTTTGTGGCCATGGTGGCTATTATTTTTTCATATGATATTGCTAAAGAAATGGTTTCATAACAGAGTCAAGAATGAGAGACTTTTAGAAATGATACAGTCTTTTTTGACTCGTAATGAGAAGTTATCTGTAAAGATTCATACTTTTGAAATTGACCATCAACATCTGTTCAAAAGGTATGATAAACCAGGAGATAGAACATCCCACCAGAAAGGCAGTCTACATGCCATCCAAATAATATCTATGGATAAGAAGATATAAGTGAAAAAATTTAAAACCTTGAAATAACATGTGCAGAATGAGAACTAGAAATTAATTGATTTGAGGAACTCATTAGAAATATTCAGAGGTCAAGAGGTTTAGATTTTACAAAAGAGAGTGATAAAAAAATTTGAATCAATCAAGGACCTTGTCAGATCTGATAAGCAAGGAGAGGAGGTACAGGCAAAGGACAGTAGTAAAGATTTAGCATTGCCAATAGCTCAGAGTCAGAGATGACTTTCCAAGAGTATTAGCTATTGATCCTGTTACTACCACTGAAAAGCCAGTAAATTCTCAATACCCAAAAGGATATACAGAATGTAAGTTGAAACCTATACATTTGAAAGATCTAAAAGATTAAGCAAGCAGTAGTGTCTTATGGCATGCAATCACCATATGTGAGGGAGTTGTTAAAGACATAGGCTTCAAGAAATATGGTTACTCAAAATGATTGGCTTCAATCAGTCTCACCCATGCTAGAAGATGGATTGTAGTTACAGTGGAAGTGTTATTGGAGAGAAGAGGCTAAAGCCCTGGATCATCAAGGTAGAACTGGAAGTATTAAGGCCTCCCAAAATTAAATTCTTGCTGAGGGATGTTACACTGATCCAGATAGTCAAGCTATATACAATGAATACATCTTATTTCTGTGCCATACAGCAGCCTTGAATGGTTGGGACACAGATTCAAGAACTAGGAAGAAAATTGAATCATATACTAAGGTCATGCAAGGCTCATGAGAATCATTTAGTGACTTTTTACAAAGATTAGCTAAGTGTACAAATAGGGGTAACAGATCCAGAAGCTAGACAAGTACTTACTGAATCTCTGGTTCTTGAAAATGCCAACTTAGAATGCAAAATGATACTTGGACCATGAAAGGTCAGATCAGCACCAATGTATGAATGGATCCTGCACCCAGTCAATGTTGAGTCATTTGATTATAAGGCTGAGGCTTGACTGAGGCTTGGGTAGGAGAAGAAATTTCCAAAGGTATGAAAAGTCATCAAAATATCAAATGTTTTTATTGTGGTAGAATGGGCCATCTGAGAAAGGATTGTAGAGAGGGCATTCATACAAATAATGTTTCTTGTGAAAATAACAAAAATAAAAAGTCTCAATGTTCTGAATTATAGAGAAGATGAGGCAAAGGCCAACATTGCACCAATAAACTCAGATAAATAAGAGACAAGCAAGGTAAGCTGTCAGCACTGGCCAACTCCTTAGGGGGTTTCTCACAGACCCCAGTTCAAACGTGGTCCAGTCATTCTCAGTCACTGTGGGGCACATGCCTCCCCAGGACAATGCAAAACTCCAGTGCCTGCTGTAAAAAACATATTGCTATTGACAATAGAAAAATCCTGGAGGATGAATCAAAAGTTTCAGTAGAACATCGGCAATGTATATTTTGGCAGACTTCTATAAATGATATCAAAGACCAAAGCCAAGAGTATGCATAAAAAATCACTATAATTTAAAGGATGATTGAAACTTTTGGTTCTACAGCAAGAAAACCAGAACATCCCAACTCAGATGAAGTAGAAGAAAATAACACTAAAAATCACCTTATGGAGATACTGAGGCACTGAAAGAGGAAATGAAAAAAAAATCCCTTACACAAATGGAAGAAAAGAAGAAATCAATAACTCCCATGAAGCAAACCAAAAAAGCAGTCAAACAGGTGAAGGCAACAGTTCAAGACTTAAAAATTGAAAAGGAGGCAATAAAGAAAGCCCAAGCCAAGAGAACTTTGGAAATGGAAAATCTGGGTAAATGATAAGGAACTACAGATGCAAGCATAAGCAGAGTACGAGAGACAGAGGAGAGAATCTTAGGAGTTGAAGATATCATAGAGCAAATAGATTCAAAGAAAATGTAAGATCCAACTAATTCTTAACACAAACTATCCAGGAAATCTGTGACACCTTGAAAAGACCAAACCTAAGTATAATAGGGATAGAGGAAGGAGAAGAAGTCTAGTTCAAAAGCACAGAAAATCAATTCAACAAAATCCACAGAAAATCAATTCAACAAAATCATAGAAGAAAACTTTCCCAAGCTAAAAGTACTTACCTATATAAAATACAAGAAGCTTATAGAACACTAAATAGACTGGACCCAAAAACAATTCCCTCAAAACATAACAATTAAAACATTAAACATACAGAATAAAGAAAGAATATTAAGAGTTGCAAAGGAAAATGCCAAGTAACATATAAAGGCAGACCTATTCAAATTTAGCCCAACTTCTCAGTGAAAACAGTGAAAGACAGAAAGTCATGGTCAGGTGTTATGCAGACACTAAGAGACCACAGATGCCAGCAAATACTAACATATCCAGCAAAGCTTTCAATCACCATAGACAGAGAAAACAAGATATTCCATGACTAAACCATATTTAAGCTATATCTATCCTCAAACTCAGCCAAACAGAAAGTACTAGGAGAAAAACTCCAACCCAAGGAAGTTAGATATATCAACAAAAACACAGACAATAAATATTGCCACACAAGCATATTCCTAAGAGAAACACACACACAAACACAATATCACCACCGTCAACAACAAAAAAAAAAATAACAGGAACTAGCAATCACAGGTCATTATTATCCCTTAATATCAATTGACTCAATTTGTTTACAGAAAGACACAGGCTAAAAGATTGGATACAAAAACAGAATCCATTCTTCTGCTGCACACAAGAAGCAAACCACAACTTCAAACACAGACATTACCTCAAAGTAACAAGTTGGGAAAAGATTTTCCAATCAAATGATATGGGGGGGGGAGTTGGTGTAGTTATCCTAATATCTAAATAGACTTTAAAATTAATTAAGAGATGAAGAAGGTCATTTCATTTTCAAAGGAAAAATCCATCAAGATGACATTTGTATTCTGAACATCTATGTCCTAAATACAAGGGTACACTCATTTGTAAAAAGAACCATTGCTAAAGGTTAAATCACACATCAAGCCCCACACACGAATAGTGGGAGACTTCAGTATCCCACTCTCACCACTGGACAGGTCTGCCAGACATAAAGTTAAAAAAGAAATAAAATAACTAACATGTTATGGATCAAATGGGCCTAACACACATCTCTAGAGCATTCAATCCAAATACAAAAGCACATACCTTCTCAACACCCAATGGAACCTTCTGTTGAAAGTGATTTCTGTCCCACCTGGTCCCGCAGCCATTCAGTCCTAAATAAACACACAGAAGTCTATATATTTGTTGACAGAGATTTCCATCCTGCCAATCTCACAGCCAATCAGCTCCCCCAAAACACAGAGGTCTACATTAATTATAAACTGGTTCGTCTATTAGCTCAGGATTCTTAGTAACTAGTTCTTACATCATATAGGAACCCATAATTCTTGTCTATGTTAGCCATGTGGCTTGGTACTGTTATTAGTGAGGCATTCTCATTTTGCTTCCTCGATGTCTGATTTCCTCTGTGACAGTGCAGACCGTTTTTCCTCTTCCCACAATTCTCATGTTCTTGTTGCCCTGCTTCTATTTCCTGCCTGATCGCCCCACTAACAGAGGTAATGAATCAAATGGACTTAGCAGGCATCTATAGAAAATTTCACCCAAATAGAAAAGAATATACCTCCTCGGTATCTCATGTAACCTTCTCGAAAATTGATCACATACTTGGTAACAAAGCAAACTTCCACAGATATAAAAAAAAAGTTTAGTAACTACCTGTGTCTTATCTAATCACCATGGAATAAAGTTAGAATATAACAACAATTCAACCCCCAGAAAACCTACAAACTCATGGAAACTGAACAGGTAACTACTGAACCACCCCTGGGTCAGGCAAGAAATAAAGAAAGAAATTAAAGTCTTCCTTAAATTCAATGAAAATAAAGATACAAAATACCCAATCTTATAGGACACTATGAAAGCAGTGCTAATAAAAAGTTCGTAGCGCTAAATTCACAAATTAAAAAAAGACGGAGAAAACTCACATTAGAGACTTAACAGCACAGGTAAAAGCTCTAAAGAAGAAGAAGAAGAAGAAGAAGAAGAAGAAGAAGAAGAAGAAGAGGAAGAGGAAGAGGAAGAGGAAGAGGAAGAGGAAGAGGAAGAGGAAGAGGAAGAGGAAGAGGAAGAGGAAGAGGAAGAAGAAGAAGAAGAAGAAGAAGAAGAAGAAGAAGAAGAAGAAGAAGAAGAAAAAGAAGAAGAAGCTGACTCACCAAGGAGGAGAAGAAGACTGGAAAAATCAAATTGAGGGTTGAAATCAACAAAATAGAAACAAGGAAAACAATCCAAAGAATCAATGAAGGAAACAGAGCTAGTTCTTTGAGTAAAATCAACAAAATTGACAAACCCCTATCCAAACTAGTTAAAAGGAAGAGAGAGAACACACAAAATAACAAGATCAGAAATGAAAACGGAGCCATAACAACAGACACTGAGGAAATTCATAGAATCATTGGGTCTTGTTAAAAAGCTTATGTGTGACAAAGTTGGAAAATGTAAAAGAGATGGACTTGTTTTTAGATAAAATCCAAATACCCAAATTAAATCAAGACCAGGTGAGCAGCACACAATGCCTGTCTGCACTCTATGTGCTACCATATAGTTTGTGAGCTACGAGCAAGGGGCTAGAGGTTAAAATACACAAACACACAGACAGAGAGACAGAGACATGGACCTCTAGTCACTGGTAAGAAGCCCTTTAAACAACAGCACCCTGGAGGCTTAGCACCCAACAGTCAATTGGGCCAACAGGTGAAAACCTTATCCTCTGATCCTCAAGGCCAAGGCAACCTCTTTTGGCTAGAGAAAGAAGAGCTGGAGAGATAGCTCAGTGGTTAAGAGCATTGGCTGCCCTTCCAAAGGTAAGAAGTTCGATTCCTGGCAACGACATAATGCCTCACAACAATCTGCAATGAGGTCCGGTGTACTATACTGACAACAGAAGGGAAAGGCAGGAGAGATAGCTCAGTGGTTAAGAGCATTGCTTGCTGAGTTCAATAAGGTCGGTCCCAGGGACGCAGGGACCCAGGGACGCAGGGACCCCGGGACCCCGGGACCCCGGGACCCCGGGACCCCGGGACCCCGGGACCCCGGGACCCAGGGACCCAGGGACCCAGGAAAATTGATCACATACTTGGTAACAAAGCAAACTTCCACAGATATTAAAAAAAAAAAAAGTTTAGTAACTACCTGTGTCTTATCTAATCACCATGGAATAAAGTTAGAATATAACAACAATTCAACCCCCAGAAAACCTACAAACTCATGGAAACTGAACAGGTAACTACTGAACCACCCCTGGGTCAGGCAAGAAATAAAGAAAGAAATTAAAGTCTTCCTTAAATTCAATGAAAATAAAGATACAAAATACCCAATCTTATAGGACACTATGAAAGCAGTGCTAATAAAAAAGTTCATAGCGCTAAATTCACAAATTAAAAAAAGACGGAGAAAACTCACATTAGAGACTTAACAGCACAGGTAAAAGCGAAGAAGAAGAAAAGAAGAAGAAGAAGAAGAAGAAGAAGAAGAAGAAGAAGAAGAAGAAGAAGAAGAAGGAAGAAGAAGAAGAAGGAAGGAAGAAGAAGAAGAAGAAGAAGAAGAAGAAGGAAGAAGAAGAAGGAAGAAGAAGAAGAAGAAGAAGAAGAAGAAGAAGAAGAAGAAGAAGAAGAAGAAGGAAGAAGAAGAAGGAAGAAGGAAGAAGGAAGAAGAAGAAGGAAGAAGGAAGAAGGAAGAAGGAAGAAGGAAGAAGGAAGAAGAAGAAGGAAGAAGGAAGAAGGAAGAAGAAGAAGAAGAAGAAGGAAGAAGAAGAAGGAAGAAGAAGAAGGAAGAAGAAGAAGGAAGAAGAAGAAGGAAGAAGAAGAAGGAAGAAGAAGAAGGAAGAAGAAGAAGGAAGAAGAAGAAGGAAGAAGAAGAAGGAAGAAGAAGAAGGAAGAAGAAGAAGGAAGAAGAAGAAGGAAGAAGAAGAAGGAAGAAGAAGAAGGAAGAAGAAGAAGGAAGAAGAAGAAGGAAGAAGAAGAAGGAAGAAGAAGAAGGAAGAAGAAGAAGGAAGAAGAAGAAGGAAGAAGAAGAAGGAAGAAGAAGAAGGAAGAAGAAGAAGGAAGAAGAAGAAGGAAGAAGAAGAAGGAAGAAGAAGAAGAAGAAGAAGAGGAAGAAGAAGAGGAAGAGGAAGAGGAAGAGGAAGAGGAAGAGGAAGAGGAAGAGGAAGAGGAAGAGGAAGAGGAAGAGGAAGAGGAAGAGGAAGAGGAAGAGGAAGAAGAAGAAGAAGAAGAAGAAGAAGAAGAAGAAGAAGAAGAAGAAGAAGAAGAAAAAGAAGAAGAAGCTGACTCACCAAGGAGGAGAAGAAGACTGGAAAAATCAAATTGAGGGTTGAAATCAACAAAATAGAAACAAGGAAAACAATCCAAAGAATCAATGAAGGAAACAGAGCTAGTTCTTTGAGTAAAATCAACAAAATTGACAAACCCCTATCCAAACTAGTTAAAAGGAAGAGAGAGAACACACAAAATAACAAGATCAGAAATGAAAACGGAGCCATAACAACAGACACTGAGGAAATTCATAGAATCATTGGGTCTTGTTAAAAAGCTTATGTGTGACAAAGTTGGAAAATGTAAAAGAGATGGACTTGTTTTTAGATAAAATCCAAATACCCAAATTAAATCAAGACCAGGTGAGCAGCACACAATGCCTGTCTGCACTCTATGTGCTACCATATAGTTTGTGAGCTACGAGCAAGGGGCTAGAGGTTAAAATACACAAACACACAGACAGAGAGACAGAGACATGGACCTCTAGTCACTGGTAAGAAGCCCTTTAAACAACAGCACCCTGGAGGCTTAGCACCCAACAGTCAATTGGGCCAACAGGTGAAAACCTTATCCTCTGATCCTCAAGGCCAAGGCAACCTCTTTTGGCTAGAGAAAGAAGAGCTGGAGAGATAGCTCAGTGGTTAAGAGCATTGGCTGCCCTTCCAAAGGTAAGAAGTTCGATTCCTGGCAACGACATAATGCCTCACAACAATCTGCAATGAGGTCCGGTGTACTATACTGACAACAGAAGGGAAAGGCAGGAGAGATAGCTCAGTGGTTAAGAGCATTGCTTGCTGAGTTCAATAAGGTCGGTCCCAGGGACGCAGGGACCCAGGGACGCAGGGACCCCGGGACCCCGGGACCCCGGGACCCCGGGACCCCGGGACCCCGGGACCCAGGGACCCAGGGACCCAGGAAAATTGATCACATACTTGGTAACAAAGCAAACTTCCACAGATATTAAAAAAAAAAAAAGTTTAGTAACTACCTGTGTCTTATCTAATCACCATGGAATAAAGTTAGAATATAACAACAATTCAACCCCCAGAAAACCTACAAACTCATGGAAACTGAACAGGTAACTACTGAACCACCCCTGGGTCAGGCAAGAAATAAAGAAAGAAATTAAAGTCTTCCTTAAATTCAATGAAAATAAAGATACAAAATACCCAATCTTATAGGACACTATGAAAGCAGTGCTAATAAAAAAGTTCATAGCGCTAAATTCACAAATTAAAAAAAGACGGAGAAAACTCACATTAGAGACTTAACAGCACAGGTAAAAGCGAAGAAGAAGAAAAGAAGAAGAAGAAGAAGAAGAAGAAGAAGAAGAAGAAGAAGAAGGAAGAAGAAGAAGAAGAAGAAGAAGAAGAAGAAGAAGAAGAAGAAGAAGGAAGAAGAAGAAGAAGAAGGAAGAAGAAGAAGGAAGAAGGAAGAAGAAGAAGGAAGAAGGAAGAAGAAGAAGAAGAAGAAGAAGGAAGAAGAAGAAGAAGAAGAAGAAGAAGAAGGAAGAAGAAGAAGGAAGAAGGAAGAAGAAGAAGGAAGAAGAAGAAGGAAGAAGAAGAAGGAAGAAGAAGAAGGAAGAAGAAGAAGGAAGAAGAAGAAGGAAGAAGAAGAAGGAAGAAGAAGAAGGAAGAAGAAGAAGGAAGAAGAAGAAGGAAGAAGAAGAAGGAAGAAGAAGAAGGAAGAAGAAGAAGGAAGAAGAAGAAGGAAGAAGAAGAAGGAAGAAGAAGAAGGAAGAAGAAGAAGGAAGAAGAAGAAGGAAGAAGAAGAAGGAAGAAGAAGAAGGAAGAAGAAGAAGAAGAAGAAGAAGAAGAAGAAGAAGAAGAAGAAGAAGAAGAAGAAGAAGAAGAAGAAGAAGAAGAAGAAGAAGAAGAAGAAGCTGACTCACCAAGGAGGAGAAGAAGACTGGAAAAATCAAGTTGAGGGTTGAAATCAACAAAATAGAAACAAGGAAAACAATCCAAAGAATCAATGAAGGAAACAGGGCTAGTTCTTTGAGTAAAATCAACAAAATTGACAAACCCCTATCCAAACTAGTTAAAAGGAAGAGAGAGAACACACAAAATAACAAGATCAGAAATGAAAACGGAGCCATAACAACAGACACTGAGGAAATTCATAGAATCATTGGGTCTTGTTAAAAAGCTTATGTGTGACAAAGTTGGAAAATGTAAAAGAGATGGACTTGTTTTTAGATAAAATCCAAATACCCAAATTAAATCAAGACCAGGTGAGCAGCACACAATGCCTGTCTGCACTCTATGTGCTACCATACAGTTTGTGGTTCAGTAGTTACCTGTTCAGTTTCCATGAGTTTGTAGGTTTTCTGGGGGTTGAATTGTTGTTATATTCTAACTTTATTCCATGGTGATTAGATAAGACACAGGTAGTTACTAAACTTTTTTTTTTATATCTGTGGAAGTTTGCTTTGTTACCAAGTATGTGATCAATTTTCCTGGGTCCCTGGGTCCCTGGGTCCCTGGGTCCCTGGGTCCCTGGGTCCGACCTTATTGAACTCAGCAAGCAATGCTCTTGAATGCTTGAGACTTTATATAAAAGAAATTTACTCTTACTTTTCTTTTTTGTACAAAGATCAATTGTTCATTCCAATGTGCTATTAAAAATGTTTTGACAAGTTAATTAGTATTTAAAAAATTGCTTTCAATAAAAAACTCAAATTTTTACATGTTATAGTGATTGTAGAAAGTCAAAAATATATGACAGTTTTGGAAAAGAAAATTACTTGCTTGTGATGCAACTGGCTTGTGTCTTTTTTCTCTTGCAAAATTGATGCTACTTTTAGTTATGTAAATATGAGTGTGAGGGTTGTTCTCACATATCAGTGTACATATCAGTGAAGAAGTGAAGAAACAAACATCGGTTCCCTCAGAACTGAAGTCAGATTTGAACTGCCTGGTGTTGGTGCTGGTATACTAACACCAGTCCTTTGTGGGACTCTTAACCACTAAAATGTCTCTGCAACCAAGGGTTTTCATTTTAAAACCTCTTAATTATTAGTTTTTTTGAGAAAATACATATTTTACATAGCTTTAGCACAATCTTATTCAATTGTTACCAGACTGAGCATAACAATGTTTCTGTATAAATGCATAGAATATATAAAAATCTTATGTATCTTATTAATTGTGGGATCTTACCATTTTTCTACATTTTATTCTCTGAATAATTCCCACATCTAAATTGTTTTCTAATTGTAAGAATATAGCATAGTCACTGTATCAAGGGTAAACATTAGAACAGAATAGTTGTTTTTCACTATATTTATGGTAAACATCGGAATGAATGGTTTTCTAGAAGTACTCTGGCCTTAAAGAAATCATGGTGGAAATTCTTAATTGTATTTTGTCACTTGTAGAGTTGTTTCTCTGAAACAACTTTATAGCCTTTGCATGATTTTAGTCACAATATGTTCCTGGCACACCTGGAGTTCTTCGATTACTGGGTACTACAGACAGTACCTATAAGAACTAAAGTAGCAGGGTGTGAGCTTTCCTCCAGAAATACATGTCAGGGACTTTGGTATGAGGAACTTGAATACCCTCAAAACCACCAATAAACATGTCCATCCAAGGCCAGACACAAACCTCAAAAATTTCATCTTGGAGTGAACTCTTCCTTTGACCAACTCATGCAACAATAACAATCAACAATTTTCTTTATTAAACAATTCTCAACCTATTTAAAATCTTAACTTGTTAAAACTGTATTTTAACTCTCTACCAAGAAGAATAGCTAAATAAAAATAAATTGCTACTGATATTACATATTAAGTATACCAGTTCCTCTCATCTTATATATAAAGTATATATGCAGTCAGTGATACATAAAATCCATGTCTCCATTCATTAATGTCTAGTTGTTGGCTGAGTACACATAGATATTTCTGATCATTCCAAGGGAATATGAAAAATACTAAAATAAATATTATAAATTGAAGAAAATAACGTGAACAATTTATTCAAAATTGTCTCAATGGGTTAGAGCACCTTCTGTACAAACATGAGGATTTGAATTCAAGAATGGAGTTCCAATTTTGGTCTCATACATTCCCAACTACAGAGCTATGGAAACAGAAATAAGAGCAGAAAATTGAGACCACCTGGTTACCACTGAGCTTTAGGTACAGTAAAATGCCCCATCCAAAGAAAATAAGACATAGACTGAAGAGCAAGGCACTTTATATCTTCTTCTGGTCTCCATACATGCACATGAAACCCACATAAACACAAAGTTAAAAGAAAAAATATCCATGATAAGAAATCATAATTTCATTATAAAATTACTTATAATTTTAATATGAATTTACTTAAAGATTTGTATTCTAGCCAAAGATGATAAAGAGTATTTCTGTTGATTTTTTGAGAATATCAATCTCACTGTATCATTTTATGTCATTAAAATGAAAAGTCTACAAAAGATTATAAAACAGTATGTAAAGCATAGAACACTGAAAATGAAATATGATAAAGAGATCTTTACGATCTCCTTTTTGCATTTTCTATTGGGATATTTTAAAGTCTTTAATAATTCTAAATGACAAAATACTTGTTTAAATAGTGCATTTTTCATGGAGTCAATTTCAATGATTGTAAATTTGTTGACATTATGTCAATATGAAGGTTGAACTTTGTAGGAAGATAATTTAAAAGAAAATGCTTAATAATATTGTATACTTTTTATGAGTTAGATCATAAAATATTATTATAATATGGAAAATTAGCTTAAATCCCAATTTCCAAGAATTGGATATTGATAATTTATGGTAGTGTATTATAGTTAGTATATCCATCATGTTCTTTGAATCACATAAACAAATATCAATATGAGAAAATTTTCAATATATAAAATAAACACCTTGATCCAAGAGAATACATGTACAAATTAATTTTTATAGTTACTAAATAACATATAGATTGATGTAGATGATATAAGTTGAGATATATATGTCTTTATTGTCAAACAAATTTAAGGAAATACTCATGTTTTCTTCTCATACAGCTCATCCTCCTTCCCAAAACCTTTTTTTGAAAAGATACACAAATGGCTCTCCATAAGAAACATTGAATTTCTCAAATGACACTTGCTATTTTCATATGAAGGACAATATTTTCAGCACAAAGACAAAGGACAAAAATCTGATTTATTTGAAAATAAAATATATGATTATCAAAAAATATTGTTCTTCCCTGCTTGATAGTTCACATTACCAACATTTTAAATGCTTGCAGAAGTATTGAATATCATCCAGAGATTTTCTTCTTCATATGCTAGTGATCATCAATGCTTCTGTCTGGAAAAATTGTGCTTTTATAGATAGTGTTACTTGTACATGAATGTTCATTTCAAAACATTAAGAGTTTTTATTATTATATTAGAACCTTACCAAAGAGGTGACAGAAAATTTGTAGGAATCAAAGGGAAAGGAGAAAACAATAAAAATAAGACCCGCAGGGTTCATAGTGGCTCATAGAGACTCTTCGAGACGGAAGCAACAAGCACAAGGAACGGCAGTGGTCCTCATGCTCTAGTCTACTTATTCTTTTGTTCCGTTATTTATATTTTCTGCCTCTGAGGCCCTATCTATCTGTGCTCCTGTCTTGCTGCTGGCCATTTAGTTCTTTATTAGACATCAGGTGTTTAAGACAGTCAAAGAATCACAGCTTCACAGAATAAAACAAACACAGCATAAACAAAAGCTTAAAATAATATTCTCCAACATTTCCCCTTATTTTCTAAACAATATTGAAATGTTTTAACTTTAACATAATAAGACTGTATACAATCAAAAAATTGTTATTTTACAATGTACTGAATTCCAATTAATTGTGTCTAGTATTTAAAGAAAATATTCCATAGTCTATCCTATCTCTGTCAATCTAAAATTTATACCTAACTTACTTTCTATCATATCTAAGAAATACTTCAGTTATAACTATCTAGTCTTCAACTTCTTCATTGGCACCATAAGGATATAATATTATTAAAATAACAAAAAGTTTATTGAAAATGACTTCTAAATACTCTAGAAATGACAGAGACACCTGATTCCCTGGACATTCACCCACATTTTTAAGACATCCTTCTTCAGCCTATAGGCCCATCAGTCCTCTGGATATATTCTATGGCTGTTAATTTGGTCCTTTGTGGGACTCCTAACCATGGGAGTGGGTGTGTCTCTGACTCTTCAGCCTGCTTTTAGAACTCTTTTCCTCCTATTCAGTTATCTCATCCAGTCCCTGTATGAAGGCTTATTCTTTTTCTTATTTGTCTCATTCAGTTGTTGTCCCTTGGAGGCCAACATTTTTTTCTGTAAGAAGTGGAATCGCAGTGGATATGAAGGGAAAAAAAGAGAAGCTAGGAGCAGAAACTGATCAAGATGTATGAGATTTATGAGAAAAATATGTATTTTCAATAATAAATAAGCACTTTTCAAATTTAAGTTGACAATTATACATGTGTATAATGCATCATAATCAGATTCATGCCCCAGTATTTGCCCTTTTTCTGATTGCTCTTCTTTTCGATCTGTTTCCTTCCATCTAGCTCCCAACCCACTTTTATGTCTTTTTTATATAAATTTATTTATTTATTAAAGATTTCTGTCTCTTCCCCGCCACTGCCTCCCATTTCCCTCCTCCTCCTCCAATCAAATCCCCCTCCCTTGTCAGCCCAAAGAGCAATCAGGGTTCCCTGCCCTGTGGGAAGTCCAAGGACCACCCACCTCCATCCACTTCTAGTAAGGTGAGCATCCAAACTGCCTAGGCTCCCACAAAGCCAGTACGTGCAGTAGGATCAGAAACCCACTGCCATTGTTCTTGAGTTCTCAGTAGTTTTCATTATGTGCTATGTTCAGCCAGTCCGGTTTTATCCCAGGCTTTTTCAGACCCAGGCAAGCTGGCCTTGGTGAGTTCCCAATAGAACATCCCCATTGTCTCAGTGTGTGGGTGAACCCCTCACGGTCCTGAGTTTTTGGGTTTTCTTTTTTGGTTTTTTTTTTTGTATGTGATTCACCAAGTTTAATTAGGGTGGCTTGAATAAGCTTCTCTGGGGGAGTATTTACTGAAGTTTGGGGCATATAGCATTGATTATAGCACTGGAGAAATGTCTTTTCCTCTCAGCAATTCATTAACTACCAACAGGTTGTCAAGGGGTAGAGGCTCATGTGTTCTTCTTTTACCTCTGATGAAATGCTGAGAATGTTTTAATAGCAAAGAAGTTAACTGCAAACAATATTCTCAATAAAGAAGATTCATATAAAATAATTTTTGTTACATTTTAAATAAATATATGAGTATCTATACATACATATACTGATATACATATATATCATATAAATATATGTTTTTTAAATTGATTATACTGCAGAACGTTGATAAAAACTGTCTTTTTTTTTCAGATTTCAGAGTCTCTGAAGTTCTTAGTTCAGACATAAGGAAAAATTGCATATAATTAAGAGTGCCACAGAAATAAAAACCTTTGAATTCCTACTAAAGAGACAACAAAAGTATAACACGAAGCCTGGACAGATGGTTGATTACCCCCTGAGGTTATGGTTTTCCATTGGACTTTTGCACTGAGGTTCTTACCTGTCAGATTTCCTTGCAATACTGTTGTTATTTTTTCCTACAAATAATTGTTTTATGCACATTTAAATTCATCTCACTTCAGTGACAGCACTCTTCTTCAGCTTTCCTCTAGCAAGCTATTTTCAGTTTGATTTTGTTTTATTAAAGCCATAATGACAAGCCAGTATATAACACTAATTTCTGGAAAAATAACAGAACAAAAGTAATTTGCTTGAGCCTTATATTTCGCATTTTTAAAATACTAGTTTCTTTTTGTCCAGTGCTTGGGGCAGCCCACCTCACTTTCCAGCTCAGGTGTTATACATCTCTGCTCTTAGAGAAATAACCCCTAGATACCATTTCCATTTCAGTAGAGATAATGATGCCAAGAAATAGCTCTCAAGTGGACCTGAAACCATGACATTGCAAGGAAGTTTATATTTTAAGGCAAAGAAGTTACATTCCATTAGGTGTTAGTGTCTAATAAATATGCGGAGCATTGAGAGACTTCCAGGAAAGACAGAGAGTTGGTACATGTTTCCAAAATTGTTTGACAGACACTAAATATAGTATAAATCACAATAAAATAGACATGAAAACTTCATCTACAGTAAAACTAGACAAGTTCCCCTCATCGTTCCACACATTCTGAAATATCAAACTGATTCAATGAAATTTAGATGAAGCTGAGAGATGCTATCAGACACTAATACTTGATTCTCTGGCATAGCTGGGACTGTAAGATTGGGAAACTATATATAAGGTGTCTTAAGCACAGCAATAATTCTTATCCTGAAGGGATGAGAGCCGAAGGCAGGAATAGAATGTCAAGAGCATAAGAAACAAGCTATTTGGAAATCAGCACTGCAAGGAGGCCTGAGGTAGAATTCTGCCACCAAAAACAGTGTTTCTGAGGTTTTAGTGTGTATCAGAATTACCAGAAAAGCTTGTTAAACACATGTTATTGGATCCTGCTGGCAGAATTTATGATTTGGAAGCTTGTTGAGTAGTGCTCTGACAATTTGTTTCCCTGCAATGTTCCCTGGTAATGCCTAAAGTGTTTATCTTTGACTACAATTGATGATGTTAATTACATTTTTCAATGCTGTTAGTTTTATCTTTGACCTAAATCTACAAAATGAAGAGCATTAGATGGTACCTGGGAGATGTTGCATAAGAACAACTTAGAAATATATCCTATAAAGTCACACTGATTTATAATGTGAAAGTCAGCTGTTAAGTAATAGTTTTAAATCACATTGGTGGAATAGCCTAAATTTTCTTCCCTAGGTCTTCATTCTTAATGAGTTCTAAGGGAAGTAGATTATAATAACAACTATATGTGTCAAAAATAAACCTGATAAAATTTACCCTAAATAGATAAAATAAACAATCAACGTGATTCAAAAATTATATTCTGCATGAAAATTCTATACTTCTAGAGAAACAGTTAAGGGAATTTGTAATGGAAAGAATATCAGTAAGCTGCTAGGAGCTACTCATGTCTCTTGAATATAGACTCTGTAGATAAGAAAGTTTCCACAGTGTCAGACACAAGATTGTTCCCTTCAAATGTAATCCATGGTCATTTTATTAGGGCTGGGATTATCCCCTTCATTCCATAACAGAAAGACAAGAAAACAACAGTAGCTTAAGGATAAAAACAATGGACAGACTTGCGGCAGCAATCTCTACATTAACATGTACAAGGGAGCAACCACCAAGAAACCACTGTGGGACCAGGTGCTATTCAAGAACCTCCGACAATGCAGGCCCAAGCCAGGGACATCTGTGGAAACAGGTCTGAGACAGGAACCTCCACAGAAGGAGGCTTGAGCCAGCGGCCTCTTCCAGAGCAGGCCTTAGGCAAAAACCTCCACAGTAACAGGTACAAGGGAGCCACTGCTCACTGCTGAGGGAGCAGGCCCAAGCCAGAGATTTCTAGGGGAAAGGGCGAACATAAATCCTGACTTCTGAGGTAGGAGACCTGAGCCAGTGACCTCCAATGGAGCAGGCTCCAGCCAGCAACCTCTGCCAGAGCAGGCCTGAACCAGCAATTTCCACCAGAACAGGCCTGAGCCAGAAACCTCTGCGGATCTAGACACAACTTAGGGCCCTTCAAGGGCACAAGCCTGAGCCAAAGAATTCTGCAGACCTGAACCCAAGCAAACAACCACTGTGAGAACAGGTGCAGGCCAGGGATATCTACAGAAACAGGTCTGAGCAAGCGACTTCAGCCAGAGCAGGCCTGAACCAGTGATCTCTACAGAAGCAGTCCTAAGGCAGTGGCCTCCTCAAAAGCAGGTGAATGGGAGCCACCCTACTGCTGAGGGAACAGGCCCAAGTCAGAGACCTCTGCTAGACCTGGCATGAGTCAGCGACCTCTGAGGTAGCATTCCTGAGCCAGCAATATCTGCTGGAGCAGTTCCAAACCAGGGATCTCCAGCAGAGCAGGCCTGAGCCAGCAACCTCTGCCAGAGCAGGACCACGGCAGTGACCTCAGTGGAAGCAACCCCAAGCAAGCAACCTCCTTGGGAGCAGGCCCAAATAACCCCAGGTATTGCAGAACAACCCCAGGGAGCACTGAGCAACATCCAGGAACACCAATTGACCTGTTGGGTGACTGGAACCATGGCCATGATTTCACAATGAGGAACACCATCTGAGTTTTGGAACCACTAGCACCTAGAAAAATGATCACCAGAGACACAGACTGCCCCAACTACATCAATCAGAGAAAAAAACGGACAGGCAAGATAAGAGCACACTCAACAACATAAGCAACAGCATGACACCAATAACTTGAACAACCAAATATAGATGAAACAGAAGAAAATTACCTAAAAAATAAGTTTAGGAGAATGTTTGAAGCCCATAAAGAGGAAATGAAAATTCTCTCAAAGAAATGAAGAAAAAGACAAGTGAAACACTGGAAGAAATCAACAAATCCCTTATAGAAAACCAGGGAAAAACAATCAAACAGGTGAAAGAAATGATTAAAGACTTGAAAACCGAAATAGAGACAATAAAGAAAACACAAACCAAAGGAATTATAGAAACAGAGACTGTTATAAAATGATCAGGGAATACAATGCAAGCATAAACAGTAGAATACAAAGGATGGAAAAGAGAATCTCAAGTGCTGATGATACAATAGAAAAAATAAACTAATTGGTCAAAGAAAACATTAAATCTAACAAAAGCATATCAAAATATCCAGGAAGTATGAGACACCATGCAAAGACCAAACCTAAGAATAATATGTATAGAAGAAGGAAAAGAAATTCAACTCAAAAGCACAGAAAACATATTCAACAAATTTATAGGAGAAAATTTTCCCAATCTAATGAAAGATATGCATATGAAGATACAAGAAGCTTACAGAACACTAAATAGACTGGATCAAAAAAAAATACCCTTGTCACATAATAGTCAAAACATTAAACCCACAGAATAAAGAATGAATATTAAGGGCTGTAAAGAAAAATGGTCAAGTAATAAATAAAGGCAGACCTGTCAGAATTACAACTTCTCAGTTGTAACTCAGTTGGAAACCATGAAAGCTAGAAGGTCTTGGTCAAGTGTTATACAGACATTACGGGACCACAGATGCCAATCCAGACTAATATACTCAACAAAACTTTCAATCACCATAGACAGACAAAACAATATATTCCATAACAGAACAAGATTTAACCAATACCTAGCTACAAATCCAGCCCTATGCAAAGTACTAGAAGGAAAGCTCCAACCCAAAAGGTTGGCTACATCCACAAAAACACAGAAAATAGATTATTTTATGGTGACAAATCACAAAGAAGGAAAAAAAACACACATAATAACATCACCAACAATGAAAACTAAAATAACCGTTACTAGCAATCATGAGTCATTAATATCTTTTAATCTAAATGGACTCAAATCACTTATAAAAAGATACAGGCTAACAGATTGGATATGAAAATAGAATCTATTCTTCAGCTGCATACAAGAAACACACATCAACCTCAAAGACAGACATCATCTCAGAGTAAAAAGTTGGGAAAAACTTTCAAATCAAATGGACCTAAGAAACAAACTGGATTAGCTATTCTAATATCTATCAAAAACAGACTGTATACTAAAATCAATCAAAAGAGAAAAAGAAGGACATTTCATATTAGTCCAAAAAATCAATGTAGAGTTCAGTTTTATCCCATGCTTTTTTTGGTAATAGTCCAGCTGGCCTTGGTGAGCTCCCAGTAGATCAGCTCCACTGTCTCAGTGGGTGGGTGCACCCCTCGTGGTCCCGACTTCTTTGCTCATGTTCTCCCTCCTTCTGCTCCTCATTGGGACCTTGGGAGCTCAGTCCAGTGCTCCAGTGTGGGTCTCTGTCTCTATCTCCATCCCTCGCCAGATGAAAGTTCTAAGATGATATGCAAGATATTCGTCAGTATTGCGCTAGGATGGGGTCATTTCAGGTTCCCTATCCTCAGCTGCCCAAGGAACTAACTGGGGACCTCAGCTTGGGCTCCTGGGGGCCCCTCTAGGGTCAATTCTCCTGCCCACCCTAAAGTGGGTCCCTTAACTAAGGATTGTGGTTCCGTGCTCCCCTATCCAACCTTCCTTTATCCCGATCCTCCTATTTCCCCAAGTCCCCCCTCCTTCCCTTCTACCTTTTCTCTCCCCATCCCCCTTACCCCCTTCCCACCCTGAACTCTCTGATCATGACCAACAATGAGGGCTGATGAGACGCCAAGGACAATGGCACGCAGTTTTGATCCTACGCAATCTGCTGGCTTGGTGGGAGCCTAGCCAGTCTGGATGTTCACCTTCCTAGATATGGACGGAGGGGGGAGGACCTAGGACTTACCACAGGGCAGGGAACCCTGACTGCTCTTTGGACTGGAGAGAGAGGGGGAGAGGAGTGGGGGGAAGGGGAGAGGGGTGGGAGGAGGGGGAGAAGAGTGGGAGGAGAGGGAGAAGAGTGGGAGGAGGGGGAGGGAAAGGGGAGGCTGGGAGGAGGTGGAAATTTGTTTTTTTTTCTTTATTCTTCTTTTATCAATAAAAAAATGTTAAAAAAAATCAATGTAGAGAAAATCTCAATACTGAACATCTATGCCCCAAATACAAGGGCACCCACATATGGAAAAAAAACACCTCTAAAGCTTAAATCACACATTAAAACCTAAACACTAATAATGGAAGACTTCAGCACTCCACTCTCACCACTGGACTGATCTGTCAGACAGAAAATTTATAGAGGAATACAAGAACTAACCAATGTTATGACTCAAATGGTCTTAGCAGACTATAGAAAATTCCAATCAAAGTTAAAGAATATACCTTTTTAACAGGACCTTATGATACCTTCCTAAAAACTGACCATATACTAGATATTAAAGTAAACCTCAACAGATACAAAAAAAATTAGAATAGCCCCATATCTTATCAGATCACCATTAGAATTCAACAGCAACACTAATCCCAGAAAGCCTCAAAACATATGGAAATTAAACAATGCTCACCTGAAGCATCAATGGGTCAAGGGAGAAATAAAGGGAGAAATTAAAGACTTCCTAAAATTCAAAGAAAATGACCACACAAATACCCCAATTTACGGAACACAATGAAATCAGTGTTAAAGGGAAAATTCATAGCATTAAAGGCCTACATAAGAAACTGGAAAAATCCTACACTAGTGAGTTAACAGAACATTTGAAAACTTTAGAGCTAAAAGAAGCAAACTCAACCAAGATAAATAGATGGCAGTAAATAGTCAAATTGAGAGCTGAAATCAACAATTTGAGTCATAACAATGGAGTACCACACCACAGAAAAAAATGAGATCTTGAAAATTGCAAGCAAATCGATGGATTTAGAAAATATCATATTGGAAGGTCCTGAGAACAGAGTACAGGGCCTCTCCAGCTCCCGTTGTAGTGGTTTCTTTGAAAACATCATATTGAGTGAGGTTACCCAGACCCAGAACGACAAATTTCATATGTACTCTCTCATAATTGGCTTTTAGACATAAAGCAAAGAAAAAACAGCCTATAATTCACAATCCCAGAGAAACCTAGATAGCAATGAGTACCCTAAGAGAGGTATACATGGATCTAATCTACATGAGAAGTAGAAAAAGACAAGATCTCCTGAGTAAAATGGGAGCATAAGACCTCAGGAGAGAGTGGAAGGGGAATTGAGAAGAAAGGATGGGAGTGGAGAAAAGTATATAGCTCAATAAAAACAATAATAAAGGAGTAAAAACATTGTAGGACAGGTAGCCAAACCTAATTCCTGAAGGAAAGGGAGAGAGAGAAAGAGAGAGAGATTATTTTAGGAATTTACAATTGGAACACTGTTTGACTTTCTCATTTTTCCCAGTCAGTTTCTCCAGCATGACTGCAAGTACAAGATTTGAAGATATCAATGTACAACTACCTATTCTTTTGTGATGTGGGAGTGTCATCTATCCGTTGCTTTCATTGGTTAATTAATAAAGAAACTAGTTGGCCTTTGATAGGCAAGTCCTTAGGTGGGTGGAGTAGACAGAACAGAATTCTGAAAGAAAGAAAGTTGAGTCAGGAAGTCACCATGATTCTCCCACCTGACACAGATGCAGGTTAAGATCTTCCCTGGTAAGCCACCTCATGGTGCTACACACATGATTAGAAATGGGTTAAAGCAAGATGTGAGAGTTAGCCAGAGGCTAAAACTAATGGGCAAAGCAGTGTTTAAAAGAATACAGTTTCTACTTCTCATATTCAAGAGGATAACTATATGTTTTCCTTGGGTTCACCTTCTAATTTAGCTTTTTTAGGTTCACCAATTATAGACTTCGTGACCCTTATTTATGGCTAGAAACCAATTATGAGTGAGTACATCCCATGTTCATCTTTTTGGGTCTGGGATACCTCACTCAGGATAGTGTTTTCTATTTCCATCCATTTGCATTCAAAATTCAAGAAGTCATTGTTTTTTACCGCAGCGTAGTACTCTAATGTGTATATATTCCACACTTTCTTCATCCATTCTTCCACTGAAGGGCATATAGGTTGTTTCCAGGTTCTGGCTATTACAAATAATGCTGCTCTAAACATAGTTGAACAGATGCTCTTGTCATATGATAGGGCATCTCTTGAGTATATTCCCAAGAGTGGTATTGCTGGGTCCAGGGATAGGTTGATGACGAATTTCCTGAGAAACCGAAACACTGATTTCCAAAGTGGTTGCACAAGATTGCATTCCCACCAGCAATGGATGAGGGTACCCCTTCCTCCACAGCCTCTCCAGCACAGGCTATCATTGGTGTTTTTGATTTTAGCCATTCTGACAGGTGTAAGATGATATCTCAAAGTTGTTTTGATTTGCATTTCCCTGATTGCTAAGGAGGTTGAGCATGACCTTAAGTGTCTTTTAGCCATTTGAACTTCTTCTTTTGAGAATTCTCTGTTCAGTTTAGTGCCCCATTTTTTAATTGGGTTAATTAGCATTTTAAAGTCTAGTTTCTTGAGTTCTCTATATATTTTGGAGATCAGACCTTTGTCTGTTGGCTATGGGAAGTAGACAAAATTGCCGAGGAGAAAATTGGGATCTTGGGGGTGGGGTAGGATGGGGGTAAGGGGAGATGGGGAGAGAAAAGTGAGAAGGGGAGGATGGGGGGAACTTTGGGAAACAGGATGATTGGGATAAAGGAAGGTTGGATAGGGGAGCACGGAAGCACAATTCTTAGTTAAGGGAGCCACCTTAGGGTTGGCAAGAGACTTGAACCTAGAGTGGCTCCCAGGAGCCCATGGTGATGTCCCCAGTTAGTCCCTTGGGCAGCTGAGGATAGGGAACCTGAAATGAGCCTATCCTATAGCAATACTGACGAATATCTTGCATATTTGTGGGAGATATAAGCTAGATTATAAATCAAGTTCATCTTGTCTACAAATATGTTTTACTCCTAAACATTACTGATTATTGCAAAGGTATCAGGTTGGTTGATGGTGCTATCTGGCAAGATATTATTGTTGCCATTGCTGCCAGTTCCTTTAGTCATAGAGCATGAAGAAATCAAGTTGATACTGACCTGGAAGGTTCATACCTATAGCATAATTTCTAATTAATCTGCTCTTAAGATAATAAAAACCTGAAGTGAAATATTAGTGCAAGAAAACTGAAAAATTAGAGAAGCAGATCAGCCACTCACTGGAGTTTTTAAACTCTATGAAATCTTCAGACCAAAAAAAAAAAAAGATGGTGGGCTCTCACTTTATATTTCTCTCTCCACTCATACATATCACTTCCTGTCTGTCTATACAGACTTCCAGTTCTCTATTATTGACTAATGGCTATCTCTGCCCTCTGATCTTCAGGGTAGCTTTATTTGTTAGAGTATGAACAAGATATCTCCGCACATACTCTCTATCAGTCTTTCACAATGCTGAAAAAAAAAAAAACAACTAAGCATGCTTCAAGAGGAGGAAAGTAATCATTATTTTTACCCATCCATAAACTTTGTAGCCTATAATGATGATAGGATTCACAAGGAACACCCATTGGTCAGGGAAGTAATCAAATACTTTCCAAATAGATTTAAGGCCTGCTTCACAAAATGGAATCCGTGTCTTGAGCTGTTATCATGCTAAGTACTTGTGCTTAGAAAGATCATAGACCCCTTTGCTCATATTCTCATTCCTCCAACTTTACAGCTGGACTTTGGGAGCTCAGCCCAGGGCTCCACTGCAGTTCTCTGCCTGTTTCCATCAGTTGCTGAATGAAGGTTCTATGGTGATAGTTAAGATATTTAAGATAGTCATCAATCTGACTACAGAGCAAGGCCAGTTCGTGCACCCTCTCCTCTATTGCTTAGAGTCTGAGCAGGAGTCATCCTTGTGGAGTCCTAGGAATTTCTCTAGTGCTAGGTTTTTTGCTAGCCCCATAATGGCTCTCAGTCAAAATATCTCTTTCCTTGCTCTCATCTCTGTTCTTGCTCCATCTCGACTATCCCATTCCCTCCAGTTTTTCTCTCCATTCTCCTTCTGTACTCCACTTCTCCATCTTCCCTTCCTTCTCTCACCACCCCCATGTTCCCAATTTTGTCAGGCGATCTGGTCTATTTTTCCTTTCCAGGTGGATCGATGTACGTTTCTCTTAGCGTTCACCTTGTTACTTAGCTTCTCTATGATCATGAACTGTAGGCTCAATATTCTTTGCTTTTCAGCTGATTTCTGCATATGAGTCAGTACATACCATGGTCATCATTCTGGACCTGGGTTACCTCCCTCAGCATGTTTTTTTCCTAGTTCCATCCATTTGCATGCAAATTTCAAAATGTCATTATCTTTAACTGCTGAGTAGTACTGTAATGTGTAAATATGCTACACTTTCTTTATCCATTCTTCAGTTGAGGGGCATCTATGTTGTCTGCAGATTCTGGCTATTAAAAATAATGCTGCTATGAACATAAGTGAACAAATGTCCTTGTAATATAATTGAGTACCTTTTGGGTATATGCCCAAGATTGGTATACCCACTGAAGCAGTTTGCCTGAGCTAATGGGAGTTTACCAACTCCAGCCAGACAGGGAAGGAATCAACATAGGTCCAAACTAGTTCCTCTGAATCTGGGTGGCAGTTTTATCGCTGGGCAGACTGTAGGGCCTCTGGTAGTGTCAGAAGGATTTATCCCTACTGCTTGTAATGACTTTTTCACAATGTATTCTCTGTGGAGGATACTTTGCACAATCTAGACATAGTATGGATGGCCTTGGTACTTTTCCCAAACGAATTTGCGTTACTCTCTCTGAGGAGTGTATGAGGGATTGGGTGGGGGGGTTAAGTGGAAGAGTGGGAGGAGAGGAGGGAGTAGAAACTGAGATTGGTATGTAAACAGAAAAAAATAATAGTTTGTTTTCTATTTTTTTCTTTTTCCATTCAAAAATTTACACTTCCTCCCCTCCTCCCAATCCCCTTCCTCTCCCTCACTCACCCTCCTCCCTCCCCCTCTCCGCTTGAGAGAGAGCAGGAAACCTGCCCTGAGGGAAGTCTAAGGCCCTCCCCCAAACATCCAGGCCTAGGAAGCTGTGCATCCATATAGACTAGGATCCCAAAAAGCCAGAACATTCCGTAAAAACAAGTCCCAGTGCTTTTATCAATGGCTTCTCAGTCAGCTCCCATTGTCAGCCACAATCAGAGTCTGGTTTGATCACATGCTCTTTCAATCCCAGTCCAGCTGGATTTGGTGATCTCCCATTAGGACAGGCACACTGCCTCAGTTGGTGGACCAACCCCTTGTGGTCCTGAATTCCTTTCTTGTCTTCCTCCTCCTTCTACCCTTCAACTGGACCTTGGGAGCACAGTCCAGTGCTCTGATGAGGGTCTCTGTCTTTATCTCCATCTGTTGCCAGACGAAGATCCTATGAGAAAAATCATAGGCTCCAAGACTAAATCTACAATTTTGGTGTATTCAATATATTAAACCAATTCTTAATGACTTATCTTAATGTCCATACAATAAGACATCTCTCAGAAAATCAGAAAAGTTCTGCTTGCAGTAGATGGTTTACAACCAAGTATTTATAATCGGCCAAGAAACAGAGAATAAGATACTGCAAAATGTTCAGTTTTAAGTGAAACATATACATTTCAACCCATCATTCAAGAGCCTAGAGATAATTATATAAAAGAGTGGACAGAAAGATTTTAAAAGCTAAAAGTGGAATATAACTATAAGGAAATACTATTCTGAACACAGCACGGCAGCATCGCATCTGAACTTACAGAAGTTTTGACAGCATATACAAGACCTGTGCAAGCCTAAGTCAGACCAAATGCCATCATAAAAAAGAGAGATGAGTATGAAGTTACGCCTCTTGACAAGAAATAATTGGTAATTCATAGTTTCCAGGAGATGAAGGATCAGTTTTTTCTAGGAGTGTATATTCTCATGAGTTACCCTTTGCCCCAGTGGAAGGACACAGAGACAAGTACGTATTAAGAACACAAGAAACAGGGGGCTGGAGAGATGGCTCAGTGGTTGGGAGCATTGTCTGCTCTTCCAGAGGTCCTGAGTTCAGTTCCCGGCAACCACATGGTGGTTCACAACCATCTGTAATGAGGTCTAGTGCCCTCTTCTGGCCTGCGGACATACACACAGACAAAATATTGTCTACATAGCAAATAAATAAATAAATATTTAAAAAAAGAACACAAGAGACAAAGCACATTATGCCTTCTTTTTATTTTTCTGTTTCTTCTTAACCATAACCTTAACACGTGTGTGTGTGTGTGTGTGTGTGTGTAGGCCATCTCATAAATATATAACAATTTATACCTATTCATGTGGTTCATGGATTTGGAAATTTTGTATGCAATGCTTCATGAATGACACAGATAAAATTATTTACTTTCATCATAGTTAGGAAGATAAAAATATTTTAAAATATACAATATTCTAATATTTTAATATCTAATATGTAAGGTAAATAAAACATTTGTGACTACTCTAGAATGCATGTTCATGTCAAGATCTTTTAATGAGAAAATAGTCTTTAAGATAACATGAATGATAAAGGATTTAGAAAAATCAACTTCTCTACATCTTCTAGCTTTTGCCATCAAGACAATATTTCAGTTTTGTTCTTCCTGTGACCTACAGATAAGAGTACCAAAACTACTACCATCTTCAAAGTCTTTTTGTAAACATAAAATATTTCATTATTGTTGATTTTACTCTCTGATAAAAGCAGTAGTGTTATCCACTTTACAAAGAGTAAGGTATAATATAACAATTCCATGTTTATAACATTTTTTTATCCATCTTAACACATCTTGAGGATATAGAGGCAAAAGAATCATAAAAAGTAAAGGTGAAGACTCAGAAAATTTATGAAAATTTTTTCTCATTCTACTTTCCAGTATTGCTAAGGACAGAAGCCTGGGTGACTTAAGAATTCCTCAGCAATACCCTGTTTCTTTTCAACTAGCTTTTTCCTGGTTCATCTAATTGGTATATTATAAGTAGGAGTAATTTTCTCTTCATGTTTATGATGCTCACTGTGCACACTGCAATGAATAATGATTTTTCCTAAGTGAATTGAAGCAGAGCCAATAATTCAAACACAGCATTTACCACCACTCAAGTGGGGATGGTACAAACCCTGAGAGACAGAAACAATTGCTTTTGACCCTGATAACTGAATGGGTTGCATGAACCCCAACCTAGCTCTTTAAAAACTAGAATAACAAATTGTGTTTCAAAGGAGATAAATGACTCTATAGAGGAGGCAAAAGACAAGCTCTTCCATACACTCTAAAATTCTAGTTGTAAGAGGGAGAGATTCTTATCCTTAAAACTCCCTGAGGAGGAAAGGCACTGCAGAGTAGAAAAGATAGGTGCATCACGAATTCAAGGAACATTTTCACTTCAGCTAGCATTTGCCAGCAGATAGTAAACATGGGAGTAACTGTCATACAGTGTGGGCACCTTTCCCTCCAGTAAGGTTGATGAGAAAACCTTATAGCTCCTGGCAAAATTGTTCAGGTTCCATTTCTAACAAAATGTGGATGTGAAACTGTAAAAGAAGCTTAAAGACAAAGAATATTTTAACTGTATTGAAAAAAAATATATTTATCAAAATCACATTTGTGTTATGTTTTGTTTTGATTTTTTATGCAACACATTTTCTATGAATACATATATTATTTCAAACTGTGCAGAATATTTTGATATTCTAAATGTATTATTAATCTATATGTATGCTATTTGTGTGTGTACTACTGCTTTCAAAGGTAAGCATAAAAAATGTTAAGAAGCACTAGGGACAATACAGATGTTGCTGAACTGTCAAGGACTTGATGGACAAGCATTGCTTAGAGACAAATGTAATTGCATGTTTCCACCTGTGAGTTTAGAAGAAGGTCACAGACATTTCTGATTTATGCTTACATCAAGGCTGTTCCTAAAGCACAGAAGTAAATCCTGTTTCCTCACATGTACCTATCATGATTGTATCATAAAATAAAGTGGGTTTGTAATCCTATTAGTCACTTATGTATGCTTAATATAAAGAACTACATTGATACAATGTATCATGTAGAATGCGATACATTAAGAATATAAATATTGATAACAAATAATTACTAGTATAAATGTTAATAATTCATATTAATTTAATAATTAATATATTGATTCACAATGAAAACAATTACAGTATAACTTAAATATCAATAAGAAGAATAACCTGGGTAATGCATAAAGATAGGTTCTTACAGCTTGGGAATGAGAGTATACAGGATATCCTCAAAATAGCATCATCACATAGCATGAATACATTATCACAGGGCTAGTTTCTGTCAAAGTCTATTACAACTCTAATTTGGTATTGAAATGCTTTCAAGTGACTCCCTCTAATTTCAGAACTGCATAATTCTACCCCTCCTCAGTATGAATAGTTTTATCCTATTGAATCTCTTAATGGAAGTATGTGGCTTCAAAAATCTTGGGATGATGAAAGATTTCCAAGGTCAGAAAGGTTTTATTGGTGGAAACTGCGTGTACACCACCGAGATTTGCTGTCAGAGTTAATTTTTCTCACAAGAAATCATTTAAATATTTTACTTTGTCATTACTGTCTTGCAGAGAATCATAAAGGACCTATAACAGCTCTACTTTGGGGCATTTTACAGAGGTTGAAGACTGGCATTAATCGTTGATAAATAACACATGTTAACTAATCACAAACTGTCAGGTCATGTGTCTGAATAATTTGCTATATAATTTTCTCATATTAGTCAAATGAAAATGCCAAAATGCATATACCATTACAGCCAGTTAAGTTAATGATAGGTGATATGTTAAAATTAATTATCTGGCATGTCATATTATTTCAAATTTGAATTAGTCTCCCATTTGACCCAAATTTGCAAACACTGTACAAATAGGGGTGGCTTATGAACCATTAATCATTACATATGAGTTCATATCTTCTTAAGGGAAAATAATGCCTTATACCAATATGATTGCCTTGTTGTGTGAGGTGAATATGTAGGTGTGTAATAAATGTGATTAGACTCATATGATGCAGAACTGATGAGGCCTTTTCTCAGACTGTGTACTGGCAATGGAATATCATAATGAACAATATTCTCCAAACTATGTTTATTAAAAGCCTTATGTCAGCACTACCATAATATTCTATATTCATCAATGTCCATGTTCCAGAATTCCCTGTTCTTACCAACAAGCTTAATATGAAGATGAAACAAGCAAGCATATTCCACAATGCTTTCTCCATTCTTTGTCTATAGATCATGGTGAAACAGACTACTTATTTTATCCAGTTGAGAAGAACTCTACTGAGGGACTAAGTTTTAGCCAGAGAACTCACAGCTTCTCTATATGATGCAGTACAGATAATGTTGCATATAACAATTTTCTGGAAGCAAAGGAAGAAGTAACTCTTTCATATTATTCAGATAGACCTCTCATTATTTTACACATTTACTGATTGGAAATCATTAATAATAAGCATTGTGATTATTTTTTTATGTCACTTGATCATGTGTTCCAAGATGTTGTTTATGGAATGAACATTCACTGTTCTCAGGATTGTAAGATTGCTCAGTGAGGATGAAGATAATTGAGGAAGCTTCCAAGATCCATGTTATACTGGAAATGAAACCCTACCTTAGAAGTAATTAATATTATGAAACACAACTGAGGTTTACCAGTTAGAAATTTGAAAATTGTTTTAGCAGCAATAAAAAATATTATTATTTTATCTCAACTCCCCATAATCATTAATTATCTAGAGATAAGTGTATATATACCCTAAAACAAAGTCTGATATGGCTAGTAAGGACAACTCACTTTTCTGAAACAGTAATGTTTTTGTTAAATTATCAATTTTGCCAACTACTAGCAAAGCATCAAGAACTCCTAGTTAGAAAGTACAATTCAAGTTTTTTTTTTTATTGTTTTTTTGTTTGTTTGTTTTCTGGGTATACTTGATCTGAGCATTGGCTCTGTACCCATTGACCGAGATTAAAGTAGACATATTGCAAGCTGGCAATACATATATAGCAGTCATGGAGGAAGTAAAGATAATATTGTTCTAGTAATAAAAGACTTCTGAAATTTGTTTCCCATGAACAGAAAGGAAAGAAAGTGTCTGACAATGAGTGCAATGTGATTGAGCAGGTGAAAGTTGAGCTGATATGGACAAGGAGTGGCGAACTAAGCTGTAGTGTGTGTGATGGTCTAGCTTTTTATGTCTCACTATAGTAAGTGAGAAAGAATCTAAACAGGAGAAAGCCCAAGTGCCCTCATTTGGTTTATCTTTGAAGTGGCTCTATTTATGGGGTAAGAAGAAAAATATTGATATGAGGAGTCTGTCCCTGCTAACAGTTGCAGACATTTACATCCATGACCTATAAATCATGGCATGACCAATCTCTACTATAACTTTGAGGATCATGATCCTATAACCCTTGTATACTGCCAGCTTTTTTTCCCCCATTCTTCAATATTTCAAATCTGTGTTTGGAATGTTTTCCAGGAAACTCTGAAAAATGCTAAAAGAATTTACCATATTTTCCAGTCATCACCAGCTAAAGGAAAGATAGGCTGCTCTATACTCTTTGATAAATTATTATAAAAAATGCCTTAGTTCATTTGGAACCTATAACTAAATGCCACCGACTCTGTGACTTACAAGGAGTAGAAACTGATTTTTAATGGTTCTAGACTTGGAATGCATGCTATGATATTTATGTTCTTAGTGACAGCAAGGATCTGGCATATATCTCTTGCTTGCATCTCACATTGTAGAAAGGAAAAGAATTTTCACCCTCTAATCACGCTCCAAAGCCCCTCTTCTCTTAACATCATAGTGCTGGGATTTCATGTTTTTAAGAATTAATTCTAGGAATACATAAATATTTAATGTACAGCATTTAAAAACTATCAGAACTTTCTGTATCTGGGATGTGAAACCATCACCCAAAAGTATTTCTTTCAACCAAAGTTTTATTATTATACATGAGAGACATTGGTGAGAGAAGTCACTCTACTTTTGTCAGATCATGGCTTCCGGTTGAATCTTTGCCTTCTGTCATAAAGACAAGAAACATTTTGCATCATATTTTTTGTTTATTTTTTCTCCTTAGAACAAATTTTAACTCAGAAATAGATATGGCTTTAGTCACATAGATACACTTAGCTAGCCCATGACTTTCAGACATCTCTAGGAATGTTTTAATTTTTCTCAACTCAGTCTTTACTAGTAAAATCAAAGCTTTTTAGTTCATAGTAAGTGATCTTCCCTGTTATGACAGCTTTAGTAAATAGCACATGGGCTTAAAGTGTGGCTAATCTTTAACATCCTTATATTGAATATAATTGAGAAACAAAAATGCCTATGGATTTACAAAATTGGGATTGGGAAGACGAGAGACTAGCGGGTGGATTCACTAAATACTGATTTAGAGTAGAGGATAGTATCTTTACAGACTCATTGTTATCCCTAGAACAGGAAGGATTTTACCAAAGGTCACTGGCAAAAAAAAAAAAAAAAAAAAAAAAAAAAAAAAAAAAAAAAAAAAAAAAAACCCTACAAGTAGAGGTCCCAAGGATAGTGACATAGATATAAGACTATGACCAAAGTAGCGTGGGTCTCTGACTGAAACATTTCTGGGAGATTGTAAAACATTGTCTCTTCATACCCCTGGGAGACTTGTCAGTGAAAGTCTCTATAGTACGTATGGTTAAAGATGAAGAAACATATCTTTTTTTAGGTAGAATTTTAGGAATGAGTTTCTAGTACCAGAGCATCCACTCTCTTATGGACTGACTGATATGTCCACTCAAAGGCATATGTCAAACCATAACCACTAATATGACAGCATCAGAGGAGATTCTTAAAAGCATATACTAAATAGAGGGGTTAGTGATGACTGTACTCTCATAGAGAGATTTGTGCCTCATGAAGTATATTAGATGTTCGACATACTTTTCTTTTTTTTGTAAAACATAGTTTAAGTCCATGCATAATGTATTGCTGTTTTTTAGAGACTCAATGGATTGATTTAGAGTTCAACAACAGTGTTGGTTCCAATCATTTCTGTAGACATATTTTGGGGGGATACAAATTTATTCATAGATATTTAATAAAATTGATTTCTGGAAATTTTCATATGTGTATACATGTATTATATATGTATATACATGTATGTATATATACATATATATTATGTAACAAAATCCCTTGTCTTTCCTGCCTTTTCTAGAACATATCTTTTTTCTTTCTTACATACAATTTCATTCTTTTTTTTTTTTTTAAAATAAATCACTAAGTCCATTTATCTTAGGTACACACACACGTTTTATGGCCAGCAACACATTTTGAATTTCAGGTTGGCAAGTAGGGGATTGGCAACCATACATATTATCAACAATTTGCTCATTTTGTGTAATTTTTATATTCTAACTGTTGTATTATACATACTTTAGAAAGAGATGAGTGAACTACTGATACATAATGTACTTTCAAAATTTACACTTGAGAGTGAAGGCCCTATTGATTTATTGCTCAACTGAATTAGTATGCAAAGTTGTATTTGCTGCCAATAATGAATGTTAATCATGGCAACTTTCCAAAAGAGGTCACCATTTTCTTAATTTTTGATTAATAGTCTTTTAAGCTAAATTCCTCAGTTGCTTATACTTGTCATTATATTTAAAATTTTTATCACTTCCAAAACTGAAACAAAGCCAGAAACAAACAACAATAGCAAATAGCACCAAAATCAATAAAATTTGGCAAGCTGGATGACAAATATATTATGTATGAGAATCTGAAACACATTCCCAGTTTTTCATCATACAAAGACGTATTTCATTTGTGTTTTACTAAATAAAGCTTGCCTGAAGATCAGAGAGTAAAACAGCCCCACTAGGCAGTCTTACAGACCAGGCAGTGGTATCACATACAACTTTAATCCCAGTAGTCAACACTACTTTGACATACTGAGCAATAGTGCATGCCTTTAATCCCAGCCCTAGACAGGAATATAAAATAGGAAGAGATGGTTCTCGGGAGCATTCTTATTCTGAGATTCCTGGAGGCAGAATTGTCATTGGTTGTAAGAACCAATGACTGACTGTTTTGATTTTCTGTCTTTCACATTGAAATCCTGCATCTGTCTCTTGGTTTTTCATTAATCATGCTACACAAAAACATTAGGTTTTAGTTGCAGAGAATTTCAAATAGTGGTAAAACACATTGTGTGTGATTTTACTAGTCATTACTCCACAGCTAACCTGAGCAGAGTTGTCCTGACATAAATTTAGAATTTTATTTTCAAAAACTTCCAGCTTTCACAAAAGAGGCCTATTTCTCTGCTCAACTGATTGTGGTGAAGAAACTGACTTCCAGAAAGGTTGCATCATTTAGAAGAGGGAATCTCAATTCTTGAATTTCCTCCGTTAGAGCAACAATAGTAGTGGCATTTCTTGGTTAATATTGAAATGGAAACACCTGTTCACTCTGAGTCATGGCACCCCTGGGCAGGTAATCCTGAGTGATATTAAAAAGCAAACCAACAAACTGCAGGGAATTAGCCAATGGAAAATATTTCTCCATGGTTTCTGCTTCCGCTCCTGTATCTTAATTTCCTCCTTAAGTTACTGTACTGACTTCCCTTCTGGCTGAACTACAATTATACGGTGACATAAACCCTTCTCTCATCAAGTTGCTTTTAGTCAGGGTGTTTATCAAACCAATATATAACTAACTAGAACAAGGCCCATTATGTTTAAATTTTTTACCATCTGTCTATATACTCACATTTTTTATTATACCTAAGAATAAAATAATAAATCATTAAATAAAATTTTTGGTTTAATTTTAATTTACCTCTAGTAGACTTAAAAATTAGATTATGTTTGAGCTTTAGTTGTGAGCTTAGTCATTTTGAGAAGTTGGGGACACATGAATAATCAAAATTCTTTTCCAGCTATTGAGAATGGAAAAATAATGGTTCTTATGGAAATAAAAATCACTTAGTATAAGAGAAATAAATTAATACATTAAAAATACCTTCTTCACTATATTTTATATGCCTATAGAGTACACTTGAGAATGGCAAAAGAGAATTACATACTGCTCGGGAAAAGAAATGGGGTCAATGCGGTTTTAAAAATGGAAGTTGACAAAGTAATATAAAGAGAAATGGCACTTTAGTGATGGAGGAGTTTGAAGGCAGAATTATAGGCTAAGAAGGAGTGTGAACAAAGTCACGAAGTTATGAGGAAACAGATGATTGGCAATTTAACTTCCTTCACAGAATGCCTGAAGCGCTGAGAACAGAATGTGAGAAGTAAGGTTAATGGATACACAAGGGCTCCATCATACATTGCTGAAAACTTATCTCTGGACTTTATGCTATGGTCAGCGACTAAAAGATTTGATACAGGAGAGAAATTTAAGTAGAACTGCATTGAGAGTGAGCACATGGGAGAAATACAGAATGTGAATCAAAAGGAGTTCAAATTAGCATGGAGGAGACCTCACTAGCTATTTAGAATCAGGGTGAGATATGCTAGTTCTTCTTTGCAGCCTTCAATCTGCTCAGATTTTAAATTTTTATTTAAATTTGTTTAACATTTACATTTAACCTAACAAATGTACCTTAATGCCAAAGTACAGGAAAAAAAAATCCTAAACTAACCTAAGTGTAAATAAAAACAGACACATACAGATTGGAAAGGGATATGAATAACGTAAACACGGAGAGCTGTTTTCAGTTTAAAAACAAAATCTGAAATAATTCAGTCAAAGTAAATAAATTAAATCCCCAAAGGACTAGGAGCAAATATGCTGAGTTAAAAGAAACAGCCAGACACAAATGCACACACTCTATATATTTTACATTACTGATGTTGTGTTGCAGGAAACATTTCCATGAAACCTATAACTCCAAGGCCTCTTTTGGACTAAAAGACATTATTAAATAATGAATTTCCATTATTTATCATTTAGATATAATACAGTTCTTCTAAAATCTGATGTGAGGCCTTGTATTTCTGTAAAGCTACAGATTATCTGTAACTTGTGTGTTTGAGAAGATGGTCATCTTCTATCTGGTGCTATCTCCCTTTAACTAAAATAATGTCATCATCAAGGTGAAAGTTTAAAGTATGGTTAAATAAGAAAAACAGTTAAGACATATCCTAGTAAGATTTTGGCTAGAATTTTCTCATGGTCACTGTTATATCAGTGAGTCAGATGTGTTGCATGCACAGGTTAAAGATTTGGCTCTCTTTGGAGGATAGGTTTTAAGATTTTTTTTCATGATTTTATTTATTTATTTTTTTTATTGAAAAAAAATTCTGCCTCCTTCCAGCCTCCCATTTCCCTCCCCCTCCTCCCACTCTTATCCCCCTCCCCCCACTCCTCTCCCCTTCCCTCTCCAGTCTGAAGAGCAGTCAGGGTTCCATGCCCTGTGGAAAGTCCAAGGTCCTCCCCCTCCGTCCATATCTAGGAAGGTGAACATTCAAACTGACTAGGCTCCCACAAAACCAGAACATGAAGTAGGGTCAAAACCCAGTGCCATTGTCCTTGGCTTCTCAGCAGCCCTCATTGTCCGCCATATTCAGAGAGTCTGGTTTTATCCCATGCTTTTTCAGTCACAGTCCAGCTGGCCTTGGTGAGCTCCCGGTAGATCAGCCCCACTGTCTCCGTGAGTGGGTGCACTCCTTGTGGTCCTGACTTCTTTGCTCATGTTCTCCCTCCTTCTGCTCCTCATTGGGACCTTGGGAGCTCAGTCCAGTGCTCCAATGTGGGTCTCTGAATCTATACCAATGTAAATTACTTATAAATAGTTGTTCACTAGTATTCACTCTATTAATCATTATTATTATTACTAGTGTGAGTAAGATCACAGTAATCTACCTGTTATCCTATCCAAATCCTTTTTTTTTTTTCAAAGAAATCCTTGAGCCTATATAATTTCCACACCAATCCCCAGCCCTATACCAGTTTTAATCAACTCATAATTGATGTTCCTAACCCTGAGGACAATCTTAGTTGGGAGAGGAGATATTATCTTCTAGATTTACTTCCAGTGTTATGGAGGCAATTTTCTTTCTGTGGGATACTGTGAAAGTAAAATGATAGTTAAGGTTTAAGATTTCTGTCTGGTATAATTGCAAATAGTCTCTTAATATTTGCTAGGGTTTTTCTGAGGTTCCTATTTGGATTTCTGGTCAGAAAGGTGCATCATTTTGACTAACCAAGTTGGAACCATCTTAAGCAGCTGGTAGCCAAAAGTAGTGTTATAGTAGCACTATATGCATCATAATATCATACCAAACAGGTGGAGTCATTGTTTCATAGAAACTTCAAGTATTACTCCAAGAAAATTATTGTTCATTGTGGAAAACTTAAACATTATTTATATAGACTTATATGATGGAAGAAGGTCTTTGGTTAAAAAATAAAGAAACTGCCTTGGCCCATTTTATTGGTTAGAACATAGGTGGGTGGAGTAAACAGAACAGAATGCTGGGAGGAAGAGGAAGTGAGCTCAGACTCGACAGCTCTGCTCTTTGGAGCAGCGATGCCATGCTCCCCTCTCCTGGGCAGACACGGGCGATTAAGCAAGTCGCCAGCTCAGACATGCTGAATCTTTCCAGGTAAGACCGGTGCTACACAGTTTATTAGAAATGGGTTGATCAGGGTATCAGAATTAGCCAGTAAGGGCTAAAGCTAATGGCCCAAGCAGTGTTTAAAAGAATACAGTGTCCGTGTAATTATTTCAGGGCATAAGCTAGTAGTTGGCCAGGGTGCTGGGGACGCAGGCCCGCCGCTCTTATTACTACACTTATATTCAACAAAATGTATAATAGAGACAAAAATATGTATGGAGAAAAGTATTTTTTTCTAAATTCTTTGTTCTTTCTGTCCCATATAAATGGCTCCTAATATGAGACAGAAAGTCTGAATTTTTCTTTTAATAACATGCTTAGATTTAGAGAAGAATAGACATTGTCCAAATCCAAATCCAGTTTTGATTTTTAAGTATACATATATGCATGTTCAGATAATTCAATTTTACTGTGCAAATGATATGTCACCAGAAGTCAGATTTCTCTGCTTATTGATTCTTTCTGGATAGCTATCTTTTCTTCTTAGGTATCCAAGATCTCTCAACTTTTTGAAGATGAATATTTCCTGCAAAGAAAAAAAAACAGTGTAGCCCAGATATTACACTAATTTAGGAGTTCTAATCTCTGCAATGCATAATATACAATCATAGGTTCCATTGGAGGAATTATTAGCATACATAATGATGCTAAATTTGATTTTGGTACATAACCAAAAGAGTTAAGAAATATATACAAAATGTCTTCTCATTTTCGAAAACACTACATTGAATATACTACAATGACTGGATTTTGATAGAAACAAAAAAGCTATCTATCTCCTGCAGATTTTTTTAAAATCTTGAAGGAACAAATCATATTGCAGCACTTCAAATATTCATATTACAATATGTCAGGACACTGGGATAGTTTGTTTTCTGTGATTGGTTGGAAAGTAGAACTTGTAAGTGACATAGTTAGGTAATCAACTGAGATCTCACAGCAAAGTATAATGCAAAAGGCATGGATTCTGTTGAATGGTGTGGGTGGTCCTCCTCTCCATGTGCTGCTTTCATTGGTTAATAAAGAAACTTCCTTGGTCTGTTGATAGGGCAGAACTTAGGTAGGCAGGGAAACTGGACTGAATGTTGGGAGTAAGAATGCAGAGTTAGGAGATGCCATGGATCTACCACCAGAGATAGACATGCTTTGCCAGTAAGCCATTGCCACATGGAGATCTACAGATTAATATAAATGGGTTAAATTAATATGTAAGACTTAGTCAGTAAGAAGCTAGAGCTAATAGGCCAAGTAGTGATTTAATTAATGCAGTTTCTGTATGATTATTTTGGGGCTAAACTAGCCGGGTGACTGGGATAAACAAGTGAGCCCTCCCTCTTACAGACAAATTTTATAAAAAAAAAATGCACAAGAACATTATATATTTTGACACATTGAGACACAACCTGGTAATCAAGTGAGTATATAATACTTCCAAATTTCTGTACAGTCTCTTCATAGAAAGGCAAGGCATAACTTTTTAAAACAGTAATTAGTCATATGACTAATATTAAACATAATAAATTTTCCCAGCTGGGCATGCATAGAGAGAACATTAGCCTTAAATGATTGACAAACAAATCTTGGCCTATCAGCTGATTTTTCTTTTAAAACTGTTCTTCCCATTATTAAGACAGAGTAAATTCTATTGATCTATCTGAAATTCATTCAGTCCTCTATTATTTTTACCTTATAATAAAATATTATCAAAGATCTTTAAACTTCTGTCATTGTACTTTTTAATAATTTTTAATAATTTGTGCTTTTATATACTTTTAACTATTAATGTTCACAGTGTTTTCTTTATTTGTTTTAAATGAATTTGAACTTGATTTTTGAATCTTTATGAGTTAACTTTTGCTACTACTTTTTGGGTACTACTTTTTACTCTATTTAATAACCCATGTGCCTTTTACTTTAGCAGATATAAAGAATCTATTTGAGTTTCTCTCATAGGTTCTAGTATAAGATGGTAATCTGGGGAATTTATATTTATAAATATTTAGAACATTTTTAGAGCCATGTTAGTCTCCTGTGGTATATGATTTGTAGTTTGATAAATCAATCTTGCCTGAACATCAGAGACAAAGCTAAAGTCACTAGAGGTCAGACAATGGTGTCACACACATCAAATCCCAGGATTTGGTAGTCAGAGTCAGATGGATCTCTCTGAGTTCAAGGCCTCCCTGGGCTACACAAGATTAAAGCAGAAACAAATTTGGTGGTGGTGCCTCACCTTTAATCCCAGTCCTGTGGAGTCACATACCTACAATTCCAGCACTAGTAAGAATATAAAATGAAAGGAGAGAAATGTTAATTTGCTTAGTTTGCAGTCGCCCCATCTTGGTAGAGGTAAGTCTTGGCTAGTGGTTTGGATGCTTTACTTTTTCGTGTTTTCAGGTTGAATCCAATTTCTGTCTCTTGGTTTTTGTTATTTGTGCTACAGTATCTTATGTTTGTTTGGTTCCACTAAAAACCCCATTAGTCATTTCTAATCCTATTTGGAAGGAAGAGCAATTCACCAATGGGGACTGTAATGGAGATGCAAGTGTCTGGCCCTGGACATGGAGAAAATTTACTCTTCAAAATGGACCTCTTATTGGGGCATGATGCACACTACTTGTGCTTTTTGTGCACTAATCTTCTCACAAAGGTGAAGACATTTAGAAACAAAAGACAAACATCATTTCTGGCTTATACGCCTTTCTGTGATGGCATGTCACTTGTCAGTAATGTACACAAACACTTTTCCCTAGCCTTAAGCTTGATTTTGTTGTGATGGTGCTCACTGCTATACCTGATTCACTGGTGCTTTTTTGGTAATAAGTATTTTTCCCCTGGAGCAAAAGTAAGCATTTCCTATGTATGAATATGCTATAAGAGTATTGATTCCTTTCTCTTTCTTGTGCTTCCAAGCTCATTCATTTTTTTGGTTGGATTTCTCTTTGATGTAGGAACTCAAGTGTTCAGGCAACTCCCTTCCCTTGCTTGCTTGGTGTTATGAAGTGAAATAAATTATTTTACTTTTATCTGGCTTATTCATATATTTTATATCTTGATAAAATTGAAACAGAACATATTACAATTTTTGTAAATTCTTTCAGGAAATATTCCACAATTCATAATTATGCATCCAGTATGATACTGATAAGAAATCTAACAACTGGATTTTCAAAAGATATCATTTAAAAAATTACTAGGGACAAAAATAAAATAATATTTCAACAAAACATTAGAAAATCAATTATAGCAACAAAAATTTTCATGAATCATCACTAGAAAACTTTCATCCTGTAAATTTAAAGTGAAATTTGTATATTCAAATCCAATGAGTTTACTTGACTTTATGAGAAAAATTAAAATATGAATCATAGTTTTCTTTTCATGACTGAAAATGCAAAATATATCAACAATTATTGTATATAGTTGGGAAATAAGAAATTTAAAATATGTCCCCAATTTTAGGGTTATAGCCAGATCTCTCTCTCTGGATCTCTTTCATGGCATATGCCTAAATTTGGACCAGTAATTGGTTGCCCACTCCCATAATTTCTACACTACCCCAGAACATCTTGTCTACAGGACAAATTGGAGGATGAAGGTTTTGTGGTTCAGTTAGTGTCCAAATCTCTACACTGGAAGTCTTAACTATAACAAGAGATGTCCTGTGTAGGTTATGTTTCCCCCATTGTAAGGAGCATTAGTTAGGGTTACCAAATTCAAGAACACATCTAAAAGACCATCCACCATGATCAAGTAAGATGCATCCCAGAGATTTAGGGATGTTTCAACATATAAAACAGTGCCATTATAATCCACCATATAAACAAACTGAAGGAAAAATACCTCATGATCATCTCACCGGATGCTGAAAAAGCCATTGACAAAATCCAACACCTTCATGATAATAGTCTTAGAGATTTCAGGGATACAATGGACATACCTAAAATAATAAAGGCCATTTACAAGAAGTTGAAAGTCAACATTAAATTAAATGGAGAGAAACTCAAGTCAATGTTACTAAAATCAGGAACAGGATGAGACCCTCCACTGTCTACATATCTACCCAACACAGAACTTGAAATTCTAGCTAAAGCAATAACATACATTTTGTATTGCTACATTCCTTTGTATTTTGTAAATTTTGTATTGCTACATTCCTTTGTATTGCTACATTCCTTGAGCAAGACAGTAGTAATCAGTTTTCACATAGGTCTGTGCCTTATCTTTTATCAGGTTTATGGATACCTGAGCAAAATCAAGGATGGATTACAATTCATGGAATGGGTCCTAAATCCAAACAGATATTGGTTGGTTAATCTCACAAGCAATGTGCCTCTATTGCACTTGAATATCTTTCAGTCAGTTCGTAGTGTAGATCACAGAGTTTATACCATGGTTATTTTGTACCTTTCTTCTTCAGTAAGTACAGAGTACCTTCTAAACCATGTACACTAGTCAGTAGGGGTGAAAGATCTAAACAGGCACTAGCTTGACTTCTCCATTGTTAGTGAGTTATGCAGGTATTATCTTCAGCAATATGGCCTGGCTGTCAGTGTGTGGGGAGCAACCAATAGCATTGCCAATAATTATTTTGTGAGGGAGGTGGTTAAGGTGTGACCCCTTCCTGAAACTAGACACTTCATCTGACTATAAGAGATGTCCAGTTGTAGCTCTATCTCCACTAGTTGACAATTCATCTTAGACCACCTTCATAAACGTATATATTTTAAGACACTTCTGGTAGCATATTAAGTTTCAATATAGTAGTTTAAAAGGCCTTAGGTTTAGCTGTCACTCTCATATATCTTTCCTCTTTTCCCATACGAATGGAGAAAATGAGGACATGCCTCACCATTTGATTTTCCAGGCTCAGCCTTACTCACCCATCCATTGCTATTCTATTCCCCATTCCTTGAGTGATTTAATACTCCTCTCAGTCCTTTATTCTACATCTAATCTCTATGGTAATATGGATTAAAATCTTCTTATAGAAGGCTTAACAGCAAGCATTCACATATAAGTGAAAAATATAATATTTGTCATTTGGGTCTGAGTTGACTCATTAATGATTATTTTTCTTTGTCTATTTTTTTTGTTCTTTATTTTCATTTACCTGAGAATTTGGTGATGTCATTTAAACACCTTTGCAAAAATTCACTGTCTAATGTTATGATGATTATTTATTCATCCATTGACAGCCATTTATTTCTATCTTCCTGAAGAACTGCCACCCTGATTCCATAGTGGTGTAAAATGTTTGCATTCTACCAGGAAAGGATTAGTGCTCCTCTTATTCCCTATATTGTGAACATGTGCTATCTTTTGTTTTATTGACCTTGACCCTTCAGAGAGTGTAATATGTATTTTGAAGTATCACTCAGAGTTATTTTTATTATGGTTACAATTTATTATGTTTAGTGATATCTCTTGTAAAGTCAATCTCTTCCAAACTTTTATCATGAAGGGCTGAAGGATTTTGTAAATGTTTTTTCAGCAACTAATGTAATGATGTATTAAAAAGGAAAAAAAAAAGACAGGATAACTGAAACAATCATGTACAATAAAACAAGTTTCAGAGATATCATAATCCTTGATTTCAAGTTCTACTACATGTATTATTGAACTAAAAATAGAGAGTTGAATTAATAGGGTCAAATTGAAGAGCTACACAATGAATGAGTAAATAGAAAATAAATGAATCTGCATATTGATGGGCACCTGGTTTTTGACAAAGAAGCCAAAATAACAAAATGGGAAAAAAGAAATCACCTTTAATAAATGGTTCTGGAATAACTAGATGTCAGCATGTAGATGGATGAAAAGAAATCTCTATATAAAACCCTGCACAAAACTCAAGTGCAAGTAGATCAAATACCTCAACCAGACACAGTGAACCTGACAGAAAAGAAAATGGAGAATAGCCCTGAGCACATTATTTTTACATCCCTGTCTCTTTATGAAAGTTGTGTGAATGAGCATAGGTATCCAGAGAGGCCAAAAGAGGATGTTGGATCCTATGGGTGCTTTAGAGCTACTCAGAGTGGGTGTTGTAATGATTTTGAGTCATTGTATACGTTTTTAATAACTGAGCTATCTCTATAGCACCCAAGATATCACTTGAATAATGGGTAAACTGATGTCTTTAGGAAATATATTGTACTCCTAATTTATTCTGCTAAAGAGTATTAAATATAAGACAGTGAGATGGCTTGGAGGAAACAGGCATTTCCCACCAACCTAGATGTGGAAATTACATCCCAAAATTTTACATATTGCAAAAAAGACTGATACATGAAGATTGTTTTCTGACCTCCACCAATGCTTGCATGAGTGCCTTCCTCACAAAATAAAAAAATAAAAATTAAAAATATTACATATAAAATTTCATTGACTATTTGATAAGACTAGATTATCATGGCTTACTAGACAGAAACTGAAAATTTTTCTCACGTTTAAGTTGGTCATTTTATTTTCAAACCTTCAAGATCCTGAATATGAAAAATCCCCTGAGAATTCAAGGGACTTCTACATTGTTTCTTTATTTCTTGACAGTGACAAAAAATGAAAATTCTGTGGAGTTTCAATTGCTCTCACATAAGAAGAACAATAACCTAAGGTAGTCAAAAGTGCTGAAAGGTTGATTTTCTGCTCTAATGATTTTTTTTTTTTTGCTCTAATGATTTTTAAAACCACTTTAAAGAAATAACTACATAATTTAACTGAGTGTAGGAACTAAGTTGAAATTCAGCACTGCATGTAACAGTTAATTTTATGCTTGCTACCAATCATATCTTTGTATTTAATACTACATGAAATAAATATGAACTCTAATGCATTTTTTCTTTTGTTCAGGTTTTTCTTTAAAACATTTTAATAGTGGATGACAAGATGACTCAACAGATTCTGGAAGCCACATGCAGAAGACATGGACTGATATTCTTCAGTTATACTCTGACCTCTACATGTGTTCTGTGGTATGCATTAACATGCTTACATACATATATACAAAATAAATATGCAAATATAAAATACTAGATAAACTTAAGTTTTTGACTATACAAAGATATGATTTTTTTATAACTGAAAATATTTTTATGAAATGTAATTAATACAGGATAATTATACACAATTGTAAAAAAATTTGCACCTTATCTGTTCACAATCAAGCATTGGTAGAACACTAATTTTATGGTCCAAGTAACCCTGGGTCTTTGCAGGAGGAGGGCACACTTCTTATGGCTACGGAAGGATTGGAATACTTCTTCCAGAATGACCCTGCTTCTAATGCGACAAACTTCAGTTGAGCTCTCAGTATCAGTTCATCCCCAGTCATAGATCTTTACTGCCTCATTGAGCAGAACCGATTTTGAATGGCACTGTGGCACAAACTAATCCAAACAGAGGTGACAAATATTGCAGAGTGAGCACATGTGCACATTAAGGAGGAAGGTATCAACACTTTTAGATGGGAGGTCAGAAGAAAAGTACAAATAAATGACTGTCCATGGCATTCTTTATAAGATTAATCAAAGACTGCTACAAGAATCACATTTCCTCTTTAAATGGATTTGAGAAAACTTAGTATCTTGGTATTACACTCACAAATGACTCTAGCTATAGGCATCAGTGAAGGATTATTAAAGAAAAAATGCTTTGTTGAACAGGGAGGACACAGCAATTAATTAAAATGTTGTGCAAACAATGTTACTTACAGAGAACACTGTAATATATTTTAGATATTTTGCAATATCTGCCTTTTCCATGTAATGTTACAATAATAAATAGTACATTATCTTCAATCAGGTCATGACTTTGTTTTGAGCCCTGGACTTATTGACCTGTAACAGAATAAAGATGTAGAAATGACATTCACACCTCTTAATTGGTATCATTAAGAGGATTATTTTTTTTAATGCCAGAGGACAAGTAAGAGACCTCCCTGAGATTAGTATGCACTTGGGAAAGCTGAAACTGTCTTCTAATGAGAACACAATGCTTGTAGCTCTTTCAAATGAACCAATTAGCATTTGCTGCACATTTTAAGACAGATCTGTTGCTCAGGACACATTGAAGGTAGTTCTAGTTTCCAGCCAGAAACAGGGAAGAGTTAAGAGAAATTAAAATGGTTCACACTAATAGAAGATATTATAGAAGGAGAAAATCTGATTTGTGTGTGTGTTTGTGTGTGTGTAAATATGGTCAAAAATTGTTTCTTAAATGTACAAGTATATTAATGCTAAATATAAATACTTTTGAACATTTTCTTTGAAAATTACGATTAGTATATTAATATGTAAACTACATACAAAACTCCAAATATTCTTTCTGTGTGCTTAGTATATATACATTCTTGAGGGTCTCAACTAACTTCTCAGGAAAACTGATGCTTACAAAGCATTGTTCTGGATTCAATACCCAGAAAAGACTTTCAAGGGACAAATTAAGAAGAATATTAGAGAAATAATATAGTAGCATAGATTTGGATGAGGAGAGTAAAGATGAACAAAGTTATTGGGAATTGAGACAAATGGATTGCATTTTCATAGAAAAAAATTCTAAAGTTTCAAAAGAATGAATGAGACATACATAAAGATCATGTGATTAAAATATACATAGAGGAGCCTTCACAAGAAGTACAAATTCAAACTAGATAAAACCCCAGACTGAAGAAAGAAAAGTGGTGTGGGAAGGGAGCAAAACAAGAAGAAAATTGCAATTGATAACTACTGGAAGAGGGAAAATCAGTTTGCTCAAAGGGAATGACGTTGTATATCAAGCATACTCTAAAACAGGACATAAGGTCAATAGAAGATAACAAATACAACATTACTTGATGTTTTTGTGGTTTTGGCTTGTATTGTCATTTCTTAAATTCATTGTTTTTTTAAATTTCTTCCTTTTAATGTTTCTTCATCTTTGTTTTATGAGAGAAAACTATGGTGAAGTTGAGAGGGTCATGAGGATGGACAGTTATGGGACAACTTGGGAGATAATGACGAACATCATCAAAATATATTTATTAAAAATTTAAAATAATTTAAAAGTCTAAAAATAATGAATATAAAAGTATTAAATAATAAAACGCGATCAAAATACAAACAAAACATTGCCATTCACTTAGTAATAATGTGCCTATAATATATATCAAATTTTAAAGTTAAATTCATTATGAATAATTGATGACTAAATGTTAAACTATAAATTTATGATTAAAAATCAAAATTTATATATGTTTTCATAACAGTGATATAACAAAGTTGCATCATTATGTATTTTAAGCAGTTTTACTGCATATATTTTACTAATAGCATGTCATCTCCATTGTTTTGAAGAGAAGTCATTAAAATTAGGGTTTTTTATTTTCTTTTCATGAATTTCCTACAATCTGGTCTAAAGTTACAGTTTCATGGTGAATAGATTCAAACTATTCCACTTAATTGATTTTACTGTCTGTATAATAACAAATATAATTGAAAAATTATTCTCTGAGGGATTCCAAACATCTGCTAATTTCTGAGCAAACTCTGCCAGAGGATACAGCCTGCTCTAGATTTTAAAGGTTTGCAATATCAACAGTTCAGTTAAAATATTATAGGAAGTAAGCTATTTGGCTTTATTTGTATTTTCAATTTTTATGAAGCAAATTTTCAAAAAAAAAAGAATTCTCTGATATGGGAGTGTCATATATCAATCTGTTGATTTCATTGGTTAAGCAATAAAGAAACTGCTTTGGCCTCATAGGTTAAAACATAGGTGGGAGGAGTAAACAGAACAGAAGGCTGGGAGAAAGAAGCTGAGTCAGAGAGTCGCCATGATTCTCACACTCCAGACAGACGCAGGTTAAGATCATTCCTGGTAAGCCAGCTTGTGGGCTACAGCAGATTATTAGAAATGGGCTAGTCCAGGTGCGAGAGCTAGCCTAGAAGAGGCTAGATAGAAATGGGCCAAGTGGTGTTTAAAAGAATACAGTTTCCGTGTAATTATTTCGGGTAAAGCTAGCCGTGGGGGCGGCCGGGTGCCGGGGACGCAGCCCGCCGCTCCATTATTACAACAATTCTCAAATAATTTCTCTGAGTAGTTTAAATATTCTGCCTAACAATTATGCTTGTAATTGTTTCCAGTGTTGTTTCTTCTCAAAGAGTAAACAAATACTGAAGAAAGAGAACCCCAGTCAGTAATTTTCACCCCAGCTAAGAAATTCACTTTTAATTTACTTTTGTAAGAAACTTGAGCATTTTTCTTTTCCACATTTAATTATAATGCAGTAATTATTGTAATATTGAAAATAAACAGTACCTTTTAAAAAATGTTTTAATGAAACTACATAATAGCCTGAGGAATACAAAGTGAAATTTCAAAAAAAAGTATTTGCTTGTAATAACTTCTAGATCATTGATGTGCATTTCTGTTGGTTTAAAATGTATTGTTTTACTTTATAAAATTTCATTTTAAGGAACATAAAAAGTGCATATTTTAAGTACTTTAATTTAGCCTGGTGGTTGTTTCAGACACCTTTAATTTCAGCAATTAGAAGGTAGAGTCAGGTGGATCTCTGTGAGTTAATGGCCAGCCTGATCTACAGAGTGAGTTCCAGGATACCCTGAAGTACCAGAAGTACACAGAGGAAACCCTGAAGAGCCTGTTTCCAAAAAGAACAAAAAATCCTTTAATTTGTATTTAAATGCAGTTCAACTTTTTCAAAAGCTTGTGTGTGTGTGTATGTATGTATGTGTGAGTGAGTGTGTATGTATGTGTATTTGTGTATGTGTGTGTCCAGAGAGAGAGAGAGAGAGAGAGAGAGAGAGAGAAAGAGAGAGAGAGAGAGAGAGAGAGAGAGAGAGAGAGAGAGAGAGAGAGAGAGAGAAGTTAAAGACTATTTTATTGAACACAAGTATGGAATTCTCAAAAATAAGTAAAACTTTAAGATATAGCTACTGTGCTTATTATTTCACTTAAATGTCCATCAGGAACTAGTGAGTTGGCTCAGCAGTTAAGAGCACTGGCTGCTCTTCCATTAGTCTTGTGTTTGAGTTCTTGTTACCATACGGCTCTAACAAGCTGTAATATCAGTTCCAGGAGAAACTACTATGGCCTCTTCTGATCTCTTCAGGAAGTGTACACATGTGGTTTACAAAAATACATGCAGGCAAAATATCCACATATATAAAAAATAATGTAAGCAAAATAAAGAGTATCTTTTTAGTATAACCTTTCATAGAGGGACTTTTAAAATAAAGGCAGATAAATCTTTATCCTTTTGGCTTTCATTGCTTAGCCATATCAGAGTAATATACAAAAACAGTGATAACAAACAATGTAGACACTATGCATTTTAGCTGCTAAATACCAACTTTCTCAAAGATTTTAGATTTATATTCACATTTACTTTACATTTACATACTCATTTATGTTTTTTTTTCTGACATTGTGTGTCCCTATTAGCTCAGGGTTACATACTATAGAACCCAAGTTGGCATTCAAATCGAATAACATTCTGTCTTAATCCTGTGTTCTATTGTTAAACCTGTGTTCCCCTTTGTGCACCTTTGTGTTTACTTTTATTTATATTATTATATCTATGGATATTTCTGAAAAGTTCTCACAATAAAGTATGAAGAGTTAGAACATCCAAGCTTTCCAAAAAAAGCCTGAAACAATGCCAATAATATAAAGTTGATTATTCTTGAATTTCAAGGTAATCCAAATCCTACTATATTCCCCCTGTATATTGTATGATTACTTATAGTCCTCCTCTTCTTCACTGCCTCACAATCTAAGAGCATTAGATGAACAGTGGAATACTGGTTTGAGAATGTAATTTGTAAGATCCACAATATTATAACAATTTTACATTATTACCCTGAGCCAGAGGACTGTGACTGAGTTCTGTTATTTGTGACTAAGAGTTGATGTGCCATTTATAACTCTATTCTTTGAAATAAAGAGCACTAATGCTGATTTCCATACATGAGTACAGATGCATCAAACAACACAGACTCAATTAACAATTCCCTCTGCTCATTTTAATAAAGAATATTTGAGAACAAGGAAAACAATTCAAGTTCAAAAAAATCACATCTTGAGGTCCTTTACAAAACTACTTGGAATAAGATACCACCAAACATGAAACATAAAATAAGTAAATTGGGAAAGGTACCCAAAAACAAAAGAAAACAAAACCAGAAACAAATTCTGAGCAAAAATATGAAAATAAGACAAAAAATGAACAAAACAAGAGAAGAGCTAAATATCCAAAGACAAAAATCACTTCATAGAAGCACCATGTTTAACCAAAAGGAATACATGAAGGATTGTTTAAAGATGTTTCCTGTGTTTACAAAAAAGAAGTTATAGGTTCTAGCCATGAATGAGACCATGATTTTGTCAATCAAAATGCTTAACTCATTAAAACATTTGAGAAAGAAACAATTCTGAAACCAAGTAATCCAACATCTGTGGCACAAAGATAGAGAAAGAGATGCTGGCCATCCTCTGGCACAGAACATTGAGTACTTTGGGTCTATATTTTTAGTGGCAATATAGAATAGATTTCCATAATTCTTTACACAATGAGCTCGAAATAAAAAAAACCCAAGGCCATAAACAAAGAATCTGATAGGCAACAGATGTCCTGAGATGCATGAACAAGGCAGATGGGAGCAATGTGCAAATAACAAAAGATGTGAGGATGCAAAGATGAAAGAGGCATCAAGGATGATTGTTCAGAAGGTGAGGAAAGATTCTTTGAAAAAATGCTTCGCTGATAGAAAGATGATCTGGGATTTAATAAGTAGAAGAAATAGGTTAGAAAAGCAAAAAAGCAAGGAGGGAAAAATGTCAGATAAACTGGAGAAACAAACGAAAGTGAATGAAAGGAAGGGATAGAGGGAGGGAGAGACAGGAAGTCAGACAGGGTGTGCATTAATGTCTGGAAAGACTTCCTAGAGGAGAATTTCCTATTGTAAAATGTAACACTTAATACCCAAATCAGTAGTTTTAGAATAATTGATATGGTTCATAAAATAATGAAATTAGATATCTGCATAGCTGACCATTATTTAAAACCGCTTATATAAACAAATGCATCTTTACAACAGAAAATTCACCTTCCACATGTAAGCAAAATATAGTGGACATAAATAGGTAATATGTTCTGTGAATACAGCATCATTTTTTCTAATCTCTAGTCTGTTTTAATTGTTTTGTATCTTGAATGATTAAGTGTTTTTGATTAACCTTTAAACTTATTTGAATACAAGTCTTAGCTGAAAATTATTTGGATAAACTGTTTTAAAGATAAACTGATTTTAATATTAAAATTCTTGAGTTGGTCAGTAGTCAATAAAATTTTATAAGTTCAGAAAGCATTTTCAGAACAATTGTTGATTTTCCCTCATTGCATTCACGGATGGGATTTCTTGACACAGACAACTTTGTCTTTTATATATTTCTATTAGTTTCATGTGGTAGTACTATAAACATACTTAATGTTCTCAATATGCACTTACAATTTAAAAATATTTTACATGACTCCCATATCATAACTGTTTCAGTTACAAAAAGTTGAAACTTACAGTCCACTGCTCTGATATGTGTCTCTGCCTCTGTTTCCATCTGTTGTTGGACAAAGGTTCTATGGTGATTTTTAAGATAATCATCAGTCTGACTACAGGGCAAGGCCAGTTTGAGTACCATCCCCTCTATTGCTTAAAGTCTTAGTTGGGGTCATCCTTGTGGATTCACAGGAATTTTTCTAGAGCCAGATTTCTTGCTAATTCCATAATTGCTCCCTCAATCAAGATATCTTTCCTTGCTCTCATATCTGTCCTTCCTCCATCTCGACTATCTCATTCTCTCAAGTTCTCCTCTACCCTCCTTTTCTCCCTCCTCTTCCCTTTCTCCCCTTCCTTCTATCTCCTCACCCCCATGCTCCCAGTTTTGTTAGGTGATCTTGTCAGTTTCCAATTTTCAGGTGGGTCTATATATATTTTTCTTTGGATTCACCTTATTACTTATCTTCTCTAGGATCATAAACTATAGGCTCAATGTCCTTTGTTTATGAGTGAGTATATACCATATTAATTTTGGGGGAGTCAGTTACCTCACTCAGGATAGTGTTTTCTAATTCCTTCTCTTTGCATGAAAAATTTAAGATTTCATTGTTTTTTACTGCTGAGCAGTACTCTAAGGTGTAAATATGCCACACTTTCTTTATTCTTTTTTTCAGTTGAGGGGCATCTAGGTTATTTCCAGGTTCTAGCTATTACAAATAATGCTATTATGAACATAGTTGAACAAATGCTTTTTTTAGTATGACTGTGCATCTTTTTGGGTATATTCACAAGAGTGGTTTTGCTGGATCCTGAGGTAGGTTGATTCCCAGTTTTCTGAGAAACCACCACACTGGTTTCCAAAGTGGTTGTACAAGTTTGCATTCCCACCAGCAATAGATGAGTGTTCCCCTTACTCCACATCCTCTCCAACATAAGCTATCATTAGTGTTTTTGATCTTAGCCATTCTGACAAGTATAAGATGGTATCTCAGAGTTGTTTTGATTTGCATTTCCCTGATAGCTAAGGAAGCTGAACATTTCCTTAAGTATCTTTTGGCCATTTAAAATTCTTCTGTTGAGAATTTTCTGTTTAGTTCAGTACCCCGTTTTTAAGTGGATTAAAATTTTAGTGTCTAATTTCTTGTGTTCTTTATATATTTTGGAGATTAGTCCTTTGTCTGATGTGTTGGTGAAGACAATTTCCCATTCAATAGGCTGCCATTTTGTCTTACTGACTGGGTGCTTTGCTTTACAGAAGATTCTCAGGTTAGGAGGTCCCATTTATTTATTGTTGCTCTTATTGTCTGTGCTACTGGGGTTATATTTAAGAAATGGTATGAAGTCAAGAACATGAAGGATTCATCCACTAAAACAGTTTACCTTAGTGAATGGGAGATCACCAACTCCAGATAGACTGTGAAGAAACAAGTATAGGATCAAACTAGTTCCTCTGAATGTGGTTGACAGTTTTATAGCTGGAGCAGACTGAAGGTTACTGGCAGTGAATTTATTTCTACTACATATACTGTTTTTTAGGATTCTATTCTCTTCCTCAGACTACATGTAGTAGGGAGAGCCTTGGACATTCTACAAAGCAAAGTACCTTACCCTTTCTTAAGATTAGATGGGGGTGAAGTGGGATGATGTGTGGAATGGGTAGAGGGGAGGGACAGGGAATTTGGATTACTATTTTTTTAAATAATATAATAAATTAAAAAATTAAAAATAAAAGTTGAAACTTCATCTAAAATGCCAATAACTTCATTGTATAAAACTCTGAACAAGCATTATATGAGTACTATAAAGAGAGTGAAGTTACTCTACATTATATGGCACTATACTGGTAATATAGAGACAGGATTGCCTAGAATAAAGATAACATTTTCATTGTGCTGTCTCATTTGGCAATCGACTAATAATTTATCTGCACTTACTTTCTTTAGATATTATAATTTATTATTACAAAAAATATTACCTGCTAATTTTCATACCAGCTACCTGTAAGGTACAATTCACTAAAGAGATAACATTTCCCCCTTGCATTGCATCTTTAGCTATCTTCATTACCTCTACTTGAAAGAAAGAATAACTCAAAAGCATGACAATTACATGGTTTATGCATTGAAAAACTCACTGAATACAGTAATTTTCTGATACTAAATTAATTATTATCCACTTTACAGATATAAGCTATTACAAGCTGTTAGTATGAATTGCTATTTGTAGTAGGTTTAGAAAGCTGAAGTTTTGCTTTGGGTGCTTTGTAAGACATATCTGCAGTCCATTTTATAATGATAAATTACTCAATAAGTCATATAATTGTCTTGTGAAAGAATCAACATTACTTTGAAAATATGTTTTGCATGTAAACGTTTAGCTAATAGATTTTAACTAAATAGTGATTGGTATTAAAGGATAGGCAAATATATCAAGCTCCCAAATAATGAAGTTTTCTTTCTTTGCAGATCCAGTGATGACTTCAAAGTTAGCACAACAATGTAAATTAGTTTTACCTATTCTTTGATGATGTTCAGATAAGATCTTTTTAGAAATTGTTCATTACATTATAGATGACAACTAACTGATACTTGAACATTAGGGCAATACTGAATGTTTTGTGTTACTTTTCCTTTTATGCTATCTGTCAAAATTTATTTTTCTGGTTAAATTGGAAGACAGAATTTTAATGGAGGTGATTTAAAATTAAAGTGTGTTTCTGTCACCAGTAAAATCCAGATATACTACAGTGTACCTACAAACCTCAGATATATTGCTTTCAATTTTTTTTCTGTGCCATCATCAAAATTAAGTGGCTCTGGGTCATGCTATAATATGTTTATTCTGTTTGGACTAAGGTCATGCTATAACATGTTTATTCTGTTTGCGTTATCATTTCATCATTACATGTGGCAACAGAAAGGAAAAACAAAGATAAGGCCAATTATCTCTTTCCTCTTTATAAATAATTGCACTCCAAAACAATATACAATGCAAAATATTGACATCTTACCAGTTAGAAATATGTCAAAGGTTTGTCTCTCTTAGGGTCCTCATTGTTGTCTAGGTTCTCTGGGATTGTGATTTGAGGCTGGTTTTCTTTGCTTTATGTTTAAAAACCACTTATGAGTGAGTACATGTGATAATTGTCTTTCTGTATCTGGGTTACATCACTCAAAAGATATTTTCTAGCTCCATCCATTTGCCTGCAAATTTCAAGATGTCATTATTATTATCTTCTATGTAGTACTCCATTGTGTAAATGTACCACATTTTCCTTTTTCATTCTTCGGTTAAAGGGCATTTAGTTTTTTTTTTTCCAATTTCTGGTTATGAAAAACAATGCTGCTATGAACATAGTTGAGCACATATTTTTGTGGCAACACTGAGCATCCTTTGGATATATACCCAAAAGTGGTATTAGTGGGTCCAGAGGAAGGTGTTTCCTAATTTTCTGAGAAATCACCACACTGATATTAGAAGTGGTTATACCAGCTTGCATTCCCAACAGCAATGCAAGAGTTTACAACTAATTGAGAGAAAACTGATAAATGTATTCTCTAATGGTATTCTATTAATTTTTAAAAATCAAGAGTTGTTAGCCTTCTGATACTGTAAAGAGTTATTTGATACCATTGTTGATCAATGCATTAATAATATAAAAATTATATTAACTGAACACATAAACTAATTACAAATCTAGGACAGTATAGAAAGTAATTCTAATAAATATAAAAATATTTATTAATATATTTATAAAAGTATTACCCAGTGTAAATATTCCCCCGTGTTTTATGATAATGTCCTATATATGTAATATAATTCTAACTTTAAACATAGAATAAAGCATATTAGTTTACATTGTTATTATTGTTTGAAACAGGAAATCCTTCTAAGCTCCTGTATTGAACTTTTGTCCTTTAGTCAGCAGTGCGAAGAGATGTGCCATAGGGAAATGGTTGATACTGTGGTCGCTAACTTTTTCAATGAATTATTGCATTGATTTCATTTTAACTTAATATGTTTACAGAATAAGCCTCATTGGGGAAACTAAGCATTGGAAGCTTGGCACTGAAGTGTGAGTTTTGTACTTGACCCCTCTTTTCATATGATGTTCCACTTGCACCAGATTGACCAACTTTGCTTGACAAGATACATTATAAAAGTTTGTAAAACCTGAAAGCATAGACTATTCACCACAAAAATCAAGAAAAAAATATGGGTAAGTATGTATATAATTACTTCATATGATGAACAATGATATCATACACATGAAAATAGCCTTCTTATACTGAGAATTTTCCTTATTTCCTTGGCTTTCAGGAGTAAGTCAATGTTCAAATTTGTACTGGCCGAAGAGGTACCCATGCATATCATCTCTAAGTGTTCATGAGATGGATGACCTCAGTCTGACATTCAAAAATGACTCAGACTTTACAAAATGCCTAGAAAACTCTTTCTCTGCTGAGCTACAGAGGACACCACACCCCTGATTATCACGTTGACTAAAGATATATTAATTAATTGTATTTTATATTAGTGATATATATATAGCTTGTTATCTTGTCTATCGTATCTTAACTTATGACACACAAAACTCAGACACTGAGTGTATTGTTTTGAACTGTTAAATTTGTGATAGACTTACCATTTTGAAAGAGAAAACTAATGAAAGAACTTAAAAATGCATGGAATATTGAAATAGCTTAAGTTTCTAATATACCACATCTGACAAGTTAATAAGGTTTAGAATCATATAGGTCTAAGCTCAACATGACATGGGTGTGCTTCTGTTTAATCTCAGTTGTAAGTTGTTTGGGAAATGCAGTACACACTTTTCTTAGGTATTTAGCATATACAGCATTTATTTCAGGTATGTTTGATAAAAATAAATAAATTGAAGCAGAAGGAACAGAATGTTTGAAAAGACAAAATAAGCAGTAGGATTTAAACTGGAGAAGAAAAACCAAATTACTGATGGGGACGAAAGATAATAAAATGTAATCTTGGTGCAATCAAGGTACAGGAGAATATTGAAGCATAAACATTGTTGAAAAGGAGCTGGGACACCCAAGAAACATTGATACCCAAGAGGGATGGCTGAGTCAGAGTCAGTAAAGCCTTTATAGGTATGAATGATCATATATTCATGTGCTGGCTAATAGAAATGCCTCAGAAATTGTGTTGATAATATAACTTGTTAATGATAACAAACTTGTGAAATCCAAGGCAGTAACTAATGAACTTCAGTAGTACTAAGAACAATATCCAAGTATTTGTGGGAAATAAATGAGCCAGCAATTTAAATGCTCAATATGACCAGCATCCGAAATGAATGCTACTTCTAGAAATATTACTGTTCAGTAATATCCTATATTACCAATAACCTCATTTGTTTTGGATTCCTTAAAAGGAAGTATCACATTCAGGGTTCTGAGATCTTCATTTAATAACTCACATTCTCAGGAAACAACTCATGTGGAGACTTTAGTTTAAATTTCCTCCTATAGAGTATGTATTTGAATTTGCTTGCAAACTCTTGGATATCTTTTCATTAGATGGGAAAATTGTAGGTTTCAATACATCATTTCATGGACAGTCCATTTTGGCTAAGCTTTCCAAAACATCCTTCCTTGCACATTCTTCATCCCACCCCCCATGCTCTGCCTTTAGTGTCCACGTCTCTCTTTCCATTTAGACCCCTGAGAAAGATGTATGATGATTCCCTTTCACCACATGCACTCGATCAATTGTTTGTGCTCCTAAGGATCATCATTCTGATTTGCACAAGATGAAATCTTAAATTAGTTTTAAACTACATTTTCCTGTTAGCTAAAAATGTTGAACACTTTGACAACTGTTTTTTACCTATATGTGTCTCCTTTTCAAAACTTTCTGTTTAGGTTCATAGCTTATTAAACCGTGGTTCATTTATTTCTTAATATTTTGTTTTTTACTTCTTTGTATAGTCTAGTTTCCAAGTCTCTAAAATGTATTGAACTCACACAGAATTTTTTTCATTCTGTGGGCTATCCTTTCACTTGGTCTTTTATTTTTCTTTGCTATATAGAAACTTTTTAATTTCATGGGATTTCACTTCTTCATCATGGGGATTGTTTCTTGTCTCAGGAGTCCTATTCAGTAAGTATCTAAGAATGCAAATAAATTGAAGTCTATTTCCTACATATTATGCTTGTAGTAATTTTTTAGAATTAGTTTCTATAATGTTTGTGAAGACTGAGAAATAAAAAAGATAATATAACTTTCTTTGTTTCTTTTTTCCTTTCTTTCTTTTCTTCCTCCTTCTTTCCCTTCCTTCTTTCATTCCTTCCTTCCTACGTTTGTTTCTTTGTACGCTAAAATGTAGTTTTTCTTGCATCATGTGTTGACAATGTGGTATTATCTCTTATTTAATCTTCAGAATCTTTAGCTAATGTCAGTTAGCTGTTGCTCTGGGATTTATATGTGGGGCATCAATTTTATTTCTTTTATCTAGGTAATTGTTCTTCTGCCAATAACATACTCTTTGTATTACTATGGGTATGTAAAATAATTGAAAACCCACAAGTTTTCATATGCAGATATCAACAGATCATGAGGAGCACAGACAGAGCTCCTGCATTTATGTCTCAGTGAATATCATTGAAGAATAGGTAAAAAGATGGAAAGAACCAGAGTACCAGGTTCTCTATTGTGAAACAATCTTAGTTAGGTTTTCTAAGGCTGTTAGGATACACCATGACCACGGAAACTCTCATAAAGGAAAACATTTTGTTGAGGTGGTGTTTATATCTGTCTTTCTATCATCTATCTAACGTCTACCTAACAATTATCCATTTTATATAATATATAATAGGTATAATTATATATAATGAATGATTATATAATATATAATGGATATAATTATATATAGTGGATGATTGCTAGGTATAACATATTAATTATATATCAATATATTTATATATAAGCTATATATTGTATAAGATATATTTACATATGAAATTTAAAAAGTTATCATTGTATAAGATGTATTTACATATAAAATTTAGAAAGTTATCAGCTTGAGAGTAGAGTGTATGAGCGGGTTAGGAGTAAGGTAGATGTGAAGCTTTATAGGGATGAAAGATGAGAAATGAAATACTTTTTAAATGGAACATATTTATAAATCTAGCATGGTTGTAAGTTTCACAATATTCTTTGGTTCAAGATTGCTTCATTTATATCCCTTAATTAAAATACTGAGATTAATATTTTTGTCTTTAAATGATACACCTGCAATTTTTACTGGAATTACATTGTAGTCACAGTTTGTCTTTAGTAGGATGGCCACTTTCACAAGGTTAAGTCTACTAATAATTGAATATCACAGATATTTCATACTCTTCTTCCTTTCCTATTTCTTCCTACAGTGACCTAAAGTGTTCATCATAGAGTTCTTTCATTCTTTTTATTTGGTTACTTAAGTACTTTCAAGGGGCTACAATGAATTGGATTCCTTCCTTGATTTCATTTTTTATTGCTGTCTTATCTTCATTTATTTTATATTCTGCTATTTTCCTGAATATGTTTATCAGTTCTAAAAAGTTTTAGTGTGTTTTTTTTATTGGAAACCTTTAAGGACCTATATATAGAATCATACCTGTATAAGGAAATACTTTGACTTCTTTTCCCACACGTACCCCTTTAATTTCCTTTCATTATCTCATTACTGTATATAAAGCTTCAAACCTTCAAATCAAAAATACTGATTTGAAATAATAAAGTGGGTAACCCTGACTTTTGTCTGACCTTAGTGATATATTTTGTGTTTCTCTTTATTTAGGTTGATGTGAGATACATACTTGCTTTATATAGGTTGTATTATGTTGTGTTATGCTCATCATTTTTCTATAAACTGTAACTTTTTATGAAAGGATGCTCACATTTATCAAAGGGCTTATCTGAATCTATAGAGCTTATCATATTATTTTTTCTCACTGATGGCTAGCATACAGAGTGCCAAAGTATGTTATGCTGGGGCAGAAAAAAACAGAAATGGTCTTACAAACATTCCCTCCATATTATAATATCAATCTGCCTGCATATACATGTTTTTGGTACAGTAATGGTAAGGGGAATAGCAAAACACTTTTTAAAGTGTGTATGTGGCCCGATGCACAAAAGGTATTTTGTGCCTGATGCTATAAACATCATCAATTCCCATGATTGGAAAGGTCATGGGTACTGGAGAGTGGATATAAGGTTCTCTTTTGATTTTAATAATTGGTCATACTGCCAAAGTGCATTGTAAATATTTATAGATTAGCTCTTGGATTTTTTTTTATTTTAACGTTTGCCAGAGAAGCACCATTTTGTAACAGATAGCTGTTAATCCAAAGACACATAGCTGCTCAAAGTGCCAAGTATAAGCAATTGTGAGTGCTCAGACATGGATTGATAATTGATGACAAACTCCCACAAACTAAAGCTCAGGAATGCAGTGGGAGGCTTCTTGTTAGTTCCCAGCTGCCAGGCTAGATTAAACCTGAAATAATCACACAGAAACTGTATTAATTAGATCACTGCTTGGCCCATTAGCTCTAGCTTCTTACTGGCTAACTCTTTTTGTTTGCACATAATCCAGACTCTCTGTATTTATTTCATCTTTATATAGCTTATTTTTTACTCTGTTACTTTTTAAATTTCATTTTATCTTTAGTCCTTTAATCTATGAATGGCTGTACTCTTTCTTTTCTCTCCTAAGCCCATGTACATTTTTTTCCTTTCACTTCTTTTTTTATTGAAAAAAACTCCGCCTCTTCCCTGCCTCCCATTTTCCTCCCCCTCCCCCCACTCTTCTCTCCCTTCCCCCACTCCTCTCCCCCTCGCCCCACTCCTTTCCCCCTCCCTCTCCAGTCCGAAGAGCAGTCAGGGTTCCCTGCCCTCTGGGAAGTCCAAGGTCCTCCCCTATCCTATAGCCATACTGATGAATATCTTGCATATCACCATAGAACCCTCATCTGGCGATGGATGGAGATAGAGACAGAGACCCACACTGGAGCACTGGACTGAGTTCCCAAGGTTCCAATGAGGAGCAGAAGGAGGGAGAACATGAGCAAGGAAGTCAGGACTGGGAGGGGTGCACCCACCCACTGAGACAGTGGGGCTGATCTAATGCGAGCTCACCAAAGCCAGCTGGACTGGGATTGAAAAGTAATGGGATAAAACCGGACTCTCTGAACATGGCGGACAATGAGGGCTGATGAGAAGAAGCTAAAGACAATGGCAATGGGTTTTGATCCTACTGCATGAACTGGCTTTGTGGGAGCCTAGCCTGTTTGGATGCTCACCTTTCTAGACCTGGATGGCTAACTCTTATGTATTAAGTTAACCCATTTCTAGTAATCTGTGTATAGCCACGTGGTTGTGGTTTACCTGCAAGATTCCATATGGTGTCTGTCTCTGGCAGGACTACATGGCTTCTCCCTGACTCTTCCCATCTTTCTCCAAGCATTCAGTTCCTTCTTCCCCGCTTATCTATGTTCTGCCCCGCTATAGGTCCCAAGCAGTTTCTTTATTCATTAATAGTAATCACAGCATACAGAGGGAAATCTTAAGTCACAGGAAACATTGAGAAGAGAAAGAAGAAAGTAGATATGGTAGATTAAAAAGAGAACTATGAAAGGCTCACTTTTGATATGGCATGCCAATACCAACTCACAGTAACTGGCTAAATACACAAGTTCAGATCAATAAAAAGCCCATCATGGACTGGAAATGGACCCTACAGTCTGACTCTTGTCACATAGAAGTAATAGCAATTGCTGTCTGCTGCTGGAGTAAGAATCACTCTATTTTTGTTGATGTGGCCACTAATAGGTGTCCCATGCCAGAGTAGATGACTCTATCTGACTTACTCACATAATGACAGCAATAATTTGACTCATAGGTTATTTAAACAATTAGAATAAGGACACAAAGAACAGTGGGAAACAAAATGGGAACACCATGGAGTGTTATTGGAAAATACCGGTGAATCACCGTTGTGTAGGAGGTTCCTCTGAGCTTGAAACTTTCTGTGTTGGAGAGAAACTTTCTTAAGACATAGGATTTAAAGGGAAAGTAAAACAAGATGGTATAGGACAAGATATGGGGATGGGAAAATGAGGGCTTGAGATGACCAAGTTCAAGGAGTGACAGAAACGGGAAGCAATAAAAGAAATATCACGATAGAGGTACCATTATGGGGTTTAGGTGAAACCAGGTACTAGGAAAATTCCAAAAAATCCAAAAGGATCACCCCAGCTAAGACTCCTAACAATAGTGGAGAGAGTGTATGGTATAAACTGCCGTTCCTTTTTAATCAGATTAGTGACTACCCTAATTGTCATCACAGCACTTGGCTGAGTTCCTTGGACTTTAGATGAAGAGAGGGAGAAGGGATCATATGAGCAATGAGGGGGTCAAGATCATAAATGGGAATACTGCAGAGACAGCTGACCCTAGCTAGTTGGACTTCACGGACTCTGGACTGACAGTTGGAGATCCTGCACGGGACTGAACTAAGTCCTCTGAATGTGGGGGAATGCGTTATTTGTTGGATGGCCCTAGCAGTATGACTAGGACACATATTGGGTGCATGAACTGGCTTTCTTGAACCCATGTTCTATGGTGGATACATTGTTTCGCCTTGCTACAGAAAAGAGGTGCTTGACCTTGCTCCAATGTGGTCTACCAGACTTCTTTGTTGACTCCCCATGGGGAGTCTCACCTCCTTTGGTTGGTGGATGCGGGATATGATGAGGGGGAATGGGAAGGAGGATCTGGAGCTAGTATGTAAAATTTACGGAAAAAGAAATATACAGAAAGAAAAATATGAAACAACAGGTTGTTCTGGGGGAGGAGAGGTGAAACACTGTTTTGCATGGTATCTCCAGTAAGACAGAAAGTAAGCTATCCAAAAAGGATGTAAGATCTGGAAACTAACCAAATTCAACAGGGCCATCTCTTCTTCAGGAGTATATAAACAGTATAGAATGTTGAGAGTCAGTTTCTGATAAGCCAAGCTGCAAAGAAGACTCTCAGATAATTAGAACCACCAGGAAGAAGTTAAGCCTAAGTGCCTAGAAATTGCAGAGACCAACTGAGCTACTTGGGAGATGCTCAGACTAGCTGAGCAACATGAAAAGGATATTCTCCAACCTGATGAACTGCCTGCAGTCTGTACATGGTGCTATAGCTTTCATGCTTCGGTGAACTGCCACCTATTCTGTGATGGGTTTTGGTTATGCAGTTGTTTTTTTCAGTAATTTCCTATAAGAAGCCCTCATCCACTTTTCTTTAAGAAACACCCATAAAATTTATTTGACATCTTCCCATTGGTGGTATGAGAAATAGAGACGGTCGTATCTAGTTTATAATGATAGTATGAATCTTTATGAGTGCTTACTCTTTAAACATTTATCATTTCATGGAATATTTAATTATGCAGAAGAAATAACCCATATTGAAAGTATTAGTGCAACCTCCGCATTTAGAAGAAAAACTAGATATATCATATTAAACAGCATATGTAACATCATGTAGCAGTTTGTTTTCTTTCTTACTTCTCCATATATTAATACCAAATTAAAATGCATTATTCAACCATATCTCCACCTCAGTTTGTAACAAATCTTGTAAACTTGGCTGTCACTTCAGAACTATACTGACTGTTTATGTGTTTTTCCTGAAGACAAGAGGGCAATGTCAGAACTGCCCTCATTTGCCCTGGATGATACTTCTGAAGATTTACTGGAATAGAGGGATTATAAGGGATTTTGAAACAACCATGTTCTAAGTTTTCTCATTTATGTGGGCTCAGAAAGTTAATACTCGACACAAATGTCAGCAGCAGAGTTTGATATAAATATATGACCTCCAAACATTTTTTCCACAATTCACCCTATTTCTTCAATGCAAGGATATTCAGATGAGAACACTCATGCTATGTTTAATTTTTATTTGCCCTGGCTAGCTATTAGTCCATGACTGAAGGTGCAATTTTCCAGAAATATGCCACCCCCAAATTTCTTCCTACACACAGGTGTCAGAGTAATCTAACATGCACAAATGATCACGTTACTCCTCTGATTCAACCTCCTCTGAAATCTCTGATTCTTACAGCTGTGTGCATTCTTAACTATTTTTAGTTTAAACTAAGAACAAACATATAAAGAATTGTATATGATCTGTGGCTTAATTCTATTCAGTCTATCTCCTTCTCTCATCTACTCTCAACTTCCTATCCTATTCTATATTGAAGCATGGTCAACTGATTACATCTTATCCACAGAATGCTAATGGAAAGAAGTATGTGACTTCTAGGACAATCCAGACTTTCTAAGAAAATGGAAAAAAGCCTTTTATTTTCAGTCTTTCTACTTCTGTTGCCTTCAAACTATAACTCCATAACAGTGGTGAAGGCTTTCTTTTCTCTAACCCCATAAGGAGCTAGTCAGGAGCATCCATTACTGGTTGAAATTTAAATGTATTTCCCTTTAGTAGCCACTTCTGTTACCTCATTTATATTCATGATCTGTAACTCTGACAGACTTTGTTAATATTTCACATTTTCTTTGGAAGTCATTGTTTGCGATCCTTTCTAGTAAATAGAGTATATGATACTGACTAATACAATGGCACTGATAGTCAAGTCCGTATCTACATTCAAAGGAGAAAAATTGTGACACATTATCTAACTTTGAGTGTTCATGCTAAAGCATTTACTTGGTTGTATCAATTACTAATTATCTGAACTTTATCTGCATTCAATTGCACACAAAAGTCTTTGTAAAATTTATTGAAGCATGCGGAAATATTTCTAGCACACAGGATATATATTTTTCCTTTGGATATCCTAATGGAAGTTTGGGATGACTCAGCAGACTATATTTATATTATTAAGATGCAATTATGTCCTCTACTTAACTTGGTTTCTTTTCATATTTAGCAGTGTTACTACATGAGCTGAATTAACAATTAGTGTATTTCATTATTGTATACAAGACACCATTTGCTAAACGGTTGAGCAGTTACATGGATAAACACTTTGCACTAAAAACTAACTTACTTGCAGAAATCAATACCTATAACTTTTGGGTTTAAGTGGTTTATATAATATAATTTCAGGGAGGTGAAGAAATGCAATCACCACTGCACATCATGACTTAAAAGCAATACTTAGCTGCAGAACTAGGTTTTGGCTTTTCACATCAATTTTACATATAAAATAAGAAGTACCAACTATAATTATCAAGAAGAAAAAGAAACAAACACTTTTTAAATTTTGTACCCTGATTTAACTTAATTGTTTGTAACCAAAGATCTGAAGATCAGAATGTTTTCAGCAGAAACTATCTGTAACGTAAGAGATTAACTGGAAGACACTTAGCTTTTTAATATAATCTAGTAACCAGGGCAACCTATTTATTTGATTGTAAACTGTTAATAGGTTTTTGTAGATGTAGCAGGGACAATGATTGCAAGCATATATGTATGTGGGGTTTCTAATTATCATAGAGGTAAATTAGCATTATTGCTCTTCACTGTAAAAACACAAGTGTGGATATCTGCAAGATAGTCTTGCTTCTCATATGGCCTATATTAAGAATGACCAGGGCATAGTCATGTAAATTAAATACATTAATAAAAATATCTATCACAAAGCAAAAATTAGCACAAAACACCCTTTGAAAATTCAAGTCACAAACACAAAAATGAGTTTTAATTAAATTAAATTTGCATTGTATTAATTGAACTTTTGTCCAATGTTTTATTATAACTAGTTACCAGAAACACTTGTACTGGTAGATATGATTTCCAACAAATATAACTTACAGCTGGCATCTAAAGATTTATACTGATTTTCCACACATATCTATTAGTCAAAGAGATAAAAAATGTGTACAAACAGTCTGTATTATTGGAACTATTTAATAAGATCCATATTTCTTAAACTGATCTTGAATTTATGTAATGATGTGTAATAGGTAGCATAAACTATCAAAGGTGATCCCAGCAATTGTGATTAAACGCCTTTAGTCCCAGCATTAGGAAGGCAGAGACAGAAGTGGTATGTATGGCTGGGCAGAGAGAGGAATGTAAAGGAGAAAAAAAAGGAACGCAGGGAAGTCTGAGTTTGGTGGAGAGTGTTGCAAGATCATCATTTTAATCTGAAGATTTGGTAAAGGTAAAAGTTCTCTTTACTGGTAGGCTGTTTTGTTTTTCTGATCCTCAGGTTGAACCCCCAAATATGTCTCTGGGTTTTTTTATTCGTGCTACAGAAGGGTGTTTTTGTTTTTTTTATTGAGAAAAAGAAAAAAAAATTCAGCCTCCTCCCAGCCTCCTCCCAGCCTCGCATTTCCCTCCCCCACCTTCCACCATCTTCCCCTCCCCCATTCCTCTCCCCCTCCTTCTCCAGTCCAAAGAGCTGTCAGGGTTCCCTGCCCCGTGGAAAGTCCAAGGTCCTCCCCACTCCGTCCATGTCTAGGAAGGTGAACATCCAAACTGGCTAGGCTCCCACAAAGCCAGAACATGAAGTAGGATCAAAACCCCGTGACATTTTCCTTGGCTTCTCATCAGCCCTCATTGCTCACCATGTTCAGAGAGTCCGTTTTTATCCCATGCCTTTTCAGTCACAGTCCAGCTGGTTTTGGTGAGCTCCCAAGAGATCAGCCCCACTGTCTCAGTGGGTGGGTGCACCCCTCGTGGTCCTGACTTCCTTGTTCATCTTCTCTCTCCTTCTGCTCCTCATTGGGACCTTGGGAGCTCAGTCCAGTGCTCCAGTGTGGGTCTCTGTCTCTATCTCCATCCATCACCAGATGAAGGTTCTATGATGATATGCAAGATATTCGTCAGTATTGCTATAGGATAGGGTCATTTCAGGTTCCCTATCCTCAGCTGTCCAAGGAACTAACTGGGGAGATCTCCTTGGGCTCCTGGGAGCCACTCTAGGTTCAAATCTCTTGCCAACCCTAAGGTGGCTCCCTTAACTAAGAATTGTGTTTCCGTGCTCCCCTATCCAACCTTCCTTTATCCCAATCATCCTGTTTCCCCAAGTTCCCCCCATCCCCCACTTCTCACTTTTCTCTCCCCATCTCCCCTTACCCCCATCACACCCCACCCCTAAGATCCCAATTTTCTCCCCAGCAATTTTGTCTACTTTCCATAGCCAAGAGGATAACTATAAGTTTTTCTTTGGGTTCACCTTCTTATTTAGCTTCTTTATGTTCACCAATTGTAGACTCCATGACCCTTATTTATGGCTAGAAACCAATTATGAGTGAGTACATCCCCTGATCATCTTTTTGGGTCTGGGTTACCTCACTCAGAATAGTGTTTTCTATTTCCATCCATTTGCATGCAAAATTCGAGAAGTCATTGTTTTTTACCGCTGAGTAGTACTCTAATGTGTATATATTCCACACTTTCTTCATCCATTCTTCCATTGAAGGACATCTAGGTTGTTTCTAGATTCTGGCTGTTACAAATAATACTGCTATGAACATAGTTGAACAAATGCTTTTATCATATGATAGGGCATCTCTTGGGTATATTCTCAAGAGTGGTACTGCTGGGTCTAGGAGTAGGTTGATCCTGAATTTCCTGAGAAACTGAAACACTGCTTTCCAAAGTGGTTGCACAAGATTGCATTCCCACCAGCAATGGATGAGGGTTCCCCTTCCTCCACAGCCTCTCCAGCAAAGGCTATCATTGGTGTTTTTTATTTTAGCCATTCTGACAGGTGTAAGAAGGGTGTTTTTTAATGAGGGAAATCAGCAGTTGTGGACATGCTCACCCAAACAAAAGATATACAATGAATGATAACCTAGCATTACCCTAATAAACAGAAAGTTGATGAAATAGTAAAATTCATATGATATGAAATAACAGGTACTATATGAATGTGATACAGTTAAGCATAGAAGAAGATGAGAGAAAATGCAGTAGTTTCTAAGGGGACTTCAAGAGATATTTTTGGAAAGAAAGTGTTCAGAGAGAATGACGTTTAACTATCAGAAAATGTCATTCCAACAAGACATAGATAATTAAATATAAATAACAGTTCATGGTTTAAGACACGTCCCTATGACTACCTGTTCATGGAGGTCCTGAGGCCTCAAAATAAATACAGGTTATTGCTATTGGCTATGGTTACCAACATAAATATATGGTAAGTGTCTATTTTGAATACTTTAGTTTGTATTTAATAGATCCTGCTAAGTCCTTCTGTGTATGTGTTGCTTTTATTGATTAATGAATAAAGAACCTATCTTGAGCCTTGCAGGGCAGAATAGATATAGGTGGGGAAAACTAAACTGAATGCTGGCAGAAAGAAGGCAGAGTCAAGGAGAAGCTATGGTGACACTCGAGGAGAAAGATGCAAGCCGCCAGCTAGGAACTTGCGAGTATGCCACGAGCCTCGTGGTAAAATATAAAATAATGAAAATGGGTTAATTCTAAATGTAAGAGCTAGTTAGAAATATGCTTAAGTGATTGGTTAAGCAGTGGTTTAAATAATATAGATTCTGAGTGATTATGTCAGAGGTTTGGATAGCTGGGAAAGAACAAGTGGCCTTCTACAACATATTTCATATACTTCCTCTTATGCATGAATTCTTATACGTATTCTTATATAGGAAAAATCATAATAATAAAAGGACATAAAATTTTAGAAGGAACAATGAAGTCAAGAAATTAGGACAATATGTAGTGCCCAAATACATTGAAAAGATATACAAAGTTCTAAAAAATAATATATTATATTTATAAAAGTATGATGTAAGAATGATTCTTGAATTTGTCTATCAGCTGTTTTATGACTGTTCTGTAAACACTACTTACTACTAATAAACTCATAAAAAGTATTTGAGGTATTTCTGAGAGATTAATTTTATATACTTCAGAACCATCTATAGTTTTCTCCATTCATGAAGATTAAAAAGAAATATTGTGTGTGAATAGTAATATTGACTATCAATTCAATGCAATGTATACTATCTAGAATATCAGCAAATTGTATTTCTCTTTTTACCTTTGGAGACTTTTCTGAGAGTTTTATCTAAGGAGGGAAAGTCTGCCCTAAAGGTAGCTAGTGTTACCTAATAAATTAACCAACCAGTGGAAGCAGAGCAAAAGAAAGAGAGTCAGAGAATTGTTGGTTCTTTTTCTTAAAGTGTCTGCTATTTACTGACACTTTTATTGAGGAGTTTTTCTCAACCATATAATATTGTTCACATAATATTCCAACTAAGAACCAGCCCACAGCTAAGAAGCAAGTTGATCATGGATGTGAATCTCTGAAAGAGTGAGACAAAATAAATCTTTGAAATCTTTCATTATTTTAAGCTTCTCCCAGTGATATTTGTCACTCCAGAAAAATAATCTAAAAGGAGTCTCTATTTCACTTTGACTTTTACAAAAAAATCAGTCAAACTTAAATCTAATTTCAAAATTTGAAATTATTTTGACAGTTAATTGTCCAAAACTTTGCCTATAGTCCTACACTTATTATGTTTTCTTTTCTTTTTAATTTTGAGGGTTCTCTCTGTCTCTGTCACTGTTTTTTTCTCTGTTTACTCATACAAAGTGTACTTAATATCTGTGCAATGATATTATAATTTAATTTACAATATGTTATATATAATTATATTAAATTAATTTTTTGCATTTTAACTTTTATAAATTAAAAATATTTACTACAAGTGACTTTAAATTGCCATTTAGCACTTACTATGCCTCTTCAGTATTAAAAGTCCTGAAAGTTTTCCCTTAGAAAATTGCATACTTGAAACTAGCAAGAATAATAACATTATTAATTATTAACATTTTTTTAACCTTGCCAAGTAAAATTCATAGAAAGTTTAGTTTAGAATAGAACATATTTAAATTGCCAAACTCTATGTGGTATTAAGATTAGGAAAGGAGCACCTAGAAGTACATGCCACAGCATAAGAAATCGTGTACAAATGCTGTGATTCATTGCCTATAGTTTTTAAACTATGAGCCTACAAGAGTGGACTGTCCCTGGAATTGTACTGGTGTATCTTGGATTCACAGTATGAATTATGAGAAGCAGCTGGCCTTCTTGTTCCTACCATCTCAGATGTCCTTTGGCATACTCATTTATTTTTCTGGCTGGACAGTGAATGTCATCGCTGATCTTTCTTTTTAGCAAGATGTGATTGTATTTATGGCCATAACTAATGTTAACCATAGAATACGGTAAATGTGAGGTGAGACAATTGGGCAATTTGTCATTTCTGTACATAAGGGAACCTTTCATATAACGATACCTTTCTCAGAATACTGGCTTTAGACACAGCAGACATATCAGAAGCAACAATTAAAGTTGCTGAGGTGAAGAACATATCCACTGTAGAAAGTACTAAAGTGGGTCACTGCAGCAACACGTACTGGAGCAACTATGCATGATAATGCCATTTCTTTTGAAAAAGAGTTTAAAAAGATTAACGAGGTGCCAACATTCCTCTCAAAGTCTGTACTGAAGTGTGTGATTTGTGTTGTGTCTATTTTTGCTGTACTTCCACTCATAAAATGTCACATTAATATTATTCCTGCCTTGGAAGTTCATATTTTCAGTTTCATTATTTTCAGATGACTAAGAGGCTACAGAATAGCTTACTTTCCCCACTTCTGACATTTTATTTACATGACATTTTGTTTTATAGACACATCATTTATAAATCTATTTTACATTTCTAATTGTCTATTTGATGTCGGCTAAATGTTATTCTGATGGGGCCATTTTTGCCAAGGAAGTGTCTAACTGAGGTGACATTTCCATCAACAAAGGTTTCCTGAAATTGGTAAGTTACCAGATTTATTTTGTACACATCTGTAGTTAAGCTTGGATTTGGAAAGTACCTCTTTGCTATCTTCTGGTAGAGATGGTAGGCAACTTAGGGATTCTCTAAGGTACAATATACTCGGTGTTATATTTTAAACAAACTTTTCCTCTAACTAAAATTAGATGCTGCCAGTGAGATGAGGCAGTATGAATTCCTGTTTTATTTATTTCAAACATTACAAATTTTTAAGGCTGGAGAGGCGATTTAGTAATTAAATATTTGCTGCTCGTCTATCATACCGCAGACTATATTAGACAGCTAACAATCAATTGTACCTCCAGGTCTTCTGCTTCCCTTTTCTGGCCTCCAAGGTATCTTCATACATACTTTGTTCATGCAAACACACACATGCACATGGATATGCCCACACACACGCACACACAATTATGTGGAGACCTATATATAATGATTGTATAGGGTATAGGCCTCACGATCTTTTTTTATTCACTTTGGTATATATATATATATATATATATATATATATATATATATATATTGTTGTCCGTGTTGTGCTCATGTTTAAGCAGTAATCTTCTGTGATTACTAGGAAGCACAGTCTCACAGTAAACAGCCTGGACTTGTAGCTCTCACAATATGCCTGGCCCATTTTTCACAGTGATCCCTGAGGATTAAGTGAGAGAGCTGTTTTATTGATGTATCTGTTAGATGTGGGCTCTACAAGCCCTATACTTTACTTTGTTATGCTGTCTATAACTCTCATTACTGTCTCTAAGAGATAGCTCCACAATGAAGCATTAGCACTATACTTTTTTTATAAAAACAAACATTTCACATGTCAGCCTAGATAAGATAATTTCATTAAAGTATATTGTGTACAGGCATTCTTTCAATATTATCCTCTCCTTCTTCCTTCTATATTTATTTCCTGACTTCCTCACTATTTAATATCCCCATTCCCATTTCCTGAGTCAAATCACCTGTATTCTGCTATTTCCCTCTATTGTCCCCCAAACCTTCATGCTGGCAATAGTTTATTCTACTTCCTTGATATCTGAAGTTACAACAAGCTGTGTTTTTACATATGAACATTTGGAGTTAGGAACCTCCAATATGAAATAATACAATTTTTCCCCTAGGTCTGGGCTACCTCCATCAATATGATCTTCAAGTTTTACCCAATTACCTGCAAACTTTATGAGTTAGTTATTATTTATAGATATGTGGTACTCCATTCTGTATATGTATCAAATTCTTCTTATCCAATCATTGGTTAAGAACATTTAAATTGTTTTCATTTCTTAGCTACACTGAATAGAGCAAAACTGAACATAGCTGAACAAATGTGTTTGAAGTAGAATATTGAATCTTTGGATATATTCCAAGGGGTAATATAGCTGAGTCAACTGAGTTCTATAGAATCTAAATCAGTTTTCAGTTCTACCAACAGTGAGGTAGAAATCCCTTTCTTACACCCAGTTCAGCATTTGCTCTTGGGTGATTTTTTGCATTCTGACTGCGATAGGATGAAATCTCAACTTTTGTTTGATTTGTTCTTCTATACTAGTCAAAAAATCACTTCAAACTTTTTTTTTAAAAAAAATATTTATTTATTAAAAATTTCCATCTCCTCCCATCCTCCCATTTCCCCCCTCCCCTCTCCCCCGCTCTCCAATCCTAAGAGAAGTCAGGGTGCCCCGACCTCTGGGAAGTCCAAGGCCCTCCCCCGTCCATCGGGGTCTAGGAAAGTATACATCCAAACAGACTAGGCTCCCAAAAAGCCAGTACATGCAGTAGAATCAAAACCCGGTGCCCGGTGTCATTATCGTTGGCTTCTCAAAAGCTGGAAGTACGGGCGTGGGAGTGGGTTGGGGGGAAGGGAGTTGGGGGAGAGAGAAGGGAGAAGGGGAGGATTGAAGAGAGCTTGGGAGAATGGGATGGTTGAGATGGAGGAAGGGTGGATATGGGAGCAGGGAAGAAGATATCTTAACTAAGGGAGGCATTTTAGGGTTGGCAAGAGACTAGGCTCTAGAGGGATTCCCAGGTGTCCAAGGGGATTTCCCCAGCTAGGTCCTTGGGCATCAGAGAAGAGGATGTCTGAATTAGCCTTCTTCCATAGCCACACTGATGAATATCTTGCATATCACCATAGAACCTTCATCTGGCGATGGATGGAGATAGAGACACAGACCCACATTCGAAAATGCTTTAGAGCTTGGGACAGCTTTTGTTGCCAGTATCCATATGATTAGCAGATGAATGCTAGGTGGATTTATTTCTGATATCAGTGAGAATTATCATAAATGCCAAATTTTGTTCATTTTATAAAATATTAAAAATCAACCAAAACAGTGACCTGGAATGAAAGAATATGATACTTTTTCTTAAGAACAACTTTTAAAGAATTTGGAGATCAGGATAAATAGTCGAAAATAGTGGTCTCTAGGAATATTTACCACTATGTCTCAACAGAAAGACAAATAGATATGTCTTATGATAAGAAGCTAATTGAATTGTGAAAATAAAATCACAGATAATTGTGCTTTATGTTAATTTATATACCATATTTTTGTTCCAATTTTCATCACATTTTTTCAGAGTCTGTTATTAAATATTTTAAGACATGTAAATTGACTGATTTGGTTTCTAGATAATATATGCTGAAAACAAATGTATTCTTGAATTTGACAATAATTATTTCTGGAAAACATGCATATTTTGAAATAAATAATGGCACACTGGTCAGCAGAAAAATGAGTACTCAAATGAGTTCCAGATTCTCATTTCTGTACAAGGGATGCATCATTTTGCTTTGTGAAAAGACTTTGGAATGTATGATTTTTTTTTTACTTTTTACTGTTTATATAAAAAAAATCTACACAAATATGGCTTGGGGATCTAGTCTAGTCACAGAGCACTTGACTTCAGTATATAACAGAATGTATATTTTGTTATGAATGTTGAGATGGTGAAATTATTATGGATTTTCCATGAACCCCATTTCAACAGAGAGAACTATTATATATGACAAATTGTTAGGTGGATAACAGATTTGAGGACGTGAATTTTGAATGTCTGAGAAGGTGCATGAGTAAAGAAATGGATGTAGTATAAGTGAAGAAGGTGAGACAAAGAACACAGTATCTCCTAGAGTCTCCAAAAGGTTATAGTTTCTATGTAGAATGGCTAGTCTCAGGTGATATTTGATGAGTTCTAGAATCACCTAAGATACAGTCCTCATTGGCATCTTTGTGGAGGAATTATCTTGATTTGGCTAATTGAGGTAAGACGGCATCTACATTATGGGTAGTTTATTAAACAAACTGGCGTCTTAGATTGAATAAAAATAGAAAAATGAAATGAGTAAAAGCATGTCACTAAGTACCTCAGGCTCTTGCTCCATGATGTCACCATGTGTTGAATGATATTCTTGATTTTTCTCAGCATACTTCATCAGGACAATAGGAAAATTCCTGAGAAACTTGCATGATTTAATTTTAAACCAATGAGATCCATATAGAGTAGTGCATATTTTCTCTTCTAACCTTGATTTTCTGGAATGCATTTATGAAAAAAAAAAACACCAGTTTATGAATGTCACCAGAAAATGTGTCTGTCTTTGGTGGCAATGAAACTCACACTTAAAATATAATGGTCTGTTTTTTATTTGTTGGTTTTAATGATTTTGTTTATTGATATAATGGTTTCAGGTTTCAAAAATATTTTTGTGCAGTATATTTAAAGACCTTGATCATAAATTAGTAGCATATTTGGACTATCAGACTATTTATCTTTTAATAAATAAATCTAGTAGTTCACCATTTCCCTATTAGGCTTGAAACATTTAGCATACAAACTTCAGGAATAAGAAAGTAACTGTGACTATAATAATTGAAGATATCTAATACAGCATGTTTTCCAGTTCAAGTTACAGGCTATTTGCATATCCTATTATTTCTTCTGGAATTTTCTATGATATTTGTTGTTGCTACAATTCATTTCTCCAAAAAGGAAAGACACAACAGAAACCTGCCTTTATTATAAACCAAGTATACATTCTACAATGCATACAAGTAAGAAAACAAAGTTTTCATAAACAAATATACTTATTGTATATTAAGATATAAAATAATGATAATAATAAATTATTTTTAAAAAGGAAAAGAGATAAGCCAAAGTTGAACAGAAAGAGCTCATATTGAATTATTCAGTCTTGATTGATTAACTTTCTATCATTACCCGTTGAATGATATTAATAAAGACACTGAGCCAGGCAGTGGTGATGCATGTCTGTATTCCCAGCACTCAGGAGGCAGAGACAGGCAGATCTCTGTGAGTTTGAGGACAGCCTGGTCTACAGAGCAAGTGTCAGGAAAGTCTCCAATGCTATATGGAGAAACTTTGTCTCAAAAAACAAAATAAAATAAATTAAAATAAAATAAAGTCATTTAATATTTCTGCCCCTCTATTCCCCATCTAGAAAGCAATACATTTATCACAGGCATATAGCAGGGTTAAATAAAAAAGTTTGCTAAAAACAGTTTTTCTGACTGGACACTAGGATCTTATTGCAATTGACAGTATAGTCATGGAACATTTTAAATTTAAAAATTCAATTACAAATTCTTGCTGACATGTAACATTTGCTCATATAAAAATGTGTCAAATGAATACAGAAATCTTTTCCTAGTCCAAGAATGGGGTCTTTAATTGATCTGTTTGTATCCTAACAGCTAGAGAAGAAATTGGGTAGTATTGTCTTCAGTAAGATTTATTTCTATAATCTATAGTTACCTTAGCACATATTAAGTAGAGGTGAGGAAATGGACCAGGAATCCTTTTATTCTATTTTTCCAAGTCTGATCTAGCAAATTTTGCAGAGGACATATTATCTCATAGATTCTGATGTACTTGATAGAAGATAAGGGAGGGAGTTCGTGATGTCTCAGAGACCATCAAATATCATTAGGCTTTCCAATAAGTCATAATTAACTTTGTGTTTAAAGAAGGGAACAACAGGGTCACTAGTCACACATTCTGGGAAGGCAGCCAAGACACCACCATGGGAGTCATGATGCCTGGTATAAATTGAGTAGGCTGGCCCTGCAGTGTGTACAGATCAGGAGTGAGAGACTATTAACATGACAAGGGAGAGATACATTTCTAATAAGGTGAGCAGATGCCTTGGCAAGTATGGGACATTATCCTTTGACTTAATGACCAGAGTTTGCATGCTCTCAATTTGACATAGCCCTCTTCTCGAATTTGTTTCTGCTTTACTCAAAGAAGGAGTTTAACCTTAAAGGTAAGTAAGGGGGCCATATTCCCTGCAATTTTAGTGAAGTAGAGAGGAAATCAATGTTAGAGACTATAATGATAAAATAGTAAGTATATATTTGAGAAAAATTTCATGAGAATTCTTTCATTCAAATGTTTGAAATGTTCTTGAAATAACAAAAATGCAGATTATTTTGAGAAAGGACAATTGTTTCTTTAAACTGTTCCAACTTGTGTGTCTGAGTTGCTTTATTCTTGCAAAGTGTTCTTTTCAGTTCACTGCTGTAGGAAATCCTACAGCCAGTATCATTTAAGTTCCATGCCCACTTGGGCATGGCCTCTTATATTATGCCTAAATAAAGCATATTTGCGGCCACTTTGCTGGCTGCAGGATTCTGTTGCTGTTCTCTGTTCCAGCAGAGGATATTGATTCGTGAGTCTCCTCCTAAATAAATAGCTATCTTTTAGTCTCAATTCTGAGCATCCTTCCTCAGTTCACCAATACTTTTGTTAAACCATACAAAAAAGCAGAATAGGAACAGTTGATCCTCCCCACCTAATTCGAAAAATGAGAAAACTTTTCCATTATGTCGGTTCTTTTGCACTCTGTTGTAAATTCTATTTGATTAGTTATGTGGATTTTGCACCAAACTTTCCACAACCTTCAGTAACTATTTAACTCACATCCTCACAGTGCATGCTTCCTTTAACGTACTCACATTTGTCCTTTTATAGCAATATAATAATAGTTAGACAAGCAGAAATGAAAGGCAAGGAATTATTGTAGAAATCACTTTCATGAATATATCACATTGTCAGTAAATGCCAAGTATTCGATTCCAAAGTTGTTGTCACTATTGCAATGACAGTAATAAAGGTTTCCATTAGTGAGAAGACTAATATAGACATTATCTCAAAAATAAAGATTGAAGGAAAAGACAAACCTTGACGTCAAATCTCCACGTACATACATATGCACATGTGCATGCACAAACACACACACACAGAGGAGGCAAGTGCACCTACATGCAAATGTACACACAACCAAATGGATATTGTATATTTTATATTATTAATATATATTTTAGGTGATTTTCCATATACAAAAAATCATCTAAACATATAACCTAAAGGAAATATATCTAATATTGGATATTTTAAAATTGAAATAGAAAATCCTATATATGCAGAAGTATATCTGAATACTTTTGAAGCCACCATACAGTATTAAAAATGGACAGCAAACGTTGAAACTCTTTTTAAATCCACTTCTTCCTTCTCTATTTTAGTCTTTAAAGTTGTTTATAACTATGTTTTCCCTTAAATGTTTAACCGAATAAGTTAATAGATAGACAACCTTTGTTTGTGAATCTCAGATCATCATTACTTCCCATACACTTTGCAACTGAATTGATCTCATTTGCCTTAAAATGTAAGAGTGTACAATTCTGACTTTAAAGAGACAATTTTTATGAAAACAAAGATATCAAGTCAGAAGAGATTTTTTTCTTGTCTTCTGAATGAACCTGCTTGCATTTTTGGTGTAGTGGTTACAGCAGGATGAATCACAGGATTCATTCTCTCAAGGAGCATCATACAGTCCTTCTTTTCTACTCCTTCTGGTTTCTTTTTGTTGCAAGCTGTTAACATTCACTTTACAAAAGAATTTAAAGTTGGGACAGTCAATTTAAATCATAATAAAAAATCACCTTATATAATCTAAAGCAATTACTGAGAAATAAAATGATGGCTCTGTTTGGGAAATTACCTAAGAAACTCATTATCAAATCTTAAGTTTTTATTTTCATAGTACCTTAATCAGAAAATCCTAAATTTTCTTGTGATATAAAAATCAGAAATTATGGGACAATATAATCAGCCTTTATATACATTCAAATACAATTAAAATACCTTCCAGAAGAGGACACTTTATAAAAGATGAAGGTTAATTGATTATTAGACACCCTATATTTCATTGTTACTTTTAATGTTGGGATATTTTGATTTTTAAATTCCTACATTGTAATTTTATAGTCATTAAATGTTTAATACTAAATTAATAAGGTATGTTAGCTCCTAAAACTCTGTGCATATTGCTTACAGTGAAGATATGAGACTTGGAACTGTCTGTGAGATCACTGTACTTAACACACCTTCATAATGCAGCATGCCTTTGACATATTGCACTATTGTTTGTTTCCAAATGTAGCCCAGGCTGTTATAGGGTATGAGGAGTCCTTCTGTATGTGTGTTGCTTCTATTGGCTTATGAATAAAGCTGCTTTCTGCCAATGGCTTAACAGAATATAGACAAGCTGGGATACATACAAATGTATATGTATATATGGGGAGAGAGAGAGAGAGAGAGTAGGCAGAGTCAGGGAGAAGCCAGGCAGCTGCTGCCAGGAACTGATGCCTCTGCTGCAGCCCTCAAAAACGTTGCCAATAGGCCATGACCTGGTGTTGATGCACATATTAATGAAGATGGGCTAGTTTAGGAAATAAGAGCTAGCCAGCAATATGCTTAAACTATTTGGCAAATAGTATTTGCATATCATTCAGTTTCTGAGTGATTATTTAGGGTCCAAGCAGCGAATAATAATTGAACAGCCTCCCCCAACTGTTATCTATTACTAATCTTTTATTATCATTATTCTTAAAGGGCTCATACAAATTGGCCTAGGGTAGCACATGTGTCTCATCTCAGCACTCAGGCTGCAGAGTCAAGCAGATCTCTGTGATTTTGAGGCCAGTCTGGTCTACAAGAGTTAGTTCCAGGACAGGCTCCAAAGTGACAAAGACACACTGTCTGGAAAAAAACAAACAAAATAGTGAAGTTAGTTTCTCACAAGGTTAATAAACTTAGTTACTTAAATAATTTGAACCTTTAATCCCAGCACTTGGGAGGCAGAGGTAGGCGCATCTTTGTGAGTTCAGGACCAGCCTGGTCTACAGAGCTAGTTCCAGGACAGGCTCCAAAGCCACAGAGAAACCATGTCTTGAAAACCAAAAAAAAAAAAAGAAAGAAAGAAAGAAAGAAAGAAAGAAAGAAAGAAAGAAAGAAAAAAATAATAATTTGAAACCACAATTTGATGCAGATATAACAATTCATGAGAAAACTAAGGGTCAAATGCCTAGATTGTATTGCTGTGCTTACATGCTCTATATATTTCTATAAATTTTAGGCACATAAGAAATTGTCAGTGTGTATAACAGAGTTCTTTTCAATATTGCATGGTTCTCTTCCTTGATTAAATACTTCCCACACATTTGATGAAGAACATAGGGAATTTGTATTACTTAGATGTCTTTCATTTGTCCTATTCTTGAGACATATTTCTACTAGGAAGATTAGCTTTGCATGGGTTAGTTCACTTCCATAGTGGGAGTCATAAATCCATCAAAACATATAAAAGAGACTGATGGTCTCCTAATTAAGGCTGAATTTATGTTAGAGACTTCTCTAGGAAATTTTTCATGGGGAAACAGAGTAGCGGATGCTTATTTCCATTAAAGAACTGTAACATTTTATCTGAAAGCAGAAAGTAATCATAAATGAATCACACTTGTAGTTCCTATATTAATTTTATAAATAACTCATAGAAAAGCACCAGCATTAAACAGAGGTAGACCATTAAACAACTATAAAATTACTGACTGCAAAGATTTTGTCACATATGAAGCAGGGTAGTTTTACTAATAACCAAAGCCTGGAATCAATTTAGAAGTGGGGTGACCTGATCAACATTCTATTTCATAGAATAGAACATCTGTATAACAGAGGAAGGATATAATGCCCAAATCATCATTTTTGTTAGGAGTATCCACGAAAAGACTCTTTGTGAGTTTTTTTCTTGATACTATTACCAAACCAAAAAAAAAAAAAAAAAATCAAGAATTGCAAACTAAAAAACATGTGTTATCACATGTCCAAGATAATGATCAAGTCATATATATTTGATTAACTGAGACTACAGTATATGAATTTTCTCAATGAAATAATGAAATAAAATGCTGACTATTATTACAGTTCTAGAAAAAAATAGGGAAACCTAAGATACCAATCTTTAAAAGTAGATTCAATTCCTTTCTCCAAGTTATTTGTTATACCTAATAATAAATATTACAGACAGGCATAGTTGTAGTAATATGGAGCGGCAGGGCTGCGTCCCCGCCACCCAGCTGCCTGCCCGGCTAGTTTATGCCCCGAAATAATTACACAGACACTGTATTCATTTAAACACTGCTTTGGCCCATTCCTATCTAGCCTCTTCTAGGCTAATTCTCACATATTAATTTAGCCCATTTCTAATCATCTGTGTAGCGCCCCTAGGTGCGCTTACCGGGAAGATTCTAGCCTAAGTCCATCCTGGGTCGGAGCTTCATAGCGTGCATCTTCCCTGGAGCAGGGAGTCCGCTCCCGAGAGGAGAGCTGTCGAGTCTGACCTCACTTCCTCTTCCTCCCAGCGTTTTGTTCTGTTTACTCCTCCCACCTATCTCCTAACCAATGAGATGGGCCAAAGCAGTTTCTTTTAATTTAACCAATGACCTTCCTCCATCACATAGTCCAAAGACAAAGAATATAGATGAATCAAAATGCTAGTTGTATACAACTTCAAAGAAAAGGATGTATCACTTATGTAAAATCTATGAGTTTACTATTCTCAAAATCATAGCTTCTGTTAATCCACATTGACCAAGTTAAGTAAGATTTTAATACATTTAGAATACTGTATTACAACAACTGAGAACTATTTAGTAAATTCCTTCTTTCATCTTTTTCTTATTTCATATTTATTACTCTATCTAATGTTTACACTTATGTTCAAACCTTAGCCTCTGATGCAGCTCATTATAAATTCATTGTTCAGATCCTCAAGGTAGTTTAAAGAACAGATATGTTCTGTTCTTCTGGATTTGGTGAAGTAATTGAATGAAATATTGGAAGATTTGGTATCTAGTGTTAACTGTTTGCCAGGACGGTAAATATTCAAGCAGCTCTGTCCACATGACTTAATTCTTCCTAATGGATTCAACTCCTAACACAATCAAATTAAACATAGAAACATGCAAGTTTTAAGAAAACATAGTCATATCATTGTATTCTGCAACTGAATCTGAAATTCATTTCTACTCTTGTTAAATGAATTTCTTTTATCCCAGTCATTACAGAAGCATTAAGTTCTTATATAAGCTGAAAACAGATACAGGTCATAGATAAGGAGTGACATAACCTAATGTAATTTCTTTTCACTGTGGAAACTTGTGAAATCAAACAAACTGCATTTCCAAGATATAATGGATAAATAGGAATAGACACTTTTCATTTTAAAAGTAAGATGTGGAAGAAATAAAAGAAATGACAGATCCCATTCAATCATAAAACATAATGAAAAATGCCATTGACCTTGACTCTTATAAATTAATCTCTTTGACTTGATGTCTTTCAATTGAGAGTCACAAAGATGGAGGCTTTTATTTCCAAGAAATGCAGAGGCTTCCCCCCAGCCGCAGCTGTGTTAGGAAGGGTTTGAAGCCAGCAATGCCTGGCTCTATCTGGATCTACAGCTTTTGATAGTACTTTTTGTGATAGATGACTATGCACGAATTCTACTTAGTCTGGGTTCTTAAGACTATAATGTTGACTGTAGGACCAGTTTGGGTTTTAGGAAAATACAGTCAAGCCTCTTTATATCTTGTGGGTACAACCTTCATTGTGTTTGGGTTGTTTAGAGGCACCTAAAAAAAGGAAACTGATCATGTAGAACCACTGCAATGAAATGAGTAATGAATGGAGTGGTCAAGGAATATTATTAAACAGCCAGACACTAAAATTTTTATGCTGAAATTCCCTTAACCAAATATTCAAATTTAATTTTTTAAAGAAATACTCACTTCACTAATTATTAAGAAAACAAGTTAATTTTTCCATTTTAGATTATGAATTTTCTGTTGTCCACACTTTCCTCATGTCAAAGGCTTGATAATTTGACTTTTAAATATTTTCAACAATCTTTTCAAGAGTATTGATGCATATTTTAATAGGATTACGTCTTTCAGTATATTATATTTTCTTCGTGAATCTTGACATGAATCACTCATAAAAGTTTGGGTATGTGACTTTTTGGTAATTTGTGTTTGTATTTTTTTCTTTTTTTAAATCCTGTTCTATCATGGCACTCATTGAATTTTTTGTAGATAATTTTTTAGGCAACATCCTATTTTTCATTCCCAATATCTCAGATTTATCAAGAACCTTAGTTTGGGTAGCTAAAAACTAGCAAGATTTTTTTTCTCTAGTTATAGCTCTTGGAACATTCAAGAACAGTGTGGGAAAAAACATTGTTGCCTGGTAAGAAATATTCCCAAGATCAAGGACTTTATGATACTCACATTGTAGAAAAGGCAATGTAAAATATGAAGCATGTCTATATTCATGACTTAATTAATGATCTTTATATCTCACAACATATAAATACTATTACTCTGAGAATTAGGTTTAAATATGAGTACCAGGGGGACAAAATAGCGAGTCTGAAAATATCAAGTTGAATTTTCTCAGAATGTTTAGAATATCTACGGTAACTGAGAGCATTAAGGAGGCCTTTTCTTATATGTCAGCATCAGGCTTATGGTTTTAGTTATATGCTTTATGTTACTGGATGTCTTTTTGCCACTGATACTTTACAATCTTTAAAGAGTAATGCATTCATGAATATGTTAATGTTTCCTATCTGTAAATTTTTCCATTTATTTTGAAGATACCAGCGTCCAATTCTCCTTTAAACTGTGTATTTTGAAATTGTTGATATAACTTGGTAATTACTTTTAAATAAATAAGAAATTATTTAACATGGTTATCTAGCAATGTGAATACAGAAATTGGAATGTGCTTCTATGTGAATAAATGCTAATTGTGAAAACTGAATTCATGAAAAATGAAATATTCATTCTGCTACCTGTACACGTTAACCTGCTTACCTATTTCATTTTGCTTAATCAAAACTGAAAATACTGACTGCACTACTTTGGGAATTTCAATGAATTAATCATATATTCAAAATTGTAAGCCTATGAGATGTGAGATTGAGGCAGCACAAGGAGAAAGAACCCCAAACGTTGTGATTTCTAATTTTCTACAGTATGCAGGTGTGAAATAAACAGTCTACACACTTGGAGACGTGGCTTATTCTGATCTCTTATGAATACCTGTTTTGTGGCTTTCCTTTGAAATTATTTACATAAATCCCTTATAGCATATCTCTTTATTGTAATAGCCTATACTTAGCATACTTCTCTAGCTTAAGTCTCAATGACACAGTGTTTGTTAAATAATGCAGAAAATAATTAATGAAGTTATATTACAGTGTTAGCTTTGGGGGTATGGTTCTAAAGAACAACAAAGCTGTTGTTTGAGATCAGCTTGTGTTGTATCTTTAAAGGATGGCTAAGTTATTAGGTGTGTCCAGGCTCAAGAGTCAGAAAAGAATTACTTTAGTAATTCCCAGTGTCTGTGATAGTCAGTTTTATGTCAACTTGATACAAACTTGAATCATCAGAACTGAGAAAACCTCAATGGAGAAAATGAATGCACAAGGTCAGACTGTAGTGCAAAGGTGTCTCAAAATGAGCAATTTGAAGTAACTCATCACACTGTAACTGAATTCAGTAGATGGGGAGAGTTACATTTGGGCCATATTATATATATGAAGATTGATATGATAATTTAATAATATCTACAGTTTTACAATATTTGAGTATAAGAGAATCTTAAAATTTGGCTAAAATGAAAGTTGCTTGAGTATATTTAGAAACCCAGAAATGACTGATATTGCATTTGGAATTTGTATTTTTTGGTAAAAAGAACAATATAAAACGTTTTAACATGATTTAATCTTATTGAATCTTTAAGACAATTAAATCACCACTACCCATCTGAAAAAAGTAAAGAATAAAAAAAAACAAGGAATAGTTCAAAACATATCCTCATTTTTAAAATATCATTCTTCATAATTATTTTTAAGTACAATATTTACTCAAGGTAATAAAAATCATATTTTTGTTCCATGCTAACCTTACTTTAATACCCATACAGGTTCGTTCTAGTTACAACTGCTCAAAAGCCTTGGGAATAATTTTTCTTCTTTCTTTTGTAATTAAATATGCAAAACTTGCTTCTCTTGGTCTCCAGGATTCTGTAATCTCTGCCATTTTGTGACATTTTGAAAATAGTGTGCCAAGCAGAAAAGGCAGACTCTGCCCTTTAGAAAACAATGGCACAAAAACACTTATGTTTTCAAGGCTGAACAAATGACTTGTCATGGATTAATTCCATTCTAAAAGAAACCAGTATATCATCAGTTACAGAACATTCATTTGATAGGTTTGATTGTGGCAGCATTGTTTATCTGTTTCTGTGTATACACTCTTGTACCTCCTTAAGTGTATGGTAGATCTGAGTAGGAAAGAATTGTTTACATATAGATTTCTATATTTTAATGCATAATGTTCTCTTCTCATTGTTGAAAACGGCAAAGTACATGGCAGGCTTCTTGGTGTAAGCAGAATTTTACTGACTTTTTCCTCTTGTGTTTGGAAGAATGATTCTAAGAATATTTATGACAATACAGAAAATAGAAGAGCAAAAGAGGCTTGTTTAGAATTTGAGCATAATGCTGCATTTATTTTATACTCATTTCTCCTCACAACAGATCTGCCCAGTATTTCCACAGCTTGTATATGGCACCTTGAAAAAATGAGTTAAAGTATGTAAAACACTCAGATACAATGCATTTTTTTTGGCTATTTTCACAGTTTCCACATTTTAGAAAACAGTGCTGATCCCAATTACAATGATATTTGATATAACATTTTAACTGTTCAATTGTAATATTCAGATCATAATCAGAATTTACTTTATGATGTAACAAACTTATTTAGATATTGTGGTGAACTGCATGAGACTAGCCCTCATAGACATACATTTAAATGTTTCGTCTCTAGGGTATGGAATTGTTTGATCAAGATTTCAAAGATCAGGATGTATGGCCTTGCTGGAGTAGATGTGGCATCATTGGAGGAAGTGTGTGAATAGATGAAATTTAAGTTTTCAACAACCCATGCCAGGTCCACTTTCCTTCTTTTGCTGTGACTGATGTGTTGAAGACAAACAGGTAGAGCCCTCAGCCACTTCTCCAGCACCACACCTGCCTGCCAATCACCATATTCCTCCATGATCATAAAAGACTAACACTTTGCAACTATATGCAATCTTCCAGTTATATTTTTCTCTATAAATGGTGTCTCTTCACAATAATAGAACAATAAATAAGACAAAATATGGTACAAACATGGATATTACAAATGGTAGATCATACTGCATTTCAGAGTGACATGGAAGTCTTTGAAACTTTGCACTAAAAAGCATTGGAATCCTTTGAAATGGGTTTAATGGACTATTCCGGTACAGTCAAATACAGTAATAGTGCTGAGAGTGATTTGATTATACAAGTCACTTCAGGATGTTTTAGACCCGGGGAATATTTTTAAATTGCCCGGACTCATTCCTGTGATATTTTGGCAAATAAATGATGTGATTGTTTTAAGCCCTTGTCCAAGGGATATACCTGAGACTAAATGGATGAGTTTCCAATTAATGTCTTCCATAGACAATTTCACGAATACCTGATATTGACTGTGTTGAATGGTATTATGTAAACCCGCTTTGAAATGGGAAAAAGAGAAATACAAATCGTACAGTTAGAGGAACAAATGGGAAAAAGGAAATGTAATGCTAGAGCCAGTTCCTGTGCTCAGGTAGATATAAAATTTAAAGAAAAAGGCCAGATTGGAAATAGTATAAGCTTAGGGCAAGTCCCCACCCTGCTCACCCTCCAGCCAGTGAAAGTAAAAGGCCACAGGAAGTTCATAGGCCCAAACAGTACTGGGAAGATTTTTGCAAATGTAATTGAAGAGGGGGAGAGATTCTAACCTCACCCACACAGCTATAGCTTTATCAAGGAATATACACAGATAGGGAGTTATGGAACACTTCTGCTGTTAAGGAGAGCTACAGATCTGCCAGAGAGCAATACCTGCATGCAGGCTCAGAAAGGCCACAGTGAGAAGCTGTGAAGGGGAAGCCTGGATTGCTGGAGACTCTCAGATAATGCAGATGCCATAAATGGAAGATATTTGCCAACAAAAGCTCTAGAACTGGGTGTGAACCCAGCTTAATAAAGGAAACTGGGTTGCAATAAAAAAAAATTGGAAGGAGTGGGAAAACTGAAGAATACTTTTAACATCAGACTTGAAGATGCAGAAATTAGAACTGAATCTTCAGGGTTTTGGTCTTGGTTTGGTTCAGTATTTCCACACTATTCTTCATTTCTTCCTATTTGAACTCGAAAATAAGCATTCAATTCCTTTGTGTGTAGAAAGTATGAGATCGGCTTTTAAGGGTCACATCAAGAGATTGCTTTGAGTATCCGAAGAGACTTTGTACACTTAAATTTTGCTGAGGTTGTAAAAGTCTATGTGATCTTTAAAGCTGGACTAAATTCATTTTGGATTATGATATGGCTACAAGTCTATGGGGCCGGTGAGTAAAATTTGGTGTGTTGAATGAAAATTGTGTAAATATTTTGTTTGTGTTGTAACAAATGAAACTTATCTGAAGACCAGAGAGCAGATCTAGCCATACTAATTAGCCATAGAGACCAGACGGTGGTAGCACACACCTTTAATCACAACATTCAGGATACAGAGGCAGATGGAGCTCTGGTGACTTAAAAGTCACCCAGTGCTACAAAAGACTGAATGAATCTAAAAGAGAAACAGAACCAAGTGATGGTGGCTCACACCTTTAATCCTAGCACTAGGGAGGTGGTGATGAGAAGTGGTATGGCTGGGAGGAGAGAGGGATATAAGGTGGAAGGACAAAGACACTTAGGATTCAGCTGAGGTTTCATAGAGAAGGCATTCAGTCTGAGCATTTAGTTTGAGGACTTGCAGAGACAGGATACTCCATTCGGTCTAGAATTTCATAGTCATAAAAAATAGTAGCTGGCTGGCTGCTCTGCTTCTCTGAATTTTCAGCTTTCACACCTTAATATCTGACTCCATGTTTTTATTATTTAGAACAATTAAAATTCACTCTATAGAAAATGGTTCCCATAGTCTCATGTGTGTGTGTGTGTGTGTGTGTGTGTGTGTGTGTGTGTGTGTGTGTGTTTGTTTAGTTACTTGAATGGAAACTGTTTAAGAAGGATTAGGCTATGTGGCCTTCTTGAAGTAGGTGTGGTCTTATTTAAAAAAAAAAATAACATCACCGGAGATGATCTTTGAGATATCAAAACTCCACGCCAGGCCACTCTTTCTCCTCTCTCTCTCTCTCTCTCTCTCTCTCTCTCTCTCTCTCTCTCTCTCTCTGCATCAGGATGTATAACTCTCAGCTGCTTCTTCGACACTATGCCTGCCTGCCTGCCTGCCTTCCACCCCACCATGATGACTATCTCTTGGACTATAAGCAACCTCCCAAATAAATGTTTTATTCTTTAAGTTGTTTTGATTATACTGTCTTTTCATAGCAATAAGATGTGTAATTAAGATGAACACAAAGATATTATACTGTATTCAAGGCTTGATTCTCAGCATAATTTGCCAAATTTTAAGAACCTGGATCTTAGCAGGTGAAATATTTGCCAGGGTACTAGAAATCGCTGCCGTAGTTTCTACTTCCTTCACTCCTACTTACATGAACATGGTGGGTCCACATTTCCAAGTGGTCTTAACTCTGATTTGTGCCTCACCATGGCTCAAACCTCTTTCTTCACAGATCTTTGTCACAAGCATGCATCTAAATCACAGCAGGATCCTGAGCTCCTTTTCATTCCTAGGAAGGCTGCTCCCTTCTTGCAGAGTGGAATCTCTTGCATCTTGCATGTAGGAACAATAAAGTTTCAGTTCCATTAAGTAAAATGCTTTACTTTAAGATTTCTCATTTTTAGCAGGATGGTGGTGGTATATGCCTTTAATCCCAGCACCCAGGAAGCTGAATCAGGCAGATCTCTGAGTTCAAGGCCAGCGTTGTCTATAAAGTGATTTCCAGGACAGCTGGAGTTGTAACACAGAGATACCCTATCTCAAAAAAATAAAAAAAAAACAGAATTCTCATTTACAGTTTTAAATGCTTTTGCAGTGTTATTTTGTGAACATAAAACAGTCATTGAGTCTAAAGTTTCTCTTTTCCCCCTAGTTTATAATCTTACCTAAGGGGTCTGATCTCCTTCCTTAATGCTTTGTCTATTGATGAGATTGGAGTGTTTTTACAAGTCCAGAAATGTAAAATTTATTTCTTCTGAGTGTTTCTGTGTTGCTGTATGTATGCGTTTATGGGTGTATACGTGTTTACATGTGCATGTGGATGCAATTGTACATGCACTTACATATGTGTGAAGGCCATTGATCAATGTTGGATGTTTGCTTTGGTGCCTCTCCATCTCATTATTCTTACATTTAAGTTTCTTATTGAATTGATTTTTCTATACTGAATGTCCAATGAATGCCAAAGATCTATCTGTCCTTACACCAACAGTGGTGGTATAGGTCTATGTACCACTGTTCCTGACTTTCAAAATTGTTACTTAGAGTCCAATTTCATAACCAAATGCTTTCAAACAATCTTTTTATAGTATGTTAAATGTCTACATCCCAAATTCAGTTTTTTTTTTTTAAATCTAAAACTCAATATTTCTTTGCTTTACTTTCTTCTGTTCATTGGTATACTCAGGTTCTTTTCAACCACTCTTCTATAAAACTATACCTCTGTAATTTTTATTTAAAGTAGTGGAGAAGTAAGAAGTTGGATATGGTCTCTTTGTACTAGTTTTTGTATAACAAATGATTAACACCTTATAATCTTAGTGTTTATGTGCTACTTTTCAGGCCTACAGCTACGAAGTGTCTTCCTTTGTAAAGGTTTAATAGTGGCACTTACATATTTGTGGAAGCCAACATCTGCCTTATTGTACATAAGCCCATTCAACAGGACAGAGATCATGCCTGGAATTAGAAACCTAGCCAAATGCCAAGGGCTAGTAAGGTCACAGAACTTATAAAAGAATCTTTTATCACCAATTTACAAAAGCAACATAATATTTTACTACACTGTAAATTTTTATCAAAGATATCCACAGATAATAGCAATGTACATCAATCTAACTTTTTTAAAAAAAATTATTGAGATCATGATAAAAATCTTGAGGTGGTCATGATGCAGAAATTAAACAGCAAATTATAACTGAAAATGTAATGGGTTCTTATTTTTATTATATATTGTATGTTTTAATATGGGGGATTTTATCTATTATTAACAAATAATAAAACCAGTTAAATAATGAACTATTGTCTTTCCTATAATAGCCTAAGGTTTTCCTTTTGGAAAATATCATTTAGTTTATGTATTATTAAGTAGTGCCTGTAGGGATTAGGGAGTGGAGAATATACCTCAGCAATTTTACTAGACCATGAAATTAAGTATCACTCATAAACGATGGAAGGCACATCAGTTTAAAGATAATATTATTGGCATATTTGTTCACACTAAAAAATGACTAATCATTGTACTTATCCAAATGGATGGAAGGGTTTGGTAATATTAAGCTCATATGCAAAATATTTCCATCAAAACATTAAATATCCTGGACTTGTATTCATTTAAGAACTCAATTGTATATTCTCATTCATAGAAAACATCTAGGGTTGATTTTTGAGAAAAAGAGAAGGGAAGAATTGTGATGTTTATCTGGATGACTTACACTATAGTCCCATTCAGGATGTCTAGAAATAACAAAACAGAGATAATTTAAACAATGTAAGCTTAACTTTTAAACCAGTTTCCTGTGCTGCTTTCCTAATTAGTATGCTAGCATTTTCAAGATCTTTTATTTCTTCAGAAACATAGAGAGGAAAAAGGAGGAAAAATATCTTAAATCATGTTTAGATAATATAATAAATATCGAGTTATTTCAATGTATTATGGTCTTGAACAAGTTGTAAGATACTACTACACTTTGTTCTTTCTAGTAAATAAAAGTTTAATATGAGAAACTTCAAGAAATCATGATAACCATAGAATGGCATACCATAAACTGTGTAAAATAAAAAAAGGCCTAAAGTTTCTACACTGAAAGAGTGAGCTTAACAAACACATTTCATAGAATTTTAACAACAAAGTGATTTTTTTGTTCCATAGAAAGTCATAGATGTTTTGAACAAATAATTAATGTAACCTAATTGCTAACATTTTTTATTTGTGCTAAATCTTTCTCATATGAAATAAAACTATAATCAGAGAACTCAAGGAAAGATGAAAGTGATTTGGTTAAAAGAAAGGTAATTGTAATTGATATGAGTGTTCCTGTCTCATTATATTCAAAATGGGTTTGTAGAGATATTTGTGCTTTTTTCCTTGATTTTTTATTAAGTAATGAATATCAATTAAGATAATATCAGTTGTTATTGTATTTGAATTTTGTCCCACAAAATTCAAAATTCTAAAATTAAAATGTATAATTATAATGCATTTGTGAAAGTACTATGATTGTTATATAATAGTAGTCATAATTATGACCTGGTAAAATATAAAATGCATTTACAGTTTTATAAGGGATGATAATATCATTTTATGAATAATTGTGATCTGGTTATTATTTTTATTTGGAAATTAAGTATGACATATGAATAAATAATTTTGTGTCAAGTTTACAAGGGGCAGACTTGTGATGGCTATTACTGGTTGTTAATATCACTATATCTGGAATTAGCTAAAATGCAAAGGCTGGATACATCTTGGAGGAATTTTTTTTCTTAAGTAAATCACTTGAAAATGTAAGATCATTTTTTAATCTAGATGTTTAGGGGTGTGAAGCTCTTCCTTTAATATGAACCACACCCTCTGAAGACAGCCTATATAAAAGATATGGAAAAGTAAAACACTATCTCCTATTGCTGTTTGCCCAGGCCCTGCTGCCAAGTTTTTTTTTTTTTTCTTCAATGGCATCAATGGCCTACTTCTTTGGGATTCCTGTATATTCAGAATATCAGCTAAGAAAAACAGCCTTATAGACTCAAAATAAACTAGATACATGGGCTTCTCACTGGTAGCTCATTGTTTTGAACTAGCTGGACCACAGCTTGTAAGTCACTCTCATAACTCCCATATATATTAATTCTATGAGTTCTGTTCCTAAAGAGCAATGGTTATCAACAGTCCTAATGCCTCTATGATGGAGGAGGGTCATCTGTCTACTTGTTTCTTTCTTTGGTTAACTAATAAAGAAAGTGCTTGGCATGATAGGTCAGAACATAGGTGGGTGGAGTAGACAGAACAGAATGCTGGGAAGAAGGGAAGTGGGCCAGACACCATGGATCCAGCCACCAGGTCAGACATGCTGAATCTTTACCAGTAAGCCACCACCTTGTGGTGCTACACAGATTATTAGAAATGGGTTAGTCAAGATATGAGAGTTATCCAAGAAGAGGCTAGAGCTAATGGGCCAAGCAGTGTTTAAAAGAATACAATTTGTTTGTTGTTATTTCTGGGGCTAAGCTAACCATGCGGGAGCTGGGCGGGACAAAAAGCAGGCCTACACTACACCTCTATCTTTTAATTTATCTTCTCATGTGATGACGCCCAACCATAAAATTATTTTCATTGTTACTTCATGACTATAATTTCCCACTGATATTAATTGTAATGTAAATATCTATGTTTTCTAATGGTCTTAGGCAATCGCTGTGAAAGGGATTTTTGACCATCTACTTCTGGTTGTTTTTTGTTTGTTCATTTGATTGGTTTGGTTAAGGTATTTACTGTTTTTTGTTTGTTAATTTATTATTTCAATTATTTTTGTGTACATACTTAGGAATTTTCCTAAAGACTTTCAGTATGACTAGGTTTTTAAACATTGTGAGGTCTTTTATTTCATAATAATATTTATCAACATAGAGTAAGTAGCTGTCTGTAGTAGTTATAAAAGTTGTCAACCTTTACAGAAATGTTCCATTGCTGCCACACAAATACAATGAAAAAAATGAGATTAATCATATTAAATTAAGTAAGACATTTAAACAGACATGTAATAAGAAGTATATACAGATGGCAAATGCTGTGATGAGAATATTTTCACCATTTTTTTAAATGAAGAAACCCAAAACAGGGCCAAGGTGGTTGAAGATGTTATTATACAAGTCTGAAGACCAGAGCTTGAGCAAAAATAACACCTGAAGAAACAAAGCACAGGAGAGGCACCAGACAAAAGAGATGTAAACATCTTTGATACTCTAATCTGTTTTGTGAAACTTCATGTTGTGCTAAGACCCTTTACTCCTGTGTTATGTTAGCTACCCGCTACCCCTAGCTCTTATTATATGGGAACATATAATAAGTAATCTTTAATATGTATGGATAATGAAGGCTTACACAAATTTGTCCATGATAGCATTATTATTTAACACTTTTCACAGAAACTGCACAAAACATGTTTTAATTGTTTACTAGCAACCCAATATAAACTTTATCTGTTATAATGGTATCCATTGACAAATATTTCAATAAATTCATTTATATCACATTGAAAAATCCTCAAATTCTTAAGCTTATTACCTTTGAAACATGTTCTACTTTTATTAAAAAAGATTTGTACAATTTAACAATTTTATAACCAACCCACACTTACTTTATTTATTAGCTTTTTGATACTTGCAGTATTGAAATATGAAAGAGTAGTAAAATTAACATTGGTCAATTTAAATAAGTTATTGATTAGCAGTTCAGAATATAATATGTACTTTTGGCACTCTATTCCTTATTTAACTTTCTGAATATTATAATTAAACTGAATGTTCCCGAACAGTTAAATGTTCATGCTATAAGAGATAGAATATTAGTTGCCTCATTGAATTCCTATTTCAATACAATATATGTTCCTGTTTTTGTTGATGTCTTTCGATATGAAAAATAGTAAAAGAGAATATACATCACAAGTACTGTTTCGAGTTTAAACAAATCAACACCATCAACATGACATAACGGAACAAATTTTGAGTAACTATCATTTATTTTAAGAAGAAAAGTATGAGTAGAAATTTCAAGTTAGATCATTCATTTCTCTCCCAGGGACATTTTAGGTATGTACTCAAGAAAGATAAAAAAAAGGGAGGAAATATTTGAATTATAATATACTTAGTGGTGACTCATACTCTTGAAAGAATGGGAAAAGTGGATATGCAGATGGAAGACATGAGCAGTGACAGCTGGACAGAACACAGAGGAACAGAGAACAATGACTTCTGTAAGATCAAATTGGTTGTCCTTTGTGTCCTCATTTTGAACATGTCCTGGGGAATTTGTGATCTTCAACACTGAAAGACCTGAGCAAACTAATGATTGGGTGAATTCCACAAAGTGAAGGGAAATATCTTATCTTGAAAGTGATTATAGATCATCTATTACCATGCCTACCATAGTCTGTCCATTTGGGTCAATTATCTCCGATTATGTTTAAATATTTAAGGAGCATCTCTATGATAAATTTTATGGTATTTTCTTCCTGAGCCAAATTGAGAGTGAGAGAGTCAATGAGAGCAACTTCACATTCCACCCGTGGCTGGTCTCAGAACCACAATTCCATTTATCTTTGTTTTTGCCTATTATAGGCTCCCATCACTTTAAACTAATTACTCCCTTTTAACCTCAGTTTCTTATGATATAATGATCTGAATCCCATTTAGGAATACTGAATCACATTCACATTATCTACAATTTACCTGCATAATTTATTTGTATTTTGCCAAAGGAAGCACATATAGCTCATCACTCATGTTGTATGGGAGTCTGTGTGTTTTCTAATAATTAATTAATATCCATGATAAATCAATAGTTCCACAGTTTTCCATATTCCATAAAAATTAAATTTTTACTAAAGAAACCTATTTTTACTTATTAAAACTTTTATTTTACTTTTGAAATTATATTTTTTGTTCTCCATAAATCCTCTCAAATACTTTTATATACTCTCCTTAAAATGCATCACCTTTCATTCCACTAAATGTCATTGAATATATATTTCTAAATATTACCTGTCCCTTTTATATGATGCCACTATCTTTTAGAGATGATCATTTGGAACTGGACAAACAATAGGATGTGCTCTTTTCTCCCCAAAGAAGGCCATTGTCTCTAATTACAGATTTCTTCAGCTGCTTATAGTTTTTTTTTGTAGTATTGATGGGCAGTTTTCTGATTAGTATTGCATGTTCACTGTTATGATCCTTCTGAAGGGATGTATTGAAGGGAGCTTCAGTGTATTTCTTACACCAGGTGAAACTCTGGTAGTGAAAACTAATTTTTCATTTTCAGGTTATTATAAATCTGAGTTAGTTTCTGTGTTAAGTCTGTATGCTGCTGTCCATTTCTCCTCTTAGCATTGGAACCCCATCATGCCTAGAAATGTTTAGGTCCTGTGCACGATTCACAATATCTATGAGTTCTTATGTTTATGAGACAGCCATGTTTGGACAGCCAATTTATATTGATGTTATCTATTCCATCTGTTGTAGACAGAAGTTTCTCTCCTGATTGGTCCTGAAGCCATTCAGTCCCAGTGCAACATACAGAGGTTTATATTAACTATAAACTGGTCGACTTATTAGCTCAGGCATCTTATTAACTAGCAGTCCCAATGCAACATACAGAGGTTTATATTAACTATAAACTGGTCGACTTATTAGCTCAGGCATCTTATTAACTAGCTTTTAAAGCTTAAGTTAGCCCATAATTCTTACCTTTATTTAGCCACATGGCTTGGTATCATTTCTCAGTGTAACATTTTCCTTTGCATCCTCTGTGTCTCAGTGGTGACTGTACACTGAGCCTTTCTTCTCTCCTTAATTCTCCTAGTCTGGTCACCCCTGCTATATTTACTGCCTGGCTATTGACCAATCTGCACTATATTAAGCCAATACAAGTGAAAAAATATTTACAGGACACAAGGGAATTATTCTAGAGAAATTCTCATTTTCTTTTCAAAACAAAAACTCTGAATCTAATCACCTTTATTTAGTTTTCTTTCTGACGATTGTCAATCAAAATTTGTAACCAACACACTAAACAAAAACAAACATCTATAATTCAAATATTTTGGGGAATGTGGGAAATAGTTTTCTAGGCTACTTTCTGCTAATTGGAGTGCTGATAATCTTATGGGGACCCCCCAAAAATTTAGGATTATGTTCAAGTCTTGACTGGAATATACTTTGAGGTTGGTTTGTCTGAGCCAGTAATCTTGATGCTGTTCTGAATATAGAACTCAGAGGAAACTGAAATAGAGTCACTCTGAGATGTTGGATCATCTGGATATTTTTTATGGAGCCTTTTCAATTAAACTTATTTAAAAAAAACAGAATTGATTGTGGAAAATACAAAATAATCAAATACTAGTTCAGAATTGTGTATAATAAAGGGTTATTTGTTCAGGGGAGACTCAGAGATCACTGCCCTAGATTATAATCCTCTGAATGAACAGGGAACAATAACAGAAGCAAGAACCAGAAGCAGGAGAGCAAACATACACTTTACAGCTGTATTTATAGTATAAGAGACCATTCCCAAATGGGCTGGTATCTTAAAGGCTACTGGCTGAAGGATCTGAGGGAGCTTCCACAGCACCCCCCCTTTTTTTTAAATAAGAGTGTTCCAAGCCCACTATGAAATTATATACACTAGGAACAGACATCAAAGATAAGATTAGAATTACAACCAGCATACACAATAGTAAGCAAATAACATATACTGAATATTTTAATAATAATTCTATCCTAAGGAGTCTAAGTCTTGTATTGGAAATAGCTTGGATAGATCCTAAGAGGATTTTAATTATGGCTATCTAACCTTCATCCCCATCAAAGGCCTGAGAAGGGAGATAATATTACTTGAGTAAGCAGGAAGTTCAAGCAAGCAGCATCCAAAATGTACAGTAGATGACAGAGACACTGTCTGCCTGAGCAATCACCTCAAGTCTCATTTGCAATGTTCAAGCAACCAACTTTGGCTAAGGCCTAGACTGACAGACCATTTTCAGAGGCAGGAAATTTTTAAAAATTATTTTACCCTGTCTTGGCAAGATTTGGCCATCTTTTTTCTTCTATTCTGCTTGTTCAGTCCAGACACCGTATACTTTGTCAGTGGTTGAGGCATGGGCAGTTCCTTGCCCAAAGGACAGTTGTGCCAAGAAGAAAACAAACTTCAATTGTTTTTTGCTCAACACTCTCTTGGTGCTGCCAGGAGCAATTGTGTCTCAACTTAACAGAATACTAAGTTATTTAAATTCCATGTTCTACAGATCTTTGAGGTGATTGATAGTTATTTATCTATGCAGAATACAATCTTTATGTATATAAAGTATCTAATTAGTCTGACTAAGAGTATAACAAACATGAATGACTATTTACCTATCATATTTAATAACTATATAACTTAAAGATTAAGACATAATATCAGAATATTAATCTTTAAACAATTGTGCAGTAAAGGAGGACAATGATTTTAAAATGTAAACAATGTATAATTATCTGGTTCAGAGATAAAAATATGTAATAAAATATGATAAATATATCTTAAGATTGTATTAGTATACAAAATGTCTTAAACAGAGGTAGAAATATGCATGTATACAATCTGATAAAATATATTTGCATAGGTGTACAAATACTTTAAACAAAAATAACGAATGCATTTGAGCTTCTTTCAAAATACAAGAAATTATACCAGTGTAAATTGTTGATAAATAAATAGAGTATTTACTCTACTACTCACTATTATTATTATTAGCATGAATGAGTTCACACTAAATTACCTTTTATCCCACTCAATCTTTTTTATGAAATCTTTAGGCATGCATAATTTCCACCCCAAACCCCAACACTCTGCAAGTAATAATCAACGCCTAATGGTGTCCCTAACCATGAGGACAAACATTGTTGGGATAGAGGATGTCATCTTCTAGAATTGCTTCCTGCTGTCATGTGGGTGATATGTTTTTCTATGGGAACATATAAAATTAAAATGGTGGTTTAATTATAATATTGCTGTTAATATAATTGCAAATATTCTCTGGGTAGTCAATAGAGGTTTTTTTTTATTTGTTTTTTTTTTTTTCTTTTTAAGTTCTCATTTGGAGTTCTAGCTAGAACGTTGTAAGAAGATGCACCATTTTCATAGCTGGTACCCAAAAAACAGTCTCATAGCACTATCAGCATCATGATGTTTTATCAACAGGGCAGAGTTGTTGTTTTGGGGCCCCATCTGCTTCCTGGAAGCTTCAAAGAGTACTGCCTGAAAATCTACTGTTTGTTGTTGAAAACTTAAATATCATACATTTAGACATATATTTAACAAAATATACGATATAGACAAAATGGGCATGGAGAAAAATAAAATATTTCCTTAAAAATCTATCTTCTTTCTGTCCCATACCATATGGCTCCCGACATGAGTCAGAAATTCTGAATTTTTCTTTTATCAACATGCTTGGATTTAGAGAATGGATAGCCACTGTCCAACTCCAAAGTCAGCTCTTATTTTTAAGAAGAGATGTATACATGGGCACATAATCAAATTTTAAGCATTTAAAACTGTTGTGATAAATAGGGACAAAGTATGTTTGTTATAGCGAGCTTGTTCCTGAGGATAAGAGTAATGATCCTCATCAAAAATTTGATCTGAAGTCTCAAATCCTTTTGCTTTCCCCTGTTGCTCTAAAATTTTTGCCTCTTCTCTCCAATAAAACTTTCAAAGCAGTTGAGCTCCATTTTCTTAAGACTGTTGAGATTAATTAAAGTCAATCGTGTAGGTGGCCTTAGTTCTTGAAGCCCATGTTTTCACCATTTCCCTGATAAAATGTGAATGTAGCCCATAAAAAGAACTATTGTTTATTTAATTTTTTAAAGATTGTTCAACATATTGGTTCCCTTACATATTATTTGACTATCTTAGGGTACTTTGTGCCAGATGGTCTTTCTGAGGAAATTACCAGATATGCAGTTGAAACTCTGTGAATGTCATTCTGGAATCTGGCATGTACTGATGAGGTTAAATCCCATCCTTGTACTTTTTGTCTCTGCTCATCAATTTCAATAAATTCCTCAATCTTTTCAATTCTTTTTACTACTGCCTTTTTAAAAGTCTGGATATCCTATCCAGTGTTCTGATCTAATGTCTGCTTGGATTTCCCACCTTGCTATATTCTTCCATGACAGGCCAAAGTTGCTTCTTTAATCACCAATGGTGATAAAGCATAATCATAGCATACAGAGGGGAATCCCATATCACTATGGCCCTTAAAATTTTTCCAATGCCTATTTCACAAGGTTGCCTAATTTGTCTGATGAGGGAACTAATGGGGACATAATTTTTAGACTAAATGTATCAAGATCCCTCAGTCTCTGCAAATTCAATTGTAGGTCTTTGCATTTATTTCCATATACACCATCCTCTGATTGGATGATGGCACATGCCTTTAATCTCAGGATTCAGGAGGCAGAGGCAAGCAGGACTCTGTGAGTTTAAGGCCAGTCTGGTCTAGAAGAGCTAGTTCCAGGACAGGTTCCAAAGATATAGAGAAACCCTATCTGGACAGCAAAAACAAAACAACAAAAAGACATTGTTATATGGGTATAGCAGCATATAAACTAAGAGTCATTTTATTGCTAGATTCACTTAACAATAAACAGTAATATTTGAGTTTCCCCTAGAGCAATTGTCTATCTAGTCTCAAGTTCTAGGCCATCCAGGCCGTGTTTGGCATGAGTTGCATTTCTCAGAAAGTCTCCCAGTTTCAATCAGAGAGTGGGTGGCTACTCCCACAACTTCGTTGCTACTGTTATACTACTTTATTTTGTAGGAATGTTGCCATTGTAATTTAAAAGAGTTCTGGCTGTATCGTTTTTTACCAGGTGTTTGAAGGATGAGGGAGTATCATTCTTAACAGCGATGCAGACATCAATAAATAGCTATTGCTCCAATAAATAAATACCCACATATACTCAGGTAAGAAACAAATCAAATCAGCAAATCACACAAAAATACATGGAAGTAGAAAGTGAACTTTAAGGGAAGTAAATAAATCATTAAATGTGTAAGGTATGAAAATGAGAGAGGTCAATGGACAAATGTGAAATGAGTATATTTCCTTACGTAAAAGAAAAAGTCAAAAATTTAGAAGACTTTTAAAAAGTGAATTTCTGCACTAGCAATAAGAGTTGGACAATGAATGCTCAGAAGAAAGTGACCAACCAGTACTGAAGGGATTATCAGTTAACCTAATGTTATGTTTACAATGTTACATGTATTATGCTTACAAAGTAAACTTGAAGTCATTATTGAAAGAAGTGATATAATTGTCAATGAGTTAAAGATTTTAACTGTACCCTTTTTAAATTTTATGACAGAATTAATTGAGTTAATTCAAAATTAAAACAAGATGATGGAGGAAGGTCATTGGCTAATAAAGGAACTGCCTTGGCCCATTTTATTGGTTATAACATAGGTAGGAGGAGTAAACAGAACAGAACGCTGGGAGGAAGAGGAAGTGAGCTCAGACTCCACAGCTCTCCTCTCGGGAGCAGACGCCTCAGAGAGACGCCATGCCCCGCTCCTGGGCAGACACACGTGATGAAGCTCCAACCTAGAATCTTCCCGGTAAGACCGGTGCTCACAGATTATTAGAGACGGGTTGATTGGTATATCAGAATTAGCCAGTAAGGGCTAAAGCTAAAGGGCCAAGCAGTGATTAAAAGAATACAGTGTCCATGTAATTATTTCGGGGCAAAAGCTAGCCGAGCAGGCGGCTGGGGTGTTGGGGACGCAGCCCAGCCACTCCTATTACTACAACAAGATTTATTAAGAGCATTGTTAATTTAAGAAGAAAAACTATTCAAAATATGAAAGGGTCCTGAAAATGGCATGCATTTTAGGCAGAATAAACTCGGTTTGTGTTCCCTAAATTAAAAAAAAAATGTTTATTATAAAAATGACAATAGCTATGGAAATTTAATTTTAGCAGCCGTAAAGGCAAATGACACAACAAAAAACAAGTAGAAACAGGACAGATAGTAATAACAATAATTTATTGGAAAGCAGAATGTTGAGTACAGGACAACTTTTAAACTAAAGACTTTTAGGTCAATAATGTAACAGCAGCCTGTCTGCTCTTCATGATCCAGGTTACCACTCTTGTCAATACATTGCCTCCTTTTATTACCTGTTCAACCCAGGTATCTCACTAAATAATATGATTTATTGATCCATGACTATCCCTACTGACATATCTCCTTTTAGCTGAAATATTTCTTTTAGTCTAAAGAATAATTTTCTATTGTTACATTGACAATGCTTCAAACATCAAGTAAATCCTTACTGGACAATTCTTTCACTGGGAAAAGCAGACTCATATGGCCATATGCGGTAAACACGGAGGTCTGCTTCCCCATAGGGAATGTTAAATGTGAGTAAAAACAATTTTAATTGTCCATAAGCCCATTGAAATAATCAAGCTTAATTCTGATCACTAACCATTGGAAATTCCATATTCACAGATGAATTAGCTAAGCAAGTTTGCTTGGCTTGGAGCTTATGCTATTGAATCATAGACTTCCCTGATTTATGTCATCATACCTACTTCACTTAGTGCCTGTCATAGGTAGCCAATGGGAAAGCATTGTTAATGACAGCTTATTGAGTTGCTGTTTCTGTGAGAATGTCTAGATATCAACTTTTCTGGAATACATACACCCAGTAGACAGAAACACAATACCAAGCACCTCAAAACTTGTTATGCACATACATCCACCCACAGTTTTACACAGACCTAGACATGACTGTCTAAACATTTCTATTCAGATTCCAATTAATTATCTATGTTATTTCTCACTTACTATAGGTCTGTTTATTCCTATCTTATGACACTTCTATTTTTGCCCCAGTGGAATAATCTGTCATCCTGCCAGTGTTCTTTCTTCTGCAAAGATTTCTGCATGTTGCAGACTATTAAACAGGAATGTAAGACGCTTTATGGAAACTGCTCTTTAATACACTAATGCTTAAAAGGTAAGAACACTTGAATGCACAAAACTAAAAATCCTCCAAAAAGTTAAATTTATTAGAGGATGTTATCAAAAAGACTGAGATATTTTACAGAAAGAGGAACCAGGATGGAAAATTTAACTTTCCCTGTAAAGAAATGGTGGTGAAACTTTAATCCTAATATGTCCTCCATGTGTTAAATACAGGTCTAGCATGAGACATTCAAATGTGTGTGTGTGTCTGTGTGTTTATGTGTACGTGTGTGTGTGTGTGTGTGTGTGTGTGTGTGTATGTGCAGTGGGTTTCTGTGACTGCCTTTTCTTAGAAAATTTTACCCTTAAATAGTTCTCCTATATGGAAAATAAAGTTCTTGTTTCCTGGGAGAAAAGGATAACTAAAGCACAACAAGCATTTTCTGAAGAACATTGCAGTAAATGAATACAATGCAAATGGCTCCAACATAAAAAGAATTAATGTCAACACTGCTGACTATTGAAATATTCTTCTTCTAATTATGTAAGAGAATGAATGCAAAAGTACTTTGTTTATTATAATCCCTATGCCAACACAAAGTACTATTGTTATTAAAAGAGAAGCTTTAGGGCACTATCTGTCTTTATTTTCTTATGCTCTAATAAAAAGAAGCTGTTGTCAGCAGGCATGTGCACTGACTAAATAATTTAAAGCTCTGTGGTGCTAGCTAATATCTACATAAAAAAAAAACAGGAGGGATCTTGCTTTCCAACTGAAAATATATCAATTCTCCTTAATATTCTTAATAAACAAAGTATATAAAAACATTCATATTTATCACAAAACCTTGCTTTAAAAAGTAAAATGATGTTTCCACACACTTTATGGCACCCAATATTACTGTGGTACATTGTCATAATCAATGCATTTATATTATTCTACAGTCAAAGTCCATTCATTATTTAGATTCATCATTTCCCAAGTGTCATCTTTTTGGTTTTAGTCCAGTCTTGGACTTCAAGGTGTTATCACATTCTTTACATACATCTTGTTCATGCATTTCTAAGACAACCTTGATGACCTTGTTTTGAAGATTATAGAGGAATTATTTGTTGTGGGAATTTCGATCACACTTGACACTCTGGGACTGTAATTAAAGTTTACCTTGAACTGGGTATGGAGCTAGCAACTGGCTGTCTGAAATTGGTTATACAGACTTCAGCAATTTGAATAGAGAAGATACACAGAAAAGATAGGGTGGGGATTTAATTTTTCCCCTTTCTTTTTATTTTGTGAAAGGTGAAGAGACAGGTCTTTTGGCTGGATCTCTTGCCAAAAAGCAAGATTAGCTGGTTGCTTCTTGGCTGCTATGATATAGAAAGTTTTCACCTTCACATCTGACTTCCAAGTCTTTGTTGTAAATAGAATTATAGAGACTGAGTTTAAACCTACATATTGTGGCTTTGGCAGAGCCATGGTCAAGGTGCAGGAAGATTCTCCAGGCTACGGTCTTAGTGGCCAGAGTAGTGTTGACTGCATGATTGTGGGGCCTTAGACAATAATCAAAATATTAGTAGATTTATGTGTAGCCACTAACATGACAGAAAACATGATTATTGTAGACATTATCACACAACTGCAATTCCCAGAAGGTTCTAAATATTTTATGATTTTTTATAATAATATCAAATATTATTATCTCATTTCACATTGGAAATATATGAATTCACTGTAACCAGTAGAAATAGTTCAATGAAAATACACAATTTCCATAACTTATCATGGATTTACATAAGGCTTCAGACTTAACATTTAATAATGAAATCAACCATCTGCCTGATGTTGAATATTTGTCATTTTTCATCATTTAAAGTGATATTCAGTTTTTCTTATCCTTTCAAAGCATAGTGTACTTTCTAGATATTTCTAGAAATAATGCAAATACATTTTTCAATTAAAATAGAGATTTTTATTTTTTCAAGTATATATGATAACATTATATACTAAAAGTTAAATCAGAAGTCTTTACTCTTGAGTATGGAGCAAGGAACACCCATGGTCCTTTGCCTGAGAAGATTTACTGGTAATTTTTGTCCTGACATCTTAAGGTTATTAAGTTTTCAAACATAAATATTTGTTATAAAATTTGTTTAAACAATCAAGTGTTCCATTTAATAGTCCTTCATTATATTTATTATTTGGTGAATGTTCATATATTTTTACGTTTAGTTTATTAAAGGAAATGTTTATTAGTGTAGCAATTATAAAATCAGTAAAACAGTAGTATGATTTTTGCACTACTAAAAATAGAACTGTCATATGATCCAGCATTTCTTTTATGTTCTGAACTTCATACACAAAGATGAAATCATTATACCAAATGATCCACTCTCATGTTTATTTCAGTACAATTTAAAGCAAAGAAAATATTATTTCATCATAGATGCCATTTGGTAGATAAAAAAATATGTGTTGTATTGTTTTATATACACAATCAAATGTTATTTAGCCATAAATATGTAGTACTTGTTTAATTGTCATTTTCAGTGGCATGGATAGATTTAGGTTGTCATTCTCTCAGCTGTGCAGGTAAATACCCTTTCTACCTCTTTACAACTAAACAAATCCAATTCGCAATTTTGTGATTACCAACCTCAAACAAAGATAGATCCCTTTTGTATGCTGTGAATACCATTGGTTAATAAAGAAGTTATCTTGGTCCTGGCACAGCAGAATAGAGACAGGCAAGGAAAACTAAACTGAATGTTGGGAGAAAGTAAGCCGAGGCAGGAGAAGCCATGTAGCCCTGCCAGAGACAGAAGCCATGTAGCTGTCACTGGGGAAAGATGAGAGCTGACAGCTGGTACCCTGTTGGTAGACCATGTGCCTCGTGCTAAAAAATAAAAGAAAGGAAATGGGTTAATTCTAGATAAAAAGCTAGGTAGCAATGCACTCAAACTATTGGCCAAATAACATTTTAATTAATATAGTTTCTGAATGCTTATTTCGAGACTCAGGGCGGTCGGGCTACAAACAAGCAGCCTCCTACTAGAATGTACAATGTCTTCTGTCCTCCTTCCCCTCCTTGACCCCTGATCATTTTTTTATCAGTTTAAATGAAAGTAGATTCTTTTCTCATACAATATATCTTCACTATGGTTTCTCCTCCAACTAGTTTTACAACCCACCTCTCCCCCATTCTGAATTTAGATCTAAAGAGAGATTTCTCAGTAGAGGAATTCCAAATGGCCAAAAAGAACTTAAAATTTATATATATATATATATATATATATATATATATGAACTTAAAATTTATATATATATATATATATATATATATATATATATATATAATTCATTTGTCATTGAATAAATGAAAAAATATATGCGCACGCCTTTAATCCCAGCACTTGGGAGGCAGAGGCAGGTGGATCTCTGTGAGTTCGAGGCCAGCCTGGTCTACAAATGGAGTTCCAGGACAGGCTCCAAAGCTGCAGAGAAACCCTGTCTCGAAAAACCAAAATAAATAAATAAATAAATAAAATAAAACTTTTATCTTATACTGTTCAGAATGGCTAAATTCTACAAAATAAGGAAAACCACATGCTGGTGAGGATGTGGAACAAGGGAAAGACTCAACCAGGGCTGGAGAGAATGCCAACTTGTACAGCAACTGTGAAAATCTATGTAGTGATATTTCATTTGTATTTTAATAAATAAGGTTGCCTGAAGTTCAGAGAGTAAAAGTCACACTGATTAGCCTTACAGACCAGGCAGTGATGGCACACACCTTTAAACCCTGTAGCCACTCTTCTAGCCATAGATACAGGGCAGTAGAGGTGGAGGCCCTTAATTCTTGCTCTAGAGAAGAACATAGGACAGGGGGAGAGAGCTCTCACACACAATCTTTTTCTGAGATTCCTGGAGGCAACTATGCCATTTCAGACTGAGGCAGAGGTAAAAACCAATGGCTAGTTGTTTTGCTTCATGTTAAACTCCAATTTTTATCTATGGGTTTTTATTAATTGTTGTACAAATCAATATGGCATGTATTCAAGAAGATGGAAATCTGCTTACCTCAAATCCAGGTATACTACTTTTAGACACAGACCTAAAGGATACTCTATCCTACCACAGGGATACATTCTCAACTATGTTCATTGCAACATTTTTTTTTTGTAATAGTCAGGACCTAGAAACAACCTAGATGTTCCTCACCTGAAGAATGAATGAAGAAAATGTAATACATTTACACAATGGAGTATTATTTAACTGCTTAAAAAACGACATCAAAAAATTTTGAGACAAATGGATAGAACAACAACTAAAACACTGGGTTAGAAACATAAACCTATAAAATTAAAGATGGTATGGTATGTGTTTGTAAATATCTTGATATTAGTTGTTAAATGAATGATAACCAAGCTACAATCTAAGGACCAAGGAAGAGTAGGTATGAAAGACAGAAACTAAAGAGGGCATATGGATTTCCCAAGGAGGGGTACTGAAAATAGATTAAATGGAAAAAATGGAGGATAGAAGGCATACAATAAAATTAGTCAATAAAAAAATGCAGCAAACACATAGAGAAACATAAGTTCACCCACAGAGAGAAATCCCATTATACCTGATACTGGAAACAATGGAAATGATACCTTTTTTTGCATGTTGTCACTTTCTGTTTCTATTAAATTACTAATATTTGGATTTACCCACTTTAGCACTAAAACTCAAGAATACGTCTTAGACTGGAATGGGTGGTCAGGCGGTTGGTACCTGATTGGTTGAGATCCTGCTGGTGCTTCAAAAGTGACTGGATTGAGCCTAAATGGAAAGAACCTTGCACTGTAATTCTCTTGATGCCTATGTCTTTTAAGGTTGCTGGTGTTTCTATCTGGATTCATCACATACACCTCAGGAAGATACCCTGGTAATGCACAGAAGAGGAGCCCAACATCTAGAGATAGAAAGTGACCGAAAAACAACCATTAAACACCAAACTTTCTAAATATAACTAAAAAAAAAAAAGAATACGTCTTAGAATAAATATTAAGCTTCTTGAAAATTTTAGCCATGGATTGCATAAGAAGATAGCTTGAAAATAAACAAATTAGGGAAGAATCAAATAAATACGCAGAAACAAAAACTAACCTGTCTCTTGAAATCAAGCATTATTTTTATTAGAATGAATACATACTATTGACTACAATGTATCGAATACATTGATGAATTTCAAAAGGCATCTGCTTTAATATTCTTTGACCATATTTATTGCCCATTCCCTTTGCTTTTGCCCTTTGCTACTGTTTACCTATTTTACTCCCTCATACTGTCTCTCATTTGCTACCATGTCATGAATTTATAAACAATTTAGTGCACCTCTACAAAAGCTAGAAGGTACATATGAGAGAAAACATGGAGTGTTTCTCTTTCTGAGATTATTTTCCTTAAAAAAATTGATGTCATAAAAAGTATGTATCATGTTTTGAGAGATCCATTTAGGATTTACTGTGATATAATATTAATTTACCCACATATATTTTGTAAAATTATTTGGTCATGTTCTACTTAAGTCTAATGCTCTATGCTACCTGGACAAAAAATTCTGCTGATTTTTCACTAAAAGAAGATCTATTTTTTTATGACTGCAGATGCAGTGTGTAGTTTAGACATGGAATAGTCTAATATATAAATACTTTATATTTTTAGATAAAGCTTAAGGCATAGCACTGTACACAACTGTGAAAAAATTCCATCTGCACAATTTGTTTAACAATTGTAGCTCTATATTTAAATTACCACTGATAAGAAGCATAGTAATGTAATGCATTTGGGTAAAAATATTACCTATAATTCCTCATGAGATATCTAAGTGAAATAAAAAATAACGACTATAACATAAAAAAATAAAGATTATCAAATCTAAGAGGAAGAGTCACAATATGATATCAAAATATCATTTCTGAGCCGTTGAACAGTTTTCTGTCTCAACCCTCAAAAAAGTTCCAGTCCATTTTATAGGACAAAAATATTCATTGTATCTTCAAGAATTTTCATAGTTGGAACAGTTCCAAATTTGTATAAAACAACAAATTCAATGTTCCATTTCTTTGCAAGAAACTTCGGTAAAATTGAAAACAAGTGCAAATATTTCAATACGTTGAATAACTGAAATGGAAATTTTGTTTTATCAGTATATGAAGTGTTATAATATCATAATGACATATATTTTAATTATAAAATTAAAACAAAGATTCTGTTATATTAAAAATCTCTTTGTAGTCATTCTATTATTATATTGGGCATCCATTTTAAAATTAAAATAATCAACAAATATTATGGGTTATAAAAAGTAAAATTTCTCGCATTTTTTTAGAGAACAATATATTTCAAAATTAAAAGCAATCTGAAGTTCATTTTTTTTTTTTGTATTACGTGTTTCTTTACTGACTTGTATAGAGTCAGTTACTTGTAGAGGTCTACTGATTTTAGTCCATATTGTTGACACAATTTCATGCCAATCTAATAATCATTCAATATTCAATTGAATGACAAAATCAAATTGATATCAAATTGATAAAATTATTCTGAATTTTATAAAATTTTATATTTTTAATAAAATAAAAATTTTAAACAATATTGCCATTGTTTTTCTTGAACCATATAAAACATAAACATACACACATACAACATAGTTGTATATAACCATATTAAATAATATTGAGCTGTTTATGGAATGAGCAACATGTCTATGCAAAATTCATTTGTTGCCATAAGCAACTCAATATATTGACATTGAGAAAAGGATCTCAGCAAGAATTCAAGATCAGATAACAATATAAAAGTAGAACTCACAGAAAGAGAGTGGCATCCACAATGAGAAGTCATTTTCTTTTTTATATTCTCTGGAATGCCAGGGAAAGAATGAAAGCACACATTTTATAACATTGCAAATGACATGGACCAGATCCCATTTATGTTGTCATTGGGATATCTAATTTCATGAAACCCTAAGAAGTAAGTCAGTTTAGACTTCCAAATGAAAGTCTGCATCACTGTAAGAATTTATTTTTTTAATTGGTACTCAGAGGGCTATATTGACCAAATTATGCAGAGTTAAGTGATAGAATTTGGGGAAGCTGAGCAGAATAACGTGGGAATGCAAACAAACAACAAATCCAAGAAAAAAAAACCCAAACAAAAACAAAATAAAGCAAAAAGAACAACAAAAGAATTGTGGATATTACATTCTGTCAAAATTGGATAAATTGACCAAAATTAACATTTGGGTTTTTTTGTTCATTTTTTTTCTTAATTAATTTTAGTTGATGATGTAGTAAAATATTTTCAATAAAATACAGCAGAAATCATTCCTAAAAGAAAATAGAAACAAACAAAGGAAAACATCACTTTACTCTTCAAAATAAAAGTGGCTTAAAACAAATGATTTGATGGTGGAGTTTGTGGGACTCAGTTTCTTTGAAGAAACACCTATTATGGATTTCATTTCCTAACTTTTTTCTTTCAGAATCATCAATTAGAGTTTGTGATGAAAGAAGCTGTGATAACATATTTAAAATTAAAAGATAAAACAGATGATTGTGCAGTGCATTTAAAACTAAAACACAGAGAGTAAAATACAAATATGTGTATCATTTTCTCACTGTAGATTTTGATAACGACTTAATAAATATGTAAATTATTGTTCCTTTTTGGCTGACCTCTAAAATAACCCTTTACAGAGATAATGCTTTTATTTTCTTTATTTTAAATTTTAGTTGATAATTAATGTGCTGTTTTTAGAAAACAGAAGATGATTAATAAGGTAAAATAGATGCATTCTCACAAATGGCATTATGAAGAGAGACTGATTGAAAAAAGTACATATACAAAAGTCAAAATTTAAAAATTAAAAGCTGAAAGTGTCAAACCAAACACATTTTTGTTAACTTCCATAATATGAGGTGGGATTTTAATGTCAAGAAGGAACTGAGAATAGAAAGATAACCAAATTTGCTTAGACTATGAAGTTGATGATGTTTGTGGGAATACTAGCATAGGTATCTTCTTACATGCTCATGTAAATTAAGTTCCTGATATAAGATTTATTGAGTCTTAAGTTCGCTTCACAATACACTATTTTCTATCAGCAAAATGTAATACGAACAGGGCCTGCTTTTGGGGGTTTCTGTCCTGCCTCGTACTCCACAGCAAGCAAGTCCCAAAGAAAATCACACAGAGATCTCTATAAGCTATAAAGCTGATTGGCCCATTAGCTCAGGCTACTTATTAGCTCTTATAGCTTATATTAACACACTATTCGTCTCTATTTTTGTCATGTGGCTCAGTACTTTTTTTAGCTGGCAGATCACATCCTGCTTCCTCAGTGGTCTGTGCAGGACTAGGAGGAATCAACTTCTTCCTTCCCAGAATTTTCCTGTTCTCATTGCATCATTTCTACTTCCTGTCTGATTTTCTCACCTATACTTCCTGCTTGGCCAGTCAGTTATTATTTAAAACATGATTGACAGATTACAGACAATTCTCCTGCATCAGCAAAATATATATTTCTTACAAAGTGCCTGGAGTTAAATTTTAATTAACCGTCAAATACCAAATTAAAGGTTTGAATCAGCCAAATTTTTCAGATTAGATTATTACTATTTAGGAGATGATAAAAAACATCGTTGCTTTCTTCTAAAAATTCAAAATTACATCCAATAGTATTAACATAATATATAACTTCATGCATTTTTAATGTCAAGATGACAAATAAATCTTCATTCACCTAAATTCTATAACACAAAAAAATTTACAAAATTATGATGGGTGCAAAATTCATCTGTGTTTTAGAAACAAGATTTTTCTACCAGTTCTTATTTTTAGATTATTCTTTCCTCTTACTATCATGACTGTGTTGTGTGGTTTTTAGATCCACTTGGCATAAGCTGAAGTCATTTTGTAAGTTTGGCCTATGTGCAATACTATCAGGTAATTTCTAGAAGAATACAATAGGGCCCAGCACACTGTGGATGGTGATGTCTCTGTACGGTAGTCCTGAGTTCAGGTGAAATAAACCCTTTCCTCCAAATATTGCCTATGTTCATGGTGTTTTATAGAATAATACATACCTAAAAAAGACAGAGCCGGGCGATGGTGGCGCACGCCTTTAATCCCAGCAATCGGGAGGCAGAGGCAGGCGGATCTCTGTGAGTTCGAGACCAGCCTGGTCTACAGAGTTAGTTCCAGGACAGGCTCCAAAGCCACAGAGAAACCCTGTCTCAAAAAAACCAAAAAAAAAAAAAGACAGAAATTGCTGTCAGCAATATAAGGCATTGGTTTGGCATATCTGATTATATATTTTTGGGTGTAGTAAGAAAGAATTTTTGAAATGTAATCTTAAAATGTAGTTGAATGTTCTGAACTCCATAGGATATAATAGGAACTTTCAAGATAATGCTGAGTTTAGTTTTGTTGTTGGAGGTCTAGCTTGTATAGTTTCAGAAATTTTAAGGTCTCTTAAAGAATCTACTGGGGCCTTTGAGTGATATTTTGTAATAATAATCCATGATGTCTGGTCAGTTAGAGCTACAAAGTATGCTTTGATTTTCAGGGGACCAATTCTAGTAGAGCAAACTTTTGCTTTAATGAGACATTGGATGCTGGTTAGAACTAATAAACAGCTGTGATGAAGAAACCATCATCATTAAATAAAATCTTTTGGGAAATGTTTTAGAAAATGTATTCAGGCTTCCCTCAGTGGGTTTCCTGACCCAGTCCTTTCCATGCTTTTATTTAAAGTATATATGGCTATATCTGTGGTAGAAGCAGAGGTGCAATGCTTACCATAAACACATAATGAAGTAAATTTTGATTTTACTTCAAATCAAAGAATATAAAGGTAAAGGATAGTGGGGTCTTCTTCTACAATTTCAAAGAAATGTCTGGAAGACTGGACAGTTGGATATAATATCAAGTCTGTCTTTAGATGGTAAACTTCACTGGAGATGACGCTCTTATTGCCCTAAGCCGGTCTTGGAAATCCAGAAGAGGAGTACTTAGGTAAAGAGGAAGGAGGGTGGTAATTAGAGGAGGTCAAGAAAAGTTATTGGGAGGCTAACACAAACAAGGCTTAAAGTAAAATCCATTATTTTGTTCATTAACTAAAACATTAATAATATATTTAAAATTGAAAACAAAATGATCTGAGAATGCAGTAATATAACCTGTGACTAGAAAACCAAACAGGAATGGTCTGCTTGGAATTTGGAATCCCGTGTCCCAAGTAGTATACGTGTGATGCCAGATAGTTTCCTATTCATTTCCATATAAATTGGCTGGGATTTGGATTTGCTTTCCACCATCTACTTACCCCTGTTTGTTTCTTTCTCTCCTTTGGAATGGGAGTATTTATGCTATTGTTGTCTCACTATTATATCTTGGAAGTACTCATTTTTTTCACAGAAATTTACAAGTGTAAAAATTATACTTCGTCTAAGATGAATGAATGTTGTACAGGGTATTATGCAAGATAAAAGCAAAGACCAGATTGTTGGAAATGAAATAAGCATATTTTGCATTATTAAAAAGATAACAAACACTTGGAAAAGGAGTTCAAAGTTATGGTTTGATAGTTTGAATGAATGTGCCACTTTTGGGTCTACATATTTAAATTTAATAACCATTTTTAAGTATAAGGTGTAAGTGACATAATCTAAGGATGACACTTAGAAACAGGGCCTACAGGAGATGATTAAAATTAAAGTTTTGAATCCTAGTTAATGTTTTCCTCTGTTTTATTTAACATAATGTTTTAAAATTGTGTACAAAAATCTTGATCCCCTACACAACAATGCCCTGACTCAGTATTATTGGTTATCATGGTTTATCATTCATCTGTCCAGATAAAGCTTCAGAAAATGAGCATAAGAGAGAAGAAACATAGTGTATTCTTTACCCCTTACCAAATGATGCTCTCTTCTGTCTTACTACTCGGCTGATCTGAAGGCCACAACTAGATTTGGGACCACCGAAAATAGTTTGCTATTGAATAACGTAATCATGTTTTTCAGCAGTGCAGCCACTGTTAATTTGCACATGTTCCAATATTTAAACTCTAATATATGCTCAGGCAAGAAAATATAAAGCAAGAATTTGTATGTACTGAGAAGTGATTCAGTGAGACTAAGGGATGAGAGGGTGGCATTAAGGAATGAATAGCAACTGAAATTAATTGTGCAAATGCATGAATGTCAAACAACCAAAAGGAATGCCAAAGTAAAGGACAGTGTCCTAGAAGTAAATCACACTGTCAATTTTTTGCTAAAAATCAAATTTCTGTTATATATGGCTGTAGTTGGAGGCTTCTTGTTCATTTCTGGCTGCCCAGACCCAAAATAATAACAAAGAAAGTATATTATTACAACACTGCTTGGTCTTATTGGATAGCTCTTTTATCTTAAATTGACCAACTCCTATTAATCTGTGTATTGTCACATGGTTGTGGACTACCCATAAGGTTCCATTCAGCATCTAGTATCTGTCCCCTGATGTGGCTACATGGCTTCTCCTTGACTCTGCCTACTCTCTCCTTTATGTGCTTGGAATTCCTGCCTTGCCATATTCTGCTCTGAAATAGACCCAAAGAAACTTCTTTATTAACCAATGGTATTCACAGCACACAGAGGGGAGTCACACATCATATAGCAACAAAACTTAACAGGCAATCATAAGAAATATTGGTTGCCATCATTGCCTTATTTTCAAAAGAAGTTTTCAAACAGTGTTAGATTAGCTGGAAATCAGACTAAACTTGAATGAAATTGTGAAAAAGAATACTGAGGAGTATATATAATATAATCCAAAATAAAATAATTTAATACAAATTTATTTGAGTTAATTAAACTAGATCATAAATTTGAAATGGAAACTATGCAGCCTAAGACTCATGATTTAACAGAAAGTTTAGGAAACCAGTAGGTATTTTCATTAGGTAGAAGAAATTCAGGAAAAATTATAAAACATCAGTACCACTGTAGAAGATATAAATCATTAAAAAGAATTTACAAAACTGTATAAGGAAGCAAATATTAAAATGGAAAGCTGTATATATAAACTTTCTTCTTTGCAACATAAGTAAGCATCATTCAATGAAAAGGAAAAGAAAGAAAAAGTGTATTTTGACTAGAGAAATACTTAAAAATTTTGATACACAGTATTGTAGAGCCAAGCTACCGATGGTGAGAAAAGTATTAAGAAGAAACTTCAGTAGTTGCAATGGTAGATGAACTTGATTACTTCTCCAAAAAGTAATGTTAAATTTCTCATGACTGGATTACCTATATTGTTTAGTAAAGTATTCATTTGGTTCAACAGTCTAAAGCACCTAGGGTTTTCTTATGTCAAATTATTTCCATTAAGGAGTACATTAAAATTTCCGTATAATCTCATGAATGTGTCTTTAATGCATACATTGCTATTTTATTAACTGAGGATAACCTCACATTTGAATATTAATGCTTTATTTCCATACTTGATAATTATCATTCTAAAACCAGCTATACAGTGAGGTTTATTTCTGTGCTCTTTCCACCTCCTAACATCTACTTTGGAAGCTCCTAAGGATAACAGGTGTTGATGAAAAGAATGTACTAAAATACTTTCTATATGTCTGGTGCAACATAACACAGTGCTCTCCCAAACTGAATTAGACTTCATTTCTCTCACATTTGTTCTCTGTCTCTGTAAAAATTTTCTTCTCTTCACTCATCTGACATTTTAATGAATATTTTAAATGTGAGAGCAAAACACAGCTTTTCTGGCTTGTAATTTTTTCTTCAGGTGTTAATATAGAACTCGTTAAAAGCTCTATCAATTATTAAATGTCTCTAAAAAAACTTCCCAAATTTTGAACAGAATTAACTTACACATATTTTATTTATACCTTTGTACTATTATACATTTAAGAATTAAATAAATGAACTGGAAATCATTTATTTTCAGAAACCTTGATAAATTATAGAGTTCTTATATCCTATAAATTATTTTTACTTAAAATTTTCGACTAGTAACACAAATATTTTTTCAAAAGGGTTAGGAGAATAAAATAGAAGAGGGGGAAAATAATTAACACAAGCCCTCAGAAAAAGTTATTTGGAAAGCTAGTATTGCAAAAACTTTCTAAAATATATACATGTATGATATTCTTCATAAATGCCTCGTCTGCTAATATGACCTTTTTTAGTAGATGGTCACATACTTGCTCACACATGGGAAATATAATTGAATACAACATGTTAAAAATATCATAAATTTAAGAATATGTTGGAAACGGTTTCATAAGAATTGCATGGGATTTAGTATGAAAATACGATGAATATATGTTTAAATGTTCACGTTATAAAAAGAAAGGCAAACGACAAAACAACCAAAAAGGTCACAGTGTATTAAACAAAGGATCTTTGTGTGTGTATGTGTGTGTATGTGTGTGTGTGTGTGTGTATGTGTGTGTGTGTGTGTGTGTGTGTGTACAACACATGCAAGGAGAGGAGCAATATTTCACAAATATCCTTAAACTATGCAGAGAGTTTATTATTTGCAAATGTTGTCAGTTCAGGAACTCTGAGTGTTGGCATGAAGGGTCAAGAGAAATTGTCAGTGTCATGCCTATGCACAGTCCACACACAACCTTCATACCACCTTCACTAAGACAAGCATTTAATTAAATTATGTGCAGGAGACATGAATAAAGTGTACATTAAATATAAAGATATCATTTGTTTAATATTGTGTCCAATCTCAAGCATTTTATTAAATATTTTTATATACATACATACATACACACACACACACACACACACACACACACATATATATATATATATCCATACATTTTAAAGCCAAAATATATTTTCCCCTAGTATTAAAAATAGATTTATGAAAATATATATCCAAACCACATAGAGAGTCAAAAATATTTTTCAGGTATATAAAATGTTTAGGAATTCCACAGTAACCCTGATATGTGTGGGAAGGAGCTGCCATTAACAAGACCTTCAGTTGCTTAAATATGCAATTCAACTTACAGGCTTATGTACTAAAAGGTAGTCCTCAGGTGGTGGATTCATTCCTTGTTAGGCAATGGACTATGGTTCTTTGATGTGGGATTCCCCTCTATATGCTGTCTTTGCCTGTGATAGGACCAAAGAGTAGAGCTAGGTAGGGAAAAGTCACTAACCCCACATTAGACTGAGGTCTGATCTCCAAAATGTACAAAGAATTCAAGAAATTGGTCACCAAAAGAACACAATACAGTAAAAAAATTAGAGTACAGACCTAAACAGAGAAATCTCAAAACAGTCTAGTATAGACCCTGTTTTATGGTTACTAGTGTTAACTCTAATGGATGTATATCATTAGAAGAAGCAAGCTGAGCAAGGAAAAGTATTTGAGGAGAAAAGGAGTAGCAGAAAGTGGAATGGAGTTAAGTTCTGAATTCAAGGAAATAAATAGCTTACAAAATGGAATAAAGGTAGTGGTGACCTCAGGGAAGGTTCCATCCAGCAAAATTTCCAAATTGTGATAAGAAACTAAAGGAATGATTACAGCAGGGTAAGGTGGTACACCTTTAATCCCAGCACTTGGAAGGAAGAGGCTGACAAATATCTGAGTTGTAGACCAGCCTGGTCCAAAGACCCAGTTTCAGGACAGGCAATCTTAGGTAGTGAATGACAGAAAGTTGTTGAAGATGTAATTAAACAAGGGGGTTGTGTGTCATCCCCAGTAAGGAGCAGAAGTTGGTGGCTTCAGCAACAGGTGGTGTTAAGGATAAAAGAAATGGACTATTTTATCTGCCCCAAGACAAAGGAAAGTCACCAACCAAGGCCAGGCAAGGGTTAGGGTCATTATGTAAAGCTGTGAATTTGAAAACTGGATTGCCTTGGAGACCTTGAAATGTTGGAGAAGGAGAGCAGTGGCATACCTGCTAATCACAGCTGTTGGCAGGGAGTAGAATCAGCCCAAGGGTGAAAGGATGTTGTATTCATAAAGCTGATAGGAGCTGGGAGATCTGAGGGGCAATTTGACATCAGACATGATGGTGTAAGTTTGGTGTTTGTCCAGCTAGTTTTAGCTTTGCTTTGGTTCAGTATTTTCTCAGTATGCTCCCTTCCCTATTTTTTTTGTAATGGAAGTATATATACAGTGCCATTTTATGTTAGAAGTATGATATCTATTTTGTGTTGTTGATTTTACAGGGGATTGCAACTGAGAATTGAGAGGCTACATTAGTCTTCAGAAGAGATTTTGAACTTTGAACTTTTAAACATTGTTGAGACTGTAATAGACTATAGAGACCTTTAAATTTGGATTGAATGCATTTTTGAATTATGATATTAGTGTAAGATTATGGGGGACAGGGAGTGGAATAAGACAATCTGAAAATAATTGACCCCCATAAACTGATAGGGAGTAGCATTATTATGAAGTATAGCTTTGTTTGAGTGGGTATGACCTTGTTAAAGAAAGTGTGTCACTGTGGGGTGTGCTTTGATATTTCCTTTGCTTGGGATAATACTTAGTGTAACAGTAGTCAAGATCAAGTCAGTACTATCAGTGCCTGCCTGCTCACAAGCTTCATGACAGGGTGATAATAGTCGAACCTCTGAAACTGTAAATGAACCATCCCAACTAAATGCTTTCTTTATAACAGTTGCTATGGTTATGATGGAGGAAGGTCATTGGTTAATTAATAAAGAAACTTCTTGGCCCTGATAGGTTAGAACATAGGTGGGTGGAGTAAACAGAACAGAATGCTGTGAGGAAGAGAAAGTGAGCTCGGCGCTATGCTCCCCTCTCCTGGGCAGATGCGATGAAGCTCTGACCCAGGATGGACATAGGCTAGAATCTTCCCAGTAAGCACACCTTGGTGCTACACACATTAATAGAAATGGGCCAGGCAGTGTTTAAATGAATACAATTTGTGTGTTGTTATTTCGGGGCATAAGCTAGCCAGGCAGTTGGGAGCAGGGAGGCAGGAATGCAACCCGCAGCTCCTTCTACATGGTTATGACATTTTTTTCATGACAATATAATCCTAAAGAGGCAGAGATATGACCTGTGGCATGCTTTGGTGGTTACATCGTGTCCTATCCACTTCTGCCAATTTCTGTTTCCCTTCTGCTAAGGAGTGAGTATTTTTGTTATATTATCAGTCCTCTAGTCTGATGTACAGCCATATCATGGGTATACAAGATAGAGGACACTTTAATATAGACTTTAACCTCAGAAATAATGAATAAAAATAAGTATTTGCTTCTATGAACTGTTGTTGGTTTTATCACAAAGACAAATAAAAAAAAAAAAAAAAACAACCAAGCAAACAAAAACCTAACACACTAACTTCATTCCTGTTTGTCTATTTGGCCTTTCATACTTAAAGTGCACATGATTTGAATACAAGAAATCAATGAAAGCAATGTAACTTTGAAACAAATTGCATTAGTTTTATATTACTTTATGTACTTAAATTAAGAGCTTAATATATGTGGAAAAGGGTATGTCATGTTTTCTAGAAGTGTCTAATTAGATTTGTGTTATTTTGATGAGTTGTTACATTGGATTCTGTGTCTTAATAAATTTAAAATATACATCAGACACACCATGCCAATTTGTGTGGTAAGCAACTATTGACCATTTTACATTTTTGTTGTTACTCTTTTTGTTTATTTGTGTGTTTAATTTTGCCAATGCTGAAATGATAAAAATGTAGTAAGTAGACACCAGAAACATAATTTACTTCCATATGTACTGAGGTATTATCATGGTAAGTGAAGTCCTTCCATATATGTGTTAATTTAATTGGTTAATGAATAAAAAACCTGGAGACCCAAGCCTGGATCTGGGAAAGAGAGAATGGTGGTCAGAGGCAATTAATGGACCTCTGGACCTCAGAAATATTGGACTAGGCTGAATGAAAGGCAAAGCAGCCTTTGTCCTAGCAAGGTCATTTGGCATTTTAAGAGACACTCCTGGACAGAAAAGGATTTCAGATACAAAATAGGACAGATTCAGGCATAAAGGACCTCTAAGTGAGACACAGTATGTTTAAAAAATTACATAAGCTTGAAAAGATAAGAAAAAGAGTAAAGAGACAGTAAATACAGTATAAAAGAGTTGAGACAGTCATTGATTAAAGGAGTAAAGATAAGAAAATAAACATTAAACTTGTAGAAAAAGTAATAAAGTAAGAAAAATAAGCCACATAAACATGGAATATACACAGGATTGTGCATATTATTGTGTTTTCTTTTTCTTTCTTTCTTTTTTTTACTGTGAATGAGCTAAGTATAGAGAGGCATTTCATTGTATGGGCTGCTAAGCTAAACCAACATTAATATTTTAAAGGTATAATGACTTCAGAATTTGGCTCTACGGATTTGTTCCTTTGGAAAAGAGGTTCTTCTTAGAGGATATGAACCGGAATAATATACATTCTAGACAAATGTGATTTGATGGTCTAAGAGCCCCTGAAAAGTTTCCATGGACACCCCCAAAATACTTTGCCCAAACAAAAGAAGAAACAGTTTGGAGAGAACTATGCCCATATTTCCAAATATTGTTAATAAATGTTTGTTTACATTTAAAGGGAGAATATAATATAGAGATTTGTATTGGTATGGATCTTGGCTTATTGACACAAATTTAAGGTCAGTTTAGCTATATGTATAATTCTGTTCTTGATTATGGTATTTGTGTGCAGCTCATTTAAAATGTCATAAATAATTAAGACATATAGGTTAATAGATAATCATCTATAAGAGTCAACCTTGTAGTCATGCTAGTTAGATTATATAGATATATACACTTTAGTTTGATAAGTATTCTTCAAATCTTTCAAAGACCTTCAAAACATGGCATTTAAAATGTTTTAAAAACTTAGACTTTTCATGACAATGAGACACATGTGCTCCTGGCAACACCAATTTATTTAAAGATTTTGATGCACATAGAAAATGCTCCTTTTAGAATTTGCACAAGAAAGTGCTCTTGCCTAGACTGCTTGATATTATGTTGTATGAATTGGACATGCAATGTCCACAGAAAAATGACTGCTGAAGTTGTTTAAAGAAGGTAAGACAGTCCATCAGGGTTCCTGCTTCATGAAAGAGTTTGTAAGACATTCTGTAAGACACAGAAAATGTTACTGACAAACTGCCAATATAGGCAGAACTCTCTTTGAAATTTTGTATGTCATAGAAAAGTCTACAGGATACTATGGGCCTCTAGGCTGAAGAAGAATGCTCCAACAGAACTTTGGTTGACTGTCCATAAAGTGAGATGTCTCTGTGAATTCTAGAGTTTTGGAAGTTGCTTACAATGCATTTCCTACTTACTTAGGTAATATTATATTCTTCTGTAGTCTTTGATGGAGTTGAAGAATAGATAGTCATAATTATAGTTTTTCTTAGCTATGATAAAAGATAAAATAACTGCAATTCTTGCTTGATATCTCTTTTGTTATATGTAATTTTACTATGTTAAAGTTAAAACCTTCCTTTTTAAAACAGAAAAGGGGAAGTGGTATGAGAAATTCTTCTGTATATGTGTTGACTTTATTGGTTAATGAATAAAGAAGCTAGCTTTGCATATGATAGGGCAGAGTAGAGCGAGGTTGGGAATACTAAGCTGAATGCTGGGAGAAAGGAGGCACAGTCACAAGACTCCATGTAGCCCCACATAGTTATACACAGTTTAATGGAGATGGGTTAGTTTAGGATGTAAGAGCTATCCAACAAAAAGCTAGTGCTAATAGGTCAAGGAGTGATTTAATTAATACAGTTTATGTGTGATTATTTTGGATCTGAGTGTCCAGGAACCAACCAAACAAACAACCTCTCACAACAGTATCAATGATATTTCTATACCTATCTATATCTATATATAATTGTGTGTGCGTGTGTGTGTTAGTATTGGGCAGGTGAAGTGTTATTAATAAAACTGAAGATGAGATTTTGGCTCAAGCCTAATAATTTTCAATTTTTTCTTTCTTCATTTAGGCTTAGACTTTAAATAGCACTGGTTTTAAGCAAACTCAAAGGCAGTAAAGCAGTGGCTTATGAATATAAAATTGAAAAACAATATACTGTGGTGCTCTTAATGAAAATGGCCCACATAAGCTCAGAGGGAATAGCAGTAAATTGAGAAGATTAGAATCTGTGCCCTTTTTGGAGGAAGTCTGTTACTGGTGGTAGATTTTGGAGATTCAGTTGTCCATGTCATCTTCAGTGTGACTCTCTTTTCCTGCTGCTTGCAGAACCAGACATGGAAGTCCAAGCCGCTTCTTCACCATGCCTACCTCTATACCACCAAGGTTTCCTCTACGATAGTAATGGAACAAACCTCCAAAACATAAGGCAGACCCCTTTCAAATGAGTTTCTTTATAAATATTGTGGGCATGGTATCTCTTCACAGGAATAGAACCTTAACTAAGACATATGTGTTATACAGAATTAGAGGTCTACGGTGAATATACTTCACACTCTTTAGTTACATTTTTGAAGATACTGGCATGCCCTTAATAAAGAATAATGTGTAAGAAAGTAGTTACTTAACGTGACACTAAAGAAATTTCACAGAAGTTTGTCTAGATCTTTATAAATTCAGTCTTTTAGAATAAATCTCTGCATGTAAACTTGTTTTACCATATTCCTGTTTTCAGATTTTCCCAGTTTATATTTTCATATTCCACTAATCATTTACTTCATAGAAATGACAAAGTAATGATTTCTCACACCTTTATTTATGGACTCATTTATTCATACCATTTGTCATCAGCTCTGCACTAGTCACTCTGGCTAAGCCCTAGGAAATATAGCACGTTAAGGCACACTAATGAAAAGCAGCAAGGTTTCTTTCACCACATTGGGTCTTGTTCTAAATGAGTGGAGAAAGACACCTTTATTGAAACTTATAAAAACATATTGAATGCCTAATTCATTCTCTGTGTGACACTGAGAACCCTCTAATAACCTTTTAAAAATTATTTAAATCACTTAAGTTGTAAGAAAAAGTTATAATTTAGCAAGTGCAATTCCTCAAGACAAATTAGACTGAGTTTTTATTGTTCATTTTCCCCTTTATTCCAAAATCATGATAAAATTCTATTCTATATTAGCATGGCATGACAAGTATATCAATCATGATAATTATGACTATCAATTAAAAAGTCAGATGAGCAATGATATATATATATATATCAATTTATTCTGTCAAATTATAATTAACCCCAATTACATACTTATATAGTCTTATCTATTAATCCTATATAAAATAAATTTTAATAATTTAGAATCCTTACTACAGCATTTTGAGAAAATGTTTGAATTTTTTGTGAATTTTCAAACTATCAATGTACATGACAATGTCTACTACATATGAAAAAATACAGCATTAGCCTGGTTTCGAAGGGCTGAAATAAATTATTCATGGGATTTTAAAAATTAAACTTAGTATGGAAAGTCAGGTCATCTGACATTACTTATGTGGTTGGCATTGAACTCAAAATAATATTGATAATGTACCATAAAAAGGTAAAAATGTTGTTAATGTGTTTATAGCTATCTCGAAAGTTAACAAAGTATTTGTTAGCTGAGCAATTAACAATTCTGTGTAATATATTTTATTCACATACATTAAGGGAAGAGAAAGCAAAAAAATTAATTAATATCAAAATGAGGAACCTGGATACATATTAAACTGTAATATATCATAAGATACTGCCATAATCTGCTTAAATATGAAGTCCCAGAGACTGTTTTTTAATATTTAATATATAAATTACTAATAGATGCTTTATACTTTCACAATTGTATGAAAACTAAACAATAACAAGAAAGTATAAATTAACTTAAAAAAGCATCAGTGGTATAATGGAATGTACATTATTTTAAGTATAGCTATGCAGCATAGCATTTTGTTTTAGAATTTCTAATTAACTTAGAAGTTTTGTGATGTTACAATGAAGTCATTGTCTATTTCAAAGCTTTTCTATCCAAATAATATACAAATTTTTAATTGTAAGATAATAATTTACGTATAATATTAAAAACAAGGAAAATTAAATAATAATTCTGTAAATCTATGCGATACTTAATGTATGGAATCATGATATTTATCTTAAGTAGGTTAGAGATGCTAATTGATTAATGAGACAAATGTAAATAATTTACTTTCTAAAACCTATTTTTCCTTACATATGGTTAAGATAACATTGGTCTCCACTGGGTCATTCAAGGTTTATAATTTTCTGTTATGTATACTGTAAAAAAAAATAAAAACTATAAACATAAAATAAAACAAAACCATGCCATTAATATAAAACATTTCTGTAGAATATGTGTTTTAATCTGTTTGATAAACAATGTAGCTATAGACGGTGATAAAATAAATGAATTTTCCCCTCCAACTATAGATTGGCAAAGGGAGGTTGTAATAATTATGTCTACAAATTAAGTAGAATATTGCAATAAACCTTATCAAAAATATCCTTCTTTTACTTCTTTTTTTTTAAATTTTTATTTTCCCAGTGCATGTAGTTAATCAAGCAAGCAACTGCAGATATTGTTATAAACAAAATAGATATTTTTTAAAGGTTTTTACTTTCTAATCTTGTATAGACTACTCTTATCTTTGAAAGTGATAAGTTTGCACTTCTTTTGGAGTTAAGTAAAATATGATGAATAATATAATCTATAAATACTTCTTTACATTCTGCTTTAATGTGAAACCACATATTATAAAATGTGCTGCTATTTTGTTAATTTCAATTACAAGTTTACATTAAAGTTAAAAGCTAACATATTTAATATTTTGTCATTTTAAATTTAATGACAACAGAACACATTATAATTTTTAGATATTTTACTTGTTCTAATACTGATAATAATCAGACAAGATTAAATTTTATTTATAAATTTCAATTCAAGTGATTAAAGTGAATAAAGAACAAAATTTGTATTGTAAAAGTTAAAATGGGATAATGTGATTTTTACTTGCTCAAATCCTTCACATATTTTAGGTCAAACTATATTTTTTTAAATCACTGTTTTTACTTTTATTCCAACTGTAATAATTATTGAATGACACATAGTTTAACGACTGTCCAAAGGGAAGTACTGATCCTGGCTTGATTTCAAATTAAAAGAAAAAATGGGGATAAATAATACTTTATAGGAAGAATTTTCTGGAATTTATTACTTTTGTGGGAAGAGACAACATATCTCTGTGATTTTTTTCCTTAAAGGGAACTTAGAAAATCTTTTATCTTCCCTTATTTACTCTTCAATGGCACTTGATAAAACTATTGACATATATATGTGTATATATATATATATATATATATATATATTCTCAAATATAATTTGAAAAATGCATTACAAACAAGGATGAAAGATGGTCAGAGAACACTTTCTCAATTCTCATGTCATCATATGTTATTTAAAATAACTTAAATTGAAGTTGTAGATTCCCCAAAATTGTATTTTATTTTCTAGCCAACATTAGAAAGACAGGTAATTTTTCCAGCATAGTAGTCAATTGACAAAAACTTAGATGGAAGACTCTCATGGGGGAATTCTGCAAAGTGCACTTCTTTTCTTAACTCAGGAAGCATTCCGGCAGGGTGGAATTATTCTGGGCTCTTTCACTTTATACAACAGGCATCACACACCACTGGGCTTTTGTGGCTTGTTAGTTTACTCAACATTAGGTATAAAGCATTTGTCCACATTGCTATTCCACTTCTCAAGATACACTTTAAAATTATATTTACCATTGTAAATAAGATCAGAATGTTATTTTATCAGTAAGACTGAATTTGAAATTCTGCAAAGTGCACTTCTTTTCTTAACTCAGGAAGCATTCTGGCAGGGTGGAATTATTCTGGGCTCTTTCACTTTATACAACAGGCATCACACACCACTGGGCTTTCTGGATTTGATCAAAGAAAACATGATTATAAAGCTAATACAAACATGTTATTTTCCAAATGTTTACAAAATGCTTACATTTTGTAACTTTTTTTGTATTTTGCCATGATAAAATAAGTTTCTTTGAACTTAAACTTTTTTGATATCCACATTATAGTTAGATTTCTGAGTGTACATTATTCAGGAGCTATATTGTAGGGAAATTTCAAAGAAATATAGTCATAAATTGAAAATAAATTATATGAATAATGTCTACTATACATAAAAAGATCACCTCTATATTATGTAAGAGTTAAGTGTTTTGTCTTAAACTTACACTGGAACAGGTTTAAAAACATACCAGCTTCACAAGTGATGATATTCATTGTATATTTGTCAAAAATTATCAGATGCATAAAACTCATGAAGCCTCATAGAGAGAGTACTTCTGTGTGTGTCAGTTTAACAATGAGAACTCTCCTTGTGTTGGTAGGATATACCTTTAATCCTCGCATTTAGAATGGACAAGAAAACACATCTGAATTTGTGCCATCTTGGTCTACAGAGTGAATTCCAGGACAACCAGGGCTGTTACACAAAGCAACCTGCCCTAAAAAGCAAAAAGAAGAGAAAGATATGGAAGAGAGAAAGATAGGAGAGAGAGAGAGAGAGAGAGAGAGAGAGAGAGAGAGAGAGAGAGAACTCATCTTGCATTGAACATTGCAACAAGCACCATTCTTATTACTTCAGTCTGTGAGACTGAACAACCAACTGAATTTTTTGTCTCCCTAGCATGCAGATTGACATTATTAGACTAAAGAGCCTTCTGTTGTTTAGGAAAATTCAATAAACACTTGATGATTTTTTGACTTTGTTACATTCTTTTTTCTTTTTTTATTTTTGTTAATGATGGTGAAACTAAGTCTTAAAATTGTAGCATGAAGAAACAAAAAATTACCTTGTTACTCTGCTTATACATTCAAACATTTTGTTTGTGGCTTATAAGGTCATTTTGTTATTATGTAAAATCATCACTTCTTTTTATCTGCTTGATAGGTTTATACATAGAAATAAATCATTTTTGATCAAGTCTATTCTTATCCTATGAAATCCAATAACTCTATTTTCCCATTCATCCCTTCACAAATTCAAGGGCTTCCTTCTGAAAACCCACTGAGTCTGCTTACAGCTGCTTCTATGTACATAAGTGTAGAGGTTCAGGTGACCTCTCCGTGTCCTCATTGCCTCTTCAAACAAAGTGACCCTCCCATGTCTAGATGCCATTACTTGCCAATAGCTCTTCAGCTAGGGATTAGACTCAATGAAACCCTCCTCTATGAAATCTGGGCTTTCCTTTGGCTTAATTCTTTTCACATCTTAAATATTTAGTCATATACACTATAACTTTCAGTCAGACACTCTGTAACTTTCCTTCTGTGTTCAGATAAATAATAATTTTTCATTATATTCTTCTCACTTATTCTATATTTACACTCTCTTTTGCAATAGTCACTGAGCCTTAAAAGGAGGAAGAGAAATAAGAGAAATTGCTGTTTCATTCATGATTGAGATTTTGTAATGTTCCTTCTAATGTGTGTGTGTTTGTTTGTTTGTGTGTGTGTGTGTGTTTATTTCCATTCTCTGAGAAATATTCTCCTTGTGCAATTCAAGATCTTCCTATTTCAATTCTGGGATAACAGGCATGTGCTACCATATTTTCTTATAAACAGCTTTGTTCCTAAGGAAAACCAATAAGAAAATAGGTATTATGGGAATAATGGATAAACACATAAGACACACACATATGTTATATGGAGAGAGACAAAGAGACACAGAGAGATAGAGATATTAAATATAAATAAGTAGAAATAATTACATCAGTATTGAAATATTTAATAATTGAAATGCTGTATTAAAATATAAAATGGATTATCAATTATAATTATACAATTACACATTCCAATATTTATTTTAAGTTCTGAAAATAAGGGATCTGATGTAAGAAAATATTACACTTAATAAAAAATAATGTTGGACAAAACATATTTATAAATATTTACTCAAAGAACTAAGTTGTGTAATGGGGGCATGATCAGATATTGAAGAAAAATCATATCAGACAGAGTTTTAAAATAAAACAATATGGTAGAGTGTCACCCAACCACCATTGAGAATTAATTTAAAATGGTGTAAATGCATCAGCAAAAATCTCAGTTTTAAATTTTCACTAATAATAGGAAGATAAAAGTGCATATTCACATAATAAAATAATTTGGTTATAAATATGTAGAAACATGTTGAAAAAGTAAATGTATGCATTTAAAGATATATTATTAATAATTGATATAATTTTATTCCCCATTATTGAAGTTTCAAATGTAAGTGAAAAATATATTTTAAAAATAATATGATGTCATAGATCTTTGCAACTCACAATTGTATACTATGGCAAAAGAGAAAAGCAAATTTCAATTGTTCAGTTTGATGACAGATGCTTACTCACATGTTCACTCCAACTCAACAGAATCTTACATTGTGATTAATATAATCAGGTCAGAAAAATACAATAATAAAATGAAGCAATTAAGCATTTTAAAGAATCTCTACGAGCTTATTTAAAACCACAAATACTGTTCAAGTAAAATTTTGGTATTCACTTTTGCCTTTAAAATATCACTAACAGTACAATGTTAGGCTAGTATGTTGGTTACCTGCAGTAAAGATAGCCTCGGGGGAACCAGAATGAATTAGTTTAGCATTAAGAAAATCCATCACTTCCCTATTATATTAATTTGCAAAAGAGTGAACATACATTTGAATTCTCCACTTTGATCTTGTGTTGTCTGTTGGTTTATAGCACGTGGTTTTTTGTGTATCAGCATTATACCCATTGTGTGGTTCTGATCTGTCCTTATTGTCTCTGTCAGTGTGGGAATTTGGTCTCTACTCTTAGGTGGTGTCTCATTGTCCTTAAAAGGGGGCTCCTGTGTATACTCACTGACAGAACAAAAGGCATCGCATGGGAAAAAAATTAAAGTTACTTTAAAGAAATCTTTAACAGAGTTTTTGCAGAAAGCAAATTGTTTACTCCAAATGACTCCAAAATGCACTTGGTACTGAAAATATAACATCAACAAATTATATTTATAACTTCCAACATTGTTATTATATTTGATGTAAGAGATTATTTTCAAATTTTTGCCTATATTCAGCAAATTATTACTATAACACAGAAATTCAAACACATGTATTACTCTAGGTTAGGGATATATATGAGAACATAATTGAAAATTTAAGTTGTGTGTTATCTTAGGTTGAAAAATAAGATTACTTTTAAAATTCAAGGCAAGTAAGGTTGGGTATTGCATTTTTTACTTGAAATGAAACAAACAAACAAACAAAGTAAGAACATGCTCTCTACTCAACAGGCTATAAGTCCTGTTTTTCATGACTACAGGTTATAGTTGGAACCTGCCTATAAGAACCAGCAAACAGTTATGGTACCTTTGAATATAAGATATTTCCATAAAAATGTAGCATTACAAGTTAGATAACACAGAACATCTAAGAAATCTATACAGCAGCAATGTTTAAGAATGAATATGAGATCAAATTTCTACGTGGTTAGTGAGGGGTCAGTTAATTTAGCAATATGTCTAACAGAATGAGGCAAGATTGACAGGGAAGTCAACACATGCCCAGTCACCCTAAGAATACAGGAGAAAGGTGATGATCCTAAATTTGGGAAGACAGTGATGAGTTTTCCCATTGAGAGACATTAGATGAGTATTTTTTTTTAAAAAGAGAGGCATTTAGAAAGCTAGAGGAGATAAGGAACCTGTCAGAACAGAGGAGTAGCTTTGTCAAAAAGCCGAGGGGTCTGGACAATCTTGTATGCTAGTCTGAATCTGTTCATCTTCAGGATGGAGATCCTTTTAAACACCAAGGTCTATTTCTATAGTTTTCATTCATACTTCCTGTAGAGAAGATTGAATACTTCTTTTCTTCATACTAATTTTGCATATATAAATGGACAAGAGTAATATTAATGCTTATAAGATAATTTTAGAAATTTTTCAAAAATATGTTTTTATGTATGTGGTGACAGATATGTGTATGCAGGTGCCAGTGCCCTTGGATACCAAAAGGTTGGATTCCCCTGCAGCTACATTTACAAGAGGTCTGAATTGCAGGGCACTAAACACCAAACTTGTTTTCTGTACAAGAGAAGTTATTGAATACTCCTAATAATTGAGGCTTCTATCTCTAGAGACTTTGAAGATGAAAATTTTGCCTTAACATTTTCAATTTGGGTCCAAAGAATTGTCTCTATTCTGTCAATCATGTTTTAAATAAGTGCTGATTGGCCAGGCAGAAAGTATAGGTGGGTCAACCAGACAGGAAGTAGAGGCAGGGCAATAAGAACAGGAGATTTCTAGGAAAGAGGAAGCCCATTCCCCACTCCTACCCAGATCAATGAAGAAGCAGCATGTGACCTACCCCACTGAGAATGGTATTGAGCCATTTGGCTAACATAGACAAGAATAGTGGGTTATAATTAAAAAAAAAATAGGACACTGAACTGAACAGAGAATTCTCAACAGAAGAAATTCAAATGGCCAAAAGACACTTAAGGTCATGCTCAACCTTCTTAGCTATCAGGGAAATGCAAATTAAAACAACTTTGAGATACCATCTTACACCTGTCAGAATGGCTAAAATAAAAAAAAAAAAACACCAATGATAGTCTTTGCTGGAGAGGATGTGGAGTAAAGGGTACACTCATCTATTGCTGTTGGGAATGCAAACTTGCGCAACCACTTTGAAAAGCAGTGTGGCAGTTTCTCAGGAAATTTGGGATAAACCTACCCCGGGACCCAGCAATACCACTCTTGGGAATATACCCAAGAGATGCCCTATCATATGACAAAAGCTTTTGTTTAACTATGTTCATAGCAGCATTGTTTGTAATAGCCAAACCTGGAAACAACCTAGATGCCCTTCAATGGAAGAATGGATGAAGAAAGTGTGGAATGTATACATATTAGAGTACTACTCAGCGGTAAAAAAAAAAACAATGACTCCTTGAATTTTGCATGCAAATAAATGGAAATAGAAAACACTATCCTAAGTGAGGAAACACAGACCCAAAAAGATGAACATGGGATTTACTCACTCATAATTGGTTTCTAGCCATAAATAAAGGACATTGAGTTAAATAAGAAGGTGGACCCGAAGAAAAACACATAGATATCCTCCCGGATATTGGAAGGAGACAAGATTTCTGGTCAACAATTGGGAACTGAGGGGTGAGGTGGGATGGGGGAAAGGGGAGATGGGGAGAGAAAAGTGAGAAGGGGAGGATGGGGAGAAATTCGGGGAATGGGGTGATTGGGATAAAGAAAGGGTGGATATGGGAGCAGGGAAGTATATATCTTAATTAAGGGAGCCATTTTAGGGTTAGCAAGAGTCTTGACTCTAAAGGGCTTCCTAGGGGTCCAGAGAGATGTCCCCAGCTAGGTCCTTGGGCAGCTGAAGAAAAAGAGCCTGAAATGGCCCAATCCTATAGCCATACTAATGAATATCTTGCATATCACCATACAACCTTCATCTGGCGATGGATGGAGATAGAGACAGAGACCCACACTGGAGCACTGGACTGAGCTCCCAAGGTCAAATGAGGAGCAGAAGGAGGGAGAACACAAGCAAGGAAATCAGGACCGCAAGGCGGGAAAGAGACATATTTAAAGGAAATTCTAAATATAACCACAGCTAAGTGTGTCTCCTCTTTCCACAATAAAATATTTTCCTTCATCAAATTTCACATAAATTGTCTTGGCAAGCATTTAAAAGCTTATTAGTTTAATTCTTTCTACATGATTTCTTTTCAAGGGTGAGTATTTTTAGATTCAAAGATTTCATCAGCATGAATAAGAATAATAAATATATTTTCTTTTAATGCAAGATATAGTAGTTTTCTTAATGCCAAGTACCATCCAAAGATGACCAGATGCAACAAGTGTATCAATACCTCACCATGAGACCAGCAGAGGCACCTCCCCAAGGAGATGAAACTCTTAACACTGACACACATGGAGCTCTGTATGAAACCCTACCATTTTCTTCTCATTTGACCTTATATCTTAGAATAACTAGTTCCATTACATATTTTATGTTAAAAAAAATAAGAAAAAGGATGTAGCATACTCCACAGAGGAAGATCTAAAGGACACCTTTTTCTACTTCCTGGCTTTATGACTTAGTCTCTGCCTCTACAGTACTGCAGAGTACAAGGAATTTTCCAAGTTGGAGGTAGTCCAGATAGGGTCTATGCATAATGCTGATTCTGGAAAACAGCCAATTAATTGTGAGCATGAGGACTGACTTAGTTGTGTTCATTATAATCACAACATATATGTAGTATAAAATCATTCTGATTTTCATAATGATATCCTATTACACTTAGAATAATATTTTGTAAGTAGAAAGAAAAATTTATTTATTTGTATTTTAAGATTTTGGAAGGCCTTACACATTCTGAGGAGTGGATGGGGGTTGGGAAATGGGTGATTTGAGTGGGCGGCAGAAGCGGAAGGAGAAGTAGGGTTGGTATATAAATTGAAAACTAAGTTTTTGAATAAGGAATATAAAAAATTGTTTTAAATCTTATCGATGTATATGAATTTTGTTTTATGCACATGTGTATTTTGCCTTTCCATATATTTATATACCATGTATATACCTGATGCCCTCAGACATAAGAATAAGTTGTCAAATCATCTAAGACAGGTGTTATGGACAATTTTAGGCTATTATATAGGTTCTAGGAGTTGAACCAGGTCACTCTGTAATTAAAAAAAGTGCTTTCAATTACTGAGCATCTTTAAAGTGTCATGGCGGTTCTCATTATTGCAATATAATAATAGTACATTAAAATTCAAATAATACAATAATAGTTTATGTACTGTAGGAAACTAGTTACACATGCTATACAGAAAAAATCTATATAAAATTTTGTAGGTTGGTCTTTTACATCTACTTGTCTATAAAATTTGCTGGCACTGTCAAAAATTAAATATCCCAAATAGGGAGACCCGAGCGTGCAGGCCCCAAGCGGCGGATGCGGGTTAGTTCAAGCATGAAACAGTAAAGCTCACACTGAGAGCAGATCGCCCCACTACAACTAAATCAAGTAGGTTTTTTGGGGCCTGGCCAGCAGAGTGGTAGACCTTTTATTGGTGAGGTCCATGGGCGAATGGGGAGACTGGTCCTGCCCCTGAAGACCCTCCTGAGTGGGGAGAGTGCTCCGGGCCCATGGCAGGTCACAGGAAACGGAGCAGGGGCATTCCCTGACCCCTTTGACCCCCCCCCCCCCCGTTAGTCTGCAAGGGCTGGTACCCTCTGCTGGGGCTGCTCCTCCTCGGCTGCAACCTCTATCTCCCTGATCCATCCCAGCTTGCTCCCAGGGGCCTCCTTCACTCCCCCTCTGTTCTGTTGGGCCGCGGGATCACCCAGTTTAGCCTGTTTGGGTGCTGTGTCAGGTGCTCTGGGCAGAGGGTAGCGGGAGTTTCTCTGTTTTGGTGGCTGGCCTGCAGAGTGGAATTAGGCCTTTTGTTGGTGAGGTCCCTGGCAAACAGTGAGCCTGGTCCTAGTCCTGAAGACCCTTCTGAGTGGTGAGAGGGCTCTTGGCCCACAGTGGGAACCAGGAAATGGAGCAAGGGCATTTTGTAAGCGGGGCACCTGGCCAGCAGGGAAACCTGATCCTGTTTTAGAAGACTCATTAGATAGCATTGATAGGAGGAGATGGGCAGGCGCCAAGACAAGAACTCACCAAACAATCTGAAAAACAACATGAAAACACCAGAACCCAATGATCTTACAACATTAGGACTTGAACACCCTAACACAGAAGAAGAGGAAAAAATTAACTTTATGAAAGCAATAGAGTCCCTTAAACAACATGTAAAAAATGCCCTCATAGAAATGGATGAGAAGTACAACAAAAAGTTTGAAGAAATGAGTAAATATGTAAATGATACCCTGGGAAACCAAGAAAAAACGATCAAACAGGTAATGGAAACAGTTCAAGAATTGAAAACTGAAATGGAAGCAAGAAAGAAAACACAAACTGAGGACCAGCTGGATATGGAAAATCTAGGTCAATGAGCAGAGACTACAGAAACAAGCACAATCAATAGAATACAAGAGATAGAAGAAAGAATCTCAGATTCTGAAGACCCCATAGAGAAAATAAATGCACTGATAAAAAAAAAAACAGAAAAGCCAACAAATTTGAATCACAAAACATTCACGAAATATGGGACACAATAAAAAGAGCAAACCTAAGAATAATAGGGATAGAAGAAGGAGAAGAGTCACAGCTCAAAGGACCAGAAAATATTCTTAACAAAATTATGGAAGAAAACTTTCCCAAAATAAAGAAAGATATTTTTTTGAATATTCAAGAAGTATACAGACACCAAACAGAATGGATAAAAAAAAATCCCCTTGCCATATAATAATCAAAACACAAAATATATAGATTAAAGAAAGAATATTAAGAGCTGCAAAGGAAAAAGGGCAAGTAACTTATAAAGGTAAACCGATCAGACTTACACCTGACTTCTCTATGGAAACCATGAAAGCCAGAAGGTCCTGGATAGAGGTACTTCAGAAACAAAGAGACCATGGATGCAAGCCCAAACTGCAATACCCAGCCAAGCTATTGTTCAGTATCAATGGAGAAAACAAGATATTCCAGGATAAGAACAAATTTAAACAATATGTAGTGACAAATTCAGCCCTACAGAAAGTAATAGAAGGAAAATCACAACCCAAGGAATCCAACATTGCCTACAATAACTCAGGCATCTAGCGACACTTCACAAGCAACAACTCAAAGAAGGGAGACACACAAACTCTACTACCAAAAACAATAACAATAACCAGAGCAAACAACCACTGGCCATTAATATCACTTAATATTAATGGACTCAATTCACCTATAAAAAGGCACAGGCTAAGAGATTGGATACGAAAACAGCATCCAACATTCTGCTGTTTGCAAGAAACACATCTCAACCACAAAGACAGGCATCTACTCAGAGTAAAGTGTTGGGAAAAGGTTTTCAAGCAAATGGTCCTAAGAAAAAAGTAGGTGTGGCCATATTAATTTCTAACAAAACTGACTTCAAACTAAAATCAATCAGAAGAGATCGAGATGGACACTTTATACTCAAATCAGGAACAATTCGTCAGGATGACATCTCAATCCTAAATATTTATGCCCTTAATATAAAAGCACCCACTTATGTAAAAGAAATATTACTAAAACTCAAGGCAGACATCAAACCACACACACTAGTAGTAGGAAACTTCAACACACCTCTCTCAGCAATGGACAGGTCAATCAGACAGAAACCTAATAGAGAATTAAGAGAATTGTTGGAGGTAATGAAGCAAATGGACTGACCTGACATCTATAGAACACACCACCCAAACAGTAAAGAATATACCTTCTTCTCTGCAGCTCATGGAACCTTCTCAAAAATTGATCGTATACTCAGAAACAAAGGAAACCTCCACAGATACAGAAAAATATCAGTGTCCACCTGCATCTTATCAGATCACCACAGATTAAAGTTAGAACATAGCAACAATACTACCCCCAGAAAGCCGACAAACTCATGGAAACTGAACAGTCAACTACTGAACCACATCTGGGCAAAGGAAGAAATTAAGAAAGAAATTAAAGATTTTCTTGAATTTAATGAAACCAAAGAGACAACATACTCAAACCTATGAGACATGATGAAAGCAGTGCTAAGAGAAAAGTTCATAGCACTAAGTGTCCACTTAAAGAAAATGGAGAAAGCACACATTGGGGACTTAACAGCACACCTGAGAGCTCTAGAAAAAAAAAAGAATCAGATGTGCCCAGGAGGAGTAGAAGACTGGAAATAATCAAAATGAGAGCAGAAATCAACAAAATAGAAACACAGAAAACAGTCCAACGAATCAATTAAACAAAAAGTTGGTTCTTGGAGAAAATCAACAAGATCGACAAACGCCTATCCAAACTAATTAAACGACAGAGAGAGAACACACAAATAAATAAGATCAGAAATGAAAAGGGGGACATAACCACAGACACAGAGGAAATTCAGAGAATCATTAGATCTTACTACAAAAGCCTGTATGCCACAAAACTGGAAAATGCAAAAGAAATGGACATTTTTTTAGATAAGTATCATACCAAAGCTAAACCAAGACCAGGTGAACAATCTAAATAGACCTGTTAGTCGCGAAGTATTAGAAACTGTTATCAAAAATCTCCCTTCCAAAAAAAGCCCAGGTCCAGACAGTTTCAATGCAGAATTCTACTAGAACTTCCAAGAAGAACTAACACCTATACTCCTAAATGTATTTCACAATATAGAAACAGAAGAATCATTGCCAAATTCCTTTTATGAAGCTACAGTTACCCTGATACCAAAACCACACAAAGACCCAACCAAGAAAGGGAATTACAGGCCTATATCACTCATGAACATCAACACAATAATTCTCAATAACATACTTGCAAACCGAATCCAAGAACACATTAGAAAAATTATCCAATATGATCAAGTAGGCTTCATCCCAGAGATGCAGGGCTGGATCAACATATGCAAATCTAACAATGTAATCCACCATATAAATAAATTGAAAGAAAAAAAATATATGATCATTTCATTAGATGCTGAAGAAAATTCGACAAAATTCAACATACTTTTATGATAAAGGTCTTGGAGAGATTAGGGATACAAGGTTCATACCTAAATATAATAAAAGCTATTTACAGCAAGCCGTCAGCTAACATTAAATTAAACGGAGAAAAACTCAAAGCCATCCCACTAAAATCAGGAACATGACAAGTATGTCCACTCTCTCCATATCTCTTCAATATAGTGCTTGAAGTTCTAGCAATAGCAATAAGACAAAATAAGGGGATCAAGGGGATTTGTATTGGGAAGGAAGAAGTTAAGCTTTCGTTATTAGCAGATGATATGATAGTATACATAAGTGACCCCAAAATCTCTACCAAAGAACCCCTACAGCTGAAAACACCTTTGGTAATGTGGCAGGATAAAAGATCAACTCCAAAAAATCAGTTGCCTTCCTATACACTAAGATAAGGAAGCACAGAGGGAAATGAGAGAAGCATCACCTTTCATGATAGCCACAAATAGCATAAAATATCTTGGGGTAAATCTTACCAAGGAAGTGAAAGATCTATTTGACAAGAACTTTAAGGCATTGAAGAAAGATATTGAGGAGGACACCAGAAAATGGAAGGACCTCCCTTGCTCTTCGATTGGGAGGATCAACATAGTAAAAATGGCAATTCTACCAAAAGCAATCTATAGATTCAATGCAATCCCCATCAAAATCCCATCAAAATTCTTTACAGATCTGGAGAAGACAATAATCAACTTTATATGGAAAAACAAAAAACCCAGGATAACCAAAACAATCTTGTACAATAAAGGAACTTCTGGAGGCATTACCATATCTGACTTCAAACTCTATTACAGAACTACGGTATTGAAAACAGCTTGGTACTGGCATAAAAACAGAGAACTCGACCAATGGAATCGAATAGAAGACCCTGACTTTAACCCACAAACCTATGAACACTTGATTTTCGATAAAGGAGCTAAAAGTATACAATGGAAAAAAGAGAGCATTTTCAACAAATTGTGCTGGCAAAACTGGATGTCAATCTGTAGAAGAATGAAAATAGATCCATACCTATCACCATGCACAAAACTCAAGTCCAAATGGATTAAAGACCTCAATTTCAGTCCAAACACACTGAACCTGATAGAAGAGAAAGTGGGAAGCAATCTACAACACATGGGCACAGGAGACCACTCCCTACGTATAACCCCAGCAGTACAGTCACTAAGGGCATCATTGAATAAATGGGACCTACTAAAACTGAGAAGCTTCTGTAAAGCAAAGGACACTGTCACTAAGACAAAAAGGCAACCCACTGACTGGGAGAAAATCTTCACCAACCCCGCAACTGACAAAGGTCTGATCTCCAAAATATATAAAGAAATCAAGAAACTAGACTGTAAAATGCTAATCAACCCAATTATAAAATGGGACACTGAGCTGAACAGGGAATTCTCAACAGAAGAAGTTCAAATGGCCAAAAGACACTTAAAATCATGCTCAACTTCCTTAGTGATCAGGGAAATGCAAATCAAGACAACTTTAAGATACCATCTTACACCTGTCAAAATGGCTAAAATAAAAAACACCAATGATAGCCTTTGCTGGAGAGGATGTGGAGAAAGGGGTACACTCATCCATTGCTGGTGGGAATGCAAACTTGTGCAACCACTTTGGAAAGCAGTGTGGTGGTTTCTCAGGAAATTCAGGATCAACCTACCTCTGGACCCAGCAATACCACTCTTGGGAATATACCCAGGAGAGGCCTTATCATACAACAAAAGTATATACCCAACTATGTTCATAGCAGCATTGTTTGTAATAGCCAGAACCTGGAAACAACCAAGATGCCCTTCAATGGAAGAATGGATGAAGAAAGTATGGAATATATACATATTAGAGTACTACTCAGCGGTAAAAAAACAATGACTTCTTGAATTTTGTATACAAATGGACAGAAATAGAAAACACCATCCTGAGTGTGGTAAGCCAGACCCAAAAAGAGGAAATTGGATGTACTCACTCATATGTGGTTTCTAGCCATAAATAAAGGACATCGAGCCTATAATTCATGATCCTAGAGAAGCTAAATAAGAAGGTGAACCCAAAGAAAAACATATAGGCATCCTCCTGAATATTAACCTTCATCAGTTGGTGAAAGGAGACAGAGACAGAGACCCACATTGGAGCACCGGACGGAAATCTCAAGGTCCAAATCAGGAGCAGATGGAGAGAAAGCGCGAGCAAGGAACTCAGAACCGCAAGGTGTGCACCCACACACTGAGACAATGGGGATAGTCTATCGGGAACTCACCAAGGCCAGCTGGCCTGGGTCTGAAAAATCATGGGATAAAACCGGACTCTCTGAACATAGCGGACAATGACGACTACTGAGAACTCAAGAACAATGACAGTGGGTTTTGATCCTACTGCATGTACTGGCTTTGTGGGAGCCTAGACAGTTTGGATGCTCACCTTACTAGACCTGGATGGAGGTGGGTGCTCCTTGGACTTCTACACAGGGCAGGGAACCCTGATTGCTCTTTGGGCTGAAGAGGGAAGGGCTCTTGATCGGGGGAGGGGGAGGGAAATGGGAGACGGTGGGGGAAGGGGGCAGAAATCTTTAATAAATAAATAATTAAATAAATAAATAAAAATTAAAAACAAAACAAAATTCCAAGATAGAAAATAATCCCAGCACAGAGATAGGAGTTGAACATAAAATCCTTCCAGGACAGGTTTTGTTAGGAGAGGGAATATTCTCTAAAGAGTTTAGGTTCAGTAAATTGAGTACAATCCAGTTGATGGCCACAACCAACAAACAGTACATGGTGGCTCCCAACCATCTGTAATGAGATCTGGTGCCTTCTTCTGGCATGTAGACATCCATGCAGACAAAATACTGTATACATAATACATAAATAAATCTTTAAAAAAAAGAATATTTGTGTTTTAATGTAAAATTCATAGAAAAAGAAATAAACCAGAGACAAAATTAAAACAAATGTAAATTTTGAGATACAAATCAGACATCATATTGAAATCTGAAGAAACAACTCCCTAGCAGGGTTCCTGTTTCATAAGGTGCTGTGGAAAACTCTTCTGCATAGCAGAGTGCTGCATTTTGACCATCTCCTCATAAAATATAAATACCGATACCCTTTATGTTAATTTCATGGATCCCACTTATGAAAATGTTTTTCTCATGACCTATGTTACACATAAGGACTATACCTCTAAATTCATTCACTGCTTTGGTTTTAAGAATTTTAATTTATGCATTGTGTGGGACACAAGCATTTATTCTATAGCAGAAATTTTTTTTTTAAAAAAATTCAAATAGTTCATTGTTTTGGGTCTTTACAAACAAACAAAATGTTGGTATTATATAAAAGCATCACTAGACAATGAAAAAATCATAAAAGTAACAACAAAAAAACCAAAACCTTACCTAAAAAAGCAGTTGTGCTTTGTCATAAGAAAAATGCACAAGAGATGGAAAATGACATAATATTTTTCAAAGTCTGGAAACAAAACCGAACAAATTCAAACAAAGAAATCAGTAAATTGAGAAAAGTATTTTTTCTAAAAATATTGTCAGGAATGATAGTAATGTCAGACCTTCTGAATAAAAGACTTGTGGATTCTTTCATGACAGATCTATGTTGTTAAAGGTAACTTCTTAAAAGCAAATCTTTGAAACAATATGATGAATAAAACAAGGAGCAATGACTTGCATAATCATCAGTATATGTAATTCTCAAAGTGCTGATATTAGAAAAAATTTAGAAATCTGATTGCTAAAAGAATATTTATTTTAAATTTGTTGTATGTATACCTGTTTTTCTCTCTGTGTACAGTGTGAATACATACATCTGGAGAAGTCAGAAGACTTTGTCAGATAAACTAAAGTGGAACTGTATGTGGTTTTGAGCCATTAACTGTAGGCATTCTGAATCAAACATGTTCTCTGCAAAACATCATGTCTTAACAACTGCCTAGTAATTTTTCTAGTTCCTTGTCAGATACCTAAATATCTATAAATAATATTCAAATTAACATAAAGATAAATTTCAGAATTCAAAAGGAGTGAACTTTATAAACTTTGCTTGACTTGAGGTGATATTTACGTCAGTTTTGTATAATTAATAGGTAGGTAGATAAATGGGTAGGTAGATAGATAGAATGATGGATATGAAATTATACAGATACATAGATATGTTAGATTAAAGTTAGATAGCTAGATGGTGATTATGCTGATAGATTGATAGATAGACAGTTAAGTGGTATATACTTAGCTCATAATTTTTTTAATGTCAGATGAAGAAAAGCCACTAAAATTTCTATCACTAAATATTTTCTAAAGTCTAATAGATTACCTAAAAATGGGCACATTTCCATAGAACAGTAGTCATGAAAAATTCAGATTCAAAGACATTGTGCATCTGTTTAAATAACGTGATTGGGAAGTGAAAATTGCTTAAACTGTACTGTGCCTTTTTAGATCTTCCTGTAAGTACATGTAGTTTTTCCTCAATGAAAGTAGTAGATACAAATTGACATAGATAAAGCTTCTCCTCATATAAATTCAAATGGACTTAAAGGCAAGCATAAAGATGTACAAATGTGACATAATGACAAAGTTTCAAAGATATTTAGTCTGATATAAACTACTATAAAGAGCATGATTTAAAATTCATGTTTGCAGATAAAGGTAAAGGAACTCAATAGTACAATATTACCTTCATTTTGAAACTACTTCTAATTTTATGTTATTAGATATGAGCATTAGTATCTTTTCAGAATGTATGCATTGTTGATGAAGATGTATGCTAGAAATTATAATCCAAGAATAGCTATCTTGAACACTCTCCTCCCAGTACCTATCAATGGCCAATAGCTAAATGTAGAACTTCATTAAAACCTCCAATATCCCTGCTGCAGTTTTGGCCAATATATTCCTCTGTAGGCCTGGTTCCAGCAGCTATTAAACACTTCTAATCTCTTACTGTGTATATATTTATTGGTGTGCATCTCTGAATTAATTTTTGCCAAGGGTTAAAAGAAGCTTCTCTTCTTAATATTGGCAATTAAACTAATCTATGCAAATAAAGATAAGCAGTTCGGTACTATGTCCATTTAGCAGGATGATAGTCATTATTTCTTCCATAGGGTTTATAGGCTCTCCAGAATCCTTTGGGTATATACCCCAAAGTGGTATTACTGGGTCTTGAGGAAGGTTGTTTCCTAAATTTCTGAGAAATCACAACACTGATATCCAAAGAGGCTGGACCAGCTTGCATTCCCACCAGCAATGCAGAAATGCTTCCTTTACCCCACAACCTCTTCAGCATAAGGTGTCATCAGTGTTTTTGATCTTAGCCATTCTTACATGTGTAAGATGGAATCTCAGAGTTGTTTTGCTTTGCATTTCTCGGATGACTAAGGATTCTGAGCATTTCCTTAAGTGTCTTTCAACCATTTTAGAACCTCTTTTGAGAGTTCTCTGTTTAGGTCTGTACTCCATTTTTTACTGTATCGTTCTTTTGATGATCAATTTCTTAAGTTCTTTGTATATTATATGTGCATATATATTAATATAACAATGTTTATCCCTTATTTTTTCACTTTTACTCTTTTTGTATGACTTTTTTCACATCCATATTCTGGGTATGATATAATTGTCTTACAAAAACTTTTATAATAATAGTTCAAACAATAATATTTATCTTGTTATTTGCCATTTTAAGCCCTTAAATATGATTTAATACATGGTAAATTGTTTATTTTTTCTATTTCAATATTGCTTATAAAATTTTAACACATAAAAGGTGGCAGCTTGTAAATGTCAACTAAATAATAAGAAAAAATAATTTGTGTTTTTGTGAAAAATGATAAGCATTATTCCCTCCTCTCAAATTCACTAAATGATGTGTCTAAGGTTTCCATGCACTTTCCAGTTTATCATGGTAGATTGACATGAGCAACCATGCAGAAACTGGAGAGAAGACAGTGCAACAATTCAACAGTCCACTGCAAAACTAGCTTGATAGCAATTCCCCTGAGGACTCTACTCTTCAAGAATGGGTTTGCTGTTTTGTAGCATTGAGCAGCATAGAACATACCTTTTGTAGAATATATTCTCTCCTTAAATCAGATGTGTTTTCCTAAACCTTACCTAACTCAAACCACTCTTACTAAATGAAAACTACTCTCAATATATTTTGATGAGTAAGGATATAAGTGAAATGAGTAGTATTAAACTTTAGCTTAATTTTGACAAATTTTCATGCTTTATGCTAAAAGTATAAATTTCTTTTTTTTTTTTTTTTTTGATTCTTCGAGACAGGGTTTCTCCGTAGCTTTTGGTTCCTGTCCTGGAACTAGCTCTTGTAGACCAGGCTGGCCTCGAACTCACAGAGATCCACCTGCCTCTGCCTCCCGAGTGCTGGGATTAAAGGCGTGCGCCACCACCGCCCGGTAAAAGTATGAATTTCTTTGATAATGGGCCACTGAACCTAGTGAACAGAAAAGCTGCTCAGTTGCCCTAAATTGTGTTAATGTCCTATTTTTATGCTCACTTTATCCTCCAAATTATAAGGAGAATCAACCTTTATTTACTTTTAAGGGATTATTTTTTTTTTTAAATCTGAACAGAGTACTCAAAGGAAAAAATATAATAACTTATACATACATCAAAAGTGTTCAGCTTCCAGAGATATAAGAGGAAATCAAATTGAAATAACTTTAAGAATCTTATATTACCAAATCAGAATGCTCAAAAATAAGAAAACAACCAACAAGAACAAGTGAGGATGTAGGGAAATAACTGGACTGTTAATAGGTGCTGTCTCTATAGAGATGAGTGCGAAAAATTAAAAAAAAAAATCTTAAAATAAATGTAACCATGTTCATTGTTGCTCTATTCACAAGAGCTAGAAATGAAAGCCACATAAATGTCCTCCAGCTACTAAGGAAGAAAAAAATCATAAAAAAATTTCAGTTAAATTGATGGAACTAGGAATTATTATTTCTGGTGAAGTAACCCCTACCCCTAAATACAAGAAAATCATATTCTTTCTGATTTATGGTTTCTAACTTCAAAACTTTGTATGTAAGTTTTTGTCCTGAAATAACTGCAAAAATCAAAGGAAAAAATATGTACCAGTAGTGTAACAGGGAACTCAGATTCTAGAGAGAAGAATAACAGTATATAAATTCTGTGAGGGGATTAATGGGAAATGGAAGTGTTTATTGATTTTCTTAAGCTATCATATAAAATAATTGTTTTTCTTATGATAGTTTTATATATTTTTTAATTGTCTTTGCATGCTGCACATTCTTATTTGGCTGAGATCTGTCGACCTGTGCATCTTGCTAGATTTTGTGAGTTTGTATGAACATGAATCCTGTTTGTCTAAAAGCACTGATTCCTTAGTATCTGTCATCTTCATAAACTCTAACAATGCTCTTATCACCTTTTCCTCATATTATCCTTAACACTAGGAAAGGAATTTGATGGTGACTCCCCATTAACGACCAAATGTAACAAGGTCTCTCTAACTCTAATTCTTTTTTTCAGTTGTGATCCTCTGCATATCTTTCTGTCTACTTCAGGAGGAAACTTCTCTGATGATGCCTACAAGAGATGGATCAATGAGTGTAGTAGAATATTATTAAGAATCATTTTACTGATCTGCCTTTTTAGCAGAAAGATAGTATTTTGTTTTTTCACAGTTCCATGGATTACCTAGTTTCAATTTTTAGCCACCCAAGCCCTGTTTTTCTTAGTCTTTGATCAATCACCAAAGTTACACAAACAGTACAAAACTGTTTTGGAAAAAGATATTTACCTCTTTGGGCCTATCTTCTAAAACTACCTGAACTACAATTTTTCTTGCTCCTTTTTTTTTATAATTACAAAGTCTACTTCATTTGAAAAACTTCATATGTATGGGGTATCTAGTTGGATTAGAAAAGTTGCTAATTTTATAATATAATACATATTTACAAAGATGGATGCTTATATATTGGGGTATTTATCAATCTTGTCCAAAGAATCAATCATTAATATATCACTATAAAGACACTATGAATATGGTATTAATATATAAGTATAAACTAAAATAAAGACAGCAAAAACAAAAACAGAAAAATTTTAATATAATGAAGTATAACTATTTTATAAGGCATAAAAATAAGAAGGCTATAAAATCTATAAATAGGAGCAAACATAAAATCATAACTGAAGAGAAGTTTCAGATAAAGAACACATACATCAAAACGTATCTTATAACCAAACCAAAATTCAAATGTCACAATTAATTCTGGAAAATTACTTGATTAATCTTTTGTCTAATTATTCCATAATGGGTTAAAATAAGATCTGAAATAAAAAAATCTGTCATGATTTGGATAAAATAAATCTTTTGGAGTGTGATATGAAAAAGAACCCTGTCAAGATACAATGGGACAATGGATTTCTCCATAGATGAAATAATAGTGTAGTGAAATGTTAGAATAAAATGAAATCCTCAAAAGATGATTTACATATTTTACAGAACATAATTATATTGTGCAATTAACAGTAGTTAGGCATGAGTTGAATAAAACGATCTCTGAGTTTATGACTCTAAACAATATGATTGGTCATTGCATACATTACATTCATCGTCCATTGGCTGTTTCTTTTCTCTATTTTCCTTGAAGCTGACAAGTGCTAAGCAGACTATATCCCCCAGTAAATTCTCTAAACAATATTCTATTGCACCACAGGTACAGAAACAGTGATTCCCACGATCAAAAACTGGACCCATTGAGACAGTAAATGCAAATGATTTGTTGCTTTGTCGCTCAATCTGTTTTTCTATGAACATAAATCTTAAGGGCAAAGCACCTTTTATCAGAGAAATATATAAAATAGTGACCAATTATCTCACAGCTATTAGACTAGATATTATCTAACTTCAAATTTACAAGTAGCTAATGTAAACAGATTTATACAGAAATACTTCAGTGCTTCCAATAGATTTTAAATTTCTGAAAATGATAAGGAAAGTACAAGGATAATTTTTGAAGCTGAGATAATGCAGCGAGGACATTAAGAAAGAATTTTACTATGGGATATTATCTAAAAGTAATTGAACTATAGATCTGAGAATGTTACCTGATCATAAACATTTAGAGAAAAACTCTTCACAATTATTTAACTTTGAAAAAAACTGAAATTTCAAATATAAACAATGCAATATATACTCTACATATGTGATAAAATATTATAAAGACATACTATGACAAGTTAAATCTACATGATTATAATATAGTAAATCAAACTACTTAGTAACAAAATGACAATATGATTCTAATTGTTTGCGCTGTATAAAATAGGAAAATTCGCTACAATGGAAAATAGAATACTTGTAACCCAGGGATAATGAAGGAGGGTAAAAAGTAGTTTCTGTTTAAACAGTATAATATTTCAATTTTCCAAAATGAAAATGTAGTAGAGATATGTTTCATCATCCAAATATATTTTGTACTATCAAAATGTATGTTGCAATAGCATGAATTAAAATTTATATGCTTTGTCCTCCCAAAAGAAGCAATAAGGAATACTCTACACCCTTTTTGAGAGCAGAAAGAGTTAAAAATTCAGAGTGGAGACATATTAAGTAAATAATATTTGTCATTTACTAAACATTTTCTCAGTAAATAGGTTCATTAAGGTTTTACTCTTCTAAAGCAAAACTGATTTCTAATGAATGTATAAGAACATCACAAGATAAACTGAGTAGTGGTATGAACCAATATTTCAAGCATGCAAAAACTAGATGCATGAGAAATCTGAGTTTAAAGACGTATCTAAAAATAATCCTAAAGTAATCATAATGCATCCTTCCTTCAAATGCATATTAAGAAAGTTTTCATAATCATAGTGCTTGGGAGATTGAGGCAGGGGGATTATAAATCAACGCCATTCCAGATAGCATAATGATATCATGTCTTACAAAATGAATGTCTTTCTGGGATTAAAGAGATATCTCAGTGGTTTAGACTACTTGCTGCTGTTGCAGAAGTTTCAGGTTCTGTCTCCAGTATGCACATGGTGTCTCGGAAATACTTGTAACTCCAGTTTAACATATCTGACACTCTTTTTCAGCATTAGGAGTCACCAGGAAATTTTGTAGTTCACATATATACATATAGACAAATAGTTATTCCAACAAAATATAAATAAATCTAAAATAAAATAAATGGATAGCATTTATGACACATTTGGATTGTAATACACTTCATACACCATTATTAATTACATAATAATTTAAAATAGAAATTAACTAGGACTTTAAGTAGAAGAGGATCTTACTATAAAGAATTGAGTTTTGGGGCTTAGACTTTACATAAATCAAGGTGGTGTTCATGTACCCTATGAAGCATTTTGGCCATTGATTCTTTTCTTTTTCTCAAAATTTACAGAAATTGCATGAAGTTTCAAAGTTTCATCACAGATTCTAGCTATACCTGGCAATAAGGGCAGATTGATGATCATTATCTCTAGATCTCTGTAGTACTATTATTAATAATAATGATGATCAAAATTGGAAGCCTTTTGAATACTAGTAAGTGGTTGTAAAAATGAAATTTCAACCTGATGAACTCACATATAATCACCTATATTTATGGGTTGTCCCTAAGGGATAGAACATAAATTAGGAGAATGTATTCATTTGATTTTCAGTGTATGAGCTTCTTTTAAATAGCAGCACTTATGAAATGAAATGATTAACCCAATCAAATATTGAAATTTGCTTTTAAAAAAGAAATGACTAAGCATAAATTATCTTAACCTATGGTACTGATTATTAGTCAGTGATGAGCATAATTTCTGTACTTTGTACTTGTTTTTACTGAAAGTAGAACTTAGGAATGACTCTGAAATCCTTCCAGAATTTTTTGGGAGGGAATATCTGAGAGGAACTATCAGAGATGTTACCTGGACTCTTTACACTATAATACCAACTTTTCAGACAAGATGGGCCTGCTGATGATTTAATGCAGGGCAGTTATAGAGGTCGCGTGGTTTACTAAAACAATTCGAGTCTAACTCCGTAGGAATTGTATGCTTGGTAGAAGCTATTTATGGCTCTGAAGGTCATAGATATTAGTAGAGAAGCTACTACTGTTTTAACAAATGATATTATTGTAAAACTGCCATCTAATTATTATTATTATACCCATAGATGTGAGCATCTAAGGTCAGATAAGCTTTTTTTGCAGTAAGTATGGGTGGGTCATCTAGACCATCTCTCCCCTGTGAAGTTCAAAGAAAATCATTCAAAAGTGATTAGAAATCATATAAGTAGAATATGGGAAAGACAGGTATAAAATGTTGTTTTCTGTAGGTCATATAGCTATTTCATGCATGAACTCACTGCTGCTGTGGCCACACACACAAGACCAGGTAGTGTTGTGGTCTCTGTGATGGAGCAGAAGTGACTTTGGTGAGAGGCTATGGTCATGAGAAGGTTGTATATGCACAAACATATGATCACACCCTTGTTCATACATGGAAAGCACTTTTGGACTCAGTGGGTTTTTAATTAGAAATAATATATGAAGTTGAGAAGGAGATACATGGGTGGGGAGGTAGTGATAGATTAATCAAAACACATTTCAAATATATAATTTAATAAGTTTTAGAATTTGCTTCATAGAAAAAAGTGGCCGTGAGATAAGAAGGAAGAAACAATAATATTTTTGTGAACAATATCTGACCAAAGAAACATGATTCTACTGGTATGTCCATGTATATTTATTGAGTCTACACTCAATACTGTAAACTATAAAGAAAGGAAATTGAAGCATGCAGTATGTATTCACTATCTGTCTTATTTGATTTTTCTGAAATGCAGTATTATCCAAATTATCAAACTCCATTTATACCTATTTGTTTTTAGTCTCTGTTTTAAATTAGGTATACCATAATAAATAAGAATAAATTATTACTTGCATAGACTTGAAGAACTTTTTAGTATTAAGGTACAGTGAGATTTATAAAAAGCTATCTATGGAAATGAGACATACATAATGTAGAAGATTTATAGAGAACATGTCTAATTTTCCTGTTAAGACATGAACAATTGGCCAGGAAGTGGTGGCGCACACCTTCAATCCCAGCACTAGGGAGGCAGAGGAAGGTGGATCTCTGTGAGTTCAAGGCCAGCCTGGTCTACAAGAGCTAGTTCCAGGATAGGAACCAAAAGCTACAGAGAATCCCTGTCTTGAAAATCCAAAAAAAAAAAAAAAAAGACATGAACAATCATCTAAGGGGAAAAAGATAGAAGAACCAATTGTTCCACATCCAACTTGGTAAAGCACTGAATTCCAGGAACAGTAATGAGAAAAATCAGAGGAATATGGAATACTTACACAGAAACATATCCTGGAAAAACTTACTTTTTATTGATTCCATAGAAATTGTATCATGCAATGGAGCTGTGGGTCGCCTTTCAGTATATGTGTGCACCAGAACACCAAAGATCATATACAAGTTGGGGAAAAAAATCAATGTTCAACTCTAGAACGGGGTCTTAAACATCCCTTTCAACAGGGTATGCTAGCAGCTGCCCTGAAATTACCATAGATTCAGTTATCAATGTACCATTTCTTTATTTACTGCCACTACTGCATGATCAGGAATCTCATACGTCAGCATGGTAGCCTCTCTCAGGACTCTTGTAATCCTTAGTCATGTCATACCCAGAAGAAATTGGTCTATACCAAGTATTAACATCTTCTTTTGCCTTCTGTCCTTGAACTAACCCAAGGTACTCCAACTCTTCCTTTAGATAGTCAAAAACAATATTAAAGCTGATAACTCAGTAAATCAATACAAAATATATTTTTGAAAAATCCATGTCATGAGGTTTTCACTCATACTACCAAACTCTGTCCTGGGGGACATTTTGTAGATTTCCTATCTAGGTAACTATATTTACTGTGAGTTTAATTTCACTTTGTTTTTGATGTGACAAAGTGATGGAGGAAAGTCATTGGTTAAATAAAAAGAAACTGCTTGGCCCTCATTGGTTAGAAGATAGGTGGGAGGAGTAAAGAGAACAGAACACTGGGAGGAAGAGAAAGTGAGCTCAGACTCCACAGCTCTCCTCTCGGGAGCAGACGCCTCAGAGAGACACCATGCCTCGCTCTGGGCAGACACATGTGATGAAGCAAGCCGCCAGGTTAAACATGCTAAATCTTTCCCGGTAAGACCGGTGCTCACAAATTATTAGAGATGGGTTGATTGGGATGTGAGAATTAGCCTGTAATGGCTAGATCTAAAAGGCCAAGCAGTGTTTAAATGAATACAGTTTGTGTGTTGTTATTTCAGGCATAAGCTAGCCAGGCAGCTGGGGTGTTGGGGACACAGCCCCGCCGCTCTTATTACTACAACAAAGTTGCTAAGATCAGTAATGAATGATATTTCCAGAGTTCAAAACACTACAAGATATTTGTCTAATTTATTCTTTCCTTTGACACATGTAAACTGAGTTTGCTCTCAGGAAACAATCACTTTTGAGCAGAACTCCTAGTTCCAAAGGGGTTAAAATCACCAATTTGAAAGCTGTCGAGCAGAAAGAAGATGAATCTTGTTTCCAAATATTTCTTCAATTATTGAGGACAAGCATCACTTTCTTTCATTAAATGTATATACCTTTTGGGTTTACAATACTTTATCATTGTCCTTAAGGAGACACATAGCCTGTCCCTATAAACTTACATCCTTTTACTCTAATGATGTTATTGTCTTCACTGATGGCATAGGATTGTATTGCCCTGTTTCATGGTTAGAGACCAAGTGTCCAACCTTTTTCAAATGGTGTTTTATTTTGAGGAAACACTTTTTGGGTCTTTACTTTTATCTGTTTTGTAATAGTTTGTGTAGATTATGACTTTAATATTAGTAAAACAAAATCAATGAGATCACGTGTCAATGCTGTTATTTTTTATAGCTACTGTGGTATCTGAAAACTGATATAATTTTGCTTTAAGGTTCATTTTAGTAATGAACTGCGAAGTATAACATCTTTTTGTGGGTTCATTTACTATATGTATTCTTTGTCAAAGGTATACAGAAATAAATTATATTTTTTGTATTATTTTCTTAATGGTTGTTCTGAAACTTAAGTGATCACAATAACCATAAGGCTGAAATATTCTTTAGCAATGGATAGTTTGATTTGTTATAGAAAAATGTCTTTCTATTATTTTTCACATTTATAATATACATGATACTTGTCTATCTGATATTATAAACCATTTTTACTTAAACATCATTTTATTTGATTTATGCTTTTTTCACAATTTCTTAGATATAAACATTTTTTTATCAAGGTTTCCCTATTATAGTCTATTCTCCATTTCACTCTCCAACCAAATGCTTTCTTATTTCCAACTGCTATTCAACTTACACGTTTCTTTCTCTTAAGACACATTGTTTTTCATTAGTGTTGTCTGAATCAGCATTGGTAAAGGCTACTTTATCTCAGAGATAATGATGCACCATTGATTTATCCCTGATAAATATGTTTCTCCCTCTCCTCCAATCATTAGTTTTCTATACTTTCGGTGTGAGGATGCTTCCTTCTGAATGCTTCTCTTGTTCATAAAAGAAATTGATGGACTCATCTTGTTCTAGTCTTGTGTTCTCCAAATCAGCTGCTCTGTGTTCATGCCATGCCATGCCCAACAGATAACATAATGTGTCATTTATTTTGATCTTTCTGTTATTATATTTTGCCACCTGCTTTGGAGGATACAATGGTTTGGATAAAAATAATCCCATGGGTCTCTATTTGGTCATAAGGGAATGGTACTCCTTGGCAGGGATTAATCTTGTTGAAGGAAGTATGTTATAGGGAGTGGGCTTTGGTGAATCAAATGTCCAGGTCAGGTCCATGTTTTTCTTTCTTCCTGCTGTATGCTAATCTGGATGGAGAAGTCTCAGTTTCCTCTCCAGCACCATATCTAGCTGTGTGCCACCATTATTCTCACCCTGATGATAATGGACTAAATCTCTGAAATTGTAAGCCAGTTTCAATTAAATGTTTTCCTTTTTGAGAGTTGCCATGATCATGGTGTCTCTTTGTATCTATAAAACCATAAATAAGAGATAAGTTGGACAAGAGACTGGGGTATTTCTGTGATAGGCCTGACAATGTTTTTGTTTAGAGAAATATTGAATACTTTGGGACTCTGGAGAGTCTTATTCTAGTTGTGTTTAATATATCTGTCCTGTTAAGTTTTCCCTGTTTTTATGAGCCATTTAATTTCATCAGAAGTACCCACCAAATTTCTCCTGCCATTTCAATGTGTTATCAAAATCTCTTTTGTAGATTATTGACTAGTGAGCTTTGCTGACATTGACCTAGAGCATAAACTCAATAAATCTGTCTTTCAGTTTCCAATGCTCACTAAGAAGGCTTCTAATGATAAAAATTCATTGGAATACATACAGTTTTTCTTTGGTTTTTAAAAAGTAACATTGTTCCATCAACGACTCAGTAGATTTTTACAACTAACCTTTTAGGAATAGCATGCCAGAATACTGTTGCTCTTACTCACAGTTCAATAGTTTCTCATAATAGACAGTTCACATTTTGCAGAATAGCTTTGGTTGGTTTTCAAAGCAGATAAATACTTGACTTGGATACCCCTAGTTCTTCATTTTTTTAGTTGAAAAATATTGAGATCTTCTCACTCCCATACTCTGATACAGCATTAAATCAGAGTATTTTGCTCATTCCTAAAATGATAACATTTTCAAAAATATTTATTACATTAAGATGGTAACTGATAATTAATATTTATCTCAGAATTGTGATAATCCTTTTAATATTTTAAATGAAATAATATATGTATATATACATATATATTTCTTGTTGTCAGTAGTTATGCCATTTACATTATGTCTTATGCATTGTTTTCAGCACAGTAAGACTTGGCATCTAGCATCATTACATTTGAATATGGTGTCACTGAGTTGTTAAAGATAGCACTTGCACTTAGATTTCTAGCAGAGTTGTGTTAATTCTAACCACTAGCAAGAGTCTACCTTTAGTATACATTTCTAGATGACTAACTAACTAGTGGAAATAAAATAGAAATGTATAAATATTTGTTCTAGTGAGGTCCAAAATCACTTTCCTGTGTCATTGTTAAAGAGAAATTGAGCCTACTAAAAAGTGACACTTTTTACAAAAATGTAGAATATGATTATAATGACACCTATTGTGACAAAACACTATTATATAAATACTTACTAGTACAATTTTTCAAATGTATTATACATATATACATTTATTTTGATTCTTGTGCCATCACTAAGAAGATATATATATATATATATATATATATATATATATATATATATATATATACATAGCAATATTTTTTAGGCCATGTCCTCATTTTTTCAGATATTTCACTTCTCAGAATTACTTAATAATCAATAAAGTTGAAAAATTTACATCAAAAATATAGTAAATAATGTACAATCTCCCAATATTATAAACATATTGATACAATAATGTAAATAATTAATAATATCTTTATTATTATATCCTATCTACATAATTAAATGAATAAAAGCTAAAAATACAACTAAAATAGAGATAGTATAAAAATATTGCAAAGGTGTGCACCCACCCACGGAGACAGTTGGGCTGATCTATTGGGAGATCAGCAAGGCCAGCTGGACTGTGACTGAAAAAGCATGGGATAAAACCGGACTCTGAATATGGCGAACAATGAGGGCTGCTAGGAAGCCAAGGACAATGTCACTGGGTTTTGATCCTACTTCATGTTCTGGCTTTGTGGGAGCCTAGCCAGTTTGGATGTTCACCTTCCTAGACCAGGATGGAGGGGGGAGGACTTTGGACTTTCCACAGGGCAGGGAACCCTGACTGCTCTTCAGACTGGAGAGGGAGGGGGAGATGAGTGGGGGGAGGGGGAGAGGAGTGGGATGAGGGGGAGGGAAATGGGAGGTTGGGAGGATGCGGAAATTTTTTTTTTCAATTAAAAAAAATCAATAATAAATAATTTGGAACCTTGGTAGATGATTAAATCTTTAAAGCAAAAGAATATTGCAAAAGATTGATCTATGGAGTGAAATTCATTGGTCAGTTGCTGAGAGTAGATTTTGTTTGCTCCTTAAAATGTCATCTACAGCTGAATATTAGAAAATTACCAGCAATGACTTCCACATAAATTTCAAAGGTAATTACAATGTGTAGAATAATATAATAAATGAGAGTGCTTATTTGAACAACTAACCTTTATAAATTATATGGACTATAAAGATTCAGTGCAAAATCTTTGATTATTATGCTGAGTAAAAAGAAAAGAAAAAATTATTTCATAATTTAGCTAAAAATGCAATGATACAGAATTGATAAAATAGGGTAAATTTGATAGACAGATGGCAAAATATTCTGATACAATATCAGATGTATGAATTATCAGGATATCATCTCTTTGAACATTGATAGAAAGACAGAAATAATAGGACTGAAGAAATGGGGAAAAAAGCTACTCCACTTAGTATTGATTTTTTTAGACCTAGAAGATTATTTACTGGTAAAAGTACTTATGGTTGATATGCTGAAATTACCATCTCCTCATATGAAGAGAGAACGAAAAAGATTCATTGTGACAGAGCTTAGACTGATAGCTATTGTTTACTGGTAATTTCAAATACTAAAGCAAAACACTAGAGAAAATGAAGACATTATTATCACTATCCTGACTATGAGAATTTTTTGACATTCAATTCAACCTAATGATATTTGCTCTTGATATTTGAGTCAAGTTTAAGTGAATGACAAGAATTCAATAAAGTTAAGTGATATTCATGATCTTAGGTGACATTTAAAACTGTCTGAAGAGATATAAACATACTGTGAATAAATCATTGAGAAGATAACAAAGGACAGCTAAAGCTGTAAGAGTTATATATTATTTGAAAGTAGAGAAAGTACCTAGTGTGGGAAGTACATGTTGCTTTCAATGGTTAAAGAATAAAGCTGCTTTTGGCCAGTGGCTTAACAGTGTAAAGCCAGATGGTAAATCTGAACAGAGATGTAGATAGAGAGTAGGCAGAGTCAATGAGAAGCCATGGAGCTGCCACAGGAGACATATACAGGAGACAGATGTCAGATGGAACCTTTTCAGTAAGTCACAACCATGTGGGTGATGCAAGGATTAATAGAGATAGAGATGGGTTGATTCAAGATATAAGAGCTAATTCACAATATGCTTAAGCTATTGGCCAAATAGTATTGTAAGTAATATAGTTTCTGTCTGATTATTTTGGGTCTGGTCCACTGGGAAAGAACTATCAGCCTCTGATAACAAGCATGAAAAGACATTAGAGAATAAATAAATAAGAGGATCAATTGACTTTCACTTAATTAACTAATGATATTTCCTTTACTCCTACATTTACATTATGTCAAAGAAGAGAAACTTTGATTCATATGTGTGTCATTTGATTATTAAAATGCTATTTCATGTCTTATGGGAAAGAGATAAATCAGGTGGGATTATTTAGAATTTTCTTGACGTTTGTTCTCTGACATTTTACTGCAAAATAACACATATCATCAAGAGTATCAGTTAAATGAGTAATATATAAGTTAATGTAACACTAACTGCCTTGTACCTATTCTTGGTCAATCAGTATTGTATGTGAAATAAAATTAATACTTTTAAATATTTATGCCAATAACAAATACATTGTGATTTAAAAACTAAAAGAAGAATTTGAAAACTATGTTGACTGAATGACTTACATAAAATAATAATCAATTTGCTTTTTCTTGACTTCAAGTGTTGTAATTTTATTATTTTCTCCCCTGCACAAATTCCCTGTTATAAGCATGCCCTTCGCTAAAAATCTGTCTCCAAAGACATCTATCTGCCTCATTATTAGTTTCTTTCACGAGATAATCTGATATTTCATATTTCTTTTATCAACATGAAGCCTGTTATTGATACAGATCAACAAAGGTCTCATTAAAGAAGAATTCAAACGGAGGCAAAAAAGTTGCAAATAATTTATATATGCAAATACATTGACATATCAAGGAGTTAAGCATGTATTATGATAAAACACAAAATTTGCATATTCTTTTTTTATATTTTATTTTATTTTATTTAAATCTTTTTTTTTTTTTTTATTGAGAAAATGAGTGGGAGCCTAGCCAGTTTGGATGTTCACTTTCCTAGATATGGACGGAGGGGTGAGGACCTAGGACTTACCACAGGGCAGGGAACCCTGACTGTTCTTTGGACTGGAGAGGGAGGGGGAAAGGAGTGGGGGGAAATTTGCATATTCTTAAATTGAGATAAAAGGTTAGATGATCACTTAAATCAGATGGCCAATTCTTAGTTTAGAAATTCAGGCAATAACAGTGCCTCTCTTCTCATTTCAATAAGCCAGATTTAAAATGTCAGAATGCACCCTGCTCCTAATCAACGCTTTCAATCATGCCTGCTCATCACTACTGCTAATCTGAAAATCAGATAAATGTTCTGCTTGCATAAGTTATTAAACACAATCCTCGCTTTTATTGCTGTTCTTTGCTTTACTTTTGAACTTTCTCTCTCACCTATTTACTTCTGCCTGGAGTTACTTACACCGATGCTTAGCTTTTATTTCAGCAGAACGTCATATGCACCCATTGCTTTTTAAGACACCCAACAATTCAGCTTCAGTCCTGGATTTTTCTTTAATACATTAGACATAAAAAGAAAGATGTCACAATGCTGGCTATTTCCTCTTCTCACAGTGACCCTTCCAGATCACTGATCCATGGTCTTTTCCACTTGTAAATGATTGAACTCCAAATTGCTTCTGTCTCCCTTCCTTTTCACCTGCCATACATATCTACTCACCTGTAAAACCGTAAAGTTCTACATGAAGATGAAGAAGCTTGCTCTTTTTAAATCCTAGACAATATGCTTCTATCATTTTCAGTCTACACAGATGACTCTAATGGATATATAATTTTATGGTTTATCTATTAGTTTAAAACTATAATTTTTCAAGCTGTGGTGATGATATACTCCTATATCCCCAGCACTCATAAAGCAGAAGCAGGCAGATCTCTGTGAATTCAAGGCCAGCCTGGTCTATAAGAGCTAGTTCCAGGATAGACTCTAAATCTACAGAAAAACCCTGACTGTCCTGGGAAAAAAATAATAAAAACTATAAATTTTCTACTCTGGTTTATATCATTTTAAATTTATCACTTTGCAAGGAATTTAAAGGCATCTCTTTTCCTATACAAAACTATAATCTGTTTTTTTTCTCTAATTCAAATGACCACTCAAATACTAAACTCATAAGTTTTCTTGAAAATGGCTCATTAATTAACCTAATTCTCTACGTCAAAAATGTTTAGACCATCCATACAATGCCTTACTTCATTAAACTACATTGGCATTAAAACGCAATGTAAGTATATAAAAAGGAAAACATGAAGAAAAATGTTATGTATGTATGCCTGTAAATACCATATGATACATTTTAACCAATATAGATTATTATAGGAATACACTGAACTCTATTAATAGTTGAGCTTCTCCAAAAGGACTGAGTGAAATCAATTGAATGCAGCCTAAACCATCACTGGAAGGCTTGCCTGGCTACTAGAGATGACCCATAAGAAATTATACCTTATTTATCGCACACCTCGTTAGGATCATCTTCAAAGATTCCAGGAAGTTTCAACTTTACTAGATTTCCACACCGTTCCCCAAGTGACCCTCATTTCAGCCATTGATCCCCAAACTCTTTTCCTCCCTTCATTGCATCCCCCATTTACTTGACTCCATGGTTCCAATTCAAACATGCCCAAAGTGTACTTATTTTTTTTATTGAGAAAAGGAAAAAAAAAAACAAGTTTCCGCCTCCTCCCAGCCTCCCATTTCCCTTCCCCTCTTCCCACCCTTCTCCCCCTCCTCCCACCCTTCTACCCCTTCCCCCACTCCTCTCCCCCTCCCTCTCCAGTCCAAAGAGCAATCAGGGTTCCCTGCCCTGTGGTAAGTCCTAGGTCCGCCCATCTCCTTCCATATCTAGGAAGGTGAACATCCAAATTGGCTAGTCTCCCACAAAGCCAGCACATTAAGTAGGATCAAAACCCAGTGCCATTGTCCTTGGCTTCTCATCAGCCCTCATTGTTCGCCATGTTCAGAGAGATGCCCTTCAATGGAAGAATGGATGAAGAGAGTGTGGAATATATACACATTAGAGTACTACGCTGCGGTAAAAAACAATGACTTCTCGAATTTTGCATGCAAATGGATGGAAATAGAAAACACTATCCTGAGTGAGGTAACCCAGACCCAAAAAGATGATCATTGGATGTCCTCACTCATACTTGGTTTCTAGCCATAAATAAGGGTCACGGAGTCTACAATTGGTGAACCTAAAGAAGCTAAGTAAGAAGGTGAACCCAAGGAAACACATATAGCTATCCTCTTGGCTATGGGAAGTAGCCAAAGTGTACTTATAAAATTTATTCTATTCCCTTTCCCAAGGAGACCTTTCTTTTACTTAATCTCTCTGAGTCTGAAGACTGTATCTTGGTTATGAATTACTTAATGACTAATATCCACTTAAACGTGCATACATACTAGTTAAACTTCTATTTCTGAGAACCTTTTAACTCACGAAAAAGGGTTGTTTCTACTTCTACCCATTTGCCTTCTAATCTAATGCTAATACATTTGTCTCTTGAGATTCCACTATTGAAAATTCTCTGTTTAGATCTGTACTCCATTTTTATTAGTGATTTGGGTTTTTATATCTGGTTTCATGAGATCTTCATATATTTTTCAAGTTCCATGACAGCAGACCTTAAGAAATGAAATTAGCCATTGAAAAGAAAAAAAAAAAAAAAAACTAGTGAAGATGTAATTGAACTAGGGGCACAGTTCCACCCAAATACAAAGCAGACCTTGGTAGCTTCAACCACATGGTTACATATGTTTTCTTTATTAGAGTTGCTATGATCATAATGTTAGTTCAGAGAAATAAAAACTGTAGCTAAGACAGGATAATATTAACAAATTGTGTCTGAGAGAACTGAGAGAGAAGAATTCTACAGACATCCTACCTAATTTCTACGAAGTATAAAATATCAATATTTTCTGATCATTGCTTCTATTATAAGAGATGAATCATATAAACTGCTTACAAAAAGTATTAAAGTGTACTTGGAAAATGTGGAAGCTACATCAATGGCTAAAATATAAATTAAAATACTGTCATAGCCACAGGAATGTTGACATATTATTTCTTCATATATATATATATATATATATATATATATATATATATATATATATATATATATTAATAAAGTAATGACTGCTCTGGGATTTTTCATTTTTAATACCAGCTATTTTACTTAATACCATCTAAATATCAGTATCTCTGTTCTTTCCATTTTAAATTTTCAGATTTTAGTAATATCAAGAACTGCAAAAAAAAAAAAAAGACATCTTGAATTTTTAGGAAAATGGATGGAGCTAGAAAACATTATTTTGAGTGAAGTAAACCAGAACAGAAAGACAATTATCACATGTACTCCCTCATAGATGTTTTTTTAAACATAAAGCAAAGAAAACTAGCATACAAACCACAATCCCAGAGAATTTAGACAACAATGAGGACACCAAGAGAGGCTTACATAGATCTGATCTACATGGGAAGTAGAAAAAGACAAAATCTCCTGTGTAAATTGTGGGTATGGGGACCTTGGGATATGGTAGAAGGGGAAGTGAGAGGCAAGGATGGGAGCAGAGAAAAATGTAGAGCTCAATAAAAGTCATTAAAAAAACAGAACTGCAAGTGACTGCCATTTAATGCCCTGTGATAGCATCATTATTAATTAAATTGAAGAACTTACACAATATTCTTTCTTCACTTTTTGTAAGAAGTTTTGTAAAAAGTGGACATTCTTGTAAAGGTCCTAGAAAAATAACAAATGATAAACCAAAAGAAAAGAAACCAGACAACTTATAATGGTGATGACCTACACATTAATTGTAAGTTGACAATATCTTTTCTTTATAAGACTTCAAAAGTGGGTAAACAAATCAAGTTGTTATATATCAGGGACAAACAAAAATTAGGACCACATCACCAATAATGACAAGTATCATTATTTCAAACCAGCATGAGTATATTTGTTGAAAATGAGAGACTGAAGATAATAACACACTGAAATATTATTATGCAAAACTATTTACAGTCAGCAATTGTATATAATATCTCAAGACACTTGTTAACTTATATAATTAACATGGTATAAATGAAATGAGATCAGTGCAGAGATGTTTTCTTGATTTTTACTTTTAGTCATCCCCATACATCTGTTCCGAAATTGGTTTCTGTTTATATGTTCAGTATATAATTATTGTATACTTGTATTATTTCAGGCAGTTGGACTATTCTAAAAACCAGGTAAAGTGCTTAGAATTCACACTCAAACAAATTTCATTCTTGGAATAAATTTTAACAAGCTAAGCAACCCCAATAATTTACAAACAAAGAATAAAGTATCAATGATTTCTACTTCAAAAATACTCAAATACATTGGAAAATTATATTAAAATTACTTTTAAACTAAATGTGAACTTTTATCAATACAGAAAACAGAATATTTGTAAAGGCCTAAGTTATAGCCTCACCTTTTTGTTTTACCTGAGATTCAGTATTATTACATGAATATAACTCAAGGTTATATTGTAACAAGGATTCTAAATTATTTTATACTTTGTCTAGTTGTTATAATGTCAAATTTTCATTTTGACGTTTTTATCCTAAAGACTTTGATAATCATTATTCTGTGTTGAATATTAAGTATTAACACTCTATTACCTTTTAATTAATCATAATTCAAAATGCAACACCTGGTTAAATCTATTAGATTTACAAACACCTGTTTTGATTTCATTTGAATGAATTACCGCAGAGAGCTTTCTTTTGTCCTGTTTTGACTGATTACTTAATTCATATGATACACTCATATGATTATCTTGCATTTAAATGGTAGATCATAAGGTGTTTAACAATTATATTAAATACTTAATCACCATGAATTATTATAGGCATTTCTCCTGTGAGTTCATCCTGTTTATATAAAATTCAAGAGTCAAAAGTAAATTATAGGAAAGGACTAGACATCTCCTTAAGTAAAGCAAGTTGTTTTTTTCTCCAGTCTGCTTTAAACCAATTAGCCAGCCTCTCCAGACATAGCTACAGTGGAAACTAAACTTTACATTTCTTTATGTACAGTATCTGTTCCCAAGTGGAAGGAACCTCTGTGGGAAAAAACTTAAAAAAATAACTAGACAGTTTGCAATCATATTTTGGTTCATTATGTAAAAGTAAGATATTGAATGAAATCAGGTTTTCAAAATGATATGAAATCCTGTCAGAAACTGTCAGATATTACAGATAAGCTATATATTTTCATGGTTGATGTGACCCTAATATTCAAGCTTCTGTAGGAAAAGATTCCCCATAATAGTACGGATATGTAATTTAAAGTATTATGTATAAACTGATGACAAAATAGATGTAATTCTACATAGACATATTTATAGCTTACACAAAAGTATTATTTTAAATGTAATGGAACAACTACATTAAATACCAAATAAAGGTAATTTTTAAATGCCTTATAAATATCTTCATAATTATTTCAAAAAATGGCATGTGCCTATTTGTAACATTATACACTTTTTTTCCATTTGTATGCTTGCCTGGATATGCTTTTTATATATTGTGAATTAATCATTTATTAAATTCTTCACCAAGCATCAAGATAAATTTGAAAATAAGTGAGCATAATATATGATGATGTGACAGCCAGCTTCCTAGGTATGTAGTGTAACTCCTTTTCCTTTCCATTTTCCTCTTTCTAAAGTCAGTCAAGTTGACCATACTAAAAATGGGAAGACATTCTAAATTATACATGGCATATGTTTTCCTTAAAGATATTCAGAATATGTCTGATGCTTACTCTATAGTAATTAAAATTCAGGCTTTGATTCAAGCAAATTTTTGAACACACACATATGCATATATGTGTATATATGTTTGTATATATCAGTACATACATGGACATGTATGCATTGGTAACTGGCTTAAATCAGGATATATTTTCTCATATCAGAAACCTAAAGTTTAAGGTATTGTAAGGTTTATGGTCCTTCTAGCTGTTTCAGTGGGAATCTGCATGTTAACTTTGTCATTGATAATTAAATCCCCAATTTCTTGCTACCATCTTAAAAGTCATTATTATAGTACATCTCTGTGATTTTCCTTCATTGATTTTCTTTTACAAGACATGCGTGTTTGTTGTCTCTCTGAGATAAGTATTCTTAAGTTAATTGTGTCTGTGAAGTTTTAAAGTATTTAAGGAAGTATGCTTGCTAATTTCAAGATAGTAATGTGCAATATTTTCAGTGAGAAATATTTTAATTGAATTTACCACTAAACAAAATTGGACCATATGTAAACCTGCATAGATAATAAATACAGAGATTAAAATCTGTCCAAAGACAAACAGTATGTCCCCAATAATGTTAGTTTATTTATTCTCTTTAAAGTTATTTAATTTTATAAAACATTAGTATGAAATAAAAAGAACATAAGTAAAATATTGGTTGTGAAATTAAATATTCAATAAGCATTAATACTATTTAAACTTAGATACCATATGTGTACAAAAAAGAAGAATTATTTTTAGTATTGTTGAAACAAAGAGGATATCTAAGTATGTAATTTAGAAGCACCACTTCTTACTTAAGAAGTTAAGTCCTGATAGGGAAATTTACAAAAAACATTTTGTATAAAACTGGAGGTCATATGACACTAAAGATACACATCATCACGTAGGCAGGATTTTCAGTTACTTATCATGGACAAAGTAATGGTGGATGATAATTAGCAAATAATAAACAAATAATTCTACATTGCAAAATCAGACAAAATGTATCTGAGTTGTAACATGTCATGACAAGAGAATTCCGTAGCAATATTTGTAAATTCTTAACAGTGTCTCGTAATTTTGCCATGATGATAACTCTTTTAAATGGTTAGTTGGAGCAATCCTGTTACTTCAGGGAATCATGCTGTTATTTTTCTTGTTGTTTTGATATTTTGTTTTGTTTTTTAATGTTGAGGTTTGTACCAGGCATACTATCTATCATTACACTACATTGGTAGTCCCGCTTACATATGTTTTTAGCAGATCCACTATATTTTATTTTAATGATGTAATATTTGCACAAGGGCTTAGATTGGTGAGACTAGCATATCAAAAATAGGTTTCCGTTCTTTCATAAGTAAACGTTAGGCTAATATCATTGATAGTGTACTATTTTAAGTATTTTCATCCTGTTATATTCATATTGTTGAATATAACATTTGTATTATTATTAATGTTAGTCAAAGACTGCATTAAAACTCTGATCTTTAATTATGCCCTGCACAGTTTATGTCAAAGTCTTATGTTTGTTTTGGCTTCCAAATGCTTTGTTAATATATAATTCCTCCTGTAGAATCTAAAATGTTGGCAAAGAAAAGAAACAAAAATGAATAGACTCGTGAGAACACAAAAATTTTGATTTGTTTCCATAATCCAGTAGTGATTCAATGAGAGATGTTGGTTAATTTTGAAAGTATACTATTCCCACTAGATGAGAAAGTATAGTTTTTGTCATCAATCTCAAAATTTCTAAGAACTTTTAATATTAACATGAGGAAGAAAACATTTAAGACAATGTAAAGGTTAAAAGGTGTTAATTATATCATTTGCTCTTTGGTGAAATTGACACATCATTTTATGCAAATATCTCCCACCTTTTCCCTTTGGATTCTGTAAGTTGTTTGCATCAAAAAGAAAAATCAGACTAATTGCTTCATCAGTCTCTGGCTAAATCTGTTTCTAAATTACAAATTCAGACTTCATTGAGGGTGTAGTGCCAACTACTTCTTTCTTTAAAGATCTTTGTGCTAATTGTTTTATCTGCTGCTTGCTAAATCCGTTTGCTAAATTATACCTTTCACTGAAATCACACTAAAACATACTTGTGAAGCATTAGTTGGTATTGAATTTTTTCCTAGTCCTTATATGCTTTAGATTGTTTGTGATTGTCAGAGAGATATATTTACAAATAATGCATCAGTTTTGAGGTGGCAGGACTTTTAAGAGGCCATAATTTTGCTTTACAAATGCAATTTTAAGGAGACTTGCAAAAGTTGTCTGTGGCTCTTCAATGTGCCTAAAATCCAGTCACTGCTATATGAGATTTTTAATTTATCATTATTTTTTAAAGAAATGAATGGAAACATCATAAAGATATTTTGTTAAAATTGAAATGTAACATTCTGTGTATATTCTCGCTCATCATTTGTTTCACTAAACTCAATATTCATTTTGTATGTTGCATTGTGTTTGTATATCTGTACTAATAATTCTTTTTAAATAGTTTAAGAGTAATGAATAGTCAAGGTGTGAAGGTACTGAATGATAAATTCTTCCTGGGATCATGAAGCACACGCATATATATGCACTCACATGCACACATATACGTATACACAGAGACAGAGAGAGAGACAGAGAGAGAAGTCAAGACATTTACTTATCCCAAATATATAAAAGCATGCAAAAAGTTCCATTTGCTGAACTATGATGTTTGAATTTAGCTATTAACATCAGTAAAAGTGCAGGATTTCTTAAAAGGAGCAGGAATGACTCAAAACTGGTGTAGGAGGTCCCTCTGCCTATGTTTGGCTTTTATTGGTTAATGAATAAAGAACTGCTTTGAGCCTATGGCAAGGGCAGAACAGAACTAGGTGGGAAAAGCTAGGCTGTATGCTGGAAGAAAGAGGGCAGAGTCTGAAAGAGGCCATGTAGCTGCTGGAGACAGATGCTGGGAACTTTAGATGATAAGCCACAGCAACATGGAGAAACACAGATTAATAGATATGGGTTAAATTAATATAATAAAGTTGACCAATAAAAAGCTAGACCTAATGGGCCAAGCAGTGATTTAATTGACACAGTTTTTATGTGATTATTTCAGGGATAAGCATAAAAGAACAAACTAGGAGCCTATTTACTACAAACTGGCACCCAACATCATGGACTAAATCCATGTACAACTTGAGAGGGCTTGGAAAGACGCCCTAGACACAGAAAAGAAATTTAGCCACACGTTTTTTCCAGCTGGTAGCTTGTTGCAGCTCCTTTAAGAGAGGTTTTCCTGATTTAGCAGTAGCAGGGGAAAAAAAAATATAGCATTTTGAAATGCCAACTTTCTGGGCCACGCTTGCAGCACAAACTCTGAGGCAATAGGTCTGGCTATAGCGCATTTTAAATAGGATTTGTGATAAGAATATTTCATCTAGCTTAATGGCATCATGAACTGGATGTGTGCCTGAGAATGGTGCTATGTGCCTGGCTTTCAGATGCAGCAAATAGCTTTAGCATGTTTGACTGCATGGGGCAAGCAGGACATGCCATATTTCCCCTAGCAATCATACAGCTTAAGTTCATAAGAAGGGTTTGGCATTTTAAGAAGTGCTTCTGGTCAGAAAAATAATTACAGATATGCAATAAAGACAAATCCAGATGGAAAAGACCTCTAACTGGTTAACAGTGTTAGATAAATGTACAAAGGTTTGGGAAAGAAAAGAAAATCAGTATACAGAGTTGAAAAAGAAGTAAATGGTTAAAGAAAAAAAGGTAAAGTCTTTAAAGAGACAGTACAGACAGTCATAGATTAAAGGAATAAAAAATAATAATAAGCCACATAGAGATGGAGAATACACAGACTCTGGATTATGTATATTATTATTTTCATTAAATTTTTTGAGTGTGAAGAAGCTAAGTACAGAGAGACATTTCATTGTAAGGATTGCTAAGCTAAGTAGCCAACATACTTTAAAGGTATCAGAATTTGAGTCTTAGGATATGTGGCTTTTGAAAATAGGTATTGCTTTTGTTTACACAGAAGATGAGAATCTGTAGATTGCTCCCAGACTGGTGTTGTTTTATGGAACAAGGCCTACTGAAATTTCACTTTGAACACCCCTTAAAAAATTACTTCACCCAATAAACAGCAGGAAGGAGTTTGGACAGAACTATGCTCATACTCTCAAATATTGTCTATAAATGTTTGTTTACATTTAAAGGGGGATATGCTATAGAAATTTGCATTGGCATGGATCTTGCTTTATTGATACAAATTTAAAGTCAATTCTGTTTTATGTATATTTCTGATTAAGGTATTATGTGATCTTGATTAAGGTATTGTGTTTGTGAGCCCATTTAAAATTTAATTTATATTTAAGAAATATAGGTTAATTGATAATCATCTATAATAGTCAAGCTTGTAGTCAGTTAGGTTTTCTAGATGTGCAGAGATGTATTTCAGATGGATAGGCATTGTTGCAACCTTTCAAAGGCTATGGAATATGGCATTTAAAATATTTTAAGGACTTAGAACTTTTCAGGACAGTGAGACACATCTAAACTTGCAGCACCATTTTACTTCAAGAGGAAGATGGCAATGAAGAGTATCTTTATGGAGCTGCTTAGCCATTTTGGGCAAGAAACTGCTCTTCCTGGACTTCTTGATAAACTGGCCATGCAGGACCCACAGAGAGATGATTGTTGAACTTTCCTCAAAGTGAGATGATCCTTTTGGGTTCCTGCTTCATGAAAGAGATGGCTAGGCATTCTGCAGGACATTGAAAAATGTGACTTAAAAACTGCCGATATTGGCAGAACTGTCTTTGAAGTTTCCGGCTTCATGAAAACGTCTGCCAGATACTATGGGCCAGTAGGCTGAAGATTAGGCCCCAACAGTACAGAAGAACTTTGGGTGACTGTCTAGGCAGTGAGATATCTCTGTCAATTCTAAAGTTTTAAATGTATTGTTTACTTATGTAATATTATAGCCTTCTGAAGTCTTTGATGGAATTGAAGAATTTATAGTTATAGTTTCCCTTAGCTATGATAAGAGATAAAATAGATATAACATATTGTGACTGTAATTCTTGCTTGATACCTGTTTTATGATAAAGTTAAAACCTTCCTTTTTATTTAAACAGAAAATAGGAGGTGATATGGGATTTCCCTCTGTACGCTGTGATTACCATTAGTTAATAAAGCAACTGTTTTTGCCCTGCGAAGGAAACTGATCTAGTTGGGGAAAACTAAACTGAATGCTGTGAGAAAGATGGTGGAGTCAGTGAGATGTCATGCAGTTGCCAGAGGGGAAAGACACAATCTACCAGTTTGAACCTTGCTGGTAGGGCATGAGCCTTGTGGTAAAATATAAAATAATACAAATGGGTTAACCAAAGATATAAGAGCTTGCTAGTAATATGATTAAGTGATTGGCCATGCAATGATTTAAATAATATACGTTCTGAATACTTACTTTGAGTCTGGGCATCCAGGAGCAAACAAGCAGCCTCCTACAACATTCACCAAAAAAGTCTTTTATTTTTTCAGCAGATTTAGACCATTATAGAAATCCACTTCTGGCCAAATGGAGATATCACTTAATAGATCTGTTCCAGCTCTGAATGTTATATCAACAACACAATATTCATTGGGAAAAACCATTTCACTAGTTCTCTTGTCATTTGCTTTCCTTTCTTTTCTATTTCTTTTAAATATCATCTCAATCTGGAGCCAAGACTAACACTAAAGTTAGTACGTAGCCAAGGCTGCCCTTTCACTCACAATAATCCTACTGTTTCAACTTCCCATGTAATATGATTACAAAGATAATCCATGATACAAGACTCAGACATCTTACTTCTAATGAGTAAAGGAATTGTATTCTAATAAATTTAAAACTGAACAGAATAGCATGGCATAATCATAAAACAACTCGATCTATTTTTTATGTATCAGTTTATTTTGAGAAAAAAACAAACAAGAACAGAAATCACTTCCAACTTTTAGGGTAACTCTTTAAGATACATGATGTTATAAAAGAATTTAAACATTCCACCCTTCAGGAGAGCTCCACAAGATCAGGAAGTCAAATGTTTCAGTTCAAAAGTCTCTGAAACTGGCCAGATTACATTGCCCCTTCCTTCCCCAAACATATAAAAGCTCACAGACTGCTAAATGACATTGCTATACAGCTGAGATCCCTGGAAGAGACACACCACTAAAACTTTTTTGTAGAAGTCAGATTTCTCGGAAGAAAAAGCACTCAAGAAAGTATCTAACCTTTCAACAAATATGCAGCATGCTACATCATTTCAGTTTTTAAGACTATCCATTAATAATAAAATGGGATTTTTTTGGTGATTTACCTGGTTTTGTGTAGAAATGAGGCTGCTAGCTGGGCGTTGGTAGCTGACGCCTTTAATCCCAGCACTCGGGAGGCAGAGGCAGGAGGATCTCTGTGAGTTCGAGACCAGCCTGGTCTACAAGAGCTAGTTCCAGGACAGGCTCCAAAACCACAGAGAAACCCTGTCTCGAAAAACCAAAAAAAAAAAAAAAAAAAAAAAAAGAAAGAAAGAAAGAAAGAAAGAAAGAAAGAAAGAAATGAGGCTGCTAGTTTGTTCATGGCTGCTTAACCCTAAAATAATCACACAAAACTGTATTAATTAAATCACTGTTTGTTCCATTAGCTCTGGCTTCTTATTGCCTAACTCTTACATATTAATTTAGACCATTTTCATTAACCTATATACAGCCATGTGGCTGTGAATTTCTGGCTAAAGTTTCTATTGTCTGTCTCTGGTGGGCTATATGGCTTCTCCCTGACTTTGCCTTCTTCTTCCCAGCATTCTGTATAGTTTTCTAGCTCTATTCTACCCTATCACAGGCCAAATTGGCTTTGTTATTCAAAAACCAATAAAATCAATACATATACATAAGGACTTAACACACAATTTCCCCATTTATTTTTAAATTAAAAGGAAGGTTTTAACTTTAGCATAAAAAATTACATATAACAAAACAGTTATCAAGCAAGAATTATAGTTACAACATTTATATCTATCCTAACTTTTATTATAAACAACAAAAACTATAATTATAACTATTCTTCAACACTATCAAAGACCCCAGAATGACATAATATTACCAATGTAAACATGAAGTGCATTGTAAGCAATGGCCAAAACTCTGGAATTGAAAGAGACATCTCGTGGTTTGGATAATTACCCAAAGTTCTTTTGTAACTTTGCAGGATCCCATCTACAGCCTCCTGGCCCATAGTATCTGACAAACTTTTCCAGGAAGCAGAAAATTTCAAAGATAGTTCTGCTTATATTGGCAATTTATCCGTCACTTTCTTCTCTGTAATCTCAATGTATTGGGTTCAGGTTCCACATTGGCACTAACTTATTGTGAGTGGACAGACTCCCAAAATAATCACTAAAAAAATGTATTATTTAAAACACTGCTTGACCAGTCACTTAACTGTATTGTTAACTAGTTCTTATAACTTTGGTTAACCCATTTCTATTATTTTATATCTTACCAAGAGGCTTATGGGATACTGACAAGATTCCAGCTGGCAGCTCACATCTTTCCTTTCTGGTGGCTCCATGGAGTCTCTCTGACACTGCCTTCTTTCCCTCAGCATTCAGTTTAGTTTTCCTGCCTAGCTCTATTCTGCCCTATCACAGGCAAAAGCAGTTTCTTTTTTATTCATTGATCAATAAAAACAACACATATATAGAAGGACTTCCCACACCAGATGAGGGTCAATATCTGTACTTACTTGTGTATAAAATCATTAAGGGTAAGTATTTAGAATGCGATTGAGAATTATCCTCATTTAGGGACATGATAATATTGTGTTCTTATTTAAAGGATAAGGGTCCATAGACTCAACAGTAGTTGCTGGAATAGATATGATCATGACATTCCTTCTTATAACATTTTTTAAAAATTTAAATTATTTAATTGGATGAAGTTGACTTGTAAACTGAAAAAGCTACAATGAGATCAAGAGACTCATGGCAAATCCCAACTCAATGCTACAAATTCAAAGATGAATGCTATCTCAGGCAGTACTGGCATGGATACTGATAAGTATTGACACATTACACAAAATTATATTTAATTTAAAATACATTATGTTTTCTCTATTTTTTTTTTAATTTAGGCTGTTAGAATGTGGTTTGTCACAACTAAGTAAAACCTCATAAAGTGAAATATCACATAAAATTGTTCTGTGTATTTTGAGTGGTATGTTTGATCCCTTCAATTTTGTAAGCGAACTATAGAAAACTAATTATTTAGAGAGGTACTTTAAGGAATTTGCATGTTTTATGTCTTTCATATGAATTACGCCCCAAACCAAATGAAAACTTGAAAGCCCAAGATAGTTTTATTAATGATCTCGACATTTTCTCTTCATTAGTAGTATGAATGACCACACCTGAAAATTTATCGACTAGTATTTATGTGAGAAAAGATGGACAGATATGTACCCGCAGTGTCACTACTTATGATTCCCAGACTCTAAGGCTGTATTTTAATCAGTTTTTTGTGGACATCCTTTGATGAAACAATATGCCACATTATAGTATTCATAAAAATGATGTAATAAAATCATAAAAAATGAATGAAGCAGAAAACTCTCAAAAAGAGATGAAGTGGAACAAACATTTAACTTTCCCATTGCAAATGGAAAGCAAAAAATGAATACAGAGATGTATTTGTAAGAAGTGAAACAATTAAGATAGATTTGCAACAATATTTCAATTAAAATATCATGTATGTAATACTTTAAGAATAATTATCAGAGACTGACACAAAGGAAATATTCTCATGTTCAAAGAGTTTTGATTAGGCTAATCACACTTTCACTGTGCCTATGCAAATACAGTCTAATTTGTGTTCTAATTAGAAAGAGTAGTTTTTTTTAATTGGTGAATAAAATCACATTGTTCAAAGTAATGACAGTGGATGATTGTGTATTAAAATCTAAAAAGCACTAAGACAAAAATAATAAAGTTGATTATTAAAAGAGAAAATGATACTTCTTTGACAATATTTTTTCACAGACAGACTTCTGGCTACCATTAATTAGGGTCAAATACATAATGGAAATAGACACTCCCCAGTTCAATTAATTTTCATTTTCTGATTCTAAAGTATTCATTGTATTTATTTAATTTTATATAGTGTCTTGATTTGTAGCCAAATCTCTCCTTAAATTTTTCACTCTCCTGTTTTAGAGTCATCTGAACTTCTTGGATGGTGTGTACAAAGAGTAAATACCTTCTGGCTCAGAACCTTTGAAATGTTCTTTTCCTTCCTACATATATCATTCTAGAATCAATTCTTTAAAGAATTTTACTATTGAATATAGTCAATTAAGCATTTAACTCTCCACATTATCTCCCTTCTTCCTACATCTCGTTATTTTACATGCTATTTGTTTAAATACTAATAAAATGCATTAAAAAGCTAGTTTGAATTGAAAACAAAGGAGATTCTACATGCAAGGATGGTGTCTATTTGATTGAGCAAGGTTACAGATATCCATATTCAAGGTTCACCCAAGAAAGTTCAAAAGATTCTTTCTGTAACTTAATCTGTTCCAGATAAAGATTATAGCACAATCTAGGTTGAGTCCAGAAGATTGTGAGGTCAAGTATAGCCTGGTAGTATCTCAAAAAACAAAAACAAAGTAATTTGGCACACAATCTTACAACTAAATCTGATATAGAGAAGATATTCACTAAAGCCTAAAGGAGAAGAAAAATATAAATTTTAATTTGATGTAATAGGTATAAATCAGCATGCAATAGATAATAAGCTAATGAGTAAGTAAATAGTTTTCTTCCTGAAGTTTTATTATGTTAGACTACTAATGTTCATTTAGAAATATCAATTCAAAAATTAATGGGTTGTCTACCACACATAGTAGGTATGAACTTCCAAGAAGATAATTTCCCCACCTTAGCAAGGATGATAAACGTTCACCAATGGCTTCTAATTTAAGAGCATCTAGAGTTTAATTAATGCTTTAATTTTTTCCATGATGTGCAGTTGAAATAGTCCTTGATACTTTCTTGACCCCTGAAAAGCTTATTCACATAAGTATCAGAGAATAAAGGTATGATGGCTCTTGAATTCTCATCAAACTTATATTCAGAAATAATCAGCATTATATTTGCCCTTCTGAATAATGGTTAATTTTCATCTGCAGAAAAAAAGTAAAAGTATTTGTGTTACTGAACGGTGTGTGTGTGTGTGTGTGTGTGGGTGTGTGTGTGTGTGTGTGTGTGGTATGCATGTGTGTGCGTGTGCGTTTACATGTTACTGACTGTCTTAAAACTCTTTCTTCCCCTTAATCATTTTATTTAGGAGGAGTCACTGGCATCAGTCTAGACCTCATAATAATAAAAAAAATAATAATATTAATAATAATAATAATAATAGCACGGGGTTCGCAAACATTTGCCAATGGTATTCTGGATGACTTTGAAAATAGTTTGGAACTTTAGTGAAGAAGAATCCTGAGTAAAGAGAGCCAAGAAGAGAAAAAAGGAGACAGAAACAGAAGGTGAATGGCTCTGCTCATGAGATTTTTAGGGATACAATGGCTCATTCGGGTATTAGATTAGGATCTGGTTGCTTTCTGGTCATATGTAAAGAGTGAAATTGAATTAGAAGGTATCAAATAATTTTTTTCACTGAAGAAATTTCAAAAGACGGAAGATAGTATATAGCATGTTTTACAGTTATTGTTTGCTGTAATCCAGGTTGTCAGTGAGAGAAAAAGGATTGCAACAGAAATGTAAGAGAAATAGAAAAAGTGTTGTGCAGATGTGTGGAGCAGTGTATGTAAAGAAATGAAGAGTGAAGATGGTCAAGCATCAGTAATTGTTAAAGAGACTAGAACCCTTAACGATAAAAGGGAATCTGCAATGAAACAACCAAAGAAAGCCCTATGACAAGAACTCAGCCTCTGTACTCCCCTGGGTAAGTACAATTTATTTAAACAAGAAAGGCTAAATCTAGAATGCAGGTACAGTTTCCTGTTCTTCCAACCTTAAGAAGAGAGACACAACAGAGAGACACAAAGAGAGACCCAACTACTTGGGGTTATGGTTTCTATGGGTTATTCTCAGAATTTGGTGCTATGGTGATCAGAGGGTACCAATCTCAGTCCTGATCTGGTAGCAGAACTTGGTACCAATGTTGGTGTCATTTTTAAGGCATGAGAAATGTAAGACATAGAAATATAGATTCTTGTAACATTATATATATATATAAATATATATATATACATATATATATATATATATTCTTACTTTAGTTATTCATACATTTGCAAAACAAACCTGTTCATGTGCTAAACCAATGAAAAGTATATTTATCAGGAAGTTTTTGGTAAAATTAATCAGAGAATAAAAATGTTTGTGAAACAGTTCTTGGCCAAAATGAAATAGCCTCTATGGAAGGAAAGGGGGGAGATTCGAAAGTAAAGAACCTATGTGTCTGGGAAAGCTGAAATTTACAAAATTCAGGATGGTTTCTTTTAGGGATGCAGAGGAAGGAAACTTGGGCTTCTAATGCTAGAGCTACCCCCCATGATTTCCATCAGTTAGTGTCTGCAGTTTTAGATAATGGACCTTCCTTGATGTTTGGAATTTATTTCAGAGAAGAATCCAAACATATGGAACAGCAAGGAAGAGCAAAAGGTATTGAGGTTTCCCAAGATCAAATTCTTGGTGCAGGAGAATATGCTGATCCACAGGTCCAAGCTCTTTATGATGATGAAGTACTGTGTCTATGTCACCAAGCAGCTTTAAATGCTTGGAATAGGATACAAGATCCAGCAAAAAGGGTTGAATCATATACCAGAATTAGGCAGGGACAGAGAGAACCCTTTATTGACTTTTTGCAAAGATTGATTAAGGCTCTGGACATAGGGGTAACAGACCCAGAATCTAGACGAATACTTCTTGAATCTCTAGCTTTTGAGAATGCAAACATAGAATGCAAAAAGATAATTGGGCCTTTAAAGTCTAGATCAGCACCTATGGATGAATGGGTTCAGCATACGATGAATGTTGAGACGTTTAGCTATAATGATGAATCTTGGGTAGGAGAAGTGATTTCCAAAGCAATGAGGAGACATCAAACTGCCAGGTGTTTTAATTGTGGTAAATTAGGACATTTACAAAGGGATTGCAGGCAAAGAATTTCTAGGAATAATATCTCTTCTGGGAATGACAAAAATAGGAGACCTCGGCCTTCAGGTATATGTAGGAGATGCGGTAAAGGCAGGCATTGGTCCAACGAATGTAGGTCAACAACAGATAGACGGGGCAATCCGATATCATCGGGAAACTCCTTGGGGGGGGGCCTCTCGCAGGCCCCCAAGCCAACAGTGGCCCAGTCATTCCCAGTCACAGTGGAGAACGTGCCTCACCAAGAAAATTAAAAGCTCCAATTTCTGCTGTAAAAAGTAATACTGTTCTAAATGATGAATTACGTGTGGAGGATGAGTCAAAAAACCCAGTAGGACAGAGTAAACGTATATTTTGGCAGACTTCTATTAATGATCAAAGACCAAAGCTAAGAGTCTGTATAAATGGCACTTTTATTGAAGGCTTATTAGACACAGGTGTGGATGTAAGTATCATTACCCCAGAATCTTGGCATCCGAATTGGCCTCTTCAAGAGGTAGATGTTCAGTTCCTAGAAATTGGAACCCTATCTCGTGTAAAACAAAGCACAAGATGGGTTGAATGCATAGGGCCCGAAGGGCAAATAGGAAGACTAAGGCCATATATAGCCAATATTGCCATAAATTTATGGGGCCGTGACCTGCTACAGCAATGGAATACCCAGATTAACATTCCTGTAGTTCCAGGAATTCATAATTCTGGGAAGGATATGATGAGGTATTATGGAAAAAGGTCACCAGCCATTCAGGCTGTACAAGAACATACAGCAAATACCAAACCTTTAGAGGTACCAACAGCCCTAGATTTAAAATGGCTAACTGAGAAGCCAAAATGGATCAAACAGTGGCCTATAGCTGAAGATAAACTACAGGCATTGGAACAGCTGGTGCAAGAGCAACTAGATGCTCACCATATTGAAGAATCAACCAGCCCTTGGAATTCTCCTGTGTTTGTTGTAAAAAAGAAATCTGGTAAATGGAGAATGGTGACAGATCTAAGAGCTGTCAACAAAGTAATTCAACCTATGAGCCCACTACAATCTGGAATTCCTTTGCCTTCTCTGTTACCAAAAGGATGGCCTCTTATAGTTATTGATTTGAAAGATTGTTTTTTCACTATACCGTTACAAGAAAAGGATAGAGAAAAATTTGCCTTCACAGTGCCTACTTATAATAATTCTCAGCCTAATAAGAGATATCAGTGGACTGTCCTCCCACAGGGTATGCTCAATAGTCATACACTGTGCCAATATTTTGTAAGTAAGCCATTGGAAATAATTCGTAAACAATTCCCCAAGTCCATCATTTATCATTACATGGATGACATCTTGTTATCTGATTCAAATAAAGATACTTTGGAAAGGATGTTTGAAGAAGTAAAGAAAGTCTTGCCTAGGTGGGGATTACAAATTGCCCCTGAAAAGATTCAAAGAGGAAACTCTATTAATTACCTAGGTTACAGAATAGGGTTAGAGAAAATTAAAACGCAAAAGGCACAAATTAGGAGAGACCGGTTAAAGACTCTTAATGACTTCCTAAGATTGTTAGGAGACATTTCCAGTCTACGACCAGCTGTTGGGATAACGCCTGATCTAGTAGTCCATTTAAACAAAACCTTAGATGGTGATAAAGATTTGAATAGTCCAAGAGAACTGACAGCTGAAGCAGAAAAGGAACTGACAATGATTGAGGAAAAATTACAGGAGGCACATGTGGATAGGGTGAACCCAAATCTTAGCTGCATCCTAGTCATATTGCCTTCCAGAATTTCTCCTACAGGGATTCTAATGAAGAGGGAAGATATTATTTTAGAGTGGATATTTATACCTAATAAACCAAGTAAAAAATTAAAAACTTATGTGGAAAAAGTCTCTGAATTAATTATAAAAGGTAAGCTGAGACTTCGTCAACTAGCAGGTATAGACCCAGCAGAAATTATAGTGCCTTTTACTACTGAAGAAATAAAAAAGTTATGGGAAGACAATGAACCGTGGCAAAGAGCTTGTGCTAATTTTTTGGGAGAAATTAATAGCAACTATCCCAAAAGTGGTAGACTTAACCTCATAAAAAGAACTTCTTGGATTCTTCCTAGAATTGTACGTGATGCTCCAATAACTGGAGCCCGTACTTTCTATACTGATGCAAATAATCAGGGAAAGCAGGTTACAAGTCAGATGAATTGAGTAAGGTGGAACAAAGCCCTTATAATTCTGTCCAGAAGGCAGAATTATATGCCATTCTTATGGTGCTAAGGGATTTTAAAGAACCTCTTAATATAGTTACAGATTCACAATATGCAGAAAGAGTTATCTTGCATATTGAGACAGCTGAATTTATACCAGATGACACAGAGTTAACTTCATTGTTTATCCAGGTACAAGACATAATCAGGAACAGGCTTTGTCCGATGTACATAACACACATCTGGTCCCATACAGGTCTGCCTGGTCCTCTAGCCCAAGGCAATGCTGAGATTGATCAATTATTGATTGTAAGTGTGTTGCAGGCCTCAGAATTTCATAAGAAGCATCATGTCAATAGTAAAGGCCTAAAGAAAGAATTTTCCATTACTTGGCAACAAGCTAAGGACATTATAAAGAGATGTCCTACTTGTTCTTTCTATAATCAAACACCGTTGCCTGCAGGAAGTAACCCAAAGGGTACTAAGAGAAATGAAATCTGGCAGATGGATGTGTTCCACTTTTTGGAATTTGGTAAATTAAAATATGTACACCACACCATAGACACGTATTCAAGTTTTCAATGGGCTACTGCCCTGAGCTCAGAAAAGGCTGATTCAGTAATCACACATTTATTGGAAGTTATGGCCATCATGGGTATACCTGCACAAATAAAGACAGATAATGGTCCAGCATATGTATCTAAGAAAATGAAATCCTTTTTTGATTATTATAATATAAAACACATTACAGGTATACCAAATAATCCTACAGGTCAGGCAGTTATAGAAAGATCAAATCGTACTATAAAGGATATGCTGAACAAACAGAAAGGGACTGAAAATACCCCCAGAAATAGATTACATAATGAGAAAGGAACGACAGCAGCAGTGAGACATTGGATAATGGAAAAGTCTGCTGAACTAAATCAACCGATTTATTTCAAAGATGTGCTGACCTCTCAATGGAAGCCAGGAGATGTGCTACGTTGGGGAAGGGGTTTTGCTCTTGTTTCCACAGGAGAAGAAAAATTGTGGATACCATCAAAATTAATAAAGTTTAGATTTGAAGAGGAGAAACCTCTTGGAAAGGAGAAATGACAACTCATCCACAATGATGATATTCATACAGGTGGTAAGGAAAACATATAGAATGGGGGCAGGGTTCTGTTCTTATCTCCACAGGAAAACACTCATCTTTGAAAAATTCAAGGGACCCTGGATATTTGGATACTGACAGATGGAAAAATACCTGCCCAATAGGAAATATCAAGAAAACTGAAAGGGTTGTGTAAGTAATATTAAACCATATTTCTAAATTTATAAAGCTGGTTTGAAGTTGGACTCTGGCTCAGTCCCTCTCCAATTCCAAGCCTGTTGGTAAGAGAAAAACCCAGAGTTTCTGGAGTTTCTGTCTCATGTCAAGAGCCATGATATGGGACAGAAAGAAATATGAGTTTAGAAAACATCTTTGCTTTTCTTCATATCTATCATACTTTTCATTGAACATATCTATCATGCCTTTCAGTGAATATGTATATCTATGTCTATACATGTCTATATGATTAATGTTTAAGTTTTTCACAATGAACAATGAGTTTTTCCTGAAGTGACATTTGAAGTTTCCAGGAAGAAGATGGGGCCCCATAACGACAACTCCACCTGGTTGATATGACATCATGATACTGATAGCGCTACTACAAGACCTGCTTCGGGTACCAGCTGCACAAGACAGTTCCAACTTGGTTAGCTGAAATGGTGCACATCTAATACAACATTTTGGCCAGACCTGCACAAAATATTCAGAGACTATTGGCAATTTTAAAAGACATTGATCTTGAAATTTAACCATCATTTTACTTTCACAGGATCCCCCAGAAAGAACGTCGCCCCTATGACAGCTGGAAGTAATTTTAGAGGACGATGTCCCCTCTCCCAGTAAAGTTTGCCCTTGGGTTTAGGGACATATAACAAAATTTACCTTAAAATTCATACCAATGCAAATTATTCATATCTATATCATATCCCCCTTTAAATGTAAAAAGAACATTTATAAACAATATATGGGTGTAGCGGAGTAAATAAATGCAGGCAGATTGTAAAGAATATATACAGCTTTAATGAAGAAATAAACTTACAGGACCAAGGTTCCGCAGAGCACAGGAAGCAGAAAGGGGCGTGCGGGCTCCTGCGTGCCCGATTTATAAGTAAACATTCGCCCGAGTCAAGCCCGCCCCCTAAGGGGCTGGCTTAACCCTACATTTGGGAATATGGGCACAGTTATTTCTCTCCAAACTGCTTCCTGCTGAATAAGGGTGCTGTTAATTAGATTGTTTAGGGTGTAACCTGTGTGCCAGGTTTATCTCAGTTGGCAGTTGAGCGAAGTAATTTTTTGAGAGTGTTCACAACAACCTTTCAGGAGAGCATAGTCTATCATACCATATTGGGATAGAAGAAATCCACAGGGTCTCATCCTCTGGGAAAACAAAAGAAGGACTTTTCCAAAGCATCATAATCTTAGATCCAAATTCTGAAGTCAAGATACCTTTAGAACATATGTGCAGGTTCAGCTTAGCAGCCCATATAATGAAATATCTCTCTCTACTTATCACCTTCACAGTCAAAATTTTAAAGAAAACACATTGTACATAATCCAGACTCTCTGTGAATTTTCCATTGTTACGTGGCTTATTTTTCTTTATTTCTTTTAATCTGTTAACTATCTGTACTCTGTCTCTTTAAAGACTTTACCCTTTTTTTTAAGACATTAACTTTATTCTTTATATTCTTTTTCTTCTCTCTCCCAAGCCTACATACATTCAAACAATAGTGTCTGAATCTATTCCATTGTGAATCTGTAATATTTTACTATCCAGGAACACTTGATTTGTGCCTTTAAATCACTAAGCACTTAAGAATCTAAGCTATGACATTCCTAGGTCAAAAACAGGTACTGCCTGCTTGCCCCGCCCAGTCCAATATGGCATAGCTGCTTGTGCCTCTGAGCTGCAGCATGCAATGTCCCCCTTTTAGGCACACAGCGTCTAGTTGCCATCAAACAAATTGTAGCACTTTAATGCAAATTCTCCATTCAAAGACTCTATCTCCCACAGGAGCCAGACAGAGATCGCAATGGTGGCACAGCCCAGAAAATGGTATTTCAAAACCGCCACTTTTTAGGAAACCTGATCCCGTGGCCTACCCAGGCAGGAAGAGCTGGGCCACAGGCATGGTGTCAGCTACTTTGTTCCTGACCCCAAGTGGGCCCAGAAATGCTCTATAGCCAGAGTTTGCACTGGCGGCAGGGACCAGGAAACCGCGTTTTAAAATGACACAGCTTTTTTTTTTCTGCTGCTGCTGCTGAATCAGGAAATCTCTCTACGGCATGCCACCAACAAACAGCAAAAATCTGTGTTAAACTCTGTCTCCCCTTTTTAAAGCCCTCTCAAGTTTTTAAGTGGATCTAGCCTATCAAGTTGGGTGCTACTCTGTTGTAATATGAGTGGCGGGCTATGTTCCTGCCACCCAGCTAGCTTTACCCAAAATAATTACACAGAAACTGTATTCTTTTAAACACTGCTTTGCCCATTAGTTCTTTTAAACACTTATTGGCTAGCTCTTACATATTGATCTAACCCATTTCTAATAATCTGTGTAGCCCACGAGGTGGCTTACCAGGGAAGATCTTAACCTGCATCTGTCTGGAGTGGGAAAATCATGGCGACTCACTGACTTGGCTTCTTTCTTCCAGCAGTCTGTTCTGTTTATTCTGCCTATCTAAATTCTACCCTATCAGATGGTCAAGCAGTTTTTTTTTTATTAGTTAACCAATGAAAGCAACAGATAAGATACAAGACCCACCTCCATCAATTAAGCTCTTACTATTTTATTTATCAACTAATAAGAGTGTGATTCTCTGTGGAAGACTATGAAGAAAAAAATGTGTTCTAGAGATAGCAGAGCTGCTACACATAAGAACTCACAGCAGGTACTATAATACGTTTCAAAACTGTGAAAGCTCTAGGCAGACCTACTACCCATGAAGAGTAAAATGGGGCACGCAATTTACACCTGTCACTGAAGCCATTTCTTAGCTGTTTTTTTTTTTCTCAGGATGTACATCCTGTTAAGTTCATCCAGCTACAGTTGAAGAACACTAATCTGAGATTATTTGGTCTGTGAAAAATTGGTATTGAAGGGGTTAAAAAAGTACAAGACACAAATTTGGGTGGGCAGGGAAGGAACAAGGACTTTAGAAGAGGTTTAGAAGAGTAAGTACATGTGATCCAAATCTGTATGAAACTCTCAAGAACTAATAAAAAGCCTAAGAATGTAAATCAATGTTCTATCTTAGCAAATAGTCACTGGAATATAGTTCAGTATTAATATCATAGTATAATTTTGTTAGTAGTAAATAAAATACAATTACTATTTAAACTATTTTTGTAAAGCCTTCTAGATGTCAACATTAAGTTTGTTCCTGTGCCTCCAAGTCTAATGACCTGAGTTCAATATCACGGACCCATATGTTAGAAAGAGAGTGCTGGTTATCACAATTACTTTTCTGACCACGACAAGTGGCATAGCCCATGCAAATACAAACAACCAAATATAGTAAAAAATAAAATATTTATTTACCTATCTTTTACCTATTTTTTCTTAAACACCAGCATAATTTGTCTATAATTGTCAATAAGTCATGAAGAGAGTAACACTACCATCACTGCAATATGATAGAGAGGATAGACTTCAGTGTATTGTATCTAGGACAGTTGCTTTCTTCTAAATCATAGGGTGCTGTACTGGATGGAGATTTATCTTTGATGTGGCATGAGCAAAAGTGTGGCTGAATCCCGAGACTTGGTTGGGAAGAAGTATAGCCTCATTATGCATGCTGAGTGATAAGATTGGACTATGTCTTCAGGCTCCTCCAGGGCACAGGTCTGCAGTGCTAAACCACACTGAAAGAGAGCTTTTCCTGACAAAGGAAAGAAATCAAAACTTACTGAAGATATTTTAAGCATGTAAAACTAGGCATCTAGAATCAACTGTCAAGTATGCAGGAAATTTCCATCTTTAAGAAAAGTTTCACCTTGTCTCAAGAGGGGAAAATTGAAGCACCTATGTCAATCTGAACAACACAAACTAAAAGGCAGGAAAAAAAATCCCAGATATGAGAAGGAATGCAAATCACCATGCTACGAAGCTGAGAAATTACTCAGCAGGATCCAAAAATAATTAGGGATTGAGAGAGCATATTGGTAAAATATTAAAAGTGCTCTGAAAACTTTTATGTAAAATTACATTCACAGGATATTTTTCTCTTGAGCAGTATGATGTGGCTTTTCTGAAAATAAATTATCAATGGTGTTGTCAGCTCTTGCATCATTTAAATTTTCTTTATAAATAAATCTAAAATAATGAGGTTTATGTAAAATTAAGTTTTAGTACACTGAAAAAAATCAGCATTTTTGTAAATGCCCATGTTAGAACTCAAGGACAATGAAAAAAGAAACATTTCAGATATGATATATTTACTAAATGTAGATACCTAGGCTCCACAAAAAAAAAAAAATGAAGAAGCAAAATCAAAGAGAAAAAAATACAGACAAGTATGAGCTTTTCTGGTCAAAATTATACTGATGATTATATCATCATTATTTATTTGAATTATGCTTTACTGTGATTTTTCAACTGAATTTAAAAACTACCAGTATTACCTGATGGGGGAGTGTCATATATCAATCTGTTGATTTCCTTGGTTAAGCAATAAAGAAACTGCTAGGCCCATTGGATAGGCCCACCCTTAGGTGGGTGGAGTAAACAGAACAGAATGCCGGGAGGAAGAGGAAGTGAGGTCAGACTCCACAGCTCCGCTCTCCGGAGCAGACGCAGGAGAGACGCCATGCTACCTGCTCCAGGGAAGACGCACACCATGCCCCAGCTCCGACCCAGGATGGACTTAGGCTAGAATCTTCCCGGTAAGCGCACCTAGGGGCGCTACATAGATTATTAGAAATGGGCCAGAGCAGTGTTTAAAAGAATACAGTGTCCGTGTAATTATTTGGGGCATAAGCTAGCCGGGCAGGCCAGGCGGCTGGGGTGTTTGGGGACGCAGCCCCGCCGCCGTCCCTATTACTACAATTACCTATATAAGTTTAATAATAATAATAACTACAAATCTATCTGTAATAAAAAAAAAATCTCTCAATTCTGGGTGGGATGGATTTGGAGTTTTATTAGAATGTGATGTGATATTTTACACTTATGTATTAGTGAGATTTCTAAGCCATAAGGGTGTCATTTTCTTTGACTGTGAGGAAATAACCACACACACGTACACACACATACAAAGAAGTGTGTTAGAGAGCAGAGCTGTGTGATTTAAGAGGTAAAGGTCATTTCAATGAACCTAGTAGGTCATTTTCCTGTCCCCCAAAGCAATATTAGTGATTCTGAGAATGGAGTGGGAATAGTAGCTCATGCAAAACACATGGCCACAACACATGGCTTTTAGCAACTTTAATGCCATTTGTGAATACTGAACTTGAACATTTAATTACAGTAAAGCAGATATTTGTCTGTTTATAGCCACAATTTGATGTCTTTTCCTTCAATTTAACATGCATAGTTATATACCATGTTGAAATTGGTCCATTTGTTCTTCTGAACATCTTTGTTGACATGGACAAGAAAGTGATATAGGCTTCTTTATGTTCATGACATTATTCAAACCCTAGAAATAAAACTTTGCCTATGACGATTTATCCTAGTACTTCATGCTTCATATATCTGGATAACACTGCTGTGTCCTAAGACCATGGAAAGGAATTCAGATTGGCTAGAGGTGGACAATTTTCCAAACCTCCAGACTTCCAGATTCTCCTACAGGGAAAGTAGATATATTGGTAGAAATTTATATTCCTTCGTGCCAATGAATGCCTTCTCATCTCCCATGAGTGCAAACACCCTTATGCTTTATAATCAGGTTGTTGGCATGAGATTCCTGATTTTTCTGAACTTTCATAACACATACTAAAGGATTTTGAATGTGCTTAATTGCTGTTTTTAATTAGTTGACAACTGAGTTAACATATGCATACTTTTCCATTGTAGAATATGAAAATTCAAGAGTATAATTCTAAGATTACGATCTATAGGAGATGTAAGTGAATTGAGTCAGTGACCTGATTAAGAGCATCATAAACATTAGAATATCAGCATGACTCTTTTGAAGACATATATATGTACATGTATATATATATATATATATGTGTGTGTGTGTGTGTGTATGTATTTATATTGATTAATTATATATTTAATATTTTAAAAATTCATAAAAAATTGTACTCAGGCAATATAATTTAAAATTTTAAATACTGAATTACTACTAGTCAGTTAATTGTTATAATTCTAATAAAATTAGTATTGTATTTAATTTTGTAGGATAGAGAGTATTCAGTAGCATAGAACAGTGCCTGTCAAAAGCTTATCAACAAAGCTAGAGAAATGGCTCAGAGAAAAAAAGCATTCACTGCTATTTTAGAAAATACACATTTAAAAACCAATAAGTGTAGAGAAGCTCACAATTACTTCAACTTCATCTCCAGACCATCCCCATTTCCTCTTTCTGGACACCTGCAGACACCTCTTAAATATGCAAAGAGATACACATACAAATAAACGTGAAAATAACAAACTTAATATTTGAAAAGTGGATTTTTACTCAGTTTCAGGTCTTAGCAATATTGTTTATGTAATTTTTTTATCAAGTTACTGTCATTTTGAAAGAAGTTGTAAATTTATTAATGTCAGTTTAAGAAATTGGGTGATTAGCAAAATCAAAATAATTCCTGCATCTAATACGTTACAGTTTGAACCACCTCAGCCTCATGTACCTAGTTTGTCAAGTGGATGGATATCTTCAACGAGTCTGGGTTTTGAGGACCTGTTCAGGCTTCCGGGTATTTCTCACCAACCTGAGATTCTTCGTCCATGTGGACCAATGGATGACTTTAGTCAGCTTGGAATCTGAGGACCTGGACTGTCCCATGGTATCTTTCACCCACCTGAACCACATGGCACCCAGGAGACCTACAGATTCCTAATAATCCAAACCTTGGAACAACCTAGACGTCCCTGAACCAAAAAGTGGATAAAGAAAATGTGGTATATTTACACAATGTGGTATTATTCACCTATAAAAAGCAATGCCATCCCAATGCAATCATGAAACTAACATTCAAATAAATGAAGGTAGAAAAATCATCCTGAAAGAGGGAATTCAGACTCAGAACGACAAACATGATATGTACTCACTCATAAGTAGATGTAAAGGATAACCAGACAACAATCCACAGGTACAGAGAAGCTATGATACAAGGAGGACCCTAAGAGAGACGCACATATTGTCATGAGAAGGGGAAATAGATGAGATTTCCTGGGTAAACTGGGGGTGGTAGGGAGCAGTAGAAGGGAAGGGATGAAGAAAGTGGACATGAGGGAACAGGATGATTCAGCTGTGGGAAAGACAATGAAAGAAATATCTTGATATGGTTGTAGGGTTAGGGAGAAATGTGGTGCTAGGGTAATCCCAGGAATCCACAAAGATGATCCCAGCTAAAACTCCTAGCAACAGTGGAGATGATGGGGAAGGTCAGCCAATCACATCTGGCTTGGGTGTGGCCACCTGGAGCCAGGTAGATAAACGGGAGTAGATAGGTGCGCTGGCTCTCTGTGCCTGGAGATCGCCTGACCAGTTTGGACATAGGAATTTTTACTCCATTCGCATGTTTCCCCATTTTCAATTATTAAATTATATCTGTTGTTTTGAGCTGGTCTGGTTATTTTAGCATACCGGTAGAATATGCCTTCACGGAGAGGATATCTGAACTGGTCTTTTGTTTGTTCCTTGCATCATGACACCAAAGTATTTTTGTCCTTTCATTTGGTTATAAGAGGGTTATGGAAAATATACTTGGGGCAGATTCAGTATGCAGTGGAGTGTCCTCCCAACTCTATCTTGAGGCTCTTGTCTATTTGTTCTCAATCCACATTCCTCCTTTCAGGCATCTGGACAAGTGACAGGACCAAGACAAACATTGATTCAGTGTGTGTGTGTGTGGGGGGGGGGGGATTGGTCCGGCCTCAACTTCATCTGCCACAGCTAGACTCTGTTGACTCCTTATGGGAGCCTTACCATTCTGAGAAGTGGATAGGTGATGGTTTGAGGGGAGGTGGGGCAGAGGGAGGTAAAACAGTGGGTGGTATGTAAAATAAATAAAAATTAAAAAATAAAGAAATAAAATAATAAACAGTAAAATTAAATAATTGAATGAAAATAAAAAAGGAGTTTTCATGGTAAGGGTATTATAGTTAAAGTTTGTGTAGCCTTGTTGAGAAACATTCTGGGGCAATATTGTTGTCTCCTAGGCTCAAAATACTGTTTAATGTCACAGAGCACTTCATGATGCCTACAAGATGTAGGCCTCTCAGCTACTTTTCCATCACCATTCCTGCTGGCTTTGCCTCCTGGTTCCACCACAAGGATGATGGAATAAACCTCTGAAACTGTTATTGAATCACCTATATTAAATATTTTTCTTAATAAGAGTTGCCGTGATCACTATGTCTCTTGACAGCAATAGATAATGTAACAAAGATAAAGGGTCACATATTTAAAAAAAAAACAATGTTTATCTTACTGACTGAGAACTCTCATTTTTATTTTTCTGGTCATTCAATTTACCAATCTAGGAGACAAAAATGGTATTCAAAAGCATCTCATAATGTGTGTCAAAGGTCATATTATGTATTCCATGATGTTTTGAAGCAAGAAAAATAATTATATGTGAATGCATGCAGAAATAATTATGTGACATTTTGCTACCTGCCTTTCATTTATTCAATTGCAACATTGAACTACAATAATATTCTTATATAGATACTGAACTACTTTGTAATTTTACCACTTTTGAAATCTAAAAACAGAGCTAAGTTTTCAGAAGTAAAACAATGGGTGTGTCCCTAAAAAAAAACCTTACTGATGAAGCTCCTACCTAAATTGCCACCTATTAACAAGATGCATAATTGATAATGTTATGCCATGAGACACTTATTTCACATTATTTAATTAGAGCAATAATCTGACTTCTAAATGCTCTAAAATAAAGAATGATATTTGGCTTTCTTTAGTCTTGATTCCTGATTCTTAATTTGTATTTCTTCTAAAATATGCATTGTAATATAATTTGAAGATATCTATCTTGTGATTAAAAGAAAATATAAAATTAATTATAATATAGTATAACTTTTCAATATATTGAGTTTGTGGTTATTTGTTTTTAAAATGTCAAATATAATTACTAAGCTGCAATTATGAAAATAGAGTAAGATATGATTTAGTAGACAGAACTTAAATTATTGTACATACCAAAACTTACAATAAACAGTAACCACTAAAATTCCTATATATTTGTTATTTTTCTGAGTTATTCTGAAGACAGTATACCATTCTATAAACTGCTTTTATACAAATCATTATTATTTCAGTCTGAAAGTTGATATTCAGATTCTCCTTGCTTTGTCTGTCTGTGTTTATATTCGTCTTCTTCAGTTTGTAGTAAATTATTGATTCGTACAACTTAGCCACCATCCATTGAAAAAACAAGCAAGCAAGTAAAGAAATAAACACAAAAAGACAAACAACCTCTTGAGTAAATTATTGTAACTAAGCAATCAAATGTAAGCTTATCACAAACTGAGGAAAAATCTTTTTGACTCAATTTCTCTTCTTTTTTAATTACCTTATTCTCAACTGGAAATTGTAAGATGGTAACAAACATCATCACTATGTAGTCTCTGCTGTCTCTGATACAAGAACTTTCTATTCTTTCTTTTAAATATGGGTCATAGTGTTTTTCATTTTGAGATGACAATAGGTCTTTGCCATATGCAAAAATGTACAAAGAATGACAAGTTATGTCTTGAAATAAAAGCATCTCTGCCACACCAACTCCAGTGTCATCTGTGTGACAAGACATATGTCATTATGCAGGATGGGAGCTACATGTCCTATGGGACTAGGTTTCCTGGAGGTCAATGACAGACAGCCCGTATTAGCCACTGCTGGGGCATAGACAGGTTTCTCAATTAGGTGACTATGTGGGATATGGGCTTTGCACAATCTCTTTTATAATAATGATATTCTTCATATCTACAAGACAAGGATTATCTCTTCAGGAACAGCTCTGGGATAGGGAAGCACAGTATGGGAAAATATAAGACTACAACAGAACCCTGGTCATACACAGGGTGTATGATGAACAAGGGAATAGATGTGTTAATGTTTATGGACAGTGTTATATTATACTTTGAACTTTATGGATAGGCTTGCTAGATCCCAACCCCCATGGTGTCTGCTGCATAAGAAGGTACAAAAAAAGTATATTTCAACAGGTGCAGAGAGCTGATTAGGCATATTTGATCACTAGATGAGATAAAGAAAGTGTTAGAAAAAGGTAGGGCCATGATAGTGATAATGAGACAGAAACTTTCTATTCTTAGATAAGATGAAACCACTTCTCTGAGGTTTATGATCCCAAGGACAAGATTTCCACTTCTAAGGATGCTTTATGTCTAACACCTGTCCCTGATAATATGCTTTTCTTATAATATTGCTGATGTGACTAAAAGAAGCTTTCATACTGTGCCAACCAATGATACATGTCCTTCTGATTTGTTCATAGTAAAAACATGAATTCAGTCAAATTGCAGCAGATTCCAACCACTCTCTTGTGTGTTGTGTCTGTCTGTCATTCTCCAAACTTGTGCCTTCCTGTGTACCAAGACCCTGCTTCTCCCACGGTCTGAGTGGCTCTCCTGAGCCTGTCCATGGCACATCTCAATTCTTTGAATGAAGCATGAGGCTTAAGATGATTTCATTTAAACATTTTTCTCCAGTTCTATAATATTTCTATAAGGGTTTCACAAAATCTGTGAACTTAATCTAGGTTCTTAAAGCAAAGATGTTTAACAGCTTGAGTAACATCACCATATCATAATGTTAAGGCCATCATCAAATAGAACCGGTGTTCAAACAAGGACTATAAGACTAAACAAACACATGGGATATTGCAGAAGAGCTAAAGTAAGTGATCATTTGAAATAATAGAATAGCTTATTGTCTGCACACAAATATATATACACTCTTGAATAAATGAAAGTTTCTCTACTGCCAAAGCTTCACAAAAAATATTATCAAATATGCACTGTGCTAGGAGAAATGTTTATCCTGTTTAAAGTAAATTAAAATATAGGAAGATTTCAGTTAATAAGAAAAGTATATGATTTTTTTTAATCCTCTTAGTGTGAAGTTATTTATTCAGGCATGAATATTAATATATATCACACAGAGAAAAGCATTCTTACATTGTATCCAGTGTAATATTTCAGACAGAATACTCATTATATCATGATACACATCTTGGGTTATATATTTTTTTATTGTAAATAGCATTTCTATGAAGATATACAGGCTAAAAGCAAAACATGTGATATCAACCAAGGTTATAGGCATGACCTCAGTTTTTGGTTTCTTTTAATTTCTCTGTCATTAAAATTAATATCTATGGAAATGATTAGTAATATTACTTTTTATAATGAACTCAAGGCAGTTTAGTAAAACATGGAAATGTCTGACATTTTGTGAGAGATATTTTGTCGAGAAGCCTTTATTCTTTCATCTTTCACTGTATTACATTATTTGCATATTTAGTGTAAAGATAATAGGATTTCTGTAAGGCAAAATTCTTCTGGTAATTTATCCATAATTGAATTGTGCTCTTAGTGGGTATCTTGTGTGTATGTGAGTTTATGTAGTTTAGAAACCTTGCAATGTATCGCATGGATTGCTGCTTTAAAATGTTATGCACCAAGGAGATAAATGTCAAGCTCAAGAAGTTCAGACTCATAATTAAATCATTCTCCTTCCTCTTCACAAAACGTGAATAGAAAATGACTCTTCCATTTTAAACTAAACTGGGGATGCTCTAATTCAACTTGCTTCGCATAGCTCTAATATTAGTCTAGTTGGATCATCTTAGTCTTTCAGAATACTTCAAAAATACTTATACTGTGATATGAGTCTTTCATGGTACTTATGCCCTTCCTTAGTTATATAAGACTATACAAGATATTTTGGATGTTGTATATTATTATTGAATGTTTTTTGTTCAATAAAATAATTGTATTTTATGAATAATTTCAGAATAAAAAATGGAAATTGAAAAATAGTTAAAAATAATATGGAATCACTATTCTACACATCACATATAAATCTGGATCTACATTAATTTTCTTGTGGGCTGAATGGAAAGTCTGGGAATGAATATTTTCAAATATCTTAAACTCTAACAAATCTGGAACATGAGAAATTGGCATTATTCATTTATTTGGATGAATTAGTGAATAATTACTTTTTATACAATAAAGATTACATTATCAACTTTATAACAAGTTTTCCATTATGATGTATCACATTCCAACAAAAAGTAATTGCACACTTACATGTGCAGAAGCCATTTCTTTGCATTATTGAGGTTCTTACAAATATATTATACTGCTGCATATAAATTACTTCAGATGTTATAAAATGAAATTCCCAAAATAGAAACTATTGTAGAATATCAAAGAGCTCACAGAAAATTGTGTGCCAATGAGAATATTTATTTATTAGAGGATATTATGTTACTGTACATATAATGGAGAATATCAACTTAGAATAGGGTTACAAAATAATTTGATGATTTCTCTGTTAGATGGACAAACTTTATAATTAACTCTATCATGAATTTTCCTCAACATTTTTTCAGAATTGGAGTACTAAGGTTAAGGTACTGAGAGATTCTGTGCCTTATGTGGGTTTATTCATAATAAGTAAAGCACTCTCTCAGTGTCCTCCCATTGTAGTAGAAAGGAACAAAGTCATGAGAATCTCTTTTAGAAAAGAAACAATCACATCTTCTGGTCCCTGGCCTGATTATGTAAACATCAGCATTAAGACCAAGATAATAGCACTATTTCATTAGGGAATAGGGTCCAAAATATCTATTTGTCAGAGGAAAAAAGAATCTATTCTATTCTAATGTCATTCTGGTAACAGATAAAATGGTGTTTGTTATAGTAAGAATATTTAAAAAGAAATCTATCATTTAACACAGTTTTGAGTTTAAAATGAGCTACTTCTTACTAATGCTACGACACTACTCATCAGAAAGGCTTTCTTATCTTCTGCAACTAAAACCTTTCCAATGTTAACTAAATATTTCCCAAGACTACTGAATCATGATAACCACTGTTACACTTCTTGAACCTTTGAATTTGAATATTTTAGATAAATTGTTTAATATCAATTTGTAATACATTTTCTTTTTGCAACAGTTTTTCCCTGAACAGTATCTTTGAGTTCTGTCTGTGTTATCTCTTAATCTGTGATAAGATTATCTTTTGAAATATAAATAACTTTTCTCTACACTCAGTTCATCTTTATGAGAGATATGTTTCATAAACAATAATGATATTTGAGGCAGAACTTGATCAGATAAATCAGTACAAATATATGAAAGCTTTGCCCAATGAAACCCAGTGGAGTCTCAGGTGAAGAACTAAACTGGGATTATTTACAGAAAGGACAACACATTACAAACTAACCATGTTGTGAAACAATTTGTCAGGAGCTTACTGCGACTTTTAGAACGTGAAATGAACATGGCATAGTCATTAATCTGAAGATGCAGCTTTAGGAAAATAACCACTGTTTTGCACAAAACCATTTCAGTATAATCATGACAGTTCCAGATTGTCAGAAGAAAATTCACACTTAGGTGGAATTTGGATCATAACAAAATCTCTTGTTTAGAGGAGTGAACCCTATTCTGATCAGGAAGACATGCAACAAATTTTGAAATTTCCACATCACAAGTCACTTGTGCCATGTTACACGTGTGTCAACATCAGGAACCTTCTGGGAACTAAGAGTAGCATGTAAAACTCTAAGGAAAAGATGTCTGACAAGACATCCAGCTTTGAAAAAAAAATTACTATTGACACAGGTTCTCTCTCCTAAAAAGCTATAAAATGTTCTATGTACTTCTAACTTAGTTTTAAAAATGAAAAAAAAATCTGTATTATACAAAACTTGATGGGAATATCACCAGAAGTACAGATAAGAAAATGCCATCGGTACCCTTGTCATTTCTAGCACCTCAGTTGCATTGCCTGTGTAAATGCTATTTCCCCTCTGTTTTATAAAGTTTTGCTTTTATCCTTGTCAGCATGGCTTTCTGTATAGGTAGTGTTTCCTTTCTTTGCAAAGCCAGTTTAGGTTTAGCATCTGACTTTGGGAAAGTAGGTTTAGTGAGGAACCCTAAAGATCTTCACTGTGGCTTCTGTTTTCGTATTTTCCTTGTCTACTTCAAATTCTAACTATTTTTATGAGACGTGAAGACTGCTGGGCTCAAGGACTATATGGTGGAATTCAACAACTTTGTAAGTAGCATAGTCCTACTTCACTTCACTTCTCCTCAACTTCAGCATGATTTTTCTTCTCCTCCTAATTCTTCTTCTTCTTCTTCTTCTTCTTCTTCTTCTTCTTCTTCTTCTTCTTCTTCTTCTTCTTCTTCTTCTTCTTCTTCTTCTTCTTCTTCTTCTTCTTCTTCTTCTTCTTCCCTCTTCTTTCTTCCTCTTCCTCTGTCGCTGCCTTTTTTTCTTTGTATCCTCTGCCTATGTGTCTCCACCTTCCTCTAGCTGTCCTCTCCTTTTCTCTCTGGATTTTGAGAAAGTTTTATCTTATCTTCAGCTTGCTTGAACTCATCATCTTTCTACCTCTACTTTCCAAGTATTGTCATTTTTGTATGTGCCACACTTACCAATATTTTCTTTATATAATTATCATTGGAAATTTGAATTACTTCCATGTTTCTTGAGTATTATAATTAATAATACAGTAAACACAATAGTACAGGACTTTTTGATTTCTGCTAATACTTATTTCAGATAAATATTCAGAAGTAGATTTTATGAATAAGGCACTTCTATTGATATTTGTTAGATGGTCCGGCATCCATTTTTTGTGCAAGCTATATCATGACATATTTCTACCAATGATGCACAGATGTTGCTCAACTTTCTTCAAATTCTGCCATCTGCCACAAATAAATAACACACACAATCACACACACACTCTCACACACTTGTTTTATTTGTGCTTGCCAACTTATCATAAGATTGAATTTTAAATGAGGCTTGATTTGTTTTTACTAATCACCATTCGCATGTAGCATCTATTAATGTGCTAATTAAACATTGGAATTCTTTTGCATGACAAGATGTATCTGGTTTTAAGTACGTAGTTCTTTTTGATAACCAGGCAATTACTTCAAGCTGTTGCAGTCTAGGGCTTTCAACATCCTTTTAGACCACCAGTTCCCTGTCAGAATTCAGGTTTTCAGATGTTTTTCTCATCATGCATGTGACCTTTGACAATGTTGATTAGTTATATAGCTAGTGAGGTCACAAAATCTGTCATAGGTCCTTCACAATGCCCCCCAATACAAAATGTTTTGTTTTAACTTCTGCTATTCGGAAGTTGATATGAGGTTAAACCAAGTGCAGTGAGACAGACACATAACACCCTGATCCTATAGGAGCACTAATTTAATTTGTAGATAATTATCACTAAAAAGTTAATTTTAGAATGTATATTTTCTCCATGTTTTTTAAAACAAACAAAGAAAGAAACAAGCAACACCAAAAATCTGCAGGGTAAGAAGGATGGCTTGTAGTAAGTGGAGCGGCAGGCCGTGTTCCTGCTGCCCCAGCTCCTGGTCGCCTGGCTAGCTTATGCCCAGAAATAATTATACAGAAACTGTATTCTTTTAAACACTGCTTGGTCCATTAGTTTTAACCTCTTATTGGCTAGCTCTCATATATTGATATAACCCATTTCTATTATTCTGTGTAGCACCATGAGCTGGCTTACCAGGAAAGATCTTAACCTGCGTCTGTCTGTAGTGGGAGAATCATGGTGACTCACTAAATCTGCTTCTTTCTCCCAGCATTCTGTTCTGTTTACTCTGCCTACCTAATTTTTTGTCCTATCAGGCCAAGCAGTTTTATTTATTAGTTAACCAATGAAAGCAAAAGAAAGACAAATGACCCACCTTCATCAATGGCTCACCATTTAAGAGAACCGGCTTTGTTTGCATATGACCCACCTTACTTCCTCAGCACCAGTGTGGTGGCTTATAACTGTTGTTTATCACTTCAGCTCCACAGCATCAAGTATCCCCATCTTCCAGAAGTTCCTGTCAGGCACACAGGGCACTAATGTATATGCAGAGTGTCGTGGTTCAAATAAAAAGTGTCCACTTAGGGTCATATATTTGAATGTTTAGTCATGAGGAAACGGAACACTTTGATATGATTAGAAGGACTAGAGGTATGGCCTTGTTAAAGGAAGTGTGTCACTGGGGGTGGGCTTTGAAGTTCAAAAGCCTATAATTCATTTCTCCTTAGTCTTTGGAACAGTATGTAGCTCTCAGTTACTGATCTAGCACCTGTCTACATGCCACCATATCCCACGATGATAGTGAATTAAATCTCTGAGTCTGTAAACAACCCCTCAGTTAAATTATTTCCTTAATAAGAGTTGCTTTGGGGAATAAAAAGGCCTGCCTTGACCACAAGCCATAGAGAAGGAAGAGTCAGGCTGAAGTCACACTTCAATAATGCTAAAACTTTGATACCTCTTTTATCAATGATAGAAAAATAAAAATAAGTTATCTTATATTAAGGCATTTTATATTTGTCACCATTTGAAAGAATTTCTCACTTAATTCATAAATCATTTAAGGATATAATATGTTTAAATATTCAATCAAAACACCACTTTTTGATTTATTATGACACTGTTTATTTTCTATTTGTTTTTTCGAGACAAGAGTTTCTGGTTGTCCTGAAACTAACTCTGTCCTAGAACCAGACTGGCCTAGAACTCATAAAGATCAGTCAGCCTCTGCCCCCAAGGCTTGGGATCAAACACATGTGATACCACACCCGGCACTGTTTACTGTCTTAAGAGAAATAGCCAGGTGGTGGTGGTGCAGGTCTTTAATCCCAGAATTTGGGAGGCAGAGGCAGGTGGATCTCTTTAAGTTTAAGGTGAGTCTAGTCAAAAAGAGCTAGTTTCAGGACAGGCACTAAAGCTATTCAGAGAAACTGTTACAAAAAACATACATACATACATACATGTGTGTGTATGCATGTATGCATATATGTAAAATCCCTGAGTTTTGCATATGCCGAGGAGTCCATATAAGTTCAAATATTAGCAAACAAAATTAGTGTTACTGCTAAACTAAATTTACCCTCTGGGTCACAGTGAATAAATACTAATGTATCTATGATAAATGATTAGAAACAAGAAATAAAAACCATCTAGAAAACATAAAAACACCTGTTGAAGTATGAGCAGCGGGGCTGTGTCCCCGGCACCTGGCCACCCACATGGCTAGCTTATGCCCCGAAATAATTACACGGAAACTATATTCTTTTAAACACTGCTTGGCCCATTAGTTCCAGCCTCTTATTGGCTAGTTCTTACATATTGATCTAACCCATTTCTAATAATCTGTGTAGCCCACGAGGTGGCTTACCAGAGAAGATCTTAACCTGTGTCTGTCTGGAGTGGGAGAATCATGGCAACTCCTAGACTCTGCTTCTTTCTCCCAGCATTCTGTTCTGTTTACTCCGCCTATCTAAATTCTACCCTATCAGAGGGCCAAGCAGTTTCTTTATTAATTAACCAATGAAAGCAACAGATAGACAGATGACCCACCTCCATCAAACACCATTTGTCTAAAGGCTGATGCTATGTTGTCTGAGTGAAAGATAATAACTATAATACTTCAGTATTACTAAGTATTAGTCTTTATGTTTTGAAACTTTAAAAATGTTTAAATTATTTCAGTGTATTGTGTGCATATGTGTGTGTCTGTATCTCTTTGTCTGTATATGTGCTGTTTGTGTTTCCCTGTCTCTGTGTCCATGACTATATATGTATGTTGTGTGTGTGTCTGTGTGTGTGGTTTGTGAGTTTGTAACATATTATAAAGTTTTGAAAGAGTAGTGGATGATAATAGATGTGCCAATTATGCATTTTATGTGTAAAAATTGCAAAATGCATACACACTATCTATACACTATTCCTTCTGTAAATTTAGTCACAAAGCCACAACAATCAGGAAGGGTTTTTTGACAGAGCAATTTTTTTGTCACCACTTCAGAGAACCAGACAATTTCTGCTTTTAGTGTACCTCAGTTCATCAAATCTAAAGTTTCAGAAAATTACTGAATGACATTCTTAATCAATGATCAGGTCAATTTAACCAGAGTAGTGTTTTCTCATTTTGTAGTGAATATAAATTACAGAATGCATATGCTAAATCTTTATGTAGACATAACCACGTGGAAAATAGTTGAAAAACACAATGAAAGAGGATGTTTAATCTAGTCAACAGAGTGTTTTATGGAAGTAAAATAGTAAGTTTAGATACAGAAAATATATTAAAGAGGCATTTTATAGACATTTATTGAATGTTACCAATATACAAACTTTATATATTTTTCCAGTATTGAGTCTATCATTTGTAATTTATTTTTCACTATTTACAGCCATTAATTGGGGCTATATGGATATGAATGGGTAATGATGCTAATCATATTTTATTAGGTATTTCTGAGACTTGTAGTACAGTATAAATTCAAATATTTTACATACTTATTTATTGTGGAGTTTCATCTGTAACTAGGGATTTGGGAAATATTATTATGTGAACATACCTTTTGTTATATAATTAATGTTGAAACATTTCCCAGTGTTTAAATAAATGCTATCTTAGGAATCAACTCTGTAACTTTTGTTAATAACCAGCTAAACCATTTCCTTTTATGCATTATATTTTAAATAACATACTTTGCAATTTTTTTAGCTATTTTTCCTGATTCCAGAGCTTAAGTTTTAATATTTAAGTATATTGTCACTTTACTGTGCAATTACACATGTGTGTGGTCTTGTGCATTTATTTATTCTATTTTGTATTACCATCTGTCAAACATTATTCATTTAATATGAAACAGAAATGCAAAAATAAATAGAAAATTAAAATCTATCATGATGTCTCTTCACAGCAATAGTACCATGACTAAATAACTGGAAAAACATAGACATACATAAAATACAACAAGTACTTCTTTAATGAAACCAGTATAGCTTGATTAATAATTCTAAGAAACAACTAAGAATTGGTTTCAGAATATTTTGTTGAACACATTGTGACTATTTTAAGAGAGTAGGGTTTTTGTTCAAAGAGTATAATACACATGATAAAAGTAAAATATGTATAGCTGTAATTTGAATATATAGCATCACTTTTTTCCTCATAATTTTCTATTTTGCAATGAGTTGTCATTGGAATTTACAACTACTTGAGAAAAAGATGTTGATTCTTTCCTATATAAAAGAATTCAATGTGTGAAAATGATGTCTTCTAATTTTAGAAGTAGATTCATCAGAGGCAGTGATGGATACACCCATCAAGTGCTTTTAGGACCAGGTGTTTGCTTAGCTTCCCATGTAATTGTCGGCTTGTTTTTTTTCTACTTTGATGATTTTTCTTTAAGCGCTTTGTCAAGTACCCAGTGTAGTTCTAACTTAGGGTTGGCGATTGATTGTCTGCTGAGAATAAAATGTTATAGGCTTCTCGTGAGGAAACTTGATTTTCAGAGTTAATAGACATCAGTATCTTCTCTACTTGTAATTAAGATATGTTTTGTCATCCGGGCTACTTTTTCAGCCAACAAAGTTCGAATAGAAGTCAAATTAATTACTGTCTTTATTTACACATTTTAAATAACATCCAACCAAATAATCATTTGGATATTTACATAAATGCAATATATAAAGGACTCTAATTGTTTAAAAGAGACAAATTTTTATTAATATTGTAGTGATGGCAGAAGATACAAAATAATCCCACACTAGTTCAGAATTACATATAATAAAGGGTTATTTATTTAGGAGAGAGTCACAGATCACTGTCCTAGATCACAATTCTATGTATGAATGGGGCACAGGAATAGAGTCTAGCAGGCCGAAGTAAAAGCAGGAAACAAGAGAGCAAGCACATGTTTTACAGCTATATATATATATATATATATATATATATATATATATATATATATATATAGTATAAGAGACCACACCCAATTGGGCTGCTATCTTAAAGACTATTGGCTGAAGAGGCTCAAGGAGTTCCCACAGCATTGTAGCATGATAACTTATATGTCTCTCTGATATAGAGAAGAGTAGACCGTGAAGATGCTTGACACTACCACCACTCATTATATTTAGTTTTCTTATTGAAGGATAAAATACATACATTTGTATTCCAAATAAATCAATTCATTAAAAAGAGATACTTCAGAATATCTTTCCCCAAATAATGAAGGAAAAAAGCATGTTTTATTTTAATAAATTCATTAGGTATAATATATTTAAAGAGAAAATAAAAGAGCTATAACACATTTCCAATTCGAAGGGACAGAGTCCGACTGAACTGATTGCAGTATTGGTTATTTTGCTCTTCTTATCCATTTTCCTTTTTTATGTATTATAGGCCAGTTCCCTCTGGATTTAGAATGTTTTTTTCCCCACCCCTATAAAAAGAGGATAGTGATAGTATTCAAGGATACAAAACTTTAAACAGTGTAAAGGAAGAATCCATCAAATTTATCACACAAACCATTGTCCTTTGCTATCAATAAAATAAGTGAATAATCAGGTTAGTTCAAAGTAAAATAGAGAAATATATGTATATGTAAATATATATATATATATATATTCATAATGAAGAAAAAATATCTTAGCTAAAATCAATATAGAGAACAGATTATGAACCCATATTCAAGTGATGCTCTGTCCTAGCCAATTAAGAATATATCACCTCACTACTTAAATTACTAAATGAACTATTTATCCATTTGTCAGTGGATATTGAGTGATTTCTTTTTTACACAACACAATTGTGGCAATGAATAATTGCATATCAGATAGAGGTATTCTGTAGTAGGAGGCTGCTTGTTCATTTTCAGGTTTCCCAAACATGAAGTAATCACACAAAAGCTATATTAATTAAAACTCTGCTTGGCCTAGTATCTCAGGCTTCTTGTTAACCAACTCCTACATCTTAAATTAACCCATTTCTATTATTTTCTATTTTACCACAAGGCTTGTGGTTTATAGATAAGGTTCTGGAGTGGGCATCTTTCTCCTTCAGCAGCTACATGGCATCTCTTCAATACCACCTACTTTTCTGCTCTATCTTGGATTAGAATTCCTGCATGTTTCTATTCTGCCCTTTCATAGGCTCAAAGCAGCTTCTTTATTAACCTATGGCAATAAAACACATTGACAGTATGCAGAGGAGAATCCCCCTATCAACTCCCTTTTTTTCTGTCTAAATAAAAAGAAAGGTTTTAATTTTAACACAGTAAAATTACATATAACAAAACAGGTATCAAGGAAGAATTAGAGTTACAATATTTATATCTGTTTTATCTTTTATTATAACTAAGGAAAAGTATAATTATGACTATCTATTCTTTAAATCCATCAAAGACCCAGAAGGATATAATATTACCTTAGTTACCAGGAAGGGCATGATAAGCAGCTTCCAAAACTCTAGAATTGGCAAAAACATCTCACTACCTGGACAGTCATCCAAAGTTTTTATGTAACTTTAGGGCATCCATTTTCAGCGTACAGGCCCATAGTATCTGGCAAATTTCCATGAAGCAGAAAATTTGAAAGACTCTTTTGCCTCTGTTTGCAGTTTTTCACTCACATTTTTTATATCATGTTTCAGAAAGTTCAGAAATCACTGTTTTGGGGTCCAACATATTCAGTTCATATACCATACCATCACACATTTCAGGAAAAAGCAATTTTTGCCCAAATAGATAGCAAACTTCATAAGGAGCCTCTTTGATGCCCATCATCCTCTTGAAGTAATAATTGGTGCTGCCAGGAGCAGACATGTCTCACTGTTGAGAAAAGACTAAGTTCTAAAAATATTTTAAATATCATAATCTGAAAGTCTTTGAGAGATTTGAAGAGTACCTATCCATCTGCAATATATCTCTGTACATCTAGAAAACCTAACTAACATGACTACAAGCTTGATTGCTATAGTTGACTATCTATTAGCCCACATCAGTGTGTAATTGTGTTAAATATAATTTTTAGGCAGTTTTTTATTAAAAGATTTTAATTTTTCAGAGGCTTGAAATCTTGATATTTGAAACTTTTAAGAATCCAATAGATCTTAACAATTACAGACCTACTAATTAACTTAGAAAAGGGTATCACTTTTCTGTTTCTTCATTGATGCTTTGCTTGCATAATATCAGATTAAAGGAAGGATCTTTAATAAATACAATTGATAAAAAAGATAAGAGAGAAATAGCTGAACTTCAAACATATTAATCATACCCTGATTTCTTCCTTTCTCCACACTGTCATTCTTTTTGGCTGTTCCATGATAGGGATAATAGTCTAAACTCACTGTGGGCATATAAAGCCTCTTTGTATTAATGAAGGACAATGTGCAAGTTTACTTGGCACTAAATGTTGGGGGAAGTTATCATTTTATATCAAGAATTATAGAGCCACTGATTTATTCTTATTGTTCCTTTGAATCATCTCTGCCTGAAAAGAAAGAACAAAATAAGTTTGGGATTTCGTGTAAAGGAAAGGTTCACAATGAAAAAGATTATGAAAGTTACTAAAATTCATTATAAACAAAAATGATGATGTTAAATAAATTCAACAAAAATAAATGAAAAGGGGGAAATAAATGCATGATGTTTTGGACATTTTAGTGGCTCTCTTCTCACACACATGTTTCAATGACATCTACTATTGTAGTATTATCACTATTGTGCACATCGTTTAAATTACTCTTTTGAATGATAATAAACAATCAGAAGGATTTTTCTTTAGAGATTGATAAAATATTTTCTATTAGAAAATTATAACATCCATACATCTTTACTTATGTTTTTAATAAACCATCAAAACAAAACAATTTAAGCAAAATGCTACTTATTTTATTGTCTCTCTCTCACACACAAGGAAATTAGTTTCAATTTCCTAAGTTGATAATTGTTCAAAAAGTATTAAAACATAACTTTACAAAATATTGTAGAATACTTAGAAAATGGGATTATCTCTCCCAAGTATAATGTTTTCTTTGTTGGTAGTCACACTTCCAATTTAACAGAACAACTCCCTTACTTTTTAAATTAGAGCAATCTAACACAGCTGCAGTTTTCCCAGAGGAACCGTCCATCAGTTGTGAGTTTTACATCAGATTTCGATCCAGTAACAGATAATGCCAGAGTAACAGCTCCAACAAATCATTACAAACCATTAAACAATGAAATTTTTGGACTATTTCTTCTCCTATTAAAGAAAATATGAAGATAAAATCTGAACTGAGTAACTCAAGCAGTCAAATCTCTTGCAAATAGAACACAAAACAGGTTGAGAGAAAATTAAAAGGTGCAGCAAAATTTCGAATCTTCATATCAAAAAATACATAAACATACTATATTCATCTTTTGGGGTCTGGGTTATCTCACTCAGGATAGTGTTTTCTCTTTTTATCCATTTGCATGCAAAATTCAAAACGTCATTATTTTTTACCGCTGAATAGAACTCTAATGTGCATATATTCCACACTTTCTTTATCCATTATTCCATTGAGGGGCATCTAGGTTGTTTCTAGGTTCTGGCTATAACAAATAATGCTGCTATGAATATAGTTGAACAAATGCTTTTGTAGTGTGATTGGGCATCTCTTGCATATATTCCCAAAAGTGGTATTGCTGGATCCTGAGGTAGATTGATTCCCAATTTCCTGAGAAACCGCCACATTGATTTCCAAAGTGGTTGCACAAGTTTGCATTTCCATCAGCAATGGATGAGGGTACCCCTTCCTCCACAACCTCTCCAGCAAAGGCTATCATTGGTGTTTTTTATTTTAGCCATTCTGACAGGTGTAAGATGGTATGTACTCATTCTTTAGTCGCCTCTAGCCATAAACAAAGGACATTAAGCCTATAGTTCACAAACCTAGAGAAGCCAAATAACAAGGAAAACATATATAGATCGTCCTGGAAATTGGAAGCAAACAAGATTGCCAGGCAAAAGTTGGGAGCATAGTGTGGGGGTAGGAGTGGGGTGGGGTTGGGGGAAGGAAAGAGGGGGAGAGAGAAGGGAGAAAGAAAAGACTGGAGAGAGCTTGGGGAGTGGGATGGTGGAGATGGAGGAAGGGTAGATACAGGAACAGGTCGAAAGATATCTATATTAAGGGAGCCATTTTAGGGTTGGCAAGAGACTTAGCTCTAGAGGGGTTTTCAGGTGTCCATGGGGATGTCCCCAGCTGGCTCCTTGGGCAGCAGAGCAGAGGGTGCCCGAACTGGCCTTGCCCCACTATCACACTGATGATTATCTCGAATATTAGCATAGAATCTTTGTCCAGCGATGGATGGAGATAGACAGAGACCCTCATTAGAGCAAAGGACTGAGCTCCCAAGGTCCAGTTTAAGGGCAGAAGGAGGCAGAAGATGAGCAAGGAAGTCTAGACCGTGAGGGGTTTGTCTGCCCACTGAGACAGTGTGCCGGTTCTAATGGGAGCTCATCAAATCCAGCTGCACAGATGAGCATGCAATCAAACTGGACTCTGTGAATGTGGCTGACAATGGGGGCTGACTGAGAAGCCATTGATAAAAGCACTGGGACTTGTTTCTAATGCATGTACTGGCTTTTTGGGACCCTACTCTATTTGGATGCACAGCTTCCTAGGCCTGGATGTAGAGGGGAAGGTCTTGGACTTCCCACAGGGCAGGGTTCCCAGCCCTCTCTTAAAGAGGGAGAGGGAGGGAGTAGGGTGAGTGGGGGAGTGGGAGATGAATGGGAGGAGGGGAGGAAGTGTAAATTTTTGAATGAAAAAAATAAAATAAAATAAATTTAAAAAATTAAAATACATAAACATCCTCTAGTGTTATCTGGAAAAATTGCCCATGTCAGGCATAAATTGACATAATCTAAGATTTATGTTTGACATATCTTTATTATCATCATCTATGTGGAAGATATGCTTTCTAATAATTAGCCAGTGGACATTGTTTTTAATGTAAAAATCAATGGCCTTCTATATACCACAAGGCTTATTTTCTCTTTTTCCCTAATTTTCCTTGTTTTTCAACTGTATTAAAGATTAGATCCTTTGTTGAAGCAATTTAATATTGCACATGATGCTGCCTTTAAAAACAAGATCATTTTCAGTCATCCAACTAAAAGTTAAAAATATTGTTTTATAAATTGTAAATAAATAAGTTAATTGTCTTTATGTTGCTTAATTCTTTGTATACACATTCAATTTAGATTTGTTTAGATCAGTCAAAGAGATCTAGAGTCTTTTAATATCTATAATATAGATGCTTCATAATTGAAAATACTATTTATATCTATATCAAGTATCCATTATTATTTCATTTATATTCACATAAATTAATAAATTTAATGAATTCTGTTTAAGTTTGCATTTGTATCCATAAGAAATACATTGCTAAATGAAAGTAATTTAAACATTTGATTAGAGAGTGTTCAGAATATTTCTATTTATGATTTCTGTCCTCTAATTATCCATATAACTCTAGCAATCTTATTTGAAACAGGTGCTTAGAGACGGAAAAGAGGACTTAATAAAATATTGACCACTCTTTAATCAGTTAGCAAATGCACATCCTGGGTCCTCTTTTTGTCCCCATCTTCTTGGGCATTTGACCCACTTTCACTCCTGGTTTTCAAAGTTCTTGCAGTTATCATCAGTTCTCAAACTGTTCCTTTCCTGACAGAAAAGACTATCTCAGTTTCCTGCAAGTTTTCAGAGACAATTCACTGGAATACAAAATGAAGTTGTCAGAGTAAAAAGAATAAAAGGTATTCTTTCCCATCAATCAGATTCAATAGGAAATGAAGTCTACTGTAAGATAGCACTTCTGTCATTTAAGGTCAGAGGACAGTTAAGGAACATCACTCAGAGGATTCTGAAGTCAGTCTTCCCCCTATTTGTGCTCCAGAATCTGTGAGATTGGTGTGGATTTCTTATCTTTTTACATGCATGAATTGGAATAAAGTTATTTCAGCAGAAAGGAAATTTATTCGTGAGAAGAAATTAATTTTTATGCCAGAGTATATCAGTTCTTGGTCTAGCTTCTAAATTATATTTCCAAGTTTATTTTCTGAGTCTATAATTGAGGTTACTGTTTAAATAGTGGTCCAAAGATGTATACATCTAAGAAGTCCTGCTCAAGACATAGTTTTTTCCAACACTTACTCATCTTATGTTTCCATCTCATCCTGCAAGGTGGGATGACCGGAAGTTAGGATTATGTGAAATCTATTTTCAGGAGGCAAGTCCCATCTCTGATTTGCATTTTTTTGCTTCTTTTAGCATGAGATTTCCTAAATATTCTCATTTCTTCAGGCTCTACAGTTTCAATATTCTGAAAGATTGAGAAGTACAAGTGTAGTGTAGTATGATATGTACAAATATATTATAAAGGGCATATTAAATTGTTTAATTGTGACTGTTTAGTTTATCAAACACTGATTACTGAAAATGTATTTCTTCCCATACAGTGCATTCTTGCATTCTTTAAGGAGGCAGCTAACACAGAAATCATTCAGGCATTTCTGGTATGCCTACTTGACCAATGTATATTTTTGTATCATTATCTCTATTTCCTTTTATAAAATTGAAAATTGGCTATAAAGTTAAGTCAGGTGATATTTTTGGCATGTTAGATAAATGAATATTATTTTGATTGTTAAGATTCTATAATTCCACAAAAGATTATATATATATATATATATATATATATATATATATAGTGTGTGTGTGTATGTGTATTTATGTATGTATTTATGCATATGTAGAATACTCTGGTAGTAGTGTTAAAATTTTAGCAGCAATTATTATTCTAATTTAGGAAAATAAATATAGCATTACGAGGTCAGGGAGAAATCTAATTCTAGGAAAACTCTAATGTGGGATTTCCCTATGTATGCTATGAATATGTTTTATTAACATTGGTTAATAAAGGATTTGCTTTGGCTTGTGACAGGACAGAATATAACAAGGCAAGATATCCAAGCAGCCATAGAGAAAGAAAGAAGGTGGAGACAGGGAGACTTTAGCCAGCCACTGAGGGGAAAAACAAGATATTAATAAAATGAGAAAATGTCCAGCCATGTCACAATACATAGACTAATAGAAATTCGTTATTTTAAGATGTAAGAGGTAGCTAGAAATACTCCTCAGCCATTGATTCAAACAGTGCTGTAATTAATATAGTTTCTGAGTGGTTATTTGGGAGTGGGCAGATAGGAAAAGGAAGCACAGTCAAAGATTACAAAACTCCAAGGATCCTCAAAGATAATCACAGCTAAGACTCCTAGCAATAGTAGAGAGAGTGGCTGAATGGACATTTTCCTGTAATCAGATTGGAGACTACCCTTAATTGTCATAGAACTTTAATCCACTAATTGAAGGAATCTGATGCAGAGAGATTCACAGTCAATCACTGGACCAAGCTCTGGGTGTCCAGATGAAAAGAGGCAGAAGAGATTCCATGAGCGAAGAAGGTTAAGATCATGATGAAGAAACCCACAGATACAACTGGCCTTTGTTCATGGGAGCTCATGGACTCCAGAACAGCAGTTAACAAGTCTGCAAGGGATGACCTAGGTGCTCTGCATGTCGGTAGCAGTTCTGCAGCTTCATCTGCTTGTGAAACCACTAACAGTGGCTTCAGGATTTACCCCTGGTGTATGTTCTGGCTTTGTGGAACCCACTCCTTGTGGTGGGATGCCTTTCTTAACATTGATGCAAGAAGGAGGATCTTTTCCTGTCTCAACTTAATAATGCCAAGATTTGCGGACTCCCTATGAGAGGCCTTATCCTTTATGAGGAGTAGAGAGGGGCAGTAGAAGAAGATGATGGGAGGGAACAGGAGAAGAGGAAGGGAAAACTGTGGTTGGTATAGAAAATGAAGTACTAAAATTAAAAAGAACATGAATATATTTTCATTTATTTCTGCTTCTTTCATAAATATGTTATACTTTCTCAATGGTCTTTACTTTTCTCAATTTTATTAAATAAACTTTATTATATTCAATATTGTTACTGAATTCTTTTTACCTGAAGTATTGGGGACCAATTGTATTTTCTTCAACATGCTAGACAAGGATTGTCACTGAGCTAATTCTTCAGCCTCAGAATATCTTTTTGGTTCTATATTAAGTAGATATTTTAAATTTTAAGTTGTTTGCTTTATTGTATATACACAATTTATTCATGTACATTGTCCCAGAGTCTGGTAAATGTATTGAATTTATTTAGTATGCCAGTTATAGGTACATTTTTCAAATACATTTATGTTATTTGTGAATAGAGAACTTTTTATATCCTCCTTTTTTACTGAAATGCATTTCTTTATTGTATATATTTACATCTTCTCTGGAGGAAAATGACTGATTTATAAAATTCCAGTCTACAATATTGCTGCAGGAGTTCCTTCTGCTCCTTCAGCCAATAGCCTTTAAGATGCCAGCCCACTTGGGTGTGGTCTCTTTGGCTTGAAAAAGCAGCAGTAGCCATGAGCTCACCTCTCTTGCTTCAGACTATTTTCCTGGTCGTGCAGGACGGTGATCTGTAAGTTTTTCCCTTTAAATAAATAACCCTTGGGAGCATGGGACTGAGCTCTCAAGGTCAAAATGAGGAGCAGAAGGAAGGAGAACATGATCAAGGAAGTCAGGACTGCAAGGGGTGCATCCACCCATTGAGACGGTGGGACTGATCTAATAGGAGCACACCAAGGCTAGCAGGACTTGCTGAACATAGCGGACAATGAGGACTACTGAGAACTCAAGAACAATGGCAATGGGTTTCTGATCCTACTGCACATACTGGCTTTGTGGGAGCCTAGGCAGTTTGGATGCTCACCTTACTAGACCTGGATGGAGGTGGGGGTTCCTTGGACTTCCCACAGGGCAGGGAACCCTGATTGCTCTTTGGACTGACGAGGGATGGGGACTTGATTGGGGGAGGGGGAGGGAAATTGGTGGTGGGGAAGAGACAGAAATCTTTAATAAATAAATAAATTTATAAAAAAAAAAGAAATAAGAGGCTAAGTAGGTCTGGGAAACAGGAGGACCAAAGTGGGAGGACAGAGGGTGGGGAAAGAGGCCAGAATGTATTGTATGAGAGAAGAATCTATTTTCAATAAAAATAAAAAATAAAAATTAATTTTAAAAAAAGAAAAAAAAAATAAGTGTCTTTCTGACCTTTTTTGTTGAAATAGTTTTTTTACACAATATATTTTGATTATGATTGCATAATCCCAACTCCCTTTTAATGCTACTCAACCCCACACCCACACATATCTTTTCCTGATATCTCCTGTGTAAAAACAAAAGTACATCGAATCAAATAAAAGCCCTAATAAAATTAGATAAATTATAAACAAGCAAACAAACAAACAAATAACCTGAATGGGACAAAACAAACAAATGAAAAGAAAAACAAAAAGCTAAATCAAAAGCACAAGATACACATAGAAGTAAAGACACACACATTGGCAAACATATATTCCCTAAATTAGAAAACATAATATGTAAGCAAAATACTTATAGAGCAAGATAAAAAGAAAAAAAAAAACATTGTTGAGACAAAGTGTTGTGAGACTCTATATACAAAACAATTTCAAAAATTCTGACTTTGTTTTGTTTTGGCCATCTATGGCTGGGAATAATGTCTGTCCTTAGGAGTTTATATAACCAGTGAGATCCCATTAGAGAAAACCACTTTTTTCATTTACAAGTGGTTATTTTGAGGATGGAGGAATATTTTGGTTAAGGATGGAGACTGGTTTTTAATTTCACTGTCAGTGCTGGGACCCTCATAATCTCCTAGTCTGTGCAGGCCCTACAAATGCTTTCAAAATCTCTGTGAGTTCATAGTTGCCTTTGCCCTTCTGTGGTTAAAATGCATCATTTCCTTGGTATTCTCCATCTTCTCTGGATTGAATCTTTCTATTTCCGCTTCCTCAGGGTTCTTTCAGCTATCAGAGGATCAAATTGAAGGAACTATCACAATTAGGAGTAAGTGTCACAATGTCTTTCACTCTCTGTACACTGTCCAGATGAGGATCTCTATTTCCATCTGCTGCAGGAGGAAGTTTCCCCGCTAAAAGCCAGAGCAAGGAAGACACTGATCTATGATTATAGTAGAATACCATTAAGAGTCATTTTGTTGCTACATTCCTTTAGCAGAAAAGGAGTATTTAGTTTCCTGACCTAACTGTTTTCTGCTTCTTGTACACCAGAGCTGTGTCTACACTGGGTTCCTTCTCAAGATGTAGACATTAAATTCAATTAGGTATTGGTTTGTCACTTCTACAAGTTTTGCTTCACTTTGCACTATCTTTGAAGCATGACACCATTGTAAATCAAAGTGTTAATAGCTGGTATGTAGTTTATCTTTCACCTTTTGTAGCATACAGAGTACCTTCCAGTATTGTGAAGACTAGACAGTAGTGATGGAGTCTCTGTGAAGGCACCAGCTTGCCAGCTTGAATTTGTTTGTTTAGTAACTTTTGTAGGTTTTTTTTTTTTTTGGAACTGGGCCTTATCACCAGTTGTGGGGGAGTTGTATATACACTTGGCAATAGATTGTGGGTTCCCATGGGTCCTCTATGGCAAAAAAAAAAAAATGTGTAAATTTATACCATTCCTAGAACAGAAATTTTTGTTTGGTAAAGAGAGAGGTACAGCTGGAACTTTGTCTCCTGATTGTTTGACATCTCTGTTTAGTTTACCTTAACATACATACATATTTTAGGAAACTTCTACTATATTAGGTTTCCATGCAATCTCTCAAATATACCTTAATTTTAGTTGTCTGTCTCTGTTCTTCCCATTCAAACCATTATCCTGATCTGTTGCTAATTTATCTGTGAGTTTTGTGATTTCATTTTTGTAAGAGTTTAGTAATCTTTCATTGTGTAAATGTGCCACATTTTCTTCATCCAATTTTTTCGTTGACCAGCAATTATACTAGCACCAATTTCTGGCTATTATGAATAAGAGTCATCTGCCTAATGTTAAAACACAATTTAATTATAAATTCTAAAAAAGTATATTCTTATTTAAAATGATGATTGTTCCTCTGAGAATTAAAGATATGTGTATCTGGATTGCATGTGGTTATGACAAAACACCATCTTTCAGTGTTCTATCAGCTCTTCTTTCTTAAAGTCTATACATACCCAAAGTATTCTACCTACACCTTAAATTCATTTGGGTAAATTAAAGAAAAAAAGTAATGGAAAGAGATGCCATTTCTAATTTCATTCACAGAGTTCCAATAATAATTCATACAATACAGTAGTTTGCTTACAAACCCATGAAAACTACTGCTTAGGAAGAAATAGAAATGTTCTGCTTGATCAAGTTTTAATGAAGCTAGATTTATATATCGACAAGGGCATGAACAGAAGGTATGGGAAGTGGAGAAGGCAGAATAGATATTGCAAGTGAATGCATTTTTGTGCACAGAACCTACAGGCTTTCTTGTCTGAAATGATTGTTAGTCATGAATTTTAATATGCATGCTGTTCTCACAAAACTTTCAGTGAGCTTTTCTCATCATTTTTATTTCTCATTCCATCTTTCTCTTAGCATCTTTCTTAAGCTGAAGAATTAAACTCTTGTTTTGATTTTCTGATCTAATGCTACCAACCTTTTCTCAGCAATAATAAAAGTGTTACATTCCATAAAATTGTCTGGTTTTTAAAAGGTAGTGGAAAACAAGCATTTTTAGTTTTCATACATTGTCTAATGTGGCTGTCTTTGATTTCTATAAAATGTGTAATTTATAGCAATGGTGACTTTCTCTAAATTACATTGACCAATGGTAGCTTGCCTTAAACTTAATACTTCTTAACCATCACAATAGGAACTCTTTACATTTATGTTTAAAGATTCAAATTGAAAATATTATGTAAAATTGACAGGAGAAGCAAAAACAATCCATATCTACAGGATTAGTTTTACAACCTCTTCATATACAGGTACATGTGCATATTAATAAATGTATATATTTAAATGGTTTATGTGATAATGTAATAGTTATATTTAACTCAGAATCTCTAGAAAGATATGATGTCATGCTGGCATCATTAGTTGTACTTAGAAAGTGAGCAAAAAAGCAATGTAATATTATGAACGATGTGTTTAATCATTTGTATTTTGTGATTTTTTTCTTGATAATCTAATTTCTTCTCCACAGTTCACTGAAGTTGCAAATGATAAGTGTAGTAGAAGGGCAAGCTGACGAAGACACAGAATATTGAAAAGGTTGAAGTAGTAAAGTTTCTTTCCCAGGATACATGAGACATTAAGATTTTGATATTTTTTATTTATAATGAGATTACATTGGGAAAAGAAAATGGCATAATGAAAAGTCACTATTCTTTAATGCCTATTTCTCGAGTATTCTAAAGTAAAATATTTTTTTTAATTTTAGTCTCATATTTTCAGTAACATTTTTATTACTTAAAAAAAGTAATACTTTGCGTCATAAATAATATTCTATGGTATTAAGAGTTATTGGTGCCTTTCTGTATCTATAGCCCAAGAATTATGGCTATAGATTCTGTTTTGCTCCTATTTTCATTCATTCATTCATTCATTCATTCATTCATTCATTTATTTCTCCATTCAAAAATTTCCACTTCTTCCACTCCTCCCATTTCCCTCCCACTCCCCAACCTCCTTTCCTCCCTCCCCCTCCAGTTTTCAGAGAGGGCAGGGTACCCTGCCTTGTGGGGAGTTCAAGATCCTCCCCCCTTCATCCAGGCCTAGGAAGGTGTACATCCAAACAGACTAGGGTCCCAAAAAGCCAGTACATACAGTAGAAACAAATTGCAGTGCCACTATCAATGCCCTTTCAGTCAGCCCCCATCGTGAGCCACATTCAGAGAGTCCGGTTTGATCAAATGCTCGTTTAGTCCCAGTCCAGCTGGATTTGGTGAGCTCCCATTAGATCAGGCACATTGTCTCAGTGGGTGGACCAACCCCTCGTGTTCCTGACTTTCTGGTTCAACTTCTCCCTCCTTCTCCTCTTCAACTGGACCATGGGATCTCAGTCCAGTGCTCTGAAGTGGGTCTCTGCCTCTATCTACATCCATCGCCGGTCGAAGGTTCTATGGTGATATTTGAGATATGCATCAGTGTGACTATGGGACAAGGCCAGTTCAGGCACCCTCTCCTGTGATGCCCAAGACCTAGCTGGGGACATCCATGTGGACACTTGGGATTCCCTCTAGAGCCAAGTCTTTTGCTAACTCTGAAATGGCTCCCTTAATTAAGATATCTTCTTCCCTGCTTCTATATCCACCCTTCCTCCATCTCAACCCTCCCACTCCCCCAAACTTTCCCCAATTCTTCCCTTCTTTTTTTTCAAAATAAAATCAGTAGCCCTCCTATACACAAAGAAGCAGAGAGGGAAATCAGAGAAACTTCACCTTTCACGATAGCCACAAATAGGATAAAGTATCTTGGGGTAACACTAACCAAGGAACTGAAAGATCTACTTGACAAGAACTTTAAGGCTTTGAAGAAAGAAATTGAAGAGGACACCAGAAAATGGAATGATCTCCCATGCTCTTGGATTGGTAGCATCAACAGAGTAAAAATGACTATTGATTTTTTAAAAGATATCATGAAAAATATTATACTATGTATCCTCCTCCATATTATAGCACTTTTATTTCCAAAGTGATTCACAGAAAATAACAATATGCTAATAGTAGAATGTCCTATATTGTTTATAATATCCCATTCACATTTTAAATTTTTTTGTCCTTAATTTGAAACACAAAATCTAGTAGGATGTTTAGCCTAAGTATTAACTCAGTTGACACTGAGCCTATGTCCACAATTGTTTGTTTTAATCTCAAGAGTGCTAGACTCTTTTAATTTAATTCAATATTAATAATATAAGGAAATTATATATACATGTTAATATCGATATCATTATTGGTTATTGTTATAAGTAATGTTATGTGACACTGTTCATAAATACAGGACCAGATAACTACTCACCCAGTGAAGGAACTGATGACATATCATAGTAAATACATTATGTCTAACTTGATTAACCAATGAGTTTTATTGGGGTTACTCGTAGCAATTCACTTTTTCTAAGAGTGTCTGATAATATTCTTCTCTGCTTATATACACATAAAGAGGGAGAAGCTTAGTACATCTGATCAGATTTAAGGGGTTCCTGAAACTTTTGAGTTGTTTACTTCCTGACCTCAAGGAACTTCTCTGGAGGATGGAATATTTCACTTATGAAGAGAACACTTAGAATGCATGGAGTTATTTCAATTTTCTTGTATCTTTTGAGACTTAGTTTTTAACTGAGTATGTGTTCAATTTTTAAAAAATGTTCCATGAGGTGTTGAGAAGAAAGTATATTCTGGTCTTTCTTTTTTTAGTGACATGTTCTGTAGATGAATGTTTGGTTCATTTGAGTCATAATATCCATTGGCTCCAGTATTTATATATTTAGTTTTTTTCTGGGTGATCTGTTCATCGATGAAAGTGGGGTATGAAAGTTTTCCATTTTCATTGTGTGATGGTCAATGTATAATTTAGGGTTTAGTATTGTTTCCTTTACAAATGTGGGTGTTTTTGTATATTGAGGCATAGATGATGAAAACTGAAACTTTATCTTGATGCATTTTTCATTTAATGAGTATGAAGTATTCTTTCCCATCTTTTTTATTAACTTTGGTTTGAAACTGCTTTATTAGATATTAAAATATCTACACCAGCTTGCTTCTCCTTAGAATTTTTTCCAACCCTGAGGTAATGTCTGTATTTGATGTTGGATTGTTCTTATATGCAGTAGAAGGATGATTGTTGTGTTTATATTTATTCTGCTAGTCTGTGTTTTATTTTAATTGGAGAATTGAGTTAGATGATATTGAGAACTATCATTGACTAATGATTGTTGATTCCTGTTGCTCTATTTCAGTTGTTGATAGTAATGGTGTGCATGCATGTGTGTGCATGAAAATGGGTGTGTGTTTTTCTTCTTTGGGTTTAGATGGTGTGAGATTATTTATTGTCTACGTGTTCTTTGGTAAATTTAACCTCTTTGGGTTGAAGTTTTCCTTCTAGTACATTCCAGTGACACTGGATAGATGTTGTTTAAATTTGATTTTGTCATGGAATATCATGTTTTCTCCATCGATAGTAATTGAAACTCTTGCTGGTATAATAGTCTGGGCTGGGATTAGTGATTTCTTAGATTCTGCAGCACATCTCTCTAGGCCCTTCTGACTTTTAGAGTATCCACTGAGAAATCAGATACAATTCTAATAGATCTTCCTTTATGTTATTTGGATTTTGTTCTCTTGCAGATTTTAATATTCTTTTTTTTTTGTTTTTTTGTTTTTGGTTTGTTTTTTGTTTAGTGCTTTGGTTATTAGGTGGCAAGGGAATTTTTTCTCTGATACAATTTATTTGGTGTTCTGTAAGCTTCTTGTGCATTTATGTACAAATATATCTTTAGGTTAGGAAAATTTTCTACTATAATATTTTAAAAATATTTTCTTGACATTGGTGCTGAAAATCATCTATTCTATTCCTATTAGTCTTATGTTTGAACTATTTATAGTGTTCGCAACTTTCTAGATGTTTTATGTCAGGATTGTTATAGATTTAACATTTTTGACAGGTGTATCTATTTGTTCTATTGTGTGTTAGTGCCTAAGATTCTCACTTCCTTTTCTTGTATTCTGTTGGTGATAATCTCATCTGTAGCTCCTGTTCATGTACCTAGATTTTTCATTTCCAGAATTACCTCAGGTTGTGCTTTCTTTGCTGTTTCTATTTCTATTTTCTGGTATTAAACATTTATTTATTTACATCAATTATTCTTGGTTTTCTTGAAATTATTTAAGAAATTTATTTGAGGTAATCATCAGTGTGATAGTGGGGCATGGACAGTTCAGGCATCCTTTCCTCTGCTGCCCAAGGACCTAGCTGGGGACATCCCTGTGGACACCTGGGATACCCTCTAGAGCCAAGTCTCTTGCCAACCCTAAAATGTCTCCTTTAATGTAGATATCTTCTTCCCTGCTCCTATATCCACGCTTCCTCCATCTCCACCCTCCCATTCCCCAAAGCTCTCCCTAGTCTTTCCCATCTCCATTCCCTCTCCCCTTCCCCTAACCCCACTTCCACCCCAACCCCCACCCCCATGCTCCGAACTTTTGCTTGGCAATCTTGTTTACTTCCAATTTCCAGGAGGATCTATATATGTTTTTCTTTAGGTTCACCTTCTTATTTGATTTCTCTGTGCTTGGAAACTATAGGCTTAATGACATTTGTTTATCGCTAGAGTACCCTCATGAGTGAGTACATACCATATTCATCTTTTTTTTTAATTTACTTATTTATTAAGGATTTCTGCCTCCTCCCAGCAACCGCCTCCCATTTCCCTCCCCCTCCCTCGATCAAGTCCCCCTCCCTCATCTGCTCGAAGAGCAATCAGGGTTCCCTGACCTGTGGGAAGCCCAAGGACCGCCCACCTCTATCCAGGTCTAGTAAGGTGAGCATCCAAACTGCCTAGGCTCCCACAAAGCCAGTACGTGCAGTAGGATCAAAAACCCACTGTGATTGTTCTTGAGTTCTCAGTAGTCCTCATTGTCCGCTATGTTCAGCTAGTCCGGATTTATCCCATGCTTTTTCAGACCCAGGCCAGCTGGCCTTGGTGAGTTCCCGATAGAACATCCCTACTGTCTCAGTGTGTGGGTGTACCCCTCGCAGTCCTGAGTTCCTTGCTCATGCTTCGTCTCTTTCTGCTCCTGATTTGGACCTTGAGATTTCAGTTCGGTGCTCCAATGTGGGTCTCTGTCTCTGTCTCCTTTCATCGCCTGATGAAGGTTAATTTTTGAGTCTTGATTACCACACTCAGAATAGTGTTTTCTATTTCCATCCATTTGAATGCAAAATTCAAGATGTCATTGCTTTTAACTGCTGAGTAGTACTCTAATGTGTATATATTCCACACTTTCTTTATCCATTCTTCCATTGAGGGGCATCTAGGTTGTTTCCAGGTTCTGGCTATTACAAATAATGCCAAATAATGCTGCTATGAATATATTGAACAAATTCTTTTGCAGTATGATTGGGCATCTCTTGGGTATATTCCAAAGAGTGGTATTGCTGGATCCTGAGGTAGGCTAATTCCCAATTTCCTGAGAAACCCCCAAACTGTAGAATCTTCATCCAGAGATGGATGGAGATAGAGACAGATACCAATATCAAAGCAAAGTACTGAGCGCCCAAGGTCCAGTTGAAGGGCAGAAGGAGGCAGAAGAGCTAGGAAGTCAGGACCTCAGGGATTGGTCCACGCACTGAGACAGTGTGTCTGTTCTAATGGGAGCTCTTCAAGTCCAGCTGAACAGGGTCTGAATAAGCATGTGTTGAAAGAGCTGTGGGCTGCATTCCTGACACCCAGCTCCTGGCTGCCTGGCTAGCTTATGCCCCCAAATAACAACACACAAATTGTATTCTTTTAAACACTGCTTGGCCTATTAGTTCCAGCCTCTTAATGGCTAATTCTCACAATCTTGCCTAAACCATATTTAATAATCTGTGTAGCACCAGTCTTACTGTGAAAGATTCAGCATATCTGACCTGTCAGCTGGCTGCATCACGTCTGCCCTGCAGAGAGAGGCACCGCATCTGTCTGAGGTGTCTTACCTCACTTCCTCTTCCTCCCAGCATTTTGTTTTGTTTACTCCACCCACCTATGTTCTAACCTATCAGGGCCAAGCAGTTTCTTTATTAATTAACCAATGACCTTCCTCCATCAAGCATGTGATCAAACTGGACTCTCTGATAGTGGCTGACAATGGGGGCTGACTGAGAAGCCATTGATAAAGGCACTGGGACTTGTTTCTACTGCATGTACTGGCTTTTTGGGACATTAGTCTATTTAGATGCACAGCTTCCTAAGCCTGGATATAGGCGGGAGGGCCTTGGGCTTCCCACAGGGCAGGGTTCCCTGTCCTCTCTCAAGCAGGGAGGGGGGAGGGAGGATAGTGAGTGGGGGAGCCAGAAGGGAATTGGAGGAGGGGAGGAAGTGTAAATTTATGAATGGAAAAATGAAAAACAAAAAAGAAATTTATTGACTTTCTCCAATATTTTTAAATTGTTTTTCTTAGATTTCTTTAAGGAAGTTATTAATTTCCTCTTTAAACAGATGTACTTCAGAGTTATTATCTTCGGAAGTTAGTCTATAGACTTTTAGAATATGAGAATTTGTTAAAGCTGCATGAAAGTTATTTTTCTCAGTTCAGAAATATATGACTGACAATCTCATTAGTTTGCTCCCAAGGTATTATCATATAGGCACAGGAAACTTTCCTTATTTATTTTTTAACTGGAGAACAATTTAGACAAATTATAATTATAATATTTATATGATCAAATCATCAGAAATCTTCACAGCTATCTATATAATGAAATCTATGCACTGATGTTTCATCCATCTTCCCATGTGTGAATCACATTTTTCCTGTTATATTTTTAATAGATGTCATTATTGTATGCCACATTGGTTGTTGTCTTTTTCTCCTTTGTAATTTCTATTAGGTTGTCTGAAACATTATAACCTACAGAATTTTTAGTTGAAATAAATGAGCTGCCATCATTGAACCCTGCTTAAACTGTAACTTTTTCTTAAATTTGACAAAGTATAATTGTTCTACTTTATAATACTCTGTTGGCTTATATTTCCTGTGAGGAAATAGGTCTAGTGCATGCATGGGTCTGCAGTAGATCCTCTGTTATCTGTTGTAATTGTTTTACTTGCAGTTTTTGTGAGATTTCTAAGAGTGGGTTTAGGGATGTTTCTAACACTTTTGTCTGCTCCAGGGCCCTTTTCCTTCTACTGGGATTCCTTTTCCATGTTTGATATGAGGGTTTGTCCCTAGCCTTCTCGTGATGGAGAACAGCAATAAAACATATCTTCCTGAACACAGCCATTTCAATGCATTTGTGAACTGTGAAAACATGCAAAGGACCAGCAAAACTCTGTGCCTAATGCAATTAGAGGGGAAGTAGACACATGCTCCTTCTCTAACACAGAAGCTTTCTTCAATTGGTAACTGGTCACAAAGGAAAAGTTAGTTTTCTCCAATGGAGACTCACTGAGTATACAAACCATGTTAATGGGAGTCCCTATGCCTAGCAGTAGATACAGAAAAAAAAAATAACTCAGTAATGTTTGTGAAGGCTTTTCATCTCACAATGCTTTGCCTGGGGAGTTTTCTTTTTCCTTACATTCCTTTTGGTTTTATAATATGTTTTCTTATTTTGTGTTTTTAGGAGATCTCTGAGATTTTGACATGTGTTTATCTTTGTCCATGTTTCTTGTGCTTTTTCTTTGACTGTTTTTGGTTTATTTGTTTTGTCCTATCCTACTTTGTTTGATTTGTTTTATTTTATATTATTATATTCATTTTATTAGGTGACAGTTTTCTATTGAGAGAAAGAAAAAGGATATAGATTTGGGTGGGGGGAAATTAGGAGGATCAAAGTAGAATTGGAAAAGGAGGAACAGTGGTATAACTGTGTGAAAAAATCTATTTTCAACAAAAATGAAAATGAAACAAATGAGAAATGTGAAATAATTTAACTGAGCAGGAAATTTTTTGTTGTTATCAGCAATCAGTTTACTTAAGATAATCCAAGATTTTTTTTATATCTCTTCCATCATTAACTTCATGAAAATATCAAATGGTATATCTTCAAATTATAATTATTTTTACTATTTCTTTTAAAAATTAATGTTGGGGTTACTGACTTGACTTCTAGAAAATTTTTAATTATATTAATTATAATTAAATATAATTATATTAGTTAATATATTATAAATGGAAATGAAGTCTGACAAACACTACGGATGAATCTCTGTACTGTAGTGTAAAATATTTAGCTAAGTTTACTTGCTTATAAAAATACATGTGGTCATCTCCTTAATATAGATACTCACTTTAATCTTTAAAAATGCTAAATTATATTAATTATAATTAAATATAATTATATTAGTTAATATATTATAAATGGAAATGAAGTCTGACAAACACTACGGATGAATCTCTGTACTGTAGTGTAAAATATTTAGCTAAGTTTACTTGCTTATAAAAATACATGTGGTCATCTCCTTAATATAGATACTCACTTTAATCTTTAAAAATGCTAAATTATGTGACTATCAAAGCATTTTTAAAAAACTTTTTAATTTTTATAAAACTTATAAGATCTTATAATTTATTATAATTTTTGGTTTGTATACTTATTTTACATATGTAAATACATAGTTAAGAATAAATTTTCTGATTTAAACAGTGTCCTGATTAGGAGAGTTTTAAGAAGCCCTTATATAGCATCAGAGGAAAAAAAACCTCATTTACTCTACTTTGCAAGTATATTATGTCTAGTAAGAGAAAATGGGTGTCTCTTTGGTAAGACAGTGACATCATGGGTATTGCATACTTATATAAGTATGTAATTGTTCTCATACAATGTTCTGAGCATAAATGAACAAAAAGAGGACCATAAGGAAAATAAACAGTCATGAAGAAGGATGCAATTCAAAACACAGACACTTAAAAATGTTTTAGTTTGAAATTAAAACACTATTATACAACATCTAATAGAACAATACAGATTTCAAATCATTGATGGGAATATCTAAACATACTATTTTAACTTTGATATTTGTTTTAGAAAAAATTTTATTTTTTAAGGGAAACATTGCTATAATGATATTAAAAAATAACCTCCATAACCTTTTTCATGAGTAAGAACAATAGACCTTATACATTTAATAATGAAAGGAAAAAAAGGTAAAGGACTGTAAAATTTAAGTTAAAGCAGAACAAAAGTCCAATTAACTCTAAAGAGAGAAAATCAATTTAATGACTGCATTTTCATCAGATGTGCAAAAAAAACCAATAAGTGGCTTCATGTCAGTCAATCACACACACATTCACACACACACACACACACACACACACACACACACACACACACACACACAAAGAGAATGTTCTGAGCATAAATGTATCAAAAACCTGGTTTATACTCAATACATTCTGTGTGTGTGTTTGTATGTGTGTGTGTGTAGGTGAGTAAAAAAAAAATCTTTTGGGAACTGAGCAAATAGACACATCTTATGTGAGTAACTAGTGCGGGAGAATTGTCTGTATTCTGTCAATCATGTTTTAAATAAATACTGATTGGCCAAGCAGGAAGTATAGGCAGGAAAACCAGACAGGAAGTATAAATGATGCAATGATAACAGGGGAATTCTGGGAAGGAGGAAATTGATTCCTCCCAGTACTGTGCAGACCACCGAAGCAGCAGGATGTGATCTGCCCCACTGAAAAAAGGTACTGAGCCACATGGTTAAAATAGATCAAAATAATGGGTTAATATAAGTCATAAGAACTAATAAGAAATCTGAGCTAATGGGCCAATCAGCTTTTTAACTTATAGAGTTCTCTATGTGATTTTCTTTGGGGCTTGCTGGCTGTGGGGTACAGGGCAGGACAGAAACCCCAACAAGCAGGCCCTGTTCATGTTACAAGTAACCAAACTACATCATTACAAAAACTTAAATACTGGAGTGAATTTCAAGTCCATTTTACCTAGAGAAAGAAGGTATACTCTAATACATTCCCTGGAAAATCTCTGTGTTGAAACTTAATGAACAATATAATTATATGTGAAACAGGATGTGATATTCAGGTCATAATCGGTATTATACTACAAACAATACAGAATCAAAATAAATTTTCAAGAGTGACATAATTTGCTTTCTGACATTAGTTGGCATTAGGATTCATAATGATAGAAATTGAAACCATATCAATTATGCTTTATATTAGTAGAAAGTATGAGGAAATTTATGAGCACAAAGAAGGAAGGTAATATGGGGTCTTATGAGAATTAATTGCTTGTGCATGGTAATATATATATATATATATATATATATATATATATAGTATTTTGAGAACCATGCTAATGACAAATAATATTGATGTTTAACTTGACAAAAAGTGAGATCAAATAAGAAACATGTCTCTGGCTGTATCTGTGATAATATTTTTTATATTATTTGGAGGGAAAGAGACTTTCCTCAGAGTGGGCAGCATATTATGACAGCAGTCCAGGGTGCAAGGCTTGTGAAAAGCACCAGTCTTTATTGCCCACTGCATTTCTCTCTGTGTTGCATGCATCTGCTTTTGCTTCCACTGCCTCTATCATCTTTTGCTCATGGCTGATTCTGAGGCTTAGCTCTTTGACCATTAAAGGCCAATTGAACACTAGTGACTATATAGGCTTCAGGTTTTCAGGACCAGACTGAATCTTCTGAGTCATTCAGCCTCATTGACTAGCAGCTACAGGGCTCTCTGCATTTCCTGGCACAGATTACCATTGTTGGACAATCAGGTAAACGTAGTATAACCCAGTGTAAGAAGATTGTTTTTCATATGCATTCAATATGACAATTCTGTGCATGTACAGAATCCTCATTGTTTCAAACACTATTTACATAGTATCCATTTAGACACATGAATGAAAAGAAGTTATTTGAGTTGCTAGTTTTGAAGAGATGAATAAATACTTTTCAAAAAACTTTGTGTGAGTTCCATATTATTGCTATAAACTATCCTAGGGAGTGACTATGGGAGACAGAAGAAAAGACAGCAAAGTGAATATATTCATCCTGTGAAATACTTCTCTCCCAAGATGCTTCTAATTTCTTTGTATTGTAATATTTGGGAAATTAGAAGGAAAAAAAGTGCAACTCAAAATGTCAAAAGCATAAGAAAAATAAAACACTCAAAGCATTGTTTGAATGCTTTTTATTAACTGATTTTTGTAACATAAATATAAATATATTATACTACATCGAAAATTATTAGGTAGGAATGGTATTTAACAAATAGTCAAAACTATGTTTTGATTTTATTTCAAAAGAAATTGATAAATTCCAAGTAAATGTGAAAATACATCCTCATGAAATCAATAATCATAAAAATAGTAGTTTGCCAAGAATTGTCTTTTCAATATAGAGTAAGATAGAAAAAAAGTGTAGATATTTTTAAGCAAAATAGTAAAGGATAGCTAAAGTCTCCTGGGACTTAAACTATAATGAATCTGGATCACAAAATAGATTCTGACTTTCTGCTCAGAACTTCTTTAGAAATCTGTCTATTAAAATATTATCAGGAGATTATTTTGTCAGAGAAGAATAAAAATGTGAACCCACAAAATTACAGCTGTTCAATTTCAGAGTAAATTAAGTCTAATATACTTCTTTTATTTTTTTAACATTTTTTTTTAGTCTGGAAACCATTCTAAATTATATTAATAATGACCTGAAGGTCTTGCGATTATATTAACCACCTCAGGTATATCCATTATTTTCAAATTTATCACATGTTCAAGAAGCAAGTTCAAATCAGACATTCCCTTGTGAAGATAACTGGTTTTGCTGTAGTTCAGAAAATTAGATCATAATTAGTATAATACATGATTTCTATCTTCAGCTCACGTTTTATCCTTTTCTGCATCTGGGAGGCACAATTAGATAATGTGTATAGAATGACAGTGACTGTAAAGTATTCAAAAAGATGAACTGCTTCATCGAAATTAGAGATGGTAAAGACTGATGAGTTCCCTTTAGGTTAATGCATCTTGAGAGCCCTTTGGTAATTCTGTGAGAAATAATACCTTAGTTATACATTAGAAGTAAATTACTATCGAGAATGAATAGCACTGAAAATGTTATGTCACTGGTTCATTTCCATCAAAGAAAGAGTTCCTTGTAACTTGCCAGTACAGATTTAAATGGTGATTATACCCCCAAAGGTTTGCTATTCAACCTAAATATTTAGAATGAATTTAAGACTTTAAGTTATTATTAATTTTCCTTGCAGCACCATTTTCTTTATTAAAATAATTCAGAATATTGCAGAAAAGCATATGGTGCTCTTTTTGTGAGATGTTTATTCTTTTATGTTACTGTGGCACATCCACACTAGTATTTTATAATATTATAGAGAATTCAGGCCAAATATAAAGAAATCAGTGATATCTGTTATGATTTGCTTAAAATTGCTTAAAACTATGTATTTTTTGAAGGATTGACTATTTGTGGTGAAAAAAAGCACCTTTTTACCATGTTTTTTTCCATATTTTCATAGTAATAATATGGGAGGCAAGAGAAATGGCTGAGCAGTTGAAAGTATTAACTGCTCTTACAAAAGTTTCAAGAACAGTTCTCAACAGCGTTATTGGGGTCTTGAAGTTGCCTGTGAATCCAATTAAAATGATCAAATATCCCCTCCACTATCTATGGTTATATACACTCACTAATCCATATGTACCTGAAGAAACACACACATATATAGAAATTTTAAAACTTAAATTTAAAATGACAGCATAAATAATCTATTACCCAAGTTCAGATAATATAATTTCATCTTCTACTAGTTTTTTTTTTTCTTCCTGGAATTTCCAACAGATCACTTCATGTTTGCTGGAATACAAAATTTGCTTGAATACACAAAAAATACAGTTATGGAGATAAAACTTAAATATGTCAAAAGTGAATTTCAGAAATAATACAAATTCAAATTTATGAAATTCATTCTAGTATTTAGAGTGCTTTGCTGAATATGGGCATGATGTATTTTAAATACACAATACTTTTAAGATACATCTTTAGACTTTCTAAAATCTTTTCTATTTTCACAAGAGTAAGTGATACCTATTGTTAGATGCCTGAGAGTTAATTACTGAACTTTATTTCTAGAGAGCATGACTCAGAGAATATGTCAAAGATAATTTCTTAACTAATTTTGCAGCTTAAGTGTTCATCAAATTCTGATATATCCTGTCATTTGGAGTGAAATCAGATTTGTTTTTCCAGAGAAAAGTTAGATAATTTTCATATTGTCATTTTTAATTTCATAAGACTTCATATTGATTTTTAATGCTCATTAGTCTTTAAACTATGTTTTAGAGAGATATTTTGTGGAAAATTAAAATAGAGGTATGTATTAGTGAATTGAAACATAAGGCATATAAACTTCATAAAGTTTGATATTTTATATATGTTTATTTAAGTTTAAATCTCATAGTTTAACAGTTATACTCTGCCCTTAAGCATTGTTTGGAACTTTCATTAGGGGTATTGATCTGAGTACACTTTTTTTCTCTATAAACAATGTTTATATCAGATCTTTCCAACTTAGAAATGTAATTAGGGTTGAAATTACATAATTTTCTATTTTATGAATCTATTATAAACATCCTTTATTATTAAAACTGCCACTACAAGGCTCATATGTTTAGTAAAATCTATACAAGTCAATATTCATTTTACGACTCACAGTGTTTTTACAAAACAATGTAAACAGATGATTTTAATGTTGTCAATACAATTTATGTAATTTCAACCCTAATTGCATACATACATGTAAAGTTGAGTCAATATGAATTGATGTAATGAACCACTGTGATTAACAAAGCTATTGGCAACAAGATAATAATATATAGTTCTTTAATCATAGGATAATCTATGTTTGTTGTCCTACACTATATAAATATGCAAAAAAGGAATCATTTTGTCACATTGATATATATGTATATTTATTGATTAGATTATGCTTTTAAAGATTTTGATATTTATTGTAGATCCTAGTACTTGCACGTATGAGTGCATTCAGTGTATTTTTTGAACTCTCATATTTTATATCAGAAATATATCCTTATTATAAATTGACCTTATAAGTTAATTTTCTGCATGTATAAAATACAACGCCACCACATTCTGCCAGCTCATCTGAATTTATGATGGTGATATGGTGAATACAATCATTACTTTGCTGACCTAATAATTTACACTCAAATGGTAAATTATTCATATTTAAATTTTGTTCATTGGTTTTGAAAGTTACATATTTTCAATTAGCATAGTCTTAGACAACTAAATTCGACAAACATTTTACACACAGTCAAATCAAATGCTTCCTGCTTCATAACAATTTTAGCTTCATTAAATAAAGCACTTGCTTTCTAAATGACTTGGCATCATTTCAGAAAATTGCTATCTTAATTTGAAAGAAATTTTTATCAATAAATTCAGTAATCATTATATTCACTTGTATGTGAGGAAACTTTTTACTTAAGTTTTCAGCATATTTCCCTTTTCGAACTACACTTTGGTGACTTTAAAAAGAATTGACTGAATTGTGCATGAGCACACATAGTTTGATCCCAATTGTTCACACTGTCCTCTTTTCTCTCCAGTCCCTCACAGCATTACTCCTACGTCTCACTTTCCTAAAAATGTCCTTCTCTTGTTTACAAGTTTTGGTTTAAGGTAGTGTCACATAGCATTCAATTAGGATTCTTTTTTGACCTGAGTTTGAAACTTTCCATCAGAGCCTTGTTCATTCACCAATGAGTATAAAACCAGATACCATATGTCTGCTCTACCACAGTCTGTAAATTGCCAACATATTAACAATGTGTTTTAGGATCCCTTCAGGCATTATCCAACCCAGATATAAGTATTTGAAAGACTTAACTTTTGTTGACCTTGTGCTGGTACACATAGTGAGCTGAGACTTTTATTTCTGTCCTGTCCCTGTCCTGCTAAGAAGCTAATATTTAACTGTCTCTCTTCCCACTATCTAGAACATACATTCTTTCACCCTTTGTACAAGACGTTGCATGAATCTTAAATGGTGTATAATAATGTCTTCTCAAAGACTGAACCCTCAACCATCATTCTTTCTCAGTTATTTATGAAGTCATTGGTCTTTTGATTTCATATAACCTCAGCAGTAAAAGTCTTAAAATACCTGAAAATCCTTCCGGACATTAAAGAAAAGAAAGGTACAGAGGTTTTTAACTTTACTTTTGTACATTATTTACATGTATATATGTACATGATAGAATTTAACATTTTGTATGTAAAATTATAAAATGAGACCCCTATGTAACTATGGTTGATGACCTACTCCATATTGACTTATAAAATTGAGTTTTGATTTGTTTTGAATTTCTATGGTAACTTTCTTTCTTAAGCTTAATGAAGATTACTTAATTTCTCCACTGCTAAGGTACTTCTTAGCAAGAGAGAAATAAAGATCAAAGATAAAGAAGATTTCCAACAAAAATAGTAAGTTTCTTCACAAGCCATTTAGTATTTTTCTCTCTTTGTTGTGAATTTCAATTTGATCAAATCCACCCACATCTAATTATTTATAATTCTTTCTCTTTTCCTCTCACTGCTTTTTCTTCTCAAGGTCACACATTCTTTTTGAAAAACCAATTGAATCCACATAGTTTTGATTCCATTTGCATTGATATAAGACCAACAACTCCAGCATAGGTAGCCTTGTTAGATGCTGCGTTGTTGAAAACATGTCAGACTCTCTCTGTCACAGGAGTCATCAATTGGTAATAGCTGTTCAGTTCATAATAGGACTACATGAACCCCACCCCTCCCCATGGAGAGACTTTTCTCTGTGTTGATCTCACGAAGGTCTTGTGCATGTAATCATGCACTGTAAGTTTATATAAACAACCTTATCCTGTCTACAAAGAAGTATTTCAATGTAAACATCCACTGCTTTTGGTTCTTTTTTGATATTTATTTATTTATTTATTAAAGATTTCTGCCTCCTCCCTGTTACCACCTCCCATTTCCCTCCCCCTCCCCCAATCAATTCCCCCTCCCTCATCAGCCCTAAGAGCAGTCAGGGTTCCCTGCCCTGTGGGAAGTCCAAGGACCTCCCACCTCCTTCCAGGTCTAGTAAGGTGAGCATCCAAACAGCCTAGGCTCCCACAAAGCCAGCACATGCAGTAGGATCAAAACCCAGTGCCATTGTTCTTGACTTCTCAGTAGTCCTCATTGTCCGCTATGTTCAGCGAGTCCGGTTTTATCCCATGCTTTTTCAGACCCAGTCCAGCTGGCCTTGGTGAGTTCCCTATAGAAAATCCCCATTTTCTCAGTGTGCGGGTGCACCCCTTGCAATCCTGAGTTCCTTGCTCATGCTCTCTCTCCTTCTGCTCCTGATTTGGACCTTGGGGTTTCAGTCCGGTGCTCCAGTGTGGGACTACCTGTCAGAATGGTTAAAATCAAAAACACCAATGATAGCCTTTGCTGGAGAGGTTGTGGAGTAAGGGGTACACTCATCCATTGCTGGTGGGAATGCAAACTTGTGCAATCACTTTGGAAAGCAGTGTGGCAGTTTCTCAGGAAATTCGGGATCAACCTACCCCTGGACCCAGCAATACCACTCTTGGGAATATACCCAAGAGATGTCCCATCATACAACAAAAGTATATGCTCAACTACGTTCATAACAGCATTGTTTGTAATAGCTTTTGGCTCTTATAATCTTTATATTCCTCTGAGCTTGAGAATGTGTGATATCAATATTCCATTTAGTATATTTGTACATTTTTTATCCTACTCTCTCTGTACCTTGGATTTTGAAGGGCAAGGAACTAGCTTAACTCCTTCAGTTTGTGATAGATTGGTCTGGTCCACAGTTGTGATTAAAAAAAAAAAATATGTGACTGAGTTGATGGAGGGCTTAAATAGTATTAACAACTCTGTTCCTGTACCCCAAGTTCTCATAAACATGGACATCATGACATACATTATAAATTCCTGCACTCAGGAACTAAAGGTAGAAGGATCAAAATTTCAAAGCAATTCTGTGGTTTAAAACCAGATGGGGCTAAATGCAATGACTCTTTCTTTCTTTCTGTATATATATGGACACACACACATGTTATACATATATAGATACATGCACATATATGTATTTATAGTATAAAGACACAGTTTTTAATATATTTAAATACATGATACATATATTTTGCATATATACAAATAAATGTATACATATATTTACTAAGGTTTCCTAGGACCTTGCTTCTTATTGTTATAAATTCTCTTTTTCTTGTTCCATTTCATAGAAAGGACAAACACAGGGGAGATTATAAAAAATCACTATCAGATACCAAATTGGCATGTTATAAGATACTTAAACTTATCTTATCAGGTAAATAAATTAAAAGGTAATATTAATGTAATGCTTACCAAATATATGTGCATGCTAAATAATGCATAGCACTTAAAGCACATACATATATCAGGGCATGTATTTGTTATGCACACTCCATATTAAATATAGACATGAATTACTGTAAGCATATTTTCACGAGATTTGGAGTTCTGTTCTTTCACAGAAAACAGCAAGTAATAAGTTACACTGTGAATCCATCTGTTGATTAATGGGAGGAGGTAGTGCTGAGACATCACACTTTAATTAAAACATTTTAGACTATGTTAATTTCTCTTATCTTTCAGCTCAGCTTTGTTTGCGCATATTTGTGTCTGCCTCTATGTGAGTGTGCCTGTGGGTGGGAAGCACAATAAGAAGGAGAACAGCTCTATTACCATTGTTGTGGTTAATTAAAAACGAAACAAGTATAAATCATTATCTATGTCTCAATCTTATTTTTCCGCTAATTTGCTTTACAAATTTATGTAGCAACCATAAATTAAAGGTTTGGATATTGTTTGAATGTATTTTTAAAGCAAATACTACCTATTAAACATGTATTTTATAATTTGACAAAATAATTAAGATACAAATGCTTTAAATCTTAAAGACAGAGTGTGGATCCAGGGAACATAGCAAGTTGGAGAAAGCTAGGAGGAGTTGAGAAAAGGGAAACTGTAGTACTCTTGTTTTGTATGAGAGAAAAATCTATTTTCAATAAAAATTTTAAAAAGGTTGAAAGTGTGCAACCAAAATGATTCTAAGTATGTAGGTTTTCTTACTGATGTTGAAGTATACATTTTTAGCTATATGTCTATGTATTGTATCAAATATGCAAAATTGTGAGCAATAAATCTTTTACACATAGAAGGTAAAGCAAAGATGTTGCAAACAATTACATGTTTTAACTGATTTTATTTTAAATGTACCTAATAGTTTTTTTCTTATCTTTCTATGCATCATAATATATACAAAAGAATGTAAAATTCTTAAATACTGGACTTACATTCTGGACCATATTATATCCTCAGACAACATATGAGCCTTGAGAGATTAAAGCATGTTCGAGGACTCTAGTATGTGTCCTCTGTTTTATTCCCCAGGTGATTCTAACTCGAGCTAATTAAAATCATATTTAATGACAACCATTTTTAGATGTATTTTATTACTTTGTGTTAATAATCAAAGAACTTAAAATATAAAAACAACTATTTTTAAAGAGAGAACATCTATGCTATTTTTACATTTTTATTTCCCTTTAATATTTAATGATATTGAGTATATATTACAAAGACAATATTTTTCTTTGCTATGATTTTTCTCATAGTAAATTTTGATAACCAGGGTACTCATCCATAAAAATGACTAATTATTACTCTCTTTATAGTTTTTAGTTGCATAAAGTCTTCTTCGAGTGATGGAGAGCCTTGAGATATGCCCTTTTCTGGGTTAGCATGTCTATTGGTGGTTTCATTGTACATATTTTGTTGGTCTAAGTAGTTAATGTGCCATGTGTATAGCTTCCTTCTCATTTCAAGGAGATACAGTCTCGCAGCTGACAATCTGTTCCCTGGAGTTTCAAAATTTTTAACCTTTCTTTACCTGCTATTCTCTGAATTCTAGGTGCAGTAGGGATGAGCCCTGGAAACGTATACATATACACAATATTAAATACATTAAACAAGCTGTATTTTTATATTTATGATGTATAGACAGCAATAGTAATCCAAGCCAAAAGGCCATAAACTTGAATGAGAATCAGGAGAGGGCATGAAAGTTGTTGGTGTAAAGAGATTTAGGAGGGATTGATAGGTAGAACAGTGAGGAGAAAGAATGTAATCATATTTTAATAATTTTTTTAAATTAAGAATAAACAGAAATTTTTATTTTTTATTTAAATTTTTAGTTCCCCTAGCTAAAAATAAAATAGTTTGTACAAAATTGATTTTAAAAATACCAAACTCAAATCTGGTTAACACCATCTCTCTAATCTGAAAGAAAATAAACACAATTTAATAAAATAAAATAGTAGTGATAGAATTACTTTTCTTTAGGTTAAGAGTTTGTCCCACTGAAAGCTGTTACTATTATCCACAGTGATAAGACAATGGTCACAGGTCAGATATTGGGCTATAGCACTTACTTTCAAGTTCTTGAGTGAGTGGATTTATTAATAGAAAAATGTGATACTCTCAGGTAGTATTCCATAAGAGATTGACTGTTGGGTGGGTAGGTTTTAGCAACACCAATCTCTTCAATAAAACCAATGTGCTTGCAATTCACTGTTCTCTCCTTATTCTATGTTTTTCTAATGTCATCATATACTTGTAGGAATGATCAGCCCCACTATCAAAATGTGTAAGTTATTGACTATTACTATAATTTAATTTGCTTTAACACCAAAAGATGACTGTCTACCACTTGTACAATGCATTAAGTTTCTCTCAGAAATCACTAACATCTTACTAAAATGAAATACTAGTTCAAAAATCTTAACTCATACATTTCTGGTTGGAGAGGAGAAATCATACTGAAGATAATTTCTGCTGTACAAATTGACCTTGTGATAGTGATAGATAATGTAATAAACATAAAAAATGCTACTTTTATTTTAAAAGGAAGAAAAATGAGAATTCCATAGATTCTGTAATTAACTAATCCTATATCATGTATCTTGCTTTCCAAGAGACAAAGACACTCTTTCACACTCTGGGGTGTCTCTTAGTTTCCATATTAGGTCTGATTATCTTGGTTGTACTCTTTAAATGCATTTTATGCATATTTCTTAGGTACTTATGTAAAATTCTTAGAAAGAAAGTATCTTCCTGTGTAGTATTCCTAACATACTTTCTTCTCATTGAGATGGGGAGTCAGAAAAATTTTAAACAGTCATATAATTTGGCTAAAGAATATATTTTTGCCATAAACATTTAAAATATTTGGTACATTATTCCTTGATTCTAATTTTACAACTCAATATAGAAATTTAAAATCACCTGTAAAACTGGCTTCTCCGAAAGTATATAGAAATAGATTGGAGTTTTCAGATTAAGTATCTCTGTAATATTTCTTGATTCATTTCCTCATAGACAGAAAACAGTCAATATTTTATTCATCAGAATTCCTTCAATGATTCTCAACCTTCCTGTTGATATGACCTTTTAATACAGTTCCTCATATTTTGTTGACTCCCCAACCACAAAATTATTTTTTGTCATTTTTTATAACTGTTGCTGTGGGATAATGCTCTTGTACATTGTAAAGTCTTATCACTTGTATTAGTTTAATGAAATGCTGATTGACTTGTGGTCATCCAGCAAGCATAGGCAGGGTTACCAGACTAAAAGAATTCTCAGAAGAGGAAAGGCAGAGAGTCAGTCACAAGTTGGATGCAGAGGAAGCAAGATGAGAATGTCTTACTGGAAAGAGGAAAAAAAGCCACATGACTAAACAGAGACAAGAGCTGTGTTAATTTAAGTTGTAAGAGCTAGTTAATAATAAGCCTGAGCTTAAAGACCAAACAGTTTACAATTATTATAAAACTCTTTGTTTTGGGGGTACTGAATCACTGCAGAAACTTTCATCTACAAACTGTGATTTTGCTACTGTTGTGAATCATCATGTATATATCTGATATAAAACCTTAAGGGGTAAAAACCCAAAAGTTAAGAACTGCTGTTAATGGTCTAGCAGCATTTCTTAAAGGCACTGCTCTATTGAACGAGTACTATCTGGATTTTAAAAAGTAGACATTCATTTTCATCCAGTTTTGGAGGCTTGAAATCTAAGATCAAAATATTGATGTTTCTTTTGTGGTCTGTATCTGAATAATGGCAATATCAAGACACATGAAAACACTAAAGGGATCATTTTCCTTGGGTACAAACATCAGTGCAAAGAACTGCAATCTCATGGAGGGAGATAATTTGCCTTTCACAAGGATGAGCATCCAAATTGATTGTCCAATACAAAGTGGTCCGTCCTATGTATAGAAAACTACAAAAGCAAACTTAGCAAGCAATCTCTCTTTCTCTTTCTCCTGCTCCCCCTCTCTTTGTGTGTGTGTGTGTGTGTGTGTGTGTGTGTGTGTGTGAGTGTGTGTGTGTGTGAAAAACATTAATTTGGAAGTAATAGGATATTATTTTGAGATGGAGGGGTAAAAATAAAAGGAGTTAGATGGAGGGGACTTGTGAGGGACTGGAGAGAGAGAAAGGATGGAAAGTGATAGAATTCCATTTCAATTAAGAGACATAAAATAAACAATAAAGCCATTTTAGTAAAGAAAAGGAGAAAAGAAGTTGAGTATGGTGGTACATGCTGAAAATCTTGCAATGGTTGGTTGAAGGCATAAGGATTAGGAGTTTAAATTAATCTTCATCTGTACAATGTTATAAAGATATAAAGGTAGCCTTAGGTAATGAAACTGTAACAAAAATAACAACAATGGCTACAAGAAAAATAAACAAATGAACAAAAGCACAATGCTTATCTGTATTATAAAGAAGTAATGGGTCTCTGCTGTGAGCCACATTAAAACCTAAAAGAGAAAAAATAGATGCCAACTGATCAAGTTTCCAAGCAATATTAAATCACATCAGCAACACTGTAACATCCACTATTAATTTTAATAGTTTAAGCATCTCTGACAGTAATGATACTCAGTTATCAAATCAACATCATTAAATGTTAGAATACATTACCGGTAAATAACCTGGCATATTTGGAAATATGCACTTAGTGTAGAAGATGGATTTAGAGAAATAGTTACCAGAAACAAATGTTTCTCATTTGTCACTTATAGAAATATCTCGTTATTAGATGCAAAATATTACATGAGATAAAAATATAAGAATTTTCTCATTCACAGAATAACTGGCATAGTTATCACGTTTGTAAGTAAACAATGGTGTGTCAGAAATTTTATTGTTTACAAGAGAGTTAAAAAACATTGAAAGAAAATGCTTCTACCACTTGATAACTATATGAAGAAATAAGGAAAATGCATGATTAGTTAAGAACAATATTTACATATATAACTGCAGACATTTACCCTCTTTTCATCATTGTGATCTTCATATTTGTCCCTTCTAACATTTGATGACTGCCTGGTCCCCCTCTTAGAGTTTTGCAAATAACAGTGTCATTAAAACAGTTGCTAATTCATTAAGACTCGTGACTGAATTTGCTGATTGTTGAACAAAATAGCTTACAAATATATAGTTCTGAATTGCTGTTGGTTTCTATCATTGTTTGATATTTGATTCATATTCGAATTTTCAAGATATCCAGTATAATTTTGATTGCTGATGTGACTGAAGAAATTCTTTATTTTTATTTTTATTCCTCTTTCATATATCTTCTTTTATTCATTGTATCTTGTCTCGTTCTGATGGACCAGGAGACCATGTGAGCCTGTGCCTCCTTCCAGCACTAACTTGGCAGCCTTGAGTCAAGAGAGCATGTCATAGATATACTGAGTGGAGCTGATGCTCCTTAGCACCCTCTGACTCGCCCTGTAACAGGGGAGGGTTAAGAGTGATAAACTGTCCCTGCTGGAGGCCCCTCCAAAATGGGAATACGAGGGGGCAATTCCAGAGGAAGCAGTTCCATTGAGTCAAAGTGGGAGGCAGCAATGGAGGCAGAACTAGGGGAGAAGGACTTTGATGGTCAGTCGGAAGGGCCCCATAAACCCACTGCTTCAGGTTACTCTCACTGAGTGCCAGGCAGGGCAACTTCTGAATGTCAGACACCCAGGTCTTTACATAAAGTGAGTAAGTTCTACATAGGAAGTAGAAAAAGACAAGACAAGATCTCCTGGGTAAATTGTGGACATCGGGACCTTGGGAGAGAGTTGAAGGGGACAGAAGAGGCAGGATGGGAGCAGAGAAAAATGTAGAGAAAACAAAAAAGGCATCAGTTGTCTCCAAAATGTCAAAATATACTCTGAAGGCCTTCTACCTTAACCACAAATGTGTTCTCCCTGTCAGGCAGAGCTGTGGTTGCGCGGACTTCAGTGATAGTAGAACAGGGAACACTAAATCAAGGCTGAGATGCCTTGGGTGGTACAAAGAACTCCCAGTGACTTCCTCCTTCACTTTACCCTTCACTTCAGAAAAATAGGCAACACTTCTGCCACTGAGGCTGTCTCCTCTTCCTGAGTTCAGTCAAGCCTCCTCTCCTCCAGGAACCACTACTGCTGGGTCAGGGGAAGCTTATTCAGCACCCGTAAAACTGAGCACCTTTTCTCTCTGTCCCATTTCATTCTTGCTCCATCTTTCAAGGTTCCCTCTCCAAGACTCAATTTCAGCCTCTTAAAGTGGTGAGTCCACCTCTCTCCAGTGGATGTGCCAACACTATCCAATCCCCTCACTGGTCTCAGCACCACCATAAGAGTTGAAGTTGCTCTTTCCACCTAGGACTGGAAGGCTGATGTGATCTCCAGAGGCCCAGCTGGGGAGGAAGTATCAATGGCTCCTTGCCACTGAAGGATGCCTTCTACAGAACTTCAGACTGAGCGAATGAACAGAGAGAAAAATGTTTCTTGAGCTTTGATTTGGAGGACATGGTAGAGGAGGAAGAGAATGAAGAAGAAAGTTGGCCAGCTAGGTCCTTGGAATACAGTGCTGGGGGAGAAGGAAAGGCCCCGTTCTCCATAAAAGGGGCCTCATTCATGATGGGCCCCAGGATTGGCAGCAAACAAAAAAGCTGCCACAAGATGGGATGAGTGGCACCAAATGCATCTCTGTCCCTGTGCTCAGTTCCAATGTCAAGCTAAGGGAGTAGCCACCTTCTGAATGGAACATTCTAATCCCAGAAGGGAAAGGAGATTCATTCATAGTCAAAGGACCAAAGTCTTTCTGTGAATTAAGAGAGCTGCCACTGATGGGGGACAGCAACCAGAGCATCAAACAAAAAAGAAATATGCCCAAAAATAGGGTAAGGAACCCCCCCCTTCAAAAAAAAAGAGTAAAAGGGAAGGGTTCATCCAGGCTGGGCACCAGTTGTAGATTTTAGAGACACAAACTCTGGGAGATTCCAATACAGAAGTGCTTTATGATTAAAAAAAAAAAAGCTCGGGGATTTTTATGGGTTAGGGAAATTAAGCTGATGCATTAACGTTTCTGTTTGATCACTATGAAACTGATGGTCACGCTGGTATGTTGTTATTGGCTAGGAGTGCCCGTCATTAGTTACCATGCTTTCTGTACACAGACAGGTTGTCTTGGCCAATTTTGCTTGCTCATTTTGAGTTTACATGGGCTTGTTTGTGCTTGCACTATCACCCTGCCTCAAGTAAGAAATAAATAGTTGTCCTAGAAACCATTTTTTTTAATTTTTACAGTGTAAAATCTAACAATACGTTTTATAGCACAAAAGTTCTGTCCAGCAAAAAGTGACTATTATGAGCATATCAAATTATTGATACAATCTGAAAATCAGTGACATAGCTCGTGGCATTCCTGCAGAAGAGCTGTGCTCCTAGAAACAGAGAATGGAATGTGTACAGTTGGCTTTAGGTAAAGTGCCCTGCTTTATAGCAATCTCTTCTGGTTAGGAGATAGCCAACTAATGCAGTTTAAATAAAAATCCTCCCGATAGACTCATATATTTGAATACTTGTGCCCACATTGGTACAATTTGGGAAGGATTAAATGGTTTCTCCCTTTTTATAAGGATCCTTTTATTCTTTCTTTTTTCTATTTTAATTTCATCAAAACTTCAGTGGTACAAATTACCCAAGTAGCATATTATCAACAAATCAACTCAATAAAGTTCACATTTAAAAAAAGAATTGTGTTTGTGTGGTGGGGGAGTATAACACAACTCTAAAACAATACGTACAAAAAAGAAAAAAGGAGTTACAACAGTAATTCTCAAAAACTTCAAGTTTGAAATAGGGAGGAAATAAGTGTACACAACTCAATTACCCACTTTTGTCTTCATCTGTTTCGGGACTTGAGTCATGATGGAAGTGGATCTTGTATCTTATCTGTTGCTTTCATTGGTTAATTAATAAAGAAACTGCTTGGCCCTCTGATAGGGTAGAATTTAGATAGGCGGAGTAACCAGAACAGAATGATGGAAGAAAGAAACCGAGTCAGAGTGGCCATGATTCTCCCACCCAACACAGACTCAGATTAAGATCTTCCCTGGTAAGCCACCTCGTGGGCTACACAGATTATTAGAAATGACTTAGAACAATATGTAAGAGCTAGCCAATTAGAGGCTGGAACTAATGGGCCAGACAGTGTTTAAAAGAATACAGTTTCTGTGTAATTATTTTGGGTAAAGCTAGCCGGGTGGCGGGACACAACCCACTGCTCTCCTCACAACAGAGTCACGCTTACATACCTTATTTTTATCATGTACACAGTCATTTTCTTGATGCTTTGAATTTGCTTTCTTTTTCTACTGGGGATCTGGTGTTCTTGGACCTTTTTTTTTTCCCCAGAGGATCAAAATTCTTTGCAAAAACAATATGTTTAATTACAGAAATTAGTTATTTTCATCTCCAACATTGTTTTTACAGTTTCTCTTTTCTGTAATCACATCTATAAAATGACCTCTAATGGATGAGATACACTGGCAATGCTCCCTTATTAAATAGAAGGAGGTTTGTCACTTGTACATGATCGTTGAGGTTACAAAATCCCATTCCATTCCAATGGAATGTTCTCAGTTAAGTTCTCGGGGATCAGATATAAGCTCCCATTCACTGCACCTGCGCATGCCTACCTACCTGGAGCTATTCTCCCAGACATGAAAGTTTTGGATATGATACCTTCTATAGTAATAAATAATATCTTAATACACTATAAGTTGCTTTAGACATGGTATTTTCTCATAGCAATATAAATATAAAAGTAACTGAGATGCCAATATTTTATCATTCCCCATTCCAAGGAAAAAGAGTATGTCTGTTTTACTAAGCTTAGTAATTATTGCTAAATTTATGCTGGACTTTTCTAGAATTTTCTTTGAGTATGGTATGATAAACAAGAGAGAAATTCTATAATCTCATGTGACAGACACTACAATGTTTATTACCTATTAATATTTTGTCTTGTATCAAATTCTGTACATACAAATAGGCTTTTTGCATTTAATATCAACAATTGAATAGAATAATGCTATGTCTAATAAGATTCTTAATGGATAGATGTACTATGTTCCTGAAATTTACTTAATATTAATAATTGTTTTCAGAAGAAATGTGACATGAAAGAAGAGGTAGGAAAATCAAGAATTAAGTGTCATCTTCAGTTATACAATAAAGACCGGCCTGGACAGCACCTTCCAGGCTCTGCCACAAAACAAAACAAAATCACAAAAACCAACCTGAACAACAGCAAAAACAGAGCAGTTGAAAAAAATAAATGTGCTACAATTTTTTTTTGTTTTCTAGAACATTGTAAATCTTGCAGTGAGAAATTAATTAAATTGAAATGAATCATACAAAAGTTATCTTGTTTCATTATTTTATCACAATCTCTTGCTTTAAAATTAAGTATCAATTTAATTTACAATGTATACTTTTAAAAATTAAATTTGCTCAAAAGATGTGATGTGGGATGCCCTTCTGTATATGTGTGGCTTTTATTGGTTAATGAATAAAGTTTTTTTTTTTTTTTTTTTTTTTTTTGGCTAGTAGCTTAGTAGAATAGAGCTAGGCAGGAAAACTAAATTGAATGCTGAAAGAAAGAAGGTGTAGTCATGTTAGTAAGATTTTCTAGATGTATAGAGATATATTTCAGTTAGATAGGTATTTTTTAAATCTTTCAGAGACCTTCAGAATATGGCATTTAAAATGTTTAAGAACTTAAGACTTCCTTGCTCATGTCATTCCTCCTTCTGCTCATTTGGAAGTCAGGACCACCAGGGGTGCACCCACCCACTGAGACAGTGGGACTGATCTAATGGGAGCTCACCAAGGCCAGTTGGACTGGGACTGAAAAATATGGGATAAAACCAGACTCTCTGAACATGGCGGACAATGAGGGTTGATGAGAAGCCAAGGACAATGGCACTGGGTTTTGATTCTACTGCGTGTACTGGCTTTGTGGGAGCCTAGCCTATTTGGATGCTCACCTTCCTAGACCTGGATGGATGAGGGAGGACCTTGGACTTCCCACAGGGCAGGGAACACTGACTGCTCTTTGGACTGGAGAGGGAGGAGAGAAAGAGGAGGGGGAGGGAATGGGAGGTGGGGAGGAGGCAGAAATTTTTAATAATAATAATAAAAGGACAGAACTTAAGACTTTTCATTACAGTGAGACATGTCTGCTCTTGGCAACACCAGTTACTTCAAGAGAAAGATGGGCATCAAGGCTCCTTATGGAGTTTTTTAGCCATTTTGGGCAAAAAAACTGCTCTTGTCTGGACTGCTCAACTGGATATGCAGGACCCACAGAGAAATGACTGCCGAACTTGAGTAAAGGGCAGACATGATTCTTCAGGGTTCCTACTGCATGAAAGAGTCTGCTAGACATTCTTCATGATACAGAAGAAAGTGTCTGATAAACTGCCAATATAGGCAGAAATGTCTTTGAAATTTCCTGCTTCATGGAAAAGTCTGCTGAATACTATGGGAGAATAGACTGAAGATGAATGCCCCAACAGTACAGAAAAACTTTGAGTGACTTTCCAGGTAGCAAGATGTCTCTGTCAATTCCAGAGTTTTAGAAGTTGCTTACAATGTACTTTCTGTTTACTTAGGTAATATTATATCCTTCTGGAGTCTTTGATAGAGTGAAGACTTTATAGTTATAGTTATAGTTTTCCTTATTTATGATAATAGATAAAGTAGATATAGATATTGTAACTTTAATTCTTGCTTGATACATGTTTTGTTATATGTAATTTTACTGTTAAAGCTAAAACCTTTTTTATTTAAACAGAAAAAGGGAGGTGATATGAGAGTCCCCTTGGTGTGGTGTGATTACCATTAATGAATAAAAATAAACTGCTTTGGATTTATAGCAAGGCAGAACTTAGGTAGGTAGGGAAAACTAGGCTGAATTCTGGGAGAAAGAAGGACGGAATCAGGGAGATGTCACAGAGTTGCCTCCAGAGACAAATGTGTTGAAACTTTGCTGGTAGGTCATGATCTCGTGGTGATATACAAATTAACAGAAATGGGTTCAATTAATATGAAAGAGTTAGCCAATAAGAACCTAGAGCTAATGGGCCAAGCAGTGAATTAATTAATACAGTTTCTGTGTGATGACTTCTGGTCTAAGCTAGCCAGGTGGCCAGGAAGAACAAGTGGCCTCCTTCCATCAGGGAAAAAATGAACATCTTCCCCCTAAAGATTTGTATAAAAAAGTCTCTCTTCTCAGACCATTTTCTCTATCTCCAATTGCTTTTCTTGTTCAAATATAAAATTATTCCTTTTATTTATTTCATATTTGATATTTTTTTCATAAATTACAAGTAAGGCCTATCCATTGCAATTATTATGGACTAACAGAGAGCTGAGTTTTCTATCTTATGCCATTCTGGCTGATATGGTTTTCTCTCTGATTTATAATTTCCTGTTCCTTTAATATGTATTCATATTTTGAATTAACTTCACTAATTTATTGGGATGATTGCTATCAAGCTAAGAAAGATAGCTTAATTTATCAAAGTCGCCACAATATGGCTGCTTTGATCTCTTCTGTTGATCATTTTAGTAAGGGAGTAATTCTGTGTGTCTCACCTATTAGGAGTCATTTTGCAGATGCAATTACAGAATAGAGTACTTCTATAAGCAATGTTGGGGATGAAAATAACTAATTTTTGTAATTAAACAGAAGTATTTTCAAAGGATTCTAATTCTGACACCAAAGCTCACTGTTGCTGCAAAGTAAATTACTTTGGAGACATCTGGGCAAGCTGAAGTCTTCACTGAGTATCACTGAGACACAGATTTTTCCAACACCTGGCCTCAGGGAGAAGTTCACTTCAGAACACATGCTAATGTTACATACAGTTTTAACAGGGAATGTGATGATGAAACATTTTTTTGAATTTCATTCTAGAAAAACACAGCCTAAATGATTTGATAAAGTTGAAAGTGAAACTTCCTTAATAAGGATATAGAAATTGACACACTTTTAAAATTTATACAGTACTTAAAATGTCTTTTAGTGACTTTAAAAGACATATGATTCTGCATTTGGACTGATGTTTATATCCTTTCTGTTATATTGCATTTGTCATAAAGAGTAGATACACTTATTATCCTTACTTGTAGCAATTTTTTTCTAAAAATATAAATGAATATTTTACAATAAGATACGATATCTGAAGAACAATACAATACCAGATAGAATGATATTTTCAAAGCATTTCTTTAAAAACTACTTCATGAACTATATCTTGAACAATGAGTATTTGTATAACTGATATTATCACATCTTGAACCAGAAAATAAGTTATATTAAGAAACTCTTCATTGTATAATTTTTGACAAGGTAAAGTAAAGTAAAACACATAGACATATACTAAGGAAGCCCAAATACTTCCTCAGTTATTCATCTATCATGACATAAGGTTAACGATAAGAAGGCCACATTGATTTTAAGAAGGACTTTATTTTATTTTTTATTTAAGATAAATACTGAAATGCTCATATTTGCAATCAGGTCTTCATCATTATATCATTATGTTATATTACTCAAAAGTCTATTCTGTCTGATCAATAAGATTTTATTCATTGGTTTTTGAAAGGACAAGGATATTAGAACTTGATTAAGTTTTAAAGGTGAGAAACAGGACTAAGGCACCATTTTAATAGACCAGCTGGTATGAGAACTGATGGGAATCTTTAGCAGGCAGTAAAAAAGAACTTAAAGAAGGGATAATATGTTTAGCAAAGGCGCAAGGTTAACACTAACATCAATAAGACAGAAGGGGCATCGCTAAAGTGTCTTAGAGAATAAGACTGATATTTTTGAATATTCATAAACATTTTTAGATTTCATTGCAAAATTGATGTAACTTTTTACACTCTTCCCTTTCTAATCCTCCCATTAGTTCATCCGCGACAGTTGCAGAATATACCACAAAATTTGACTCTTTGAAATGGAAATTATTTTGAATCCAATGTACATGCAAAATAAGTACCCTGGCTGCCTGGCTTTCTTCTAGAAAGCTATCATGTAACAGATAAACTAAATTTACTTAACAGAATTTCAGAACACTCTACCCAAACATAAATTAATATATATACCCTCCTCTCAGGACCTGATAGAACCTTTTCTAAAACTGAATACACATTTAGTAACAAAACAAATTTCAGCAGACATGAAAAAGTTGGAATAAATCCCAGTGTCTTATCAAATCACAATGGCTAAAAGTTAGAATCTAACAACAACACTAACTGCAGAATGCCTACAAATTCATGGAAATTGAACAATGCTCAACTGAATCATCAGTGGTTCAAGGAAGAAATAAAGAAATAAATTAAAGACTTTCTAAAATTCAATGAGAATGAAAACACAACATATCCATATATGGGGCACTATGAAAACAGTACTAAGAGGAAATATCATAGCACTAGGTGCTTACATAAAGTATGTGGATACATACTAGCTATTTCTTAGCATACCTAAAAGCTGTGGAACAAAAAAAAAAAGAAAACTTACCAACAAGGAGAGAATGACAGTCAATAACAAAATTGAGGGCTGAAATCAATAAAATAAAAACAAAAAGAATCGATGAAATACAAATAATATACAAATAAATTTGTATTTTCTTTGTATTGAAAAATACAAAGAATCAATGAAACAAAGAGTTGATTCTTTGAGAAAATCAACAAGAGACAAACCCTCATCCAAAATGACAAAAAAAAGAGAGAATATCCAAATTAATAAAGTCATAAATGAAAAGGGGTATATAAAAACTGACACTGAGGAAATCCTTAGGTCATACTTCTTAATCCTCTATTCTACAAAATTAGAAAATTTTAATGAAATGGACAATCTTCTGGATAGGTGCCACATACCAAAATTAAATCAAGACCAGATGAACAATTTAAATAGACCTATCAGACAAGAAAATAGAAGCAGCCATCAAATTTTTTGAACTAAAAAAAAAAAAAAGCCCAGGGTCAGATGATTTCACTGCAGAATTCTACCAAAATTTCAAAGATGATTTAATACCAAAGAAGAAACATTCTTATGAACAGGGAGTGTTAATATGTCAGGAATATTTATCACTCAAACCACACTAAATTAACTAGTAGCATCCCACTAATATACAAGTGTTAACTTTCCTTGTCTATGTCATTCTATCTAATGATTATTCCACAACTGCGTATTAACTTATTTGTATACCTGTCCTCTTGTTCTTTATTTTAGTGCCATTACTTCTAACCACATTCAAAACTCTGTCTGTTTCCCCCCTCCCATGCAATCAACCACACCAATTTAAGCTTCACTTCCTATTCAGACACCCTAAGAGTTTTGAAGTCAAAGTCTGCTGATATAACAATCCAATTAAACATAAACAATGGGAATAAAGAGAAAAGTACCTCCAGGCTCCTTATCCCCCATTCCTCCGATTTTTAGCTGGGGTCACCTTTATTGATTCCTGAGAGTTTCCCTTGTACTAGGTTTCTACCTCTTCCCAGAGAAGCTCCCCAACACCGGATTCCAGTTGTCTCACCCAGCATTCTTTTGCTTAATCCTCCCACAGCTGATCCCTCTGGTTTCCATCCAGAACAACATCCAGAGCCCTCCCCTGTCCACCAGCAATGTCTCTTCTGTTTCTCCTTCACAGGGCTATTCTATTCATGCATCCCTTTTTGAGGCTTTTTTGTTACGTAGCCTCTCTGTGTCTGTGGATTATCCTTTACTTTATGGCTAGTTATTGACTCATAAATAAGCATATACGAAGTTTGTCTTATTCGGTCTGAGTTACTTCACTCAGAATATTTTCTTTCCTAGTTCCACCCATATTCCAGTAAATTTCATGATGTCATTTTTAACAGCTGACTAATATTCAATTGTGTAAATGTACCACATTATCTTTACCCGTAAGAATTTGGTTGAGGGGCATCTCAGTTGTTTTCAGGTTCTACCCATTAGGAATAAAGTTAATATGAACATAGAAGAATGAGTGATCTTGTGGTGTGGTAGAGTATCCTTTACGTATATGTCAAGCAGTGGTACAGCTGGGTCTTGAAGTAAATCTGTTCCCAGTTTTCTGTGAAACTGCCATGTTTATTTGAAAAGTGCCTGTACAAGTTTGCAGACCCACCAGTAAAGGAAGAATGTTTCTCTCACTTCACATTCTGTCCATAATGAGTTATCAATTATATTTATCTTAAAAATTCTGATAGACTTGCATTCCCCACCAGCGGACTGCGAGGAATGCACCCAACCACTCACTGAGACAGTGTGGCTGATCTATTAGGAGCTCACCAAGGCCAGCTGGACTGGGACTGAAAAAACATGGGATAAAACCAGACTCTCTGAACATGGCGGACAATGAGGGCTGATGAGAAGCCAAGGACAATGGCATTGGGTTTTGTTCCTACTGCATGTACTGGCTTTGTGGGAGCCTAGCCTGTTTGGATGCTCACCTTCCTAGACCCATGGGAGGACCTTGGACTTCCCACAGAGCAGGGGACCCTGACTGCTCTTCGGACTGGAGAGGGTGGAGGAAAGGAGCGGGGGGGGAGGGGGAGAGGAATGGGGGGAGGGGGAGAAAAATGGGAGGCAGGGAGGAGGCGGAAATTTTTTCAATAATAAAAAAAATTCTGACAGATTTAAGATTGAATTTTAAAGTTATTTTGATTTTGAGTTCCCTTATGGGTAAGAATTTTGAGCAGTTTTTATTTTAAATTTTCAAATTATTTTTCCATACTAACCTGAATTCCCACTCCTTTACCTCCTCCCACTCCCACTTCTTTCCCACACCCCCAATCTACTTCTCATAGAGGGTAAGGCCTCCCATGGGGATCCAACAAAGTACGGCATATCAAGTTGAGGCAGGACCAAGCCCTTACCCCCTACATCAAGACTGAGCAAGGCATCCCACCCTAGAGAATGGGCTCTAAAAATCCAGTTCATGCACTCAGATAAATTCCAATCCCATTGCCAGGGGCCCAACAAAAAGGTCACAGCACACAACTGTCATTAGCATTGTAATCCTAGTTCAGCCCCATTTAGGCTCCACAGCTGTAAGTCCAGACAGATTCTATGAGCTCCCACTAGCTTAGGTCAGCTTTCTCTGTAGGTTTCCCTTGACCCCTCTTTGTCATATAACCCCTCCTCTCTCTCTCTTCAACTGGACTTCAGGAACTGAGCCCAGTGCTTGTCTGTGGTTCTCTTCATCTGCTTCCTTCAGTTACTAGAAGGGTTTAGGATGTCAAGTAGGGTAGTCAACTTATTATAGAAGAAGGCCAGTTCAGGCATCCTTTTTCCTATTGCTAGGAGTCTTAACTGGGGTCATCCTTGTAGATTCCTGGGTATTCACTAGCATGAGGTTTCTACCTTACCCCATAATGGCTCCACCTTCTCCAAGCATTCAGTTCAGTTTTTCTGGCATACCTCTGTTCTCCTAAGCCACTGGCTGAAACAGATTTTTTATTAACCATTGGTATTCACAGGATATAGAGGGGAATTCCACATCACCTGCACATTTTTGCTGAGTCTAAACATTTTGATTTTACACATGTCAGGAAAATTGTGGTATTTTCTAAATGTTGGGGAAAGGAATTACACTGAGGGGTGAGGGTGAGGAAAGTTTGATCAAATCAATAATTTGTAAGTTACTTAGATAAGTGAAAATTTTTGATGTACTATTACACAATAGGGTAGCAAGAGACAACAAGAAAATAGTGTACATTTTAAAGACTAGAATAAAGATTTTTAAAAGTTTTTCTATAAATAACACATCATTGATAAGACAAGTATATTTTTACTCAGTTTAGCACCACACACATATGGACAAACTGTGTTACAGGATATCCATTGGTAAGTATACTTTCAATTATCTTAGTTTTAGCTCAAATAAAACATTGAAAGAACATTTTCTATTTAATAAATATTCAAAATAAGAACAATTCATGATTGAAAAAAATTCTTCAATATTAATGATAATCTCTGAAAACTTGATGGAGTACACTGTCTTGTGGTTTGTGGCAGTATCAACAGCCACGCAAAATCAATAGCTTAATTGACTTTTGTAGGTGACAAAGGCCTGAGTGAACTGTGCATCTGTGTGATACTCACTAAAGAAAAAATATTGAGCAAAATATATATCAGTGTTATTGAATTTGTCAGGAGAAAAGTAGTTATTAACAGACAGCATCAGTTAAGTAGGTGTCTCATGGTACATCTGTTGTTTGTTTTTAATAAACTGGTAATAACAGGGTCTATGTATTTGAGAAAACTGGTAGACATCATTGCTCAATAAAAACTTAATTCAACTACTTGAATGTTTCTATTTATGTCAAATTTTCTAAACATATTGTGACTTTCACTTTTTTGGACTCACATAGTTTATATTACTGTGTTTGTTCTAAGTTCCTGCTGTTGCTAACAGGGAATGTCTTCTTTATTTGTATTTTGCAATTTGTTTCATATTATACTTATACTTCATCAGCTAATGCATCTTTAATTCATGTTAGAGTTTGAAATTTTCTCAACTTCTATTGTCCCTAACAATATATGGGACACTTCAGACATCGTGTGTGTGTGTGTGTGTGTGTGTGTGTGTGTGTGTGTGTGTGTATACATGCTCAAGAAATTGAGCATTAATTTTTACACACTCAACATAAAATCTATATTCTTTGCAAAAGCAGGTTTAATATCTGCTCCATGATAATCAGTAAAAGAAGAAGGTAGGATAATTCTTCTTCATCGTGTACTGAAAAGAGACTTGTGGAAAAATAATGAATATGTCATCTACGGATTGTCTCACTGCTAGAATATCCTGCATTTCCCCTCACAGTTAAACACAGAAAAATCTCATCCTTCACTTTTGCAATTGCCAAAGCCTATTTAACTGCCTTCTTGAATGCATTTGACAGTGCTGATGATCTGTAAAAGGTGCTGCTGTAGCTACAGCCTCACTGAAATTTGAGAAAATAATACCCGGATTGTGAGGAAAGGCCCATATGTAGTTCTGCAGTCTCAAACCATGCATTTTATTTTATACATGTAGAAGGAGTCATATGCTTCACTGAACGTAATGATGAATTATAAACCACCCATGAAAACCAGCAGCACTAAGGAAGTAATAGGAAATGAGAAGTTAATATAAATCAATGTGCGTGGCTGAAATAAATTGAACCAACTGTGCCTTCATTTTATATAAGGTCTGCATTTAATTTTTTGTTTGCATGGACAGTCAAAAACAGTAATTATTTTGTATATGTTCAGTCTTTGTACTTGTTTCATAAAAAGCATTAAAGATTGTTCCCAATATTCTAGCTAGCCTAATTATTGAGATATTTTTCAAAAATGTTTATTACATATTCTATAGTAGGCAAATGCTAGTGGTTTTAAGTAGGTTAATTAGTTCCATGTTTTGTTTAATTGTTCGTTGTTTAGTCTTTCAAATAATTCAAATGAATTAATTAATAATTTTCCCATATACCTCTGCTGTGAAATAGAAACAATGTCCATGTATAATAGAGGTGCCTTGTTATGTAAATAGTTCATCAGCGAGTCCTCAAGTGCTTGACATTTGCCTGAAATTCATTTGTATGAACTGATAAAACTCCTAAAACCCAAGGACATAAGAAGATGAAATTGACTTAAAGTAAAACTCTGCCAGAATTTAAATAAGATGTAATTAATAGTCTTCTTCCTTGTTTCTTAAAGTTTATACCACTTCCTAGGTGCTGTAAGTGAATTACAGGTCTTAGTAACTGCTACAATAATAACTTAGAACAAATATTAACTTTAAACTCACCATGGGAAAAATTATGCAGTTTTCATGAGTGAGCTTATTAAAATTATAAATCGGGCCTGCATCAGAATAAAAAAAAAACAAGAAAATAAGATTTAAACCATTCTATGTGTTTCTAATTCATCCTTATTATATGTTATATTGCAATATGATTTACTAAGAAGTAAAATATGATTGCAGAAATAATGATAGAAAAGCTACTTTGAAAAAAATTTAAAGGAAAATATAGAGATTTGAAATTAGATAAATGGAGTCAACATAAAAGTCAATGTATGGACTGATTATTGAGGTCTCCTTTAATATCTGTCCATCTTCTTTGTTGCCTGTTGAGTGATAACTCCTACTCAGTTTCATCTTCTTACAGACCTTTGGATTTAGAGTTTTCTAATTCTTATACATGAATTCCAACTAACACATTTCCTTATAGTTGAATACTGATTGAGAGCTGTATGAGTAACTGAAGTGTCATGCCTTAAAGAATATTAGAAGACCAGAAAAAAATTGTATAACTATTAAAAGTGTTTTGACCATAAGTAGGGTTTGAATGTAGTCCTTGCCAAAGAAGAGAGAAAAAGCAGCTAGATTCACATTCCATTTAAGAGCTGTTTGATAGGAAGAAACAGGCCTTACTCTTAACCCATTTTTGTTGAAAACATTTGGATTTCATTTAGTTTTGCTGTGCTGTATCATCCTCGCCTAGTTCCATTTTAAAATGAGTTTTCCAAGAGCTGTGTAAAGACTCCACACAGATGAGCTTCTGAAATCATCACAATTCTGTTTCGAGAATTTTGCAAATGATAAAGGGCTTCACTAGTCTAGGATTGTTTTTTGTTTGTTTGTTTCGTTTTGGTTTTGGTTTCTAGATAATCAGAAAATTGTGTAGGGACACCATCAAACTAGATGGACAAATTTTGCTTAAAATATATTTGTAGATTTATATGCATACTCAAGTATATTTTAGTTAGGAAGATAATAATATGAATCTCTACATTTTCAGACGCCCTTATAGTAATTTGAAACACTGCATTCCTTCTTCTGTTTTAACTTTGCACTTCTGTCATTAATTAAAGCCATCCTCATTCTTCCAATTCCCAACTTCAAGTGTTTGTACCTTGCTATTTCCTTCTATGCTCCCCACTCACACAGACCTATTCATTGCATGGTGTCTGCTTTTACCCAGGTTATATATTGATATTTGTAATATTGATTCAAAAACACATGCTTCATTTGTCTTTCAGGGACTGGGTTACCTCACTCACATAGTGTATTAGTACTTCATGTTCAATATCCATTGGGCAGTGTAAGAATGTTAAATTTGCATCAATATCCTAGACATTATGAATTAGAAGGCCATGAATATGGCTGTGAAATTAACTGTAAAGTAGGATGTCAAGACCTTTTATTGTATGCAATGTTGGTATAACTAGGAAACGTAGCAAATTTATTTTTATCTTTCTGAGGATATTCCACATGGTATACAGAGTAGCAGAACCAGTTTGTAATCATAAAGACAATGAATGATAGTTCCCCTCGCCTCATCTATTTTATTATTGTTGGTGGTTGTTTTGTTGTTCTCCACAGTTCTGGCTTGGGTAAGACAAAAATTTCAAGATAATTTTGACTAGAATTTTGCTAACTGATGAGGACATTGAAATTTTTTAAAGTATTTTTTCAGGATTTTTAATTTCTTCTTTAAAGATCTTTCTGTTCTGGTATATAATCTACTTATTAAATTTTATGCATTATTTTAGATATTTATATGTTATTCATTGTGACTATACTTGGATCCTTCATATTTTTGTGCATTGAATATTTAAAATCTTTGGGTTATCCAAACTGCATGCATATAAAGGTTTGGAATTTTATTCTAAAATTTCCATTTTCAAAAAGTATTTCTATGACTCACAGGTCTATGAGAATTACATGATTTAAATTTACCACTTAAAAACTTCACAGACAAACATGCCTTTACCTGCCACAACTTGATGTGTATGTAACAGCTTTATATATTTTCAAAACTATATTTAAGTCATATTTTCTCCTTTCAATATGTCACATAGACAGACATGAGTCAGAACCAGTGTTAATAAGCACCAAACTCTGAAATCTGTGGATATGATTGTTGGCTTTACAATGGTGATTTCTAATCCTTTGGACTACTTGTCAATCACATAATGTTACAGAATGAGGTCATGTTTGCTATAGAAATTTTTTCATTCTTTGTGAACAAGTGATGCAATATACTATTAATCATAGAAATGAAGCAGAACTGTGCTTGACAAATTCCCTTATGAACATTGTTTAATGAAAAAGAAAATTACAGGTACTGGAGAGATGGCTCAGAGGTTAAGAGCACTGGCTGCTCTTCCAGAGGTCCTGAGTTCAATTCCCAGCAACCACATGGTGGCTGACAACCATCTGTACTGAGGTCTGGTGCCCTTCCCTGGCATGTGAGCATACATCAGGGCGTATGTTGTATACATAATAAATAAATAAATAAATAAATAAATAAATCTTTAAAAAAAAGAAAAAGAAAATTACACAAAAGCTTGAGTATTCTTTGTGTAAGTGTGGTATGGTTGTGCATGTGTGTGTACATATGCTTGGAAAAGAAAACAATTAGACTGAGGACTGTGTGAGGTCTTTAGTAGGGGAAAACTTCTGAAACTTTATAAGTTTCTTACTCTTGTATAGTTCTGTTTCCATATGTTATATCAGTGTTCATATTTTAGTTTTTTGAAACTCAAGAAAGCATGCTAAAATCATTTCTCCTGATACTGTACATTTGATCTTCTATATAAAGACTATATTTACACTGAAGCCTTTTCTAAAGGCATAGAGACACTATTTTAAAATATTACAATTACAGTAACAACGTGAAGCCAAGAAAGGTACCTTTGTGAATTCTTTAGGGGATAAATTTTGTTCTTTACATAATTGAGTGGGGTGAGTACATTCAATCCATACAGTCCAGGCAGAGAAACAGCATTCCTAGTAGAAACACTTTCTATGACTCCATATTGGTTAGTTTTAGATCTAGAAGTTATGGGCTGGATATAAAACATAAAGTAAAATAGAACATCATAAATTGCTACCATGTTGTAAAATTAATGAGACGAAAAAATATAGGCTACAATATCTCTGGAAATAGGGTGAGAATTGCAAAATCCCTTATATGAAAGCTCATTTGTATCTCCATTCATCACGTATATATTAAAGTCTTTCTACTCTGGTTTATGTGTTTAGTTTTATTTGTATTTTCTTATTACAATTCTGATTCATATTAGAAAATTGTTTTAACATAAAGCATTTGCTTTCTAGCTTCACAGATAAAAGAGACACAGGTGGTTTTCTGAAGAAGCTATGTAACATTATTTCACCCATTCAGATCTTGAAGTAAAAATAGTTCTTGTCGTTTTTAGCTGCAACATGAAGCTTATCTCTGTATGGGTGAAGGAACAAATATCATTTATCAAATAAGAATATAAGGAGCCCCTTATCCTTTGCACCATTCAATCTACCAGATAGAAACACATATTACAATCAAAGTGTACAGTAGAATTGCGAGAGATTGACCCTTAATACACATTTATGCTTTCTCACACATTAGTGAGTCTCCTCATTGACAAAGGAAGCTGTCCTATTACAGGGAAAATAATTCAAGTTTCATAAAAGTTGTATTGATTTTCTTCTTAGATGTTAGAAACTATCATAATAACCTCTTTTGCTAATTGCAGCTTTGTAATTTTTCTTGGAAAGACATAGATAATGGCTAGATTCTGAGGTTCTTTTGTACCAATAACTGGCTAGCCTTACCTAATCCTTCCATCCTATTTATTTAATGGTAATTTAATACTGAGATCATCAAGTGCATACAACATGATTTACATCATGAGGTAAATTAAACTACTTACCATATGCATTACTAAACACACATTATTTTTATTTCATTATTTTTATAATAGGAATAAGTGACCTTTCAGGTGCCTGCTGGTCTTAAATTCACTATGTGATTCAAGCTGGCATTAAAGTTGCAGCAATTCTCTTCTTTACCAGTGTATGTGCAACCACTATGGTTTGCGCCATCATTCTTTGCATTGCTCACCTTTAAATTAAAATGATTCTAAGTGAAAACATTTAAAATTAATTTTTAACTAATGAAATGCAAGAATTAGTAAATTGTACCTAATAATATTTATGTGGCTTGAATATGGTTTGTTCTACCTTAAATTATTATGGAAATCTAGTATCAAATGCACCAGTATTGAGAGCCACTGGGACCTGTAAGATGTGATTAAAGAAGTAAATTTTTTTAATGTTCTTTTTACACAGATGTGTTAAGAGCTGCAGTAACAGGCATTTGTAAATACTGTACCATGTGCTTTCTGTCCTCTACAAGGTCCTCTGCTGCATGTTCCCATCCTTGTATGAAGGACCATGAGGATTTCACCAGAAGAAATTCTATTTATGCCTTTGAGCATGATGTATGTGTGAATATAATGTGTATGTATTTGTGTGTGTGCATGTGCCCGCTCCAACATGTGCATGCAGAAGCCAGAGATAAACCTCTCCGTGAGAACCAATAACACTGCTTTATATTCTAAGAGAGAGGTTTCTCACCTTGCATGGAGTTACACTGTTTCTTAGCAAGCCCAAAGATCCTACTTAACTCTATTGCATGCCCAAAACGAAAGTTATAGTTGTTGAGACTACAATCTTATGTGAAATACCTGGATCTATGCATGGATTTTAAGATCCAAAATCTAGTCTTTATGTTACGTATTCCCAAAATGAAGGACAAGAGTGTCAATGTTTTGGGCCTTTTAGTCAATCAAATAAAGGGCCTCTCAAGAATTTAAATAATACCAGAGTAATGTGTTTCCAGGCAAAGTGATACACTTTGAGTGACAGTGGGCCACATGATTGTAAGGAAACTCAAAGTCTTCAGATTAGTGCCTGGGCCAGCATTTCAAGGGACCTAAGGGAGGAGTTTGCTTACTATCGGTGTAGTTCGGTGTTTGTTTAGTTTCTTTGATAGGCTTAGAGTATATAGACCTTTGCTAACTGTGCATCTCCTTTCACATAAGGCATTTTGTTTCTACTATTAGTATAATAGAAATAATATAGCGAATAAGGGTTTTGCCAAAGGTTCATCCCTACTAAATACTTGCCTTCTTAGTATAATAGAAATAATATAGTGAATAAAGGGTTTTGCCAAAGGTTCATCCCTACTAAATACTTGCCTTCTTAGTATAATAGAAATAATATAGTGAATAAAGGGTTTTGCCAAAGGTTCATCCCTACTAAATTCTTGCCTTCTTGAGCAGGTACCATAAAATAATTTCGGTCAGATTGGTCTCCTACCACTAATACTCCGAAATAGATAATAACTCCGAAATAGATAGTTAATGACTGAGTAGAATCTGCTTAAATTCACAAGTCATTATTGGGAAAATAAATTTATCTCATTCTTCAATTGTGCTTCATACAAAGCTTCATTTTGTTGTGGTCATAATTTTTTAACAGGTTGCTAAACTTTTTCATACATTTTTGTTTATTGCGACATTTGAGTGTGTATGTGAGTGTGTGTGTGTGAAAGAGACACACACACACACACAGAGAGAGAGAGAGAGAGAGAGAGAGAGAGAGAGAGAGAGAGAGAGAGAGAGAGAGAGAATGTTTTATGTGCTATGTGTAAGATAGGCAGATAGGCACTCGGACTGTAAAATGCATGATTAAAAGAAATGTGTGTCCTTTCGGCCATCTTCCCGCGCCGTCACCATGGTGCTCATGAACGTCCTGGCCGATGCTCTCAAGAGCATCAACAATGCAGAGAAGAGAGGCAAACGCCAGGTCCTCATCAGGCCCTGCTCCAAAGTCATCGTTCGGTTCCTAACCGTGATGATGAAGCACGGTTACATTGGTGAATTTGAAATCATTGACGACCACAGAGCTGGAAAGATCGTCGTGAACCTCACAGCCAGGTTGAACAAGTGTGGAGTGATAAGCCCTAGATTTGATGTGCAACTCAAAGGCCTACAAAAATGGCAGAACAATCTGCTCCTGTCCCATCAGTTTGGCTTCATTGTACTGACCACTTCAGCTGGCATCATGGACCATGAAGAGGCAAGTCGAAAGCACACAGGAGGGAAAATCCTGGGATTCTTTTTTCTAGAGAGGTAAAACATAAATAAAGAGCCTTTATGGACTGTGAAAAAAAAAAGAAATGTGTGTGCATAATCCAAATCAAGAGGAGTACCATATTGCTATGGAACCTGTTTTTGAGTGGCAGTATTCTTACCAACTAAGCCAACTCTCTAGCCCCCAGATACAATTTTTGAATGTTGGACTTCAAATCAACAGAATTGTGAATAAAGAAGAAAATGATACTTTTCTTTTATACATCATCCACCCTAAGATTATCTGCTATAAAAATAGAAAGCATACAATAAATCTAACAAATGAAACATATGCCTTACAGTGCTAAATCTGCTGAAGCAATTTGACAAGTAGATCGATAAGCATCAATACTTGAGCAATCCTTGAGCTAATTTCAATTCTTCAAATTGTGCTACTGCTGCACATATGCAAATTGCCTTTCATCAATAGAAGGTAAAAAAGATTTAACACATTTGGAACCAATATGGCAAGTGAGTATTTTGTTAATGAAAGAAGGGGAAGCTTGCAATGCCAGTCACACATCAATCCTCCCAGAGGCTTTGAATCTCGAGGTATTGTAATCAGTAGGACAAAGAGCGAAGAAAAATATTTTTTCCTCTTTAGCTAGAATAACTTTGACAATAGTGTTCTAGAGAAACAAAACAAGTTAAGTGTCTGTGATCTGATGATTAGACCAAGAAAATGTAGAAAACCTACTGAATGGGTTTATGTCGTGTGTGGAAAATAGCATGTAGATATCGTTATATTCACAGAATTGTAAGTACTACAGGATCTCATGCATATATTCAGCAATAGTCCTCCTCAGGAAATTTAGGAGGAAATTATTGTTAACAGATGCCAGAATTGGCTGAGAAAAGGATGATTATGAACACCAAAATTAGAACAGGCAGAGGACAAAAAAGAAATTGAAGAAAACCTTGTGCTGCTGCAAACCAGTAAGATAAGTAAAAAAAAATAGAATGAAAAAAGTAAAAAATATACATAAAGAGTTAATACCCATTTGAGAATATTAGTGCCTTATGCTGATGGATGCATTATATAAATTGTATGTATATTGAAACAATAAATTGTTTACTATAACATGGACAATTTTATATTTTGAGTACCAGTTAACAAATAAATAAATATCAAAAGACAACAAACAACTGGTAGCAATGAGAATTTACTCTCTTAATATAGTAATATAGTCAAATATGAAGACTGTTATCAAAATTTGCAGAAAATTCAAATCTGCATGATTGATTAGAATTAATAATTATTGTTTAATATATTTTAAAATAAACTAATCCTTGATGTTGACCAGAAGAACAAACTGTTTCTACTGTCTTAGGGTTCATATTGCTGAGATAAATCACTGTGTCCAAAATTAACTTAATAAAGAAAAGGTTTATTTAAGAATAAATATCCCAATCATTGCCCATTATAAAAGAAAGAAAGAGCGGGAAGTTGAACAGGACCATGGAGATAAGAGTGGATACACCAGCCCATGGAGGAGAACTTCTGACTGGAACAGGACAAGCTGCAGTGCTCACAGTGTGCTGAGGCCTTCCACAACAATCATCAACCCAGAGAAAACCCAGAGGCTTTCTCACAATGCCATCTGATAGAAGAATTTTCTCAACTGAGTTTTCCTCTTCCCAAAGGACAACTAGCTTGTGGCAAGTTGACATAAAAGCAACTAGTATATTACTATTATATTTGTACTTTGATAGCTAGTTTTGTGAAATTCATCATTACCAAAAGAATCCATGTAAGTGCTCAATTTCGATCAGAAAAGGGATTGCTATAGAAATGGTTCAAAACCAAGCCCAAATAAATAATCAATCTAATGAGATAAATCAGTAGATATTGATTTAAAATACAGAATCTTGATAATTAAACAGAAATTTTACACTAAATTGGTTCCTTTTCTGCTCAAGCTTCTGTGTGTTATAATGTTGAAACACTTCAGAAAGTTGATAATTCCAGGAGGCTGTAGTTCTGCGTGACAGAACAGATAGCACCATGCCAAAGCTGTAAACTTCTTTCATTGCAAACGTCATGAAAATGACAGATTCAACAGAGGAGCTGTACATAAAAAACGGTCCTGTCTGGACTGAGTTTATCTCACTATGGTGGAACAATACTTCACCAATATCACCACCAGTAACTCTGAGATAATACTTTTTAAAAATGATCAAAGAAATATGTTACTTAGAAGTCAGACAGCTTGAACAATGACCTCATTTAGATGTTTGTAATCTTGTGACAGAATGGATAGATATTAATACCTTGGTTTCATTTGGATTTATACTGGTATTGGGAATGGACTGAACATTGCAATCACTATCATCTCTTAATATTAGTGTATGTCAGGCTGTTTAATTGTATAGTTTCCAGAGAATTACACGATAATTTAAAACCATCAGTCATTAAATTCGTCAATAGAGCGCTTGAATATATTACTCAGTAATAGAAATCTTAAATTTCTATTTAAAAACCTAAAGAAGCTAAGTAAGAAGGTGAACCCAAGGAAAAACATATAGTTATCCTCTTGGATAAGGGAAGTAGACAAAATTGCCGGCGAGAAAATTGGGATCTTGGGGGTAGAGTAGGATGGGGGTAAGGGGAGATGGGGAGAGAAAAGGTAGAAGGGAAAGAGGGGGGACTTGGGGATACAGGAGGATCGGGATAAAGGAAGGTTGGATGGGGAGCACGGAACCACAATTCTTAGTTAAGGGACCCACTTTAGGGTGGGCAGGAGACTTGACCCTAGAGGGGCTCCCAGGTGCCCAAGCTGAGGTCCCCAGTTAGTTCCTTGGGCAGCTGAGGATAGGGAACCTGGAATGACCCTATCCTAGAGCAATACTGACGAATATCATGCATATCATCCTAGAACTTTCATCTGGCGATGGATGGAGATAGAGACAGAGACCCACACTGGAACACTGGATAGAGCTCCCAAGGTCCCAATGAGGAGCAGAAGGAGGGAGAACATGAGCAAGGAAGTCAGGACCGCGAGGGGTGCATCCACCCACTGAGACAGTGGGGCTGATCTAATGGGAGCTCACCAAGGCCAGCTGGACTGTGACTGATGGAGCATGTTATCAAACCGAACTCCCCATACAATGAGTGCTGACTGAAGCCAAGGACATTGGCACTAGGTTTTGATGCTACTGCATGCACTGGCTTTGTGGGAGGCTTGCCTGTTTGGATGCTCCCCTTCCTAGACCTGGATGGAGGAAGGAGGAGTTTGGGCTGCTCATAGGTCAGGGAACCCTAACTGCTCTTTGGACTAGAGAGGGAGGGGTAGGGGAAGTGGGGGATGGGGGAGAAAAATGGAAGGAGGGGAGGAGGTGGAAATTTTTAATAATAATAATAATAATACAAAACCACAAAAATAACACAAAAAGAACATTTATAAACAATAAAAAATAAATAAAACCTATTAATACACATATAAAAATAAGTTTTTGAGTGGAAAGATATTTCTAAATTACTATTAACTCTATAGTAGAGACTATGAAATCTGGTTTAAGAATTTGAAGAAAACTCATTTTCATTCTTGGTCCCTTTATGTCACTTGTCTAAAAGTCATCACACCTGTTATTTCTTTACCATTTTTCTGATAACACTTTCTAAAAAAGTAAAACAGTTATAGAGTATATAATCAATACTCCATGAAATGCAAATTATTTTTTTCTTCAGTTTGCTCTCAAAGGTTCCAAGATGGCACTTGCATATAATGGAGAGAATGCTTCTTCCCTCCTTCCAATTGACCCCACTTTCCCTCAGCAAAGTTGCTTTATTAACTTCCTAAGTCGAAAGGCCTTCTTGAATGATGGGCAGGCAAATATAAGACCGAATTTTTAATTTGTCCACAGTTGTTTCTAATGTGTTTTTCCACAGACGTTTCCTGGGCTCTCAAAACAATGCTTTATCGTCTGTCTGGCTTCCACAGGTTCCATTTCAGTGATTTTCTTCAGGTTACCAGCACAGAGATTGTTATTTTATAGACCTGCTGTTGAAACTTATTCTTTTAAAATGATCCTATTGTAACAGGTACATGGAACTCTATGACCAATCCAAGTTTTATGTCTCAAGTATTGTTACAATTATTGTAAAAATAATCACAGCTATATGTCACCAACAACCTCCAATCCCAAATGTATTTGTTTTTCCTTTTGTTTTATCCATCCACTATTTTTCCAAAAACAAGTATCCACTAACTGGGTGCATCTTTATCTTCTTTGTTCCTCTATTTTGTTTTGTTATTAAAAACAAATTGAAAGTAAATATAAATATCACACATCAAAATTAACAAGAGCCAAACTCTATGGAAGATAATAAACTTTAAGTCAGAACTGGCCTTCAAAAAAGAAACAAGGGAAACTGTAAAGCTTCACATGAGATTCTATGCTTCCCCTAATTATATATTTCACGTCCTTGTATGGCAGAATCATAACTAAACAAATATTCTGTTTTTATGTACATTACTTGCAGTTACTGATCCATTTAGATATACAGATAGTCTCAAGCAGTACTATACATGTTGTTTGTAGGGTTTCAACACTCCAGTGACATTCCACAATGTCCTTTTTGCAGATTTGAGAGAATAACACATCTCCATCCTTCATTTTCTGAGAGCAACAATTGATTAGGATTTGGAGAGATAGTCTTAAGATGATAATAATTTTTCCCAAGTATGTCTTTTTAGAAAACCAAAGTTTAAAAATTTTCCCTGATCCTTTTTATAACCTGAATTTAAGAGTGTTTCCAAATTTTATGGAAAAATCTTGAAGAATTTAGATGAACCATGGATTTTGCCCTGTCTTCCAATGCACTTATTGAAGTTGATTCTTATTGTATCTCAGACATCCACAGTTTCCAAATTAGCACACTTGTTAGAGGGAGGGGGCTTGTTTTTCTCACAGCCAACCAGACTTCTGAAACACAGAAACCATATTATTTAAGTCACTGCTTAGTCCATTCACTCTCGGTTCTTATTGTCTAACTCTTACATCTTAATTTAAGCCATCTCCATTAATCTGTGCATCACCACAACGTTGTGACCTACCAGCAAAGTTTCAGCATATCTGTCTCTGGTCACTGGCTTCTCCTGACTCTACCCTTCTCTCTCCCTGCATTCAGCTTAGTTTTTCCTCCCCTATTAACAAGCCAAGGGATTTTCATTATTCATCAGTGGTATTCAGAGCATACGGAAGGGAATTCCACATCAAACATTGTCATGATTCTTTCTAAGTTATCCTCTAGAAGGAAAGGGTAGAGAGAGTAGAATATAATTTACTAAATAACAAAGGGCTAAAAAAGGCTAAAAGCCAAGAACATAAAGATTAAGTGGAAGAATTAAAATGTTTAATTTTTCTTGCAATTAGTAATCTTACATTTAGGGGAAGAATGTAACTTGCCAAGATAAAAAGACAATAAATAACAAAATACATACATGTGGAGATTTCATGTTTTTCAAAGCTTTGAAATTTTAGCATAACTTATAATCATATCGCTTTGCCACAAAGAGAGCACACAGTGGTGTTTTTTTCTGAATATGTATTTTAATGGCTCTGCTCATTCCTTCCATTTTCTACTGATTTTTCACTTCAGTTCTCACAAATCCTCCCAACTGGAGAATTGTGTCTTCACTCATGTGTCATATGAGAAATAGTGCATATATTAATATTAAGCCTCTTTTGAAGTACACTGATTCAAATCTAGAATTAGAAATGCATATTTTGGAGTCACAATCTGTGGTCTGTATCCCTAACATGAAAGTTCAAATGCCTTTAGATATGAGAAGGTTTTTCTCTATTTCTATTTCTAAAGATCGTTTTCACTCTCAAACTCTAAATATGCCTAACTAATGGCATTTGCCAAGGTTGACATTTTAAAATGCCGTCAAATGTTGACTGTGAAAAGGATATTTCACAGCTTAGGAAAATCCACACACTGAGTAGATTTGTTTTTGACCAATTAGTAAGCTTAGATATCTTACAAAACACAGGTTGCCCTGCAGGCACCAAATATATCTTTAAGAAGTGTCCTCAATAACAAAGTAAGGCTAGCTTTGCTCTTTTCTTACGCATTTGTAGGCATGTTTAAGTAAGCATACACCTTGAAAGGTGTGTCTTTGAAAACTTGAAGTACTAGAATTATTTGGCAGAATACTGGCACATGTCTATATTTTAAAACCACCTAGAAACATTGGATGATTAAACACCTGCTAATTTATCACCAGAACGCCAGAAATTGGAAGCAAAATACAAAGTAAATTACATAAAATAAGACTTGGTATGAGAAAAGTTTGCAAACTTATAGCAGTTTAAAAATTATACAGGCGAATTAGAAAAAAGTCATAAGTTGCTAATTTTTACACTGTAAACTCTCAAATAAAATTATATGTTTAATAATAAAATATGGGTACAGAGGAGTTGGTAATATTTCTAAAGTACTTGTTTCACAATCCTGAAGACCTGAGTTCAGATTGTGTAATATCAATAAGCAGAGGAAGGTGGAGTGACCATTTGAACTTCCGGACTGGCTAGTTCACCAAGCTCTGTATGTAATGAATGTCTGACTCTCAAAAAATATTGGAAAGTGACCGAGAAAGCCACCTGTTTTTGACCTATGATGTGTTATTCTACCTACACATATCCTTGTACATATACATGAACATACATTACCCCCACACAAAGTTCTGCATGTTCCAAATAGGAGACTTATGAATATTTATTGCCTAAATTGAAGCCCAATTTGGGCTATCCAGTAAAGTGGCATTTACCTGGGTTATAAGGCAACATAAATATAAAAAGAAGCAAACATACTAGCAAAATTAAAGTTCTTTTTCTTGCATTAAAATACTCATGTTTCTTATAACTGAAAGTAAAAAAATATCCTAGAAAATTCTAATGGGATTCCCATGGCTGCTATTCATGGACTTTGATAAACTTACATCATTAACATTAAAATGAAATTCCTAGAATATATAATAACTGAAAGAAAATTAAACACCAATAAATAAGTACAAAATCAATAAACGGGCTAGTTCATTGAATGAATAACTCTCAAAATAGCTAATTTCCAATAAATACCAGAAAATTAATTCAATATTCTTAGTCATTAAGAAAATATAAACTCAAGACTCTCTTGTGATTGTAAAGCACTCAAGTCAGAATGTCCTATAGGAAGAAAACAAGAGAAAATTCTGGTTAGGGTATAGGAAAAGAGAGACTACACACACCACTGGTGGTAAAAATGTAGACTTGTGCATTCACACTAGAAATCTGTGTGAACATTCTCAAAAACTAAAGCTAGAGCTAGCATATAACCCTGTTATACTACTCTGGGATATATAACTGAAGGATTTTAACTCAACATGCTATAGAGTTAAGTGCACCAAGCTTGATACTCTAATGTGTATAATGGATAAAAATTAAGCTAACTTATAAAACTAGATTAAAAATGTGGGGGTACGTGTGTGTGTGTGTGTGTGTGTGTGTGTGCGCGCGCGTGCGCACGCGTGCACTTGAGCTTTCCCATAGAGAAAAAGAAAACCATAAACATTTACAGGAACGCACAAAGCTATATTTTTTTATGTAGGAAGTAGGACTGATGCGAATAGATAAGGACAGTTGGATAAAAGTAAAAAACGTAGTACATAGTATAATGTACATGATAGCATACAATAAGGAAACTTTGTGTTAAAGTTTGTAATTAATAATATGACAAAATCCCTCAAAACAATATGATAATAAAATTAATACAAGCCCACACATTTTTGGTCTAATGAACTAGACCTAAAAGTAAAAAGACAAACACTTATTTTATGTACAAATGATACAATGGAGCAAGATGATATTTACCTTACAACATAATATTGGAAAAACTAGATATTTACATGCTTTCTCATAAGCATATGCAAAATAAATGTGATGATTTAAAAAATGAAGTTCACAACAGCAAAACTACTGGCAAAAGAGCAGAAGAACATCCTGACAGTGGTCCAGTTGTGATTTGTTGAAAATATTGTCAGCATAACAAGCATAAAAGCTAAAATAGTAATGTAGAAATTATGCTGGGGGGAATGAGTTCTCATGTTAGACCGAGCCTAAAGTGGTAACATGAAGTTTGGAACGTATGTGAACCTGACAACATGTTCTACATTTCCTTGAAATACTGTGTCAAACCTGGTAACAACCTTTTATCTCTCTGATATTTTTGTGGTTCAGCGTGTTACACATTCTCTTTTTGTAGAACTTAGTAAGATACAGCATATGTTACATACAAGATAACTTGAGTGGCGACTCCATAAATACATAAAGATGCTGTCTAACGTCTGTACACTTTTTGTGCATATGTGGATGGTGAATAAGTGGAGGATAACTTTACAGTTATTTTATACCTATTAAGTATGTATAAAACTCATCTGTGTAGGGCCAACAACTTCTGGAAATATTGATGAAGTAAATAGAGCTTCCAGTTTTTACTTTTTATAACATACATGATTTTTTCAGTCCCTATGATTTTAAATATTATTTAGGTAAAAATACTCTCAAATGTGTTGCCTCAAATTGATTTTTCATTTAGAAAAACTGCAACATTAACCACATTTTTACTTAAAATAATATATTAATAATCTAATGTCTCTAAAAATCATTTAAACAGGTAGTATATCAGTCACAGAATTTGAGTGTGTACACAGTTCTGAAACTTCTAGGCCTAAGAAAACTCATGTCTGGCTGCTTTCCACTTATTAAGTTTCCCTAGAGGGAAGTTCATCCTGGTTTTTCCTTTCAGGTTTATTACAACAGAATGTATTAATTACAGATTCTTAAAAACAGCCCCAATGTCTCTATTCATTACTACTACCATCAAATTAACAAGTGCAATACTTAGGTATTTTAATGACTTATAATTGCTTCTTAACTCAGCAACTAGAATTATCTATTGGTTATGTAGAATGTTAAACATAGCAAAATGGCTGCAGATTTTTAAAGAAATAAGCTAATATCTTGCACAATCTGGGTACAGTACAGCTTTTGAAGTCTTGCATATAAACCTTTGTATGTATGTTCTTAAATGTGTATTGTATAAATGTGCTATGTGCAGGTTTATATACAAATTTGTGTGCATGCATGAAAAGGTGAAAAGTAGATAAAGAAAAGTTGAATGCTTTCCTTGATCATTTTTTACTTTACTCATTCATGTTGTGCACCATGGTTCGGCTTGTCTAGATAGCCAGACAGTGACAAGTATCCTGTCTCTGCCTACTAAGGACTAGGCTATAGATGGTCTTTCTACCCCTACCCACCCAGTCTTTATGTAGATGGTCAGTATAAAACTCTATATTCCTACTTTTATCCAATAAGATACTAAGCTTGCTCTCACATTTTGAGATGCTTGCATAGAATAGAGCCAAAGTGTGATGAAGAACGCTATTTTTATAGTATTTTCATATTAGGATGGAATAATTCCTATGATTGTATAAATTTTTTTCTGAAAAATTTACAGCAAGCAGTAGGATTTCTTAATGTATTTGGTCCTATGCCATGGCTAGTATGTAGTTAGGTAAGAATTTTCTCTATCATTGTAACTCATATAATATGTGAAGCTTTGCACTATATCTGTACCAGTAAGTGTTTTATTAAAACACAACTTTTTTAGTTCACCTTGATTGTTGTTTCTATTTATGATTCCCTCTTCAGTCCTGCTGCTTAACATCATGCTTTATGGACTACAATGCTAAATTCCTTATTAGCTTGAGACCAGACTATAGGGAATATGAGAGATAAGAAGTTCGGCTTAAATGTCCTCAACAACCTATATCAGACCCTTATATAAGAGAAATGAATTACAACATTTTCATTCATGTTCTCTCTTTTGAGAGTTTCACACAAAGAAAGTGAAAATAGAAAACAATTATGTAATTCTGAATACCATGCTCTGAGAAAATTGAATTCCTGAAATAGCACCAAGAAGTTCATGAAATACCCATAAATGATGTCAAACCAAGTGACAAGTTCTTAACACTGATCCCATGGTGCCAACTCTGAGGCAGACTAGCAAAGACTGGTCTTAACTTTGTTGACAGTAGTTAAGGATTAGGGACAGAACTCTGCCAACGAGGTCATGAGACAAATTGCCCCACGTTTGTAGTACAATTTCTTTCTGTATTTAGGTGTGCATCTCTAAAGAAGTTAGCATAAAAATGCTTCAGAAAAAAACAACTGTGCTTAGTCATGGAAGAGCGTTTCCAAAATATAATCATATCTGCATTGATATGCTCTAGTCTTGCACTTGCTTTAACATCTAACATTTTTACTATTAACACAAGTTTTGTTCTGCATGCTATGAGATGCCTGCCATTGCAAACCAAATGTTAAATGTAATTTAACCAAATGTTAAATCTTGTAAGAGGAAACTTATGTCATGCTATTGAGTCTGTTTTTCTCATGTTTGTTTATTTGAGGGCTATATTAAAGATGAGAAATTCTTCCTTTTATTAACTGAACTCCAGTTAGGTAACATGTTAGCAATAAGTGCATATCCTAAAAAGTATAATTTTCTTTGTTATGTCCACTAGGATAAATGTGACATACAGACAATTGACAGGAATAATTATTTATAGAAAGTATTTTAAAATTTCAAGACATACAATTCAATGTTGTCTTTACAAATGATCAAATATATTTCTTGCATCTCTTCATATAATATATACATTATATATATATATGTATGTGTGTATGTATGTGTATATATATATATGAATGCAGTTATATAATGATCATAATACAAACTAATATTGGACAGAATTAAGTAATTTCATTAACCACTTATTTCAAATTGTTTCATATATCTTGCCTAGAAAGAATCAATGTCCAAAACTAATTTTAAAAAGAGTGCCAGGTGATGCAGAGGATTTGGGATGGGAGATAGAAATTAAGCATTTAGTTTGTCTGAAATCCTGGCAAATGGTAAGATTTTGTTCTGAAGTTAGAAACCACAATTTACATCCTCTAGAAGAGAGAGCAAGAGCGGGAGGAGCAGGAATCTGAAGAAAAACTGAGAAGACCTAAGTTCATTGAGGTTTGTTATGGGCGAAGGAAAGGATTGATTTGTTGTGCTGAAATTTAATTTCCATATGCAAGGCCACCCTCCTATGCCTCTCAGCTTGAAGGATTTTAGCAGCCTATTAACTTATACACCCGGTTCCCTGTTCTGCATGTAAGAATTTATTTTCAGCAAAGAAACCTAGCAAGAAATTGTGCTATTTAGGCAATTTAAGAGAAAATAAAAGTGATGGGAAATTATTTCTTATGTATAAATAAATGGCACACAACCATCAAATACATGAGGAGAGGGCAGAATCACACAGATTAGAGGATGTCAGAAAGAAAAATACATGTAAGAAATTCACTAAAGCAGAAGCTGAACACAATTTTAAAAGGAGTTATGAAATTTTCATCAAAACATATTTATCAAAATATATAAGAAAAATAGAAATTCCTATTGTATACCTTGTTGAGTATAACTGTAAGGTATATTTATTATTTTATCTATTTCTGATTATCACTACATTTACCAGCTTTTCTTTTCTGGAATATTATATGAGCATTCTAAATGTAACTTCTATGGTACAAATATCTTCCCCTCTAAATCATTTCTTCCAAGGTGGCCTGTAACTCCTGTAATGAAGATAACAGCGAGTTTCCTAGATCCTATGTCACATCCTGTTGATTCTATGGATACGGAGCATATGTTGCATTGCTATTCATTTCTGCTCAATCAGACCAAAACACAGTTTTCTTTAATGTCTGGCATTTATTGAATTTGGCCATTCTGACCTTGTCTCTTCATATTTTTTTTTCTCTCACATTTTCTTAGCTACATAGAATTCTTTAAAAGACCTTTACAGTTTTCCTTAATAATATATCAAATATTAAATAAATTACTTCCTTATTTTGTCTACATCTTAAATGCAATTTTTGTAAGATATTTCTGTGTCCTTATGTGTACAATGGAAACGTCATCTGATCCACGATAGTCAAATTTTTCCTTTGATGTCAGTGTTCTTTACACCAAATCACAATAATTAAACTCATACATTTTTCCTTTCTCTTAACTCTGTCAGTAGAGGTTCCAAGATACACAAAGTTTTGCTGTTACTATGGTTGTTCTGCTTTTCTTATCTCTTGATTAATCTCATGTTTAGTTTTTGAAATTAAAATATAATTTCATACTTTCAGCGTTATTCCTCCTAACCTTTTCCATGTACCTTACTTGTTCTTTCTAAATTTTATGTCCTCTTTTTCTGTAGCTATTCTTCCTTTTATTCTTTTTGCCATATTAAATGTCTTTTTAAAATATCTTCAACTTATAGTCCCTTATGTGTATTCGCGGCTTTGACCATGAAGAGTTTCAAGTCCAACTGGTATAGTGAAACAGAGTTAGAAATTTTGTGTTAGATGTTTTATAACATACTTTAAAATGAGGTTTGAAAGAAAAAGAGACATTTAGAAAGAACTAGAACACAAGCAAGAGTCATAAATACAAATTTACCAAAATACGGGTAGTCTCCTCAAAGTCAGTAATCAATTGGTTATCTTAGCATGAGCTTCATGTAGTTGACTTTTGGGTCTCAAATCAAAAGATTGACAAGAAACCTTTTCTTTTTCTTTCAATTTCTATATAAATGTGGTACAACCTTGTCTTGTTCCTTATTTTAGTGGAATTGCTTTGAGAACATTTATCCCGAATGAGTGTTGGATTTTGTTAAAACCCCTTTCTGTATCTCATGAAATGATTATGTACTTTTCTATCTTTCAGTTTGTTTATATGGTGGATTACATTTATCAATTTATATACCATTTATTAATTTATTTACCATCTCTACATTTTTCCATGGATGATCTTTATCATGTGTTTTTGGATTTTGTTTGCAAGTACTTTATTGAGAATTTTTACATATAAGTTCAAAAGGGAGACTTGTCTATAAATCTTCTTTTCTGGGGATTTATGTGTTTTTGGTATCAGGATAAATATGGGTTTGTAAAGCTAATTAAAAAGATTGCTTCTGTATCTACTTTGAGAATAATTTTTGGAGTATTGGCATTAACTCTTCTTTGACAATTTGAAAGAATTCTGTTCTAAAACAATCTGGCCCTGGGCTTTTTAGTTTACCTGTAAACCTTTAATTATTGTTTTTTTTGTTTTTACATTAGGTTTTGTAAATCTATTTCAGTTGTGTATTAGTTAAGGTGACAACTTATGGGTCAGAGGTTCAGTTGGTTATCATTATGGCGGGGAGCGTGGCAGCATGTAAGCAGCATGGTGCTAGAGCAGAAGCAGAGAGTATAACATCGTATAGAAAACAGGAATTCAATTGAAACACTGGTTGGTATCCTGAGCATAGGAAACCTCAACTGCCACTTCCCCAAGAGACACTCTTCCTCCAAAGAGTCCATACCTAACTCAAAGCTACACCTCCCAATAGTACTACTCCCTATCATATTATGGGGGCCAACGGCAATCACACCACCACCGATTGCTTGTTTCACCTTGGTAAACGATAAATACTAAGAAAATTATTCATTATTTTATATTTTCCAATTTCTTTCAGTAAATGAAAATAGACTTTTTCAGGATATACAATGATTTGTAGTTATTCAGAGAGACCATAAGGATATCAAATGATATACATCTCTGAATAGAATAAAAAGAAACAATAAAAATGTAGAAGCTACATCATTTATTACTTAAAACAATTCACACAACTTTGTTTCATTTTTTAAAATATTTGGTTTTATAATTTGAAACATTTTCATCTTTTGTTCAATTAAGATTACACGTTATTCAATCTTAATACAAATAATTAAAATTTAAAATAGAAAAGTAGGAAAACTGGTCTATCTATTTTAAATTAATATACCACTAAGAGATGACTCTTGTTTTTGTATCTTTATTCCTTTTACTTATATGAGTATAAATTCAAGAAAAGTGCTATAACCTTGTAGGTCATCATTTTATATTATTTTTATTATTTTAGTTGTTTTGTTGGTTCCAACTCTAGATATTAAAGGTTTGTTGATCTGTTTCTAGGGCATTTTAATAGTTTCTAGCACAGTTTTTCTTTTGTTGTAGTTTGTTGCTTGCTTGTTTATTTGTTAAATTGGTTGGTTTTGTTTTTTTTATGAGTTTCTTACACACATGACAATTTCTACCTTACCTTTCATGTTTTCTTTCATAATTCTTAATTTAAAAATTATTAAAACAGTTTTTATGTGTTTTGTTAGGAATGAAGTTCAGATGCTTCCATTTCTTAAGGTAGGTAGATAGTTATTTTGGAATTGCATGAATAAATATATGTTAATACATTTGTATCCATATTAATTTAAAATGATCTCTTTTTGGCAACTAATATTCTTTAATCTTATTCACTATGAGTTAATGTACATGTCCAACTGCCTCAAGAATATCCCTATTATACACTGAAGAAACTGACCTATTATCATCAGCTTAATTATTAAACAATATGAATGAACTGTGTTCTCAGAATTATTAATATGTCATTGGAAAGCAATGCCATTCATTCTTTATAAAAAGCTTAATTTTTGGCCGGGCGATGGTGGCGCACGCCTTTAATCCCAGCACTCGGGAGGCAGAGGCAGGCGGATCTCCGTGAGTTCGAGACCACCCTGGTCTACAGAGCAAGTTCCAGGACAGGCTCCAAAGCCACAGAGAAACCCTGTTTCGAAAAACCAAAAGAAAAAAAAAAAGAAACAAAAAGCTTAATTTTTACAGAACCTTTATGCTTTAAAATTCCATGTAATAATATTTTCATTGATAAGTTTCTTCTTTCGGGTAACCCATCATTTTTGTAATTAGCTTAGATTGCTTAATCAAGTCTTTATTTCTTTTACATCCTTACCTCTAAACTTTATTTTTTTAACCTCTAAACTTTTAAATCCATTTTCATTGAAATAGATTGAAGTCTTCTAGGAGAGTTTCATTTGTACAATGCCTGCATTAACACACACACACACACACACACACACACACACACACACACACACACATATATATATATATATATATATATATATATATATATCACTTTATTAATGCACAAAGCAATCTCACACCAGTTAATATTCAAAGGGGCATTTATTTTGGGGTTAAGACTCACAAAGCACCAACAGTCAGAAAAGGAGCCTAGTAGCCGGAGCAGGAGCAGGAACCAAGTGCTGGAACCAAGAGAGTGGGCTTAGGCTTGCTGCTCTTTTTTAAAGATAAATAGACCACGCTCCAGTGGGCTGGTATCTTAGCAGCTATTGGCTGAAGGAGCAGAAGGTACTCTAGCAGCATTTATAATTTCAGAATTTGAATGATAGAGACAGGAGAATCTGTAGTTCAAAATACATGTCACTAAATAGCTGGTTTGATTCTTCCCCTTCTATGGGCCATAGTAAAGTCATACAATTTTTAATCCCTTATTTTGTGTCATAGTTAAGAGTTTCTCTGCCTTCAGATCACTGTGTATTGGAGCTGTTTTTCTCCCCCAATCCCTGTCTAAATCTTAGAAACTCATAAAGATGTTAACTGAATATTGTTTTATTTTCAATCATTCATACAATTTACCTTATAATTAAAGCATCATTTTCAGATTGTTTTATCTCACTTATTATGAATTCTAATCCTCATAAGCAGATATCAGGTCTTTTGAAATCAATAAAACATTTCATTATAGTTCGCCATGTTCAGAGAGTCCAGTTAATCCCATGCTTTTTCAGTCACAGTCCAGCTGGCCTTGGTGAGCTCCCAATAGACCAGCTACACTGTCTCAATAGGTGGGTGCACCCCTCGTGGTCCCGACTTCTTTGCTCATGTTCTCCCTCCTTCTGCTCCTCATTGGGACCTTGGGAGCTCAGTCCAGTGCTCCAGTGTGGGTCTCTGTCTCTATCTCCATCCATCCCCAGATGAAGGTTCTCACTCAGGATAGTGTTTTCTATTTCCATCCACTTGCATGCAAAATTCAAGAAGTCATTGTTTTTTACTGCAGCGTAGTACTCTAATGTGTAGATATTCTACACTTTCTTCATCCATTCTTCCATTGAAGGGCATCTAGGTTGTTTCCAGGTTCTGGCTATTACAAATAATACTGCTATGAACATAGTTGAACAAATGCTCTTGTCATATGATAGGGCATCTCTTGGATATATTCCCAGGAGTGGTATTGCTGGGTCCAGGGGTAGGTTGATCCCGAATTTCCTGAGAAACCGAAACACTGATTTCCAAAGTGGTTGCACAAGATTGCATTCCCACCAACAATGGATGAGGGTACCCCTTCCTCCACAGCCTCTCCAGCAAAGGCTATCATTGGAGTTTTTTTATTTTAGCCATTCTGACAGGTGTAGGACTCTCTGAACATGGCGAACAATGAGAGCTGATGAGAAGCCAAGGACAATGGCACGGGGGTTTGATCCTAAGTAATGTGCTGGCTTTGTGGGAGCCTAGCCAGTTTGGATGTTCACCTTCCTAGATATAGACGGAGGGGGGAGGACCTAGGACTTACCACAGGGCAGGGAACCCTGACTGCTCTTTGGACTGGAGAGGGAGGGGGAGAGGAGTGGGGGGAGGGGGAGAAGGGTGGGAGGAGGGGGAGAAGGGTGGGAGGAGAGGGAGGGAAATGGGAGGCTGGGAGGAGGTGGAAACTTGTTTTTTTTTCTCCTTTTCTCAATAAAAAATAATGAAAAAAGATCAAAAAAATTACTTTATATATCTAAAAAGTAGTTGAGTCTTATATTGATGGATAATGGTGTGGATCCTATTTTCAGAATATTGTTAATAAGTGTCTATAAATATCAATTGTGATGAATTGTTGTTAATACAAGTATTTGGCTTTGTAGAGAGCATAGAATGAACTCCAACAGCTAGTCTGAATGGCAAAAATATAATTTCTAGGAGCAATGAAATTGGTTCAGGTAGCAGTATCAATTTTTTTTCCTCCAAAGGGAGGAGACTTGCTACTATTCTAGTGAGTGGCAGAAATTTCAATATTTCAATATATAAGTAGTGATAGTAGTAACTACACATTTAAAATGCTAAATGTTATGTAGTATAGTGTTAGGCAATATTTTTCTTGAAGTCAGTGTAAATTCTTTAATGATATCTTCATTCAGTATCTCTGCTCAATTTTTCAAAGTAACTTGTTTTCATTTTGTAACCTTGGATATAAAATATGTTTTGAAAGTGGCTACAATTTTTAATAATGTTCTTCCTACATTCTATAATTTCATATAAGATATTTTCATCATATTTCCCTCCTTACTAATCCTCCTATATCTGCACCTCATTCCTTTCTCACCAATTTTGTGTACTCATTTTTCTTCTTTATAAAATATTAAGTATAATTTGTGCTGCCCATATTCTAAAATATGTTGCATACACTGGAATGGAGATATACCAGCATTGAGATATGAAATTATGATTTTTTCAAATAGTTATTTCACATTTTCATACTATCAACATCCATTTGAAATACTGGTTTTATATCATAATAATGATAGGTTTCTTTATATTTTTAATGACTTGTGGTATTATATAGTAATAAAAATCCATTTACAATGTGAAGAACACATATTTCTATAAAATTTACTGAAGTCTTTATGATTTTGTGCATGCAGTTACATTTGTGAGCACTTTAAATTTTGTCAAAACATACTTTTTATGTCCAGATGAATTTGTATTTTATAAATACTCATTAATTTTTTTCATTTTTGGTAAAGGTCTATGATTTCTTAAATAGTTATAAGTTTTTTTCCTATGGATTTCAAGTACAAACTTGTAAATATTGTGTGAGAAGGTTACCCTATCTATCAAAATTATTACTCAGTAAAATAATTTTTACCTAGTAAGATGCGATGTGGTTTAATGTAAATAAAAAAGAGAACACTTAGTACAGAGAATTTTCCTTAGAGCAGGACAGGTTAGGGTAAATTTAAAAGCTTTCTCATTCCCAACCTAAAGGCTTTTGTCAAGGATCAGTGTAAGTTTAAGGATAGAGTGCCTTAGAGTTCTTCTGTTTTATTTATCATTTAAATTTAATTCAAATAATATCTAATCTGTTAAGAAAATATTATTTCAAATAAAATGATACAACTAAATTTTGTCTAATAAAATGATTTTCTATATTTTCAATTTGTTATATAAACTAAAAAAAGATACAAATAATTTACCTGTTTACATATAAATATACATTTATTTGAAAAAAATTAAAATCAAACAAAAAGGAAATCAAAAACCCGAATTTACATTACAGGAAATTCATTATCTTAGCATATATATCAATATTTATTGCTATATCATTCAGCTTTAGCCTTTTGTTTGTGAAGTTGTACATCTTATTTACATGGATAGCATCATGACCTGCTTCAGGAACCTATTTTAGATGACATTGAAAACTTATCATAATTATAATGTTTAAATAGGAAAAATCATAAAATAATGCATATATGGAGACACTATTCTACACACACACATACACACGTAAGAACTATATGAGTATAAATATTCCAAACCCAAGCTTTATTTCTAAAAAATTACAAAGGTAAAGTTATTTTGACAGTCAAAAAAGTGAAGCAAATGGTTATTTGTTTGTGTGTGATATGTACACACATACATGCATGGCAAAGAGAAGAGAAGGGAAGAGAAGAGAAGAGAAGAGGAGAGAGAGAGAGAGAGAGAGAGAGAGAGAGAGAGAGAGAGAGAGAGAGAGATCCTGAGCTTTTGGATTTTGTTAAAATTAATGTGAATGTGTCAATATCTGCGGACAGTTTTCCATATTTATTTTAATGAAAGATGTTTCCCAGAACCCTGGAGCTAAGTTTATTCTATGCATGAGTTATTTTTTTCTTTCTGCTTTGCACTTCGGAGCAGAGGTGGCAATAAAACTGTTCTATCTATATTTTTTTAAAGTCCTAAAATTCTGAGTTTTAAGCAGAGTATAACCATGCAAACTCTACGTAAATGAAATACAGCACACATCTATTCACAAGTCTCCCAAGTCAAAGCAGCAAGTTTCCTCTAGAACTAATTCCTGTCAAAGATGATTGCATTTTTTTAAAAACATAATAATAATGTAGTTTAACTTAACATACAATTTTTATGTCAATGATTTCTTAATGTATTTACAGGACGTCAAAATACTTTCAAAATTTGCTGGAGCTGAGTGAGATTTAATGACCATAATTTCCTGTCTACTCTGCAGTCAGTTGAATTCTTGAAACATGAACAAAATCACATCTGTACTTCCTGTAAAACTCAATGTGTTGAGTTGATTGAAAGTCCAGAGGAACCAATTAAACTTGAAATATTAATATTAATAGGAATGTCTCATAAATGATAGAATTAATTATTTCCTGGGAATTATTTACTTACTTATTTATTTTTTATGTATTTGAGGATAGTTTTGTTTTTCTCTAGAGTATAACGTTTTCAAATTTTTTAGTTATTAAAGTATCAATTTCTTTTAAAAGTGAAGTTAGGTATCTTTACATGCCATCATCCTAGTTGGAAGTGGGAAACAAATGAGATGGACTAAATCTGTCCACATAACAATCATACAGGGCGGTATTGAGGGCAGAGGAAGATTTCTGGGCTGAGGCCCATCAACACTCTATGAAAATGATTTCCCAATTACGTTTTAGGAATCTTATATTGTCATGAAAATATTCTACTTCCATTTGCTCTTTGGGTCTTCCATTTGAAATGGTTTGTTTATCATCTTTCAAGTCTGCATATAAACAATGCAAAATTTAGGGGTTTTTTTTGGATAATAATCTTTGATCTTTACCTTTGTTTATTAGAATTTGGTTTTGATATTGTAACTATTCAGTATTAGTTTAACTTGAGTTTCAAAGATTTTTTGAATGTAGACTTTTATATCTATTACTATTTTTTTATTTTTAACTCAAATACAATCTATTTTTATTATTTCTTTGAAAACAGGTTTCCTTCATATTTTATATATCGTTTTCCATTCTCTTACTCCTCCCAGTTTTTCCCTACCACCCCCCTCCAGTCCAGATCCAACAACTTTCTGCCCCTCTTGGAGTTAATTCCAAATAATGTATACCATAACATAAAACAGAAACAAACTGAATCAACAAAGCAGGACCCACATGGGATCACAAGACTGAAGCTGTAAGTTCAGGGACTCCATAGGTCTTTGCCATGCCCTCTGCATATAAGCTATGGCTGTTAGCTTGTGGAATGTCTCACAGTGGGAATAGGTGTTGTCCATGCTTGGCCTGCTCTTGCAACTCATTTCCTCCTATTGGATTACCTAGTCCAGCTTCAGTATGAGGGCTTGTCTTTGTCTTATTATTTCTTGTTCTGTCATATTTGGAAGTCTTCTCTTGGAGGCCTTCTCTTTTCTGAAGAGAAAACAGAGGGAGATGGCTATGCAGAAATGGAGAAGTGGCTGGTGAGCTAGGAGGTATGAAGGGAGCAGAAATTGTGATGAGGATGAATTGTATGAGAGAAAAATCCATTTTCCAAAATGATAATAGGAATAGGACTATAATAAGAAAAGGAAAATACCAAAGAAAAAACACAAGAAATACATGTGGATGCAGAAACATACACATTCTCAATCACAGGAATTCCTTGGAAACATAAAACCTGAGCCCATATTATAATCAAAGGAGGTAAAATAAAATAAAATAAAGTGACCATCCAAACCATAATGAAACTAAGCACCTCCAAAGACTCACTGAGTTTATTTTCTGTGATCATCTACTGGTGGGCAAACAACCTATCTCTAAAATGATTTTGTTTCCTCATTGAGATGTACTTGGAGAAAAATTAGTTGTCCTTTATAAGTGGTTAAGAGTTTGAGAAAGCATTTTGGTTAGAATAGGGCCATGTGCTGACCTCACCTTCAAATGTAGGACTCCACATGTTATAGACCAATGTATGTAGGTCTTGAGTATGCTGATTCAGTCTCTATGAGACCATACATGTATTACTCAGACTGTCATTAAAACTACCATTTCCTTGGTGTCCTCCATCTTCTCTTAGCAGCTCACACACAGCTGAATCTTATATTCTGATCAGTTGAATCTAGTACTATTATTTGTATAATGGTATGTTCAAATTGTCATATAAATGAAAACTTTTATTCTTGCTTTCAAAAATAACTTTTTAAACTTTCACCAGACTGCCAGTTTCTGACTCTGTAAGCAGGTAGTAAAAAAATACACACACGAAAAAACATCTGATTTAAGGATCATTGTTTTCACATTTGTTTGTCACCCAGAACTGAAGTATTATTGTTTTAAGGTTTATTTCTGGTACTGAACTGACAGTTTGTAAAGTTATGAGACAATATAGTAGAGCATGTTACAACATACAGCTGTGAAAATTGCCTTAAGAGCTAGAATAGAGTTTGTAATCTTTTACACATTTTTTTCTAGTTGTGGAACTTTGGGCAACATTTAAAACATCCCTTAGAGTTTCAGTATCCAAAGGCCTAAGGAAAGCACCAAGTTTATTATATTGAGGCTTATTGGAAGAAATAAAAGTAAAATATTTAGCTCAGAAACTACCAGTAAATATTACTATTTTTATTATTAGCTATTATTCAAAGAGATTATATCTGGGTATTCTAGACAGATTTAATTTTATTTGAGAAAGTGGATGCCTTAGAGATTTACCATTTATCCTTTTCTTCATAGCAAACTACCACAAAAAACCCATGGCTTTAAACAACTAATTTATTTGCTTGATACTTTTTCTCATAATCCTATAGATCAACAGTTTTCAGTATGGTTAAAAGGGTCAGTCTCCTGGAATCTTTAGTTGAAGTCATAACGCTCTGGGATCAGCTTCCAATAATCCTGGTGGTAGGTAGTCCAAGGGTGACCAAGGTCTCTGTATTTGTTTCTAATGTATATCAGATGTTACCTGATTATATGTATTAAATAATTCTGGTTATATATTAAACAATTCTGATTTAATTACTAGCTTTATATATCATATACTCGAAAACAGTTATTGTGGATGCTTTATATGGCAACCTCAAAGAAACATGCTAATGGAATAAGAGGAAAAGCTCTATTTTTTCTGTTCATCTAGATCAAAACCAGTATAACATTTTTCTGGTACAATTGGTGGTCAACACAAGTCACAAGACCAAACCTGATTCTCTGATGTAGATACCATGTAATCTACCTCTTGAGAAGAACAGCGTACAGGTATTGTTTAAATACTTAGGTATACCGCAAATAGAGGGATTCACAGATAACCATTTTGTAATAGAGTTTTGAGCCTTGTATCATGAAATTTAATGAAATTTGTCTAACTTGGAATCATCATTCCAATAAACATTGTTAAATATATATTACAATTTCATGTCTCTTATATTTTCTGTAAATGACAGGAAATATATCAATATCAATAAAAATGATTAATATTATTACATTAATGAAAGATTGATTACTTAAGAGACAATTTCATTTATATACTGAAGGTGTTAGGAATTATTATTACCCATTAAAGTTGAAACAAACAAACAAACCAACACAAATTTTTGAAGTTGAATGAAGTCCTTTATACATACACTACAACTAATTAATAAGTGACATACATTGTTGGCAGAGGTTTCTGTCCTGCTCTGTCCTGTAATAACCACACAAACACTATATTATTTGCAATACTGTTTGGCCAATAGCTTTAGCATATTTCTGGCTTATAGTTATATCTCAAATTAACCCATTTCTATTAATCTATGTATTGTCATGTGGATATAGCTTACTGGAAAGTTTTACCTGGTGGCTGGCATCTTTCTCCTCTGGCAGCTCCATGGCTTCTCCCTGACTTCACCTTCTCTCTCTCTCTCTCTCTCTCTCTCTCTCTCTCTCTCTCTCTCTCTCTCTCTCTCTCTCTCTCTCTTTCTGTATACATACATATATATCTTCCAAGCTGGCTATATTCTGTTAAACCATTGGTCAAAAACAGCTTCTTTATTAACCAATAAATGCAACAAATTTAAAGAAGGACTTCCCAGAAATTTCCCTATATCTGTTTAAATGAAAAGGAAAGTTTTAACTTTAGCATAGTAAAATTATTTATAACAAGACAGGTATCAAGCAAGAATTATAGTTACAACATTTATATCGACTTTATCTTTTATCATTACTAACAAAAACTATAATTATAGCTATCTATTCTTCAACTCCATCAAAGACTCCAGAAGGATATAATATTGCCTTAATTAACAGGAAGTGCATTGTAACCAACTTTCAAAACCCGAGAATTGACAGAGATATCTTGCTGCCTGGCCAGTCACCCAAAGTTCTTCTGTGTTATTGGAGCATCTGTCTTCAGCCTACAGGTCCATAGAATATGACTGATTTCCCCATCAAGCAGGAAATATCAAAGACAGTTGCACCTATATTGGCAGTGTATCAGTCATTTTCTTCTGTGTCCTGAAGAGAGTCTAACATTCTTTTTGCTCACTCATGAAGCAGAAACTCTGAAAAACAGTCTCAGCTTTAGGTGAGTTCAGAAGTCATTTATTTCTGTGGGTCCTTCATGTCCAATTCACACAGCATAACATCAAGGACTCCAAGCAAGAATAGTTTCTTGCCCAAATGGTTAGCAAACTACTTAAGGAGCCTCTCTGATGCCATCACCCCCTTGGAACAATTGGTGCTTCCAGGAGAATATGTGTCTCTGGTCATGAAATGTTCTAACTTTTTTTAAAAAAATTAAATGCAATATTCTGTAGTCTTTGAAAGATCTGAAAAATATTTGTCTATCTTAAATATACCACTATACATTTAGAAAGCCTAACAAACAAGGCTAAAAGCATGACCATTAGAGGTGACTATTTATTAACCTGTGTTTTTTAACTATACATTACATTTTTAAATGAGCTGCACAAACATAATACCTTAATCAAGAAAAGAAATATACATATAACAAAATTGACCTTAAATTTTATCAATAAACCAAGATCCATACCAATGAAATGTTTATAGCATATCCCCTTTTAAATTTAAACAAACATTTATAAACAATATTTGGGAATTTGGGTATAGTTCTCTTCAAACTGCTTCCTGCTTTTTGTTGGGTGAAGTAATTTTTGGAGTGTTTTTAGTGACTTTTTGGGGTTCCTAGTCCATCAAACCAATTAGTCTGAAAGGAATCCATAGGCTCTCATCTTCTGTGGAAACAAAAGAATAACCTCTTTTCCAAAGTAGCAAGTCCTTGAACCCAAATTATGAATTCAAGGTACCATTAAAATATATATGTTAGTTTAGCTTAGCAGCCCATGCAATGAAATGTCTCTCTGTACTTAGCTCATTCCCATTCAAAAAATTCAAAGAAATCACAATAACATACATAATCTGGGCTATCTGTGTATATTCCATCTTTACGTGGCTTTTTTATGCCTTTTACCTATGACTGTCTGCACTCTGTCTACTTAAAGAATTTGTTTTATTCTTTACAAAATCATTTACTTCTTTTTATAACTCTATATACTATTTTTCTTCTCTCTCCCAAGCCTACATACATTTTTAAAATACACTGTGAACTGTTTAGAGGTCTATTTCTTCTGAATTTGTCTTTACTGTGTATCTGTAATCCTTTTCTGACCAGGACAGCTTCTTAAAATGCAAGTGATGTGGCTAGGACTAAAGCTGCTTTGACTTTTGGCTTTGCCCAGTCTAACATGGTGGAGGTTTATTCATCACCTCTGCAAGCTGTGCACACAGCACAGTTCCAACTTGGCAGCTGGTCTATGTTGTGAGGCTTATAACATTAAATTCACAAACCTATTTAAATGCTTGGTCTCCTGAAAGAGCTAGAGTTGTTCCTACAACTACCATGAACCAGGAAGCCTTCTTAAAGGAGCTGCATAGTTTTTGCTGCTAATGTTGAGTCAGAAAGACTTCTCTTAAAGTCAATGCTGCAGTACATCCAGGGGGGAAAGAAAAAAAACATTGTTGGCTTCAAAGGAATAGTGGGTAACACCTTGGTGTGTGTGTGTGTGTGTGTGTGTGTGTGTGTGTGTGTGTGTGTGTGTGTCTAGATTTCTTTTTAAACTTTCTCAGGTCTTTAAGTGGATTTAGCTAACTGCATTGATGCTGTAATCTGTTGGCAGAGTTTTTTGTCCTGCCTGGTCCTGTGGCAATCACACAGAAACTATATTATTTCAATACTGTTTGGCCAATAGCTTAAGCATATCTCTGGTTTACTCTTATATTTTAAATTAACACATTTATATTAATCTGTGTATAACCGCATGGCTATAGCTTACCGGCAAGTTTTCAAGTTTTCATTTGGCAGCTCCTGTCTTTCTCCTCTGGTGACTGCATAATGTTTCTCAGCTAAACTATTCTTTCCTCTCTATCTGCTTATAACTCCCACCTTGCCCTATTCTGCTAAGCCACTGACTGAAAAGGATTTATTCATTAACCAATAAGGACACACAAGGACAGAAGGACTACCCACACCACGGTTCTTCCCATTGTATTTGTTCATTGTTAAAAACCTACTTGATTCAAAAAGTGGTCTTGTTGAGAAATCAAAACTGAAATATATATATATATATATATATATAAAATGAGCATGTTTTGCCTTAAATTTATCGATAGCTGTGTGGTTCAAATAGAAGCAAAGCTGATGTGAAAAATGAAGAATGTGACAGATAGGAGTGAAGATTCCATCATTTTGAAAAATCCATATTTGAGTATGAGGAGGAGCTGTGTATATTCAAAACTATATGAGCTGTGAAAATATTTCAGAAGTCTTAAAGTTTGTGCTTTCAATTTTCTGTTCCGTCTTTTCACAATGTCAAAGCAACTCGTATTTCTTTAGTAATGTTCATATGATGAGCATGGGCCTGGATGAATTATACTCCTGTCAGGAGAGATCGCTGATTTTGCTAAAGACTCTATCTAGGTAGATTTACTCTTTTGTCTTGACCTCATGGAGATGGAGCTCAGTGTGTTAGCCATCTGCATTCTTCTCAATGGAGTGATAATAGTTATAGGGTATCGAGAGTAGAAACCATCTCTTAAAATAAGAACACTGTCTCAAATCATAATAGTTTCTACTGTGAAACATGAAGGTGGTTCTTTCCTGATTCCCTCTTTCAGAGGACTGTTATTAGTGGAGTCAAAACTTTAAATGGCTTTTGTGTAACATAAACAATTGGTACATGGCATTCGATGAGAGGGTTTGTCTGAGAATGGTTTATTGTGACAACACAATCACTTTCAGGTATTAAATTTCAGGATGAAAACCATAAATCATTCACCTTGCCAGACTGAAGTCTGACTTATTTCTGTGGTCAACATGGCTTAGTGGATATCAAGGACAAATGAGTCAAAGTAACTTTGCTGTTAAGTAGTGAAATGCAATTTACTCTTCTTAGATGAACAAAAGCGTGTTGAATTATCAATCCTGTTGTTTTATTAATGACTTTGAAGTACTCATTTTTTGTTTTAATAACAAATATTATTCATTATATAATATGAATTGATGATTGTAATAGTCAAGAAAATACCTACTACAACTATAACTGTTATTTAAAACATACATTTATAAATACACACATATGTATGCCAAGTGCTTTTCATTCTATATAATATATACATAGTAAAATATATCTATATACTTTAGGTGATATATATATATATATATATATATATATATATATATATATATATATATACATGGACTTGCATTTACATGCACACATGCACAGCATCTCACTGAAACATGCTAATAAGGCACAATGTTTGATTTTCTCACTAAAATAATTGAAGAAACATCTGTAATTGTTGGTCAATTACAATAAGTATTTTTACTACAATCATCACAATAAGTATTTTAATAACCTACTTCTTATGTATTATTCAATGTGCATTCCTTAAGATAGCAATAACAATTTTCAATTACTATCAAGAAGAAATTTTAAGGCACTATATAGGGGATAGCCTAAAATTTTTCATCTAAACCCTGAATCTGACACTTATGTTGACATTCTTCTAGGCACAGGCTAAGTTCTCCATAGTATGAATATTTATTTATTTGAATATCAATTGGAAAATGCAAATTAATTTCATACATGAGTTTTGACTAAAGAAAAGGAAAATGTAACATTATATGTATGACGTACAGCACTTTTTAAAAAATCTTATACCTTTTCATCAACAAACAAACAGTATTTCTAAGCTGGGACAACATGCCTCAATGTCTCATCAATCATCAGTACAACTGAAAATGGGAAAGACATCTACTACAGTGAGTGGTTCTCTGGTAGTTTGAAATTTTCTTACTAAATCTTTACTAATTCTCCTTTCTGATTTGTAGGGATTCTGCAAGACCTCTTTATCTCTGCCAGTTTTGGATTAGGAGCTACAATAAATATTAAGAGAGAATACTGAGATATATACTATATTTATATTTGATCTTTTTATGTATTCAGCAAAAAATCTTATTTATATTGGAAATTTAACACTATATATACATATAAATCTAGTAATCATATTTAAAATATTATTTGTAACTAAAATTTGAATATCTGAATATGCTTCACTGAGGAGAGAAGAGGGAAATTCAGGAAATATCATCATACTTTGTTACTGTTTACTTCTATGCAAGAAACTACATTGAATTAAAGTTTTCAGATTACCAAATGCCTCCTGTGTGTCTAACAAAGAAGGGCATTTATTTAGGTCATTTCCAACATTAGCTGTACAACATCTTAAGGAGGAATAAAATCACATTCATAGGTTTATTTAAAGTGGTTCTGTACACATACTGTTCTAATCATGTGTAACTATCAAGTCATAGAAGTAAATTTAACAGTATAACAGTAAGTTGTAATAATACAATTTGAATGTCAATTAATTTTCTCCAATGAAATATTTTACAGTTTCTTGTTAGAGTGATAACATAATCTCCCATCTTGAAAATAAGTTTTAAAGATATCTTGTAACAGGGCAGACAAAGTAGAAAATAATTTCAGTATATATTCATCACATTTTCTAAATGGTCAATTGATCAATGATCAGTACAGATTTCAGATTATAAAAGTTTGGAATTTGGAACAAATTTAGTGTGACAGGCCTTTTGCCTAATAGTCCTGACTAGTATCAATGCAAATAATGTGATTCTTGACAGTGCAAATATAAAACAAAACTATAAATTGCAAACATTTCATTAAAAATTTACACTTATCTAAAATGTAGGGAAAAATAAAACTATGGAGGTGTAAGAGACTGTCCCAAAATTCATATTGATATATTATTGATCCTTGAAATATATACTGTGTAAAGAAAATATGAAATACATAAACTTGTCCTCTGACTGCCATACATATATATGGCACATGTGACCCCATATACATAAAATTCACACACACACATAATGTCAATAATAAAAAAACTATTAAATTAAAAAATAACTATACCTTACTAATATTAGAGAAATTTACCTCCAAGTCCTAGTCCATACTCCTGCATTATTTCACTTGGACTGTTTTTGTGATTATAATACCCTATTTAAGTTCCGTAACTATATATATATATATATATATGTGTGTGTGTGTGTGTGTGTGTGTGTGTGTGTGTGTGTGTGTGTATGTATGTATATTGTCTGAAGTTTCCTGTCCTGCCTGCAATTGTTAAGTTCCAAAGAAATCACACAGAGGTCTTCTTTGTTACAAACTGATTGATCCATTAGCTCAGGCATCTTATTAACCCTTATAACTTATATAGCCCATTATTCTTATCTATGTTAGACATGTGGCTCAGTACCTTATTCAGAGGGGCAGTCACATCTTGCTTCTTCTGTGGTCGGGTTAGGATTGCAGGCCAAGCTTTCCTCTTCTCAGAATTATTCTCTTCTCATTAACTCACCTCTACTTCCTTCCTGACTGTCTCACCTCTACCTTCTACTTGGCTACTGGCCAATCAGCGTTTATTTTACATATAATTCACAGAATACAGACCATGGTTCCGTACCACTTCACCTCCTCTATTTCTTTTTAAAAAAGAATATTGATAGTCCTTTTTTTGGCGGGGTAGGGGTGGGAATAGTTTTCCAGGATACTTCCTGGTGGTTGTAGGCCCTAATAATCTTATGGGAACCTAAAAAAAAATTAGAATTATAATCGATTCCTAACTGGAATATCCTGTGAGGCTTGACCATCTCAGTCAGTAGTCTTGAATCTGTTCTGGATATAAAACTCAGACATCTAGGCCCTCTGTTCTTAACAAAGATTTCTCAGGTGGTCTTCCTTGTTCAAACCTGATTTTTCTTAACTCAAAATGAGTCCGTAGCCTCTCATTTTATCTGTAAAGAAAAGCAAAACCTCTTCTCCAAAGTAACATATCTTTTCACTTTAATTGTGTAGTCAAGGCATTTACAAAATATTTATGTTTTATTAATCCAGCAGCATTTATATTTAAATGTCTTTTAGCAGCTGCTTTTCATTCCTCAGCATTCATACAATTCAAAGAGAGAAAAATAACATACAGTATCCAGACTCTCTGTGTATTTTCATCTTTACATGGCTTTATTTTATCCTCTGTTTCTTTTACTTTACATTTAACTTTTGGCTGTTTGAGGCAGGTTTTCTGTGTATCTTTGGCTGTCCTGGAACTCCCTCTGGAGACAAGATTGTCCTTGAACTCAAAGAGATCCACCTGCCTCTGCCTAACAAGTGCTGGGATTAAAGGTGTCTGTTACCACATCTTGAACTTACAGAGGTCTATCTGCCTCTTCCTCCCAAGTGTTGGGATTTGAGGCATGTGTCACCACACCTTGAACTTACAGAGGTCTTTCTGCCTCTGTCTCCCAAGTTTTGAAATTAAAAATGTGTACCACCATACCCAACTACTCTCTTTATTTTTTTGTTTTAAGGAATTTAACCTTTTTCTTTTATCTCCTAAGCCTGCATATAATTTTAACACATTGTAAACCATTTAGAGGTTTTCTTCATCTTTGAATCTCTCTTTACTCTCTCTCTCTCTCTCTCTCTCTCTCTCTCTCTCTCTCTCTCTCTCTGAACACATTAGTCTTTAATTTGTTAAGCAATATGGATAGGATTAAATCCATGGCTTTGATGGCTGGATGAAGCCCATTCTTTAGCTTTCTGAGATTCTAGCCTCATGGTTGAAATAATGACTGTAGCCAAGCTTATTGCCACAATTCTATGGCATTTCGAGGTCCCTGCCAGCAAGCAAGTTGCAACAGTGTGCTCACAAACCACACTCAAATTCTCTGTAGCTGGACCTCCTGCCTGAAAGAGTCAGAGTTTGCACTCACTGGCAGGACAACCTAGAAACCCAACATTTTAAAATGGTGTGACTTTATGGCTAAAACCAAACAGCATGTGGTCAGCTTTTCATCAACACCACTTAAGTATTTTGTGGCAGGACCTTTTAAAAGAGCTGCAAGGTTTTACAGCCAAAGCTGCGTCAGGAAGCCTCTCTTAAATGAGAGCACTTGCCTCTAGCAAGCAGAGGCCACCTGAGAAATCTCCCGTAAGAACAACTTGCCCAGATGTCTGAGTTCTACATCCAGTACAGATACAAGATTGCTGCCTGAGATGATCAAGCCTCACAGGTTGACCCCATCAGAACTTTGTCATAATCCTAAAATTTCTTTAGGTCTCCATAAGATTATCAGTGCCCCCCAACCAGCAGGAGGTAGCCTGGAATACTGCACCCACATTCCCAAAAAATGGACTATGGACATTTTCCTTTGTTTTTTTAAAAAAGAAAGCAAAGTAGTGTGGAAGAATAGTCTGTACTCTCTCAATTATATCTTAAATAAATGTTGATTGGAAAGTAGTCAGACAGGAAGTATAGGTGGGACAACAAAACAGGAAGTAGAGGCAGGTCAAAGAGAGCAGGAGAATTCTGGGAAGGAGGAAGGCCATTCCTTTGCAGTTCTGACCTGACCACAGAAGAAGGAAGATGTGACTACCCTGCTGAATAAGGTATTGAGCCACATGGCTAACACAGATAAGATTAATGGGCTAATAATGGGTTATATAAGTTATAAGAGTTAATAAGAAGCTTGAGCGAAGGCATAAGTCACGAAACAATCCCACACCAGTTTGGAATTATGATTAATAAAAGGGTTATTTATTTAAAAGAAAAACTTATGGATCACCATCCGAGACAACAACCCTCTGCAAGATCAGGAAAGGAGTCTATATCCAGAAGCAGAGTCTGAAGCAAGAAAGAGTGCAAGGCTACCACTGTTTTTTAAAGCGCAAGAGACCACACCCAAGTGGACTAGTATCTTAAAGGCTATTGACTGAAGGAGCAGAAGGAACTCAAACAGCACCTACCCCTTTTGTTAAAGTAAGAGAGTTTTAAACCTACTACAACATTATATACAACAAGAGCAAATATCTTATTTTAACTAGTTTAAGTCTTGTATAATAAATAACTTGGCCAAGTAATGAGAGGAAAGTAACTACAATTATCAAGTCTTTAACCCCATCAAAGATCCAAGAAGGGAAATAATGATACCTGAGTAATTAGGAAGCACAATTAAACAATTTCCAAAACATGCAACAAATCACAGAGACAATTGACTACCTGGGCAATCACCCAAAGTCACATTTGTAACATTGAAGCAACCAACTTTGACTAAGGCCTAGAATAACTGACAAATTATTTTTAAAGGCATGAAATTTTTTAAAACCATCTTACCCTGTCTTTGCAAGATTTGACAGTTTTGTTTATCCATTTTTGGATACTATGTATTTTGTCAGTGGTTGAGATATGGGCAGTGTAATGTTGGGCACCATTCTATAACATGAGGGCTGGGCTTGTTGGGGGTTTCTGTCCTCCCACCAGGTCCCACAGCTGACAGTCCCCAAAGAAAATCACACAGAGGACTATATTAATGATAAACTGATTGGCCCATTAATTCAGGTTTTGTATTAGCTTTTATAACTTATATTAACCCATTATTCTAATATATGTTAGCCACAAGGTTCAGTACCTTTTACAGTGGGGCAGGTCACATCTTGCTTTTTTCCATGATCTGAGCAGGATTGTGAATAAAGGGGCTTTCTCCTTCCCAGCATTTTCCTGTTCACATCACCCTGCCTCTACTTCCTGTCTGGTTGACCCACCTATACTTCCTGCCTGGCCAATCAGGATTTATTTAAAACATGATTGACAGAATATAGACAGTTTTCCTATACCACTTCCTCCTCTTTTTTTTTTCTTAAACAAAGGAAAATATCCATAGTCCATTTTGAGGGAATGTGGGCATAGTTTTCCAGGCTACTTCCTGCTGGTTGGAAGTGCCGATAATCTTATGGGGACCTAAAGAAAATTTAGAGTCATGATCAAGTCCTAACTTTTTGTCCTGGCTACCAGGCTCCCAGCCACCCGGCTAGCTTGACCCCCAAAATAACTACACAGAAATTGTATTAATTAAATCACTACCTGGCCATTAGCTCTAGCCTCTTATTGGCTAACTCTCACACCTTGATTCAACCCATTTTTAATAATCTGTGTAGTACCACGAGGTCATGGCTTACCGGGAAAGATTCTAACCTATGTCTGTCTCAGGCTGGAAATTAATGGTGTCTTCCACACTTCCCTGCTTCCTAGCATTCTTTTCTGTCTACTGTGCCCACTAAAGAGCTGTCCTATCAAAAGGCCAAGGCAGTCTCTTTATCTAACCAATGAAAACAACACACAAACAGAAGAACCTCCTATACCATTTTCCCCTTTTCTGTTTAGATAAAAAAAAGGCTTTCATTTTAACATAGTAAAATTACATATAACAAAACACTGATCAAGCAAGAATTACAGTTGTAATATTTATATCTATTTTATCTTTTATCATAACTAAGGAAAACTATAACTATCCATTCTTTAATTCCATCAAAGACTCTGTAGACCAGGCTGTTTTTGAACTCACAGAGGTTTGCCAGCCTTTGCCTCCCAGATATTGGGATTAAAGGTGTGTGCCACCATGCCTTGAATTTACAAAGGTCTGACTGCCTCTGTCTTTTCTTTTCTTTCCCCAAGCCTGCATTTATTTTTAACAATGTGACCAATTTAGAGGTTGTTTATGTCTGGACCTATCCTATTGCATTGTCTTTAATTGTCTACTGTCTTGAAGAGCTTTTAAAATGCTAAGCAGCTAGGTTGTGGCTGCTTGAGATATTGGCTCCATCACTCTCCAATTGCAAAATGGTGGACATATCATTTCTGCTAGCTCTGGGGCCACCAGACAGGAGCTGTGCTCAGTAGTCCAACCCATAGAATGAGGTGCCACACATAAATCTTTTTTATCTGAGTTACAACCAAATCTGCAACACAGAGCAATGTGCAGCCTGGAAGCATTTGTATGGCAGCACTAATCTGCCATGCTCTTCTGCTTGTGCATGCCTAGTAAACCTGATCCCTGATCCTGCCCCCTGCCCAGGCAGGAAATACTGATTAACAGGCATGGTCTCAACTAGTTTTCTCCCAACTCCAGTGGGCACAGAAATACCTGGTGCCACAAATGCTCCATAGCCAGAGTTTGCACTGGTGGCAGGGCCCAGGAAGCCTCATTTTAAAATAATGCAGCTTAGGTTTAGCACTTAGTGGATTAAGTCCATCACGTTGGAGCACCAATCTGTACTAGAAGGAGGAGCAGGCCCCTTTGTTTCATCCCACCCGGCTAGCTTATCCCCCGAAATAACCACACAGAAATTGTATTAATTAAATCATTGCTTAGCCATTAGCTCTAGCCTCTTCTTGGCTAACTCTCACATCTTGATTCAACCTAGTTTTAATAATCTGTGTAGCACCATGAGGTCATAGTTTACCAGGAGCGATTCTAACCTATGTTTGTCTCAGGTCAGAGGTTCATTATGTCTGCCATACTTCCCCTCTTCCTAGCATTCTGTTCTGTCTACTCTGTCCACTTAAGGGCTGCCCTATCAAAAGGCCAAGTCAGTCTCTTTATTCAACCAATGAAAGCAACACAAAAACAGAAGAACCTCCTACACCAGAGAAGTTCCTTGCCAAAATGCCAGTTTAGTCTAGAAGAAGACAAGCTCCCAGTGGAGTATCTTTGGTGCTCAACAACCTCTCAGCAATAGATTGGTGTTGCCAGGAGTGATTGTATCTTGCTGCCACAGAACTCTAAGTTAGATTAAATGCCAGTTTTTACAGCTCTTTGAAGAGGTTGAAGATTATCTATTTATACAAAATATAATCTCTATATATCTAAATAATCTGATTAGTCTAACTATAAATATGACAAACATATTTGTCTATATGACTATTGATCTATAATTTTTAATACCAATTTAACTTAAAGACTAAGACAATAAACAACTGTGCAATTAATGAGGACAATGACTTCCAAATGTAAACAATGTACAAGTATCTTGATTAGAGGTAGAAATGTATACTGTAATATGGTAAATATATGCCAATACATAAACAATATAAAAGTATTTTACTCAGAGGTAGAAATGTACACTACAATATAGCAAACACACACACACACACACACACACACACACACACACACACACACACACACACACACACATATATATATATATATATATATATATATATATATATATATATAAATGTTTTCTTTTTGTTTTGTTTTTCGAGACAGGCTTTCTCTGTAGCTTTGGTGCCCATCCAGGAACTAGCTCTTGTAGACCAGGCTGGTCTCAAACTCACAGAGATCCGCCTGCCTCTGCCTCCCAAGTGCTGGGATTAAAGGTGTGCGCCACCACCGCCCGGCTATATAAATGTTTTAAACAGAGGTAGAAGCATGCATGCACATAATATTCAATATAATTCATCTTTGTTTCCATATATAAGAATCTGTACCAATGTAATTGTCTATAAACAATACCTCACAAATACCAATCTATTATCCCATCATCCAATTTTCCCTCTTTTATAAACTGTTGAAGGAAGTAGGGCCCCTTGTTTGTCTCATTTGGCTAGCTTATACCCAAAATAATCACACAGAAATTGTATTAATTAAATCACTGTATGGCCCATTATCTCTAGCCTTTTATTGGCTAACACATTTTGATTTAAACCCATTTTTATTAATTTGGATAATACCACGAGATTGTGGCTCACTGGGAAAGATTTAGCATGTCTGACCTGGCAGCTCTATGGTGGTTCTCTGTCTGTCCTTTTTTTTTTTTTTATCATTTAGTTTTGTTTACTCTGTCTACCTAAGTTTTGTGCTATTAATAGGCCAAGTCAGATTTTTTTTTATTTAACCAATGAAAGCAACACATAAACAGAAGAACCTCCTATACCACCTGAGCTAATGGGCCAATCGGTTTATAGTTAATGTAGATGTAAGTGTGATTTCTTTGGGTTTTAATGATTATGGGAATTGGATAGGACAGAAAACTCAGACAACATATGTATATATATATATATATATATATATATATATATATATATATATATGTGTGTGTGTGTGTGTGTGTGTGTGTGTGTGTGTGTGTGTGTGTGTGTGTTAGAGAGAGAGAGAGAGAGAGAGAGAGAAAGAGAGAGAGAAAGAGAGAGAGAGAGAGAGAGAGAGAGAGAGAGAGAGAGAGAAGAATTCCTTGCATGATGAATACAACAAAAATATATACCAAAATAGAGGTTGAAATTTGTCTCATCCTTATGAACTTTTAATTAAATTTCAGAAAGAGTTAACTTTTGCTACATAATTTTAGTCCTTATAAAATGATAGTACAGGATAATTGCATAGCTCAATGTTCTCAACCATACTAAACAGAAGCAAACATGCAAGCCATATAACACAGGTGTAAATTAAATCTATTTTTATATTTTGGAGCCTAGCAATTTTCATAATGCTATTTAACCATGGCATAATGTGAAAACTGCACTAATAAATTAGAGGGCAAAAAAAATATGCTTCAGGTGTTATGCTAGAATTTATGCTGGTGACAGACATTATTTTCTGCATTATTGAGCAGCAATTATCTTGCTTCACATATTACCACCATATTTTAAAGTTTTTGTTGCTTTTGAAATGGTTTCCCATTACACTCAGAGTTAGCAGTGCAATGTGACACAGCATACTGCATTTGAAAAGTAAATAGAAGCCAGTAACATCATTAGTACAGGATAAGACTAGTCTACAGATAGTTACTCTACTGAGTATATGAAGACACGGATGTATTTATATAATAATTTACAAAATCAGTATTTAAAATCATCTTCTAAAATACATTGAGAAAGCAAATTCAAGCTATATATGTATATTTATACATAGAGTTATACATTGTATAAGTTTCTAGAAATTATAGTCTGTTTCTTGCATTTTTTGATCATCCATATTATTATTGCTTTACCTTCTGTTTTCTTTCTTCTGTATTTACTCCCCATCTACCATAAAGAGAATTTTCTTTCCTTATTTCCCAATTAGACCACTTGTAAAGCATTCTTGCTGTCATGTTGCTTGCCTAACCTCTACCATCGCAAGACTGCCTTTTTAATTTCATGGTTTCCATAGTGGCTCCATGATGTGATCTTATTTCTGAAAATTTGGAGCTTAGAGAGAGAATGTTGATGGTTGTCTTTTGGTGGTGAAGAAGAATTGTCTGTATTCTGTCAATCATGATTTAAATAAATGCTGATTGGCCAGGCAGGTAATATAGGCAGGAAAACCAGACAGGAAGTAGAAATGATGCAATGTGAACAGGAGAATTCTGGGAAGGAGAAAGTTGATTCCTCCCAGTCCTTCCCAGATCACCAGATCACCAAAGCAGCAGGATGTGATCTGCCCCACTGAAAATGATACTGAGCAACATGGCTGTACATAGCACAAAGTAGCTACACCAAAACTAGAGAAAGCTTAATGACACAACAGAAAGCTCAAAAAAAGGAAGAAGAAACCTATTTGTAAACACAGAAAGGATATTACCATGACAAACTAGATTTATCAGCTTCTTGAGAAATTCAGCCTCCAGAAATCAGAGAATTATGCTTGATTTTCAGTCTATCACATATTGAAAATGGAGGGTTCAGTGGATATAAACAGTAAAGCAGGAGGGAATTTTTGTTATGTAATTATGATTGGATAATTGAATTTTACTTTTTCTTATTTTGGAGAGCTCAGCATGTTCTTCAATTTGAAGGCATCATTTACCAAGTGATCATTTACTGTAGAAGATAACAAAAATAATAACGATTAGCAAATGGTTGTTGGATGGATACACCTACTATCCTTTCACAGTAGGTTTATAGATTAGTATGTATATTCTTCCAAAAATAATCAAAGGGAAAATAAGCATAGAGAATACATGTTGCAATATTATAAAAACTTTAAAAACCAAACAGAATGGTCTAGAAAGCAACGTTTTAAAAGTAAGTAGACACATTAAAAAAAACAAAATAAAAAATAAATGGTTAAACAAAGAAAAATTAAGAGATATGAATGTAAAGTTATGCTTCCAACAATGAGAAATTAAATTTATGTCAGCTTAGAGTACGTAGATCTCTAATGACACAATTGTGTAAAAATAGGAATTCTTGACTTTTATTGAATATCTCTTGGATTATATGTTACTTTCTGATGAAAATTCAGCTTTTCTAGTGCTCTTCGAAGCATACTAAACCACCTAATAATATATGGCTTCCCAACTTAAGGATATTTCTCACTTACAGCTATTAATAATCAGTTGATTGACAATAACTATATAGTTCTTTAAATTTCACTGGGTTTTGCTATCACGTTACATTTATTAGCGTAAGAAGATAAAAATATAATGGTTTCATATACTATAATAAACATTTGGAAATTGTACATTATTCTCTATAAACATCATGGAAAGAAAGTCAAGTTGTTCCAAGTAGGATTTCTCATTACTAATGACTCTATCACAGCTGACATTTCAAAAATGGGTATTGAATAACAAAAACATTCATAATTACCTTATTTTATTTTTACTTATTTCCAAAATTGAAATATATCATATCTATAACTAAATTATTTAAATTCATCACTGCCAAAGATTTTTGGTTTGCTTGAGCTAAAATATATCAGCAAAACAAATCATATTAGCATGTCTTCTGAGTTTTAATTTCTATAACATACTCACTTTTCCTTTTGGTATATTTTTAATTTCTGTAATTCTAATATTGTTAAGAACTCACAGAATTGCAGTTCCAAACTTTTCCTTCTTGTTCTTTGTGACAAAGTTATTCTTTTGAAGCGGCTGACAAGAAAATGATGTGTAACAAAAAGGGTACTCCTGTACAGAGTGTCATTCTTTAGACTCTACAAAAATGTATGATATTAACAAGGATTTTCAGATAATACACGGTTTAAAAGTTCTCCATACTGTTATTTTGAACTCATTCGTAATTCTGAGCACACTACTGGCAAGGTGCTGATTAGGGCGATAATGGTTGTGGCATGAAAATAGATGAGACTGCAGGAGCTGAGACTAGCTGCTTGTCTCACAGTCATGTGTTTGTAAAAGTAACAGCCCACGAAAGTACCAAGATAAAACTTTTAAAACTGATCCTGGTTCTTAATTTTATCATCTGGAACAGATGAGAAAATTCAATAAACTTTTTTAAATTAACATCTCAAAATCCAAACTACGATTTTAAGAACATACAGGTCATACATGCTTACACACACACACACACACACACACACACACACACACACACACACACACACATATATTAAATTTATTTAATTAATTAATTTATTTATTTAAATTAGTTAAAATTTAATCACACTGTTTGCAACCTTCCTGTTCCACCTTCTAATTCCTCACGTCACCCTCTAATTTCTAATCAAATTGATGATCTCTTTTCTTTGTTAATACTGCTAAATATATACATATATGTAGAAATAATAAATAAATATAACTTTCTGATCTATTTAGGTTTCTGATTGTCTATGAATTTAGGACTGTCCAGTTGACAATTGATATTAAATTATAGGGCTGCTCCCTTGGAGAGATTAATTCTCCATAATGCTGAGCTATCATATGTTTAACTTTCCTGGATTTTCAATGAGGCACAATCTCCCAGCAGATTTTGATGTTGAGGCTCTTACAATCCTCTTGACCCTCCTCTGAGTTGTGCTGTAATGTATCTATCTACTGGGAATTAACACCTCACATTCACTTACTAATGCATTTTGGCTTGTTTTGGTTTTATAAAGTTGTCTCATTTTGGTCAAATAAAAACTTTTTAGTTTTCTTTTTTTTATATTATAATTTATTTATTTAAGATTTCTGTCTCTTCCCCGCCACCATTTCCCTCTCCCTCCCCCAATCAAGTCCTCCTCCCTTGTCAGCCCACAGAGCAATCAGGGTTCCCTGTCCTGTGGGAAGTCCAAGGACCACCCACCTCCATCCAGGTCTAGTAAGGTGAGCATCCAAACTGCCTAGGCTCCCACAAAGACAGTACGTGCAGTAGGATCAAACTTTTAATGGATGAGAACTACACTAAACTTTTGGTAAAATAAGTTTTACATTGTAGTTAGAAATTATGTTAGTCTAGTAACGTGGTAGAACTAAGTAGAACTCTAAGATAATAGCATCACTTCACCAGTGGAGTTTACTAAATTTTTCAATACTGATTTTGATCATGTGCACAAAGGTAGCAAAGGAACTAAAATGTGCATTCTAAATTCTCATATGCACAATTAATACAACAAATATAACTGATATATATATATATATATATATGTATAAAACAAATATAACTGAAGTCAAAGCTATGTTGAGAAGTCCATTCAATAGTAGTTTATTCATATTATTGTAAATTGCACTAAATATGTTATTTATAGTAAAATTTATCAGATATTAATATATAAAAAGTCAATATTATCTAAAATCTGTTTATAATAAAGAGTTCAAATAGTGGGGGCTGGAGAGATGGCTCAGCGGTTAAGAGCATTGACTGCTCTTACAAAGGTCCTGAGTTCAATTCCCAGCAACCACATGGTGGCTCACAACCATCTGTAATGAGGTCTTGTGCCCTCTCCTGGCCTGCAGGGATACACACAGACAGAACATTGTATATATACATAATAAATAAATAAATATTTTTAAAAAAAGAGTTCAAATAGTAATAAGTGTGAAAACTACTCAATTAAAATACAGGCCAGGGTTTTGAAAAGATACTTCATTAAATATAGAAAATTTATAACAGGAGAAACTAAATGTCTCATAACTGTTACCAATAGAAAGATGAAATTTAAATTATTATAACATGGCACTACTGTCAACAGCAAGTGTTATATTGTATACACATTATTTTTGGAAATGACAGGGAACTGCTTTTTTGACATACATTGCTGGTTGAGGTATAAAAATAACATGTCTACATTTTAATAAGAATTTATTATAAGTATATGATTTTGATCATGCAAATATACATTCACATTCTACATTTTTAAATTGTTCCTATTTTTAGTCACCTTTTTCCTCTTATTGGAATGTGTGTGTTCTAGAATAGTATATGATATTCTCTGAGTCTATCTCCATCTCTGTCTCTACCTTTCTTTTTCACATACATACCCATACATACAGAAGAGGTGACAATCATCACAATACACAAATGAAAGCAGGATCCCTAGGAATTAAACTCCCTTAATATCTTTCTAGTCAATAAATTGCAGCCTGTAGGAAAGCAATGCCATGGCTGGAATTAAAACAATAGACGGTATTTTAACTTAGGACAAATTTTCCAAAGAATAAGTAAAATGCAGCACAAATTTAAAGTGGTATATGGAGGTAAATTTTTAAACCAATGATAAGAATTGCAATAAGAAAAAAATGAGTTAATTGTTCCACTAATAAAATGTGCTTTGTTAGTGGGTGAATAAAATAAGTTTTATTAGAGATTAGAAAAAACAGTATATAAAATAATAATTAAACATTCATGTGCACATTGCCTAATTATGCATCCTTTGAAAGGTTAACTACAAATTCTATTTTTTTTTTCGGTTAGGAAGATTTTGTTTTATATAATACATACAAATAAGGTTTCTTTTACCTCTAGCCCTCCCAATTATTGTTACATGCCTTCCTATCTGGATCCAACTGACTTCTGTTTTACACCAGAAAACAAAGAGGTTACTGAGAGGAAATATAAAAATAGAAACTAGCACATTGAAATGGGAGTAATAAACCAAAGAAAAGAGTCCAAGAAAAGCATAAGAAAAGGATGTAAACAGAGAGACACATGTGTTCACACACTCAGAAATCCCATAAAAACACTAAAATGAAACTCATAATATATTTAAAGGACTTGTAGGATAAAAAGAAAATAAATAATGATTAATAAATACTTTAAAATAATATTAATTTTAAAAATTAAAGTAAAAATTCCCCAGCACAACATTGTGAGACAAGGAACCTCAAAAGACACCTCTGAGTTCATTGTCCTGGCCATGTATTGATGGGCATTCAGCCCCTCCTTAAATTTGTTTCTGCAATGAGACAACCTTGAAGAAAAGTTTTCATTTACAACTGGTTAGCAATTGCATATAGCTTCTGGGTTAGAGATAAGTGTATGTGTTCATTTTTCCTCCATCTGGTGCAAATTTTTACAGGCTCAAGAATCAGAGATTCACTTGTTCTCACACTTAAAAATCGCATAAAATCAGTAAACTTGAAACCATGATATATACAAGATGTTGACCTCTGAAGACCCAATGCATGATGCTGTAATTTCCATTAATTTTTGATTATGATTTTTGATTATGTTGACATAGAAGGAAATATTTTCTTGGAGTCATCCATATATTCTGACTCTTCCATTCCATCTGTTTGCTCTCCCACAGGGTTTCCTGGGGACTGAGGCCAGGGATTTGATAGAGACATCCAGTATAGGTCTGAGTGTTCATAGCACTCTCTCTCTCTCTGCATAATGTCTGGCTGTGGGTTTCTGTATTTTTACTGTTACCAACTAGTGCAGGACGTCTGAGCAGGGCACATTCTATGAGTATAGCACAATGTCATCAGGAATCATTTTATTGCTATTTTTATAAGGCAAATATTTTTTTTTACCCTTGCTCTCTGGGCTACACAGCCTCAGGTTCTTTGTCTCTAAACAATGTCCAGTATAGCTTCCACCCCATGGACTCTCTCTTAAGTCAAAACAAATATTGGTTACTCTCACAAGTTTTGTTCCACCATTGCCCTAGAAATATTGTGGAAGCAGAACATAATTGAGTATCAAGGAGTGTGTGGCTGAGAGTGTATTTATATCTCTCTCCTGAGAGCATTCAGAATGCCTTCCTACACCAGAGAAACTAAAAGGTAGGGGTAAAGGCTCTATTTAGACCCAGATGGATTTAACATGCTCAATGAGTTGTATAGGTGTTGTCTTCAGCAATGAAGCATTGATATTAGCTTGTGGGGAGCAACTTACAGTCTTAGCAAAAGCCTGGGTTGTTTGTGGTTACTTTGGACACATTTGAGCAAATTCTCAATTAGATGTAACCCATTCCTTGGACTAGAAGCTCATCTGGTTATAGGAGATATCCAGTTGGGTTTATATGAAGGGAATCTAAATGAAATCACCAAAACCTGGGGAGACAGAGCCCATTTGGTGTTCATAAGTTAGTTTCTACTTAATTTTTTTTTTCAAATGACAAGAGGAGCTTCATTGATGTCGCCAACAATTATGATTTTACTTAAGAAACAGAAATAAGATAGAATCAATTTTTGTTACTACTTGTGAAAAACTTTCATAAAAAATCAGGATATAAATTAAGGTTAGTTTTGTCACAGCAGGCTCATTGTATCACCCCGTCTCTAGAGTTTTGTAAGAAAGGGGACAAATTTAATAAAACCGTAATCACAAGTAACAATTCAGATATGATTAACAGTGCATAAATCAGACATTGATATGTTTGGCTTCAGTATTCTGAATGTATTTGCTCATTCTGTTTCAATCTGTAGGACATTCTTGGGAAGCAGTTACTGTAATATGCAGAATAGGATCAATTGTGAAGGAGGATGAAAGAGGGGAACAGAGGAGAGGAATATGAAAAGAGACAGCTAAAACTAAGTTCTACTTGAGGGACAGTATGGAAACCTAATGCAGCAGAAGCTTCTTAAAATATTATATCTCATCTCTACTTCTTAGATAAAATCATGATAACCTGAGATATCAAGAAGCCCTATAGTCAGTTGAGAAAATTAAATAGGGATTAACTAATGAGCAAGAATATACATTATTCATTCATGTTTGATGATAATAATGTTTGGCTTTATCCCAAACAGCTTCATTTTCTATCATTTCTTGTGTTGTATTTTACAATTGGAGCATCTGTTTTACACCATTGTTGTCTTCTGGAAAATAGATCTTACACAATAGATTATATTCCTTCATTCACTATTGGTTTTAAACTTAAGGATCAAGAAGTACTCTCCTTTTTTAAATATAGTGCTTGTGTGTGTGTGTGTGTGTGTGTGTGTGTGTGTGTGTGTGTGTGTGTGCAGGTAAATGTGTGTATGCTTGTGTCTATTTGTTTGTGTATGCATGTTTATTTTGTATATGTGTGTATATATGGGTTTGTTCATTATGTTTCCATAAAAGATGCGTATTATGAGGAAATTATACTTAACAGTTGCACTTAGTCATAGTTGAAATACATTAGAGTCTTAATCTAAAATCTACAGACAAAACAACAATTTCTTATTAGAATCAGGAACTTGATATAGTGTTCCTTGATATTATCTTTCTTTTTCGGTACATTAGGCAGGTCTTTAATGTGAATAGAACAATAAGAAGAAAAATGGGCAAAATGTTTGTCACACAGCAATTTCCACATCTCATTTGTGTCAGTGATCTTTAGATCCTAAACTGCAATAAATAATAAAATTTTTATTTTAAATAATTAAAAATAGTCTTTGGTACTATATAAAGACATATCCTGAGACTCTCCACAGATAATGCTTACGAGATCCACTAATTTTCCAAAATCTTATATTGTTACATATTTTATCTCTGTCCATTATTTAACTCATTGTCCTTTCTTTTTTAAAACCAGTTTGGTTGTGATCGTCCTTTCTTAGTGGGTCTATCATTTGTCATCTTCTCTGAAGCCCTAATGTATAGAGAATCAAATCTGTATTATTTTTCTGGATTACTCCATTAATGGTTCCCACTGTTTTCATCATCAATTTCAGTTCCTTCTATTCTACAGACTGGACACTGGACAAAAGTAGATTTCATATATCGTTTTGATTGTAATATATATTAATCCATAAAACCATAAACATAGAAAGAATTTGCATTATATTCTACCAAGTTACATATTTAAACATATCCTTGATTTTATTATGTTGTTCTACATGCTGTTTATTAAAATTAGTAAGTAATAATAGTCCTGACTATTTCTTACATTATAAGAAATATTGTAAATAAGATGCAAAAACAGGGCCATTTGAAATGTTGATCCAAAATATTTAACATTTCTTTGAACAGGGATATAAATAAGCTTCTTGTCCTAAAAAACATAAAACTTTGATTAATGTAGAAAACTTAAAAGGGATAAAATCATAGTTCTAATTTCTTTTTTTTTTTGGTATATGTTTTTAGGTATTTAATGTATCTTCCAATTTTTTGCACATAATTTTACTGTAGCCAAAAGATACTGCTTTTTTTCTTTTTTCTCTTTTTTCTTTTATTTGAAAATAGATTATTTTCTCATACAGTATATGATTATTACAATCTCTACTCTCCCTTTTCCTCCAAGTTTCTCTCCACCGCCTATCTCCTCTGAATCTACTACCTTTCTTTCTTTCTTTCTTTCATTATAAAAGAATTGGAAGGCAGGAGGTGATGGCCATACACCTTTAATCTCAGTACTAGAGACTTAGGAAGCAGAGACATGTGGATTTCTGTGAGTTTGAGGCTAGCCTGGCCAACAATGAAAGTTCTAGGAGTGCCAATGCCACACAGAGAAACTATATTAAAAAATCCAAACCAAAAAAGAAAGAAAAAGGAAAAGAAAGAAAGAAAATGTTGGAATTCAAGGCAAACACAAATACTCTGTGCACTTGCCTGGAGAGGTCTATCTATCATCTATCTATCTATCATCTATCTATCTATCTATCTATCTATCTATCTATCTATCTATCTATCTATCATCTTTCTTTCTTTCTTTCTATCTATCTTCTATCTATCTATCTATCTATCTATCTATCTATCTATCTATCTATCTATCATCTTTCTTTCTTTCTATCTTCTATCATCTATCTATCTATCTATCTATCTATCATCTTTCTTTCTATCTATCTATCTTCTATCTATCTATCTATCTATCTATCTATCTATCTATCTATCTATCTACCTATCTATCTATCATTTTTAAACATAGATGCAAAATAGAAGTCCATTGCCATATTTCAAAAGGATGATAAATATGTATTTCTTCATCCAGGGGCAAGCATGTGCAAGAGCTTGGAATCTGACTACTGAATTAATTTCCATAATTTTAGGGATTAAAATTATTAAATTAACAACATTCCATATTCTGGACAAACTCTCTAAAAGTTGCTACTTTTGAGGAATTTTCTGTTAATGTTTAGTGTTCTAACCTTGAGAACAGTCGAAGATTGCAATGGAAAACATACTGTATTATGCATGAATAACTACCCTGAGGCTTGAATTGCTTTACATACTTCTTTGCACATATTATTGACCAGAAATCTAAGATATGGAATCAAATTAATTGCAAGGAAAATCTGAGAAAGTCATTTGTTCAATGTGTTTTGAATAGAAAATATTATTAATACCTAAGAATCAATGGCAATCAATTTTCAAGCAAAGAAAGGAAGATATTTTCAAATTATTGTTTTTAAAAAAGGTTAGGTGTTTGTTATTTACTTTGTGACAAAGGTTGATTTTCTTTTAGGTGAACTAATGTGTACAGGTGTCTTGTGCAATGGAAAGTAATTACCAAGAACAGTGTCATATTATACAAGGATCTGTACGGCAAATATGGAAATAGCGTCCTGATTTATTGATATAGAAATATTTGAAAAGGAACAATGCTGTGTCACAAGTTTCGATGATAACATTGAATTAGATATAATGATATTCTCTTAGCTACATAATTCAATATTGTCTAATGTCATTATAGGCTAAAATATTTCTTTAGAGTGGCATCTAGGTTGAACACTTGGAGGTTACTTACTGCTTGACAAAATTTCTGAGTGTTAGAGTTTTTTCAAAGTAAGTAACAAATTATACTGATTATGAAAAAAACAAAGAACTAAGTTAGAATATTTGTATGATAATTTACAGATTTTTATTCTTCTTGTTTTTTCATGTATATTGATTCGACTAATTCAGCAAAGGAGTAATTTTCAGAGAGAAAGTAACTGAGAACAAAAGTGTAGCTCAGTGGTCAAACATAGTTGATAAAGCATACAAAATGAGCACAAGATATAGTCAATAAAGCCATAGTTGATAAAGATATAGTTGATGAACAAAATGAGCACCTAGGACAAGATAATAGGCATGGTCTTAGGCAATAAATAAAAGGTTTTATATGCATTTACTATAGAGTAATGGTAAATGAGGAGATATGTATGTCAACCTGATATAATTTTTAAAGTATACTTGAAGTGAAATACTAGCCCTATTTTAAGGTTTTATATATTTTGTAAAGGAACAGGAAATCTAAGGATTCAGGAGCTATTTGTATCTTACAGAAACTGAGAAAGTGAATTAGTTTTTTTTTTAATGATGCGACTTGTGGTAGTTTGATCACATACCCTGAAAGGCCATATTCTCCCAAAGTAGCGGGGCAGCATGAAGTCAGTGGGAATAAATTCAAAATACATCATAGTGCAAAATTTGGAAAAGAAATGCTAGATCATACTGTGCAATCTCTCTGTTCTTGGGTAGCTTGCATAGTATTTTCTGGAACCACAAAAGTTAGTGCAAAAGAAAGAGAGCTTTGGGTCATATTTGTAGCTATCTGAGTTATGTGTTCAAAGTGTGTGTTGTCTTCAGAATAAGGGACCAACTCTCAACCTCTGAGAGGCAATCAAATGCTAAATTCTATTGTTTTAGGAGTCAGTCACTTGAGCTACTCTCACCAATCCTTCATAAGTGTGCTTCTTGTCTAGTACTGGAGTTTTGCTAGTCTGTATTTCTTGTGGGGAGCATTGCTGGCCCAATAGCTTAATTTAATTTAGTATGTCCCCCTCGAGGTGTCCAAGTGTTTGTGTGTGTGTGTGTGTGTGTGTGTGTGCGTGTGTGTGTGTGTGTGTGCATGTGTGTGTGTGTGCTTGTGTGTGTGTGCGTGCGTGTGCATGTACACACACACACACATAAAGGAGGGGGGCACAAAGAGAGAGAGAGAGAGAGAGAGACAGACAGACAGACTGACAGATACTTAACCAGTTCCATTGAGTTAGTAAGATCATATAACTCAGAGAACAGTCTACTATCAAGACTTTGCTACACTAGTATAATTCTTCACTCTAAATCTTTCCTTCTAACCATGGATAAGTACAGTCACCACTTATCAAACAAGTTTCATATTACAGGAAATGAAGAACACCAGAGAAAACAATAAATGCACTCAATGGAAGCATCAACAGATGATAGGGATGACGGCCCAAATGGACGCTTCTATATTGCAACTTCTGCATCAATTTCTCAGGTTGCATTGTGGAAGAGGGTGAAAAAAAATTTTTTGGAACCAGAGTGCCCTGAAAGAAAATTGTAAAACAGTCTCCCCCAGAAATGACTGCATAAACAAAAAAGAACATATAAATATCAATTATTCTCTTATAATAAATGGGGCATAATTGTATAGAGTTTCACTACAGATAGTTATCTGTAACTCTTAGGAGAAATAGAATTAGCCTTTTTAAGAAATGAGCCCCATCATTGGTTGTAAACCATATACACACAAACAAGTAAGCAGATTTAGCAAGATGTATGTGTGTATGTGTTCACATATGTTTGTGTGTGTATGAATGCATGTGTGTATATATATATATATATGTATATATATATATATATTTGGTTATATATATGCATATATATTAACCAAAAAAGGTTTGCAAATTGAAAGTGTGGTTCCATGAAAGTGTTCATGGGAAGATTGCTGGGGGGATCTGGAAATAGCTATTCTGTTTCAAATAACTTTATTTGGAAGAGGAATCACTGACACTATTCCATAATAAAATTTCATGATAAGAAGCACTTCTTCGTAAAAACTTATATTTAATGTTTTAGGACTGGAGTGAATTGAAATCCTAAAAGCTAAGTTGCAAATGTACAGTTAAATGGAAAAATAAAATATTACAGAAAACTTACTGAGACTTATAGTATGGTAGGACAGACATAGAAGTAAGTGATGAATGGCTTCTAATAGGGAACAAGACAGACCAGAAAATTTGGTCCTATATCTGCAACATTCTGAGAGCACCAAATCAAAAAATAACAATTAGTCAGATATTTCCTATAATCTTGAACATCTGGGAACATCAGATCAAAGTACAAAGAAATATTAGCCAGGCATAATATGAACTTGATTACAGACATTACATTTTATTAAAATACTAAATCTGCTTGTTCCATCTCAATATTTCAAAACTATACTCCTGTCTCAGTTCATAGAAAGCATATCGGTGTTTTCTATTTCCTGAAGAAATGTAAATGTAAATTTTCTACTTATAGTAGAATAATAACTAATCTACAGAATAAAATATTACTTAAAAGATAATATATACAGCAAGTAAATCTAAAATTGTTTATGTAACTGAATATTTCATATACATAAATATATATTTATATATATTAAAATATAGAGAAGTAAAAGAAGGGAGAAATAAAGATAGGGATTGATGGGGAGAGATATACATTAATTGTAAAGAAAAATTTTAATTTCAAGGGAAATGAACAGATAATACAATAAAATTTTAAAATTTAAGGGAGTGGTCTGTTCACTCTCTTCCAAAGCCATGCCAATGTTTCAACGAAGGAACATATTTACATATGGTGCTACAGTATGATGAACTTAAAGGTGAAACTCACTAGTAGAAATAAGTTTGCTACGCTTTGGAAAATGGAAGATCTTTCCACATGCAAGCTTAAATTGGGAATTAAGGCAATGACTCAAATAATTAGGGTAAAACAAGCCGTATGTAACTGAAAAATAGAACTTTGTGGCTTACATCATCACAAATTACTGTCTACATACAGCAAATTAATAGTGCAATTACTCAGCATGCTGTTAAAATACAAGATATATCTTTAAACCTATGTCATTTCTGTAGGCAGACACTCATGCTGATTTATTGTTTTATCATTTTTCTTTCTTTCTTAAAACCCTAATGATTATTGTATTTAATTTAACTAATTCTGATGTTCAGAGAAGAGATAATGTTACTTTCAGCATATACTAAATAGAATTTCAGTAAGTTTCTTTTTAACGATTTGCATACAAAAGCTGATATGTCAAGGAGAAAAACTGGATACAAAAATGAATCCATCTGAATCATCTAAACTATGTCAATGACAGATACAGCAGCAGTGAACTTTCATGTAGCTGTTATCTCCTGCCATCCATTGAAAACTGATTCTCAGACAAGTGGCTGACATGGTGTTCTCTGTAGTCCTAATGCACATGTAAGTGATGCCTGCCTCAGCTGTTGCCCATCTCTTCTGTGTTCGTTTGCTTTCCTTCCTTCCTTTCTTCTATCTTTCTGCATTCTTCCCTCCATGTAACTCCTGTTACTCTTCTTCCTCATACCCTTATCCTCTTCATTGTAACCCATAATGCATCTGTCATATCCACACTTTATTGCAATCTGGAGAAAATAAGGAAATGAGAAAATAGAAATGTAAACAGGAAATACTCTCATTGGAATAGAATTTTACATAATATCAAATTAGCTCACAATAATACACATTAAAAATAAATATAAAATTTTCAGTAAAATGTGTGTTGCCTATATTGATATAATTATTTACAGTATTACTTATTTTAAATAACTTTAGTTTGACATTTTCAAATAACCATATCATATAGGATATATAGAATACAGTGTAATCTTTTCTGATATTACTGTTATATCCTTGACAATTAAAGTCTGTAGTGTGTAGTTTGCATCTGGTGGCTTGACTGGGAATTTTGTAGAAGAACTTTTATACTTTATTTTCTAATTTTTATGAAATAACATCTTCATTATCACTAAGTTGAAATATACTTGTGGCTGATGTGGGTCAACTGCAAGAAGTACATTTTAACGACTAAAGTGCAGGAAAGAGAAATTTAATTATAAAGAACATTACTATTTTTATGTAACTTCTTTAAATTCATTTATGCAAGACAGCATCTTTGAACATTTCCATGATTTTATATACCGGATATTTCTCTTCTTGGTTGGGATAATAAAATTTAACAATAAAATTTATACAATTATGGTGTTTTCTTTTATACCAATGAAATTTGTATACTATTCATACATTGTAGAAATTCTGGGCTGGAAAATAATTTATGTTGCACTGGTAAATGTTCAATTGTATATTTTTTAGAAATGTAACCAAATTCAACTTAGTGAATTGATGATTATAATAGAAACTCTTAAATGAGATTAAAATATGCTGAAAAATATTTCAACTGAACCACTTTAAAAGTCCCCAAACATAATTTTGAACATAGAGTTATATAGAGACTTAATGAACAAAAAAAATTGAGAGTAAAGTACATTTATTTTTATAACTGTGTTTGGAAATTAATATTCATATGCATTGAGTTTATCAAGATTGTATTCTAGAAAAATAAATATAAAGAAAGAGTACACAGGGTTTTTGTATGAAGATTTGGATAAAACTCAGAGTTGCCCTACAGTGAAAACTAGGGGCAGACTATGGGCTCTTTGTGAAGGACTTGGGAGGTGTGAACAGAAAATGAATGTGTGTGATATGGTGCTAGATCTGAATAAACCTTATTAAAACAACAATGACAACTGCAACAAAAATAAAAACAACCTTGAATATAAAAGTGAACATTCAATAAGGAATATAATATCTGTTACAAATGTTAGAGAGTCTAAAACAAAGCTTTAAGATGAGTAGTTTGCTCTTGTAATGCCAGCACTCAGTAGCCTAAGACATGTTGTTTGGCAGGAGTTTGAGGCCCATCTGTGCCCAAGGACCATTGCATAAAATGACACAGGGAAATTCAAATAAGCAGATGGTTAAGGAGTTTTCTGTGAGATTACCTCTTCTGTTGGAGAGTGGTTGTTTTTCGGTTTTCGGCTGCTCGGCAAGCTTAGACCCAGAATAATCACAGAAACTATATTAATTAAATCACTACTTGACCTATTAACTCTGGCATCTTATTGGCTAACTATTATATTAATTTAACCCGTTTCTATTAATCTGTATATTGTCATGTGGCTGTGACTTACCAAGTAAAGTTCCAAGCATCTGTCTCTGGTGGCTCTGTGGCTTCTCCCTGACTCCATCCTTCTTTCTTCCAGCATACAGCCTAGCTTTTCCCACTGAGTTCTTTTCTTTACTGCTATAGGCTCAAAGCCTTTATTCATTAGCCAATAAAACACATAGACAGAAGGACCTCCCACACCAATGTACTAGCAATTTCAAAAGCTACACCCATAAAAATCTCATCAATATTACTGCCTAAACATGAGCTAAAAAGGACAACTGCAATAGACATGTTAACTTAGATAGTTAAATGCCCATGAGGATTTAACTTGACACAAAGGCACACAGGAAAATTTAGAATAGAAGAAAACTTCCTCACCAAGAAAAAACAGACCAATTAGTTATTCAATGCCAAATGATCAATATATACACAAATAGCATTATACAGATAGAGAAGAGTATATTAATATATTGAGGAATATACCTGTTTGTGTATATATGTGGAAATGTATGTAACAACAGTTTAAGTAAAATGAGGCTATGAATTTGAGACAGGGCAAAGAGGGGTTTATGGCAGGTTTTTAAAGGAGGTGAAAGAAGAGAAAAATGATGTGATTATATTATAAACTCAAAAAATAAACAAAAAGTTAACCTATTTAATAAAAAATAGAGAGAGAAAAGAAAGGAAGGAAGGGTGACAGAGAAAGAAAAAATGAAGAAAAGAAGGGAGTAAGAAAGGAGAAACAAAGAAGGAAAGAAGAGAGAAACAGGAAAAAAGGAAAGAAGTAGGAAAGAAGGAAATATAGTAGATTCCTTAGGAAGACTATGAATTTATAATAACTTTTAATCTGAGAGTTCTATTCTTATACCAAAATTCTAGTTATCACACATTGATTTGAGGGCTGGTGTGAATCTTCTACATAGGTAGTCAACTCAGAAAGAGAGCCGGAGAGAGGAAGATGAAGTTAGGGTATAAGGAGGAAGAGGGTGAAGGAAGGGCGGGAGGGAGGAAGGGAGGAGAGAGAGAGAGAGAGAGAGAGAGAGAGAGAGAGAGAGAGAGAGAGAGAGAGAGAGAGAGAGAGAGAGAGAGAGAATGCCCTCTATTCTGATATGTTGAATTTGGCATCGTCTACACTTGAAAAACATAAAATCCTGTTTATTTTATTATTTTTTTTGTTGTTGCAGAAAACATATCAGGCAAATGATATTGCTGCTTCTTATCCCATAACAGAAGAAGGAATAATTTTATTAATCTAGCATCTTTCATGTGAAAACAGAATTATAAACCCAGATGCCAATCCATTTTCTCTTTATTCAGAAACAGAAGTGCATCAATGCCATGCTATTCTCTCTGTCCAACATCTGTGTCAAAATGTATCAAGTCATGGATTCACATCCCTGAATGCAGTGGCATAGGTTTATTTGAAAGGTATAGACATCCTACAGTTAGAAATGAGACCATGCTTCTTTTTGCCAAAATAAACTTCTAGCTCGTATGTCCCCACACCTGTTAGCAATGGGAGCATATTGCCATAAAGGTAGAAGGAAGCAGCAGGAAGTTAGCAGGTGTTCTGGGTGAAACATTAAGAACAAATCAGACATGAAAATGATTACAGGAAATTAGAGTGTAAAATTGGAAGCCTAGCATTTACACTTTGTAGAAAATACACAATAAATGCAGCCAGATCATTGTATACAGAGTTTAATGGGGTTCACATATTTTGTAACATATTTTTAGTGTATACAGAAAAAACTTTTGTAACCAAAAATCACCTCACTTCTAAAAAAAATATTCAGTAATTCATAGCCTCACTATGGAAAGTCAACTAAGAATCATAATATTTTAGGTTATGCTCCACAGGGTCTGAAAAATTATACTAAGTTTTTCAACATAGAATTGTTGCAATAAGCAATTACCAAGTTTTACAAAAAGTATAAATAAGTAAACAAATAAAAATTAAAGATAAAAATTAAAATCTCCATATATTATAATTATATAGTCAAAGCATGTGATAAAAAAACACAAATGTAAACCTACTGGTAAGAACAGCAATAGACAGGTTCGATGTGTAAAATGGTGAAGAGGAGAACAAAAAAGATGGAAAGAATGAACTTGAGGACTGACAGAGCTATTTCAGTCAAATCAGAGGCAAGTAGATTGAGCCACATGAAGTAGGAACACATTCCCACAGAAAAATATAGCAGTAAATTGAACATTTTATTATTCATACCACTATGATCCTAGTACGACACTGGAAGATAAAGGGGAGAGGGTAAAAACTTTTAGAAGAAATTAAGTTTGCAAGTTACAAATAAAACCGAATAAAAATACCTGGATTCATGACAATGTCATCGTTTCATCAATGAGGCTGCACCACATCGCCAAGCAGCACTGCCAACTGAAGATCAAGTATTTATTCAATTCTTGATCTGGTGGGAGATATATATTATTCAAACCACAACAAGACCTTTCAAATTCTATGCTCTATTTGGAGATTGTATATAGCAGAAAAAGTTAACATCTGGAAGAGAAATGATAGGCTGTGAATGCAGCCAGCTCTGGGGAGAGTCCAATTGAACTGAGCCTGAAAGACCAAATGCTATGAATGCCCAGGATGTAAGAATGCAAAGGCTTGTAGCTAAAGTGTTTGTTTTCCCCACTAGCATTCTTTTCTGTGTTCCTTAGCCTTATTTTTTGTACTTAATACATTCTTTGTCAATCAAACACTTTCACTATGCCTTTGTATGTTGCATATATAACTTTTAATTAGTTAGGGAGATAATACTTTAATTCTTTAAATTGCATCTGAGAACCTCAATCATAAATATTATATTACATCATTTTCTCTCTCTTTTCTCCCTCATCCAATTTTTCCTATGCCTATTTAGTAGTTCTAAATGTCAAACTTTAATTTTTATGAACACAATAATTTAAGATTGTTCGTGTGAGTGTGTGTGTGTGTGTGTGTGTGTGTTTACAGGTTGCCTATTTTGTATTACTTAACCTATCAGTTTTCTTCTCCTCCCTGTGCAAAGCTTATCTTTCCTTCCACAGCATCCATTTATTGCTTCTAGCTCTTTATCTAGGTTTGGATTTTTGTGATATTTTTCCTAAATATGTTGATATGTCAATAGATATTTTCATTAACGGGTCTTGTTTTAAGAATCATTTTCTTGAAATTTCAGGAATGAAAGTTCTTTGTGATATCTAAATGACATTATTTAACAGCAGGCACACTGGTTCTCTCACTCTTATAATGTATTTTGCTCCACTGTTATCATATTTTTCAGACTTAATGGAGTTGAATGTGAATGTATCAAGTGCTTTATTCTTTATATTTACCAGTGTGGATTTTGTTATAAGGCTTCTTGGATAAATCATCTATAACTAGGATATGATTTGCTTCTCAGAGATTTTGAACTTAAATTTCAATGATCTTAGGTGTTTGAACTGCGGAGAATTTAGGAACAACTAGAGATTGAAAAACCATAATCTATGTTATAAGTATGAGCTTGGATTATCAGAGAACAAAAATTGAGTATTATGGTATTTAATATACACTGTCTTTTGTTTTCAAAGTGATCCTATATTCATGGTTTGATCCCAAGTTGCTTGTTCATATCATTGGGATTTGGTTCCATTTACATGCTGAGCCATGTAAATGGCTCTTAAAGAACTGATTAGCCCTTAAAGAATTTTAACTCTTGCTGGCTTCATAATTTCATGTCATTTTAAGAGGTTGAAACCATGTAGATGTGGTTGTGAGCTCTAGATTTCATATTTTGTTCTTGATTTTCTACATGACATGAGCTGAATAGTTCTACTCTGATCTATCTTCTTTTATAACCTTTATTCCGACCACCAATCAGAAATAAGAAAACAAGCCTACCATAAGTTGAAATATTTGAGTAAAGATAGATCTTTTGTACATCAGGCGGTTTTTCTCAAATGTTTGACACAGTGATAAAAACACGCTAAGGTACTTCATCCCCAAAATTACCACAGTCCAAAATATTATTTTTGTAATTTCAAGACAACAAAATATTTTAATCATCATGAATAGTAGTTCCATTTCTGACAAGGAAACATAATTTAAACAAGAAAAGATTTCTCACTTATCATGAAAAGATTGCAACAAAAATAAGTAAAACAATGTTTTCATATTCTGGGAGTAAACAACTCTTAATTTAGAACTTAACACATATCAAAATATAATTCATATTTAAGTAAGAATTCAAATAATTCCCATGTTCTGGCAAAAGATTAGTATTTGTTACTAAGGATCTATTTTTAAATTAAAACAATATGAATCTCTCTAATTACAAAAATGATTATAAAGTGGACTTAGAATTTAAGAAAGAACAACAAAAGAATATAATTAGATGTAAATACAGTAAAGTTTTTGTAATTTCATTTTACTCTTTGTGCATAAGTTCTTTATCGGCATAAGTGTGTGTGTGTGTGTGTGTGTGTGTGTGTGTGTGTGTGTGTGTGCAATGTACATTCTTGATCTTCAGTAAGGGAATATGAGGGTATCATAGGCCCTGGAATTTGAGTTACACTTGATTGAAGATTAAAGTGTCTCTAGTGGAAATCATTTCTAAGTCCTCTGGAAGAGCAACAAATGTTCTCAACAATGGAGCCATCTCTCAAGACTCATTTCCTTTTATGAATTGACTTATATTTGATATTTAAGGCAAATTTACAACATTTCAAATAATGTTATGTGCATATAGAAAAACATAGAATTATAATAGAAAATGAGATACAATATATTTTGTTTCATGATAGTTGTATGAAGATGCATACTTGATAACAAAGAATTACATGCATATGCATGTGTGCAATCATCCAAATGCATACTTAAATAGTCAATTTCCTTAGTTTTAGAGAGGAAGATATCAGCTCCAGGATTCCCAATAACTTGGTTCAGGCATATTAATCAATCCTCCAATCAAAGAAAGAAAGAGCAGCCATATTGTGAAGAGTCCAGAAAGGTCATTGACTTCAGATCTATTTTTTATAGACTGACAGAACATTTGCAGGGATTCTTATAATAAGGAACAAAGATAATGGATTGGTTAATGAATATCAGATGATCAGGGTATAGTTCAGGTGATTTTTGTCTCAGAACAAGTTCTGTGAGGCGACCTGACATGATTAGTATTATCAATAGAGAGCTAGTTAGGTTCCATAAAATGACTGTTCTTGCTGAAAGGGGCAACTATAGTTTATATATCAGGTAATTGTTTCCATTTTCAGGGAAGTGCTCTCATCATGGATAATTTGACACGTAAGGTCAAAATTGCCTAGGGATTATTGTAGTTCCTTTTCTTACAGATATTTATCAATTAGTCTGGACACTTGAATAACTTAAGCAGATAGTAACTCAGAAGGCTAGGAGGTTAGAGAAGCAGGAGGATTCACAGGAATAAAAAGATTTGGTTATGCTTAACTTGAGTGTGAATAATCTCATTGATTATTCCAAACTCATTAATTTAGTTCTGTCATTGTTCTCACTCAAATTGGCTATAAGTAACCTCATTATATATTTATTCTGATTTTATAATTTTTCTAATATTCAACAATTAAATATCTCATATTGTAAACAATATTTTTATGATTTATAGCACTTAACTAAATATATGCTGTAACAATGAGGGTAAGGCACAACCTAGTGACCAGTACAATAGAAAATCAACCATTTCCCCAAAGAACTAACTTTCCAGGGAAATATAACTAGTTTGAGAAAATTGTTTACATGTAAATCACTTGCTGTGAAAACATGAAGATCTGTGTTTAAATCCCAGACAAACCTGTAAAATCACATTGTGGAAGATGAAGGGAGAAAAAGCCTTGAGAAGAGCTGGCTAGCCTGTTTTTCCAAAATAGTAGACTCAAGATTATATGAGAGCTCTTATCTCAAAAATAAGATGGATAACAATAGAAGGCAACTGACATTGACTTCTCTCCTCCATAAATGCTCACAAGGGCACCTCTATGAATTATTCAGAAGTTATATAAACAATATGGTTCAGCATTATTTTCATAAGTGAATACAATTTACACTAACTCTCATTTACTCTTTTTACTCACTTTTTTGTTTGTTTAGAATTTATTTTACATATCAACCTCAGTTGCTCTCACTCTCAACTTCCAGCTTCCCCTCTTAACCCACCACCTCCATTCACTGCTCATTGGAACTTAACAAAGTCTAGCCCTAAGTAGAGGCAAGACCATGCTTCCTGCCCCCCTTTCCAAGTCACCTGCAGCAAGGCTGACAAAGGCATCACATCATAGAAAATGTGCTTCCAAAAGTCAGCTCATGCGCCAGGTCCTACCTCCAGAGTTCCCACAAACAGACCAAGCTACACAATTGTCATGCATATAAAAAGGGCCTAGCTTGGTCCCATGCAGGCTTCCCAGCTGTCTGTCTAGAGTCCAAGAGCTTCCAGAAGCTTCAGTAAGCTGTCTCTGTGGGTTTCCCTATTATGATCTTGGCCCTCCTTGCTCATACATTTTTCCCCTCCCTCTCTTAAACTGTACTGCAGGAGCTTTAGAGCTGGATCTCTGCATCAACTTCCATCATTTACTGAATGAATGTTCTATGGTGACAGGGTTGTCTATTTGTTCCAATTGCCACCTAATCACTGAAAAGGAACTTAGTTCTACTGTCATATATTTTAACTGTAAACTACAAATACTGCATGCTTTTTTACATTTCTATGCAAAGTGAAAGCATGCAATATTTGTATTTCTGAGCTTGGCATATTTTACCACCATGATGACCCCCAGTAGTCGCTCTTATATTCATATAAATCATATAATGCCCTTCTTTACACCTAACTGGTGTTACATTCCTCATTTATGTCACATAATCTGTAGCCATTCTTTTATTTATCACTACCTAGGCTGAATTTTAATTATTTTATCAAATTATATTACAGTGTTGCAACAAAACAGCATGGGAGAAAACATATTGAGACACAAAACAATACATAAACTCATGGAACACAGTAGAAAACACCACTATCATGGATAATTACTAGTTGGAACTCCAGTTTAAATCCAGAGTTTTTATAGTATATTTATATTTACACTAAAAGAAAAGTGATACTTGTCTTTCTGTGTCTATCCTCTTTGTGTTATTTACAGCTTCACACATTCAGCTATAAATTTCATAATTTCATTGTATCTACAGATGAATAATATTTTATTGTGCTTTGTGCACCACATTTTTATTATTTTCCCAACACTTGATAGACCCTAAACCGTGTTTATATTCTGGATATTGTGAATAAACAACAATGAATTCTGCAAGACACAGCAAGTATCTCAACAGGAGGTTATAAAACTATTTGTGGATATTCTCTGTAGTTTTATAACTGGATAATAAATTAGATCTATTTCTAATTTGAGGAATTTCCACACTGATTACACTCATAGTCCAGTTCGTACTTTTACCCACAGTGATAAAAATTACTAGAATTCCTCTTCCCCTACATTCATGTAGGCATTTATTTATTTTTGTCTTTTAATATGAGTCATTCTTACTAGAACAAAATAAAAATCTCAAAGTAGTGTTAATGTTCATTTTTCTCCTAGCTAAAAATTTTAATCTTAAAAAGTTTTTCAACCACTTATATTTTTGAGTATTCTATTTATATTAATATTCCTATTTTTCAGTATTCCAAATTTATCATGTCATTTGATTTATCTGTATCACTTTTACAATGATGGTCTCTTCTATTATTAATTGTTAGTACATGCATATATATATATGTATATTGTTAATATAACATACTCAATCTGTAACATGGTACTCAGATGTATGTTTTCAAAGCAGAATATGATATTGGATAACCAAATTGTGTGCTCTCCATAGAGAAGAATATTTCTTTGGCTCCCAGCAATACTTAGTTTCCTGTATTTTTTTTCTCTAAGGTTGAGGCCACCTGGGCTTCTCAAGGTAAATTTGTATCGTCTACAAGGTGTGTGTATTGGTGTCGTCCTTGTTCAGCTCACATTTGATGACATATTGGATTTAGTTTCTCATTTTACCAGGAGATACAGTCTCATAGAATCCCCCAATCTTCTGTTTCTTACAATCTTTCCACCCCCTCTTCCACAATATTACCTGTGGTTTAGGTGTAGTATCATTGTCCATTTGGGAGTGGGCACCAACACTCAAATTAGTTGTGGGTTTCTGTAACTTTTTTTTATCTTCTGAAAGCAGAAGTTTCCTTGATAAGAGTTGAGGACTGAGCTTTTCCGTAGCTATGGGCACAGATGTTTAAATTGCAAGAATTTATGCTGGAGGTAGGCATTTCTCTAAGATTAATGTTTCACTAGACCTGAGTCATTAGCTAAATTTTTAGTGGCAGGCATGGCTCTCCATGTGGTTAGTGAGTCTTGAGTGCAGTATGTTAACACAAAGCCATTTGTGCCACAACTGCATCCTAGGAGTAATTGTGTCATGCTGATCCTTGTGGAAGCTTAATATGTTAACTAGAACAGACAAACAATTAATAAAATATATATTTTGAACTGCTTACTATGTCTATGTGCAGAGATTCCTTTCTGCAAAAGTGAAAATTTACTCATAGAATATAGAACATAAAGTGCCCCATCTATCTAGTCTTATGGAAAGTGTATGTTCTACAAAGGTGAGTGCCTTTTTTCAGAAATATATATCCGCAAAAATGCCAAAGGAAACAATATGGCTAGTAAAACTTTGATCTGTTGCAACAGATGGCACAACTAAAGAAGCTTAGAACTCTAAGTCCTTAAATGTAAAATGTTATAAATAATAATGATGTAAATAATAAAAGAATAAAATGTTAAACTGGATCAGCTGCACAAAACAGGAAAATCCAACAAAAGTAAGTGATAGTGATAAATATCAGACTAAAGAGTGTTTCATTCCTAGAATTTAAACATCACCATTTTAAGAAGAGTTCAGTGTTACTATTATGTAACTACACGTCACTGTTTAGGAAAAAAAATGCCATGGAACTTTTACTGAGCTGTTCTTACAAGTTTACAAGGAACACTTGAAATGTATCAATAGGATTTATGTTAGTAAGGAAACACAATGTTATTGCAAGTTGATAATACAACCAGTAAATGTGCTCTTATGATAAATTATATTATCCAGTATACACAATATGAAATGCCCTGGATTCAGCTTACAAGTCATGCATTACATAAAAAGAGTGAGTTGACATACAATATCCTATTTTGCAGTGTGAGGCAGTTGACAATGACAAAGAGACAGTGTTTTCCATACACAATGTGGCAGTGAACACATGAACTTATAGCAGTAGTAACAATATGCACAACGTGGCCAAGATCAAGGCAAACTAATGCCTAACACAGAGAAGTTGAGGGAAAAAATCCCACCCATTGATCAGGAGCTATTGGAAGTTTATAGCTGCTGTGACAGGGAGAGCCAACATTTTTTACGATCTGAAGAATATCATTCTCCAGTGTATGGCCACAACACAAAAATATATATGGGCAGCACAAATTGATCTTTGTGAGTATAAGAAAAAATAATCGGTATACAAACCTAAGTGGATAGTGAAGTGAATTTGTTCTATAAATGATTGTGGGTCCTTTAATACATGGTATGAACCTCTCAAAGAATTAGTTAAAAAAGAGAACAGCACAAACAAAGATATAAATTAAGAAACAACTTTTGTTGGTATTTTATATTTAAATGAAACACAAGATTATCATCAAAGTATTTGCTTTAATTGGAAGCATGCAAAATGAGTTTTGATTTTACATGCCTAAAATTATAAATATTTTTCAGTGTTTAACACATGCTTTCCTACTAGCTGCCAAATGGAATATAAGCTGTCAAGTGAAAGCTGGGGATGTACTGAGTTGTGATACAGAAACATTTAAAGTTCAAAATTCCTATTAACTTTTCAATTTCACTTCTTCAAATTGTGGCCTCTTTTATTTCACCTGATAATTGCAGATTTTGGTCTAAACTTACACTCCCCACTAAATGTCAGATTTTAACATTTTTATCATGTGAGACACAGAAAAGGCAAGAACATTGCCTAACAGCCTACCATAGAAGATATCCTATTAAGAAAATAAGATATAATTAGATTAGGAAAATCAAATCACTACTTAATACAGACTGTTGCTTACAGGTATCCACATTTTAAGATAATATAGGTAGGTGTATTTAAAACAAGAGTTTGGAAATCATTTTCAAAGGAATGATGTTTGCATGAAATTCTATTAATGTACAAAACAATTAGGTTCATAACTAAATTTTAAATTTTAACATAGAAAGTATTAAATTCTTTCATGTATGATCTGTTCCAAAGTAAGTTAGCTTTTATTATTACATATGTTTGCACATATTCATGTGCATATATTTTGAGATATCATTGCTATGCTTAAGTCTAATGTACAGGTCAACCACAGTCAATAACTCTATCATTGCATTTTCTTTAGGACATTGTGGAGAGAAAGTAAAACATTGCTGGAAAATATTAAGGCAATTTTGGTTTTGAAATGTATTTTAGACATAATATATGCTTATGTAATGACCAACAAATTATAATTATTTTCTGAATTTAGTGAGGTCATGATGTTATTCTTTCAATTTTTCAAACATATAAATTTATAAAATAAAAATTTTGGCAATTATTATATTTTTATTTCATCAAATAGAATGTGTATAATTTTTTTTTGAAACTGACATCTAACTTTATACCCAGTTCATCTGACAAAAACAACATTGGTTATATTTTCATTCAATTATTTCAAAATTTATTTGCTATATGACAGTCACAGGATAAGTTAGTGCTTCAGTCTTTTCCTATCTTATTTGAGACAGGGTCTATGTTTGCCCGCTGCATATGCCAGGGTAGCTACCCCTAGGACCCCATGGATTCCTCTGTGTTCTCCTCCTATCTCACTGTAGAATTGCTTACATTATAGATGCTCGCCATAGTATTCTGTTTTAAGTGGGCTCCTTTGATTAAAAATAAAGTCTTTATGTTTACAGTAAGCACATTATTCAGTAAGTTCCCTACCCATGCCTATATAACAATCTTAATGTTATTATTTAGCCATAAATAAATGAAGGTCAAGAAATTGTCCACTCTCTCTATACCTCTTCAATATAGTGCTTGAAGTTCTAGCAATAGCAATAAGACAACATAAGGGGATCAAGGGGGTTCGAATTGGAAAGGAAGAAGTTAAACTGTTATTTGCAGATGATATGATAGTGTACATAAGCGACCCCAAAAACTCCACAAAAGAACTCTTACAGCTGATGAACACCTTTAGTGATGTGGCAGGATACAAGATCAACTCCAAAAAATCAGTTGCCCTCCTATACACAAAGGATATGGAAGCAGAGAGGGAAATCAGAGAAGCATCATCTTTCACTATAGCCACAAACAGCATAAATTTTTTTAACAGTGTAAAAAACACTTTTATTTCTCTGCTCTAATCAAATTAATAAAAGATAGTTATTATATAAAAGTTGTCTACCAAATCTTGCATATCATTTTTCTTTATAAATGAGAATAGATTTTTCAACAAGAAGTTCAATAATTTACTATATTTAGTCTTTGAGAAGTTAATTAAATATTTTGGACATTTCATTTTATTTTACTCTACGATATAAAAACATACTGCTAGAAAACTAGCTATTTAGGCCCAAATAGTACATAGAATTTTAAGCAAATCTAACGAATTGATACCTATATTTCACATAATCTGAAGTATTTTCAATCAATTATAATCTGTTGTATTTAATAGATTTTAAGTTAAACATGGAGATTAAAATGGGTTGTATTTTTCTAATGATCAACTAGCCAACAAGATATACATTATAAATAGCACACCTTTGTTTACCCTCTAACACAGAATATGGCAGCAAAAAATTATTGGACGGCTGATGATAAAAAATGATGAATGTATAAATCAAGGATTATAAATAATAGTTCAAATCTATATATATTTCTAGCACTTTTAATATATAACTTTTCCAAAACTATCCTTTGTAGAAAGTAATTATTAGAGCTGTATTCTAGTCTCTTTGTATTTAAATGGAGCTTTCCCAACATTAGAGTCATTCTTACAGGACAATTTTGCTTCTATTTATTTTCATAGATTTAAATGTAGTTGAGATGTAAAAGCATAATTATATATGATATAAAAACAAATTTATATATTAATACATCTGGATTAATGGAGATTATTATATTTTATATCTGAAAGTGTGTAGGAAATATTGTAAACACAGGTGATCATAAAACATTATAATATTATAAAGAAATAATAAATGCATGGTTTAAGAAAAGCATGAAAAATTGATTTTCTAAGAATTTTCCTGGCAACCAGATGACATACATCCATATCTAAAATGTTTAGAATTAAGTTCACATTGAATTATACCAGTAATTTTTTTCATGAGTTAGGTGGACAAAAAAAAAATGTCCAAAGCAATCTGTGTTCCAGGATTTGTAGCTATAATTATGTTATTTTCCTACACAAAAAGTATTAGTTCTCAAACAGAATAATTTAATACTCTTTGCAGCTTTTCATCATTTAAAATTCAAACTAAAAGTGTTTTCTTAATATCTTCTTGCACAAGACTGTCAGAATTCTTAAAATGACCCTGATGCACTCTTTACATTACCCACACTGTTATATTGATACCTGAAGAATACCTTTATATTTAATGTCAATACAATGAGAGGTACTCAACAATGCTGTTTAAAAGATGATCCAAGACACTCAAGATAATCTCAGTTGCAGCAATGGATGAATAAAATAGATGAATAAAAATGGAAATATCTCTAAAAGTTTTATCAGGAAAATAATTTTCAGATGAAAAATTAGCAATGATCATTTTCAAATCTTTCAAATATGACTTTGACGAATCACCTTCACCTTAATATTAAAAGTAAACATGTAGAATTATCATTATAGATTGATGTTCTTCATTAAGCTGAAAACAAAGAATCTTAATAAAAGTTAGCTTTTATTTTCATGTTGAATGGCTTCAGTTCCAGCAATAAAGAGGCAGAGGCAAGCTGATCTCTACAACTTTGTAGCTAGTCTGATTTGCATAAATCCAGGCCAACTGAGTTATACAGCTTCAAAATAAGACCCTCTTTCCAATAAAAAAAAAGAGATGTAGAATCAGACATTGGACAGAAAGGAAAAAAAACAACAAAAACTATAGCATCATTCTAAAGAAATTGTATACCACTATAAATGTATACTTCTTTTCCAATAAAATGTAAAACAAGTGAAAATATTCAATATAATATCACAGACACAGAGAAGGAAAAATATAAAATTATGTCTATCAATAATTACTTTGTGAGATGTTTTCCTGGGGATGGTTGAACAAATCTGTTCATCCCAGATTGGAAATCAGTGACACACTTCAGAATCAGTTCTATCAAAGTCCAACTTAGGAAACAATGAGTTTTTTTTTTTTTAAAGTTACTTTCAAGAGAATAGATAAAAGTAATTTAAAGGACTTTAGATTATTGAAAAACAGCTATATTCATGGAATTCCTACCCTATTCTGTGTAGACACTTACAAAAATATATTACTGCCACTCATTTAAGGTACACAAATGCTCCAGAGATCTGAGAGTCACTTCTCTATCCAGCTCAGCTCATCAGAAAGTGTTATACCATAATTGTGGTTTACAACTTCTAGATTAGAGATAGAACTTTAAGAATCTCGTAAGTTTTAGATTTTCGAAATATATGTCATTTGTTTACTTGCTAAGTCTTCCCTCTCTCCCCAGAAAGAACTGTTCAATTTAGAGAAAAATTCTGCATAGAAAGTGGTATGATTTTATGACTTTACAGATTCGGCACAACCCCACATCCCATACACACACACACACACACACACACACACAAACACACACAGAAAGAGAGAGACAGAGACACAGACAGAGACAGAGAAAGAAAGAGAGAGAAAAAAAACATGAATTCAGTAAGATGTAGCAATCACATACAACAATTCACTGCATATATGTATGCTATGAACCAACATCATGGTTAGAAAATTAAGAGAGTTCTTTCAAAATAGAAGCAAAAATGGAATTTCTTTGTCATTAACATAATCAAGGAGGTGAAAAATTTTATAAACATATGTAATTTGACTGAAAGGATTGAAAACAGGAAAGGTAGAGATATTGATTGATTATAAATTATGTGACAGCAATTTTTAGTTGTCTACTTGACTACAACTGAAATTAAGTAAAATTCAAAGAAGAGTTTCACCTGTAAAGTTTGTTTTCTTTTCTTAATTAAATCATTTGTGTTGGGGATATACAATTTATTCCAGATATTTTAGGAGAGAAGATCCTCCTTAAATCTGGACCAGTCCTTGTTCTGACAGCCTATATAAGGTACATAGTGCAATTTATACATCTCTTAAGTGAAGGATTTCTCCAATGGAAGTGTTGTATCCATGAGGGGAAAGGTTTCCCCACTACAAGTGTTGTAGGGAAGATAGCCTGGCAGTAGGGAACCAAAGTATATCACAAAAATACTACCTAGTGTCTGAGAACCCTTCTTGTTGCCTTCTGGTAGAGGTGTAACCAGCTCCATGTCTTTCTGTGCATCGCCATGCCCTCCACTAGTCTGAACTGAACCTCTGAACAGTATGCTGCTACTTCAATAAAATGTTTCATTGGAAGACCTACCCTGCTCATGGTGTCTTTTCAGAGTAACAAAAACCCTAACTAAGTCTCATATGAAACTGAGAATTGCCATCTTAAAATCTGTAAATACTTTTGTAGAAATATTTATGGGAATTGCAATTTTGGTAGGACAACTCGTTGTAGTATGTGTAACTAACTGATCCATGACTATTTTAAATCTTTACATTTTAAATTACTTTCTTTAAATACTTGAAGTCTTTAGAACATAAATCTTTTATTGATTTCTTTAGAATACCACAGGCTATTTTATGTTATCTGAGGCTACAGTGAAAGATTTTCTCTGATTCCTGATTCTTTTCTAAGTCCAGTTGTCATTTGTTGAAAAGAGGACTATTGATTTTTGAGTAATCTAGTAACTAGTCACTATGCTGAAAGTGTATATCAAGTATATGGGTTGCCTGTTAGAGTTTTTAAGGCTATTTATTATACTATCATTTATATGCAAACAGTAATATTTTTACTACTTTTCCACTTTGCATTCCCTTGATCTCCATCTTATGACTCTGGTTGAAACTTCAAGTACTATAGGAAATAGATTTGGAAATAGTGGATAGCCTTGTCTTTTTCGATATGGGAGTCCCCTCTGTGTGCTATGGTTACCATTAATGAATAAAGAAACTGCTTTGAACCTATAGCAAGGCAGAACTTAGGTTGGCAGGGAAAGCTAGGCTAAACAATGAGAGGAGGAAGGCGGAGTAAGAAAGAGACATCATGGAGCCTATGTTGGAGATAAATGTGCTGAAACTTTGCTGGTATGCCAATCTGTATATCTGGTAGTGATATACAGATTAATAAACATGGGTTAAATAATATGTGAGATTAGCCAATAAGAAGGTAGAACTAATGGCCCAAGCAGTGATTAATACAGTTTCTGTGTAATTATTTCAGGTCTCAGCTAGCCAGGCAGCCAGGAACCAACAAGCAGCCCTTCTTGCAACATTTATTAATGAATTTAGTGGAATACATTGATAGATTTTTGTATGTTGTGCCATACCTGCATCTCCGGGATGAAGCTAATTTCCACCTGGTGGATGATTTTTTTTTTATGTGTTCTTGGATTTGCTTTCTAAGTATTTTATTGAGTATTTTTGAATCTATGTTCATGAGTGAGATTGGTCTGTAATTTTCTTTCGTGGTTCTTTGTGTGGCTTTTGTTATTGGGGTAACTGTTGCCTCATAAAAAGAGTTTGGCAATGCTGCTTCTATTTCTGTTATGTGAAACACTTTGAGGATTATAGGAATTAACTCTTCTTTTAAGTTCTGGTAGAATTCTTCAGTGAAATCATCCAGCTTGGTTTTTGTTGTTATTGTTGTTGTTGTTGTTTGCAAGTCTTTTGATGAGAGCTTGTATTTTCTGGCAGGTCTATTTAAATTGTCCACCTGGTCTTGATTTAATTTTGGTATGTGGTACTTATCTAGATTTTTTTTTTAAATTTTCCTGTTTTGTGGAATACACGGCTTTGTAGCATGACCTAATGATACTCTGGACTTTCTCAGTGTCTGTTGTTTTTATGTAACCCATTTCATTTCTCATTCTGTGAATTTGGATGTTCCACTCTGCCTTTACATTAGTTTGGATAAGGGTTTGTCTATCTTGTTGATAGACATCTGCCCAGGACCTTCTGGCTTTCATGATTTCCATTGAGAAATAAGGTGTAATTAATATAAGTCTAACTTTATATGTTACTTGACCATTTTTCTTTACAGCTCATAATATTCTTTTTTATTCTGTATAATTTGTGTTCTGATTTTTAAATGGTGAAGGGACTTTTTTTTTTAATCCAGTCTAATTTTTGACCTGTAACCTTCTTCTACCTTCACAGGGATATCCTGTTTAAGGTTGGGAAAGATGCTGTAATATTCCTGTACATGAACAAATACCAGCGTGTTTTAATTTAGAGATTAAATGAAGCCTAATATACCTCATTTATATTTACATGAAATATAAGGCATGTGCTATTCATCTTGTTTTAAAAACTGTTATGAAGAAGGATATTATGTTAATTGTTTTAGCTACTAATATTTGTCCTTGGAAATTACTAAATCACTAAATAGATCATGCTACATGGTGACCAAAATTCAACAGTAGCAGGAGAATCTTTGTAGTAAGTTTCTTTCAGACACTTACAGCAATCAAGAAGATCAACTTTGATGAAGATTTGAGAGAGAGAAATTAAAAATGACATTTCAAATAAGCTTGATTCAAGTAGTTCTCATTTGTAAATTCAATGTTCTCAACATTTGCATGAGCAAGACAAGATTGTAGTGATAACTAAAACTTTCAATTTTATTTAAATCCTATTAGCTCTGATTACCTTGTATCTGTTTTTATCAGATATCTTAGGAAATAATGTAGCTTACACTTAACAGAGAAAATACTATTTCTATAAATATTGAAACATATAACATACATGTGCAAATCAAAGAAAGGATCGATAAAAACTAATTATAAATTTGATCATCATTCCTATTGTAGAGATATACAATTAATGAAAAATATAAAATTTCTTTCTTGAAAAAAGTCTGTTGTAGATGATTTAATATTTTCATACACTTTATATACTTTAAGACAAAAAGGGGAAGGAGATAAAGTCTACTTTAACATGATAGCTACAACAGTTACTTGCTTCAGTACTTTGAGACATCAAGCCATCGCTTCTTGAGAAAAGCATTCTGTTGTTTAGGCAACGATTCCCACCATAGTACAAATATACTAAAGCCTCCACTCCCTAGATCAAACCTCTTAATTCAAAAGGTGGAGCAGAAGTATGCATAAATTTTCTGATCTTTGATCAGGATGGATGAGATCAACCTGAATGAGTCATCTTCATGTCCAAAACACCAACTAACAACACTCCAGGTTAGGATGCGTAGCCACACTTGTTTATAACTTTGAGCAAGCTGAAACTCTCTGACCTTCAGACAAGGCAGAAATAGCCTCACATTTTTGGGCTTCCACATAGAATATTGAGATTGAAACACATAGAAACATGCAAAATATCTAGAAGTTTAAATATAAAAATATTATAATATTTATTAAGAGAAGATATTATGTGTGATTGTGATTATATTAAAACTTTTAATAACAAAACTTTAGCTTTTCAATATTTCATTTGAAAATTTTTAGCTCACTTTGGTGAATATTTAGTAATTTTGAATAATGTATTTATTTACATGTGAAACTTTCAAGTATATTTTAAATCTTAAAACCAAACTTTTGAAAATAATTTATAAATCATCTTTGAAATAACTTATTGATTAAACAATGAAATAACTTAAAATACTTTACTTTTATATTTTACTAGTTTTTAATGAGTATGTCTGTACTTACATGAATTCATGAAGAGATAAGCAGGTGGATTGTGGATTGTAGGTATTGACCCTCTCTCCATAACATGTGAATCTCAGTTATCAAACTAAGGTAATCAGGCATAGCAGAAGTCAACTATACATACTAAGCTGTTTCCCATTGTTCCACTACTTGATTTTTATGATATTAATCATGTTTATACTAAATTAGTGATACAGCAAAATAGACTATATTACTTAACAAATCAAGAGTTTACTATTTAGTGCTAAAACTCAAGTTTCTACTACTGAAATAATTGGTTTTATAATGAATATATTAGATCACATGATTTAAAAATAGAATATAATTGAAATATAGCTACTATATTTTCTTGGCTCTGAAGTGTCTGCTTGAAATAAACTGTCTTACATTTCAACTTAATTTCAGACAGTCCTTGTGTGTAGTTTAGGATATTCTCAAAACACATAGAATGATAATTACAAAGAGTTACATATGCTATATACAATAAATACTATCTCAGAAATTTTCATGGTTAAAAAGTATGTTTATATAGTATGGAAATATCTAGGTATGAATCAGAATGTCAGTTTCAGGGGATCATTGACAGAATGACTTCAGTTTCTTAGGATGTGCTGCACGTTCATAACATAGCATTACTTTCTAAAGTAACAAACTGAACACAGCACAAAATACTTTCCCATGTGTTAATCCACTCTACAGTAAACTGAGAACAGATCTATAGGTGCTTATATCCATTAATGTTTGTGCCTTTTATCACCTAGGCAATTTCTCTGTCTTGTTTCCATCATACTTCTCCAAATATTTCACTGAATATAATCAGAAGAAAAATTCATCAACTTGGATTTATTTATGCAGATAAAGAAATATGTTCCTCTTTAACAAGAGAATAGCATTGTTGCATGATCTTTACTTCAACTCCAAAAGGAAAGAATTCAAGGAGTAAGAGTAGCCAAAAGCATTATCCACAAAGAGAAGAAAGATTTTACAGTAAACAAGTCATTTCAGTGTGACCTAATTTTCCTAAAAATTCAACAGCAAAGTTATTACTATAATTAAGGAGAGATTGAACATTAATACAAATACAAGTATATGTCAGATCAGTATCCATATAGCATTTCTTAAGAAAAATAAATGTGATCCAATGATCTTGTAACATCTTTTATGATAGAAAACAGCAAAAAATGAAGATAGGATTTCAATGATTTTATTGGTTACATTGTGATGCAAAAAACAAGTTATAATTCAACAGTAAGAATGTAGAAAAGATATAAAACTCATGCTGAAATACTTAACATCTTGTTATTTAGTACCATGATTTCTAAACTATCAAATTTCCTATTACCGCAGTTGTGATGAAATTTGTCATGACTTCTTAAAGGTTATAGTTTGGTGTGCAGCACACATATGTGTAAATTTATAGATCACTTTCAAATAAAGAGACACATGGGTAAAAAGAAAGTAATTTCTGTTGTAAGGAGCAGGCTGCTTGTTTGTCCTGGCTGCCCAGCTAGCTTAGCCCTGAAATAACCACACAGAAACTGTATTCATTAAAACACTGCTTGGTCCATAAACTCTAACTTCTTATTGGCTAACTTACATCTCAGTTTAACCCATGCGGCAGTGGCTTACTGGGAAGATTCGGTACAGCTGTCTCTGGAAGCTCCATAGTGTCTTTCCTAATCTGCCTTTCTTCCTCCCAGCATCCATTTCGGTCTTCCCTGCCTACCTAAGTCCTGCCCTATCAACTAGGCCAAGGCAGTTTCTTTATTCATTAACCAATGACAGCAACACAAAAATGAAGGCCTTCCCACACCAAATATCTTCTTTTTTATTTCTCTAAGAACTGTACAAATTTTTAAGACTATATTCCAATTTCATAGATGTATGATTGATACTGTGATAGCATTTTTTATCAGTAAATACCTATTGGGTTTTAACAAGAAATAACCTTTGGTCAAAGATCCAGGTTATAGTTTCAAATATGGTTTTTATATGATTATGTAAATCTGATGGTTTTAAGCTACTCTAATGCACCAGAATAATTTTACAAACTCAGTGGTACTGATCCCAAAACCTACATGATTTCCTTTTATCTATTGTATATCCCAAATTTAAAAAATGAACCACAGTAATTGTGGTTCAAATAAAAGAAAATTAGTAGCAATCAGGAAAAAACTTAACCACCATTCATGTGCTTTTCTATAAAGTATTAGTTGCAGTTTTATAATGCAAAATTCATAAAATATTCTAGAATTTTTTTTAAAGTTTGTTATGCTCAATGTTTATTGATTAAATTGGCATTTATAGACCTTTTTTGAATTTTCATATAAATGCTAAAATTTATATGCTAATGATAAGAAAATAATGAAAAACAACTACTTGTTCACATAGTAACATTGCCTGCAGTTTTTAACTTTAGTACAGCCTTTGTGTTCATCATGAATAAATTCACATAATAGTAAGTTTAAAGTATAGTAACTGGTGTGTATCTCATCACTGTTGATTAATGTCCCAAGAGTGAATTGTGAAATTCATTTGTTTCTTAAACTCTGGGAAAGTGGGACATCTTTGAAAACCATTTATTTGTTTCTAATCTTATCCTGAAAATTTATTGTTCATACTACATTCCTGTTGTTATCTTCACTCAAGTAGCCAAGTTTTCTTCATGCTCTGTGAAGTAGCCTTATATGTAAAAATATTTGGTGGTATTTTGACATAAAAATATTTCCAAAGTGAGAATAGTTCAAAAAAGAGAGACAAACAAACAGTTGCCGTTGTTAGCTATTTTGTGACGTTGGATAGTTAGAAGGCTACTTCAGTGTATTTTTATTCTTTTTTTTCTGTTAAATTTGCAAATCATTGAAAAGATGATTGTAACATTACCTATGACAAAGTACCATGAATCGAACAAAAGTGTTCACTTTGAAAGTAGCTTTAGATTTAGTCTGACTATTTATTTCAGAAGAATCAGGAAGAAATAGGAATGGAATGATATTGTCTTTTCTATAAAATTGCAAATTAATAAACCTCTATTCAGTGGGTATTGAACAAAAATACAGATACATTGCACATGTTAAAAATTCTGTATAAACACAATTATTCTGAACCATTTCTTCATTATCCTTTTGAATGTTTAAATTTCATTATTGTTCATATTTATGTACACATGGATATTAATATCATAACTTTGACAATTATTACAGGTAATAAAATATACTAGATGTTTCTCTTTAAAATGTATATTAGTTGAGCATGACCTTAAGTGTCTTTTGGCCATTTGAACTTCTTCTGTTGAGAGTTTTCTGTTCAGCTCAGTGCCCCATTTTATAATTGGCTTGATTAGCCTTTTACGGTCTAGTTTCTTGAGTTCTTTTTATATTTTGGAGATCAGACCATTGTCAGTTGCGGGGTTGGTGAAGATCTTCTCCCAGTCAGTGGGTTGCCTTTTTGTCTTAGTGACAGTGTCCTTTGCTTTACAGAAGCTTCTCAGTCTCAGGAAGTCCCATTTATTCAATGTTGCCCTTAATGTCTGTGCTGCTGGGGTTATACGTAGGAAGTGATCTCTGTGCCCACATGTTGTAGAGTACTTCCCACTTTCTCTTCTATCAGGTTCAGTGTGTTCGGACTGATATTGAGGGCTTTAATCCACTTGGACTTGAGTTTTGTGCATAGTGATAGATATGAGCAAGGAACTCAGGACCGCGAGGGGTGCACCCACACTGAGACAATGGGGATGTTCTATCGGGAACTCACCAAGGCCAGCTGGCCTGGGTCTGAAAAAGCCTGGGATAAAACCGGACTCGCTGAACATAGCAGACAATGAGAACTACTGAGAACTCAAGAACAATGGCAATGGGTTTTTGATCCTACTGCACGTACTGGCTTTGTGGGAGCCTAGGCAGTTTGGATGCTCACTTTACTAGACCTGGATGGAGGTGAGTGGTCCTTGGACTTCCCACAGGGCAGGGAACCCTGATTGCTCTTTGGGCTGACAAGGGAGGGGTACTTGATTGGGGGAGGGGGAGGGAAAATGGGAGGCGGCGGCAGGGAAGAGACAGAAATCTTTAATAAATAAATAAATTAATTAAAAAAACTATTTAAAAACAAACAAAAATGTGTATTATTTCTATGGAAGTTTCATGCAACTTGATCATATGCAGCATCTTTCTTCCTTATTTTTCCCAGCCTACTTCCAACCAACTTTATGTCTTTTTATTTTCTCATTAAGTCCAATTCATGCTGCTGAGATATTCTGGATACATGGTTTTCCACCAGGGCATAGTACAGTTATTAGGGTGTATGTGCTTAAAGAATACTGTCTTTCTGTATCCCAGCAGCTAACACTTGCCAACAGCTCCATGGATAGGATTAAGTGCCCAAATTCCATGTTGGGATATTATGAGGTTTAGGGTATCGTCTGGATTGGGTTTGGCAGGTTACAGGCCAAGTATCACAGTGAATGTGGGGTTCAATGTACGACTACCTTCTAGATCAAATAGACTGAGTGTTCTGTAGCCTCTTGTTCTCTGCACCATGGATAGTTGGTGATGGCTATGTTAGTCACCATCTACTACAAAAAATGATTTTGGCATGCAGTTTAAAAAACAGATTAATCTTTTGCCAGATATATAGATATTTCTCTATGTCCATTTGATGTAGATTTTTAAACATGAAGAAGCCATTTAATTTGAAATATGAATTCATATTTTCTTGCTATTTTTTCTAAGAACCATATTATTCACACACACACACATACACCTTTTTGTAATTTTCAATTCTATATTGAAAGTAAAAATAGCATATATTAATTATGAACACAATATTTCTAGTACAGCAATCTGTGGTTACCTGATTTCTACAACAATTAATATTTTCTTATCAATAGTACTATTTTAGTTGCTTCTTATATTCATATGATGAATTATATTATTATATGAGGTTATCACAAAATTGGTCAACAAGATTGGAAATTATCATAAAGTTATTTTCTTTCTGAAGGCTAAAGAAATGTTTATGAATGCCATAGTATAGAACAAATATGTCTAACATTGTTGAAATTTTGCTCTGTTAAGTTTTGGAAACATGAATGTTGATTTCAGGGAGGTGTTTTGATTATCAGTTTTATTTGGCTACACAGATGCATAGAGTCAACTATAGAATTTCCATTGATGGTCTTGAATGCAAAAAGGCTGGCAGTAGCTTGTTCCTGGACCAAGAATTGGGAGAAATTAATTTCTATTGCTTATGAAGTACATAATCCCAGACCTTCTGTTAATGCAACACAAGTAAATTAAAGAACACACTAGGAATTAGACATTGAGTTATTATCGGGGCTATTATTGTTACAAAAAATGATAATAATGGAATGTACTCAAAATATTTCTCTTCTGTGACCACTCACCTTTTCTTTTTCTTAAGAAAATATTGAAAGACTCAGGAAATAATGAATTACAATGATTTATTAAATATTTTAAGTGTTGTTTTTCAAATAAATTATTAAACATGCATATTTAGCTTTTTATAATTTATATCTTCTTCCAGTATCATTATATCATTTGTGTTGTATATACTGTAATACATCTATGTATTGAAATTCGAAACTACACCATAAGTATTCTAATTAATGTTCCAAACATCACAGTAAATTATTTTATACTAAGTTCCAGTGGTAAAATATAATGACCAAAATGACTACATATAAAATAAATGGCAATGGTGTGTTTAATTAGATAAGTCATTGAGTTTGTAAGAATATGATATTGGAATTATCCCAAATTAGGGATGATAGGAAAATACTTGTTTTAGTCACATCATGGAAGAAGTTCTGGTTTCATGAAAAGATCACAGAATAAGAACAAAAAAGCCAGAGAGCAATTCAGAGGTGTATTTCAATTTTACATTTTCTATTCAGATAATCTTCTTGGGAAAATAGTGTTCCATTTGATCAAGCATTCTTAGTATAACACAAGGACTTTTTATTATACCCACTTAAAATTTCCATCAATTTTCATAATATTATACTGGGAAACAAATGTATAACTCTACCCTCTAGTGTAGTAATTCTCAACATTTCTAATACTTCACCGCTTTAATATAGTTTCTCAGATTATGGTAACCACCAATGATACAACATTTTATTGAAACTTCATAACTCTAATTTTGTCATTGTTATAAATTGTTACATAAGTATATATTATGTAGGATATCTGATATGTGACACCTGTGAAAAGGTATTCAACAACCATAAGGGTTGCCAGCCACAGGTTAAGAACTACTGCTCTAGAGAATCCATTAAAATCTAGACAAACTAATAAGAGCCAAATTAATTTAATAGCAACCAAGTTTCAGAATTTTTTTATTCATTTAAACAAGTGTTATAGCAGGGCATGATTCTTATTAATGCTTAAATATGAGTTCAAATTTTTGGAAAATACTTGTTTCTTAGTCTATAAATACTTGCATTTTAAGTAAATTATTTATTTATTTTACATCCTGGACACAGATTCCCCTCCCTCCTCTCCTCCAAGTACCCTATCAGTTCCCTCTGTTCCTATCCTACAATCCACACCTCCTCTATTCCTGTTTTGGAGAAGCAGGTCTCTCATTGTATCAACAAAACATTGCATATCAAGTTGCAGTAAGATTAAGCACTCCCCTCCCTCCCCCAACTGTATTACAGCGTGGCAAGGAGATCCAGTCTAAGGAGTAGGGTCCCAAGAGTCAGTAAAAGAGTAGGTGACAGCCCCTCATACTATTGTTATGAGTACCACAAGAGGGCCAAACTACAAAACTGCCTAACTTAGTCCCATGCATGTTCCATGGTTGTTGGTTTAGTATGAGTCTACTTTATTTGATTCTGTGAGGTTTTTTTGTGTGTGTGTTCTTGACATTTTTCAATCTTACAATCCTTTTTTACAATCCTTTCTCCTCCAACTTCATAAACTCGACCTAATCTTTGACTGTGTTTCTGCATCTGTTTCCATCTGTTTCAGGATAAAGTATCTCTGATGACAATTGGGACATGCACTGATCTATGTGTACAGCAGAATATTGTTAGGCATTGATACATTGTTACACTGATATTAATAAAGAATTTATGAATTTTATTTAAAGTGAAAATATGTCAGACAAAAGTATATTTTTCAACCTGACAACATTACCTAATTTTAAGAGTTTCTCCATCTTATTCTATGTGTATTTGTATAAATCATCAAAGTGTGAAAAATCACTTTGTTTATTACTTACTTTTCCTATTTTATATGCATCTCTTTTTACAATATGGGTCTCTCTCTACAAATTCTTGACCTTAATAGCATGGAGAAATTATAAGGACATAATTATTGAAAAGACAACTTCTATTTTTTTATAGTAAGTGGTATAAAGGAAAGTATAAAAGAAAGATGTTATATTAGGAACTTGAAAGAAGCCATGCTAAGTAATAGTGACTGTCCCACACTAATATCACTAATTAAAATAACTATGGTCACATAATAGAATTTTTACTGTTTAGATTGATGATTAATGCCAGAAGTGTCTTTTATTTATGGTGAAAATAATGGCTGTTACTTTATCCACCAAAAAATTGACATTACCTCTTACTGCATTAATCCTTCAGCTACTGTTTTTGCTGATATTGATTAACAACTTGAAGGGATATGAAAACAACTCAGAGACACACTTGTACTGAGTCTATGGTGGGATTTCAAAGAAAGACTAACCAAGGATAAGTTAACTAACAAAAATTTCATGCAAGGTGCTTTCATATTTCTTATTTAAGAGACAGACTACCAGAAAGTCAAAAGTCTTACATCAGTGAGCTAGCCATCTAAGGTGTCTCTCAGGCTGACAGAATGACCTCTGATGGCATTATAATCTCATCTGCATGATATGTGGCATGATTTTAGTTCAGAGCCATGTCAGGTAACAATTTCTATGATAGTGACCAAGAAGATCAAATAAGCATACTCATAGAAAGTACATTAACATTCTGTTTTTATGAATTTATTCTACCCATCATATTTTTTACAATAGGATTAGAATCACTCATCGTCAACTAGTCAAGACACTGATTTGTGATTTTCACTTTTCTAAATATTAAACAACAGCAAAACATTTTTCCCCAATCAAATTATTCTCAATCTCACTTTTTATTCTTTAATTATGGATACAACATAAGTACATGATAAAATTGTGCAAAGTTGTGTTTGGAAGACCGATAACTATATAAAATTAGAATATACTGTTAAAATTATGCAGAAATAAAACCCAGTTGGTGTAATACCTGGTAACAACGACCATGTTAATCTGAAACCAATATAGAATAATGTTTTTACTAGGCATGAAGAATATCTGTGTGCTAATCTGAAGGAAGACCACAATTTTGCTTTGAGTACGAACAAGGAAAGAGATTAATAAATATTGAGGACTTGTTCATCAGTTCATTGAGCTAAAACAATGAAAGTTCTAGGTTCCTGAAGAAACAATGCATTACAGTTAATAAAACCAATAGCAATAAAAAAGATGCTAGACATTGATCTCAGAGATCCATAAATTCCCACATTGATAAGTATTCCTAGAAACACAACTTTACACACTAACAAACAATGCACATAAACATTGTAAAAGAGTAAATATACATGAATATTTATATATGCATAAGTGGCAACTGTAAGGCTTAAACAGAAGCATATTAATAATTTTAAAATACTATAACAGACAATTTAGTTAAAGTAATATATTTCAAAAATATGAGGGAGTACTAATCCAGAAAAGTTTTGTGCATGTCAGGTATATATTTAAATAAGTATATCCATATAAACAAAGAGTTAAAAAATAATTTAATCGCAAGAAAATAATCTACTTGGTTTTGGTGAAAAATATTATCATTTGTATCTAGTTTTCCAATGATATTTAATATAAAACATGTACAAAGAAATGAATATATAATCATGATGTATTCTTAATTTGACATTTAGATTAATAATGAATTATTTTAAAATACAGACATACTCTCAAATGTTGACATAAGAGCGGCGGGGCTGCGTTCCCAGCACCCTGGCCGCCTGATTGGCTAGCTTATGCCCGAAATAACAACACACAAACTGTATTCATTTAAACACTGCTTGGCCCATTTCTATCTAGCCTCTTCTAGGCTAACTCTCGCACCTGGACTAGCCCATTTCTTATCATCTGTGTAGCACTGGTCTTACAGGGAAGATTCTAGCCTACGTCCATCCTGGGTAGGAGCTTCATTGCGTGCTTCTTCCCAGGAGCAGGGAGCATGGCGTCTCTCTGAGGCATCTGCTCCCGAGAGGAGAGCTGTGGAGTCTGAGCTCACTTCCTCTTCCTCCCAGCATGATGTTCTGTTTACTCCACCTACCTATGTTCTAACCAATAAAATGGGGCCAAGGCAGTTCCTTTATTAGCCAATGACCTTCCTCCATCACTTAACAACTTAGCAACAATGATTTAGCCTTAGTCCATGATAAACAATTAGAAAAATTACTTAAAAGCATTTCATAGTTTAGAAGACAGTTGGTCTTTTGATGAAAACCATTTTGAAACTGTAAACATGTATTCTCAATCTATGATGCCAATTTTTATGTTTTGTTTTGATCTACTTTTTTTTTCTTTTTTAAAAAATACCAATCCAAATTCCCATTCCCTCCCCTTCTCCATTCCCTCCACACATCCTCCTACCCCATCCGTCTCTAATCAGAAATAGTAAGGCACTTTGCTTTGTGGAAGGTCCAAGGCCCTCCGTATTACATCTGGGCTAAGTCAGGAATACATTCAAAGAAAATAGGATCCCCAAAACCCAGTACATGCAGTAGAGATAAATCCCAGTACTACTGCCAGCGGACCCTCAGTCTCCCCTAGCCACATTCAGAGGGACTAGTTTGGTCCTATGCTTGTTCCTTCCCAGTCTAGCTGTATTTGGTGAGCTCCCATTAGCTCAGGTAAACTGTTTGAGTGGATGAACCCTTCATGGTCTTTATCTCTTTGCTTATATTCTCATTCTTTCTACTTTTCAATTAAACCTTGGGAGCTCAGTCCAGTGGTCTGATGTGGGTCTTTTCCTGTTTCCATCTGTTGTGGAATGAAAGTTCTATAATGATATTTAAGATAATCATCAGTCTGACTATACAGCAAGACCAGTTTGGGCACCCTCTCCTTTATTGCTTAGGGTCTTAGCTGGGGTCATCCTTGTGGATTATGGGAATTTTTCTAGAGCCAGGATTCTTGCTAATCCCACAATAGCTCCCTAAATCAAGATATCTCTTTCATTACTTTCATATCTGTCCTTCCTCCATCTCAACTATCCCATTCCCTCGAGTTCTCCTCAACCTCCCCTTTTCTACTAATTTTCCCCTTCTCCCCTTCCTTCTACCCTTTGCCCCCATACTCCCAATTTTGTCAGGAGATCTTGTCTGTTTCCAATTTCCAGGTGGGTCCATATATGTTTTTCTTTGGGTTCACTTTATTACTTAGCTTCTCCAGGATCAATTTCCTTTTGTTTATAGCTAGTATCCACTTATGAGTGAGCACATACCATATTCATTTTATGGGGTCTGGGTTACCTCATTCAGAATAGTGTTTTTTAATTCCATCTATTTGCATGCAAAATTCAAGATGTCATTGTTTTTTACTGCTGCGTAGTACTGTCATGTGTAAATATGCCACATTTTCTTTATCTATTCTTCAGTTGAGGGGCATATGATGCCCATTTTGAAAGACATTACACCTTCAATGAGTTTCACTGTGGAAGACTAGGATCATCATCTTTAGTCTATAAGTGAATGACATCAAATTCATTCATAATTTCTTGAAATTAGATAATGATCAAATTAAGTATGCAATGTAAACTATTTGTATTCAGTTGAAATTATCTGGGCATGTTCATCCCCTCATATTTTAGTTTTAATGGTGATTTTTAGTGACCCCAATTATACACTGTTGATCCTCCAAAGAGCACTTCTGTATGCTTAGTAAGTATTAACAAGGGACTTAATTACCACAGCAATCTGGATTAACTAAATTCCATTCAAATGAGGGTTGATTGGCATCAGTATGCTAATTAGGACATGTCTTAAAATAAACTCAGTCTGAAGTCTGTCCTTTGTCTATCCACCCTATATTAAATCTTTGAGAAAGATTAGACAAATTAAAATATTGAATATTTAGTGTTTATTTTCTTAAGATTAGGCATGTTCATATTTACCCTTACCTTTGATAATAATATGTAAAACTCATTTTTGTGAAGTGGGGCTTCATGTGTTTTAGACAAGTGCTTGGTCGGTGAGTTATTCACCTGGCCTTTGTGCCTGGGAGACAGAGTCCTCTTGCCTGCTAAGTGGTGATATCACAGTTATTCACCACCATATCTGGTTTAAAATAATTACGTTATTTTCTTAAAGGGAGTTGAGTAATAACTAATTGGCCCACACAAGAGAAAAATTCTGATTGTCACTTTTGTGTAATGAAGTATGTCTTGATAATAACAATAAATTACTTTTAACATGATTATGATGACATTAATTTTAATTACAAAGGAGGCAGTCATGTGATAAAAGTAAATTCATGTCATTTATGTCTTGGTGTTAGACAAGAGGAGAATTAAGCGTACTTTATAGATAAGCAAAAGAATACTGAAATGCTTGAGTTTGAAAAGGAGAGATTATTAATAATTTATTTTTCCACATTCTTTCTTCCCTTTGCCATTAGCAACATACAATATAAAAACATATATTTGCCCAATACAAATATTAAACATAGAACTAACCTCCATAGAATTATTTTATTCTGGTTCAACTCACATCATTTCCATGCACCTTTCTTTTTTATTAGGAACATTTATTTGCATGTGTGGCAATATCATTCTAATGACATTTATGATTTTAGCCATTAATCAGGCAAACTTAACATTCTAATGATCTAAATCTACTCTGGCATGAAATACTCTTTTTCTACTTTCTTATTTTATTTCTTACACTTTACTCTTTACTATTTTCAGATTAGGTGACTAAAAATTGTGTTAATATACTTGATAATAAGAAAAATGTCACTTTATAATGCTTTATTATCATAAAAGAATGAGGGATTTTCCCTCTGCCGTATTGAAAACAATCAAACCAAACAAAAACTCACAGGTAATGATATTCTAATAGTCCTATGCACCCATAATGGGAGAAAGAGAGTATCTAGTGTTTCCAAAGCTCTTACTTATAAAAGTAAGAAATTAACCCTTCTTCCCTAATTATTTTCACTCAAGACTTTCATTTCACTCAAGTTGCATTTACTGCACTATGAATAGTGTATTAAATGATGGAATGATTTTTTTTTTTTTGTTAAAGAACAACTGCTTATGAACCTTGTTCTACAATAGACATTGTCATTGTGAGTACCTGGTGAAAAACAAAAAACATGCACAAACTTCAGGTCACAGTGAATAAGGCCATGATGAAATCAGTTCAATGGCATAGACTTGAATTATTTTGATATGACCAATGATAAGGGCTAATTAAAGATAATGTCTAAAGCATGGTTCATAAAATTTCAGGGAAAGATATTGGGATTCAACCTGAAAATCTGAAAAGCAGAACAGTCAGCCACTGACTCTTACCTTGACCTCAGTTTGAAATGGTGATCCTGCCTCTAGGAATCTCAGAATGAGACTGAGCCCAAGAGCTATCTTCTCCCATTCTACAATTCTAATTCTGAGATTAAAAGCATGCACCACTACTGTCTGGTTTCTGTGTTAAGTTATCATGGCTACTGGGATCAAAGATATGTGTTATTGCTGCCTGGTCTATAAGGCTGACCAGTATGGCTATTTTAACTTTTGATCCTCAGGAAAGTTCTATATATTAATAAAAGTAAAATGTAATTACAAATGTCCTGAAATCAGAACTTAAGAAAAGTGTTTAAGCAGAATATTCAAATCTTTAAAAAGGATAATATTTTTAAAATTATTTGTTTATGATGGAAATGATTGCAGTCAATTGCGAGAACAAAATGCCCAATATGGCTGATGATGTCTCACAGATACAGTAGGAGGGAAACATTTGACACCAGAATGAGGAGAATCATAAAGTATAGTATGAGAAAATATTCAACATGAATATTACTTAGAATGTGATAATAAAATAGAAGAACATGATTCTTTCTCCCTTTCTCTGTCCTTCTACTATCTCTCTCCTGCCAACCCTGTTCCTCTTCTCTCCCTTTCTCAGGTTCAAACTCAGAACTTCCTGCATACTAGAAAAGCCAGATATCATTGAACTACATCTCCACCCGTATGTATCTTCTGATATTATCAAACAGATTCTGCACATTTAATTTTGGATAGGAACATAATGGAATGAAGAACCCCATAGCAAGTTACGGTGTATAGGAGACAATGGAAGTAATATTTCTTTAAATTTCAATGTCATCATCAGATAGATCTAATCTTAACAAACAATTGTGAAAATACAAAAAAAACACAAAACAATAATTGTAAAGTTGCTAAGATTAATTGTATACAATTCAAGGAGATAAATACATTATAATTTCACATGTAAAAGAAAAATAATATAAAATAAATAAATTTATATATATGTGTGTGTGTGTGTGTGTGTGTATTATAATAAATTCTGTTACAGGTGGTTCAAAAATCATTCCAGATTTTAGATAATTGTGTGTGGCTAATGAAAGTTTATTAAAAAGGAATATGTAAATATACTAAGTTGTGTTCTGAGCATAATTTTAAAAGGGATAGAAGAAAAAATTATGTTTTATATACTGATGAGCAAAAAATCATATATTTTTATATTTAACATAATTTATTTATTGAATCTGAAAATTTTCAAGTTATGCTCTATTATCTAAGTAATTTATATGGTAACTTCTAATTTCCAAATAAATACTACTAATTTTGGCTTTTCTTGTTTAATCAATTTAAATAACTCTAAAGCACATAAAACTTCCATTTATGTGAATTTGCTATAAATTTTGGGTAAACACAGGTATTAGCAAGAAGAAATATTTCATTGACATAAAGTCTTTTTTTAATATCTAATTTTCATTTTACAGTAACTGATAATACCCTCTCTCAAGTTTATTTAAAAATCCATTTCTATCATGACTATCAAAATATTCTAACTGCAGTGAAATAGATAGGACAATCATTTTTAACTACAATAAAGGAGTGTGTTTCCCAATATGTCAAGTGTGTCATCATTGTTTTATAGCAACTAACATTAACTATATGATTATAAATAAAAGTACTTCATAAATTTGTCTAACCCACTATTCAGAGAGAAGTCAACATATTTAACTATATTAAATACTCTCAATACTCTTTTTGATTGATATTTTGTTGGATCAAAATTATTCATGACTAGTCATAGGCATCTGTGACACTTATGAACCACATCAATGACCAGCACAAAAAGGTAAATAAAGATTCCATAGTGACACATACATATAAGTGATAACCAAAACACATCTAGAGTTAAGAAACTGCATCAACAGGTATAAATTCATACCTAGTACTTTAAACCTACCCAACTATCCATAGGGAGTGAGATCATAAAACATGGAAGAGAAGATACATCTTCAACTTTGACAAATCAGTATAATCTCAAGGTATCTTTGTAATACTTTATCCTAACACTCACAGATATTCATAACTCTCATCCTATATGAAAGAATCTTCTTTTTGTTGCAATCATCACCATTATAGAAAACTGTAGTTCATTGAAACACATAGGATAACTAGGGGGTTTCCAGTGCAAACTGACAATTCTACAATAGAGCTTTTTCACCAGTAGCTCTAGTAACATAATGAAAGAGAACATAGAAGCATACTGCATAGAACAAGAATATGTACTGTGCCTTTGCATTTTCTATTTAGGTAGGGGTTGTGCCCATGAAATCTCACCAATATGATTGACTAATCAATACTCGAAAAACGACAATAGCAGTTAACAAAGCAACATTGATGGAGAAGTGTCAAAAAGCATATGGTGGTTTGATGAGAAGGCCCACATAGGCTCATATGCTTGAATAGTCCTCAGATGATGAAACTATGTAAAGTATAGCCTTGTTGAAGCAAATATGTCACTGAGGATTGGAATTTCAGGCTACAAAATTCCATGTAATTCGCAATTAGCTTTAGCATTTTGCCTTATTCTTGTGGATGAGATACAGACTCTCAGATTCTCCTCCAGCACCATACCTGCCTGCATTTACATCATCTTCACCATATAGTGATGGGTTTCCCTTCTGAAATGCAATCCTGAATAAACTCTTCCATCTCTATGTTGACTGTGTCATGGTGTCATTTCACAACAATAAAAGATTAACTAGGGTAAGGCCCTACCCCTAGATGAAGAGCCCCAAGAAAATCAAGATTTCAAAGAGAGGGAGAATTGTCTTGCCTACAGACAAACACTACATATCTGGTGATAAAATATCAAGTAGTAAACTAGTATTGCTTATTTTTATTTATGAGTACATCAAAATATTTTATTGAGTATTTCAGTAGCTCCATATGATGTTGGCATCCCTGCTCCACAGGGTGTGTTCTTTTGTGTCTAAATTGTTACTGTCATTAATTTATGTTTTGTCATAAATTTACTTTTACTTCATTGACTATTTCATATATTTTCAATAGTTAGTTCAACATGAACAGAAGCCTGTTGCTCAATGAAACAGCTCATATGGAAATAAAATTGGATTAAGATGAAAAAGTTTATAACATCAAGGCTTGTTCTTCTACCTTCATCAGGAATTGATGGACTGGAGATGGGAAAGCATCTCTACCCCACCCATTGTCACCAAATGACAGATACATAATAAGGAGTATGGTTTTAAATCCACTTTCTTAATTTGCTTTACATTTACTGTTAGTTGATATTTTGAATTCTATGTCAAATACATAATTACACTTTAAAAAAGCAATTGCAATATATAATTTAAAACAATTTAAAGCTACTTATGTTTATTAAAGAATGTGAATTTTAGTACAACTGCAATACATATTTTTATATAAAAATTTGTTAGTTTATGTATTTTCTCCTAAAACTTAAATTCACTTATTATTCTGTCTCCATTTAAACATGTTGTTTGCTCAGATAGTTTCTAAATAAAAATTGACAATATCAGTAGTGACAGGTCATGAAGAATCCATATAAAATCATAATATCCATGAAAGATAGAAATCTGGTGAGCAGGTGCTAAGATACAACTGTTAAATGTGCATCTTAAACTCATTATGACCAAATAGGTGAAGAATCAAAAGAAAAAATATAGCAGATAAACAGATATATAGAAAGTTCTCAGGTATACATTTACTCAAATGCTTATGGTAAGATATTTGTGTTTAGTTAAAAAAAAGTCCTAGAGCAAAAATATTACTGTGAAATAATTTGATTTCATTCATTATAAACAGCAGATATTATTAATATAAAGAGTAATTGAATTTATTTACTAAATAAATAGAACTGGATATGTTTAATATGTTCTTCAAAATCATTGAAATTAATAAATTTTTATTTTGCATAAATTCAAAAACTACTCTATCTTGTTGCTAGGCATTTTAGTTAATGTTTACATGTGGGTATAAAAGAGGTAATAGAACAGTAATTAATTCCAGTGATTGATAATAATCGTTTTCACACAATTGGAGAGATAATATGGAATATTGCACAAAACTTCACAAGAAATAAAACTGGAATCATTGTGCTCTTGTCAAATTCTGATCACTAACTCAGATTTATATCGGCTTTCTGGGTTCAAAGCAAAAAGAACATTCTTAAATTTATATTACCTGCCTCCAATTTTGTTCCATTTTCTAAATGTCTGACTAAATTTTATACAAACATATATATGTATAATTAGAATATTATTATAATCATTATTATATCTACTATAGCATATCCTTGTTTTCCTGTTCTTACTTATTGCTTCCCATACCCCCTTTCAAACGTATGGTCTCTTTTTGATTACTATCTATACATGTGAACATATTTCATGAAGAAAATGTCACATTGCATAAGTACGTAAGAAATTTATACATGCCTGCATTTCTTAAGTAAACTTCTCTCCCTTACTCATTCTTAAAGTAGAGTATAATCTACCCTAAAGAATAGCTTTCTATTTTAGCATTTAAATCACCTGTTTTTAATGAAATGGATTCAGTGTTCATCTCTAACATAAACGGCATAATCTTTCTCATCTCTCTTTTATTCCTCATTGCCCAAATATAATTGACTAAAATAAAATTAGTTCAGCAGATATTTCTTGAGATTGTTGAAGTCACAAGAATTGATTCCTGACACCATTTTTATAATAATGAAAGATAAAGATCAGCATCATTAGATTATGGAAAATAGCTGTCTCAATATTCGAGAAATAGAAAAGATTATTAAGACTCTCCTCACCACAGTTCCTTGAAACCTCATAGAATATCTATTGCAAACTTGGATGCAAACCATTACTTTGCTATAAAACAATCTTATCTTAAATGTCTATAACTTAAGACATTAGTTTCTCATTACACAGAATGTTTATTTTATGTACTACAGTTCAACTACTTTTCTAATGAAATGAAACATAAATTTCAAATTCCATAGGCAAAATGCTCACTAAATTAAATGGAAGTAAATTTTGTATGAATGAAAAGTAAATGAATAAACAGGTAGTTATCTTTTTGAACTTATTTGTACACCCAAAATGTGTAAGTTAGTAACATAGCTAAATCAATAATCAGTCAAGAAATCATTTATGTGGATTGACTATTTTAAAATTTCAGTGTGTTTGCCATAATGACTGGTAAATTATTCCAAGTATTCATTGTCAGCGGAAGGAAATCTTCAGTTTAATTCAGACACTAAATTGTGAGTAACCAAAACAGAGAGATGAAGCAAGAACTGAATTTTTTTCCATGCAGGAGCATTGATGTATATTTAAAGTGTTTCCATATCCAGCCAGTCAGTGAATGATTTGGTTTGATTTGTTTATTCTTAAATGAAAGAGGGAAACTCATTATCAGATATATTGTGCAGCTATCAAAACAGAGTAAATCTTCAAAAGTCTGTTAGTGATGTTGCATGAAGTGGTCTTTGAAGCCTATTTAAAATATGGGGGAAGGGGACACAAGTGTAAAGATAGCTCACTGATTAAGAAGGTATAGTGTTCCTGTAGAATATCTGAGTTCTCTTCTGAACCACCTACCCCTAGCAAAGTAATATTTGAAACTGATTGCAGCAGCCAATAGGAATGTTAGTTCTTTAAGAATATTATCCTTGTCACTCACCCAAATGCCCTCCAGTTCCAGCTGTCTTGCCTCATACTCTCTCGAGCCATTCCTTTTCCCAGACCTAATCCTTCCTGTTTCCATTCCTGTCTCCTTATATCTGTGCTAGGTCCTCTGCATATATATTGTGGTTCTAAGCTTGGTGTTTTTTAGGACTCATAACAATGGCCATGGGGGTGTTTCCAACTCTTTTTCTGCTCTTGGGAGGGATGCTTTTCCTCCTACTATGTTGCCTTGCATAGCCATGATATGAGGGCTTGAGTCAAGTCTTATTTTATCTTGTTTTGCTGTGTTCCCTTGACATTCCTGGAAGGCCTATTATTTTCTGAAGGAAAAGAAGGATAAGTAGATCTGGGGCAGAGGGGAGATTTGGAGGAGGCAGGGGGAGTGGAAAAAGAGGAAACTGAAGTCAGGATGTGTTAAAAACAAAGCAAAAAAGAATATTGCCCTTTATAAATTCTTGTATATGGGCAGCACCAATCAAACTTGAAAGGTTAAAAACAAAAACACTGTTCTAATCTACATGGGAAGTAGAAAAAGATAAGATCTCTTGAGTAAATTGGGAGCATGGGTACCTTGGGAGAGGGTTTAAGGGGAGGGCAGAGGCAGAGAGGAGAACAGAGAAAAATGTAGAGCTCAATAAAATCAATTTTAAAAAAGAAAGAAAAAGAGAGGGGAAAAAAAATCTCAATACAAACATGCCCAAAGATGGGGAGGGGTAGGAATGGGGATATATCTGGGAGAAGAGGAGGAAAGGGACTACATGTTCACAGCATGCTAACTTCAGACTCCTAAGGAATGTTGAGAAAAGAGCATAACAATTGTTTAGTAAGTACAAAAAGGCCAGCCCAGGCAAAATATATCTACAAGTAACTTGATACAGCCTGAGAAGGTTATATGAATATACATTGGAACACACACAGTCATACAAACACACACACATACACACACACACACACACACACACACACACACACACACACACACACAGATGTAATAATAATAAATTAATTAAATGAAAAAGAGATCATAAATTTGAAAGAGGAGTTGGAAGGCTTGGAGGGAGAGAAGGAAAGGGGAAATTATTTCATTATAATCACATAAAATAAATGATTTTTAAAAATTCTATGAGAGTTCAAAAATTGTTTTCAGAACATTGGATATATAATTCTTTAATGCATTAATATTTTAAGATATATTGTTCTATTCCTTAGTTTCTTGTTTCTGTTATGTGTGCTGCACACAACGCCCCCATCTGTGCTCTATGCGCTACCATACTTTTCGCAAGCTTCAGGCAAGGGGCTGAAGGTTGAAATACACAAACACACACAGAGACAGACAGACAGAGCCATGAACTTCTAATCACTGGTAAGAAGCCCTTTATTCAATAGCACCATGGAGGCTTATATACCCAACAGTCAAGTTGGCCAACAGGTGAAAACCTTATCCTCTGATCCTCAAGGCAAGGCACAGCTTTTAGTAACTTGAATGAGAAAGCTCTACCGGGGAAGAGCAGCTAAAGGCCAGGACTCCAAATGGTCTCAACAAGTCTGTAGCCTGTTATTTAAGTACTTGTTAGATGACAAATAAATCAATCGTAAAAATAAAAAAAGATGAAGTATGTTAATTTGAAGTTTGGAAGTAAAATAACTGACATTTCTAAATTAATTTTAATATTTCATCTGAAAAAGGGATTCATCACCAAGTTTTCCCTTATTTACATAAAACTGCATTTAGAGTTTAGCATCTTACTAATTGAGTCATGTTATTCAGCTTACAAAATCCCAAGTGCTATAAAATATTTGACCAAGTAATTCAGAAAATATCAGACAAAACAGATGCTACATCTTTCTATTTAAGTCTTAACACTTCAGTCTTCACTGAATTTGTGAAGAACCTTTGCAACTCTTACTAGGTAATCATTAACTAGGTGTGCTAAAACCAATATGGGAAATATGGTTAGTCTAAAGTATAAAACTAATGAACCAAATCAGTTAAATTTACTATTACTTATGCAGAAAAAGGTTTAATAATAGCTATGAATTAATTAATGCTTAACAAAATTGAAACTCACGGATTACCAGTCAGACTTTATCTTCATAAATTATACGAGCAGCTAAAGAGAATTTTGCTGTGGCTTCTCCACTTCACTTTAACCCCTTTTAAGAAACCTCCTCTCTTAAGCAAGATATAAATATAAGAAAATAAATTGTTCCTAAATTCTTCCAGCTGAATCTTGACAACAGGACAGTTTTGATGTCTGTAATGGTAATTATGTTTCTTAACTAGGGTGACTGAAAAAGAAAATGAAACCGAGGGTTACTAATTCTAAGCTCTAACTCTCTTGTGTTCTACATGTCTCTGAAATTGGCTATTCCCTTAAACAGGATCACAGTCTGCTCAGTTAACATGTCTTCTGTGCCGGACCTAATTTTGACTGCCCACTGAACATAAATAAATTGGTGAAGAGAGGTTGGTATCTGCCAAATTCTGACAATTCCCCTAGTCTCAAGCTTGTATACAAACCCAGGCAAATATTTCACCAATTATTAGCATTCATTTGTGTCTCCACAGTAACCGCACTCAACTACAGTGATAGAGTTAAAGTGAATTAAATCAGAATAATAGACAAAATTCTCACCAGCGGTCTATACCACAGAACTTTCTATATTTACAATTTTTTCCCCCAACAGTGTCACTTCTTAACAGTAACTCTAACCAAATCATGTAAAACATGACCCCTTTAAAATTTTCAGAATTTAAGATAGAAAATAAACCTATTAATCCACACACACACACACACACACACACACACACACACACACACATATATATACACATATATATACGAGATGAGTAAAAATTATTGTCTTTAATAGCCACATCTAAAGAAACAAAAGTATCTATGATATAACTTGAGAGGCATTACCAGAGAACAGATAATATTAGTGAAATTCAAAAAGTCTTGAGATTGAACTCTCAGTTTGAACAAAGAAACCAAAAAGATTCTACAAAGCTTGCAACTGTTATTAAGGTTTTCAGGAATGAAAATGTGTTGGTTTTTGTTAATTTAACAAATATATAGTTAAACCCATTCCCCTTCCCTCCCTTTATTCCCATGACTCCCATATCTCTGTTTCCTGTCAAAATTCATGAGACACCCTCATTGTTATCAGTTTATATTTTGAAACATGTATTATTTAATATGTATTATTAAATAAATTTTAGTTCTATCATTTATTTCTAAGCAGTTAGGTACTGATCCGAGTGAGCAATATGGTTATACATTTAATATTTTAAACTGAAATTGAATTATTAAAAGAATAGAGAGCAATGAAGAATAAAAATATTCTAACCTTCTCATTCCATTCTTGCTTAAATACCTATGATATTTATACATGATATTACCGGTTTAAGAACATATATGGCTTCAATATTCTGCAGTGGTGACATTGTTTCAAAGGATTTATTTTTGTTGCTTTTTTTGTTTAAAAATATAATATTTTGCATAATGCAAGGTGCATATCAGAACATTTTTAAGCTTGATAATTGCAGTTGATGGCATTTACTGACTTTAGAAACTGAGACAAGAGGCTGAATCAGGCAGAGGCCTCATTGATTTCACAAAGGCACAGCAGTAAATGCTGCACCCCTTCTGCTGGCTCTCACAAGCACTCCTTGCCTATATTGATGACCTCCTCTCCAATGCAGTAGTAAATGGCTATTGTGGAAGCACAATGATGCTGAACATCCTGGCACAGATGAGAGAGTAATATTTAAAGACTGTGAGACCTCTTCATGTTAGATATACTAACCTCTTTAATCATTTCCTTTCAAAATACCAAAGATTGTGAAGCAGAACAAGCCTAATGATAAACTAAGATGTGAAGCATACCATTTAATAATAATTTAAAAAGAAATAATATCAATTTTTCCATTCATGACACTGTATGCCACTTTTTTCCAAAAATGTTTCTGATAGACCTGAAATAATTCTTGAAAATTTTGTTTGTTCTGTCTTCTTTACCCAAACAGTGTTGGCCAAGGTAATTATGTGTACCTTGGAACATAGAAGATATACGTAATTTTTTTTTTTTTTGGAAAATAGTGTTTAAAAATCATGTATGTTTTAAGTTGAAAATGAGGACTCATATTTAGGAATTGGTGCTATGTACTAAAAACTAATCTATAAACAGTATCACTTTGTAAATTTATGTGGTATTTTTATTTGGCTCTATTGTTTCACTGAAAATAATCATGAACTCACAGAACACAGTGATATAAATCTGAAACTCAGCAGTATATATTATGATTTCTTAGGCAGAATTTAGTTCCCCATAATTGAATGGGAAGTATATTTTGCCTTAACCTTCTCCCAAGTTCAGTTTTATTTTGAGTGTGTTTTACTTGGACACTCAACCTAGCCTCGAACTCATAAACATCGCCTGAGATAGCCTCAAAAGTGCTAAAGTTTCAGACACACTACTATATGCAACTGATATATTTTTTTCTTTTTATTTATTCTATATGTCTTACCACATCATGTATCTCAATTCCATTCATTTCACTGCCTCTTGGCATCTGCCTTCTGACCATGCAATCCCACCCACCAATAAAAAAAAAAAAAAAAAAAAAAAACTTAAAAAGGAAAGGGAACAAAATATTAAAAATCTCATTGTGGAAGCTGTAGTGTGGCAGAGTAGTGTAGCAAACCCTTTTGTGTTTTTTTATTTAAAAGTGTTTATCGCAATCTGCTTTGAGGCCTCTAGTTTCTAGTTACATCATTGACACTGGGCCTTCATTGGGCTTCTTCTTGGATAATCTGTTGTTGAACTGTGTTGTGGAGATTCTGGAGCTTTGGATCTGCAGGACGTGTCACTTCACGAGGTCCAAACGTCACAGATGGGGAAGGCCAAGCCATAACCCTGATTCTGGACCTTGGATGCTGCAGGGTGAGCTCCAGGGTAAGCTATCCAGCATTGCCCTGGCTAATTCACATTTTGCAGTATTGAGCAAGGATTGGGGCCTTCTCCACCTCTCCCACACTTACATCATCAGGGACAGCTCTACTGTCCTGATGAGCTACAAGGGTCAATTTCCCTTGAGGTGCAAATGTTAAGGGTCAGGGATAGCTCTCCCGCTCTTATGACCCCATGATTACCTCCTCCACCTGTCTCCAGTGTTGATGCTGTACCACGTTAGATAAGTAGTGGAGACAGATTTCCTTTGCTCATAAGCTCTTGCCTGGGTCACTTTTACTTCCAAATACCCAGCCAGAAAAAAGAAAATTGTGTTCTCTATGTGAGGATCAGGGCCTCATTTCTGAGTGATGAAGCTGATAAGGGGGAGGGTCAATTCTCGTCTGTGACAGGTAGTAAGGGACAAGAGGTAAGGGGGTCGTCTATCCCCTACTCACACCGCTACATGACAGACGAATAGTGGAGGCAGCTCCCCTCACCCACATCCTGCCTAAAGGACTGACTCTATTTGTGTTACCCCTAGGCCTGCTCTCCTGAACGTGGCTGATGCTGAGGGTCAGAAACAGCTTTCCTGCTCTAATGTCCACAGGGCCAGCTTTGCCATCTGACTCAAGTGGTAATGGGAGGGTGAGGACGGCATATTTCCCCCTACCCATGCTGCTATAGGAAGATGAGAAATGATGATAGCTCTTTCATCTCATAATAGAGGGTTGGCTCTATTATGGTGCCCAGATGAGGTTCGGTGCTTGATCTCCTGAGTGTTGCAGCTAGAGGGTGACAGCTCTCCCTCTCTTATGAATATAAGTCCAGCTCTCCCACTCTCCCACCTGCCTAAGGAATTGATGTTTGAGAGGTAAGGAAAGGGCATCTTGCCCTAGTCCATGCTTCCACATGGCAGATGAGAAGTACTAGGTTTCCCATGCTAACTAATTCGGGGCTGACTTATCCACACATCCACATACAGGATTGGCTCTATCATGTTACCCAGGTGAGGTATAGGGCCAGGTCTCCTGAGTGTTTTAGTTGGTAGAGCGCAGGGATGGTCTCACAAACTTGTTAGCTTAGGGCCAGTTTCTACACCTACCTCAGAAATTATGGCGGGGGGTAGAGGGCAACACTCCCATGCCCATGCTGACACAAGATAAATGAGTAGTGGAGACAACTCTTACGTGCTCACCATTTCAGGACTGGGTTCCCCCACAACTATGCCTACATGGTTGGTTGTATGGTATTGTCCAGGTGAGGTGCAGGGCCTTTTCTCCAAAGGATTGCAGCTGGCAGGGTAGGAACAATTCTCATACTCTTTCTAACTTGCCATCTCTCCCTTCTGCCTTATGCGCTGATAGTCAGGGACACTGCAAGGGTATCTGACCCCATCCCATCCCACCATATGACAGATGAGGGATGGTGCTAGGTCTTGTACACTCATTTTTCTCAGGGTTGGCTTACCTGTGCTTACATCAGCAGAGTCAGCACTGATGTTCTGCCCAAGTGAAAGACAGAGTTCACTTTCCTTTGTTTCCTGTAGGGTTAAAAGTATGTCTTATTGGATTCTTATATGCAAACATTCAGCTTAGCCTGGACAATTTGTTGGAGATTCTGTCTTGTATTCTAATTTGAATTATTTTGCTTCTTTATCAAAAATCAGGTGTGATTACTAGGGGTTTGGGGTAAAATATGTTTCTAGGTATTGGGAGCTGACAGGAATAGAGGTATGCTAGACGGAGAGGATAAGGGTGTCAACACAAATTAAGAAAGAAGGATGCTTCATTGGGATCTGTTTAATTCCCCCAGGAATTAAACAAGAGAGGCAAGAGAGGCAGGAATGGCCACAATAGGTAATCTACTACAGAGGTGCAGATGGAAGTACAGGACTGGATATGGAAAAGAGGAGGGAGAGTGAAGATTCTTAACTCAATCCCTGCTTTTCTGGTGACCTTGCTTTTCCTTCTGCCTTGATTGGTATGGTCCCAGAGAATGTCTATTGGAAAGAGGACCAGAATAACACAATGACTGGGAAGGATGGGTTGGGAAGGAAGATCTGAGAAAGATAGGGACAAAGAGGAGGGCCAGGCTGCCACATGTGATTGCAACAGAGAGGGGGGTGAGATTGGGGGCTTGGATATGAATGAGAGGTGGGAGAGGTGAAGATCCGGAGTTAGCATATTTGCTTCTGTGGTCCAGTTCTCTTCAGCTCACTTTATTTACATTATTTTTTCTTCAAAAATACTGAGAGATACTGTCTACTAACTTAAAAAGTAACGACAATGATGGTAAAGTAACTCTATATTTAAATATAGGACAATGTGTTTTTTTACACAAAGACCAGATTTTAACTATACAAATTTTGTAAGTTTTGCAATTGAAGATATGCATAGATGAATCTTTGAAAGTTATTTTATTGGAAGAGTAGATACGGGACCCTGTGGGATATGCAGTTCTTAATAAAAACTGTACAATTTATCTTATATCTGAGTTGCAAACTTAGAAGACAGTAACTCATAGATGGCTTTGTAGATTTCTATAAGGATGATGTCTTCTGCTTAGAGTGCATGTGTCATAGACCCCCTAAAAACCTTAACATACTGCCTTACATCCTGTCACTTAGACTGCAGCCAAATGTGAAAACTCTGTGAGTCTAAGGGTTCACATGAGTCACCAATTACTTATGGCAGTGGAGATGGACTTTAGATATATAGCAACAGGTATGAAGTATCATTATCAGGATGTCTCATATTCATTAAATCTCATAATCTGTAAATCTTTAATCTACTGTTTTTCTTAACTATATCCAATAGTATGTGACAAAAATAGCACATCAAAATGCTCAGCAATATAACACAGGATAATACATTTAGCCACGTAAACTACAATAATGATTATCTCCTTTATTTTTTATTTCCTGTCTTTATTAAATAATGCATCATAAAATTATAAAATATATGGAGAGATAAATTGTGACATCTTATATTCAGAAATGCTCAATGCTCTCTCTCTCTCTCTCTCTCTCTCTCTCTCTCTAACACTAAAGAAAAGGGAATTGGAAACAGATATAAAAATAATATCTCCACATTACATCTGTGGAATAATAGCACATTTCATGATTAGTGTGTTTTATAGAAATAGCAACAGATTTTAATTGTGTAAAGATAATATAAATGTTGGGAAATGTACTCAGTAAATTGAAGATCTTACTAAAAATATGCGTAATAAACCATCTGGTTATTTTGTCTTCCATTATACATTATTAATTAAATATAGTTTTTTCAGTGATCATTAAATTTTCTCATTTCTAAATGAAGATAGAGAAACAACATATGCAAAAAATTCAGCATGTTTAGAATGTCTCTAATAACATTGTCAGAAGTAATCAAGCTTAGGCAGCAAGATTGTCTCTGCTAATGTGACAAATGGAGCATAAATTTCTTCACTTTTAATTAGTAGAAATCCTATGTTATGCTAATTAAAGTTATATTTAGAATTGACAATAAATTATTTTTTAAATGCAATTTTTACAGAATATTTGTACTTTAACAAAAAATCAAATAATTTTAGTGAATTTGTTTCAGACAATTTTTAAATTGGCTTTCATAATTTTATTTTACTGACTCATTATTTTCAAATTTCTTGACCAAACCTACACAAAGAAATTTTAAATATGAACATATACAATTCTGAGTGCTTCAATCACAAATAATCAGAGTGAATATTTACTACATTTCTTCAATATCTGCCCAGTTTAGCATATATGTTATTTAGATAGATGCTTATATAATGATCCCTTCAGTTTTCTCATAAGTTTTGGAGGTATTTTATATAATTATTTCCAATATTAGTAATATGTTGGGATTTTATAAATAAATAAAAATGATTACCAAGTATTATATTTTTACAGTATAAATCTTTTTTAGAGTATTATTTGGTTTTGCAGAACAAGAATGACTTAGTTCTTTCCATACCAAACTAGGGTATAAAAAATCAGTTGTGAAGACACCAAGAAATGGATTCAAGTTTTTTTTTTTTTTATTTAAAATTGTATAGGCCATTTCGTGATTTTCCTTAAAATTGAAATTATGGATATAATAGAAGAAAATAAATTTCTGTCATAAGTGATAAGAAATCTATTAACACTTAGAAAATTTGTAAGTTTGTCAAAGAAGGGCAGTCCCTGTTCTGAATGAAATTTAAATGAACCTATTTTTGAGCATAATAGTGATCTTCAAAAATCTACTGATTTCTTAAATGTTTAAGGTACTATAATACAGAATTTTATCTTCACTGTACAATATTTATAGAATAAGGTTTGAAAGTTTAATAAAATAACCATTTTTTAAGAAGAATACTTTGGAACTGTGAGAAGCATTTAAAGAATAACAAAAGCAGATCGTGATACATGAACAGAAAACTAGAACATTAATTTCGCTCATATTCCTTATACTGCATAGGCATATTCTACTGTGATTAAAATATGAAATCAGATTCCATTTCTGTTTTTGTTCTAAGATTTATCAGGGTAACAATAATTAAAAATTGTAGTAGCAGACAACTAGAGAATGACATGAAATCTTTCAGCAGCATTTCATTTCTGACAATGAAATGAAATAGTAAGAACACCAAGAACAATGATGATGATTTAAAATATAACAAAGCATGTCACCATCTCATAAAGCACAGTAAAAACATTCCATATAAATAGAATCTAATTTGAAGTCACGGCAAATTATAACAAACTTGTGACGCTTCTGCTCCCTGATAAGAATATAATTATCTTTCAGATCTCATTGTAAATTGCAAAATAAACAGACTAGAATGCAAATATATGCTTTCCCATCGTTGTTTTACATAAAATTAGTGATTCCTAATGTCAAAAAACAAAATAAATAAGAATACAAGTTTTTATTATTATCAACACAATGAAACATACATTATTAATTTTTTTATAATTTGTAGATATTTTGAAATATGTTAAATGATATGATTTTATAATTATACATTAATTTTATTATTAATTTATTTCCCAAATACAAGAAAGCAAAGTAAATGAATTTGAAAAAATTCTCTCAATTTGTGGTTTTCTTCCTCTTTCTGTTCTACCAATCCATGAAGTTTATGGATCAGAATTTCATTTATTAAAAAGTTAGAATAGCATTTAATTATCTTTCTCTTTATAATTCCTTTGTGTTGAAGAATTTTTATGAGACTTCAATACTGGTTGCTTTAATACAAGACAAGCATAGAAAGATCAGTTTTCTTTAAGTAAACAACTTATAAATGTTTTTGAAAACATGTAAAAGACACTAATATTCTAATTATTCTACTTTTGGAATACAGTCATTTTCATGCTACAAAATGTTATGTCTTTATTACATTTGACTATTTTATTTTTATATTTAAATCAAATATTAAGTTCATTTTGAACAAAGGTTATTTTTATTTAATTAACTTATTTATATATGTTTCCCCGTTAAGATTTTTTTTTAAACAGAGAAATGATGTATGTATGTGTGTGTGTGCATGTACCTCTTTATTGAAGTCAGAAGTTAATCCTGTAAAATTTGAAAGTTATTCTTTTTTGTGTGAGAGGTTCTTTTATTGTGATATATTTTTCTTTTCAGCTTTGCTGAATCCCCTCCAACTAGCTATCTTCATCTCTTCAGCACTGTCGTTCACACAAAGCCGTGTTTTTGTTACATCATTTCTGTAGGTTCTAGGCATTGAACTCAATTCCTAAGGCTGTGTGGCCACCTCTGAAGATTTTTGTTTTGTTTTCGTTAAAGATTTGCTTCTCTCTCTCTCTCTCTCTCTCTCTCTCTCTCTCTCTCTCTCTCTCTCTCTTTGCATGAAGTTCTAGAGAACAAATGAATTAATTTATTTCATGAGACATTTGTGATGTAATGCAATCATCACATTAGAAATAATGCCAAAATAGCAATATGTAAACCTGACTAATAAATGATGTGCATGTTCAAACTCAGGAAATCAGTAAGAGAGTAATCTTTCAGGTTTGTATGAGGACATGTTTAAATAAATAAAACCTGCCCATCCCCAACACCTATATGAAAAGAATTCAAATAAATGTCTTTGGATTCTGGACAGTATTGATATGCCACAGCTCAATCAGTTGCCACCCTTGTGTCACTTGTAGGCACATCATTTTTCTCAAATGATACTTTGGGAAATTTTTCTTCAGGGTTTTCTGAAGAGAGCCAGAGAAGCTTGAAATTTTTAGGATTATAATGCATTTACCTACAGGAAGAAATGTTTTATTAGTTAGAAGAAAAATAGACCAGCATAAGATATGTTTAGTAATAAAGGACATTTGAAATTTTTCTTGAAAACTTTGGATAAATGTTTTCTTTGGAACACTATACTTGTATACAACAATTAATTAATAAATTCAATTTTTTTGATAATGTGAATAAAATAGTACTGTGAAATTACTGAAAGAGTTCAGATACATATTATAAGAAGTGTTAGAAAGATATATAATATTATTATTCAGTTTAAAGATATCAAATATTTAATAAACAATGTGTTTTAGTAATCATGAAATATATGTTATGTTAAATTGTATAAATACTTATATAATTTTCTTCTATTATTAATTTACTTAGTTTTAACATGCCTAACTTTTATATGTGCCATATATATTGAAAATTTTGTATTGTGTGCTACTCCGGTGGTTTAATAAAATGTTCCCTTAGGCTGGTATATTGAATATTAGCTCCCAGTTAATGAAGTTTTTTTCAACAGATTTACAAAGGTAGTCTTACTGGAGGTGATATGTCACTGTAAAAAAACTTTCAGAGTTTAAATACTCACATAGGTGTTAAATATTTTCTGGTCAACAAACCTTTTTTCTGATGCAAATAATCCCAATCAGAAAAAATCAAACCAAGTTAAAAGACACCCATATTTAATGGATGATAGTGGATGACAATACTCCAGGGTGACCTCAGGAAATCATGGAGAGGGGAAGAGGGAAAAGGGGAGACCACAAAGAACCAGGAGATCCTGTGTTCATTCTCTAAGGGGCAGTTAAAATAGCCTATGGGACTGGTCTAGACCTTCCCTGGGGAAGGGTTACCATTTGGCATTCTTTCTTGATTCTTCCTGAAGAGGAGTCACCATTTGGTGAGCTTTCTCAGAGGAGGAGTTTGGACTGAGGCAACCCCCTGGGGAGGAAACTTATGACAGGAGCTGGGGTGAAGCCTCCAGATAAACATTCCAGACTTTTTGTATAAAGGGGTGCCAGGGAGTTGAGGTGATGCTTTTGACCAAAAAGTCAGTAAAGTTTTTCTCTTCATTCTGCTTGATATTTAACATGGGAGATTCCAGTTTCCTATTTCAGCTCACAGTCTGCTGCTTTCCCATGATGCTTATCATCTCTTAACCTTTGGTACTGCAAAGTCAAATAGCTTATTCTTTTTATTATATAAGTCACCATTAAACACAAGGCTTTATCACATAGTAGAAAAGTGAATAGCATATTTATATAATTTCATATTATTATAATTTTTAAAACAATTATGGATTTAGAGTTTGTATGATAATAAATTTTCAATTCTGAATTCATTATTCTGAGAAACGAAATTTTTCTGGTTTGAGATTATGTTATTCAGGAAATTATTTTCTTGCATGATAAAATCACTTCAATTGCATTGTCTTATTGTTCTATGTATTGTTGTATTATTTCATTCCATTTAATATTTAAGGGAGATGACCTACCATAATTCTTTGCTGAATAAAAATGCATCAGACATATTTACTATATTATTATGTTAATATAATTAACATATATTATGTTAATATTACTAACATATGTTATTATGTTATTCATATATTTATGAATGTTAGGGTAAATTTCCTCTCAGAAAATATTAAATTGTTTCCTGAGATTATTAAGTAAAATACTCATACATCTTAATTTAGAGGTTGGTTATTTCAATAACACTATTCATGTAGCAGCATTATACTTTAGACATAATATACAAGCATTTTTTTCTTAAATTACATCTGAAATATTTATTTTTCTACACTTTAGATGAAGAAAACTGAGAAGCAATAACCTTTCTTTTTAAGAATTAATTTAAAATTGTGATGTGTTAATGGAGGAAGGTCATTGGTTAAAAAATAAAGAAACTGCTTGGCCCTGATAGGTTAGAAAATAGGTGGGTGGAGTAAACAGAACAGAATGCTGGGAGGAAGAGGAAGTGAGCTTGGACGCCATGCTCTGCTCTCTGGAGCAGACGTGATGAAGCTCCAACCCAGGACGGATGTAGGTTAAGATCTTCCCTGGTAAGCCACCTCGTGGGCTACACAAATTATTAGAAATGGGCTAGTCCAGGTGTGAGAGTTAGCCAAGAAGAGGCTAGATATAACGGGCCAAGCAGTGTTTAAAAGAATACAATTTGTGTGTTGTTATTTCGGGGCATAAGCTAGTCAGGCGGCTGGGAGCCGGGTGGAACACAGCCCGCAGCTCTCTTCAACAATGTGTGTGTAGTATGCATTTATGTGTGTATGTGCATGTGTGTTCAGGTGCCTGTGTGATGCGGGATTCTTCTCTGTATGCTGTGAATACCATTGCCTAATTAAGAAATTGCTTTGGCCTGCTGATAGGGCAGAACTTTTGTTGGCAGAGAACACTAAACTGAATGCAGAGAGAAGGAAGGCCGAGTTAGGGAGAAGCCATGTAGCACCTCCAGAGACAGATTCCAGAACTTTAGCTAGTAAACCATAGCCACATGGTGATACACAAATTAAAAGAAAATGGGTTAAATTAAGATATAAGAGTTATCCAATAATAAGTTAGAGCTAATGGACAGAGATTTAATTAATGCAGTTTCTGTGTGGTTATTTTGGGAATGAGCTACCAGGCTGCTGGGAAACAAACAAGTGGCTCTCCCTATAACACCTGTGAATGTCAGAGGTTTTGCATCCCTGGAAGCTTGTGTTAAAGGTAGTTGTGGACCACCAAATGTGAATAACTAGGCTCAAGCCCAAAGCTGGCTGTGTGCTTTTAAGCACTGAGACATCTCTCCAGACCAAACTATTCTAATAACCTGATATTTATATTCTTTCAAAAGCACATTTTCCTCCTTTTGTTTTTAGAAAACTGTAAAAATTGAAATAGGTTTTAGCAAAGCGTGTGTGATTACTTGAAGTAGCAGGTACAGAAATTGCTCTCCCTACCCCATTTTTTAACTCCTAACTTTTACAATACTTTTGTGCATTTAAACTTTTGTTCTGTAGTTTCCTTTGCATTTTATAATTAAAACCCCAGAATTACATTTAATAACATTTTTATTTTTATTTATGTATAACAGTATTGATTGAATAATTCTTCCTAAGACAGTAACTGAACTAGCAAAAACAGATCAAATACATGTGATTAGGTAAAATTTTAACTTATACTTGTGAGAAGAAAATACAAACTATTGCACAGATCAAAAAAAATTCTATATTTTAAATAACTACTTTCCTATGTTCTCCCAATGGGCTTACACCATTCACGAAATAATTCCTCATCTCTGAAAATCACTGATGCTTAAGTTGCTGGCTGCTGTATCTCACTGTTTGAGACAGCTGTAGAGTAAATCAAGCATCAAATAGACTGTAATTCACTCACCTTTACTCTGCTGTGCCTTTTACTGCAAGGTTATATAGATGTCATAGAATTACTCAATTAACATTTTTTAGGGTGAGTAATACTTCAGTGCAAATTCATGAAGCTGAACTGAATCAATAAAAGTTTGGTTGGTAAGGAAATGAACATTATTTAACCCTACAGAGAAGTGAGCATGACAAAAATTAGGAAAAATAAAGTGACTCGGAAAGAGTACTTATTATTTGTTTCTTATTTTCTTTGCATAATGTTGCTTGAGAATAAATTTTTAATATCCTTTTAAATTGAATAGTAGTTCTCACTCTCCGGCATTAAGCGGCTGCGATAGACAAAATGCACAGTCCTATCTGTGAAATAGTGATCAAATCTTGGCGGTCAAGGAAGCCAAGATGGTCATGATCATTTTAAACATCTTTTTTCCCTTTCTGTTTGTTGTTTTTATTTTGTTTTTCAGGACAGCACTTTGCTGTTGCTTTGGAGCCTTTCCTCGAGCTAGTAGACTGTAGACCAGACTGGCCTTGAAACCATAAAGGTATGCCTGATTTTGCCTTCTGAATGTTGAGATTAAAGATGTCAGCCTCCACCTCATGGCTTTTAAGTTTCTTTTTAATTTAAACATTTTCCCTCTAAATCTCTTTTGTTTTAATTGAGTTAATTGGCAAAGTACCTGCATTCAAGCAATAAAATCTGTTTTATTTTTGTTTGTTTGTTTGTTTGTTTGTTTGGTTTTTGGTTCCTGGTACCAAACTAAAATTGGAGCATTGTGATTTGGGTCTGTAACCCTGGCCTATGTGGGTAGAAACAGATGTTTTCCAGGATGCTGAACAGGAGCTAGTCTAACTCACACAGTGACTTTCAGATTCAATAAAATACACTCTCCAAAAAGGCATGGAGAGAATACTCAATGAATACACTTTCCGCAAGAATGTTTGTCCTTCTTCCATGCATGCATGAACAACTGCATCAGCACATACACAAGCACATACACCCAATGATATTTCTAAGCGATCTGCTAAAAATTTCTGATGTGGAGTGTCCTTCTGTATATGTGTTGCTATTTTGGCTGATGAATAAAGTTGTTTTGATCAATAGCTTAACAGAGGAATGCCAATCAGGAAATCGAAACAGAAGAGAGAGAGACTAGGCAGAATCAAAGAGATGCCTTATAGCTGTTGAAGAGGAACACCAAAAACTTTTCAGTAAATCACAGCCTCTAGGCAATATACAGATTCATAGAAATGGACCAATTTAAGACATACAAGATAGCTAGGAATATGTTTGAGCTATTGTCCATGCAGTGTTCTAATTAATATCATTTCTGTGCAATTATTTGGGTCTGGGAATCTGGGAAATGAACAAGCAGTCTCCAATTATAATTTCCTCATTTGAAATACAAATAAACACAAATACCAAAAAATGACTTAATTTCAATGCTAATTCAACAAGTAGAATTTGGCTAAATGTTGTAAACGTTATAGTATCTAGGCATACTGTAGTTCACAAAAAAAAAGAAAAATATGTCAACTCCTCATCTATTCATATCCTATGATTCTCGTCAGATAAAAAAAAAATCAAGGATCTGGGATACTGCTCAAAAACATAAAATTTGTCTTGTATGTACTCTGACTATATTCTAAACCCCTACCCCATGCCCTAAGTTATACTTATTCATACAGTACTCAATACTTGAGAATTTTCTATACCACCTTTAAAATAACATCTGTATAATGCTCACTGGTTAGGCAGTTTCTCCCTTGTTTGTTAGGAAGACTGTAGCAGTATCTAATATTCATAGAGGTGGGGTTCAGCATATTGGTTTTTATGAAAAAAGAAGTTAATGAAGGTATCTGGTATCCATTCATCTTACAACATTCCACTGCAGAGTCTGGAAAGCTAAAATAATGGCGCTAAACAACCTGTAAACTTCTGGTATTTTCTAGGAAGGTCTTTTCTCATAGGATTGTGTAACTTCATAAACATGATTGCCAGACACTGTCAGGCTATCGAACTTGGTGGGATAATGTATCTGTTAAGCCTAAGGAAAATGATGATGACTGTTTCCTATTAGTGTTAATTGACAAGTCTCCGTACCCATATAGACACAAAGAAGATGGAGAAATAATATAAAGAAATATAAATGAATATCTACGGTCTGTACCTGAGGGTCATCTATATACAGAAATATTTTAAGATTATCTTGGAGACATTATACTTGTATAATATATAAATGTTTCAAATGAAAAGTGGACAATAAATTGAAAAAGCAAATCCAAAAAGCCATAGTCTTTTTTTTTCTTTTTTTTTTTTCAGACACAGTACAGAGCTCCTTTGCTGTATGAACTCCTACCACCAGTAGCCTTTAAGTTACCTTCTTACTTGGGCGTGGCCTCTTATACTACATATGCCTATATAAAGCACAAGTCGGACCTCTTTCCTGGCTTCAGGCTTCGGGTGCTGTTCCCTGTTCTAGCAGAGGATTGTGATCTGTTAGTCTAACCCTAAATAACTAACCTTCTATTATACTCAGTTCTGAGCTAGTGTGGGGTTTCTTTTAAGCATCCTTCTTCACTGTCTCTCTAATTATAATAAAAAAGAGTACTGCTTTTGACACTATCCAACAAAAATCAACGCTTGAAAAAGAGGCTGACATTTAAAAAGTAGAGGACAAAACATTGAGTTACTATAATATTGTTGGGTTTGGCAATGGATGAAGTGATTCTATTATAACTACAGTCACTTCCACAATCTAGAAATAACAAGGAAACAGATTTTGGGAACTTGGTAAAGAAGTATGGTGTTGCTAACATCATCACTTTATAACATAACAAGTTCAGATGTTTTGCAAAAAGTAAATGATATTTTTTATGTTAGTATTTTTAATTGGTGATAATTTGACTGTAGTTATTATGATGATGTTGGAGATTCCTATACAGATGAAGGAAAAATTTTCTTTAGATAGGTCTAAAATACAAATGCTCCATGATTTATGATAGATTTAAATTTACTTCGAATTTACAGGGTGTAAATGTAACATATAATCTGTATAAGCTACAATTCTAATAATGAATTTTGATCATTTTCATACTCAGAGCCATGCTACATAACAATTTTCAGGATACTGGTATTATTATAGAGCCCGTGTTCATAGGTGATCTATTTAGCTAAGCTTTCATAAGCTGTGGTGATTGACACACGTGAGAGATTCATTTTCAAACTTGCAATTCTGTCAATTAAAAGGATATTTAATTTTGAAACAGATTCAATTTCCTCTTTGTTGACTCTATTAATTATGTAAAAGAATAATTTATATTGACTCCTATTTGCAATTTAAGGTTTATTTTAATTAAATGTATGTGTATGCCTCTGTGTGTGATTGTGTGCTTGCACTCATGAAGATGTAAAGAAAGGGGGATGATGTCTGGCGCCCTGGCACTGGAGTTAGAGATTATGAACTTCTCAATGTTGCTGCTGAGTCTCAAGAAGAATTGCTCTGAAATAATCCTTCTTTTACACTGTATAGATTGGTCACTCATTTTAATAAAATGGTGATTGGCCAGAAGCCAGGCAAGAAATAGTTTGGCTGGGTGACCAAACTAAGAATGATGGGATGGAAAAGCATAGAGTCAGTACTTGATAGTCGGACCCTGGGGAAGCAGGAGATAAACATGCCATGCTAATAAGGTACCAAGTCACATAGCAAAGTATAGATAGAAGTATGGGTCAATTTAATTATAAGAGTTAGCTAGTAACAAGCCTGAGCTATCAACCTTCCACTTACAGGCAATGTTAAGCTTCCAAATCAATTATTTGGGAAGTGGCTGCCAGGTATTTGGGGGCAGGCAGTCAGGACAGGAAATGTCCAAGTACAAAAGGTAGTGAAGCACTCTTAAGCACTAGACCATTTCTCCAGTCCAAAACTATTGTTCATTTGAAATATTTTTTGGAAAAGAAATAAGTAAATTAACAAAGATCTTAAATAAATGAACACTTTACATGTTGAAATGTATTTTACCCCAAATGAAACTCAATGAATTTTATACCAATTTATATTTACTCTAAAAGCAACCAGTAACTACTTCTTTGTTCTTTGGTAAATTAATATTATTAACTGTTTTTTTTCAGTCTTTTAAAATGAGATAATCTAAAAAAAAATGTTACACCCAGCTCTCCGGTTCTTATTGATATTGGTCATGCTACTTATTTTTATCACTGTAGTGACAGGATCATCTAAAACAAACAACTCAAGGAGGGGCTCCTCTGTCTCATGGCTTGAGACAAGTCCAGTATGGTGAAGGTCACTGAGAAGTGGCTGCAAAGGCTGTGGCTGCAATCAAGTGAGAAGTGATGAGCTGTGGTGCTCCCTTCAATCAATTTTTGCCAATCATAGGACCTCAAGGATGACACTGCCCAATTAAGCACAATCATTCAATCTTTAGTTTGTTTTTGTTTGAAACAAAAAGATATAATTTACAGAAAACCCCATCAACTTGTCTTCTATACATATAAATACATAAAAAACAATACTTTTCTTATTTTTATCATCTCCAAAATGCAAATGTCAATATATAGTACAAAAAATAATGTGAACATGGGTAAGCACGTGGTAGTCACTTTGAATATTTTCTGAGACACCATAGAGACGATAGGATCTACATGGTGAACTAACTACTCAGTTTCTGAGCAAACCATGATTTGTATTTATCATAAAATTCACTCTGTTCATTAATCAGCTTAAAACAAACATAGAAACACATGCTTCATTTAGCATTCTTTGCATGGACAACCTCTGAAAATGTAATTACAGAAACCTTTCTCACAAGGTTCTACAAGATCCATGCTAAAATTTAAACAAAAATATCAGTTCAGATGCAGTCATTAACACAGTAATAATAAACCTTGTCATTTTCTTTAACTGATAATTTCTTTTGTACTAAAATGACAAATGGCATATTATGATTATAGCTATGCACTGACATACTTGGAGAAATTATTTAATTATGCTATCTTTTACATTTTCACATGAATGAATTAAGAAAGATGTTATGGCCAAATGCATATCATTTTGCATAAGCTACTTAAAGAAGTAAATAAATCAAACAATTATTTCCAAATCACACAAGCAACCACAGATTGCTCTAGAAAAGGCAACAGAAGTAATCACCTTCTTAGGCTACTTACTTAATTTATCATGCTGACAAAATGAAATGCAAGTCTCCACACACCCTCTCAGAGAAATAGACAAGGCAGTGGGATCTGGAATCACAGACTTTTAGTAAAATAATGTAATAAGTTTAAAAAGTGCTAATGAGGTATTCAAAAAGAGCTTCTCATTAAATGTGTATATCACATGAAACATAGCAAAGTTATTTTGAAAGATTTAGGCACCAGTGCGTATGAACTTTGATTCATAATAAAATTAGTTATGTTAATTTTTGAATTTAATGAATAGTTATGCTAAATATAAAATTAAAATTTGATAAATATTAAAATTTGTATTTGAAGACATCATTTTCTTCAAAGTAACTTGAAAAGATACATATTAAGCAGACATATTTTGATAGCTGAAATATATCTAGCATATTGTCCTTGTTACTGATATAGGTATGAATAATTTGCATTGGTATGGATTTTAAGGTCAGTTTTGTTATATGTATATGTATTTTTGATCTTGAATAAGGTGTGATTGTGTAGTTCATTTTTAAAATGTAATGTATAATTAGGAAATATAGGTTATTGATGGACAATCATAAATAATAGTCAAGTTTATAGTCATGTTACTAAGATTTTCTAGATATATAGAGATATATTTCAGATAGGCATTCTTCATATCTCTCAAAGGCTACAGAATATGGCATTTAAAATATTTTAATAACTTAGGACTTTTCATGACAATGAGACATGTCTGCTCCTGGTGGCACCAATCTACTTCGAGAGGAAGATGGGCATCGAAGAGGATCCTTATGGAGTTTGATAGCCATTTGGGCAAGAAACTGCTCTTGCCTGGACTGTTGCATAAAATGGACACAGAGAACCCGCAGAGAGAGGACTGCTGAACTTGAATAAAGGTGAGACGGTCTTTTGGGGTTCATGACTCATGAAAGAGTTTGCGAGACATTCTGCAGGACACAGCAGATAGTGACTGAACTGTCTTTGAAATTGCCTGCTTCATGGAAATGTCTGCTGGATACTATGGGCCTGAAGGCTGAAGATGGATGCCCCAATGGTACAGAGGAACTTTGGGTGACTGTACAGGCAGCGAGATGTCTCTGTCATTTTCTTGTTTACTTAGGTAATATTATATCCTTCTGGAATCTTTGATGGAGTTGAAGAATGGATAGGTAGTTATAGTTTTCCATTGTTATGATAAAAGATAAAATAGATATAAATATTGTAACTGTGATTCTTGCTTAATAACTGTTTTGCTATATGTAATTTTATGTTAAAGTTAAAGCCTTTCTTTTTTGTTTAAACAGAAAAAGGGAAAATGATGTGGGAATGATTTCTTATTAATAAAGAAACTGCCTAGACCCATTTGATAGGCCAACCATTAGGTAGGCGGAATAAACAGAATGGAATGCTGGGAGAAAGAAGCTGAATCAAGGAGTCGCCATGGTTCTCCCACTCCAGACAGACGCAGGTTAAGATCATTCCTGGTAAGCCAGCTTATGGGCTACACAGATTAATAGAAATGGGTTAGATCAATATGTAAAAGCTAGCCAATAAGAAACTGAAACTAATGGGTCAGGCAGTCTTTAAAAGAATACAGTGTCCGTGTAATTATTTGGGACATAAGCTAGCCGAAGCCGAGCCGGGCAGGCCGGGCTGGGATGTTGGGAACGCAGCCCCGCCGCGGCCCTTATTACTACATGTTACAGTATTGAAAAGTAAAATTAAACATCTAGAAAACATGCAAAAACGTCATAGAATATTTTTAGACCTTTTTTAGTTTCTTTTTATTTGTTTTATGTCAGTAGAATAATTTTCAAGAAGTCCATATATTTTAGAATTTTTGAATTCATTTTACTTGTATGATTGTTTGCTGTATATGTGTATCTGCCTCATGAATAAACCCTCAGCCAACCAAGGTGATTAAGGACTGGTATATTTTGGAACTGCTGTTGCAGATTGTTATAAGTTTTCATGTGTGTTCTGTAAATTGAACCCTGTTCCTATGAAAGAAAAACACGTGGCTAAATTTAGAAGCCAACTTGATTTCAGTCTTTGCTCCCTTGTCCTGAGCTTCTGCATTAACTATAAGGCAGTACTTCCCAGGAGATCTCACCTAAACAATGCTCATTTATCATTAATCATAACTGATTTTCAGCCATGCCTAATGAGCTTCCGTTATCCTTATAAAGAAAGGTTTTTACTTCCATAAGTTCTTAATCAAAAATCTTGCATGAATTGACCTGGAGAATCATTGCTTCCTTCTGAAACCTCTAAAGCCAAGATTCCAATCTCTACATTTCTCCCAACACTTTTATCTCTTGTCTTCCACAAAACTGACAAACTTTGAGAACTCAACAGTTTTTCCAACCCACAATTCTAAATGTTCCCCATATACATTTCTAAAACAATATCATCAGAGTCTTGGCAGCAACAACACTAATCTCCTTGTACAATTTTCTATTCTAGTTTCCTTGCCATTGTTTTTGTAAATAGCCCACCAGGGAAGAAAGGGGTCATTTTATTATACAGGTAACAGTTAATCACTCAGGGTAGCCAGCAGGAACTTGACAGTGAAGTAATTGAAGAATGCTGCTTATTAGGATGCTATGTGGCTCATGTTCAGCTACCTTTTTTGTATATCTCAAGCCCAGAAATGACACTGACAATGGGGGTTGAACCAATTTATTTTACTTATTCATCAAGAAAATACACCCATAGACATACACATTGGTCAATCCGGTGGAGGCAATTTTTCTATTAAAATTTCTCTTTTCATGATTAGCAAGCACAGATGGTAACTGAGAATGGTGCAGACAACTTAAGTTTCCCAAGGAGCCTTATTAGGAAACAACAGAAGCTATCAGGAGGTGAAGTGGACTCTGCATTTCTAAAGATGCAAATTACCAAAATAAGCAAGCAATTGGTGATAGAAATAAGCAATTACTGATAGAAAATAAAAAATTCTTTAGCATGGGTATGTTTTCTGGATGTATTTTTAAATATATTTTTAATTGAAACAGAAACACACTACTTTACACCCTCACTTTTATCCCTTCAGTCCTTCCAAAGAACTTTCTAACTCCTCCCATGCACCCACATTTTCAAGTTGTTAGCATTGTCTTCCTTTATTATTATTATTGCTAAAGACACACATATATAAATATGGATATATATGCATGTAGAAATGTTTTAATTAACATAAATGCATTAGTTTATTTGTGGTATAGGAAATAACTATTCTAATGTGCAATTAAGAAAGGTCTCATTTTAAAGATAGTATGTTCTCTATAAAAAAAGATTTGGCTTTTGTCCTAATATTAGTGTTTTCTAAAATAAATATTCATAAATATCTATAAAAAATAAGATACATCTATTGCTTAGATTACTAAAGTTTTTATAGAAAAGATTTATTTGCACACAATTGCTGAAAATCCTGTTACTATTATATAATAAAGTATAAATTGATGAATAACATTCATATTATGACAACTTAATAATGTATTCTCCAGAAATTATAAACCTGTTTTTGAATGATTTCAAATGACATATTAGACAGAACTTCCAGCCTCAGGGCAGCAAATTTTCATATTACTTTTTCTGTGTTTCACCCCATTTTATTATCTTTTTTGCCAATGGCAAGTGATATCATTTTATATTTATATTTGTTTTCACATTTATTATGCCTAAATTGAAATGACTCAAAGGCTAATGCATTGGACTGTCATGTACTGAAATAATTCTAAATGATTGGAATGTTGGAAAGTAAAAGTAATTTATATATATATATATATATATATATATATATATATATATATATGTAAAGCATCAAGGCACCCTGTATTTATACTGACTTGTCATATAAATTCAATGAAATGAATATGTTTATTATAGACTTTTTAAATATGAGCTATAGGATTCATTATTAAGTCAATTTATTAGTTAAGCCATAGATATTTATTGCTCTGTTTGTTTATTGAAACAACCATAAACAATCGTTAGAAACTGAGTGGTTTTAATAACAATATTGCAATTTTGTGCTATGAAAACAGTATCACAAATCTGAAGTGCAGGTGCCTAGAAAACTGGAATTTATGTTCTTTTGTTCCATCTGTAGTTTGTAAGAGAGAATGTTCATTCTCTCTCTCATGATTTCTTGTGGCTTAAAATCAGATGAATGTCAAAAGCATGCTAAACCTTCCATTGCATTTAGTGACATTTGTATTCCATAAAATGCTGTTCTCAAATTAGGACAAACTCAGATGTTGGAGATTAGGGTTTGGGGGTTCTGAGTGAAGTTCCTCATTTCAACTAATTACATTTACTTTTCAAAATCAATGTGCTTCTAAAAGAGTTTGTACTGGTCAACCTTTTTTAAACAACACAACCAAACTTTCTCTTCCCTCCTCTAGGTCCAGTCTTTTTTTCCTCCCCTCTTCTCCTCCCTATCCCTCCTGCTTCAGAAAATGGCAGTCTTCCTAAGGATATCAATCAGCCATGACATATGAAATTAAAGTATAACTAGCCATCTTCTCTTCTATTAAGGTTGGAAAAGAAATCACATGGTAGGATGAAAGTGTCCAAAAAGCGGGCAAAAAAACAGTCACTACTATCACTGACTATATCTTATCTTGATTAAGGTATTGTGATTGTGTAGTTCATTTTTAAAATGTAATGCATAATTAGGAAATATAGGTTGTTGATGGATGATCATCAGTAATAATCAAGCTTGTAGTCATGTTAGTTAGATTTTCTAGATAATATAGAGATATAGTTCAGTAAGATAGGCATTATTCATATCTTTCAAAGACTACAGAATATGGCATTTAATGTTTTAATAACTTAGGGCTTTTCATGACAATGAGACACATCTGCTCCTGGCGGCACCAATCTACTTCAAGAGGAAGATGGGCATCGAAGAGGCTCGTTATGGAGTTTGAGAGCCATTTGGCCAAGAAACTGCTCTTGCCTGGACTATTGCATAAACTGGACACAGAGAACCCACAAAGAGAGGACTACTGAACTTGCCTAAAGGTGAGACGGTCTTTCTGGGTTCCTGACTCATGAAAGAGTCTGTGAGACATTCTGCAGGACACAGCAGATAGTGACTGAACTGTCTTTGAAATTTCCTGCTTCATGGAAATTTCTGCTGGATACTATGGCCCTGAAGGCCGAAGATGGATGCCCCAACGGTACAGAGGAACTTTGGGTGACTGTACAGGTAGCGAGATGTCTCTGTCATTTCTAGAGTTTTGGATTTCTTATTTGCTTAGGTAATAGTATATCCTTCTGGAGTCTTTGATGGAGTTGAAGAATGGTTAGTTATAGTTATACTTAGTTATAATAAAAGATAAAATAGATCTTAATATTGTAACTGTAATTCTTACTTTATAACTGTTTTGCTATATGTAATTTTACTATGTTAAAGTTAAAGCCTTTTTTTGTTTAAACAGAAAAAGGGGAAATGATGGAGGTGGGTCTTGTAGCTTATCTGTTGCTCTCATTGGTTAAGTAATAAAGAAAACTGCTTGGCCCTGATATGACAGAAAATTAGGTAGGCTGAGTAAACAGAACAGAATGCTGGGAGAAGGAAGCCGAGTCAGGAGAAGCCATGATTCTCCCACTCCAGACAGATGCAGGTAAAGATCTTCCCTGGTAAGCCACCTCATGGCCCACACAGATTATTAGAAATGGGTTAGATCAATATGTAAGAGCTAGCCAATAAGAGGCTGGAACTAATGGGCCAAGCAGTGTTTAAAAGAATACAGTTTGTGTGTTGTTATTTCAGGGTATAAGCTAGCTGAGCGGCTGGGAGCTGGGTGGCAGGAATGCAGCCCACAGCTCCCACAACAAAGATGAATACATTGATTCCCTGAAACATTAGACTAGGGCAAAAATATCACACATATATCCAGTGACACATACAGGCTGATAATATTAAGGAAAGACAGTCTAGGGAATTCTGGTGAGTAGGCAGTCATTTTCCCGAATATTACATATATGCAACTTCTCATTCATGATTTGGAAACAAAGATATTGTAATGGTACTATAATGGAGAGAAAATAAATTAATTGTCCGACCTATAAGAACAGCAAGCAAAAATATACAGTAGACATACATAAGAAATGCAGCATTGTTTTTGAAATAACACTCTAAAATTTAGTATATTCAGTCTTAAAGTTGAATATTTGTTTATTTGTTCATTACTTTCTTCACTAGTCCAGCCAGTTTCAATGAATTTAAACCTTACAAATACAACTTTTAAGATTTAAATTATAAATATTGAAATAAGGAAGCTGTACTGAATATGTCAAAATTAAGAAAATTTATTCCAAATAATCAATGTAATAAAAAAATAAAAAACCTGTTAAGGTAAAAAAAAAACAATACATTAAGCCAAATATATGGAATACAGATAAACTAATATATATTATAAATATATGTAGTTTTTATATTTTTAATATAAAATGTATTTGTTATATCTACATTAAAATGTTTATATTATCTTAACATTTGTTTGGAATATATATATATGTGTGTGTGTATATATATACATACACACACACAGATATATATCCAAATATCATCTTGTATACATATAAACATATCTAAGATGATACTTAAAAACAAGAATTTTAACCCATTCCCCTAGAGGTTTACATTGTGGCTGCGCTGTAGAATTACCATGGCAGCTGAGATCTTAGGGAGATGGGAGTACTCACATCCCGAAAACTGGGGAGTCTTTAAGGCCACTGTCGCTGCTTAGTACAGAGGAGCTCAGGTCCAAATGCTCTCCATAGCACCCCACTTCTACATTGTCCAAAGCAACAGCACCCACGAATTTTTCAGAATTTTTTTCTGAATCAGCACAAGCAGTGTTGATTTCCAAAGTTCTCGGTCCTCAGGAAAAGTACGATGGAAAGACCTTATTACAGGACAATGGAAGGAGCCCATGCCCCATTGGCTAGGGTGAGAGAAGCTGTTTGTGTTTTTCCTCCAGGAACGGACAAGCCCATTTGGGTACCAGAGCAATATGTTCGGTCTGGGGAAAATGATGAGAAAGGATCCTGTGATAAGCCTGAGAATGACAGCTGTCATTCTCTTGATGAGCCTTCTGGTGAGTCCCAATCAAGCAGAAAGCACTGTTTGAAGCCTAGTAAGAAACCCCTTGTATTGATCAGTGAGTGATGGAGGAAGGCCATTGGCTAATAAAGAAATTGCCTTGGCCCATTTGATAGGCCAGCCTTAAGGTGGGTGGAGTAGCCTTAAGGTGGGTGGAGTAAACAGAACAGAATGCTGGGAGGAAGAGGAAGTGAACTCAGACTCGATAGCTCTCCTGTCTGGAGCAGACTTGATGAAGCTCCAACCCAGGATGGACATAGGCTAGAATCTTCCCAGTAAGCGCCCTTTGGGGTGCTATACACATAAACAGAAATGGGAAATCAAGATGTAAGAATTAGCCAGTAAGAAGCTACAGCAAATGGGTCAGGCAGTGTTTAAATGAATACAATTTGTGTGTTGTTATTTCGGGGCATAAGCTAGCCAGGCAGCCGGGAGCTGGGTGGCAGGAACCGGCCCGCAGCTCCTACTACAAGTGAGTCAAGCTATTTCTTTGTATTCATCTTTTTATTCCTCAAACTATACTGCTGGAACTGCTTTAAACAATATGGCAATAGAACAGGCTTCTATTAATCAAACATTTTCCTTTGTGACTGATTTATGCTTTGTTACATATTTTGGACTATGAATATTACTTTAAAGGAATCCTATACAAGTGAGTGTAGTTCGTATCTTTCTTTTTTGGAATATTTCTCTGAGAGCCCAGGCACTATTAAATCCCGTGTTTGTTTTAGTTTTCTTTCTTTTTTTTTCTTTTCCTTTTTGTAGTATGGAATAGCATCTTTGGGGGGAAATATATCCTTGGTTGTTCTTTCAGAAACTGTGGCCTGAGCGAATTTTTCAGAATATTTTTTCTGGCATGGTTCCAGCATTTGAGAGTGATGATGGATTCTATCTGTTTGAGAACAATGCCATCACCTATTATGTAACCATCAAGGACCTGAGAGGGAAGTATTCCAGAGTCAGCAACCAGGTGGTGCAGTATTTGAGTTTGCTGCTGCAAATTGGCTTAAGCCTCAGCCACAGTTAACATATCTAAATTATGTTGAGCTTGACCTGCTAGAGCATTTAACTGGGCCGTTTGCTTACAATTTTCCTGATATTCCCCTCACCATTGGAGATAATCTCCCCCAGACAGGACATCATGACACAATTTCTGCCAATCACTTGGCATTAAATTCATAGCAGAGAAAGATTCTACCATGGCCAACGTGAAGGATGCTTGAGCCCCATATGCAGCTACAGCTTCCTCTAATTGCTTCATTTTTTTAGACTGTATTGCTAAATGTTGGCAAATTATTTGTCCTGGGTTGTTGATGTCTGGCACCTCCATCACCAGTGCAACCATGTGTACAAAACGGAAACAAACTCCTTTATTTTGTTCAGTGCCAGAGACCCTACTCAAATGAGACGACCAACCTTCATCATTATAAGCCAGTCGGGCCAAGGGAGTTGGGTGTGAATCTTTTCTTTATGTTTTCTCAGTTTTCTTAAGAGATTTCTTATTTCCGTACATATGATCTCCTCCTCTTCTTCTGATGAATCCTCATTATCCTCCACAAACTCTAAATCATCAAACTCCTCCCTATCGACTGACTCTTTTCTGAACAAAGAGAAGATACCTCCCATCTTAACTCCTCAATATGTCCCTGTCAGCCAGGAACAACGCTGTCTGCTTACCTCTCTTGGCAGGGCTAAAACCTAGCAAAGGACGTCAAGATTAACACATACCCCAATCCACCCTCACTTTCCTAGGACGACCTCTCAGCGTTCCCTAGTTCCCAGCATCTCAATGGAACCTCTGTTTGTGGTCCACCAAGGCCCCCATCTGTGTTCTAAGCACTAGAACCCATTTCACCAGCTTCGGGTAAGGGGCTGGAGGTTGAGAATACACACGCAGTGACAGACCAACACACAGACCTTCAATCACTGGTACTAAAAACTCCCTCTTTAATAGCACCATGGAGGTTTAAATACCCTGCAGTCAATGGCCAACACGTGAAAATCCCATCCTCTGATCCTCTAGGCAAAGCACAGCTTTTAGTCACTTCAATTAGAAGGCTCTAGACAAGGAAGAGCAGTTCAAGGCCAGGACTCAATTAGTCCCAACAGAATATTACAGGGAGAGAAAAGGGTGCACTAGATGAGAAACAGAAACCCAGAATTTAGAAACAACCTTAATGCCCTTCGACCAAAGAATGGATAAGAAAAATGTAGTACATTTTCACAATGTAGTGAGTACTACACAGCAGAGACATATAACAACATCTTGAATTTTTCATAAAAATCTGTACGATTTCTACTTTGCTTTTTCACCCTGGGTGTTTAATAGGGAAGAGAAAAAGACATCCAGGACTCTGATGCTTACCAAAAGACTTATGTAGTTAGTATGAGAGAGAGGGGTGGGGGGGGGAGAAGAAGAACAAGAAGAACAAGAACAAGAAGAACAAGAACAAGAAAGGAGGGAGGGAGGGAGAAAAAGGAAGGAGAGAGCTGCTGTGCCCTCTGTTGTTTCTTCTCCCCACTATCTCTACAGCTCCTCTTTGGGACCTTATCCATGCTGAAGCTTAGATTTTTGTGCTGGCCATGGAGCTGTATTTAAAAAGCCTTGTTTCACTGGTTTTTCATAGCCTATCTACTAGCTCTTCCAAACTTTTGCCCCCTCTTTTTTATATTTACCTATTTATTTTTTATTTAATATTCCAATTATAGTTTCATCTCCTTCTCTCTTCCCAGTTCTTTCCCTCAGATCTGATTTCCCCAAGTCCTTTCCTCCACATTCACTCAGAAATGGGCATATATATCAACAAAGCATGGCATATCAAGTCACAGTAAGACACTCCCCCCATTATATTAAGTACCTCCCATTATATTAAGGCTGGACAAACCATTGTGAGAAATAGGGTCCCAGAAACCAGCAGAAGAGTCAGAGATAGGCCCTGCTCCCACTATTAGGAGCCTCACAAAAAGGCACAGTTATACAATTGTCATATAGATACAGAGGGCCTACATCAGTCTCATATAGGCTTCCCTTTTGTTGTTAAAGTCTCTGTGTGTCCCTAGGGTCCCAAGTTATTTGATTCTGTGGGTTTCCTTGTGATGTGGTTTACCCTTCTGGATCCAACAGTCTTTTCTCCCTGTCCCTCCGTTTAGTAGGATTCCTGAAATCAGCCTAATATTCCAATGTGGATCACTCTATCAGTTCCCAGGAGTTTCTGGATGAAGTTTCTCTGATGACTATTGAACTAGGCAAAAACCTATGAATATAACAAAATATAGTTAGGCATCATTACATTGACATTTAGCTCTTCAGTACTCTTTCATACTATCCTAATTCTCTGAGCTACAACATCCTTTTTAATATGAGGGCCTGCTTGTTGGGGTTTCTGTCCTGCCCAGTTCTCACAGTCGTTAGGTCCCAAAGAATCACACAGAAGGTCTATATAAGTTATAAAACTGGTTGGCCCATTGGCTCAGGCTTTGTATTAGCTCTTATAACTTTTATTAGCCCATTATTCTTGTATATGTTAGCCACATGGTTCAGTAACTTTTTCAGTGGGGCAGGTCAAATCCTGCTTCTTTGGTGTCTGGACAGGACTGGGGAGGAATGGGCTTCCTCCTTTCCAGAATACTCCTGTTCTCTTTGCATCACCTCTACTTCCTGTCTGGTTGTCCCACTTATAATTCCTGCCTGGCTACTGGCCAATCAACATTTATTTAAAGCATAATTAACAGAATACAGAATTGTCCTGCACCAATCCTTCACAATAGGCTCAAATAATATAATATACCTTGTATAATATAGAATATTATGATATAGCCGGGCGGTGGTGGCGCACGCCTTTAATCCCAGCACTCGGGAGGCAGAGACAGGCGGATCTCTGTGAGTTCGAGGCCAGCCTGGTCTACTAGTGCCAGGACAAGCTCCAAAACTACAGAGAAACCCTGTCTCGAAAAACTAAAAAAAAAAAAAAAAAAAAAAAAAAAAAAAAGAATATTATGATATAAAACTGAGCAAGTGAAAGTCTTGATTGAAAAGAAATACTGGTCTTTGAAGAAAGAAATTGGAGAAGATATCCAAAGAATGACCATATTACCAAAAACAATATGTAGATTCAATGCAATCCCCATCAAAATTCCGAAACAATTCTTTACAGGCCTTAAAAATAAAAATGATCAACTTCATGTGGAAAAACAAAACCCCCATGATAGCTTAAACAAAGAATTTTTGAGGCATTTCCATCCTGATTTCATGCTCTACTACAGACCTATAGTAATAAAAACCACATTGTATTGGCATAAAAAGACAGGTGTATAAGTCGAATCAAATCAAAGACCCAGATATAAATCCACACACCCATAGACACCTGATTTTTGACAAAGTAACCAAAATTATACTATAGTAAAAAAGAAAGCATCTTAACCAAATTTTGCTTGTCAAACTGGATGTCAGGATATAGAAGAACACAAGTAGAATTATACTTATCATCCTGCACAAAACTCAAGTCCAAGTGGACCAAAGACCTCAACATAGATCATGATACACTGAACCTGATAAGAGAGAAAGTGGAGAACAGCCTTGACCTTGCTGGCACAAGAAGCAACTTCCTATTTCTGCCTCCTTTTATGCTGAGCTCCCTGAATCTGGAAGGGAAGGATTTGATGGACACATATCTTTAAGAACTGAATGCTCCAAAGTCTCTCACTCTCAGCAAATTTTCTAGTTATGGGTTTAAGTTTTAATTCTGACAGTTCCTCCCAAACAAAAATCTTCTCCAACTATGGTGATATGAGATATTGATCGATTGTTGTAAGAGATGCTTCTTTAGGGGTCATTGTGCTAAATTCCTTGAGTAGAATAGTAGTTACTTGTTTTCACTTAGGTCCATGGCTTATCCAGTTTCAGGTTTATGGACACCTGAGCAGAGCACCTAGGTTATATTTCATGGACTGGGCCTTAAATCCAATCTGATGTTGGTTTGGTTAATCCCACAAGCAATGTGTCATTAATACACTTGAATGTCTTTTAGACAGGTTATAGTGTAAATCAAATATTTATGGCATGGTTATTGTTCACCTTTATTCTTCAGAAAGTACTGAGTACCTTCTAAACCATGAATACTAGTCGGTAGGAGTGAAAAATCCAAAGAGACAGCAGGTTGACTTCTCCATGTTCAATGAATTATTTAGTTATTATCTTCAGCAATAGGGCCTGGCTATCACTTTGTGGAGAGTAACCAATAACCTTGCCAATACATTTTTTTTTGGAGGAGGTGATTGATGTATAACAAATTTCTGGTAAAAAAAGATTAATTTGAAGATAAGATATGTTCAGTTGGGGAGCAAAATCTCCCGTTAGGAAATTCTTCTTAGATCACCTTCATAAATGTTAGTATTTTAAGAAAGTGCTGGTTGTCTTCAGTGTTTTTTTTTTTTTTTTATCTTGGCCAGTCTTATAGGTATAAAGATGAATCTCAGACTTGCTTTGATTTGCATTTCTCTTATGGCTAAGGTTGTTGGGCATTTCCTTAAATGTCCTTTAGCTATTTTAGATTCCTCTGTTGAGAGTTCTTTGTTTAGGTCTGTACTCCATTTTTTATTGGATGATTTGTTCTTTTGGTGAATAATTTCTTGAGTTATTTGTATATTTTGGATATCTGAGCTCTTTCTGATTGGTGAAGGTCTTTTCTCATTCTGTAGGCTGCCATTTTATCTAAAGATTTATTTATTTATTATGTATGCAGTGTTCTTCCTGCTTGCCAGAAGAGGTTGTGGGGTAAAGGGAACACTTACGCATTGCTGGTGGGAGTGCAAGCCTGAAGATGGATGCTAAAATGAAGTCCCACACTCACTCAAAATTGAGTACAATTAAGAGTTATTTATTTTAGGGGTAGACAAACAGATCACAGTCCTCTGCACGAATGGGAAAACAAGAACCAAATCCAGCAGTTGGCAGAGAAAGCAGAAGCGCGATTTAAATTGTCAGTTATAGTATAAGAGACAATGCCCAAGAGGGCTGGTAGCGTAAAGGCTACTGGCTGAAGGATTTCCTACAGTTCCTCCCCCATATGTTTAAATAAGAGTGTCCTAAGCCTAATACAAATAATAATACAATAAGAACAAATATCAAGCATAAACATTAGAATTACAACCAATATAAAGCATATCAAGCAGAAAACATGCTAAATGTTTCAATAATTATCATATCCTAAGGGGTCACAAGTCTTGTATTATAAATTATTTGGCCTAGTCATGAAAGGAAAATAACTATGACTATCTAGTCTTTAACCCTATTGAAGCCCAGACAAGGGAAATAATATTACTTGAGTAAGCAGGAAGTGCAATCAAGCAACTTCCAAAATATGCAATAAATGACAGAGACAACAGGCTACCTGGGCAAACACCCAAAGTCTCATTTACAACTTTGGAACAACCAAGTTTGTCTAAGGCCTAGAGTAATTTACAGACCATTTTTAGAAGCAGAAAAATTTTCAAAACCATCTTACACTGTATTGGCAGGATTTGATAATCTTCTCTTGTATCCTATTTGTCCTGTCCTGACATCATGCATTTTTGTCAATAGTCGAAGCGCGGGCAGTTCCTTGCCCAAAGGTCAGTTTTGCCAAGAAGAAAAGAAGCTCCAAGTGGAGTGTTTTCAGTGTTCAACATTTTTTCAGAAATATATCAGTGCTGCCAGGAGCAATCTTGTCTCATATCAACAGAACCCTAAGTTAT